>NC_140502.1:8301733-9501733 GCF_964271855.1 Acomys minous
ACTCTTTCATGTTGACATTTTTTTTTTTTTTTGCAGAGGGCAGCCCCTCCATGCTCTACCCAGTGGATTCAGGTCACACGTTTTCAGTGTGAACGCTATAGGAAGGAAGTAATGGCTTATTCACCCTTTGACACCCCGTATATGGAGTCTGCTGGGTATCAGTGATCCTAGCTTGCTCAAAGTGGTACCTGCTGGGCCAAGAAACCACAGTAAAGGATGTGTTCTTTTCTTTTCTTGTTTGAGATAGGGTCTAATGTAGCACAGGCTGGGTTCAAACTCACCCTGTAGTTGAGGATGACCTTGATCTGATCCTCCTGCCTCCCGCCTCCCGCCTCCCGCCTCCCGCCTCCTGCCTAGTTAATACGGTGCTGGGGGCAAAGGCAAAAGCTTTGCATATGCTGGGCAGTCGCTCTACCTGTTGAACTACCTCCCTGGGTAATTGCTAGATATTCAATGAGGGGATTCTGTTATCCTTTGATTTAATATCTGTTGGTAATTTTATGTAATATATATTACATATATATGCTCATATATATATATATATATATATATATATATATATATATATATATATATATGATTTCTATGTGTAACCTTGGCTGTCCTGGAACTCATTCTGTAGTTCCAGGCTGGCCTTGAACTCAGAGATCCACCTGTCTCTGCCTCCCGAGTACTAAGATTAAAGACGTGTGCTACCACTGCCCAGCTAAAATATATTTAATTTTAAATTATGTTTATCTTTGTGTGTGGTTATATGCACATGAGTGCAGGTGACCTCAGGAGCCAGAAATGTTGGATCCCCTTAGACTTGTAGTTAACAAATGTTTCGAACTGCCATGTGGGTGCTAGGAATCGAACCAGGGTCCTCTGAAAGAGCAGCGAGTGTTCTTGCTCTAATCCTCTGAACAATCTCTCCAGCCCCTGTTGGTGATTCTGTGACGTAACTGCTGTTACGACTGGCATTGTCAAGCTTGTGTTATCCTGTAACTACATGTACGTGTGTAGATGGGTATATTACTGAAACAAACTTTTTCTCCTATTCATTTATTAATTTTATTTACTCACTGTCATCATTTGATGATGATGATGATGATGATTTAACATTTCATTGCTGTGCCGGGTGTGGTGGCGCACGCCTTTAATCCCAGCACTCGGGAGGCAGAGGCAGGCGGATCGCTGTGAGTTCGAGGCCAGCCTGGTCTACAAAGTGAGTCCAGGACAGCCAAGGCTACCATAGAAATCCTGTCTCGAAAAACAAACAAACAAAAAACAATAACCATTTCATTGCTGTGAAGAGACACCATGACCAAGAAAGCATTTAAAGAAAAACATTTAATTGGGGGCTGGATTACAGTTTCAAAGGTTTAGTCCATAATCATCATGGTGGGAAGCATGGCAGCGGGCAGGCAGACATGGTGCTGGAGGAGCCCAGTTCTACATCTTGAACCAAAGGCAGCCAGGAGGAGACTGTCACTGGCTGTAGCTTCACCAGACAGCTCAAAGCCTGCCAACACCTCCTCCAACAAGGCCAGACCTCCAGGTAGCGCTACCCTCTATGGCCGAGCATCCAAACACTTGGATAGGGGCCATGCCTATCCAAGCCTCCACATTACTGTATGTGTGTTTGCACAAACGCAGGTATGCTTGTGCCAATGAGTGTGGAAGTCAGAGAACAACTTTCAGAAGTCAGGTCTATATCTGCATCTTGTGTCTGAGGATTGGGCTCAGGCCAATAGGCCTGTGTGGCACTTTGACCCAATGAGCCATTTCATTTGCCCAATTAAAAAAACAAAAATACATACCTAGGTTAGAGACATGGCTCAGTAGTTAAGAGCACTGGCTGTTCTTCCAGAGGGCCTGGGTTCAAATTCCATCACCTATGTGGCAGGTCACAACTGTCTGTAACTCCAGTTCCAGGGATCTGGGGTCCTCGTACAGACAGACAGACATGCTGACAAAAAAACAAAAAACAAAAAAAACCTAACCAAAACAAAACCCAAAAACCAATGTGCAGATCAGAAAACATATCTGTGGTCGACCATGTGGCTCAGTTTGTAGAACGCTTCTCTAACATGGATGAGCCCTGGTTTCCCTCCCCGGCAATGCATAAGCCAGGCATGGTGGTGCACACTTGTAACCCCAGCACTCAGGAGGTGGGGGCAGGAGATCAGGGAATTTAAGGTTGTATTTAGCTACACAGCAAGTTGTACCCAGGCTGGGCGAGGTGAGAGCCTGTTTCAAATAAGAAAAACAAATCTGTGTAGAATCTGGGTTTACATAAGGAGATCCTATATCAAACAAACAGTCAGTATATATTTAGATACACCCCCTCCCCCCCCCCCCACACAAACTTGGGTTCAAACTCATGGCCACACACTTACTAGACAAGTTGTCTACCAACTGAGCCACATCTCCAACTCAAGTCATATTGAAATATATATGTATTCCACTGTTACCATATATATAAAATATACCACATCAGTGGATTGTCAGTTTCTCTCTTCCTTCCTTCCTTCCTTCCTTCCTTCCTTTCTTCCTATTTTTTTTTTCAAGAGAGGGTTTCTCTGTGTAGTCCTGGTTGTCCTCAAACTCGCTCTGTGGACCAGGCTGGCTTGGAACTCATAGAGATCTGCCTGCCTCTGCCTAAATGCTGAGGTTAAAGGTGTGTGCCACCATGCCCAGCTCCCTTGAACTTTCTATGTAGGCGAGGCTAGCCTTGAACTTGTGATCCTACCGCCTCCACCTTTCCAAATGCTGGGATTACAGGTGTGCACCACCCCACCTACAATGCTGTGGACTGAAGTCACTATTTTGTGCACACTATGCAGATACTCCACCTACTGAGCCACATTCCCAGTACCTCTGATGTCCTTTAAAAAGCAAGCTGTCAGCCGGGCGTGGGGGCGCACGCCTTTAATCCCAGCACTTGGAAGGCAGATGCAGGTGGATCGTTGTGAGTTCGAAGCCAGCCTGTTCTACAAAGTGAGTTCAGGACAGCCAAGGCTACACAGAGAAACCCTGTCTTAAAAAACCAACCGTCCTCCCCGCAAAAAACCAGCAACAAAACCAAAACACACACACACACACACACCAAAGAAACAGAAACAAAAAAACCAAAACATATTTTTAATTTTCTGTGTGCCAGTGTTTGTCGTCAGCATGCATGCATATGTACAGTATGCAGTGCCCATGGAGGCCAGAAGAGGGTGTTGGGTTCCCTGGGACTGGAGTTACAGATGATTGTGAACTGAGAACTAAACCCAGGTCCTCTGGAAGAGCAGACAGTGCTCTTAACTGCCGAGCCATCTCTCAGGCCCCTCGAGCGCTGTTTTGTTTTGGGTTCTTTTGTTTTGTTTTGCTTGTTTGTTTCTTTTGAGACGGGGCAACAGAGAATCACCAGTTTGAAGTCAGTCTGTGAGACACAGCAAGAGAGATCCTACCTTTAAAAAGAAAAAAGAGGGAGGGGTGGAGGGATGGTGGAGGAGGGAGGGAGGGAGGGAGGGAGGGAAGGACAGTGGAGGAGGGAGGGAGGGAGGGAGGGAAGGACAGTGGAGGAGGGAGGGAGGGAGGGAGGGAGGGAAGGACAGTGGAGGAGGGAGGGAAGGACAGTGGAGGAGGGAGGGAGGGAGGGAGGGAGGGAGGGAGGGAGGGAGGGAAGGACAGTGGAGGAGGGAGGGAGGGAGGGAGGGAGGGAGGGAAGGACAGTGGAGGAGGGAGGGAGGGAGGGAGGGAGGGAAGGACAGTGGAGGAGGGAGGGAGGGAAGGACAGTGGAGGAGGGAGGGAGGGAGGAAACCAAGAGAATGAAAAGTAACTGGGATTGTTCTCCAATCTTTTATTTGTATTTATTTGTTGTCTTTTGCTTTTGTTTTGAGACAGAGTTTGGCTGTGTAGCTTAGGCTGGTCTCCAACTCTCCCTCCGCCTTCAGCAAGCTTTCTGCCACCACACCTGGCTTTGATTTTATTCTTTGAATGTATAAAATATTAACATAATTTCAGAGATGAAAATCATGCGGGATTGTGTGCTTTCCCCCGTCTCCTTGCTCTACCTACTCCCTGATGCAATCAGCCTCACTTGTTAGTCAGTTTTTCTCCTTATGCTTATTTTTGCAAAAACAAGCAGATGTACATGTATTCTTTTTTTTTTTCTCCTTCCCCATTTCAACGCTGAGGATAGAATTTAGGGCGCCATGCGTGCTAGACAACTGCTCCGTTGCTTCCACATCCCCTGCTCCTTACTGGGGGATTGTACGTACGCATTTTACACCACTGATCCACACACTCAGCCCCCTTTCTTTCTTTCTTTCTTTCTTTCTTTCTTTCTTTCTTCTCTTGTTCATCTTTTTGACATGGTCTCACTAGGTTGCTCAGGTTGGCTTTGAACTCACGGTGGACCAGCCTAGCCATGACCTTTCAGATATAGACCCTCTGCAAGAGCGCTAAGTGCTATTAGCCACTGAGCCATCTCGTGAGCCCGCCCTACTCTATTTTTTTTTAATTGTTTTTTTATGTGTATGGGTGTTTTGACTGTATGTGTATTTGTGCATCACGTGTGTGCCTGGTGCCCACAGCAGCCAGAAGAGGGCGTCAGATCCCCAGGATCGGAGTTCTAGACAGTTGTGAGCTGCCATTGTGGGGCAGAGAATTGAACCTAGGTCCTCTGGAAGAGCAGCCAGTGCTCTTAACCATTAAGCCGTCTCTCCAGCCTTCCCATCTATTCTGAAGTCGGATCTGAGTTTGATCCCCAGAAAGCACGTAAAAGAGGAGGGAAAGGATGGCCTCCACTAGCTGTCCTTTAAGTGCTGTATGTTTGCTGTGTTAGGCATAACACCTCCCTCCTTGCACACCATCCACTAACACACAGTGGTAAGTACCATTAAAAATGATTCCTTCTTTCATGCTTGAAAGTACATTCTAAGGCAGGTGTGGTGGTCCACACTTTCAATTCCAGTGCTTGAGAGTCAGATGCAGGAAGATCAATATGAGTTCGAGGCCAGCCTGGTCTACATAGTGATTTCCAGGATGGCCAGGCCTAAATAGAGAGACTCTGTCTCAAAACAACAAGCAAACAGAAACTACTGTCTATATATTCTCATGCACATTTTGTGTTTTCATTCATTTTACATTTTATTTTTGTTTGTTTGTTTGAGACAGGGTCTCTCTGTGTTAGCCTTGGCTGTCCTGGACTCCCTTTTGTATATCCGGCTGGCCTCGAACTCACAGAGATCCGCCTGCCTCTGCCTCCCAAGTGCTGGCATTAAAGGTGTGTGCTACCACAGCACCCAGCTTCCTTTACATTTATTTGCTGAACGATTGATGGATTTTGGAGACAAACTCTCATATAGCCTGGGCCAACCTTGAGCTTCTGGTCCTTCTGCCTCTACTTTCCCAGTGCTGGGATTACAGGTGTGCACCGCTACACCTGGCTACACACAGTGTTGGCGACCGTACTCAGGGTTTCGTGTGTGCTAGGCAGGCACTCTACTGTGAACTATACCGTGAACTATACCCAACTTGCTCCTTTCTTCCTTTCCTTCTTGTTTTTGAGACAGGGTTTCTCTGTGTAGTCCTGGCTGTCCTTGAACTTGCTCTGTAGATCAGGCTGGCCTCATAGTCAGAGATCCGCCTGTCTCTGTTGCCTCCCGAGAGCTGGGACTAACGGCGTGCACCACCACTGCCCAACTCAACACTTTCCCATATTTTTCAATCATTATATATATAATATATAATCAATATTGATATATAATCAATATATAATCAATCATTTTATATATATAATACACACACACACACACACACATATATATATATATATCCAAGAAAAAAGAAAGGAGGGAAAGAATTTGCTTGTGTATATGTGGTATTCGTGTCTTTGGAGAGATATTGTCAGGATTGGGGTAAAGGATGAATTCACTTGTACTTTTTGTTTGTTTTGCTGCATGTATGTCATGCGCCATGTGTGGGCAGTGTCCATGGAGGTCAGAAGAGGACATTAGATACCTTGGAACTAGAGTTACAGTTAGCTGTGAGCCATCGTGGATCTTCTGCAATGAGTACTCTTTTCTTTTCTTTTTTTTTTTCTCTTTTGGTTTTTCGAGACAGGGTCTCTCTGTGTAGCCCTGGCTGTCCTGGACTCACTTTGTAGACCAGGCTGGCCTCGAACTCACAGCGATCCGCCTGCCTCTGCCTCCCGAGTGCGCGCCACCATGCCCGGTGGGAATCAGTTCTTTCTACCATGTATACCTTGGGGATCAAACTCAGGTCAGCAAGAACTTTTACCCATTGAGCCATCTCATAGGGTATGAAATTCATAGACTTTAAACATGAGGTACAACTCACATAAAGAAATTCATGTATTATTGGGACTTTTATCCCTTGGCTGATTTGACCAGATACCTTGAACTGGAGTTATAGACCATTATGATCCGCCATTGTGGGGCGGAGTGTTTGAACCCAGGTCCTCTGGAAGAGCAGTAGCCTGTGCTCGTAACCATTGAACCATCTCTCCGGCCCGCCTAAGAACACATACTCTTGTGTGTGTGTGTGTGTGTGTGTGTGTGTGTGTGTGTGTGTGTGTGTGTGCGCGCGCGCATGCACAGACCAGAGGTTGACACATGGTCTTGCTCTCCACCTTATTTTTGCTCTTAACCTTCTGTGGGTCTCATCCTCTTTGACAAAGATATATTTCTTTAATCCCCTTGTTCTTCTTGCCCCAGATGGCTCTGTGCCTCCTCTGGACCCCGTGGTGCTCAGTGAGATAAACTTTGTGTGTAGTGCGTGGCACCGTGCATATAATAGGGGGTCACTGTCCGGTCCTCTATCTCTTTCGGCAGTTGCATTGAGGTTGCGGGTATGGGGTGGGGTGAGAGCAACTGGTAGATTCATCTCTGGGTTCTCTGCACCCAACCAAGGGCCTCAAACAGGAGGTCCTTCAAAACACAGACGTGAAGCCCGACCTGGGAGACACAGCTACTTGGGAGTCTACAACAGGAGGATCAAAAGTTCAAGGCCAGTCTGGGCAAGTTACTGAGACCCCTGTCTCAAAGTAAAAAGAGGGCTGCGATAGAGCTCGTGCCTGGACTGAACACAGACTACTCAGCTGTGGAGTACCTACCTAGGATCCACCAGCGGGAAGGCCAGAGGGCGTGGCCTGGTCATAGAACTTACTACATTCCACCAGTGTGGAGCCATGACTCAGCGGTAGAATTTTCATCGAGCCCACCATGTGAGAGCCGGGGGGGACATGGCTCAGACGCAGAGTACCTTCCTAGGATCCACCAGGGAGGGCCAGAGGTCATTGCTCAGTGAAAGAATTCCTGCCTAGATTCCACCAGTAAGGGGCTACACTTGTGACTCAGCCGTGGAGTGCTTGCCTAGAATCCTCCACTGAGAGACTGGGGGGAGGGGTGGGGTGGGGTGGCTCAGATATAGTGCAGCTGGCTAGGATCCCCCACTGAGGGGCTGAGGGCATTGCACAGGGTACCCGGGAGAGCTGGGTAAGGTTTATCCTAGATATGGGGCAGAGGGGAAAGGGAAGCAGTGAGCAGCGGTTGGGAGTGCTCCCTCCTCATGTTCCCGGCACCTTTCTCCCCTCAGGCCTTTCCTTGGTGGTGGGCTTGGTTCTGTACATCTCCAGCATCAATGACGAGGTCATGAACAGGCCCAGCAGCTCCGAGCAGTACTTTCACTATCGCTACGGGTGGTCGTTTGCCTTCGCGGCTTCCTCTTTCCTTCTCAAAGAGGTGATGTGTTGGGCCCAGAGGACGCGCGGCAGGGGTGGGGTGGGTGGGGTGGGTAAATGGGGTATCAGGGTATTCCAGCTCCTGGGAGTCTAGAGTTCGATGGGAGGGGGGTCTGAAGAGAGGGCTTTCTGGGTTTGTGGAGAGAAAAAACCTGAGGTTTGGACCTTCTGAGGTCCTAGAAGTGGGAGTCCTGGGTTCTGGAAGAGGAGGAGGCCAGAGACAAGACTCTATGAACAGAGGACGATCTGACTCCTGTGCCCAGGAGGAAAGGAAGGCTATGGGTTATGACGAAGGTGGACAAGAGTCTATGAGTCCTAGCTCTTGGGGGGTCTCAGAAGGGAAGAAACTGAGGGAAAGCCGGTAGGTTGGACCCGTGAGGTTTTAGAGGGGCTGGGGGAGCCCTTGGTCCTGGTTAAGAATAGTCTAGGGGACCGGTCTCTCTACTTTGATTAAGCCTGTTTGGCAGTCTGATTCCTGGGTCCAGGAGGAAGAGGAGCCTGGGGATGTGCCTGTATTAGGAGGGAGGTGGGTTAGACTGTGGGTCTAACCCCTGGATCCTGGAGAGGAAGTGACCTGGGTTTTCCAATTCCGGGGCGGGGGTGATCCTAGAGGAAATGAGAGCTGAGGCCTTTTGAGTTTTGCTGAGGTCGAGTGATATGCAGCGGGCTCTTGGGCTCTGGGAGAGGCGGCGGCAGGGGGCTGGCTGCCTCTGGGATTCTGACCGTGCCTTGCCACAGGGAGCTGGAGTCATGTCCGTGTACTTATTCACCAAGCGCTACGCGGAGGAAGAGATGTATCGCCCGCATCCCGCCTTCTACCGCCCGCGACTCAGCGACTGCTCCGACTACTCCGGCCAGTTCCTGCAGCCAGAGGCGTGGCGTCGAGGCCGCAGCCCTTCCGACATCTCTAGCGACGTCTCCATCCAGATGACGCAAAATTACCCTCCCGCCATCAAGTACCCGGATCACCTCCACATCTCCACTTCACCATGCTGAGGCCGGGGGGGGGCTCCCACTCTCTCTCCCCCCCTCCTCCTCTTTCTCCCTTCCCTCCCCTGTGCCTCTCCCATGCAGCCCCGGTCCCTTAAAGGGACTCTTGGCTGAGGGATGCTGTGCCATCTACAGGCCCCTACCCATCATCTTCACTTCAATGGCTCCACCCTCTTTCCAACCTCTCCTCATTGGTTCATTACACTTCCCAACGATTCCTTCCCAACACCATCACCTTGGGCTCGCCCCCGCCCCCTCTTTCCCTTAGGTCCCTCCCCACCCGTTAGCTCCAACCCGGTTTACTATCTTCTGATGGTATCTTGCACCTAGCTCCCCTGAACCCCGCCGGGACTCTCCCCCGTAGGGGTACTGGGCTGAAGAGTGGGTGTGGCAACCATTTGAATGCCCTGGAACTGCCCCTCCATTTTTCTCCTAGCACAATACCATGTGCCCTTCAGGTCCCTGGTAGGGGGATAAGCCTGCTCTGCCCACTTCCGCTGTTTGGGTCAGGGGCTGCAGGTATATGTCTGTCACTGACCTTGACATTTCCTTTTCCTTTGCCTCCGGGAGACTCCATTCTCTCGCTTTCTCTTCTCCTCCAGAAGGTGACCTTCCTTCTTTCTTCTAATGAATTCTTTCTCCTCTTCTTCCTTCTTCTTCCTTCCCCTCCGCCACCCACTACCCATTTCTCTCTTTTCTTCCCTCCACCTGCTCATCCGAACTCCCTAGGTGCATCCAGCCTCTCACACCAACAAGATGGGGACCCCAGGGTGGAGGGAGGTCCCCTCATGCTATCTCCACACCTGTGCCCGCCCTCTCCCCGCCTCGAGGTCCCGTCGGGGAGGGAGGAGCAGTAGCGGGGGTTATAACACCCCCCAAAAACCTCTGTCTTCCATTTTCTGGTACTCCCTCTCATCCATGTCCCTCTTCCCATGTCCGACCCCCAACTCTGGCCTCTTTCAAGGGCCCATCCGCCCCCCCTTGGAGAGAGTTGGGGGGGTTGAGGGGAAGTCGCCCAGAAAACCGCCCATCCCACTCCCTTTATTAGGGGAGGAGGGGCGGGGTAGCACAGTGTTAACACACGGAACCCAGAACGGCCCCAGGGTGGGGGGGGAGGGGGCAGGGGAGGGACGAGGGGCTTTTAGTTTGCATCTTAGGGGGAGGGGGGAGGGAGAACCGCAGCAGTTATAACCTGTCTTACGCAGCGATTTTTAATGAGTCTGGGGGAATAGGGGGGAGGGAAGCAATAAGGGTGGGGAAACGGTGGGGTGGGGGGCCTGGCTCTGTTATTTACCGTGTATCATATGTAAATATCGACAGAAACTTCATAAACTTTATTTCAAACACTCTCTGCCTAACCAAAGGGAGGGGATTGGAAACCAGGGGCTCGTGGTTTTGGTTTTGCCTAAGGGAGAAAGTACTGTTTTTGTTGTTTTAGTTGTTTTGTTTTTCGAGACAGGGTTTCTTTGTGTATCCTTTCCTGTCTGGGACCCGCATTGTAGACCAGGCTGGCCTCGAACTCACAGCGATTCACCTGCCTCTGCCTCCCTGAGTGCTGGGATTTAAAGGCGTGCGCCACCACCGCCCCGCAGGGAAAGTACTGTTATTCTGACTAGATCTTGCAGGCTGTGGTGGTGCATAGCTTCAATCCTAGCACTCAGGAAGCAGAGGAAGACAGATCTCTGTGAGTTCTAGGACAGCCAGCACTACCTGGTAATACCAGGTTGTCTTAAAAAACAGAACAGCACATGACCAGGTTTGTAATTCCAGATTTGGGGGGGACAGAGGCAGGAGGATTGTTGATGGTCTAGGCAAACCTTACTTTCACAGAAAGCAAAACAAAGGCACCAGGATGGCTCAGCTGGCTGCCTAAGCTTGATGTCACAAGGGAGGAGAGAACCCACTCCTGCAGGTTGACACACACACACACACACACACACACACACACACACACACACAGAGTGGCATGGGATAGTTGAGACCCCTTTCCTTCCCTCCCATAATAACAATAAAATAAAAAAAGGAAGTCAGGCACTGGTCCTGCCTCTGATCTCAGAATGTGGGAGGCAGAGGTAGGTAGATCTCTATGAGTTCGAGGCCAGCCTGGTCTACAGAGTGAGTTCCAGGACATCCAGGGCTACACAGAGAAACCCCTGGCTGCCAGGCCATGGCTGTGTGCTCAGGAGGTGGTACCAGGAGAACAGAAGTTCAAGGTCATCATGGTTGTAAAAGAGTTTAAGGGCTCCCTGGGGGAGGGGGAGCTGCAAAATTAAGTTATATAGGTTATTTAATTTAAGCATCACCTGATAATTCAGTCCATGTATGAGGACAATAAAGGTCAATACAGAAGCCAACTAAAACAACAACCAAACCAGGTATCTTGATATCAGTCTAACTGCCTACAGCACTGCTACCATACCCACCCCGCTCTATCTGAGACTTTCCTCCCAGGGCCCCCTGTTGGATTTACCAGTCTCTCTGTGCCCATTCAGCCAAAGAGGTGGCTGACTCATCTGGGAGCATGCGTACAAACTGACGGCTTCTGACTGGCATCAAGTCAGTCTGCCTCCCAAACCCGAGCTTCCTTCCCCGGTACAAGACAGCAGTGGGCTCCCCGAGTGCTGGGCACTTGTGCTACGTTGAGAAACAACCACAACCATTTATGGTACAGGCACCATGAGGCAGATGCTTCCGAGCTGACATTCACAGTAGTCAGTGGGCAGGAATTACCACAGTTTGTCCAGGTGAGGGAGGGAGACTCAAAACTGGATTCTGGCCGGCGTAGTGGCGCACGCCTTTAATCCCAGCACTTGGGAGGCAGAGGCAGGTGGATTGCTGTGAGTTTGAGGCCAGCCTGGTCTACATAGTGAGTCCAGGACAGCCAAGGCTACACAGAGAAACCCTATCTAAAAAAAAAAAAAAAAACAAAAACAAAAACAAAAAAAAAAAAAACTAAAAAACAAAAACAACACCAAAAACTGGATTCTAAGACCTGTGATTCCACCATATTAAGAGACTGAGAATAGTGAAGATATCTGACAAATTTATAGCTGAACTCTCTCCCTCTCTCCCTCCCTCCCTCCTTCCTTTTTCCACCCCTCCCCCTCTTTCTCTCTTTGAGATTGAGTTCAGGGAACAAGAGGGCACCCCCTATTGCAAATCTAGAACTCTGTAGCTGAGCCACATCCCTAGCCCCTCATTTGGGGATTCTGGGCAGATGCTCTTCCACTGGCAGCAGAGACCCCCTCCCACCCCTACCCCCCCCCATCCCTAATAAGCTTAATCTTAAAAAACAGTGGCAAGGAAGTATGATGTCTGCCTCCTCTGCTTAACCTCCCAAGGGAGCGATGATAATGGCCCTGCAGCTATGACACCTGAGTCACAACCACGGCCATACTGAGGGAAAGATGTGTTATTCATGCAGTCATTGGTTTTTCTCACCATCCTGTGAGTTCTGGCTTCCAATAAGGCCCGTGTTACAGGTGATGAAACTGAGGCAGAGGGGCCTGAGTGTGCTCAGCTGTTAACATGTGAGCCGCGCCTTTCCCTGGGCTTTCCTTGATTCACAGTCAATCAGCTGTTACAGAAAAATGCACACGGGCGGTGGTGGCGCAAGCCTTTAATCCCGGCACTTGGGAGGCAGAGGCAGGTGGATCGCTATGAGTTCGAGGCCAGCCTGGTCTACAAAGGGAGTCCAGGACAGCTAAGCCTACACAGAGAAACCCTGTCTCAAAAAGAAATTTCTTTTAATTAATAATATTGGGGCATGTATGCCTCGGTGCACATGTGGAGGTCAGAGGACAGCTCTCAGGGATCTGTCTCTCCTTCTACCGTGTGGGTTCCAGAGACTGGACTCAGGTTGTCAGCGTTGGTGGCAAGCCCCTTTCCTCTCCTTTACCGCCTTGCCATCCCCAGCTGCTACATTTTACCACTGCCGATTTTATGCAAACTCATGCTGTGACCTTGAGTGGGTCCTTTTAATTTTCTTAGGCTGCGGTTTTCTTTTCTATCTAAAAAGGAAAAGAAAAAAAAATCTGAGGGGGATGGTTTAGAGCGATTCCAAATCCCCCTCCCCTTCCTCCCCCACCTCCGGAGGAACCGGGAGGGTGGTCTGGGGAGGTCCTCAGGAAAGAACTCAGATTCAGCAGGGTCCCACTCCTGGGGGTGGGGATGGGGGGGGGGGAGTGGGGGTTCTGACTCCCGGGGGTTGGGGGTGGGGGGGTAATAACACTCTGACTCATTTCCCATGATTCCAGGAATCGCTGAAGGTCAGGCTTGAGATTCGCAATGGCAAATACAGTTCAGCTTCTTTGCTGAGACTAATTCCTAGCGGCTGCTTGGAACGCGGTATTAGAAGGAGTCTGAACATTTCTTCGCTCGGCAGGAGAGAAATGCTCCCATCTATTGGTGCTGTCTGCCATGCTGGTCAAGTGGCACTGTCTGTTGGGCCCCGGGGCATGGGTGGTGATGGTACAAGTGCTGGCTACCTGTACAGAACACAGCAACCTCAAATCCTAAAGTTTATGTCCTCATTAAAAAAAAGAAAGAAAGAAAGAAAAGAAAATGAAGCCAGAGCGCTGTGGAGACGGCTCAGTGGATGAGGACTTGAGTTCAAATTCCTAGCACTCACGGAAAAAGCTAGCCATGGCCACATGGGCCTGTAATTCCAGCACTGTGAGGGGCAGGTAAAAGGGTTACTAGGGTTTTCTGCCTCCCAGCTCTGTGAGCCAATGAGAGAGCCTCTTCCTCTGGCTTCTTCTTGTGCGCACATCTACACATACATACATACATACATACATACATACATACATACATACATACAAGGGCATATAACACACACACACCACAGAAAGAAAGAAAGAAAGAAAGAAAGAAAGAAAGATAAAATCTTGAAAACAGAAACTTAAGTTCACTTTCGTTACCTCGGCGGGACCTAGAATCACCTAGATCAGGGGCCCTCAAGGCTGCTTGTGAGGGATTATCTAAATTAGATCAAGTCAGGAGGGAGGACTGTGTGCCCAGGCCTATACAGCTCGACAGAAGTTAGAGCCACCTGAGAAGAGGGAGCCTCCGTTACACTGGCCGTTAGGTCTGTGGGGCATTTTCTTGATCAGTGATTGACACAGGAGGACTCAGGCCACTGTGGGAGGTGCCACTGCCCGGGAGGTGGTCCCGTGTTGTGGGCAAGCAAAGCTAAGGGGAGCAAGCCAGTAGCCTGCACTCTGCCTTAGTTCCCGCCTCTGCCCCGCCTTTCCTCAGTGCCGACTGTGATGAGAGTGTGTAAGCCACATAGACCTTTCCTCTCTCTAGTTGCATTTGGTCACAGTATTCATCATACAAGAACAGAAAATCCTCCTTGAAGGTAGGGGGCGCCATTCCATGGGCTGGAGTCCTGGGTAGAATTAACAGGGGAGAACCAGCTGAGCGCCAGCACCAGCACCGCACTGCCCCCCACCCTCGCTTCCTGAGGTGCAGCGGGACCAGCTGCCTCAAGCTCCTCCCCCACCTTAGTGGACTGTGCCCTCTTACTGAGTCGTGGGGTGTTGCGTCATGACAAGGGGAGCAACAACTTCTGCGTCTTGCTTTATTGTTGCTACATTTTGAAGGTGGAGAGAAATCCCATAGGGAAAAGTTTGGTTTTTAAAAAAATCATTTATTTATTAATATGTGTGTATGCGTGTGGAGGTCAGAGGACAGTTGTCATCCTGGGTCAGAAGGGTTGGGACTCAGGTCACCAGGCTATACAGCAAGCACTTTTACTGACAAACTATCCCCCACCCCCCACCGTCATGAATAGAGTTAGTGGTGCAGTGATCAAACACCACCACCAAAGCAGCCTGAGTCACAACTCCAAATTACGTCAAAAGCAATGAGGGCAGGAACTCATGCAAGGCAGGAACCTGGAGGCAGGAGCTGATGCAGAGCTGATGCAGCCATCGAGAGGGGTGCTGCTTACTGGCTTGCTCTCTGTTGATTGCTCAGCCAGCTTTCTCCAGACCAGTGGCCCAAGTGTGGCGCCACCTACTGTGTGGGCTGGGACCCTCTCTCAGCAATCACTAAATTAAGAAAATTCCCTACAGGCTCGGAGGAGGCATTTTTTCTTGATTCAGGGTCCCTCCTCTCAGATGACTTTAGCATGTGTCAAGTTGACATAAAACTATCCAGTGCACCCACCATCAGCAAGAGCCTTCACCAACTGAACTGTCTTCCCCCACTCAGGTATTTTGATTTTCAGAGGAGTGTTGTGAGGTTTTGTATCTAAAGTAAACCAAGAAGCCCCCAAGGTACTGTCAGATCCCTGTTTGTTGGGGCTGTTTTTTGAGGTTGTTGTTGTGTTTTGTTTTGCGACAATCTCATATATCCCAGGCTGGCCTCTAACTCATCAAATAGCCAAGGCTGGCCTTGAACTGATATCCTCCTACCTTCATGCCCTGAGGTCCCATGTGTCACCCCCACGTCCTCTTTATATGATGTGAGGGACTGAACCCGGGTCATTATGCATGCTAGGCTAGCATTCTACCAAGCGAGCTGCATCTCTAGCAGGTACTGTGACCTTCTAACAGATCGTATGAGAAATGAACGCTCTGTGTGTTTTTGCCTACACGGGCGTGTGCTTAAGTGCACACACAAGGAGGCATGAAGCACCCATACGTGTGCATTTTATATAATAGTCATCACAGAAGGCACAGAGTTCTCCACCTTCCAGCTACACATGTGGAAGGGAGCCAGTTTCATATCAGTTATATAACCCTTCCTGACTATTTTCCAAGGCCACTTAATAACAATAGTTTGCATAAATCAGTTGCATAATTTAGCAAGCGCTTCCTGTCACTGGCCACTTTGCTTCAAGTCGTTTATGTCCCATAACCCCGGGGAAGGTTTGGCACTTATTAGCATCTCATTTTGTAAATGAGATCCTGGGGCCTGGAGAGGTTAATTAACTTTCTCCTCGTCACACAGCTAGAAAAATCACCACGCGAAAAATGGAATCCTGGGGAATCCCTGAGCCTGGACTACTCCCCCATGAAAGGGTATGCCTTCATATTTCGGGGAAGCCAGTGCTTCTCTCCCTGACCCCGTCTTCACACAGTGTTATTTACAGAAGGGTGTCACACATTAGTGGTGCTCAGATTGTGACCCAGAGACCCTGGGGATTTCTGGGACCTGTTTAAAAAAAGCTGCAAGACCCAGAGTATGGAGGCAGAAGGATTATGAGTTCAAAATCGAACCAGTGAAAGGAGCTGAGTGTGGTAGCGCACATCCGTATAACCCAAGCGCTCAGGAGGTAAAGATGCTGGAGGATCAGGGAGTCCCAGGCCAGAGCTATACTTGGAGTTTGAGGCTAGTTTGAAATAGAGACTATCTAGACACACACACACACACACACACACACACACACACACTACACACACCCAAACACACACACAGATACTACATACACACACCACACCAAACACACACACACCACACACACACACACACTACACACACACCCAAACACACACACAGATACTACATACACACACCACACCAAACACACACTACACACACACACCACAAAAACACACACACATATAAAAACACCAACAAAAGCACTTTGGGGTTAGGTAAAGGCTCTTGCCTCACAAGCATAAAGGCCTGAGATCAGTTTCCAGAACCCACATGGTGGGAAGGAGCTCAGTCTTAAGTTGTCTTCCAACCTCCATGTGCCCACCCCTGTATGAACAGCAACAGTAGCAGCAGCAGCAGCAGCAAGAAGATATTTATGGACTGAAGAAATTGCTCAGTGGCTAAGAGAAAATACTGCTCTTCCAGAGGACCAGAGTTCAGTTTCCAGCACCACACATCAGACAAGCTTATAACTCCCCTAATGCCCCCTTCTGGACTCCTCAGGCACAGTACACACACACACACACACACACACACACACACACACACACACACACACACTCACTAAAATCTTTTTTTTTAATTTGAGAAAGCAGGGAGCTGAAGAAATGGCTCAGCGGTTAAGAGCACTGACTGCTCTTCAAGAGGGCCTGAGTTCAATTCCCAGAAACCACATGGTGGCTCACGACCATCTATAATGAGATCTGATGCCCTCTTCTGGCCCGCAGGTGTACATGCAGATAGAGCACTGTATACATAATGACAAATAAATAAATATTTTAAAAAATTTAAGAAAGCAAAGATAGATAGGTAGATAGAACAGGATCAAAATGAATTAATTCCCCCTTTATATTACTATTTCCTTACAAAACAGAATACAGCAGTGTCAGGACCAGTATGAAGATACCAGAATGAAGAAACGGGACTCCACTTGGGAACCGAGGCTCCCACACATACTAGGCAAGGGCTCTGCCTCAGAAGCTGTTTCTTTACTCCTCTGTGAATTTTTCTTTTGAGTCACAGTCTCACTAATCTGCAGAGGATTGCCTTGAACTCACCCAGTAGCCCAGGCTGGCCTCAAGTTTGCTATGGGTCCGCCTAATCTTTCAAGTGGCTGGGCTGATCTGCTTGCACCACCACAGCAGCCCTCCCCACGCCCCACCCCACACCCCGTCTCCTGTTAGGACAGAAGTTGAGGCGATTTTATAATGCATCTCCGTATGCTTCTTTTGTTTTGAAACCCCCTAGAGATTTTTTTTTCACTAAAGCAAGTTGCTTATGTAAGCACGCTGTGGTCTAATTATTTGCTAAGACAGTTATCTTACTGTGGAGTCTAGGCTGCACGGAAACTTGCGGAATAGCCTGGGCTAGCTTCAAACTTGAAATCCTGGGGCTGGAGAGATAGCTCTGCGGTTAAGAGCACCCCCGCTGGCCGGGCGTGGTGGCGCACGCCTTTAATCCCAGCACTCGGGAGGCAGAGGCAGGCGGATCGTTGTGAGTTCGAGGCCAGCCTGGTCTACAAAGTGAGTCCAGGATGGCCAAGGCTAGACAGAGAAACCCTGTCTCGTAAAACCAAAAAAAAAAAAAAAAAAAAAAAGAGCACCCCCGCTGCTTTTGTGAGAGAACAGTGTTGCTACACGGTGGCTCACAGCCATCTGTGGAGCTCCAGCTCCAGAGGAATGTGGCACCCTCTTCTAACTTCTGAGGGCACCAGGGCACACGCATGGCACACATACATGCATGTAGGCAAAACACTCATAGAAATAAAATAAATAAATCCCCAAAGGGAAAATAGGTACACATTACCCTCAGGTACATACCTGAGGTGGTCCTTTGACCTCCACGCGCATGCGTACTGGCACGCACGCAGAATTTTCTGGCTCTGTGGTTAAGAGTGCTTACTGCTCAGTCATAAGGACCAGAGTTCCATTCTCAGCACTCATAACCCTCTGAGGGACTTGACACCCTCTTCTGGCTTCTGACACAAACATTAAATGTGAATAAACACTCGTATATGTACATTAAACAAAAATAAGTATTTACAAATACTTTACAAATTGAAAAAAAAAAGACATTTTCAGGGCTTGAGAGAGCTCAGCAGTTAAGAGTGCCCTTTCAGAAGACAGAGTAGGGGTCCCCAGCACCCCACTGCCTGGCCCCATTGCCTGTAACTTCAACATCAGGGAGATCTAGTGCTCTCTTATTATTTTTTTTTAAGTTTCTCTTTTTCAGTTTTTCGAAACAGAGCCTCTCTGTGTAGCCCTGGCTGTCCTGGACTCACTTTGTAGACCAGGCTGGCCTCGAACTCGCAGCCATTCCACTGCCACTGCCTCTGCCTCCCCCCCCCCCCCCCAGTGCTGGGATGAAAGGCGAGCGCCACCACGCCCTGCCTGGAGCTCTCTTCTGGCCCCTAAAGGTACTACACTTAACCTACAAAGACACATGCATGCACTTAAATAGAAATAATAATTAATAACATTTATTGTTTTTACTATTAATTATTATTATTACTGTTTCAGGAACAGAGAGGCTATAAAGGGAAGATTTTTTTTTTTTAATGTTCTTTGCTTGAGGTGGAGTGCCTGGAATCTGCTATTGAGGGACTGAGGGCATGGTTACAGCCTAGTATAAACAAGTGACGGGCTCCAGATTTGGCTCAGCAGTAGAACAATCACAAAGCATTGGTGTCTTCCGGTACCAAGATAAATAAATAAATAAATAAAATAAGGAAAATGAAAGATAAACAAAATGACTTTCCTTTTTTAAAATTCTTTTTAGTCTCAGCTACCTCCTCAGATGGTGCCACCATTCAGCAGTTTCTTCTTCTAGGTCGTGACTCTCACCTGGGATGGTTTTTGCCTCCAGGGGACGACAAGATAAGATGGCAGACTGGCATCGATAGGGATCCTGCGAACGTGTTGGTAGGCATTACCCTCCGTCCGCAGCTAAGACTCTTCTGGTCCACCGTGCAACCTTAGTGACGTTCCGATTACTGGCTGCAGGCGTTACTCACTCACCTATATTTCCCCACTGGCTCTTCCAATCTTTCTGTTGCCATATCTATCACCTATTCGTCAATCTGTCTACCTGTCTTCTGTCTGTCTTCTTATCTGTCTATCTATCTATCTATCTGTCTATCTATGTATCTATTTATGTATGTATGTATGTATCTATCTATCCTTAAAACAAAAACAAAACAAACAAAAAAACCAGGATTCTTGTAGCCTAAACTGATCCCAAACTCACTGTGTATTGGAAAGGTGACCTTGAACTTCTAACACTCTCAATTTTACCTGCCAAGTGCTAGCCTGCTTTATTTTGTTCTGTGGGTAAAACCCAGGGCTTCATCCAAGCTAGCCGGTCCCTCTCTACCAACTAAGCCACACTTCCAGCAGTTGCTGTTGTTGTTAATACAGGCATTAGAGATCCCTCAGAGAATCAGATAAAAAGCGACAAACCTCCAGTACTTGATTTTAGGCACTTCCTGGACCGTCCCAGGGCTTTTCCATCACTCTCTGCCTGTGCCGGTTTGAATCTCAGTTGTGGAATGTCCCACTCAGAGGGGGCTCCCTCAGGCAACCTTCCGCCCTCCCCCCCACACACACAGGTTAAGAGGTCCAGTGGGGAGAGGGTGAGGCATTGGCTCTGGTGCCCTGGGGGAGACCGGGGGCAGGGGTGGGGTGGGGGAAACCAGCATGTGCAATGCAGACCACCTGACTCGCCAGAGCTGGGACGTTTCCGCTTCACCCTGAGTGAGGACATTCACGAAGCGCTGATCATCAGCCTTTCCCCCGCTGCAGCGGGAAGGAGAGCCACGCAGCCGCTCTCTGTTCCTCTCCAGAAACACAAAGGCCCCAGCTGTGGCTGATGACAAACACCTGGGGAGAGGATGCAAGCGAGCCACTGGAGGCTCTGGGTGATGGGAGGATAGAGCTGATGCTACAGGGTGAGGACTGCAGAGAACAGGCCGGCTCACTCCCCAACTTCATTCATTCATTCATTCATTCATTCATTCGTTCACCCACCCACTCAGAATTGATGAACAGAGGTCTCCAGTCTACTGGCTGTGGGGGTGGGGCCAAAGTGAGTCCGATTGCTGTCTTTGGTCAGCTCCTATACTGACAGGCATGATAGACTCCCCCCCCCCCACACACAACAAACAAACCACTAGGTAGGGTGGTGGGGTACCTGGTTGCTGGTGGAGGCAGCATAGGGCAAGTTAGAAGCATAGAAAGTCCAGACACAGGCTGCAGAGGTCAGGGAAGGAAGGCTCCCTGGAAGCAAGAACGTTGAACTTGAAGGGGAATCAATCTCTCCTTCTCCCTCTCTCTGTTTTTTTTTTTTTTTAAACACAGGGCTTCTCTGTGGAACAGGCCTGGACTGTCCTGAACTCACTGTGTAGACCAGGCTGGCCTCAAGCTCACAGAGATTTGTCTGCCCTGGCCTCCCTTGTGCTGGGATTAAAGGTGTGCGCCTGTGAGTCTCTTTTTTTCATTTTAAATATTTTGTTTGTTTGTTAGTTCGAGGGGAGGTGCGCACACCACAGCACACCTGTGGAGGTCAGAGGTGAAGAAATTCTGAGAGTCAGTTCTCTCCTTTCACTCGGTGCATCCTTGGGGACTGAATGTATGTTGTCAGGGTTGGCCCCTAGAATATTTTCCTGCTCAGCCATCTCACTGGACCGTTTTGTTTTTGTTTTTGTTTTTTGTTTTGGTTTTTTGAGAGCAGGGTTTCTCTGTGTAACCTTGGTTGTCCTGGACTCGCTTTGTAGACCAGGCTGACCTCGAACTCACAGCCATCTACTTGCCTCTACCTCCCGAGTGCTGGGATTAAAGGCGTGCGCCAACACTGCCCGGCGAGCAGTAAGTGCTCTTAAACATTGAGAAATGTCTCCATCCCTGTTTGTTCCTGAAACATGCTCTTATATGGCCCAGGTTGACTTTGAATTTGCTATGCAACTAATGCTAGCTTTAAATTTCTCATCCTCCAAAGTGCTAGGATTAAAGGTGTGTACCACCACAGCAAGCATGAGCTTGAATCTTTCTTTTGTTTTGGGGTTGTTTGCTTTGAGACAGGGTTTTTCTGTGTAACCCTGGCTGTCCTGGAACACCCTGGAGACCATAGACCAGGCTGGCCTTGAACTCAGAGATCCGCCTGCCTCTACCTCCCGAGTGCTGGGATTAAAGGTGTGCACCTCCACCACCCAGCTGAGGTTAAATTTTTTTAAAGAGTGGATTGAAGGGAGGTAGAGAGATAATTCAGTGGTTAAGAACACTTTGCTCAGGCTGGAGAGATGGCTCAGAGGATAAGAGCACTGCCCGGTTTTCCAAAGGTCCTGAGTTCAACTCCCAGCAACCACATGGTGGCTCACAACCATCAATAATGAGATCTGGTGCCCTCTTCTGGCATGCAGGCAGAACACTGTATATGTAATAAATAAATAAATCTTAAAAAAAAAAAAAAAGAGCACTTTGCTCTTCCAGCCCACCTGAGTTTGGTTCAACATGGCCTTTAATTCCAGCTCCAGGAGATCCAATGCCATCTTCTGGCCTCTGCAGGAAACTGCACTCAGAAGAAATCACATATACCCCACTCTCATAAACACCTACATATAATTTTTTTTAAAAAAAATAATTTTTAAAAGCCTGATGGAAGGCCAGTGCAATGGCTCAGTGTGTCAAGGCACTTACCACAAAGCCAATGACTTGAATTTACTTCTTGGAACCCACATAGTGGAGAACACTGACTCATTTATTTATTTATTTACTTTGGTTTTTCGAGACACAGAGGGTCTCTCTGTGTAGCCTTCGCTGTCCTGGACTCGCTTTGTAGACCAGGCTGGTCTCGAACTCACAGCCATCGACCTGCCTCTGCCTCCCGAGTGCTGGGATGAAAGGCATGTGCCACCACGCCCGGCAGAGCACTGACTCTCTTGAAAGTTGTACTCTGACCTCCACAGTGGCAACGTGACTTGCACACGCAGCACACACGCCCTAACTGAATTAACCACTGTTTGAAAATCAAACAACAGCAAAAAGAGTGGACAAAGGCCCCCTTGGTGGGTGAGCGAGTGCGGTGTCAGATGCAGGAGAGAAAGGGCCAGCCTGGAGGCTGATGTCTTTGTCACACAGTCAGCTAAGGAGACTGAATTTTCCCCTGAGGATGACAGGGAAGCCATGCAGAAGTGTAAGAGGGAGGGGGACAGGGCCAGCTGTGATGCTGCCGAGGGTGTTTGGGGATCATGTAAACAGAAGACATTGAGAGGCTAGTGGTCCGGGTTGGTGGCAAAGCCTGAGGAGGAGCAGGGCCAAGGGACCGGAACGGAGACCAGGCAAGACCTAGATATATATGGCCAGACTGTTGGAACAGGAAGCTTCAAGGCAGCATTGAAGCAATAGTGGTTGAGCAGCTTGTGTGACCTTCACAGTGTGATACTTCACAGGGTAGATTAGTCATCTGTCAAAACAGCAGAAGGCCTATAGCTTAAAGCAACACCTACCGATCACCCTAAAGGGTTCTGTGGATCGGGAGCGAGGGAGATGCCCCTCGATCTGCCCAGGGTCTCTCAGACCCAAAACCACGGATTGATTTGTTCTTATCTGGAGCTTGGGCTTGGGGAGATGACCAAGCTCCTGGACGCTGTACAGAACTCACTGTAGTCAGAAGAAGTTCCTCATTTTCTTGCTGCCAATCAAAATTCTCTGTACCATGGCTTTCTCTATAGTGTGGTGTGTGTGTGCCTGTGTGTCTGTGTGCGCACGTGCAACCATGGCACAGCATGCATTTGGAAGTTAAAGTTTACAGTTTTGAGAGTCAGTTCTCTTCTTCTTTTTTCCATCTATCCATTTATCAGGTTTAAAAAAAAACATATTTAATAAGAAAAGGAATTATCAAACTTACTAATATGTAGCAACCATTCAGTGAATGCTATCGTAATTTCTCTACTGCATCCACTTTCTTTTCTAGTGGTTTGCCTTCCATTTATTTTTTATGCCTTTTTTTAGTTTTTTACATATACATTTATATTGTTACACATATATACAATCAACTACCTACAGAAGGAAGAGCCATGAAACAATCAGGAATTATATAAATGTTACGTTCTTAGTGTTTTGGCTATTTGTATTTGGCAGCCTTGAAGAAAACATCTTTCCTATCTTGGTGCATCTAAATTTCTGAATGTAAATCAATATCTATCATATATATCAA
The DNA here is from genome assembly GCF_964271855.1 of Acomys minous. Taxonomy (NCBI): domain Eukaryota; kingdom Metazoa; phylum Chordata; class Mammalia; order Rodentia; family Muridae; genus Acomys; species Acomys minous. Next base: position 8,325,061 of record NC_140502.1, read on the forward strand.
CTTAAAACATCTATCTGGACCCGGGTGGTGGCGGCGGCGGCGCACGCCTTTAATCCCAGCCCTTGGGAGGCAGAGGCAGGTGGATCTCTGTGAATTCAAGGCCAGCCTGGTCTACAGAGTAAGTTCCAGGACAGCTAGAGCTGTTACACAGAGAAACCCTGTCTAAAAAAGGGAGAGAGAAAGAGAGAGAGAAATCAACCAAACAATCTGGTTTTCAACCCCATCAGTCTTTGTGTGTGTGTGTGTGTGTGTGTGTGTGTGTGTGTGTGTGTGTGTTATTCATGTGGAGATCAGAGGCCAACTCTAAGGAATTGTTTCTTTCCCCCTACTCTGGGTCCTGGGACTTGAACTTGGGTCATGAGGCTTGTGCATCCAGTGTTTTTACAAGCAACATTTTGATAGCCCATCCACCTTGTTGAAACAGGGTCTCTTTTGTTTTATATTCCAGGTGAGCTGGCCTGTGAATTTCTGAGCAATTCTTCTTTTTCACCATAGGAGTGCTAGGATTTCAGAGGTGAGTGACCTCATCTGACTTCGTACATGGGTTCTGAGGGCTGAACTGAGGCCATCAGCCTTTCATGGCAAATGGCAAATGGCAAATGTGTCTACCTGATAAGCTGTCTCTCTGATTCTGATAGCTTGCTTTTTGATTTGTTTTTGTTTTTTTGTGTTTTTTTTTTCTTCAAGACAGGGTCTCTCTGTGTAGCCCTGGCTGTCCTAGACTCACTTTGTAGACCAGGCTGGCCTCGAACTCACAGCGATCTACCTGCCTCTGTCTCCCGAGTGCTGGGATTAAAGGCCTGCGCCACCACCCCTGGCTGACAGCTTGCTTTTTAAAAGACATCAGAGGTACTGGGAATGTGGCTCAGTAGGTGGAGTATCTGCATAGTGTGCACAAAATAGTGACTTCAGTCCACAGCATTGTAGGTGGGGTGGTGCACACCTGTAATCCCAGCATTTGGAAAGGTGGAGGCGGTAGGATCACAAGTTCAAGGCTAGCCTCGCCTACATAGAAAGTTCAAGGGAGCTGGGCATGGTGGCACACACCTTTAACCTCAGCATTTAGGCAGAGGCAGGCAGATCTCTATGAGTTCCAAGCCAGCCTGGTCTACAGAGCGAGTTTGAGGACAACCAGGACTACACAGAGAAACCCTGTCTTGAAAAAAAAAAAAACCCAAAATATATACAAACAAATAAAATAAAAAATCAAAACAAAAAAGAACTTTTGTAAACATATAAAAAAATGAAAATAAGTAAATACATAAATAAATATGAAATGTGTTCTCTTCAGTCACCAGAATAATAAATGTTCTAATGAAGTATTGTTTAACATATAAAAATTAAACAGCAATGTTAAAATATTTATATGTAAAGGGAGAAAAAGTGAGTTCCTTGTGAGTAAAATCCTTATCTGTCAGAGAAACAAAAACCTATAAAGAATACATCATGTAGACACATGCATAGATAATTATTATTTAGAAACGTAAAAAAAAAAAAGTCAGGGGCTGGAGAGATGGCTCAGCGGTTAAGAGTGCTGGCTGCTCTTCCGGAGGTCCTGAGTTTAATTCCCAGCAACCACATGGTGGCTCACAACCATCTATAATGTGATCTGAGGCCCTCCTCTGGCCTGCAGATATATACACAGGCAGAGCACTGTATTCATAGTAATAAATAAATAAATCTCAAAAAAAAAAGAAAAAGTCAGAAAAAATTTTTTTTCTGTTTTTTGAGATGGGCTCTCACTATGTAGTCCTTGGCTGGCCTGGACCCCTTCCCCCCAGCCCCCAACACACAGATCTTTTCTCCTGTGCCTCTTCAGTGCTGGGATGATAGGTGAGTGCTACCACACCAGGCCCCAAGAAAAGACATAATCTGAAACGTTAACAAAGACAAAGAGATGGCTCCGAGCTTATTAAGGGTGTGTGCTGCACAGTCACGAGCATCATAGTTCAGGTCCTGCCTCCTACTCAGCAAGCTGGGCGTCTTGCAAACTTCTGCAACCTCAGCTCCAGGATGAGTGGAGACTGGGGGGGTGGGGATCTCTCAACCTTGTTGGCTTGCAGAGAGCAGGTAAGCCCCACACACAGGTACAGGGAGAGACCCTGTCTCAAAGGACGTGATAGATGATACCCAACATCCTCTCTTTTTTTTTTTTAAATTTATTTATTTATTATGCACACAATGTTCTAACTGCATGTACACCTGCAGGCCAGAAGAGGGGACCAGATCTCATTATAGATGGTTGTGAGCCACCATGTGGTTGCTGGGAATTGAACTCAAGACCTTTGGAAGAGCAGCCAGTGCTCTTAACCTCTGAGCCATCTCTCCAGCCCCCAAATCCTCTTTCGATGTCCACAACTGCACTGGCAAGTGCGCGCGCGCACGCACAGACACACACAAAACGAGGCTGGAGAGACCGCGCAGTGGTTTTGAGTGACTCCTGTTCCCACAGAGAATCCAGGTTCAAATCCCAGCCCTCAGATGGTGACTCACAACCATCTGTGCCTCCAATTCCAGGGGTCAGACTCCGTCTTCTGACCTCTTCCAGCATCCAGCACAGGTGTGGTGCGCAGGCACGGAGGATGCAAGCCAAACGCTCGTATGCATAAGATAAAACGCATAACTCTAGAACAGTAACAACAGCGGCAACAACCAAGGGGGAAAACAAAAACTTTCTAACAGCTCTTTTCCAAAAGGAGTAGAATTTGGGGTATAACTGGCTCAATTGTTTTTCTTAAAATCCCTCATGTACTATTTTACTTCTTTTCTTTAAAAAGTAGTTACTAGCAATACTGTTTTGCTTAGGAAATTGGTTTTAATTTTAAATTAAAAATAAAGTTGGCACTCCCTTCCCCTCACCCAGTAGCTAATTACTTTAAGTTAGTGTTTCTCACTGGCTGATTTCTGTCTCTCAAGGGACCTGGGGCAGTGTCTAAAGACTTTGGCTGTCACAACTTGACAGAGGGTGCTTATCCGTGCTGTTAGTGGGTGCCAGCCAGGGTTACTGCTCAGTCTCACACAATTTAAAATATACCCCTCACTCCTCACCCCAGGGAGCGGCGCCTGATGCAAACGTCACTCACACCAAGGCTGCTGGGAAACCCTGGTGTACTCCATTATCTGGTACCCAACCTCGATGTTAGCTGACATGGCTGTCAAGCTATGTGACTGACATGCTTCTCTTTCTCACCTTCAGTTTTCATGTCTCTAAAATGGTAGCTAAGCTAGGCATGGTGATGCATGCCTGTAATCCCAGCACTTGGGAAGCCCAGGAAGGAGAGCTGATATAAGTTTAAAGCCAATCTTTTCTCAAAAAAGAAAGAAAAAGAAAGAAAGAAAAAGAAAAAAAAGGGCTCATGTGGCTCATTGGGTAAAAGGCATTTGCCATCAGGCCTGATGATCTGAGCTCAATCTTCTGGGATCTACATGGTAGAGAGAACCAACCCACGCCCATTGGCTGTCCTCTGGTGTGCATATAAATAAACATTATAGCATGCAGATTCCTCCCAGCCCCCCCCCAAAAAAAACTGCACAGAACAGAAAACAAACAAAATAATTAATTAAGCGATTAAAAACTAGGAATGCTGTTATAATTCCATAATCCCAAAGTTCAGGGAACAGAGACAAGAAGGTCAGCAGCTCAAGGTCATCTTCGGCTGTACAGCGAATGCCTGGCCAGCCTGGGACAACAAGAGAACTTGCCTTTAAAAAAAAAATTAACTAGGGCTGGAGAGATGGCTCAGCGGTTAAGAGCACTGTCTGCTCTTCCAGAGGTCCTGAGTTCAATTCCCAGCAACCACATGGTGGCTCACAACCATCTATAATGTGATCTGATGTCCTCCTCTGGCACACATGTGGGCAGAATACTGTATAAATAAATAATAAATAAATAATGTTTATAAATAAATAAATAAATGAAAAACTAGAAGCTATGGAGGTGACTCGGCCAGGGAAAGGCATGCGGCAAAAGCGTGAGGCTCTGAGTTCAGATTCTCAGCACCTGTGCAAGCATCTGAGTGTGGCAGAGGATGCAGATCACCTCGTGCTAGGGAAGAGGAGGCAAGAAGATGCCTGGGTTCTGTGAGCCAGCCGCTCTAACAGACTCCTCAAGCTCCAGGCCAGTGAGAGACCCTGTCTCAAAATATAAGGTGGAAAGCAAGGGAGGAAGATACACAACACACACACACACACACACACACGCACACGCACACGCACACACGCGCGCACTCACACGCACACACTCACTCACACGCGTGTACACACACACACACCTGTGCGAACACGCAATGATGTGTGCATACATATACACTGCAAACAAACAAATTAGTAATAAAATAAAACGGAATGGGAGTAACCTCTGAATTGCTTCTCCCACTCATGGACCCAATGCCTGCAAGGTCTTGAGTCTGCAAAGTAAGCGTTCAGTTTGTATCGGTCGTCATTTGTGGTGTGTATTACAGTCCTCTCCCTGGCAAAAGACGGTGAACAAATATACCCAGAACTGACAAGTGGATTCCAGGCCCCTTCCTTCGTTTAGAGCTTGTTTGCTTCTGAACCAGAGGTGTTAGGATGCTTTCCCAAACTCCAGCCCGTCACGTCACGGGGCATGGTGGGAAGGAAATGAGCTGAGGTAAAAACAGTACCAACGAAAGCTGGCATCCCGATACATATCTGTTGACACTGAGACAGGAGGATTGCCTTGAGTTTGAGCCCAGTCTTGGCTACAGAGTGAGTCCCAGGCTAGCCTGAGCTACAAACTGAGACACTGTCTCAAAAAAAAAACAAAAAAACAAAAAAAAACCCACAAAACTGAACGGAAACAACAAAACAAAAATGGAAAGAAAGAAAGAAAGAAAGAGACTAGTGGCATTTTTGAGAAACTGGGTACCAAGAGATACAAAATACATCAGGTAATGATGTGGAGAGGAGCATAGTTCCTCCTCTGCTAACTCCCAGACAGAAACGCCCAGGTAAGATATGTTTAAATGACTCTGAGACTCAGCAAGATGGGTTGGCCCGTGTAAGCATTTGCCTTGCAAACCTGATGACCTGAGTCCCACCTCTTGGAAGCTGTCCTCTGACCTTCACATGAATGCTACAGCACACATATGCAACACACACACAGACACACACACACAGACACACACACACACACACATTAAAAAAAAAGTCTCTGAAACTCACCTATTGCTGGCCTCTCTCGGCAAAAAGGCAGCTTCAATCCAGCTTTGCCTTGTGTCCCCTGGGTGGTCTTGGGTGAGTGGCCCCATATCTCAGAGTCTCAGCCTACCCACTTCACGAAGATTTTTAAACGGATTTCTTGAGATAAAATGGTTTTTCAGCTGCCAAGCCCAAGACAGAGGCAAACCTTGGTTGGTTAGCTCTTAAGATTTTTCATAGTGCCAGGGCGCCTCTTCCACGTAGCTAGGGCTGACCTCAAACTCCCTACGTTGCCAAAAATGACCTTGAACTCCTGATCTTCCTGTGCCTACCTTCCTGAGATCACAAATGCGCGCCGCTACATCTTGCTCAATTTACATCGTTTGTTTAAAAATGTGAGGCAACTTTTCAGGTTTTTCATCTTAAGGTAACTTTGGTCCCCAGAATGGCTGAGTTTAGAAGGACAGGAAATGTTTAGTCCAAGGTCACCCAGAAGCCAAGGGACATTCCTGAAACTCAAACCAAGACCAAAGTTAAAATCATCTATTTTCTAACTCACATTGGCCCATCCTATACTCACTGGTTAGTTCTAAAAGTGACAGCTATGTTCACAACTGTTGCCTACTTCTCCAGCCCAGTCCTGTATACATTTATCTATCCTCTTTGCTCCCCAACCTGATTCTTTTCTTGATGAGAAACCAACGACATCCTCCTTTTCCGTTAGGGTACGGTAGAATCAGAGGGTACCAAGAAAAAGAAAATCGTTGGTAAAAGTCAAAATGCTTGCTATGTTTGCAAATGAATTGTGGTTCATTTAAAAGAAATCTCTGGCCCCGCTACTTGGGGAAAGAGGGGAAAAGACCCTGAGAAGTTCAGCTTTCCCTTGATTTTTTTGGGGGGGTGGGGGAAAAAGTGGGGAGAGCATTCCTGGGGTCTTTTTAAAAAGGCCCTCCCCTCATTTCCGGCCGCCGCTGCCAACCTTGGCTGGGCGCCTGGATCCTGTTGCTATGACAACAGGAAGAGGCGGTGGCGGCGGCAAGCCATGCTGAAGAGATGGAGGCTAGTGGGGGTGGGGGTGCTGGCTTTGAAATGGGGGCGGGGGTAGGGATCAGGAGAATGGGGGGGGGGCGCGGGTGGAAGGGGGCAGAGGTGTCCGCTATCTCTGACCTCCTAGTGCATCTGAGCTGGTCCCCTTTCCCATAATCAATCTCTCTCTGTGTTCTCTTCTCTCTCTCTCTCTCTCTCTCTCTCTCTCTCTCTCTCTCTCTCCCCCCCTTGCCCCCATCCCCAATTTCGTCCTCCCCTTCCCCTGTTCCTTTCCCTCTTTCCTTCTTCCTAGTGTCTCTCTTCCCATCTGCTTCTCCTCCCTTTCCTCTGGATCACTATCTCTTATTTCTATTCCCTTCTGTTGCCCAGACCCCGACCCCCCTATTCCTCTCCCTTCCCCACACCCTCCCCTCGCTTCCCCCTACCCTTCAATTTCTCCCTTCTCTCTTGCTGCTCTCTCTTTGCATCTTTTCCTGCTTCTGTCCCCTTCTCTCTCTCTCTCTGGATATTTCTCTCTGTGTGTGTGTGTCTCCTCAACTTCCTTCTGTTACCAGTCACTGCCTCCCCCAAATTCTTCCCTCCCCCACCTCTGTTCTCAGTCTTTGGGTCTCTCTCTCTGTCTTTCCGATTCTCCTCGTCTCTCTCTCTCTCTCTCTCTCTTTTCCGTCTCCCTCCCTCTCTGGATCTGCTTCTCTTCTTCCTCAGCTTCCTTCTGCCGCTCAGACCCTGTTCCCCAACCACTTCCCTTCCCGCTCCCCCCACATCCCTCTCCTCTCGGAGGCTCCCCCATCCCTCAGCAGCTCCCCTCCCCCTCCCTCCCTCCTCCCTCCTTCTCTCTTCCAGCTCCGCACTTTACCCAGCGACACGAGAACCAAATTGTCTCCTCACCTTTTTTTTTCTTTTTAATCCCGACCCCTCCCGTCCCGACGGCCCAAGCTCTGAGCTACCCCAGATCCCCTCCCCCTCACTCTACAACCCCCGTTCTTCATACGCCTCCTCATCTCCATCCCCTCAACCAGGTCGGACGCCTGGGTCCCTTGCTGCTGGGGGAGGGGGAAGCTGCAAGCACTGGAAGCCCAGAGGTGTTTCTGGGGGGGAGGCTGCTGGCAGCACGGGCTAGACGTCTCTCCCCAGTGCATCGGAGAGTTGACCTATCGTTAACTGAGGTGAGAGATCTTTTTATTAATCGGAGGTGGGTGGGTGTAGAATTAAGGTTCTGTGAATCCCCTTGATTCTGGGGGGGGGGGGGAGAAGCTAGCCCCTCAAATGGAAGACTGTGACCCCCTTCTCTTCTATCCATAAGCTTTAGAATTGGGGGGGTCCTCTATTTCTTTCTCCTTTGCAGATGGACTCAAGGAAGAGTGCCCCAAAGCCAAACAGATTGTCTCTCAAATGGACAAAAATGAAAAGCTCTTAAAATCTTTATTGGTTGGGGGGGGGGGGAAGTCCCTCCCGGTCCCTTTTCCCTCTATCCCAGGTTGTAGGGCCCACCAGGCATGGGGAAAAGGTACATGTTGGGGTCAGAGCTCATGTGTGTGGAAGGAACAATTTGTTAAGACAGTGGAGGTGGCTGCTGTGGTAGTGGTGAGGGGCACCGGCATGTCCAGAGGCAGGAAGAGAGAAACTCGGTTTGGGTCAGGGGCCAGCCTGGAAAATTAGAAAGCCGACAATGGGCCCAGGAAGGGGCAGTGTGTGTGTGTGTGTGTGTGTGTGTGTGTGTGTGTGTGTGTGTGTGTGTAGGCAGGAGCACACGTGTGGGGCACTAGGCCCCGTTACCATGGAGACACCCCCCATAGACAACCTTTCTCAACATCCCCCCCCCCCCTCCTAGGAGCAGACCCAGTCCAGGGCCAGCTGGTGGGGGCGGTGGAGCCAGAGAGGAAACTGGGGAGGCCAAGGTCACCCTGTACTAGGACCTGGGGTTTCTAGTGGATGCCTTTCGTCCTCGGAGCTTCCAGACTCTTTCCTACAGGGGGGTTTGGAGAAGAAGTGAAGGGAAGAGGTTGAAACAGGTGAGGGAAACACACGGCAGGAAGAGGCACTATCGTGGGGTCTCGTAGAGCATAGAAGTGAATGGGCAGGCAGGGAATGAGTTATCCCTGAGTGAGAGTTGTAGTTTTTGTAGCTTGCTTTCTGTCGTCTTCTTCTTCTTCTTCTTCTTCTTCTTCTTCTTCTTCTTCTTCTTCTTCTTCTTCTTCTTCTTCTTCTTTTGGAGTTGGTGGGGGTTAAGTTCTTGCACAGGTGAAATTGTTATGGGGAAGGGGCCAGGGATGCTCCAGAGAAGCCTGCCATGCCTTCCTCAGAGGGGATTTTTCCTAAGTGGGAGATGCTGGAAGCTGTGGTGGGTGGAAGAAATAGGCAAAAGGGAAGGGGATTCTCTATGATTTTTTTTTAAAGTTGAGAGGGCATGTTCTAATACATGGAAGAGAGTGTGGGGTACAGTCACCTGGGAGGATCTGGAATTGGGGGATCCCTTGTGGTGTAGATTACTGAGGCTGTGGTGAAGCATCTCTGCGGACAGTAAGAGCCAAGGCGTGCTGGGCAGAACAGGGGAGGGCAGTTATGTTTTTGGACAGGTTAGATATTAGGAGGACATTTGTGAATGGGAGGAGGCTGGGGTCTGGAGAAGCAATTGCCCTGGGTATGGACGGAACCTTGCGGAGCTCACAGAGTGAAATTTTCTTAATGGAAGAGAAAGCAATAGGGATGGTGAGCTTGTGTTAGTTGTAGGGGGAACAGAGGCCAGGTTCCAAATACTTTTAAGCAAGACTGAGAGCGAGGAGTTTTCTTTGAGTCAGAAACATAGAGGAGGGGAGGTCACTGGGGTTGGAAAGGAGATGGATGAATGAGCCACGGAGGATGCAGGAGGGACAGGAGGGGGCCCGAGTGGTGGAGGGGGGGGGTACAAGTCTTCCAAATCTAGGGGATTTGGAAACTGCCCAAGGGCCTTGACCGTTTCTCGGACCCATTAAGTTTTGGGGTTTCTCAGGTAGGAAGGAGTCCAGGCCACCGGGTTTTTATTCAATCCTCTGGCACTTTTGAAGATGTGTCCGAGGTGTGAAGCCAGTTCCCGAGACACAAAGACTGAGAGAGAAGAGAGGCCCCAAACAGAGGAAACGGTGGAGGTGTTGGGGCCATGGAGGGGATACTGTGCTCCTGTGAATAGTGAGGGTCACTTGGGAAGACTTTTGTTTGTTTGCTTAAGTTAAGGGGAGATGGAGGGATTTATTCTTCCTAAGTAGAGAAAATTATAGGAGAAATGCCCAGTGTCATTGAGTGACAGAAACAGGAATTTGGAGGGAGGGAGGTATCCTGCCAAAGAGGAGGGGAAAAAAAAAGAAAAGAAAGAAAAGAAAAGAAAAAAACTAGAAAACGAAAACCACGGAATTAGCGAGCATTTTTTTTTCTTTAGATAGTGTGTCAAGTAGCCCAGGCTGGCCTCCAACTTGGCCTTGGCTGTGTAGCCAAGGATATCCTTGAACTGACCCTCCTGCCTCTACCTCCCGAGGCAGGGATTACAGGCATTTAGTACCATGCCCCGTTTATATTGTGATTGGGAATCAAACCCGGGTTTTTAATGTGTGCTAGGCCAACACCTACCAACTGCATCTCCAGGTGACAGCGTGGCTCCTAAATTGGAGAGAAACTGGAGGCAAAATTGGAGACATACGGGTCATCCTTTCCTGAGCAGTGGTCCTACAAGGTGCAGGGGTGTGTGTGTGTGTGTGTGTGTGTGTGTATGTGTGTGTGTGTGTGTGTGTGTGTGTGTGTGTGTGTGTTGCTGTGAGAAGGCTGATAATGGGGAGTCTACGGAGTGAACAGAGGCAGGAGGAGATAGCAGTGGGGTTTGAACCGAGGGGTGGATCCGAAAGAGGACAGTGGTGATCACAGCAGAAAACCCGAGGGGCCTGGGTCATGACCTCTGAGTATATGGCTGATGAGGGGTAATCTTTCAGTTTTCATGGGGGTAGGGGAAAAGGGCCATCTCACAGGACTAACTCACCCTCTCTTTTGCCTCCGCCAGCTGGAGACCATGGCTTTACTCTGACCTCCGCCTCTGCAGCCACCTGCTCGCTGGCCCTCCCCCCCTCCCTTCTGGCCCCTCGAGGCCCCCCCCCCCAGCTTCTGCCTGTGCTGTGACCCCCCCCAGCCGCCGGCACGGCCCCGCCTCCGCTGCCCCGGTGGTGGCCCACGGCCCCCCGGTTGCCCGTAGTCAAACTGGAGTCATTGAAACGATGGAACGAAGAGAGGGGTTTGTGGTGTGAGAAGGGCGTTCAGGTACTGCTGACCACCGTTGGAGCCTTCGCGGCCTTTGGCCTCATGACCATTGCCATCAGCACCGACTACTGGCTCTACACACGGGCTCTCATCTGCAACACCACCAACCTCACGGCAGGGGACGATGGACCGCCCCATCGTGGGGGCGGTGGCTCCTCAGAGAAGAAGGACCCTGGAGGCCTCACGCACTCAGGCCTCTGGCGGATATGCTGCCTGGAAGGTAGGGTGCAGGAAGGGCCTTGGCTGGCCACCTCTGCTGAAACCTGTGCCTCCAACAAATTGACAGCTAGTGTTTCTGAGTCTCCGTTCCGAGGCCTTGAGGGTGTGCTTCCCAGTTTGGAGGTGCTGTGATTTCCACGAACCCCTCTGCTCTCCTGCCCAACCCTCTCCTGGGATTCTCTCTCTCTCTCTTTAAAAAAAAAATTGATATTGTATCTATCTGATGGGGTTTTTTGTTTGTTTGTTTGTTTGTTTGTTTGTTTTTACCAGCATGTTCAACTATGCACCACATGCATGCCTGGAGTCCTTCGAGGCCAGAGGAGGGTGTTGGAGCCTCTGGAACCCGAGTTATAGATGGTTGTGAGCCGTGTGGCATTAGCATATATGTATTTGTATGTGTCGGTGGTTTTGCACACTTTGCATGTGTTCAAGTACCCAGTGGAGGCCTGAAGAGGGCCCCTGACACACCCAGAGTTAGTCATAAAAGATTGTTAGCTGCCTGATATGGGCGCTGGGAACTGGAGTCTGGTCCTCTGGAAAAAGCAGGGCGCGTTCTTCAGTGCTGAGACGTCTCTGCAGTCCCCGTAAAACCAACCTTCCTTTTTTTCCTTCCTTCCTTTCGTGCAAGCTCCAGTGTGCATGTGGAAGTCGGAGGGCAACTTGCAGGAGTTGATAATCTGGGTTCCAAGCATGGGAACTTGCTCGCGATGCTTTTAGCAGCAAGCACCTTTACCCACAAACCATCTCACCAGCCTTTACCTTTCTTACCGTTTCCCGTCCTGTTTGGCTCGGTAGGGTCCCAGAATTAAAACACTGCTAAGCTTTCCGACCTCCCCTGGTCTCTCTTCTTCTTCTTTGCTTCTCCTCACTTGCAGCCCTCAGATCTTCTCCCATCTGGACTTCTCCCAAGTGTACGACGTGGTCTTTTCTTGTTCTCATTTATGACTTGGCCTCCACAGCTGTATGCCTCCCTCAAGCAATCTCCTGGGGCGCTTTCTTTCTTGGCTCTTGCTACTCTCCTTTCTCCTTCCAACCTGTTTTCTTTTCTTTGTGCTGTTTTTCTGGCTCAAACCCCTCCCCTGGCCAGGCCCCTCTTTCTCCAAGACACACACCTGCTGTCTCCCCTGTTGGCTCCTTTGCTAGGGCACCCTCCGTGTCAGTCATCCTTTCGTGTACATTTCAAGTATACCTTTGATGCATATAGAGGGGCTGGTGGGACCACTGTCTGTCCACTTTATCGCCCTCATCTGCGGCACTAAGGATACAACCTCGAAGTTCCCTGTCTACTACCAATAGGCTGAAGTTTTTTCTTTCTTTCTTTTCTCTTTTCTTTCTTTCTTTTTTTTTTTGTTTGTTTGGTTTTTTTTTTGTTTTGTTTTTTGTTTTGTTTTTTTGAAACAGGGTTTCTCTGTGTAGCCTTGGCTGTCTTAGACTCACTTTTTAGACCAGGCTGGCCTCGAACTCACAGCGAACCGCCTGCCCCTGCCTCCCAAGTGCTGGGATTAAAGGCATGCACCACCACTGCCCGGCTCACTTTGGTTTTTCATCTGTCTTCTTTTCCACACCTGACTCTTCTGTCCCGTCAGATCGCTCACCTCAAGTGAGGAATGGGCGGGCTTTGAAGAGGAGTCCGTGGAGGATTTCAAACTGAAAACCAAAGTCAGTTGCCAGTGTTTCAAAGCAGGGTGAGTGTTCTGTGAAGATCTTGACTTCTGACTTCTGGCTCCTGGCGAGCCATCACAGAAGATCTGACCTGAAGGGCCCCGGGTTCTGAACTGACCCCTACCGGCCCAATTTGAGTAGCAGACACTTTTTTCAGATCTGGTTAAGGCGTCACTCAGCTGACGTAGACACTTGTGCTCACTCTTTTTTGTTGTTGCTGTTGTTGTTTTGCTTTGTTTTTTATTTTTTATTTTTTTACTTTTTTTTTTTCTTCACTTCTGCTCACTCTTATCCCATGCCTTCTCTTCTACTCTGTTGCCCCACGCCATATCCCCCGGAGGCTATGTCACTCGCGTCCACTCTCTGGCCTGACCAGGCATGAGGCACAGAGCCAAATATGGGAGTTTGCACCTGAACCCTCCTCGATTGCAGTGTATGCTGTTCATTCATCCACTGGCTCACTCATTTATCCATGTTTATCTATCCATCAGTTTTTATTGCCCTTAAACTGGGTAGCAGGCTCTGAACCTTTTAATTTTTTGTTTGTTTGTTTGTTTGTTTTTCAAGACAGGGTCTCTCTGTGTAACCTTGGCTGTCCTGGACTCACTTTGTAGACCAGGCTGGCCTCGAACTCACAGCAATCCACTTGCCTCTGCCTCCCGAGTGCTGGGATTAAAGGCGTGCAACCACCACGGCCCAGATAAATTTTTTGTTTTTTATTTTTTTTTTAAAGATTCCTTTATTTACATATATGAGCACTCTATTGCACGTATGCTGGCATGACAGAGGAGAGCATCAGATAGAAGAGAGCATCCCCTCCCGTTATAGATGGTTGTGAGCCATCATGTGGTTGCTGGGAGTTGAACTCAGGACCTTTGGAGGAGCAGCCAGTGCTCTTAACAGCTGAGCTATCTCTCCCGCCCCTTGAACCTTTTAATTTTGTGTGTGTGTGTGTGTGTGTGTGTGTGTGTGTGTGTGTGTGTGTGACCAGGCTGGATGTGTGTCTCAGGTGTGCATGTAGAGGTCTGAGGAGAACAGAGGAGTGTGGGGGTCTCGTTTGTCTCTTTCACCATGTCAGTTCATGGAATTGAATTTAGGCTCTTAGGCTTGCAAGCAAGAACCTCTATCCACCCAGCCATCTCCACGGTTCTCTGGGTTCTTTTTGTTGAGTCAAGAGCAACGATGAGTAAAAACATACAGATCTCTGGCTTAAGTATCTTTCATTCTGGACAGAGAGAGAAAGAATAACAAGAATAAAAACAATTAGGAAGACGCAGAAACGTGAAGAGGGAACCATTACAGTTGTACACGCTGAGTTCATCAGGAAGGGCTGGGAGGAGCCAGGCGGTGGTGGCACACACCTTTAATCCCAGCGCATGGGAGGCCGAAGCAGGCAGATCTCTGAGTTCGAAGCCAGCCTGGTCTATAGTTTGACTGTATAATTTGAGGCCAGGAGAGCTAGGGCTACACAGAGAAACCCTGTCTCAGTGGGAGGAGGAGGAAGAGGAAGAGGCTGGGAGGAATTGTCACCCAGCAGTTGACTTTGGTTGGTGGCTTGAAAGAAGTGTCCTTGGAGACACGTGGGCATTATGGGCTGTGGATATGGTATTGCAAAGCCCCCCCCCCCAGGTGAGCGTGAATCTGCCCTGTGTTTGGCCGCCAGTGGGGGACCAGCGTGGCTGTGACACAGTGAGTAAGGGAGGAATGTCTGGTCAAAGAGATAATAGGCTCTTGATCTCACAGGTTCATACGTATCCCACAGAACATTCGGCTTTCGCTTGGCAGTAAGAGCCACTAAATGTTCCGGACGGAGACGGAGAAGCCATGCGAGCTGGCTCTAAGTTCTAGCAGGCTGGCTCTTGCTGCCGCTGCCGAGAGATGGCTGAGGGGAGGGTGGAGAGACAGAGGATGTGGGAGCCTCGGCTTGGATTCATAGCGTATTCCAAAGTTGCCCGTGGGAAGGCATTGCTGTTGGAGCAGTTGTGGGATCTGAGAGAAAGGGAAGGGCGAGGGCCGCCTGGAAGGTGGGGGCTTCTGAATCTCAGCCCTCGATGACATTTTGGGACTGAGGATGGGTGGGTGGGGGGAGTGGGGGGGGGTGAGGAGGCAGGTCGGGGGAGCTGAGCTGTGCATCGTGGGATGTTGATCGGCTTCTCTATCCTCTGTCTAGTCCCGCCCCCCATCCCCCCCCACCCCCAACAGTTGTAACAACCAAAATTGTAAATTGTCTCTGTAAGTTGTCTACATTCCCCTGGGGGATAAAAATCACCACAGGGCAGGTGAGAACTCCGAGGTGGTGTTGCAGCTTTGGCCAGAGCGCTAGGCAGTGGGGGAGGGGGGAAGGCGCGCGCGGGGGGGGGGAATATCTGCTCCCCCACGCTGAGATGGGGAAGCACAAGCATCGTGTCTAAATTCCTTTACTTTCTCTTACTTAGCTCATCCTTAAGGAGGCGTATCATGGGCTCAGTTGTGAGCGTGTCAGATTTAGAATGGCTTGCTAAGAAATAATACCTATGCCGGGAGAGGCGGTACCCCGAAGGGCTTACGGCATGCATGCGGCACGGCGATTATTTCAGGCTTTGCGGGGCACACGGTCAGTGTTGCCACTTCTAGCAGGAACAGCCCTACTACAAGGAGAATGTGGGTGCGGTGCAGCTGAGCGTCGTTCGCGGACACTGGCCTTTGAATCGCATGCCCTCTGCTTCTCTCTACCCTCTCGCACCTTCCCCTCCTCCTTCCCTCTCCATCGCTCCTTTCTGTGTGTTTCGCTTTGGGATAGGGTCTCAGATAGCCCAGGCTGGCTTCTAACTTGCTATGTAGCCACGGATGGCGTTAACTTTGATTTTAAAATAGGAAATCTATGCAGACTCTTTTATATTTATTTACTTGTGTGTGTGTGTGTGTGTGTGTGTGTGTGTTGCACACACATGCATCCATGACCACGTATGTTGAAGTTAGCAGATAACTCGTGGTAGTTAATTTTGTCTTCTCTTCCTACCATGTAAGTTCCAAAGTAGAACTCAGGTCATCAGATTTGGCTGCAAGCACTTGTACCCAACGAACTGTTTCCATCACCCAAATGTGCTCTCTCCCTCTCTCATTTTAAAAAAGATTTATTTATTTATTGTGTATACCGTGTTATGCCTGCATGTACCCTGCATGTCAACCACAAAAGGGTGCCAGATCTCATTATAGATGGTTGTGAGCTACCTAGTGGTTGCTGGGGATTGAACTCAGGACCTTTGGAAGAGCAAATGCTGGGATTATGGAATGCTGGGATTTAAATGCTGGGATTACAGCATAAGTTCCTACACCTGGCTTGTTGTTTTTGGAACAGAGCTATGTGATGCAGCACAGGCTAGCCTTGGACTCACAGCTGTCCTCCTGCCTCAGCAGCCTAAGTACTGATGAGATCATAGACATGAGCACCACACCTGGCTTCCCTCTCCCAAGGTCTTGTGCATGCTAGGAAGACATTCTATTCTTTTTTTTTTTTTAAGATTTATTTATTATTTATACAGTCTTCTGCCCACCCGTGTGCCTGCCCACCACAAGAAGGCACCAGATCTCATTACAGGTGGATGTAAGCCACCATGTGGTTGCTGGGAATTGAACTCGGGACCTTCAGAAGAGCAGCCAGTGCTCTTAACCTTCGAGCCATCTCTCCAGCCCGACATTCTTCTATTCTTGAGCTGTGTCCTCAAACTTCTTTTTATCTTGAGACAGCGCCTCACTAAGTTTCCTAGGCTGGCCTTGAACTTGCAATCCTTCTGTCTCAGCCTCCCAAGTAGATGTAATAAAAGGTCTGTGTCAGAAGGTCTGGCTGAATTTCATGCCATTTTACATGCCAGGAAATCGCGCTCTTCCATGATACTCTCTCTCTCTCTCTCTCCTTTACAAACTGAAGGAGCCAGTCTCAGTTAGGTTTGGCTTGGCCCATTTTTTGGTCCTTTCCTCTCCTTGTTCTAGGCGATGAGAGATGTGGTTTGGGAGGCTGGAATCAGGGAAGCAACCTGGCTGGAGGTTTCAGTGTGATGAGCAGCAGCACATCTAAGAGAAAAAGAACAAACGACTAAGTTCATAAAGGGCTTGTTTGGCAAACACAAGGACCTGAGTTCAATTCCCAGAACCCACACAAAAAAAAACCAGACAGGATGGCAAATGCTTGTAATCCCAGCACTGAGGAGACGAGAGCATTGTTGATGCTGGCTGGCCAGCCTAGCCTCTAGCAGGAGGCCCTCTCTCAAAGGAAGTAGTATTCCTTAGCATGACCCACACACAAACACAAGAAAAATCAAACAACAACAAAAAAATTGAAGCCAGACATGGTGGCCCACTTGTATGATCCTAGCACTCTGGAGGCCATGGCAGGATCTCTGAGGCAGGATCCACATCTCAGATGGGCTTTGGCCACCTAGCAAGACCTAGTCCTGAAAGAAAGCAAAAAAGCCAAAAAACCAAAAAACAAAACAAAACCCTGACAGTCAAAAGGTATTTTAATTTCCTTTCTGTTGTTATGACAAAATACTTTGTAAAAAATATTTAAAGGAGAAAGGGACTTTTTTATCTTATAACTCCAGGTCGCAGTGGATTGTTGTAGGGGAAATCAAGGCAGATACTTCAAATAACTTGTCACATCACATCCACTGTCGAGAGCAGAGAGAAATGAATGCATGCAAGCTGCTGACTTGCACACTAGTACTCAGCTTTCTCTTATATACAATCCAAAACCCCAAAGCCCAAGGAATGGAGCCACCCAGAGTGGGCACATCTTGCCACCTCAATTAAGACAGTCTGACCCGATCTAAGGACTCCCTCGTTGTGTCTCTCAGGTGGCTCTCGGTTGTGTCCCGTTGACAAACAGAACCAGACAGCATAAAGGGTTAAAGTCTGAGGGGGCTAGAGAAACGCCTCCCCAGATAGTTGAGAAAGGATCAGGTGTTGAGTTAAAACTGGGGAAGTAGGTAATGCTGTAAGGAGGTTAGTGTGCCAAGGAGCTGGCTTGTAAAGGCTGACTTGACTGTTACTGTAACTGCCACTCATGTGTCACTCAAATAACCCTGGGAAAGAGCTACTGCGACTGTGACTACCCCCAAGAGTAAGGAGTAGCTCAGAGAAGCACAGTGTCTCGCCCAGAGTCACACAGTTGACACACCGTAGCATCTGAATCGACACTAAGGTCTGGAACAAAGCAACAACAACAACAACAAAACAAAAACAAACAAACAAACAAACAAACAAAACCCCACCAGCTTCCAGCCCACCGGGGATTCAAGTGTATAGAAGGTAGACCCTCAGTGGGTCTTGGAATCTGGGTCTCTCGGTCTCTGTCTTCCTGTGTGGTATCCGAAATGGGATAGGATGTTGCTGTTGAGACTTAAACCCTAAACCCTAAAGCAAGACAGAGGGGCTTGCCTTTTGTCTGCAGCCTAGAGCAGTGGGACCTTGAGCTGTATGGATTTTTCAACTTTCCCCAGTTTCATTTCCGTTATCGCAAAAGGAAGATCCTAATAATGTCTTGTTCACTAGATTGGGGGGATTCTGCATTGATATGAGTAAGGCACATAGTAGGCCAGCAGGTGCTGCAATCCTGGCACTGTTGTTTATGTATCTCTCTCTCTCTCTCTGTTTTTTTTTTTTTTTAGACAGGGTTAGTCCTGGCTGTCCTGGACTTGCTTTTGTAGACCAGGCTGGCCTCGAACTCACAGCGATCCACTTGCCTCTGCCTCCCGCGTGCTGGGATTAAAGGCCTGTGCCACCACGCCCAGCTCATGACTCTTTCATTACTAGTATTTCAAGGGATTAAATCCAGAATCCTTCCTCCCTAAGCATTCAGTATTCCTCAACAGAAATATAAATTGTATCATATAATTAATTTTTTTCTAGTAGCTACATTAAAAACAAATAAAAGGTACAACTGGGGTGTGGCCCAGTGGTATGTCACTTGCCTGGAATCCGCCATTGAGGGGCTGGGAGTGTGGCTCAGTACAGAGCACCTGCCTAGAGTCCTCCCCATCCCCCAAGCCCCATGAAGGCTTGGGGGGGGGGGCAAGGTCCAGTGGTAAAACATTTGCATAGACTTCACCAATAAGGGCTTGGCCATGTAGCTCAGTGGTAGAGCACTTGCCTAGAACTCACTAGCAAGGGGTCTGGCAGTGTGGTTCAATGGTAAAGTGTCTGCGTAGAATCTCCCAGTAAGGAGCTAGGGGTGGGGAGCTTGGTGGTAGGGTACTTTCTTAGAATCTACTGGGGAGGCTCCCTGGTGTTGCACTTGGTCTCCATGCCCAGCCGTAAAACCCAAAACCAGGTGAACTTAATATTTAAGCAAGTGTGACCAAAATATCTCTTATGATCAAAAGTAAAAACATTACTCCTCCCTTCCATGCTCCCTCATTTCCTCTTATTATGAAGCCCAGTGTATTTCCCCCTCATCGTCCATGCCTACTGCTTTGTTGGGCGGTGGGTATCCACACTGGCCAGCTATGTTCCAGCCCCTTTCTGGGAACTCTCAGCTACGTTCCCAGCTCCTCCCCCCGGGGACCCAACAGTCTAGACCCATGGCCCCGTTTATCGCCGCTGACTCTGCAAACCCCTGTGTTCAGCACTTTGCCTGCCTTATTATCTCGTTGGGTCTCAGCAATTGTACCACAGGGAAGGTCAGAGCAGGAAGCTGGAGGCCTGAGAAGGGAAAGTGACTCAGGCTGGGGCCCCTGCAGCGTGAGGCATGTGAGGGACGCAGCACGCTGGACTTCTTTTCAGTGTCCTGCCCACAGCTGTGCGCTGCCCCTTAACCGTCCCATTCTTGTACATTAGGCAGGCCCAAGGCTTGGGGAGCCACAGTTCCACCGTCATTTCCCTGCCAGGAGACTGAGGATCGGCTGCCTTCTGTTTCTCAAGAGTTGCACTGCCGGGACACGGCAGGTCTGGGAGGGGAGTCTTGAGAAGTTAGCTAGGAACTTTGTGACGTCCTGGACTTGGCTGCAATCGAAACTTCTCCCTAGGATGCAGCATCTGTGTGGCGTGGGGCAGCTTCTTCAGCACTCGGTGCCTCTGTGTCCTCATTTGTAAAGCAAGGATCACCCTGTTACTGTAGACTTTAGAGGGCTGTGCAAAGTATTGAGTAAGTTAATGGACCCCTCCCCACCCCCCTACCCCCGTCTAATGCTCAGCTGTGACAGGTACATGGTTAGCCAAGAGAATATTGTTATTAACGATGTGTTAGATTCCTTATTTTATTTTATTTTTATCTCATTGACTTATTTTTGTGTCTTTGCATGAGTGCAGGTGTCAGGGCAACTTGTAGGAGCCTGCTGTCTCCTCCTACCATGTGAGACCTGGGTTTCGAACTCAGGTCCTCAGGTTAAGTGACTTTACGACAAGCCATCTTACTCACTCATCCCCCACCCCCCTACCAACCCCTCCCCCCCTTTTTTTTTTGAGGCAGACTTTCCTGTGTCTGTTAGTTTTTGCCTCCCATCTGCTGTAACAAAATACTCCAGAAAATCAGCCTAACGGGTGCGAAGTTTCTTCCCCCCCCCCCCCAGACAAGGTTTCTCTGTGTAGCCTTGGCTGTCCTGGACTCGCTTTGTAGACCAGGCTGGCCTTGAACTCACAGCCATCCACCTGCCTCTGCCTCCTGAGTGCTGGGATTAAAGGCGTGCGCCACCACGCCCGGCTCGCGGAGTTTCTTGAGTTGCCCCCTGACTCCAGGCTACAGTCCAGCATTGTTGGGGAGCCAAGGCAGCGAGAACTTGAAGCAGCTGGTCACATCCCAGCCACGGTCGGTCGGGAGCAGAGGGCAAATGGATTGATGCACGCAAGCTGGTACTCAGCGCGCTCTCTCTACTTAGCTATGTCTGTCTGTTTGTCTGTCTGTCTGCCTGTCTGTTTTATCTACATTTGTGTGGAGGATAACTTATGATCAGAACCAGTTCTCTCCTTCCACCATGTGGATTCCTGGTATCAAAACCTGGGGGGAAAAAAACAAAACAAAACAAAACAAAAAAAACAACAACAAAAAAACCCAACCCAGTTATCAGCCTGCACGGACAGTGCCTTCTTATCCGTTGAGCCATCTTGCTGTCCTTCCTACCCTCTCCACTTTATATAGTTCGGGATCTCTTGCTCTGCTCATTGCTCAGGGAGATGGTGGTCTCACTCACAATCAAAGTTTTGTTTTGTTTTTTTTTTTTCTTCGCCTTCTATCATGTGGGACTCAGGGATTGAACTGAGATCCCAAGGCTTGGCTGTAGGCACCCTTACAGGCTGAACCATCTCGACAGCCAAATTATACAGCTTTTGTTTGTGCCGCTGGCTTATTTCACTTAGTGTCATAACCTCAAAGTTCTAGGTTCCTCCCTCTCCCCCTTTTTAAATTAGAGCCAGGTGTGGTGGCACATGCCTATAACCCCAGCACTCAGGGAGGCACTGACAGGTGGATCTCTGTGAGTTTGAGGCCAGTCTAGTCTTCAAAGTGAGCTCCAGGACAGCCTAGGCTACACAGAGAAATCTTGTCTCAAAAAAACAAACAAACAAAAAGGTTTTTTATTAGCATTTGCTAATGATACACAGTGATGTTTTGTTTTGCTTTTGTTTTTTCGAGACAGGGTTTCTCTGTGTAGCCTTGGCTGTCCTGGACTCACTTTGTAGACCAGGCTGGCCTCAAACTCACAGTGATCCACCTGCCTCTGCCTCCCGAGTGCTGGGATTAAAGGTGTGCACCACCACCGCCCGGCTCACAGTGATGTTTTTATTGTGAAGGTTTTATACATGCCACAATTCCTTTTTTTTTTTTGGTTTTTCGAGACAGGGTTTCTCTATGTAGCCTTGGCTGTCCTAGACTTGCTTTGTAGACCAGGCTGGCCTCGACCTCACAGCTATCCGCCTGCCTCTGCCTCCCGAGTGCTGGTATTAAAGGCGTGCGCCACCACGCCCGGCACCACAGTTCCATTTTTTCAAATGGAATTTTCCTCTTGTTGTTTTATTTGCTTGTTTGTGGTTTTCCTTTGTTTTGTTTTGTTGAGACGTGGTCTCTCTGTGTTCTGGAACTCACTATGTAGATCAGGATGTTCTCCTATTTATAGAAATCCTCCTGCCTCCGCCTCCTGCCCCCCGCCCCACAATACTAGGATTAAAGGTCTGTATCACCATGCCCAGCTTGGAGTGGTTCTGAAAACAATATTGTGTAGTCCAGGTGAGCAAGGAGCTGCCTGAGGTGACCTTGAACTCATGATGCTCCTATTGGGAGGACAAGCTTATGTGCCATCAGCCTGGTTTAGAAGGTTCTAGGGAATCAGACCCAGGATCTCTGGTGTAGTAGGCCAACAGTCTATGCACTGAGCTATGTCACCAGCATAATTCCTTTTTACAGACTGAGGAATACACCATTGTATTTAGACATTTCATCTAGTTTGTCTTGTGAGTTCATCTTAGGAGAATTTTGAATTATCTTCACAAGGTAGTAGGCAGGTGCTGCTGGTCTTTAACTCATATATAGCCTAGGGTGACCTTGAACTCCCAGTCTTCCTGCATCCAACTTTTCAGGTGCTCGGATTGCAAGGCATCATGGTTGTTTTTTTTTTTTAATTTATTTCTTTATTATTATGTATACAATGTTCTGCCTGCATGTACACCTACACACCTGGAGAGGACCCCACATCTCATTACAGACAGTTGTGAGCCACCGTGTGGTTGCTGGGAATTGAACTCAGGACGTTTGGAAGAGCAGGCAGTGCTCTTAACCTCTGAGCCATCTCTCCAGCCCACCATCATGGTTTTTACTCCCACCCTTTGGCTACCAGGACTGATGCTGCTGAGAGCACGATCCACAAATTATTCTTCACACCGCTGTTTTCAGCTCTTTTTGGGTTGAAGTCCAGAGGAAGAGTGGCTGGGTCACGTGGCATGATTGATTTTTTTATTGTATTTAAAAAGTAGATCTATTTATTTCATTTTAGGTGTACGAGTGTGTCGTCTGCATGAACGTCTGTGTGCCACATGCCTGCCGGGCACCCTAAGCGATCAAAAGAGGGCATCGGATCCACCGGAACTGGAGTAAGGGATGGTTGTGAACTGCCTGCCATGTGGGTGCTGGGAACTGAACTCACGTAATTTGCAAGAGCACAGAGTGCTCCTGACCACTAAGCCATCCCTTCAGTTCCCCCGTGTTTAACGTTTTGAGGACCCCCACACACCGTACTTTGTCCCACAGTGGCAGCACTACTACACTGTTTTCCTGCCAATGGTACACATGAGTTCCACTTTCCTCACGTTTACTGCCTTCTTCTATGCCCTCTGTCACCCTGATGGACGCCAGGAGATCTCTGAGGCTGAGCGTGGCAATGCACACTTACCACCCCAGCACTCAGGGGTGGGGGATGAAGAGAGACAGTGATGAGTTTGAGGCTAGCCTTGGCTACACAGTGAGACCCTTCTCTTCCCACTAAATGACTAGTGACGTTGAATATATGTTTTTAAATTTTAGGGGTGGTGTGTGTGTGTGTGTGTGTGTGTGTGTGTGTGTGTGTGTGTGTGAGAGAGAGAGAGAGAGAGAGAGAGAGAGAGAGAGAGAGAGAGAGAGAGAGAGAGAGAGAGAGAGAGAGTGCAGTACTCATGATGGCCAGAAGAGGGTGCCAGATTTTGCTGGAGCTGGAGTTAGAGGTGGTCTTGAGCTACATATGTGGGTGCTGAGTGACAGAACTCTGGTCCTCTCCAAAAACTATGACATGTTTTTAACTGCTGAGACATGTTATTAGCCCCTAACATCTTTTAAAGAAATTTTGCATTATGTTTATTGATTTTGTGTGTGTGTGTGTGTGTGTGTGTGTGTGTGTGTGTGCGCGCGCGCGCGCGCACTTGTGTGCATGGTCACTTTTGGGTATGTGCATCGTAATGAACATCTGGAGATCAGAGGATAATTTGGGGAGTTGGTTCTCTTCTTCCACTAGGTGGGTCTTAGGGATGGAACTCAGATCATCAGGCTTAGTGGCATGCTTCCTTGTCACCCCAAAATCTTTTTATTTGCATCTTGGCCTGTTCATTCATTACGAGCTTTTTTCTCTTTCCAGTCTTGTACCAAAAGCTGATCTCCAACTTGCTATATAAGCAAGGTTATCTTTGAACTTCTGTTTTTGTTTGTTTGTTTGTTTGGTTTTGGTTTTTTCAAGACAGGGTTTCTCTGTGTAGCCTTGGCTGTCCTGGACTCACTTCTCCAACTCACTAGCCTCGAACTCACAGCTAGCCACCTGCCTCTGCCTCCCAAGTGCTGGGATTAAAGGCGTGCGCCACCACGTCCAGTTTATGTGGAGCTGGGGATAGAACCTCTGGCCTTGTACATGTTAGGCGAGCACTCTACCAACGGGGCTACATACCCAGCCCCTCATTACAAGTATGTATTAAGCATTTACTGTGGGTGATGCAGTATTTGGGCTATTGAAGATGCAGTGATGGACATTCAGGATGTTGGCAGTCTAGTGGTGTGTGTTTGATGCTTTCTGCTTCCTTCATCCACCAGTGATGAACTGCTAAGCCTTTCTGTGCCTTGTTTCCCACATCTGGACAATGAGCACTGTCTAGGGTTTCTTTCTTTATTTTTATGTATTTGAGAGCCCTATCTGTATTCCAGAAGAGGGCATCAGATCTCATTATAGATGGGTGTGAGGCACCATGTGGTTGCTGGGAATTGAGCTCAGGACCTCTGGAAGAGCAGCCAGTGCTCTTAACCTCTGAGCCATCTCTCCAGCCTCCTGTCTAGGGTTTTTATTGCTGTGATTAAACACCACGACCAAAAGCAACTTGGGGAGGAAAGGGTTTATTTCATCTTACAGTCTGTAGTCCATCATCCAGGGAAATCAAGGCAGGAACTTGAGGCAGGAACCTGGAGGCAGGAGCGGAAGCAGAGACCATGGGAGTCGTAGTGTTTACTGGCTTGCTTGCTCCCTGGGACTTGCTCAGCCTGTTTTCTTATAGCACCCAGGAGCAGCAGCCCAGAGGTGGCACCCATACCAATCATCGGCCAAGAAAATTCCCCATGCACTTTCCCGCAGGCAAATCTGGTGGGACCATTTTCTCCGTTGAGCCTTTTCTCTTCCAAAATGACTCTAGCTTGTGCGAAATTGACACAAAGCTGACCAACACAGGGTATAATGGATAACATTCAGTTATGTTCCAGGCAAAGAGTATTAAATCTTTTTATCTGGATCCTATTATCACATCATCAAGACAATGAGCTAGGTCCTATTCTTTTGATTTTTATATGTGAGGACTCAGAAGGAATTAATATATATGTGTGTGTGTGTGTATATATATATGTGTGTGTATATATACATATATATGTCACAGAATAAGAATGGTATAGTCCAACAAAAACAGTAGGATTAAAAAAGAGATTTATTCTTATTTTCTGTCTATGTATGTTCTGCCTCTATGTATGTATGTATGTATGCATACCCACTGCACACAGAAACCAGAAAAAGGTATTGAATCCCCGGGAACTGAAGTTAGTGATGGTTGTTAGATGGCACGTGAGCGTTAGGAACCCAACCAGGGCCCTCTGAAGAGCGTCAGTTCTCTTAACCACTGCACCCTCTCTCCAGACCTCAAAGTGGATTTTTTGTTTTTGTTTTAAAGATTTACTTCTTTACTAAGTATACAGTACCTGCATGTACACCTTCAGGCCAGAAGAGGGCACCAGATCTCATTATAGATGGTTGTGAGCCACCATGTGGTTGCTGGGAATTGAACTCAGGACCTTTGGAAGAACAGACAGTGCTCTTAACCTCTGAGCCATCTCTCCAGCCACCAAAGCGGGTTCGTTTGTTTGTTTGTTTGTTTTTGTTTTCGAGATAGAGTCTTTCTGTATTAGACTTGGCTGTCCTGGACTCACTTTGTAGACCAGGCTGGCCTCGAACTCACAGCGATCTGCTTGCCTCTGCCTCCCGAGTGCTGGAATTAAAGGCGTGCGCCACCACACCCGGCTAAAGTGGTTTTTTTTTGTTTTTTTTTTAGCATCAAACATTTGGTCTGTGCATGATACCTGCTTTATCTCTTTTTAATTACAGCTTAATTAATTAATCAGGGGCACAGGATGTTCTCTTCATCTATGATGTAGGTCCCAGGGATCAAACCTAGGTTGTCAGTCTTGACAGTAGTACACACACGTGTGTGTGTGTGTGTGTGTGTGTGTGTGTGTGTGTGTGTGTGTGTGTGTGAATGCATGCAGAAGCCATAAGAGGACATCGGAGGTCCTGCTGGATCCACTCTCAGTCTTTACTTCCTTGAGACAGAATCTCTCACTGAATCTGAAGCTACATTGGCAGGCAGCAAATCCCAATGATCCTCCTGCATCTGAGCCCTTGCCTCCAGCACTGGAGTAATAGGTACATGTGACAGTGTCTGGGTCTTTAAGTGGCTGCTGGGATTTGAACTCAGATCCTTACGCTTGCACCTCAAGTGGTTTTACCCACTGAGCCACTTCCTAAGCCTCTACGTTTGCCTTTCATTGCATATCAAGTGTGTTCACACAGGAAGCAAACACTTAAAAACATCTGGGGTTTCACAGCTTACTCTTTCTCAGACTCATTCTTTCCAGTTTTTTGTTTTGTTTTGGGACAGGGTTTCTCTTGTAACTCTGGCTGTCCTGGACTCAATCTGTAGACCAGGCTGGCCTTGAACTCACAGAGATAGGCCTGCCTCTGCCTACCGAGTCCTGGGATTAAAGGTGTGCGCCACTACACCTGGCTTTCCGGTTCTTTTGTTTATTCCCATTTCTTCCCCTGTGTCCTACCTCTTTCTGCTATCTTTATAGTCACTCATTATTTCCTCCCTCCCTCCCTCCGTCCCCTCCCTCCCTCCCTCCCCCCTTCCCTCTCTCCCTCCCTCCCTCCCTCAAGGCATCCTGGAAGCCAGGCACTGAACCACGCAATGGTAGGGATGCACAAGGTAGAGATACACGGCGTCAGACCGTAGGAACTCAGAACTTTATTCAGGAGACAAAAGTCTCTCTGATGCACGCACTACAAGGCGCAGCTGAGAGAACTGTTAGCCCTAGAAAAGTGAACTGGTCCAGTTTGTGTGTGTGCCCTTGAATTGTCTCTTCAGAGTAACTATCACATCTGCAAAGACCCACAGGTTGGAGGGAGCTTGGAGTTGAGAATAAATGTTCTTATGCAGTTTTCTTTCCCTCTCTCTCTCTCTCTCTCTCTCTCGAATAAATGTTCTTATGCAGTTTTCTTTCTCTCTCTCTCTCTCTCTCTCTCTCTCTCTCTCTCTCTCTCTCTCTCTCTCTCTCTCTCTCTCTCTCTCGAGCTGTGTGCCTCGGGCAGTCAAACAGAACCTGTTCCCAGAAATGAGATAGATAGGTTCTAGCCGGGTGGGAGCCCGAGGATCGGAGAGAGGAAAGGGTGACACTGCAAGATAATCTTTGGTTTCTCAGGAAATGCAGTTGTTTTCGGGGTCCCCGGTTTTTCCATGCATTTTCCAATCCTCTCAACAAGCTTAGTGTAGAAGTATGCCTCGACATGGCGGCGGCCAACACGGACTTCCTTGCAAGGGAAATGGGAAGCCACACGAATGGAGGGCAAAGGTCTCTAATAGTGGGTCTTTGGAAGGATGTCAGCCTCCGAGGTGTTTTCGTTTTCCCTCCTCCCCTTTTCTCCTAGTTCCTCTTAAGCATCCCAGGCTGGCCTCAGAACTCTGTGTAGCCCAGTGGCCTTGAACCTCCCATCCTCTTGTTCCTACCTCTGGCGTAGTTAGTACACCTTGTGCCACACGCCTGTCCTTTCCTATTTCTACCCCGCCCCCACCCTCCTTCGGTTAAAAAAAAAAATCCTTAACACAGGTGAGAAACAGATCTAAGGGATGCAAAGTTTGCCCAGACACCAACTGGGGTACTAGGATTCCTACCTAGCCCAAAAAGAACGCGGGGGCGGGAGTGGGGTCGGACAAGAACATGCATTGAGTAGAGGAGGGTCTTCCCTTCCCACAACACTAGGGTCGCCCCTCCCCTAACTCTGAAGACGCCCACCGTCCCCATCCCCTTTCTAGGACTGAAAAGAGGTGTCTGCGTGAAGATCAACCACTTCCCGGAAGACACGGACTACGACCACGACAGCGCAGAGTACCTGCTCCGTACGTGGGGGTTCGAGGATCCGGGTGGGATCAGCAAGGAGGCTGCGGATACTTGGAAGGAGAGGGACGGAGGAAGGGACTGGGCGGAGCTTGATTAGTTCCTCAGCCAATCCAAGTCCAGATGCTCAGCTCCACGGCCCAGAGGGGCAGGCCGGGGCGGAACGGAGGGGAATCCTGGATGGTGATAGGCTGGATGGATGTCTATGGCCCGGCAACTTTATGTAGTAAAGGGTTGTAGATTGGCTGCTGCCCGGGTCGGGCAATCTGCGGCCGAGACTGACTACTCTCGTGGAGAAGCTTGTGGTGCGATTGGGCTGTTATCCTGGGAAACGTGGCAAAGCCTTAATGATGATTGGCTGCTTTAACGGGGCTCAGAAATCATAGAATCTGTCGAGGCATTAGTGGAAAGGGAGTGAGAGGAATAAAGAAAAAGAAGGGGGGAGGGGAAGGGTGAACACGCAAGGAGGGAGACAGGGATGAAGACAAGGAGAGAAAGGAGTGGGAGAAATGTGATAAAGATGCAGAGAGAAGGGAGGGGAGATTGGGAAAAAAATCAAAGAAAGAAACTTTACAATCAGGAGGGGGAAATGAGTCAAAAAAGAACTAGAGTGGTAGAATTAGCGAACTAAATTTAGCTAAGTGGAGAGGGAAGCAGGCAGGAGGCGCGGTGGGCCCAGGACGCAATGGCCCGCCTGACCGCCCTCGCTCTCTCCTCCCGTTCTCTCTCTCCTTTCTTTCCCTCAGGAGTGGTCCGGGCCTCCAGCATCTTCCCTATCCTGAGCGCCATCCTGCTGCTGCTCGGGGGCGTGTGCGTGGCTGCCTCCCGCGTCTACAAGTCCAAAAGAAACATCATCCTGGGCGCAGGGATCCTGTTTGTGGCAGCAGGTGAGAGGCAGAGGGAAGGGATGGCGGGACCCCCCATCCCCGCTCACTGACGCGCGTGCGTGTCTGCCCGTGCCTGTGCACGTGCGACTGCAAAGCGGGGCTGCCCCAAGCGCCCCCTGGGGACTGGAGCTTTTTCTAGGCTCTTCTCGAGCTGCACCACCTCCGCCTGGCTAAGGTTTAGGTTTAGTCTTTCAGCCTGCATAGACTGGTGTCTGTGAGTGAAGTGGGAGGCAAGGAGTTTCCCCAGCTACCCTAGAGACTTTAAGGGGAGGCGTCTGGGAAGGGGGAGGGGACCTGAGACACTTGGAGTCTAAGGATGGGGGGGGGAGGGTGGGACTGGCTTTAGGAAGCTAGGCATTGGAGGCGGGGTGGGGGGTGGGGGAAGGGGAGTGGGCGTGTAGTCCCGAAAAGAGGCTGGTCCTTAAAACCCCTCTAAGCCAAAGGTTCTCAACCTGTGGGTCGCAACCCCCTTTCACAGGGGTCACATATCAGATATTTACATTACGAGTCACGACAGTAGCAAAATTATAGTTATGAAGCAGCCACAAAAATAGTGTTATGGTTGGTGGGGGGGGGGAGGAGCCACAACAACACCAGGAACTGGATTAAAGGGTCTCAGCATTAGGAAAGTTGAGAACCACTGCCCTAGACCCAGGAAAAGGAAACTGAAGGCGCCAGGTGCGGAATAGGCTAGGCTTTGTCTATTTGAGGTGCAAGGCCATTTTCTGGAAAAGCCAAAAGGAGAGAGATTATGCAAGGCGTAAGAGATGATGTTGCGTTAGTTGGTTACCGCAAAGAGCTACGGCCTTGGGTTGTGGATGTGACTGAATGCACACCCCCCCAGCCAAGCATAGACCCGATGTAGTGGTTGCCTGAATAGAATCCAGGAGGATCAGAAGGGTCAGGGGCATCCTTGGCTACGTAGAGAGCTTGAGGTCTGCCTAGGCTTTGTGAGAGATCTCAAAATAAAGAACACCCCCCCTAAAAAAAAAACCCAAACAAACCCCAAACCTGTGTCTAGTGTAGCAGACACAAGACACACTCATTAAGGGAAAGATAGGACTAGAATGCAGAAGACTCCCGTTCTTCACAAGGGATGTAGTTTAAGCAGGTGGAAGTGAGCCTTGCTTAGGTTCTGCCGGATGGTTCAGACCAGTGGGCACAGGGAGATTAATGAAGAGGCGGATCGCTGTGAGTTCGAGGCCAGCCTGGTCTATAAAGGGAGTCCAGGACAGCGAAGGGTACACAGAGAGATCCTGTCTCCCCCTGTCGAAAATAGGGGGTTTATACTTTGGACAGGACCTGTAAACCGAGTCTGGGACTACCTCACAAAAAGTAGATTTGAGACCAGAGGGCCTAGGTGTGCTGGGGCAGAGTTTAGGCCAATGGAGGCTCACCAAGAAGGGGCAGGGCCTGTACTGCCTGGGTGTCACCTACCTGGGGGAGGAGTCAAGGCTATTAAGACAGGTATGGGCCATTGTCAAAACTCTTCAACACAAGGCCTGGATCACACAGGGGTGCAAATTAGACACATATAGGTGAGGCCAATGTAACTGAGAGAGGGTCTGGGCCAGGTAAGAGAAGGGCCAACAAGGTTAACTAAGGGATGGATGGAGCTAACACAAAGGGCAGAGGCTAGCTCTCCAAAGGCAAGTACTTCTCTCAGTGGAGGAGGGGCTTAGAGTTCGGAAGTGGGGTTTAGACCAGCGAGGATGGGACTTAGATTCCCAAAGATGGCTTTTACACCAATGGGAACCAAGCTTGGATTCCTCTGCTGGGGTTTTGACGATTGGAGGCTGGGCTTAAATCCCTGAGGTGGAGTTAGGCTGTTGGAGTGGTACTTAAAACTACTTAGAGGTCAAGTTCAGACCAGTGACCCTAAATTAAGAGTGGGGCTTAAACTCTTGGGTGGAGTTTAGCGAGCAGGGCTTAGACTGCGGGGTAGGGTTTAGAGCAATGGGGCAGGGCAAAGTTTAGGACAATGGGGTGTGGAGCTTAGACCAAGTGAGCGGGACTTAAGATTTCTGACTCCTGAAGTAGTTTTTTTTAGCCCAGTACGTCTCAGAGGTTAGATTCCTAGGGTGGAACTTAGCCCATTTGGAGACCTGGCTTAGACACTTGGGGGTTTAAGGCGGCCACGGCCTCGTGGCTCCCACATAACCGTCTCCATGCAGGCCTGAGCAACATCATCGGGGTGATCGTGTACATATCGGCCAACGCGGGCGAGCCGGGCCCCAAGAGGGACGAGGAGAAGAAAAACCACTACTCCTACGGCTGGTCCTTCTACTTCGGCGGGCTGTCCTTTATCCTGGCCGAGGTGATCGGCGTGCTGGCCGTCAACATCTACATCGAGCGCAGCCGCGAGGCGCACTGCCAATCTCGCTCGGACCTGCTCAAGGCCGGCGGCGGCGCGGGCGGCAGTGGCGGGAGCGGCCCCTCGGCCATCCTCCGTCTGCCCAGTTACCGCTTCCGCTACCGCCGCCGCTCCCGCTCCAGCTCCCGAGGCTCCAGCGAGGCGTCGCCGTCGCGGGATGCGTCTCCCGGCGGCCCCGGGGGCCCGGGCTTCGCCTCCACGGACATCTCCATGTACACGCTCAGCCGCGACCCGTCCAAGGGCAGCATGGCTGCCGGGCTGGCTGGGGCCGGGGCCGGCGGCGGCGGTGGCGGCGGCGGCGGCGTGGGCGCCTATGGCGGGGCGGCCGGGGCCGCGGGGGCCGGCGGGGCGGGCTCCGAGCGGGACCGCGGGAGCGCAGCGGGCTTCCTCACGCTGCACAACGCCTTCCCCAAGGAGGCGGCGTCCGGCGTCACGGTCACGGTTACCGGGCCGCCCGCTGCGCCCGCACCCGCGCCGCCCGCTCCTGCAGCGCCCGCTCCGGGGACCCTGTCCAAAGAGGCCGCCGCGTCCAACACCAACACTCTCAACAGGAAAACCACGCCCGTGTAGGGGGCGCGCGCCCTCGCGAGGAGCTGGGGGGGCGGGCAAAGTCCGGGGCGCGTGCGCGGGCGCGCGTGCAACGAGGCCGCCGGATCGGAATGCCTCACCCCAAGTTCTATCCCCGCAAGCGCGCTGGACACCGCTGGGCCTTCTAGCCCCTCCCCGCACCCCTCCATACCCTCTATCCCCCTGGGCGTGGGGAGCCCCGTCACGCTCAGAAGCAGGGACCCTTGGGGAGGGGGACGGGACGGGAAAAGGGGCTCCGGCGTTGGAGCACTGTCTTTTATTTTTGTGTGGGGGGGCGGATTTCAGGGGTGGGAGGGAGGGCCGTGGTGTTTTTTGCAGTTTTGAGATGTTTTCATTTTAAATGTTTTGCTGTGTGCATGTGGGGGCGGGGCGGGGGGGAAGGGGAGGGACTCCCAGCCCAGCCCAGCCCAACTCCTGGAGAGGGGCTCCATAACACACGAATATAGAGTTACATCTACAACTATATATACACACATGTTCTGTAAAAAGAGACATAGGCCAGCAGAAGGCAGAGGCCAAAGGGACGCGCTGACATTTAGTTCACTTTTTCATTCATCTTTCGACAAGGGCTTATTATGCACCAACTGTGTACCAGGTGATGGTACAGAAGGTGGTGCAAGGGAGGAGAGGACATAAACGCAGGCGCATCCGTTCGTCCATTCCTGGAAATTTTGTGTGTGTGTGAGCGCGCGTGTAACCACTAGGCATTGTACTCACCGCTGAACAGTCAGTAGGGAAGAAAATATTGTCCCTGGTGTCTTCACAGAGTCATGTATGTATCCAGTAAATGACACTTAGAGATGTAAAGGCCCACTGGGGCCGTAGCTCACTTTGTAGACCACTTGCCTAACACAAGCCCTGCGTTCCATCCCCACCGTTGCATAAACTGGGTGTAGTGGGGGGCACATCTGTAATTCCAGCACTTGGGAGGTGGAAGGTGAAAGCACGGCCAGAAGTTCAAGGTCGTCCTGCACTGATTATTGAAATTTGGGCCAGCCTGGACTAGGAGACTCTTGCATTTTTAAAAAAGACACATGACTGCCTGGAGACTTACGGAGGACCCGGTTTCAATTCCCAGCACCCACATGGCAGCTCACAACTGTCTATAACTCCAAGGTCTGACACCCTCACACAGACATACATGCAGGCAAAACACCAATGCACCTTAAGGAAAAAAAAAATAATAAAGGCACATGATGGGGGGGTGGAGGTCTGAAATGCCACAGGGAGAGGTAATTAACTCATTTTGGGGGCGGGGTGAGCAGCTAACTACATTGTTTTAAAAAAAATGGTACTAGGTAGTCAAACCTGGGGTGAAGTGTGCCAGGCAGAAAAATTAACATGTCAAGTTCCCAGGACAGGAAGAAGCTCCCAGGATGTCCTGAAGTGTACCGAGTCAGGTATGGTTGGGCGGCGAGCCTGGAGACAGACTGGTTGGAGACTAAGTGAGAATTTATTATGAAGTCAGTAAAAGGACCACAAAGTGGCTTAATGCGGGGACAGAACACAAAGACAGGAACTCCGAGGTAAGAGTTAAGAGGCAGAGGCCCCATGCGGGAGGCAAAATGCCCTTACGCAAACTCTGGATCTCAGGCGCGGCATCTGGTTCACTGGATTCTGGCGGTTGGGTCTGTTTTCTGTTCATTCAGCCACTCACCTAAACTCCCAAGCAACTACTAGCATTCTGTGCTGTGTGAGTTGGCAAATGGGGTGACAGATCACCGCTTTCAGCGTCAGAAGCATACAATCCAGGCAGGGCAGTGAGTGCTCTGTCAGGGTCACGGTGATCACCCAAGAACACAGGACAGGAGTGATCAGCTGCCAACCACCCCCCTCCCTGCCCCCCAGTGCAGGAGGAACTGAAACATCCCAGAGTATGTGATGTCTGGGTTTTAAAAGGACCAGCAGGTGTCTGGTATGTGCTGATGAAGATAGAGGCAATTTGGGAGAAAACCCAAGGAAGCAAAACTGCAGGATGTGCAGGTGGGGATGGGTGGGTCCGGGCTGTGACAAGGACAATGATTCTGCGATGCTGAAATCCAAGTGTAAAGTTGGGAGGTGAGGTAGTGGGTCTACACGCCAGAGTCTTCACGATGCCCTTAAGGGCTCTAGGTCAAGGGCCCTGGTTGCCTTCGAGCTGAACTGGGTAGGGGTTTTAGGGTAGACACAAGTGGAGTAGCTTGACAGTCACTCAGCAGGCAGTGCAGCCCTTAACTGGTTTGCGTACCAGCCCGTTAGGCAGTGAGACTGGAGATTAAACATGCTTTCCTCTCTGCCCTGCCTCAAAGGGCTTCCAAGCGGAAGGGAAAGCAACCTCAGAGGCCATGAGGGGAGAAGTGGTTCTTGATGGGACCAGTAGTGGCAGCATGGGACTGCAGGAGTAGTCTGAGGAGAGCAAGCCTGGGGGGGCTGGGTACGAGAAATGTGCTTTTAGGAACCCTCCTGACCAGTGTAATTTTAGTGCTTGGGAGGCCAAGGTAGGACCAACCAACAGGAAGCACGAAGAGCTGAGAACAGCTTAGTCGGCTGAGTGCTTGTTAAGCATCTATGAGGGCCTGGGTTCAATCCTCAGCACTGTATAAAGTAGACGTGGTAATGAATGGCTTGCCATCCCTCAGCTATACAGCGAGACCGAGGCCAGCCCATGTTCAATACTGTCCCCCAAAACAGGAGAGAGATTTGCTTCTGGGGCTCAGGTGGAAGAACTAGAAGGTGGGAGGTCGAGTCGGGGACGCTGGAGGAAGTCTGTGAGGTCAGTTCAGAAAGAGACAACCCTAGGAAGTGTAGTGTAGGGAGGGTGACTAGGGATTGTGAGAGGTTAGGGGGACACTTCTGTTCTGAGGCATGCTGGGATCTGTAGTCCATAGGTCAAATCCAGCGCGAAAGGGAGGTGGTGGGGTAGCCAGGAGGAAGAGAGAGATTGGGGGAGCGTGTGGGAGGGAGGGCAGAAGAGATCAAAATCAGGTGTGCTTCAGAGTGAGAAGGCAAAGACAAAGGTGATCCGGAGAGGGGGAAAACACAAGAGTGGCAGATGAAAGTTTGACAATCAAAGGTAAGATGTTACAAAGACACAAAACAGGAACAGAAAACCTAAACCTCAGAGAAACAGAGACAGGTAAGATCATGAGGCATACTGCAATGGTCTATTGTCTTTTAAATTTTCTATTTTATTTGGAGACAAGGTATCACTGTGTAGACCAAGGTGGCCTGGAACTCAACATAGGCTTGCCTCTACTTCTTGGGTTAAAGGTGTGCCACCACACTTTTTTTTCTTTTTCTTTCTTTTTTGTTTTTGTTTTTTTTGTTGTTGTTTATTTTTTGAGACAGGGTTTCTCTCTGTAATAGCTCTGGCTGTCCTAGATTCACTTTGTAGACCAGGCTGGCCTCGAACTCACAGCGATCCGCCTGCCTCTGCCTCCCACAGTCTTAATATCTCCTATGGGGGACATTTCATAGTCAGACCATAGCAAGTGGCCAGTAGACAAAGGTCTGCTGGTTTTGGACCTCTCCAAGAGGTGTGTACATACATGAAGGCTAAGCAGGGGTGTGGCTCAGACAGTGGGGTGCTTGTTTGTTTAGCATTCACGAGGTCCTGGTTTCAATCCCCAACACTCATAAACTGTGTGTGGTGGTGCCTGCATTTGTGGAATTCAAGCAGATGGGGGCAGGAGCATCAAAAGTTCAAGGTCAATTTTGACCACAGAAGGAATTAGAAGCTAGCCTGGGATACGTGAGATATTTTATTTTGAAAGAAGAAGAAGAATATTAGAAGAGGAGGAGGAGGAGGAAGCTGAAGAGATGGCTCAATGCTAAGAGCACATACTGCTCTTCCTGAGGACCTGAGTTCAATTCCCGGGGCCCTCATCAAGTGGTTTACAATTGCCTGTAACCCCAGCTCCAGTGGGAATCTCTGACCTCTGTGGACTCTTGCATTCATGTGCATGCACCTTCCCCACCCACATACACATAATGAAAAGTATTTAAACAAGAAAGAGCCAGGTGTAGTGGCACACGCCTTTAATCCCAGCATGCAGGAGGCAGAGGTGGGCGGATCGAGTTTGAGGCCAGCTTGGTCTACAAATCGAGTCTAGGACAGCCAAGGCTACACAGAGAGACCCTGCCTTGAAAAACCAAAGAAAGAAAAACAAACAAACAAAAGCAGGGGCTAGGAATGCTGGTCCATACCTAAAAACCCCAGCCCTCCAGAAACTTAAGTAGGTATAATGTGTAGGTCCAAACCAGCCTGGACTGCACGGTGAGAGTTTCTCAGCCAACTACAAAAGCTGCAGAGGGTATAGTAACCGTGTGACAGGGCAGAGCCATTCAAAATAAGCTGGCTGAGATGAGGGTTTTGAAGAAGGCTGAGCAAGTTGCGCACAAATTCCAAAGCCTAGGGAACAAAAGACTGATGAGTCCTTGCAGCTTTGGTAGAAAACTCATATTCTGCTCCAGCTCCGATGGGAAACACCTGGAGAGGTCTAAGCACAGGCACTCTGGGGTCACAGTTTTATTTAAACAACAATAACAATCTTGTTACTGTGCCAGGGATGACGTCACTGCCAGAAAGCGGCCTGGGTGGGGGTGGTGAATGCCTGTAATCCAGCACTCAGGAGCTGGTAGTGAGATCAGGAGTTCAAGGCCATCCTTGGTTACATGAGACTCTGTCTCCAAACAAAGCTGGGGGCCCTTGTTTGCATCGCTACCACTGTATAAAAGCCATGGTGGATCACACCTATAATCAGTGTTTGGGAGACGGAAGCAAGAAGATTGTGAGCTCAAGGCCAGCTTGAGCTACATGAGACCCTGTATCAACAAAAATCAACCAACCAACCAACAAACAAAAAAATCAAAAGGGGAGCAAGCATTAGGGGCGTGGAATTTTACAGACTGTGTCTACAGTGGTGGCGAGCTAGGTCTTGCAGGGAGGTGGGGGGTGAGGAAACACCAAGAAATCAAGGTAAAAAGAAGAAAGAAATCTGGGTTAGAAGTTGCACCGTTGTATACTGAATAGAAGATTTTTAGATAGGAGGAACCAAGCGTTCTCTTTTGACCGTGCCCAGTTGCGATTGCTTCTGGAAATCCAAGTCAGGGTATCGGGTGGCTGGTCATGATGAGAGTGGTGAAGAGGGCAGAGCTGGGAATACAAGTTTGGGTAAACATCAGCAAACAGAAGACATTTAATGCCACAGAATGGGGATAGCTTTGAAAGGTAATGTGGGTAGAGTTATGACTCAGGTCAGAAATTTGGGAACATTTAAGTCATCTCTACGAGAGGCAGTGACCTGAGGGGTAGGCTGAAGTGAAAGGCAGGTCCTCTCACAGGGCAAAAGAAGTGGTGGTGGGTGCGGTGGCTCAGGGGTAAAGCACCTGCCTAGAATCCCCCAGTGGGGGGCAGGGGTTGGCCGTGTGTCTCAGGTTCAATCCCCAGCACCAAAGAAAGAACAGAAAGAAAGAAGGGTGGAAAGTACATAATATTTTAAGAAGCAGGAAGTCTCCCATCTGTGCCCAGCGCTGCTGAAAGCTGGAAAAAAGATAACAGAAGTCCAGAAGGTTTGTTAACGTGGACAGGGGCGATAAGGTCAATAAGAGGTGACCAGCCCAATTTCAGGTATAGAAGCCTTGATCCAGCATCGGGAGACCGTACAGAAGCAATTATTATTTTGGTATAAAAATGTATCATGCCTATCATTGCCAGAACCAAGAGAGGCTGAAGCAGGGGGATTGCCACAGTTCAAGGCATGCCTGAGTTTCAGAGAGAGACATTTTCTTAAAACAATAAAAAAGAAGTATTTTAAGGAGAGCCAGTGAGACAGCAGGTGGCA
Source organism: Acomys minous (assembly GCF_964271855.1). NCBI lineage: Eukaryota > Metazoa > Chordata > Mammalia > Rodentia > Muridae > Acomys > Acomys minous. The sequence goes on from NC_140502.1 coordinate 8,362,222, forward strand.
CACTAGCTGTCAAGCCTGACAACATGAGTTCGAGCCTCACTCGGGGACCCATGGGGTAGAAGGAAAGAACCGAACCCTGCAAGTTGCTTCTGACCTCCACACATGCCCCATGCCCCACACGCCCCCACGAAATAGCCGTTTTTGCCATTTCAAAATAAAGAAGGAAAATGAGAGAGAAGGAAAACACAGGCAAGAAGACACCCGGATCCACTCTGAACTTCGAGAGCTACTACCGCAGATGGGACCTAGAAAGATGGGGGGAATCCAGGGCTCAGAAGTGGGGAGACCCGGCTCAGTTGCTGGCAAAGTCCAAAAAACGACACTCCTCCTGCCGACGCTTGTAGGGGCTTGCTTCGGGAGCCCCGCAAGCCCAGAGGAGTCCACTGAAGTGTCCTTCACTCATTCAGAAACCAAAAACTCGTTCGCTGCTCAGGCATGCCTTCTGGGGACTTGGAGATGTCAGGCCCTGTCATTTCAGAGCTGTGCTCACCCTGGCAAGGACCAGGGAGACAGGTAGCTTAGCCAAGTAGAATACAGAGTACCGAGAACGGTTCTCGTGGGCCTCACAGACACTGAGGAAGGGACGGTCACATCTTTAGGGAAAAGAAGTTGTGTGAATTGCCGTATCAACGCACCAGGCCATGCATTCACCCATACCATTCATTCATTCATTCATTCATTCATATTACCCAATCGAACTGTCTAAGGTTTCTTGTAATCCTGGGCCTTGAAATGGATCCTGCAGAGGATTGTGCCCCGTTGGGCCAGTCTGATGGGGGAGAGCCACATACAAGCAATCATCTCCCGTGGTAGTATGAATTGCGACCACGAAGTCAGGAGCAAGGCCAGCAAGGGTAGCAACGATGTCCCAGGGGGCCTGGTCATGGCACCAGGCCCACCTGGAGGAGCCCCCTGGGGAAGGAAGGAGTTGCTAAAAGGTGCGTCCCACGTGGGTGGTCCACAGAAGGGCTGTGAGGAGGAGTGAGGGGTAAGAATCGGGGCCCCCCGTCTCCGGGGGAAGCTGAAATTGCAGGAAAAGGTCCCCCAAGGGCATCCAAGTCTAATAAATCGAATCTTCTGCTTCTGGTGTCCCAAGCCCGCAATTCCCCGAGGTCTGCCTTTCCTGCCTTCTGAGGAGTGGAGAACTCTTAACACTGCCGCTAATCTATTGGCACCCAGGTTTCTGGCCACAGTGGCCTCTTCCAGGCCTTGAAGTGTCGCTTCAGACAACTCTTCTGGAAATACAAAGCACTGGCCCCCTCCCTAAGACCCTGGAGCCCCTATCTCCATTCCCGACCCTGGCCCAGACTCAAGAGGTCAGGTTCCAAAACTCTGCTCCCAGATTCAGGAGTCCAGGCCCCAAGGCTCCTCCCTCAGACCTAGGAGTCCAGGCCCCAAGCCTCCTCCCTCAGACCTGAGAGTCCAGGTCCCAGCCCTCCTCCCTCAAATCCCGGAATGAAGGGGCCTTCCTCCCTCAGGACCAGAATCCTGTACTGAGGCCATTCTCCTGAAACTCAGGAGTACATACTCAAGCCCTCCTCCCTCAGACTCAAGGGTCCACCCCACCCCCACCTCCAACCCTTCTCCCTCTCCTCTGGCCCTCAGAAGCCACTAATTGGGCTAGCGAGCGTCCAGCCTGGACTGCTCAAGACACAAGTTCTCTGCACTTTACCAGCTCTACGGTTTCCAGATTTTGGCGTATGAACTTTGCAATGCTCCCACCCCACCACCCCCACCACCCCGACCCTTAGGGAAACAAATTTCCCTAGGTTCGGCTAGTTGAAGACCCGGCCCCCAGCCCCTCCTTCTTAGAGGCTTCCCTCCCCCGTCCCTTGTCCCCTTAAAATACCCGGGATCCCTATGGCAACAGGCGCCCGCGACAGGTGCGGGTGTTATTTACGGGTCGAGCCCGAAATAGCCGGTGGGGTGAGGGGGTGGGCGGATGGGGCGAGGCAGGGAGCGAGCGCAGCGGGTCCGGAGGGCCGACGGGGCGGAGGCGAGCAAAACCGGACGCTTCGGAGGCATCGCGGAGCTGGGGCCGGCGCGGTGCGGAGGCAGGAGAGCGCAAGGGGCCCGTGCCCGGGAGACCTGGGTGGGAAGACCGAGGGGAGCGCGGGGCCCCGAGCTGAGTCTGGAGCGATCCTGGCCGGGCAGGCCCTGGGAGCCTGGGGGAGGGGGAGCCGAGGGACTCCAGACCGACAGACTGAGAGTCCTTTCCAGGTCCTATACCCCACCCCCAGGATACTTTGCTCTGGTTTTCTGAGCCAGAGTGTGGACCACAGTGCCTTGGTCTGAGCCTTGTTGGGGCCCCAGGGCTTTCTCCTGGGCCCCCAGAGAGTACTCCCAGCTTTTTTTTTCTGGACCTCACCGTGATTCTCAGCCACTGTGGAGACCTGGGCTCTTTTCTGAATAGTCCTGGCTTGCCCATTCCTCCCCACCCCCCGCGAGAATTCCAGTCCCACCCCCACTCCCGATCTGCTGTGAATACTAGAGGATCCTCCTTCCCTCTCTGGGACTTGGAGAGATTTGTACCTTTTTCTGTGAAACCCCAACTCTTATCTCTGTATAACCCAAAACTGTTCCGATTCCTCCCTTCGCAAACTCTGAGCCTGAAGAAACTTAGACCATCTCTTTTTAAATACACGAAAGACCTCACCTTGCCCTCTTTGGGAAAATTCTGAGGCTTTCTGGAGACCCCCATCAACAGCAGGTGTTCCCCCTGGAGCTCCCCAGTCCCCGCTTGGATAGGTGAACCTCAGAGAGAGCCTGGCTTTTCCTCTAGACTTAACCCATGCCAAATTCACGCGCATACGTCCAGGTGGCATCCTTAGGCCAAGAATATAGTTTTTAGTTTTTAGGGTTTTGTTTGTTTTTTGGGTTTTTTTTTTCTCTTCTGAGAGTCAGAGCCCTCCACTCTCACATTTGAAGTTCAGCTTATTCCCAATCTAATTGACACACTCAGCCCCCTACTTCGGTTGAAAGTCCAGGCCTTGTGCCCTGCCCCTCAGCCCCCCCCCCTCCCCTGCACGGACAGGTCTGTCTGACTCCTTGAAGCTCGCTTGAGCCCCAATCCCTCCCAGCATCATGATGTGGTCTAACTTCTTCATGCAAGAGGAGGACCGCCGTAGGGCAGCTGTGGGCCGGCGTCGTGCCCAGGGACAACAGAATCTCGGCTTGACTCCGGAGCGTGAGGGCAAGATCAAGCTGGTGTTGCTGCTGGCTGCCGTGGGTGCCACCCTGGCTGTGCTGTCGGTGGGCACCGAGTTCTGGGTGGAACTCAATACGTACAAGACCAACGGCAGCGCCGTCTGTGAGGCTGCCCATTTGGGGCTGTGGAAGGTGTGCGTCAAGCGACTGTGGCAGGCGGACGTGCCTGCGGGCAGGGAGACCTGTGGCCCAGCTGAGCTGCCAGGAGGTGAGAGGCTGTGTCCTGAGCCCAGGCCTGTGTCCCACAGTCAGGGAGAAAGAAATTTATGTCTGGGGGAAAAACCCTGTTCTAGGAAAATCAACAAGTTTTATACCCGAGAAAGGGTTTGTGCCCAAATCAGTCTGTGCTCACAGAAACTGGAGAAAACGGCGGGGCAGGGGTGGGGGGGTAGGAGGCAGGGGAGGCGGGAGGGGCTATGAGGAGGAGGAAAGATGCTCAGGCATAGCCCATGTCCCTAAGTAGCATATCCCCTAAAGAAACTGGTTTCTTAACGTCTGTCTTCTAGCTATGGCCTGTGCCCCATACCAGCCTGTACCCCCACAGACAGCCTGTGCCTCCTAGACCCAGCTGGTACCCTCAGAACAGCCTGTACCCACCCCCGCCAACCCGGATCCCCTAGAACTGCCTGCATTCCCCACCAGACAGCCATGCACCCACAGACAGCCTGTGCCCTTAACTAGAAGCCTGGGGAGACATCCCACATTGCCACTCTACGAGCCTCTGTGGAGACAGACCACCCTACGCCCACCAGGAAGTAAAAAAAAAAATCTGTGCCGATTCCCCGTTAGCGGATACAGTCAAATGAAGTTCTTGCCAGGTGCCAGGTGCCGCTCAAAATTGTGGGTGCATCTTGTACCTCCTTAGAAATGCTTATTTCCAGTCCCTCTCACCTCTATATGGTCAGTGTGGACATCCCAACCCGTCTCCCTTGCTTTGCAAACACCCCCACACCCTTAATTTCCCCTCATGGTGGTTCCCTTGCTCTCAGCTGTGCCTCTCACTCTCCGACAGAACATGCTATGCCCTTTGCTTAGACAAGCGGGACATTCCATACCTCCTCCCCTCCCCCCAGGAACTGGAGAGGTGCTTATTTTACCTCTTTTGACTCAAGGGCAGTATTTGACACCCATCAAAACCCACTTGGGATATCATTTGTTTGATGAGGTCCCTGCTATGCTGTTCCCCGCCCCCCCCAATTGTGTACTGAGAGTCTCAGGACCCCTCAAGAGCTCTGGCTGGGTTTTCTTTCATTCCTCAACCTCTACTTTCCCTGATGTGATATGGAAGCCAGAATGGGATGCTCTAAGCCTTTGACAGTGGAGTGGGAATGCCAGACACTGTGTCTTGAGCTACCTGTCTGTCCCGATCGGCTATCTTAAACAGTCCCCTTCTGCTGTTGCTCACTGTTTGGGACCACGATCAAGGTGATCCCAAACCTTTGCAAAAACGAGATAATGAAAACAAAGACAGGATGCTAGCTGGGCTTGGTGGTACAATTCTGTAATCACAGGAGTTGAGGCAGGAGGATGGTGAGTTCAAGGGCAGCCTGGGGATACAGAGGGATTTCAGAGACTGCCTGGGCAGCTTTGTGAGATCCTTTCTCCAAAAGCAAAAAGGGAGCTGGGGTCATATCTCAGTGGTCGTGTCCCTGCCTAGAATCCTCCAGTGAGGGGCTGGGATGTGGCTCAGTGGTAGAGCCCCTGCCTAGAATCCCCCAGTGAGGGGCTGTGGGTGTGGCTCAGTGGTAGAGCCCCTGCCTAGAATCCCCCAGTGAGGGGCTGTGGGTGTGGCTCAGTGGTAGAGTCCCTGCCTAGAATCCCCGAGTGAGGGGCTGGGGTGTGGCTCAGTGGTAGAGCCCCTGCCTAGAATCCCCCAGTGAGGGGCTGTGGGTGTGGCTCAGTGGTAGAGCCCCTGCCTAGAATCCCCCAGTGAGGGGCTGTGGGTGTGGCTCAGTGGTAGAGCCCCTGCCTAGAATCCCCGAGTGAGGGACTGGGGTGTGGCTCAGTGGTAGAGCCCCTGCCTAGAATCCCCCAGTGAGGGGCTGTGGGTGTGGCTCAGTGGTAGAGCCCCTGCCTAGAATCCCCCAGTGAGGGGCTGTGGGTGTGGCTCAGTGGTAGAGCCCCTGCCTAGAATCCCCAGTGAGGGGCTGGGGTGTGGCTCAGTGGTAGAGCCCCTGCCTAGAATCCCCCAGTGAGGGGCTGGGGGTGTGGCTCAGTGGTAGAGCCCCTGCCTAGAATCCCCCAGTGAGGGGCTGGGGTGTGGCTCAGTGGTAGAGCCCCTGCCTAGAATCCCCCAGTGAGGGGTTGGGGTGTGGCTCAGTGGTAGAGCCCCTGCCTAGAATCCCCCAGTGAGGGGCTGGGGTGTGGCTCAGTGGTAGAGCCCCTGCCTAGAATCCCCCAGTGAGGGGCTGGGGTATGGCTCAGTGGTAGAGCCCCTGCCTAGAATCCCCCAGCGAAGGGCTGGGATGTGGCTCAGTGGTACAGCACCTGCCTGGAATCCCCCAGTGAGGGACTCAGTGATGGATTGCCACCATACCTCTTAGTTCTCAGCCTGAGACTCCGGTTAGTTCTATGGGCTTTGACTCAGGGGTCTCTGTTACTGTCTGTCACTAGAGCTTAAGATGGTCTCAGAGACCTCACTCTTTGGGAGAGGCTGCCTTCTGCCACTTCACATGGTGACACACACCAGCACTCAGGAGTTGGAAGTAGGAAGACCAGGGGTTCAAAGCCAGCTCGGCTACATACTGAGTTGTAGGCCAGACCAGGCTACATAACACCTTATATCAAAAACAAAACAAGAGGACTTCGCCTTTCTTGCAAAGCCATTACCAGCTCCCCACAGTTCTGCCTCATGAGAAGACCTCCTTCTGACTCCATTGTCTCAAAGAAGTAACTTCCTTTGAAAACTAAAAGAAAGCCGCTATGTCCCTTGGCCAGCAGAGAATGACTCACCCTGTTGCTTCCCAAGTGAGTTTGCCCTATCCTCCAGGGGACATGGACACAAAGTCCTGTTACTAGCAGCCAAATAGGATGCCAGACACCACACCCAGCCCCAGAAGGGACTCTGTAGTTCTTTCATGGGTATAGACTGTATGCCCTACTAGAGGCTTCAAAGAGCATCTTTCTTTCAGCCTCTTGATGTAATAGGACAGGCTGACACTTGCTGCTGCTTTGACCTGGAAGCCGCAAACTTCCACGAGCTGGTACCCAGCATGCCCCATACCCTCACTTGACGTGAACTTATCCACTTGTCCCCTCCGATGTCTAAAGTCCGATTTCCACTTCCCCAAACTGGCTGGCTCCTTCTCCAATGTTCTCTATTCCCTGTGGTTCCGCACCGTCCCTTCTGCTGTTTTGTATCTCAGTCTCCCTATATGTAGAATAAAAGGACAGGTCGGACTGTAGAATGCACTTTAGGAGCGGGATGTGGGTAATGGGTAGAGTGCTTGCCTTGTCTGCACAAAGCCCAGAGTTTGGTCCCCAGCACCACATGTACCAGGCATGGTGGTGCACACCTGCAGTCCTAACACTTGGGAGGTGGAGGCAGGAGGCTCAGAAGTTGAAGGCCATCCTTAGCTTCACAGCAGGTTCAAAGTCAGCTTAGGAAGTTAGAACGTCTGTTTTTAAGTCTCAGTCTTTTCATATCTAAACTAACAAAGAGGTTGTGTGAATCTTACATATGCTTACATAAAATATTTACATAAAATTATTGTCCACTTTTGCAAGGTCCTTATACTCTGTCTTTTTTTGTTTTGTTTTGTTTTTGTTTTTGTTTTTTTCTGGCATTTCGAGACAGAGTTTCTCTGTGTAGCCATGGCTGTCCTGGCTTACTTTGTAGACCAGGCTGGCCTTGAATTTACAGCGACCCACCAGCCTCTGCCTCCTGAGTACTGGGATTAAAGGCGTGCGCCACTATGCCCGGCTCTTATACTCTGTCTTAAAGAATTTCTTTTTAAAAGACAAGGTCTCATGTAGCCCCAAGTAGCACCACATCTGCCTATTTAAAATAAGTATTTCCTGCTGGGCGGTGGTGGCGCACCCCTTTAATCCCAGCACTCGGGAGGCAGAGGCAGGTGGATCACTGTGAGTTCAAGGCCAGCCTGGTCTACAAAGCGAGTCCAGGATAGCCAGGGCTACACAGAGAAACCCTGTCTCGAGAAACCAAAATAAATAAATAAAGTAATTATTTCCCAATCTGTGCATGGTGGTACACACCTTTAGTCCCAGCACTTGGGAGGTAGAAGAAGTCAGCCTGATCTACATAGCCAGTTCCAGGCCAGCCAAGGCTACACAAGGAGACCCTGTCTTGAAAAAAAAAATTCTTTTCTAATTCAGTCTTCTGATGTGTTTGACATTCCATCCATGCACAGATATTTTGACTTGGAAATACATAGAGAGTTTGAGTTTATATATGTGTGTTTTGAAGAAATGGCATCATGTGGTTTTTATGCTGCCTTCAATGTGATTTTTCTTGCTCAGCGCTGTGCTTTCAAAATCTCTTTTGTTTGCTTTATGGTTTTGTAGTTCATAGCAATTCTAGGCCCCAAAAATGTTCAGGAGGGCATCTGTCTCAGTCGCCTTGTGCCCAAGGGACGGACACAAGGTTAATTCCTATTCCAGCTTAGTAAACAACGCCATAGAGAAAAATCATATCTATATTCCTATATGAGTTTTTTTTTCCTTCTTGGAATATCCAGAAGTGAAATGATTGTGTCATAGGACATAGACATACATCACTTAGTGGCCGAGATGTGTTCTGTATGTTTAGATTAGGATGGCTTCTATATGACAAAAATCTTGACTCACTTTCTTTTCACTTTTAAATTACGTGTGTATGTGGGGACGATGGGTGCCTGTGTGTGCAGGTCCCTACAGAGTCCAGAAAGGGGCACTGGGTCCTCTAGTACTTAGTTGCTTGTAGGTCGCCTGACATGGGCACCTAACCCAGGTCCTCAGCAGGGGTGGTATGTGCTCCTAACCACTGAGCCATCTCCCCAGCTCCTACTGTCCCTCATCCGTCCACACGCCCCACTCCTGACGGGACCGTTGTCACCTGCTCTACACCTGTACTTCACATTCTGAGTATGTCAAAGTCCTTCACACATAGATAGCAACGGTTTGCACTCCCAGCTGCTCCCTCTTATCCTTCCAACGCTCGACGCCGCCCTCTCAATATTTGCCCATCTAATTGGTCTGAAGTGGTAGCCTCCCTGCTGGTTTCAAGTTGCGCTTCTCTGACTCCCGCTGCAGCAGAGTCTCTCTCGTCGCGCACTTGTGAACTATCCAGACCTTGCCCTCCCGTGAATAACTATTCATATCCTTTGCCCTGTTTCTCGATGGAGTTATTCTCTCCCCACTTGCTAACCTGCAGGAGCCCTTTGTGTACGCAGCATAGGGCAGAGGAATCTTCCCCCCTGAGTCTCTTAGCCTCCTGGTACCTGCATCTCGGTGTCCTTTGTTGAATAAAAGGATAACTCATTTCCAGTCTGCTTGCTCCTCAGACCCACCTGAAGGAGCCAGGAGAGAGAGAGATTCTCAACCCTATTTAAAGAGGAAGAATCAGAGGGGCCAGAGAGGTTAATGGCTCATTTGTGCCAAAGACTTAAGACTATAGGGTTTGGGATTAAAATCTCAGTCTCGCGTCATTAGTGATGTGGCAAGTGGTACTGACATCTTGGTGTCATTTTCCATCTTTGTGCATTTCTTTATTTACTCCGCTCTTAAAACTCTGTGTGTGTGTGTGTGCGTGTGCGTGTGCGTGTGCGTGTGTGCGTGCGTGCGTGCGTGCGTGCGTGCGTGTGTGTGCGCGCGCTCAGGGCAGAGGACAACCCACAGGAATCTTCTACCATGTGGATTCTAAGGATTGAGCTCAGGTCATGAAGCTCAGCAACAGCCCCTTTATACGCAGAACCATTTTCCCAGCCTGTGTGTCAGCCATACTAACACTGTTTTCAGTCCTCTGTAGTATCTGGGAACTATCCAGCCTCAAGCTTACACAAATCTTCACGTCGTCACCTTCCTCCCCCCCCCCCCCTTTTTCTCTCCTGCAACCCCACAGAAGCAAACTGCACCTACTTCAAATTCTTCACCACGGGGGAGAACACACGCATCTTCCAGCGAACTACCAAGAAAGGTGAGGCCGGCTCACATTGCGACAAGGGAGGAGGGCTGGCGCTAAGAGGGCTGCTCTGAAGGAGTGACTGACAGCCTGTGCTCAGGGTGGGATCAGCTTCTGTGGATGTCCCAAATTTGGAGGGTGATCAGCAGACCTTTGGTGCCCAGCACTCTGGCCGCTAACTCCGCCTGTGCTGTGTGTCTTGGGCGAATCATATTTCTTCTCTGCAGTGAACACTATAAGCACATTTTTTTTTTTTTTGGTTTTTTGAGACAGGGTTTCTCTGTGTAGCCTTGGCTGTCCTGGACTCGCTTTGTAGACCAGGCTGGCCTCGAACTCCCAGCGATCCGCCTGCCTCTGCCTCCCGAGTGCTGGGATTAAAGGCGTGCGCCACCACGCCCGGCTTACTATAAGCACATTTTACATGCTAAATCCCAGCACCCAAAGTCCGTTAGCACAGCCTACTTCTTGCTATAACCCTGCAAGGCTGGGCCTTCAGCTTCATTGCCCAGGTGAAAAAAAAGCAATCAGAAATGATTGAGAAGCCGGGTGGTGGTGGTGCACACCTTTAATCCCAGCACTCGGGAGGCAGAGGCAAGCGGATCTCTGTGAGTTCGAGATCAACTCGGTCTACAAAGTGAGTCCATGAGAGAATTACTATCCTTTTCCTACAAAAGGGCAGAGGCAAGATCCCAGTGCAAATATACATGAATCTATGGAATCATACGCGAAACATGAAAACATTACGTGTGTATACTGGTCCGTGGGACGGCGTTCAGCCACGTGTAACTGCTAGTACTCAGAAGGTGGCTGATGTAATGGGGTGGGGGGGATGTGTTTTTAATTTTAACTTAAGTGAACTTAAAATGGTGTCTGGTAGCTACTACTGTTCCCAGCAATGCGACTCTGAGGACTTTGTCCTTCCTACCCCCAGTCCAGCTTCTGTCCCATCACTCCAGTGCCCCAGCGTCTCCACAAAGGATCATTTCATGTCTCTCACTTTTTTGTTTTGTTTTTAAGTAAGGATTTAGTGAAGTGAGGCAGCAAAACACGTGAGTTCCAGTGCACACACAGGCCCCTTACCTTCTCCTTTCTCCTGGGAGCTAGGTCAGGTCACTGTGCACCTCTGAGATGGTAAAAATCCCCTGCTGCGCTCATATGGACCACCTACTGTGTGCTGAGCACCACACTGGGCCCTCGATGGGACTTCTAATCCAGAGTCTCCAGAGAGGGCCTAAGACTGACAGAGGTGTAAGGGCCTTACTAGTTTTCCCAGGCAGGAAGTAGTTGTTGGAGCATTGCAACCTAGATGGCTACAAGATAATGAATCGCCTTTACCACTGTTCCCTCAACTTCATCATCTGTAACCCAGCGATGACCAAAGGATAGGTAGGGGCTACTTATTCCGGTATCCCTGACTTGCCCTTGTCCCCCTTTTTGCTCTATAATCCGGGCCAAGTAACTAACTGACCCCTGGGGGCCTCCATTCCTTCATCAGTGTAAGTAACACAGTCTCTCGAGGACTCTGGAGTCTTCCATCCTTCTGGCTCTGGTTCTTTTTTTTTTTTTTTTTAAAGATTTTATTTATTATTATGTAGATAGTGTTCTGTCTGCATGAACATTTGCAAGCCAGAAGAGGGCATCAGGTCTCAGGATAGATGGTTGTGAGCCACCATGTGGTTGCTGGGAATTGAACTCAGGACCTCTGGAAGAGCAGGCGGCGCTCTTAACCACTGAGCCATCTCTCTACTGGCTCTGGTTCTTATAGAGGAATGTTGTCCGTTCTCCTGGTTCCATGTTCTCTACCTCTTTTTTGGGCCTTTCTTGCAGAGGTAAACCTGGCAGCTGCCGTGATCGCTGTGCTGGGCCTGACAGCCGTGGCCTTGGGCTGCCTCTGTGTCATCATGGTGCTCAGTAAAGGTGCAGAGTTCCTGCTCCGCTTGGGAGCTGTCTGCTTTGGCCTCTCAGGTGAGGGCTGAGTGTGTGGAGGCCAAGGACGACGTTGCATGCCGGGAGGTGAGGTCTCTACACACTGTTGCATGCTGGGAGGTGGGTTCCCACATACTGTTATACAGGCTTGGAGGTTGGAAACTCCATAAGGTATTGCATGCCGGGAGGTGGGTCTCTGCACACCGTTGCATGCTGGGATGTGGGAATCTCTGCCAACCGCCGCCCGCTGGAAAGTTAGCATCTCCACGCATTGTTTGAGTGCTGTGCAAGCAGCGGCAACGCCACACAATGTCACGTGCTGGAAAGTGGAATCTCCAAGCACCGCTGCATGCTGGGAATTGAGGAGAAATCCAAGGGGGCTCCTGCAGGCTCAAAGATGGACTTTTTCTGGCAAGGTTTATGTGAATTTAAGTGCTGCTTTAGAATTGGAGCTGGGAATGCCAAGACTCCTCACACACGGAGGAGGACGGGGTCTCCGCTCACCACTCTATGCTAGGAGTAGACAAGGGGGCAGTTCTAGGGCTGCTGTAGGCTCAAGTTGGAAGAATTGCAAATCCTGTTCTTGTTGTTGGCAGAGGGGTAGACTGCCTCCAGATACTATTTGGGGTTTGGACGTGGGGTCTCCAAGGATTTTTTTTTCCTGTCAAGGGGAGAGGGTGATCTTCTGATACTATTGTATGCCAGGAGTTGGAGAAAGTTCGTGAGAAAAATGTAAAAGCTAGGAGCATCCTCAGCCCTGTTGTTGCGCGGCGATTGCATTCGCTCCAAACGGCCTTGCAGATTTGGCCTGGAGCCTCCAGCGCTGTGGTGTATACCAGGAGGTAGAGGCGGGGCTGTGAACGGTATTGCAAGCTGGAGGTCAAAGATCAAAGGCTGAGTAGGTCTGAAGACGGAGAGAGTCTCAAGCCTTTAAAAAAAAAAAAGGGCTCCAGTCTTTGAAGTTTGGGCTTGGAATGTGTGCAGGGGCTGTGTTGTATTCATGTAGGTGAAGACCCAGAAGGGAGCGCCACGTCTCATGAAATAACAAAGGCTTCAGTTCAGTCTACGTCTAAAGCATCGCGTTGATGCTTAATACATAAACACATCAATGCACAGAGCATCACAGCAAACGGGCTAGCTAAAGGTTGCTGTCGCTTTTTATGTATTTATTTTTATCTTGTATGTATGAATGCTTGTCTGCATGGTCACCGTGTGTGCGCCTGGCACCCGAGGAGTCCAGAGGAGGGCATTGGATTCCCCGGAACTGGAGTTATAGATGGTTGTGAGCTGCCGGGTGAGTGTTGAGAACCCAACCTGGATCCTCTGCATGAGCATCCGGTGCTCTTCACCACCAAGCCACGTCTTCAGGCGACGGTGGCGCACGCCTTTAATCCCAGCACTCGGGAGGCAGAGGCAGGCGGATCGCTGTGAGATCGAGGCCAGCCTGGTCCACAAAGTGAGTCCAGGACAGCCAAGGCTACACAGAGAAACCCTGTCTCGGAAAAAACAAACGAACAAACAAACAAACACTATCCAATCACATTCTGCTTTAAAAGGTAAATACAGATGAGATTTTAAAAAAAAAGCATTGAACTTCAGAAAAGTCACATGACGTCTCATAGCCACACAACCACTAGTGGCAGATTTGGGACTTTTCTTTCTTTTTTTCTTTTTTTCATTTGTTCAGTTTTGCAGTCTTACATATAAAAACACATAGATGTCACATATATGTGTGATACTTTGTTTAAGTTCCTTTCCTGCCAAACCCTTTCTTCCCAACAAGTCCTCCTTGTTGGAAAGCCTTCATGGTTTTTCTTTCTTTGTTTCTTTTTTTTTTTTTTTTTTTGGTGCTCTGATGCATTTAGTTAGAGTTGCCCGCATGGGTAGATGGTTATTTACTTGATCAAAGGCAACTACAACGCCACTGTAGGCTATATCCCCCTTGGCCAGAAACTGTTATCTACCTATATCTCCCTTTTCCATGACGGTTTGTTGGTGGACCAGTCTTGTGCAGGTAGCCACCCAGAGGCAAGGTTTGATGCTGAGGCTTTCTTGGCTCCCTTTTCACTGAAGTACATCACTGAATTCTGAGATATTTGCTCCTGTGTGGGGTCATTGCAGACTTCGAGCTGATGTGGTAGAATGAATGCTTAACTGGAGGCCATGTGTTTTATGTCCTACCCAGGGAGCTACGTGTGTCCTGAATCGTGGTGAGTTGCTGGGGAATTGCTTTTTTTATCCAGAGCTTCCTTGTTGAGCCAGGTGCTTTTTTTTTTTTTTTTTTTTTTGGTTTTTTGAGACAGGCTCAAAGAGACAGCCTTGGCTGTCCTGGACTCGCTTTGTAGACCAGGCTGGCCTCGAACTCACAGCGATCCTCCTGCCTCTGCCTCCCGAGTGCTGGGATTAAAGGCGTGCGCCACCACGCCCGGCTGAGCCAGGTGCTTTTAAAAATGATTAGAGAAACTGTTAATCATACAAGCTTCATTTCTTTATTCTTTGTGCGTTTGTGAGTCCTTGCTATGTTCTAGGAGATACAAGACTAAATCAGATAAGATGCCATGTCTGCTACCAAGTGCTCTTCATTCTGGATGATAGCGGTTAATGGTTACATGTATTAAAAAAAACATTCAACTACTATTATGGTGGGGATGGATAATCCCAGTACTGGGTAGGCAGAGGTAGTTGGATCGCTGTGAGTTCGAGGCCAGTCTGGTCCACAAAGTGAGTCCAGGACAGCCAAGGCTGCACAGAGAGACCCTGTCTCAAAAAAAAAAAAGTGATCCCACACACTCATAGAAATGTTTGCCAGGTGTGGTGGTGCACATCTTTAAACCCAGCGCTTGGGAGGCAGGAGGATTTCTGAGTTCCAGGCCAACCTGGTCTAGCTCCAGGACAGCCAGGTCCTCTCAACATCTCCCCTAACTTACCTCCCCACCCCCCAATTCCTGATTAAGCCAGGCATAGTAGAGAAAGCCTGTAACCCCAGTATTTAAATAGATGGAGGAGGATTTCTGCGCTTCAAAGCTAGTCCACTATACATAATGACTCCCAGGGCAGCTACGCCTACAGGAAGGCATGGGAGGCTGGGGAAATGGCTCCGTCAGTTAAGTGCCCGCTGTACAAACACGGCCTCCTGAGTTTAATCTCCAGAACCCTCTAAAATCAGGGCAGCCTTTATAATCTGTATTTTATATGTCTGCAATCCCAGCAAGATGGCAGACCCGGGAGGGCTTGCTGACCACTGAGTCTAGTCAAAGTATTGAGCACTGGGCCAGTAAGAGACCCTGCCTCAAAAAATAAGGCCTGCAAGATGGCTCAGCAGGCATAGAGAGTTGAAAACAAGCCTGATTTTTCACTCCTCAAGTGAAAGGAGAGAACTGATTCCCACAAATTGTCCTCTGACCTCCACACATGTCCACAGTATGCCTGCATGCGTGCACACACGCACAGACTGAAATGTAATTTTAAACCACCTTTCCTGTCGGGCGTGGTGGGCACGCCTTTAATCCCAGCATTCTGGAGGCAGAGGCAGGTGGATTGCTGTGAATTCCAGACCAGCCTGGTCTGCAAATCGAGTCCAGGACAGCCATGGCTAACAGAGAGAGACCTTGTCTTGAAAAACCAAAGCCAAAACAAAAAACAAAAAAACACCTTACTCGCGGCCTGAGATAGGGTTTCTCTGTGTAGCCCTGGATGTCCTGGAACTCACTCTGTAGCCCAGGCTAGCCTCAAACTCCGACATGTGCCTGCCTCTGTCTTCCAAGTGCTAAAAAAATATTTCAAATATAAAGTGGAAAATAATTGAGAAAGGCATGTGATATTGGCCTCTGGATTTCACACATATACACATGGGCGCGCACACACACAGACAAACAGAGAGGCAAAGTCACAGGGAGACAGACACACAGAGAGAGACACATACACACAGAGACAAATACACACACAGACACACACACACACATACACAGAGAGAGATAGACAGAGAGACAGACAGATACACAGAGACAGACAGACACAGAGACAGACAGACACACACTCACACACACACAGAGATAGACAGAGAGAGAGACAGACAGACACACAGAGACAGACAGACAGACAGACACACACACACACACAGATAGAGAGAGAGAGAGAGAGAGATATGTCTGCATGTTAAGCACAGATGTAATATTCCCTGTAATGTTCTTGGTTTCTTGCATGACGAAGGAATGAATGGGTGGCAATCCCAAATCTGAACTGGAGTCCCTGGGCTGAGAGCCTCACTCCCTTCTTCCCCCACAGGCCTGCTGCTCTTCGTCAGCCTGGAAGTGTTCCGGCATTCCGTCAGAGCCCTGCTCCGGGGAGTCAGCCCGGAGACTCCTCCAGCTCCACGCCTGGCTTATGAGTACTCCTGGTCCCTGGGCTGTGGTGTGGGCGCTGGTCTAATCCTGCTGCTGGCGGGAGGCTGTTTCCTGCTGCTCACCCTGCCTTCCTGGCCCTGGGGGTCACTGTGCCCCAAGCGGGGTGGGCGGACCGCCTAGAGACTGCTTTCTGCAGGCATCTGCCAAGCCTGCCTGAGTCTCCAGCTTTCTCCTGAAGACTTTTCACCTCTCTTCAGAAACTGTTCTTCCCAAGTTGGAGGCCCCGTGTCACAAAAAGTCTTGGTCCCTCGTCTTCTCCTTGTAGATGACGCTTTTACGGGTGTGGGAGATGCTCAGTAGGTAAAGTGTTTGCTGGGCAAGCATGGGGGCTTGAGTTTGGGCCCTCAGAACCCACTTTAAAAGCCAGCACAGGGGTTCATGTCTATAATTGAATTGTTGGGAGACAGACAGTGGAGGGACCCAGGGGCCCAGTGGCCAGCTAGCCTCCCCAATAAATGAGGTCTGGATTCAGTGAGAGACCCTGTCTCTAAAAGTAAGGCGGAAACAATAGAGGAAGATGCCTGATGCTGATCTCTCTCTCTCTCTCTCTCTCTCTCTCTCTCTCTCTCTCTCTCTCTCACACACACACACACACACACACACACAGATGTTTTTTTCATGGTAGCTGAATTTGGGTTGCTTGGTGAGAGTCTACGTTCAAATGGGGCTCCCTGGAGAAACTTCCAGGGACCTGATGGAGAGAGGGGCGCGAGCTGGTAGGAGGAAGGGGTCCCAGAAAGACGTGGGAGCCTTCTTTGTCTAAGTCTGTGCTGATTCACGTCCTACGACTGCCTGGTGGGACAGGGGAAGAGCCTGCGTATGACTTCACTGTGCTCTGATTTTTGGGATTAAAGGTCTGAAGATGTGGCAGCCTTGGTTCGGAGTCTGTCTGTGCTTTCTAGGGTGTACCAAGGAAGCCCCGTCCTCTGCATTCACTGGCCACATGCTACTCTGGGTCCTGGAGTCTCATGTTCACACGCCCACACAGGGGGCGGACACGAACTTGGAAAAGGTCACGGTTCAGAACACAGACATTGCCACAGTTTGAATCATGTCCCTTACAAGAGTACATGTGCTGGGAACTCTGAACTCTGAATGCAACCTTCTTTGGTTACAGTTTCGTGTGTGTGTGTGTGTGTGTGTGTGTGTGTGTGTGTGTGTGCGCGTGCACGCACACACATACACACTCATATTCATTGTATAAAATGTTGGGTCTCATTTTCCTTTTTTTTTGGGTTTTTCAAGACAGGGTTTCTCTGCGTAGCCTTGGCTGTCCTAGACTCGCTTTTGTAGACCAGGCTGGCCTCGAACTCACAGCGATCCGCCTGCCTCTGCCTCCCGAGTGCT
Organism: Acomys minous; assembly: GCF_964271855.1. Lineage (NCBI taxonomy): Eukaryota > Metazoa > Chordata > Mammalia > Rodentia > Muridae > Acomys > Acomys minous. The sequence continues at coordinate 8,379,223 of NC_140502.1, forward strand.
GGGATTAAAGGCGTGCGCCACCACGCCCGGCTCCTCATATGACATTTTATACAAATATATTTGGACCACTTCTCCATCATCTCTCCAGCCCTACTCTCCCATCTATTCCCAAGCAGTGCCCCTTCTATTTTATTTTACTTTTAAAATTTAAGATATAGTCTCACTGTGTAGGCCAGGCTTCCCCAGCCTCCTGAGTTAGTAGGGTTAGTTACTAGTCATGTGCTACCGTGTCTGACTCCACAGATGAGTTTGTTGTTTGTTTGTTTGTTTGTTTGTTTGTTTGTTCTGAGGCAGGCTCTTCCTTTGAAGTCCTGGCTTGTCTAAAATTTACTATATAGTCAAAGCTGACTTCAAACTTGCAGTGATCCTCCTGCCTCAGTGCTAGGATCACAAGTGTGGTTCTAGAGACCAGGTGGTTACAGAGATAATGACATCCAAGCAAGGTCGATGGGATCGGCTCCAATTCAACCCAGCTGGTGAGAAGGACAGATTGGTACACAGAGACAGGTACTCAGAGGAACGGCAGCATGGAAGGGCACAGGAAGAAGGCAGCCATCTGTACCCTAAAGAGAAAGCCCTTCGGTGGATCCACGCCTCAAGCCCCAGAAAGAAGGAATCGGATGCTCAACCTGTATTTTCTTCTTAAAACACCCAGAACCATAAGGCGACAGGTTTGTTGTCCAAGCACCTGGCAGTGATTTGTAACAACATCCCCAGCAGGTGAATCCAGACTTTGGCACCCAAGAATGTGGGTGCTTCTAGAATAGAAACTGAAAAGTGCAGAGAGGAGGGGCCGTCGAGACAGCTCAGAGGGTAGAAGCCCTTGCTGCCGAGGCTGAGGACCTCTCTTTGATCCCCAGGCCCCACACGGTGGAAGGAGAGGACCAGGTTCAGAAAGCTGTCCACACGTGCACTACGACACGTGCACACATGCATACAAGTAAGATGTAACTAAGCGTGTGGAGGTAGAGGCTGGGAAAACGGCCCAGTAAAGTGCTTGCCGTGCAAGCGTGAGGACCAGAGCTTGATCCCCAGAATCTGTCAGAAGCTGGGCATCAGCTGGGCGGTGGTGGCGCACGCCTTTAATCCCAGCACTCGGGGAGGCAGAGGCAGGCGGATCGCTTTAAGTTCAAGGCCAGCCTGGTCTACAAAGCGAGTCCAGGACAGCCAAGGCTACACAGAGAAACTCTGTCTCGAAAAAACAAAAAATAAATAAATAAATAAATAAATAAAGAAAGAAAGAAAGAAAGAAAGAAAGCTGGACATTTCAGTCCAGGTCTGCAATCCCAGTGTTGGAGGAGGCAGAGCCAGGCAGCTTTCTTGGTCTTACTCTTCGGGTGGTCTAGCCTCTTCATGAGCCCCATGTGAGGGGGTCTGTCTCAAATACTAAGGTGGGCAGCATCTGAGGAGTGGGACTTGAGGTTGGTATGTGGCCTACATACACACACGCACACACGCGCACACACGCACACACTCACAAGCGCATACATATACTATATGCAGGTGTCTTTGAGTAATAACAGGTAGAGTTTGGACGGTATTTCAGATTCATGAAAGGCAACTGCGTCTTGTGGGGGCACAGGGAGGAGACATAAAATTTTTATCTTGTTTTTTGTTTTTAAATAAAAAGTCTCTTTTACTCTGTAACAATTTAGTACCTATAAGCATTGTATCAATCGGATCTATCCCCCAGTTCTTCTCCCCTCCTACGAGGCACCCTAATGCATATCCATACACCCTCATATACCCCCCCCACATACACACACACACACACACACACACATATACACACACACACACACAATCCGTCATCCTGTTAGCACTTCCTCTTGGAATGCTGAGTGACCCCTTTTGCCTTGACCTTCTGCAGATGACTTCAGCTGCTGTGAGTTGGAGTGCAATGGCCACGTCCTGCCTAGAACACAGCATTTCACGGCCCTCCTCTCCACCCTCCAGCTCTTAAAATTCTTCCTGCTCCCTCTTCCAAACTGTCCTCAAAGACACCAGGAAATGAGGACCTTGTGTGTCGGAGCTGGGGTCTCTCAGCAAGAAGGCCCGACTTAGTCTCTTATGAAGAACGGTCTTTCCCAGCTCACATTACCACTGTGTGCCCGGCGCCGGTTCAAGTGTCTTACAATGTGCTGCAAGGCTGCTACACTGCTGTTGATGGCTCTAAAACCACATGGGAGAACTTAAGCGTGGCCCTTTGCAAAGCTGCACAGCTGTTATGTGGAGAAGGTAGAATCCCAGCTCAGGCCTTTCACGCCACACTCCTATCTGCCACAAAGTATATGTACAAGCGAAGCCAGAAAGATGAGCTCGAAAACTCAGGCATGCCAACTGTGGTGACGCCCACTTTGAATGCCAGCGCTCTGGAGGTAGAGGCAGGCAGAGCTCTGTGAGTTCCAGCACAGCCAGGACTATTTCTGGTACCCTGTCTCACAAATAAATAGTAACAGAAACCTCCCTTTAGGCATTAGTGTTGGCTCTGTTTCTTAACAATTAAACTTTATTGTACAACCCAACTAGCATACACAAGAAGGAAAAAAAAGGTTAAAGGGACAGAAGAGTGAACCTTCCGGTATCCGTTCCACGGGATGGGTCCTTAGGTGTCTCTCCTTCCCACGTGCTGGTCCGCCCGGTCGCTCCTCTCCGCGCGCGCTCTCTCTCTCCTGGCCTCAATCTGTTGTTTTCTTCTCCCCACCTTCCCAGTCACATGCAAAGGGCGGTCTCCTTCTCCCTTCGAGGGTCAATTAGGAAAACAATAGCCACGGTGGGGTTCCCAGGTCGGCTTCCTGAATTCCAAGCCCAGGAAGGCTCCAAACAGTCTGTCACAAGGTATTCATGGGGTGCCCCAAGGGTAAAGCCCGCCAAGATTGCTTCCACCTGTGACAAAGCTTAATCTTTCCCACATATTAGCCTCTGTAAGAGTAAAGCTCTCATGCCATAGGCTGTATGTTCATAATTGATTGTGATGATCCTTATAATCCAATTCTAGTTATCACGGGGGGGGGGGGGAGGAATGCCACACGAAATCTAATTCAGTCATTTAGTCAAAACCCCGCATGAGCAACAAAAGACACTGAGGCTGGAGAGCTGGACGGCTCACGGACCTTTCCTTAGCTAGCAGAGGAGTGTCTGGCGGCAAAAGATGGTGACTCTGAAATGACAAGAAATGCTGGCAGGTATGTAGGGTAAAGTGAGCCATTATTCACTGCTGTAGACAATTATGGAAGTCAGTGTGGAGGTCTCTCAAAAAACAAAACCAAACAAACAAACAAACAAAAAACCCCACTAAAGATAGAACTACTCTGTTCTAAAACTACCCAGCTACACCACTCCCAAAGAACGCTGTGTTCTACCACATCCCTGTGCATCCCTGTTTGCTGATGCACTTGTTCACACTAGCTGGGAAATGGCATTCATGGGAGGTCCGTCACGAATAGATAATGAAAAGTTGGCACAGGCAGAGGAGAGAGAGAGAGAGTGTGTGTGTGTGTGGTTCAGCAATTAGGCACTTGGCTTCACAAGTTTGAGAATCAGACTTTGCCAGGTGGGGTGGGAACAATCACTGAAAATGTATTTTATGAGGAAACCGGTTGCTTTGATTGTTAATTTTAAAAGGGGGGAGAGGGAGGGAAGTCTGGGCTAGAGAGATGGCTCAGCAGTTAAAAGCATGTACATGGGGCTGGATGGCTTGTTGGTTGACAAACAGCGTTGGCTGCTCTTGCAGAGGACCTGGGCTTGAATCCCAGCACCCATCAGGTGGCTTGCAAACATCCGTAACTACAGTTCCAGAGGATCTAATCTCTTTTGACCATGGGTGCCAGATGCACATATGGTGCACATACATATATGCAGGCAAAACATTCATACACATAAAATAATAAGAGATTAATTTTTTTTAAAGCATGTACGTGCAGACCAACAGAGTTTAGTTCCCAGAACCCACTTTGAACAGTTCGAACTCACCTATAATTGCAATTCCTGGGACTGCAACGCCCTCTTCTGGCCTCCTCAGGCACACGTGTGTGTGTGTGTGTGTGTGTGTGTGTGTGTGTGTGCGCGCGCGCGTGTGCGTGCGTGCACGAGCACACACGTACACATACACATACCCATAAATGAAAAATAGAGCCAGGCAATGTGGCACGTGCCTGTAACCCCAGCACTTGGGGAGGCAGAGGCAGGCAGAAGGATCTCTGTGAGTTCAAAGCCAACCTGGTCTACAAAGTGAGTTCAGACCATCCTGTCTTGGAAAAAAAAAGAATGAAAAAAAGAAAGAAAATTTTTTGTTGTTGTTGTTTTTCAAGACAGGATTTCTCTGTGTAACAGAGCCCTGGCTGTCTTGGACTCAATTTGTACACCAGGCTGTCCTTGAACTCATGGAGATCTCCTGTCTTTGACTCCCATGTGCCAGGTTTAAAGGTATTCTCCCCCACGCCAGGCCCATAAATACAATTTTTTGTTTGCTTGTTTTTTGTTTTTGTTTTGAGACAGGGTTTCTCTGTGTGGAACTGGCTGTCCTGGACTAGCAGCTCTGTGGACCAGGCTGGCCTCAAACTCACAGCGATCCACCTGCCCCTGCATCCCAAGTCCTGGGATTAAAGGCATGAGCCACCACGCCCGGCATAAAACTCTTAATAAAAGGACATTGGGTATAGTGATGCACACTTTTAGTACCAGCCCTTGTGAGGCAGAGGCTAGTGGATCTCTGTGAGTTTGAGGCTAGCCTGGTCTACACAGTCTAGACCAGTCAAGGCTACAAAGTGAGACTCGGTCTCAAAGCAAAGCAAAAGCCAAAGCCAACCATCCCAACAAACAAAAACCTTAAAGGGAAAGGAAATAAAAGCTCCGTTTTAAACTGTAGCTCCTCCACATGGCTAGAGGAACTTGCTTAAATTGACTCCTCACCACCTTGAGGACAGACAGCTCTCGGGCTCAGCGCAGCCCTGGCTTCCGAGAGCCACTTCAAGGAGCAAATGCGGTCATAATCCCTGCAAAGCTGCTTGGAGGCCTCCTGGCGCCAGATCAGAGCCGCGTCTGCCTTTGCAGTTTATTATTGTTTATCAAGTGGCACTTTGGGCCTGGCGTACAGTAGAGAGTGAAGACGGACCCCCGAGGAGCTGACAGTCTGCCCATGGAAACAGACATTAATCCCACCATCGTGCTAATGGCCGTGTAATTATAAGCTGAGAGAAGTGCTAAGAAAGATCACCAACCATTTCGCTTTCTCTTTGAGTTTGTGCCTCCTCGCCAGCTCAGGCGATCCCAGAGAGCTGTGTGACAGCGGGCCGGGGGGGGGGGGGGGGGGGAGGGGGGGGAGGCGAGGGTAGGGGTGGGGCTTAGCAGGGTGGGCGGGCCTCTCGTTTGGGGAAAAGGTTCTGCCTTGTGGAATCTCCACGTGGAGCGCGTGCCAGAGCCAGAGGATGACATCAGGCCTGTTCCTCTATCGTTCTCTACCTTATTTCTCGTAAGACGAGGTCTCCTAGTAAACTGAAAGCTGACTCTTATCTAGACTGGCTGGCCAGCAAACGTCCGCAATCCGCCTGTCTCTCTGTTCCCCAACACGAGGGTTATAGGCACCCACACCTTCTAAATGGAGATTCTAAGTCAAGTCATATCCTCATCCTTTCATGCCAAGCGTTTCTTTCTTTCTTTCTTTCTTTCTTTCTTGTTTGTTTTGGGTTTTTCAAGACAGGGTTTCTCTGTGTGTAGTGTAGCCCTAGCTGCCCTGGCACTCACTTTGCAGACCAGGCTGGCCTGGAACTCAAATCAATCCACCTGCCTCTGGGATTAAAGGCATGCACCACCAACAGCCCAGTACGCCAAACATTCTTACCCACTGAGCCATCTCCCCAGCCCCCAAATCTCTTCCATTCCTCCGTCCCTCCTTCCCTCCCTCTCTCCCTCCCACCCTCTCTTCCTTCTTTTCTTTTTTTTTTTTTGATTTTTCAGGACAGGGTTCCTCTGTTACACAGAGCCCTGGCTGTCCTGGACTCTCTTTGTAGACCAGGCTGGTCTAGAACTCTCAACAATCCGCCTGCCTCTCCCTCCCTGAATGCTGTGGTTAACGGAGTGCGCCACCACACCCTGCTTAGGCCTCTTCCACAGGTTCCACTCCCTCCCAGCAGCACCGCAGGTTGACAGCCCAGCCTTTGACACAGGCCTCTGGGAGCTATTCAAGATCTAGGTGACAGCACCTGCTTCATGCTGCCACAAAGTTTAAGTTTCTGTTGGAAGGGGGACAGAGATGGGAGGGCGTGGAGCTATCTCAGAAATGCAATGGGGGGGGGGCTATCTCAGAACTGCAATTGAGGGGGCCCACCCCCTCAAAATACAAAAGAATAAGAAGCTGTGAAACACTGACTGAGCAGTAACTTGTAAAACTGTAGTTGTCAGCCGGGCGGTGGTGGCGCACGCCTTTAATCCCAGCACTCGGGAGGCAGAGGCAGGCGGATCGCTGTGAGTTCGAGGCCAGCCTGGTCTACAAAGTGAGTCCAGGACAGCCAAGGCTAACACAGAGAGACCCTGTCTCGAAAAAACCAAAAACAAACAAACAAAAAAACAAAAAAACAGACAACAACAACAACAAAAAACTGTAGTTGTCAACAATGTATCCTTGTGTCCTAGAGTATTTTCCTATTGCTGTGACAAACATCATGACCAAAAGCAACTTGGGGAGTTTCAGCTTTATTTCAGTCTCCCTTCCTGGTCACAGCTCAGCGCTGAGTGAAGACGGAGCAGGAACTCAAGGCAGAAAACTGAAGCAGAATCACAGGGGAGTGCTGCCTACTGACTCTCTCGCTGGTCCTTGCTTAGCTGGACTGCTGGCCAGAATGACACTGCCCACAGTGGGATGGACCCTCCCTTGTCAATCTACAGTCAAGACCCATCCTTGAAGACATGGCCGCAGGCTATTCTTCAACCGACCTCCCTCTTCCTCAATGACACTAAGGTTGTGTCAGGTTGACAGTAAAACACTATCCAGGTTGGAGAGATGGCTCAATGGTTAAGAGAATTAGCTGCTCATTCAGAGAACAGGGTGTGGGAAGAAGTGTAAGGTTTGTCACAGGTGAAAGCAGTCCTGGACACACCACAGATACTACCTGAGATTAACCTTGAGATAGACTGGGAGGTCCTTGTGTGTTTCTAATCGACCCTTAACGAGAGAGAGAGAGAGAGAGAGAGAGAGAGAGAGAGAGAGAGAGAGAGAGAGAGAGAGAGGGAGAGGGAGAGGGACCACCCCTTGCATGTGACAGACAGGTAGGCGGAGAGGACAGAGAGGAGCAGCAGGTTCAGACCCAGCTTGAGCGCATGTGGATTGGGAAATGGATCAGCAAACTGGCCGGACCAGCGCGCAGGCCAGAGACACCTAGGAACCCGTCCCGTGGAACGGATACTGGAAGGTTCACACTTTTTTCCCTTTAACCTTTTTTTCCCTCTTGGGTAAGCTAGCTGGGTTGTATAATAAAGTTTAATTATTAAGAAACAGAGCCAACAACAGGGGTTTGTTCCTGGCACCCACATGGTGCCTCAAAACCATCTGTGTAACTCCGGGTCCCAGGGATCCAATGCCCTCTTCTGACCCCCATGGGTAGTTGTATATACATGGTGCACAGGCATACACACAGGCAACCCCTACACACAAACACAGTAAGAACTTAATTTTTTTTCCATTTTTATTTATTTAATGTATGAGTGCTCTATGTGCATGTACCCCTTCAGGCCAGAAGAGGGCATCAGATCACATTACAGATGGTTGTGAGCCACCATGTAGTTGCCAGGAATTGAACTCAGCACCTCTGGAACTGCTGACAGTGCTCTTAACTGCTGAGCCACCTCTCCAGCTCCAACAATAATAACTTAAAAAAACAAACAAAAACCCCTTCAGGACTGCCAAGGCTACACAGAGAAACCCTGTCTCAAAAAACAAACAAACAAACAAACAAACAAACAAACAAAAACCTAGCTGGCACACCTAGCGTTAACTTGTATTAACTTAGGTCGCTGTGATTGACAACAAGGTAATCGGCATTAACTTGCATGACTGTGATTGCTAAAAACTCTGTGGCAAACTGCTTAGTACAGATGCTTCTGAAATGATGAAGGATGCGCTGGAGCCTTGGCTCTGTGGTTTAGGGCACTTGTTGATTCCCAGCATCCACATGGTGGCTCCGTAACTCCAGTTCAGACCTCTTTCTCACAGCAGGAGGTCTGAGATGACTGGTGCATGCCCCCATGGGTTCCAGGGACTGAACTCAGCCATCAACCCTGTGTGGCTACGATTTTAATCCGTGAGCCATCCCCATGGCTCCCATCTTGTTTTTTTGAAACAAGATCTCTTACCTTTTTGTGTGTGGAAAATGTCTTTGTTTTCTTTTTCTTTCTTTCTTTCTTCTTTATTTTGGTTTTTGAGACAAGGTTTCTTTGTGTATCCCTGGCCATGCTGGAACTGGCTTTGTAGACCAAGCTGTCTGGATGGGATTAAAAGCATGTGCCACCACTGACTAGCACTGGATCTCTTAACTTTACTGGAACTTGCCAGTATGGTGAGATTCCTAGCCAGAGAGCCCCCAGGGACCCATCTGTCTCTGCCTCTCCAGCACTCTGGAATAAAAGCACATGCCACTGTTCCCTAACATTCCCTACCATTGTTTTTATGTGGGTTCAGGGCATCGAACTCAGGCCCTCACGCTTGTGTAGTGAGCACTTTACCCATTGGGCCATCTGAGGAAGTGCTCTTGCCCTGCCACCTGTGCTCTCTCCTGTTCCAAGTTTGCAAGCAGGTGTTTTTTGGTTTGTTTGTTTGGTTGGTTGGTTGGTTGGTTGGTTTTTCAAGACAGAGTCTCTCTCTGTAGCCTTGGCTGTCCTGGACTCACTTTGTAGACCAGGCTGGCCTCAAACTCACAGCTATCCACCTGCCTCTGCCTCCCTAGTGCTGGGATTAAAGGCGTGTGCCACCATGCCCAGCCAGGCACGTGCTTTTGCGAGCATCCTTTGTATCTGTGATCTGTGTCTGTCTGGATCACCCATGCCCTTTTTAGTGCCTATGGATCTGAATCTGAGGGCTTGGGAGATATCTCTGTGCCACGAAAGCTCACACATGGGCTTGTGCTTCTTCCTCATAGGAATTTGAAAAAAGAAGTCTAACATTTGAAAAGCAGAGACCTTGGTAAAGCCCCAAAGAGAAGTTGTAGAGCTTGTGCTGAGGAAAAAAGAGGAGCTGCCCTGAGGCCATGCAAGAGCCACTTCCTCACATCCTAGCTGTGTGATCTTGGACAACTTGTTTTGTTTCTGTCTCAGTTTCCTCTGTGTCCAGTTGTCCTTATAGCTGGATAATAATATTATCAACTTTATAGTGTTAGCAGGGTTAGTGAGTAAAGGTTGTTAGTTTTGTGGTTTTTTAAAAAGATTTTTACTTATTTTTTGTATATCAGTGCTCTGTCTGCAGGTACACCTACAGGCCAGAAGAAGGCATCAGATTCCAGTGTAGATAGATGACTGTGAACCACCATATGGTTGCTGGGAATTGAACTCAGGACCCCTGGAAGAACAGACAGTGCTCTTAACCACTGAGCCATTTCTCCAGCACCCATGAGTAAAGTTTTTTTTTTGTTTTTGTTTTTTTTTTGTTTGTGTTTTTGTTTTTCAAGACATGGTTTCTCTGTGTAGCCTTGGCTGTCCTGCATTCACTTCGTAGACCAGGCTGGCCTCGAACTCACAGCGATCTGCCTGCCTCTGCCTCCTGAGTGCTGGGATTAAAGGCAAGTCAAGAGATGGAGCAAGAAATCGGCTGACAGGGATTAAACAGAAAGGAGGGGCATTGACTTGGAGGGTATTTAAGACAGTGTGGAAAGGAAAAAGGGGCTTTTGGCTTTTTCCTTCTGGGACTGTGCTGAGTAGGAAGGCAACTGGGTGCTTTCTCTGCCTCTCTGTGCTAGCAGGTGCCCCTGCCCAATCCCCCCCCCCCCAAATCTGGCTCCTGAGTCTTTAATGGTAAAATCGAACGACTTTATAACAACACCCAACACTCAGGAGGCAGCTCTCTGTACCTTCAAGGCCAGCCTGGTATACAGAATGAGTTCAAGGACAGCCAGAGCTATGCGGATAAACCCTGTCTTCAAAACAGACAAACAAATGCCGGGCGTGGTGGCAAACGCCTGTAATCCCAGCCGGCACTTAGGGAGGCAGAGGCAGGCATATCTCTGTGAGTTCGAGGCCAGCCTGGTCTACAAAGTGAGTCCAGGACAGCGAAGGTTACACAGAGAAACCCTGTCTTGCAATACCAAAATAAATAAATAAAAATATCATAAATAAAATATAAATTTTATATTATGTATTAAATAATATATTATAATCATAAAATTATAGGTAAAATAAGATTACCTTTTGAGGATGGCTGTAGTCCATAGAACTAGTCATTTAACTTTTCTGTCTTCACTTTGCCCTTTTGAGGATTCTGACTTTGGCTAAGGTTAGATAGAGGTCCAGGGCTTCAAATGAGAGTAAGGGGATGGAGCAGTGTGTTGCCTGGCAACAGAGGTGTTAGGGCATACAGTGCCAATTCCCTGTGTGGGGCAGGACCCAGAGAGGAGACAGGAGGGCATGAGGAGGCATGAGGGCCACTCAGATCTTCAGCTCTTGAGACTTCTTCATTCCTGCTCCCCAAGTCCTGCAAACACAGCTTCTCCCAAACCTCTTTCTCTTTCCCTCCCCTTCCTCCTCCCTCCCCCTTACTTATTCTAAAAATACACACACCAACACACACACACACACACACACACACACACACACACATTTGCAGTTCTTCTGAAAAAAAATTTTCTTTTACTTTATTTATTTGGCTTCATTTATTTTGTGTTTGGGAAAGGTGCACATGTACCTAGATATGCATATGAGGTCAGAGGACAATTTATGGGAATCAGCTCTTTCCCAGGTGTGTTTGGGGACTTTACTCAGGTCACTGCGGTTGGCAACAAGTGTCTCGAGCCAACAAACGGCGACCTCATTGGCCCAGTCAGTTGTTTTAGAGACAGGATCTCATGTAGGCTAGGCTGGCCTTGAACTCATTATTGAGATGAGAATTATCTTGTTTGTTTATTTGTTTGTTTGTTTGAGATAGGGTCTCTCTGTAGCCTTGGCTGTCCTGGACTCAGTTTGTAGACCAGGCTGGCCTCGAACTCACAGCACTCCACCTGCCTCTGCCTCCCGAGTGCTGGGATTAAAGGCGTGCGCCACCACGCCCCACCTGAGAATGATCTTGAACTCCTGTCCTTTCTGTCTCTACCTCCAGAATGCTGTGGTTAGAAGCCTCTACAACCACACAAAATTTATGTGGTGGTGAGGATTGAACCCTGAACGTTGTGTGCGCTAGGCAAGGGTTCTACTAACTGAGCTACATCCCGGCTTTGCCTTCTAAAAATATTCATTTAGTTGGCACTAATATCAGACTGTCGCAGTGAAAGAAGACGGATGCAGAGTGGTTGCCTAGAAAAGATTCAGAGTTGGAGCCCGGCATAATAGCGCACACCTTTAACCCTAGCTCTCGGGCGCATCTCTGTGAGCTGGAGGTCAGCCTGGTTTATAGAGTGAGTTCCAGGACAGCCAGGGCTACACAGTGAAACCCTGCCTGGAAAAACCAAACCAAACCAAATCAACAACAAAAAAAGAAACACAAACAAAACAAGAAGGCAGGGAACCCACCTGCCCCCCTCGTGGCCTCTCCTCTCCCCTTCATGAAGCTGCACAGTTCCTTTTACGTCTGCAGGTGTAGGAGGAAGGGACCAGCGGAGTCTGACAGTATCAGCTCCAAAAATGACTCACCGTTACTCTTTTCATGTGCAGGAGAAAACAAGAGGCTCTGAAATGTGAGGTGTGAGAAAGAAACCACAGGATACAGGGACTGAGGAAGGTGCTGATCTCTCCCATCGGTGTCTTAAAATTTATGACTATTAAACGTGGGGGCTGGAGAGATAACTCTTGCCCGTCCAGAGGCCACCATTCCGAGCACTAACGTCGAGGCTCATCACCAGCTGTAATTCCAATTTTCTGGGCATCCAACTTCCTCACCGGGACTACATGGGTACTACATATAGAGAGGCAAAAGAGCCGGGCGGTGGTGGCACACGCCTTTAATCCCAGCACTCAGGAGGCAGAGTCAGGTGGATCACTGTGAGTTAGAGGCCAGCCTGGTCTACAAAGTTAGTCCAGGATAGCTAAGGCTACACAGAGAAACCCTGTCTCAAAAAAAAGGGGGGGGGGGCTGGAGAGATGGCTCAGAGGTTGAGAGCACTGACTGCTCCTCCAGAGGTCATGAGTTTAATTCCCAGCAACCACATGGTGCCTCACAACCATCTATAATGTGATCGGGTGCCCTCTTCTGGCCTGCAGGTGTGCATGCAGGCAGAGCAGTGTATACATAATAAATAAATAAAGTTTTAAAAAGATAGGCAAAACACCTGCATATATATGTATACACACACATACATATATGCATATATATACATATATGCATGTATATATATATATATATATATATATATACACAGCCATAAATTTTTTTTCAAAAGGAGCTCTGGCAAAGTTTTATTAAAGGAAAACTTTCCTGGTTTGCTTTTCACCAGTCTGTTCTGGCATGCTCCTAATAATATCAAAATCACCTGGGTCAATGATAGCCATTGTGCATGCTCTGTAGAATTTTCCACACGCTGTGCCCAATTCAATATTATTGCCACTGTAGTGATGGCCACCAGTTTTAGCCAACATGGCATAGTACTCTATTTCAGATTTCCTCAAAGCTGGGCAGTTGTTGGCAAAAATAACCAATTTTGCTTTGCTTTGTATGATCATCTTCAGAGTCTGTTTGTATTCCAGGACATACTTTCCACTTTTCATCACAAGGTGGAGCCTAGAGTTGATCGACTCCAGAGACTTTTTTGTCTTCTTTGCGGCCAACCATCTTCCTGCCTTAGGTGCGGGACAATCCCCGACCAAGATCAGCCACCAAGATGGCCGGGGAGCGAGAAAGGCAACATAAATTTTTTATTACTAGTGTGTGCATGTGTGCGTGAGTGTGTGACTGCGTAAGTGCATGCGTGTGTGTGTGTGTGTGTGTGTGTGTGTGTGTGTGTGTGTGTGTGTGTTGCTACAAGAGTTCTCTCTTTTTACCACATGGGACCCAGGTAAAATCAGGTGATCATCAGACTTGCCAGCAAGTGTCTTTAATCGATGACCCATACATATCACTGGCCCCATGTTTCAGTGTTTTGAAGGCACATCAAACTTCGCTTAGAGATGCAAGCATGGACCTGACATGGATCAGAAGAGTTCAATCCCCAGAACCCTCATTTTAAAAATCTGGATTCAGAATCTGTGGAGGAGGGAGCTTGGTGGGTAAAGTGTGAGCCCTGGAGATTAAGTCCCCAGGAGCAAGGGAATGCCAGTCAGGTGGTCACAGGTAGCCTGGAATGCCAGTGCTTCCAAGGACGTGTGTGTGTGTGTGTGTGTGCGTGTGTGTGTGTGTGTGTGTGTGTGTGTGTGTGTGTGTGTGTGTGACAGGTGGTCTCTGGAGCAAGCTGGCCAGGGAGCTTGGGACTCACCTGAGAGACCCTGCCTCAGCAAATCAAGTCAGGCAATAGAGAGGGCTCCCAATGTCTACACACACACACACACACACACACACACACACACACACACAGAGAGAGAGAGAGGGAGAGAGAGAGAGAGAGAGAGAGAGAGAGAGAGAGAGAAATAGAGAGGGAGAGAGACAGACACAGAGACAAAGACAGAAAAAGAGAGGGAGAGAGAAAAAGAATACTTTAAAAAAGTTTGTTTTGGGGTTTTTTTTTTTTTTTTTTTTTTTTTTTTTTTTGGTTCTTCGAGACAGGGTTTCTCTATGTAGCCTTGGCTGTCCTGGACTCGCTTTGTAGACCAGGCTGGCCTCGAACTCACAGCGATCCACCTGCCTCTGCCTCCCGAGTGCTGGGACTAAGGGCGTGCGCCACCACGCCCGGCCTTTTTTTTGGTTTTTCGAGACAGGGTCTCTCTGTGTAGCCTTGGCTATCCTGGACTCCCTTTGTAGACCAGGCTGGCCTCGAACTCACAGCGATCCGCCTGCCTCTGCCTCCCGAGTGCTGGGATTAAAGGCGTGCGCCACCACGCCCGGCTACGTTTTTGTTTTTTTTTTATGAGTTTGATACACAATTTTCTTTTCCTTCTTTTTTGAGGGGAGGGGTTCAAGACAGGGTTTCTCTGTGTAACAGCCCTGGCTGTCCTGGACTCGCTTTGTACACTAGGCTGGGCCTCAGAACCACAGTGAGCCGCCCGTCTCTGCTTCCCAAGTGCTGGGATGACAGGCACGCACCACCACCGCCCCATAGGCTGTACAGTCTCCAATACTTATAAACACCCATAACTTCTCCACTCTATTTGGGGTTTGTTTGTTTGGTTGGTTGGTTTTGTTTTAGGTACAGTCTCACATCTCCCAGGCTGGCCTCAAATGCTTGATAAAGCTGAACGCCTGATCCACCTGCCACCATCTCCCAAGTGATGGGACTACAGGCATGCTCCACCATGTCTGGTGTACGGGATGCTGGGATTGGGGCCACTGTGCATGCTAGGCAAGCACTCCATTTACTTGAACCACATCCCCAGCCGCCTAGGCCCCATTTTTGTCTTAGCGCTCATTTATACACAGACATTCAGGTCGCTTAAACTTCTTTTGTTGTTGTTGTTGTTTTTGTTGTTGTTTTTGTTTTTCGAGACAGGGTTTCTCTGTGTAGCCTTGACTGTCCTGGACTCGCTCTGTAGCCCAGGCTGGCCTCGAACCCACAGCGATCCACCTGCCTCTGCCTCCCGAGGGCTGGGATTAAAGGCGTGCGCCACCACTGCCCGGCTCGCTTCAACTTCTTGGCTGTTGCAAATAATTATGCTACAAACATGAGCACATAAATATCTGAGGCCTGGTAAGATGGCTCAGTGGATAAAGGCACTTGCTGTCGAAGCCTGACGACCTGCATTCAATTCCAGGAATCCACGCAGTGTTAGAAGAGAACAGACCCTCACAAATTGTCCTCTGACCTCCACTCGCACAGACGCCACAGCAAGCAGCGCACACCCACACGAACGCACGAGCCAATGAGTAAACGCGATCAAAACTGGAAATATCTGTTTGAACGCTAATGTTGATTATTTTGGGTCTTCACTCAGACTTTGAGTTGCTGAATCATGTATGTATGTGGTAGCTCTATTTCGGGCTAGAATCTGAAGTATGAACTTCCACTGAGTCAGACAGTGACTCACAGTGAGGAAAGCCCAGTGGGGAGCAGCTTTTAAGAGGTTGACGGTGGCTACCATGGAAAGCGACGCATTGTACCCAAGAAAATTGAGGGGAGGAGATCTGAAGTGATGACTAGGTGAGGTTTTCCGCATTCATCGGCTTGATTTAGTCATTCCCAAAATGTCAAGTGTTTCAGGATGTCGTGTTATGCACCATAAATACATACAGCTTTTACTTGTCAATTAAAAATCAATTGACTGCAGCCGGGCGGTGGTGGCGCACGCCTGTAATCCCAGCACTCCGGAGGGCAGAGGCAGGCGGATCTCTGCGAGTTGGAGGCCAGCCTGGTCTACAAAGTCAGTCCAGGGCAGCCAGGACTGTTATACAGAGAAACACTGTCTCGAAAAACAAAAACAAACCAACAAAATCAATTAATTAAATCTGGGTATGGACTGCATACCTATAAGCCCACCATTGATTGGGGTGTGGAGTTCGGAGGCAAGAGATTGCCTGGGGCCAGAGCTACATAGTAAGATCTTGACTCACTGTCTCCAGACAGACAGACAGACAGACAGACAATAGATAGATAGGCTATCAGGTGTATGGTACATAGCTGTAATGCCAGTGCTTGAGAGGGAAAGACAGAAGGACCGAAAGTTCAAGGTTGGGCAAGCAAGATGGCTCAGCCAGTTAATCTCCATGACCCACACAGTGGCAGGAGACTTGTCCCCTGACTTTCACACAAGTCCCATGTCAGGTGCACTCCCTCCCTCCCCCCCCAATAAATAACATTTAATAATAATTAAAAATAAAAGAAGTTACATCACTATACAATGAGTTCAAGGCTAGCCTGGGTTACAAGAAACTCTGCCAAAGGAAGGAGGGAGGAAGAAACAAGAAAGGAAAGAAGAATATTTTAAAGATCAGTAATGCTTAAAAAAAAAAAAATCAATGTAATATTGTGGGCTCAAAACAAAGACAGGATGATGGCAGGTGCCTTCGCCAGCTGAGCCATCTTGCTGGCCCAGTCTTGAATTTCCGATCCTCTCGCCTTCACCTCCCAAGTGCTAGAGTTCGAAGTACGCAGCACCACACTGGGTTTTCAATGTTGTTATCTTGTTTTTTTTCCAAACAGGGTTTTTCTGTGTAGTCCCAGAGTATTCTGGGACTAAAGGTGTGAGGGTTTCTCTGTTACACAGAGCCCTGGCAGTAGACCAGGTTGGCCTCGAACTCACAGAGATCCTCCAGCCTCTGCCTCCCAAGTGCTGGGATTAAAGGTGTGTGTTAAAGATCCTGTGGGTTTTTTTTTTTTTTTTTTTTTTTTTTTGAGACTAGCGTTAAGGCCGTGAGAGAGGCTGGGAGAGCAATGGCTGCCTCCTGGAGCCCGATTTTGCTGGAAACGATCACTAGCGCCACCTAGCGGCAGGATAGGAGGCAACGCCCGAGGCCCACAGACAAGTTGTTTCTTTTGCTGTAGTCTCTCGTCTGGTCATTTATGGACTTATACACAATCACTGCCTCCCCAAGAACTATCTCTTATATCCATAATCGATACAGATTCTGCGAGTCAAGGATTCTGACAGATCTCACGGTGGATGTTTCCTGCCTGTTTCACGGTGTCTGGAGCCTCAGGTGCTAGAATTATCTAGAGCCATCTGGAAACTTCTTCACTCATCGGTGATACTCTGGGATGGGAGGATTCCAAGGCTGAGCTCATACATGCTAAACAGATATTCCGCCACACTGGCCTACATTGCTAGATTTAAGGTACACACACACACACACACACACACACACACACACACACACACACACACCGCTCTCCAGAACGCTTGCTGTCTTTGCAGAGGACCCACATACAGCTTCCAGCACATACATGACAACTGATATCCACCTATAACTTCTGTTCCAAGAGACCCGACACTTTTTTTTTAACTTCTGTGGGCACTTTACTCATTGTTGCATTTACATATACTCAGACAAAATACTCACACACATAAAATAAAAATAAATCTCTGGTTAAAAATTATTATATTTTAAGGCAGAGGCAGGTGGATCACTGTGAGTTCGAGGCCAGCCTGGTCTACAAAGTGAGTCCAGGACAGCCAAGGCTACACAGAGAGACCCTGTCTTGAAAAACCAAAAAAAAAAAAAAAAAAAAAATTATATTTTAATGCTGGGCAGTGGTGGTGCATGCCTTTGATCCTTTGAGATGATATATATGTACACACTTGCACGCATGCGCTAATACACACACACACACACACACACACACACACACACACACACACAAAGGTTTCACTAAGTTTGAGGGAGACACCACCTCTCCCTACCCCCACCTCTACTCCCACACAGTGGTAATTTCCTTTCAGACCCTGAATTAGGCACAGACCACACCCAAACATCTGTTTTCACAGAGAGAGCCTTTATTAAGTGGGAAAGAAAAGTCAAAGTAGCTGCTTTCTGACTCAGGCAGAAAAACAGCAGCAGAGGACCTCGCAAAATGTAACTTCTAAGAAGAGAAAAGGGGAAGGCTGTGTCGGATGGGCTGGGATGCTGTGGCTTATCTTGATCAGGCATGTTAATTAGGTGAGCCAAGATGGGCGGTCCATTGATGGGCTGACTTGGTGGTCAGCCTCAGAAGGAGGAAGTGGCCAAATGAGGAACTAGACCTTGGCGGTTAGCTTTAGGAATGTAATCTAATGGGTTTTTTTTTTAGCAAGGCAGAGGGCATGGGGGAGAAGGGCAAAGCCTGCCAGAGCCTTGCTCGCCATACTGGAGCCAGCCAGAGTCCCTTCAAAGTCCCCTGGTTTGTTTGTTTGTATGTTTGTGTAAGCATGTATGTATGTCTGTTTGTAAGTTTGAGCATTTTTGTGCAGTGTCCGAAGGCGCCAGAAGAGCATGTGGGGTTCCCCCTGAAACTAGGGTTACAGGCGGTTGTGGGCTCCGTGATGTGGGTGCTGGGAGCTGAACTGGGGTCCTCTGCAAGAGGAGTATGCATGAGCATGCTTAAACAGTGGCACCTTTCTCCATCCCCCTCCAGGCTAGTCTGGACCCCGCGCGCCTGCCTCCTCCTCCTCCCAAGTGCTCAGATTACAGATGTGCACCCCGATTGCCCAAGAGCCGCAAGTGACTTTCAAGGGTACAATATGTTATTGTTATTGTTTTTGTTATCATAGCCAGAGTGACTATGTTGTACAGTGACATCTAATTCAGTTTTTAAAAAGAAGGAAACCCTGTCACTTTGACAACACAGATGCTCCCTGGAGGGTGTTGTTATGGGAAATGAAGCAGGCACAGAAAAAGAAACACCACATGATGTCACCCAAATGTGGGATGTAAAAAAGTCAAACCCATGGATGCAGAGAATAGATGGATATTCAACAAGCTAGGGGTAGGGGTCGAGAGCTGGGCAGTGCAAGGTCGTGAGGTTGGGGGACATAGAGATGGGTTGTCTTTCTGATTAAGAAGTTTACTGAAAGCTGGGCTTTGTGGTGCACACCTTTAACCCCAGCACTCGGGAGGCAGAGGCAGGCGGATCGCTGTGAGTTCGAGGCCAGCCTGGTCTACAAAGAGAGTCCAGGGCAGCCAAAGCTACACAGAGAAACCCTGTCTCAAAACCAAAAACAAAAAGAAGTTTACTGAATTATTAACCCCATGTGCAGACAGACAGCATAATTTTGGGGGTGGGGGGGGGGTGAGTTGCCTATGAAGAGAGTTTGGGCTCAAGAGGCAGGGTTGAGGGTGTCCCCTCTTACAGATTGCAGAGAAGCCCAGGGGAGGCTGGCTTCCTCTGAGTCCCCAGCAGGCATCAGGGAAGGAGGTGGAAGGGGCCACCTGTAGCCTCTCTGATGTCTCACCTGGCCAAGTGAGACATCCAGGAACCTAGGGAGCCTATTGCAGACTCACAGGCAGACTCTCAGAGGGCTTGTGAGCCCTGAGGAAGAGAGGGGAAGGCTGCTGTTGGAACGATGTCCTGGCTAACAGGCGGAGGCTGGTCAAGATGGCAAAGTCACAGTGATGGGGCACTGCATACTCTGCAGTGTAAGAACACATTTGTACTTCATTCTGTGGGAAGAAACACATGCACAGAGTCAGAGACAGAGAGAGGGAGGGAGGACACAGAGAGAGAGAGAGAGACAGACAGACAGACAGACAGACACACACACACATACACACAGAAGACAGACAGACAGACAGACAGAAGACAGACAGACAGACAGAAGACAGACAGACAGAAGACAGACAGACAGACAGACAGAAGACAGACAGACAGACAGACAGACAGACACACACACACACACACACACACACACACACACACACACACAGAAGACAGACAGACAGACAGACAGACAGACAAGGAGAGAGCCCTGTTAGTTTTGTTGGAGTAGAAAAAAAAACTCCTGGTCATCATGGTGGAGACCTGGCATTCCAGTTGGGCTGGCGAAGGGACCACAGGTAGGGCCAACGTTAAGCCAAGCCAAAGAGATGGGAGGAATAATTCGTCCTTTAATGAGATGCTGTACTTTCCCTTGATTTTCTGAAGTAGTCGTCAGAGCGTAACCCCTTCTTTCTATGTATTATCTAAGCGCACTTTCCTTAACACTTTGGGTTTCCAACATGTTGGCTTTTCTCGCTCTTTCTCTAAAGCCTCCCTCCCCAGCGTGTGGCTGTTTGACCTCCACACCAGGTTAAATGGCGGGCCTTTTCTCTTCTCTCCTCCACTTTCCAGGCAGCAGCTGAACTTTACAGTTCACCTACCCTGGGGCTTTCCTCTTAATCTCTAATAAATTTCTCCTTAAGCTTTCATTTGAATCCATTCCCCCACCCCCACCCCACCCCCACCATGTGGTTGCTGGGAATCGAACTCAGGACCTTGGGAAGAGCAGCCAATGCTCTTAACCTCTGAGCCATCTCTCCAGCCCCTTGAGCCCATTCTTTCTTGCTTTCTCCCCAACCCCCCAATCAGGGTTTCTCTGTGTAGCCTTGGATTTCCTGGAACTTGCTCTATAGATCAGACCAGCCTCGAACTCAGAGATCCACCTGCCTCTGCCTCCTGAGTCCTGGGGTTAAAGGTGTGGGCCACCACTGCCCAGCCTCTTAAATTCCTTTACTAATGAGACAAAGAGCCTCAAGGAACCTGGTTTCCCCTGTACCAGTTTGTCTGATCAGAGTTAACTTTCACTCTGGATGTCATCCAAAGACTGGGGACCTTGATGTTTGTGATGCTCTCTCCTTGCTCCCTCCCCCCCCCCCCCAACACAGACAGGCAAGAAGAATAAGGAGAAAAGAAAAACTCCATGCATCTCAGAGACAAGACTGACCAGTTGACGAGAGGGCTAAGAAGAAACTTTGGAATGACTGATTGCCTTTGATGACATGAAGGCGGATCGTTAGGGTGCTAACCTTGTCAGATTGCTGGCTCTCCCGAATAAAAAAAAGCAGCTTAGACATTCAGTGCACATGCCGGGGCTGATTACAAAAATATGGAAAGTTCCAGGGCGAGAAGCAATAAAAGCAAGCAATCTATTGAATCTGCTGCTTTCAGGACATCCCATAACCCCCCCCCCCCAGCCAATCCACGCTGAGATGACCTACATTCTGACCTTCCGTCAGGTGAGGGGATAAACACCTCTCTTGCTTTAATGACTTTAAATATATGTATATAAGCATATGCTGGGGTGCATGTATGTGTTTATACGTGCACAGGGGGAGGGGGCAGAAGCTGTCTTTAGGAAATGCCCACCTCATCTACCATCTATGTATGCATGTATGTATGTATGTATGTATGTACGTACGGTATGTATATACGTATGTATGTATGTACATATGTATGTATGCATGCATGTATGTATGTATGTACGTACGGTATGTATATACGTATGTATGTATATACATATGTATGCATGCATGCATGCATGTATGTAAGTACGGTATGTATATACATATGTATGTATGTACATATGTATGCATGTATGTATGTATGTATGTATGTAAGTACAGTATGTATATACGTATGTATGTATGTACGTATGTATGTATGTATGTACATATGTATGTATGATCTATCTATCTACCATTATCTATCACCTATCAATCTATCATCTCTCTATCATTATCTATCAATCTATCTATCTATGTATCTATCATCTATCTATCCTGTGTGTGAGTATCCTTTTCCTTGTGCACTTATGGAGGACGAAAGACAACTTGTGGGTGTCCATTCACTCCCCCACCTTGATGGTCCTGGGGACCACAAGCAGCGGGTGCCCCCATCCTCTTAGCTATCTCACCGTTTCTACCTCATTTTTCAAAATAGGGTCTTTTCACTGGGACCCCGGGGCTGACAGGTATGGCTAGACTGGCCTTGAACTCCTGTCTCAGCCTCCAGAGTGCTGCAGTGACAGTATAGCACCATGCCTGATTTAAACCACTTGTGTGTTTATTTACAAACAATGATGAAGTTTATTAAAAGGGTATTCTACACGGATTTAAGCCCAGCAGTAAACAGAAAGAGAAAGAATAAGACACACCCAACAGTGCGGGTGTGGCTTAGCCCTCCAGCCAGCATTTCGGATGGGCAAACAGTCCTTTGTGTCCGATATGCAACTGAACCGTTTCAAGTGTTTCTACTCTGCCTTCTTTTGTGTCTGTGAAATAACATCACAGTTCTCAATTTATGATTGGTTTCACAAGTTTTAGGCAGCTGGCCAGGTGGAACCTCACACTTCCTTGGTTTGATTTTTTTTTTTTTTTGTGGTGTTCAAAGGCCAGATCACAACAACAAATGGTTTGTTTGCCTGCGTTTGCTGGTGGAATTAAAAGGGTAAATTTGCAAAAGATTTAACGGAAAGATCTAGCCCAGCCTTATCTTCCATCAGGCAGCACCTCACCCTAAAGGAAAGCGTTGAAGGCACAGTTTTCTGCTGAGAGTCACTTGACCTAAGCTGCTAAGGGAGCTGGGTCACAGGGAGGTCAGCCTCACTGGCAGCGGGAAGTGTGAAGAAAACCAAAAGAGAGAACTACCCTCATCCTCCAGTTGCAGAGCAGGGGATTTCCTTACCGTGCTGACCCGGGTGGACTGGAAACTTTCAGGCTTTGGAAGACCGCCTATTTCTTCAAAATATTATAAAGGCCCTCAGAACAGGGGACTCAAGTGTGGTTTTTGGTCTGGTCTCCTGGGGCCTGGTGCACGAAGCCAGTAGCCTACAAAAGCCTCTGGTAAAATGGCTTTAATTGATAGCGGGAGACTTTCTTCAGTTTGACGCAAGAAGAGACGGGGTTGGGGGAGGGGTTGGGGGAGGGGCGGGGAGGGGTTGGGGGAGGGGCGGGGAGGGGGCGGAGAGGGGGCGGAGGTGAAGAATAAGCGAAGAAGGAAGGGGGTTGGGCTGGGAGGTAGGTAACTCAGAAGAGCGCTCAGCATGTGCAAAGCCAGCACCACATAGAGTGAGTGTGGTAGCACATTCCTCAGGAAATGGAGGAAGCAGGAGGATCAGAAGTTCAGGATCATCCTCAACTCCATAGAGAGTCTGAGGCCAGCTTAGTTGACATGGGGCGGGAGGAGGGGAGGGAGGGGAATGGGCGGAGACCCGGAACCGGGTGAGAAATGAGCCCTATTCTAATAACTTTTGCACGAGCGCCACCTTGAGGCCTGTGGTGGAGCTGCAGAGAGGACCTGGAAATATACAGCCGGGCTCCCTTGAGGTTTCAGGTTGTCCTTAGGTGACTGACAGGAGGAGATGCATTCCCAGTACAGGAGTTGCAAATGAGACGCATCCTTGTGAGAGAGCAGAAGAGGAGTAGAAAGGTCCAGGTGGGGAATAAAGAAATAGCTGAGTGTTCTAACTCTGCAGCTGCAGGCAGCCTGCCAAAGCGTTTCAATTACTGAGCTGACACCATTTTCTTTTTCTCCTTGCATGTAATATAAAAAAGTGACTGGAAGTCTTTATGACCCAAGATGACTGTGAAGGTCATTAGAGGTCCCTTTTTTATGGCAACCAAAGTCACAGGCAAAGATTTAGATCAAGGCAGCCGGGCATGGTGGTCCACACCTTTAGACCCAGCCCTTGGGAGGCAGAAGCAGACAGATCTCTGTGAGTTGGAGGACAGCCTGCTCCACATAGAGAGTTCCAGAACATCCAGGACTACACACAGAAAGCTTTCTCAAAAAAAAAAAAATCAAAACCAACCAAGCAAAAAAAACAGGCTTGAACCAGAACTAGTGGAAAATGGGGGAGAGAATTAATGATACCTATGTCTTCTTTTTTCTTTTCTTTTCTTTCTTTCTTCTTTTTCTTTTTTTTTGGTTTTTTCGAGACAGGGTTTCTCTATGTATCCTAGGCTATCCTGGACTCACTTTTGTAGACCAGGCTGGCCTCGAACTCACAGCGATCCGCCTGCCTCTGCTTCCCGAGTGCTGGGATTAAAGGCGTGCGGCACCACGCCCGGCTCTTCTTTTTCTTTTTTTTTATATTTTATTTAATTTTAATCTATGTGCATTAATGTGAAAGTGTCAGATCAGATCTTGGAGTTACAGACAGTTGTGAGCTGCCATGTGGGTGCTGGGAATTGAACCCAGGTTCTTTGGAAGAGAAGGCAGTGCTCTTAAACCACTGAGCCATCTCTACAGCCCCCTTTTTTTCTTTTTCTTTCTCTCTCTCTCTCTTTTTTTTTTTCTTTTTGAGACTGGGTTTCTCTGTGTAGCCCTGGCTATGCTGGAACTCTCTCTGTAGACCAGGCTGGCCTTGAACTCACAGAGATCCACTTGCTTCTGCCTCCCAAATGCTGGGATTAAAGACGTATGCTACTATGCCCAGCTGCCTATGTCTATAATAACTTAAAAAGATATGAGTGTGTGTGTGTGTGTGTGTGTGTGTGTGTGTGTGTGTGTACAAAGTCCAGAAAAGGTGTCAGGGTCCCCTAAATCTGGAATTCCAGGCCATTATGAGCCTCCTAATGTCACTGCTGGAAACCAAGCCCAGGCCTTCTCATGGAGTGGGCTTTAAATACATTTTTGTTTTGTTTTGTTTTGTTTTGTTTTTCCAAGACAAGGTCTCTCTGTGTTAGCTTTGGCTGTCCTGGACTTGCTTTGTAGACCAAGCTGGCCTCGAACTCACAATGATCCATTCACCTGCCTCAGCCTCCCCAGTGCTGGGATTAGAGGTGTTCACCACCACGCCCAGCCTCTTAAATACAATTTTTAAATAGTTGTTTGTTACTCCCATAATATTTGTGTCGTGTTGTACCAGTATCTTACAGGCAGTTAACTACTGTACGCTGAAAGGTTTGTAGCTGTGTGATGCTGATGCGAGGGAGAGCCCTTGCAACACTCAGGCCTCAGTGGGATGTCTTCATCAAATCTCTCCCCTCAAGGCTCGGGTACCTATTGGGAAGCATGGAAGGAGAGAAAGACTGCAGATGCCAATGGTGATGGGTGGACAACGCGGGAAAACAGTGTCTTCCAGACACAGATTAGCTGACACACGTATGGACTCACAGAGACGACAACACAATCAAGACCTGCACAGGCTCACACCAGACGACATGCCAGCACTGAAAGAGGGAAGTGGATGGGAAGCCATGGTTTGGTTGGTTGGTTGGTTGGTTTTCTCTTTGTTTCAAGACAGGGTCTCACTATGTAGCTCTGGCTGGCCTGGAGCTCTCTTATGAAGATCAGGCTGGCCTCCGACTCACGGAGTCCCACCTCTGCCTCCTGACTACTGAGATTAAAGGTGTGCTCTACCACACCCAGCCTGCCAACAAGTTTTGACTGTGTTTATTTTATATATATATATAATGAATGTTCTGTCTTCACAAAACACACTAGAAGAGAATATCAGATCCCCTTACAGGCGGTTGTGAGCCACCATGTGGTTGCTGGGAATTGAACTCAGGACCTCTGGAAGAGCAGCCAGTGCTCTTAACCTGAGCCATCTCTCCAGCCCCTTGACTGTGTTTATAGTACCAGATGTGAATTCCCTGTGTGAAGTGAGTCCAATCAGAACATAGTAAGTTACTCTACAGCAGGCTTGTCAGTACCACCCCAGTGTGCACACAGGGCCCATACCTACAATGCTGTTGACTGCAGCTCTCCCCCAATAGTCTGCAGAGCACTTTCTGGCACCATGAAGCCTAACCAGCAGGGGAGAAAACCCTTATCCATTTCTCCACGATATATAGCTCTTATGCCCTCAAATAAAGAAGAGATGTTTCTTCTTCTTCTTCTTTTTTAAATCTTTATTTAATGTCCATGGATGTTCTGCGTGCGGGTATGCATGTCAGTATGAGGGTGTCGGATCCCCCTGGAACCGGAATTACAGACAGTTGTGAGCTGCCATGTGGGTGCTGAGAACTGAACCCTGGTCCTTTGGAAGGACGGTCAGTGCTCTTAACCTCTGAGCCATCTCTCAAGGCCCCAGAAGAGGTGTTCCATTGGAAGAGCTGTGTCATTGAAAAGGCCGAATCACTGAAGGACCTGTACCGGAGACACCACCACCACCACAACCATCACCACCACCACCACCACCACAACCATCACCACCACCACCACCACCACTACCACGAGCACCAGCACCAGCACCAGCACCACCACTACCACCACCACCATCACCACCCACTCACTGACAGACCAAGATCCTGTTAACCCACTTGCCTGGCTCAGCTTTATTTCAAGTGCAGCATCTGTACACATCTGCGCCTGGACACCTCGAAGGGAAGAAGCAGGCTCCAGGCTCCGGGATGACAGTGTGGGGCTTTGGGCTTCCGTCCCCTCTCCATGCCGGGATGATTTGAGCTTGCACAGGTCTTGTGTATGCTGCCGTGACTGCCAGAAACTTAGACATGTGGCTAGCTGCCCCGCTGGGCCCACAACACTGTTGTCGTTGTAATCATCTATCATCTCCGGCTCTCAGAAGCTACCTACACTCTGTTCCCTTGTTTTGTTTTGTGAGACAGTATCTCTGTACATGCACATCCCTGCCTGCCCCGACCCCACGGAGATCCTCCTATGTCTGCCTCCCACATGATGGCTTCGAAGGTGTGCACCACTATGCCAGGCCCGGTCCTCTCTCGCTCCACGGCTTCTGAGCTCTGCAAGGATATGATGTGATATGGATTTTCCACTTAGGGCTAAGTCCTCCGAACTCTCTTATTCTCTTCTCTCGTGCATTTGTACCACAGTTTCTTTCTTTTTTTTTCATTTTTTAAAAATATTTTTTATTAATTTATTCATATGTACCACATTTTCTTGATTCATTCCTTGGCTGGTGGAAATCGTTAGTTTCAAATCTCGGCTGTTGTGAACAGTACTACAGTAAGTGTGGACGAGCAAGTTTCTCAGCGCTATGTTGGCTTAGGTTCTTTTTGTGTGTGTGTGTGTGTGTATGCCCAGAAGAGGTACAGATGGATCATATGCTAGTTCTGTTCATTAATTAATTAATTTATTTATTTTTACTTTCTAAGGGCCCGCCATCCTGGTTTCCATGGTGGCTGCATCAGCTTACAGTCCAAGTGGCAACAGATACGGGGTCCATTTCAGCTCATTCTCGCCAACATTTTGTCCTTGGTCTCCTGGATGACAGCCATGTTGAGTGGGGTGAGAGGGAATCTTGGTGCAGCCTTAATTTGCATTTCCCTGATGACTAAAGACGGAGAGCGCTTTTTCGTGTATTTATTGGCTCTTTGTTCTTCTGCTTTTGAGAACTGCATGTTCCTTCCATTGGCCCGTTTACCGATCGGATGATGCGTTGTTTGGCATCTTTACAGTCTCTGCGCTCACAGCGAGAGGGTGAGCACCTCACCTCAATGTATGCAATGTACGAAGAATTAATTTACTCCCTTAAACCTGTGTGTGTGTGTGTTCATGAGAGAGAGAGAGAGAGAGAGAGAGAGAGAGAGAGAGAGAGAGAGAGAGAGGCAGACAGACGGACAGACAGAGATGGGGGAGGGAGGGAGGGATACAGAGAGACAGAGACAGAGACACCGTGCTTGTGTTTGCAGGCAGCCACAACTGCTGAGTGTCCTGCTTCTCTTTTCAGAGCACAGACACCCACATTTTATTGGGAGCCCCTCACCCCCAGAGACCAGTCTTGTGAAGTCGGGGACAGCCGGCCTCACCACCAACAGCAACCTTATTGGCGATGTCCTGTTCACGATGAGAAAGGAAATTAGCCATCTTCACTCAGCCCAACCTTTTACCCAGCACTGCAAACAAGTCCCATAATAATTCTCAGCTTCTTGCCCAGCATGTCCCTCAGGGATAGAACAGATGACAAAACAAAACAGGACACATTCGGTTTTTCTCACAGTCTGGAGGCTGGAAGTTAGAGATCAAATGTCAGTTCTCCAAGGAGAGGTTTTTTTTTTTTTCAAGAACAATAAAATAAGAGAAGCTGCTGTCCTTGGCTGGCAGATGGCAGCCTTCCCACTGTGGCCTCGAACACCCTTTTCTCTTCTCCTAAAATTACTTTTTATATGCATGCATGCCTGCGAGCATGTATGTGTGTACATATGTGTGTGCTTATGTGTACGTGTGTGTGTGTGTGTGTGTGTGTGTGTGTGTGTGTGTGTGTGTGTGTGCAGGTACATACACCTATGTGCATGCGCAGAGGCCAGAAGAGGGTATCAGGTGTCTGCCTTCATCACTCCTCACTTGTTGAAGGTTTTTTGTTGTTGTTGTTGTTTTGGCTTTTTTGTTTTTGTTTTTGTTTTTGTTTTTGAGACAGGGTTTCTCTGTGTAGCCCTGGCTGTCCTGCTTAAATAAATAAAATAAAATAAAAAGCTGAGTAGTGGTGGTGCGTACCTTTAAGCCTTTCATTCCAGCATGTAGGAGGCAGAAGCAAGCAGATCTCTGAGTTCAAGGCCAGCCTGGTCTACAGAGTGAGTCCAGGACAGCTAGGGCTATACACAGGGAAATCTTGTCTCAAATGGCCATAAACAAACAAACAAACAAACACTCCATCATATATGTAAGAGTGTTTTACCCACATGTATGAATGTACACCACATGCATGCTTGGTGCCCACGAAGGCCAGAGAGAGCACTGGGTGTCCTGACACTGAAATTACAGATGTTTATGAACCACCAAGGGGGGTGGTGGGAATCAAACTCAGGCGTGTTCTTGTATGAACCACCAAGGGGGTGGTGGGAATCGAACTCAGGCGTATTCTGCAAGAGGCGTGTTCTGCAAGTGCTACAAGTACTCTTGTAATCCCTGAGCCATCTCTTCAGCCTCAGGACCTGATTCTTTGCCCAGAACTCAGCGAGGTAGACTAGACAAGATGGCGGCACCTGCTTTTAATCCCTGTGCTGCAGAAGTGGAGGCAGGAAAGATGCCCTGGGAGAGTTGGCCAGCTGACTTAGCCTAATCAAAAGTTCCAGGCTAAAGCCCTTTAATCCCAGCACTCGGGAGGCAGAAGCAAGCAGATCGCTGTGAGTTCGAGGTCAGCCTGGTCTAAAAAGCGAGTCCAGGACAGCCAAGGGTAACACAGAGAAACCCTGTCTCAAAAAAAAAACTCCAAAAAATATTAAAAAGTTCCAGGCCAGGTGAAAGATCCTGTCTCAAAAAAAGAAGGTTAATGGCCTCTGAGGAACAACACCCAAAGTCATCTTCTATCCTTTACATACATGTGCAGCCAAACACACACACATACACAAACACACACATACACACACACACACACACACACACACACAGAGAGAGAGAGAGAGAGAGAGAGAGAGAGACAGACAGACAGACAGACAGACAGACAGAGACAGAGTCTCTGAGAGAGAGAAAGAGAGAGAGGGGATGGTAGGCTGAGGGAGCTTCAGAGAACAGAGGGATGCTGAGTTTGGAAGCAATTAGAATCAAGAAAGCGAAGCTGAAGGCATCACCACTCACCCCCGGTTCCTGGATGTTTTGAATCATCTTTCTTATTTCTTGTTAAAGACCAGCTTCCTCCACATGGCAGGGACAGATGGTCCTGAGGGCTCCCAAGTTTTAAAGAGCGTGACTGTGTGTGCAACGAGAGGAGCTGCAGATGCTCCTCCTCCTCCTCCACCTGCTGCTCCTGATGAGACTTGGGCACTTTGTCACAGGGATGCCCCGGGGGAGGTTGGGGGGTGGGCAGGAAGGGAGGTCAGGGAGGATGGAAGAGGCTCCTTTAAGAGCCATATTCCTAAAACTTCTCCAAGGGCCATCTGTGTGGGTAACGACAGCCCGTTGTCTGCTTGGTGCAGGCTGGAGTCACCTGGAGAGGGGAAACCTCCGTAAAGAAGTTGCCTCCATCATGATGGCCTGTACTCATGTTTGTGGGATATTTCCTTGACTGATGGTTGATGGGCTGCCGTGCCTCCCCTGGGCAGGTGGTCCTGGGTTCTGTAACAAAGCATTCTGACGAGCCAGGAAGAGCACGACAGCAAATACCACTCCTCTATGGTCTCTGCTTCCATTCCTGCCTCTAGGTTCCTGCCTGAAATCCTGACCTGACTTCTCTCAGTGAGGGAAATATAAGAGGAACTATACCCTTTCCCTCTGGTTGTTTTGTTTGTTTTGTTTTTGTTTTTGTTTTTGTCATGGTGTTTTATCACAGCAAATGGAATTCCCAACATAAGGGTGTTAAAAGGTGGGGCCTTTGGGAAGCAATGGGATCAGGACCCTTATATGAGACCCCAGAATCTTGCCCCTCCTTTCACTATGTGAGGATACAGGTATGAAGCTAGGTAGCCTGTGTCTGCTGTCCCAGCTCTTGGAAAGCTGAGGCAGGAGGATCTAAGTCATGAGTTTCAGACCTCATCCCAACCTCCCTCCCTCCCTCCCTCTCTCTCTCTCTCTCTCTCTCTCTCTCTCTCTCTCTTTCTCTGTCTGTCTCTGTGTGTGTGTGTGTGTGTGTGTGTGTGTGTGTGTGTGTGTGTGTCTGTGTGTGTGTGTGTCTGTGTGTGTGTGTACAGGAGGTAAAGGTGTTTGCTGCCAAGCCTGGCAATCTGAGTTTGATCCCTGAGACCTCTAAAGCAGGGAGTGCTGACCATCCCTGCCTGAGGACTGTGGACACTTAACTGTTGTTCATAGACATATTTTTCAGTAGCTTCTGGTAAACTGTCCATTCTGCTATGAGTAACCAACCTAAGGAAAGTTACTGGTTCATATGTCCCCCCGCCCTTTGATGAAATAATTGCAATGTCCGGATTAATGCCCTTTATAATAGCACTTAGATATAAAAACACCTAAAGTCCGCCGGGTAAGGTGACACACGCCTTTAATCCCAGCACTCTGAGTTCCTGGCCAGACTTGTCTACAAAGAGAGTCCAGGATAGCCAAGGCAAGCCAAGCCCTATCTCAAAAAACCAAAACAAAAACAAAAAACCCCCTAAAACAAAATAAATGAAAACTGATGTTAAATAATAAATAAATAAATAAAATAAAAACTGTTACTTCTCAGATCTGTAAATTCAATGCATTTTCAATAAAAATCTTTTTAAAAAAAGATTTATTTATTACTATGTATACAGTGCTCTGCCTGCATGTAACTCTGCACTCCAGAAGAGGGCATTTGATTACATTATAGATGGTTGTGAGTCACCATGTGGTCGCTGGGAATTGAACTCAGGACCTCTGGAAGAGCGAACAGTACTCTTAACTGCTGAGCCGTCTTTCCAGCACCCTCAATAAAAATCTTAGTTTGCTTTTTTCTAAAGATTTTCTTTTATGTGTGTGTGTGTGTGTGTGTGTGTGTGTGTGTGTGTGTGTGTGTGTGTGTACATGTGTGTAGGTGCGTTTCGAGGCCAGAAGAGCACATCAGAACCCCTGGAGCTGGAGTTACAGGCAGTTATGAGCCATCAGATGTGGGTACCGCTGGAAACCAAGCTCTGATCGTCTATCTATAAGAGCGACAAGTCCTCTGAACCACAAAACCATTTCTATAGTTCCGTTGGTTTGCTTAAATTTTTAAATTATATTTTAATTAACTAATTTATGTGTGTGTGCCCGAGTGCGCGTGGACGTGCACATATATGAAGGTCAGAGGACAACCTGTAGAAGTCACTTTCCTCTTTTCACCATGTGATTCCTGAGGATATAACTCATTAGGCTTGGCAGCCTTTACCTGATAAGGTGGCTCATAGGCCTGGCTCCCCCTTCTTTAAAAAGGTAGCAACACAAGGAGGCCATTTGTGAAGCAACTGGGCCCTCAGCAGACAATAGATCTTCGCATCCTCATCTCAGACTTCAGCCTCCAGAATGTGAATATTTGTTATTTTTAAGCCTCGCAGTCTATGGTGCTTTGTTACAACAATCTGGATGAAATGAAACGGTCTCTCATTTGCCTCTCATGCCCTGGACCTTAATCAGATACAGGCATGGAGAGAGAGATGGTCCAGGGCTGAGAGCCTAGACAATCAGACTTAAAGGTCATGACCTCAGATTTCAGAACCTTTGAGTTTGGGAATATAGTCTTTTAAGATATCTGTGTGTCATCTGTGTTTGCGGACACATGCATGCCCTGTGTCTTTGTGCTTGTGTGACTCTGTAAGTTTTCAAAGGTCTGTGGTCCTGATATGCTGGTGGCTCTCCGTAAGGACACGGGCTTGCCTGTGGGTGACTGTGTAGCTGTCCCTGTGGGTCTCTGCCTAGTACGGCATGTTCACTTGGCTTCCATCGCTGCATTTAGAGCGGTAATGACTCCAGGCTGTAAAGGGGAAGCCTTGAGCTCAGTCAAGTTGCTGAACCTGCTCGGTCTCTTTCCAAGGCACTGTAGGTTTTAGACTTCTCACAAGACATACCACATCCACCATAATATAGATGGTTCCCAAGTCCCAGCTTAAATGTCAAAGATGGGAAGGTCCTGGGGTTTAAAAAAGGAAGTTTTCTTTGATACCCTATAACATATAAATCTGCCTCTCCCAATTCTGGTAATTCTTGCAGATTTACACCTTGCATCTGTCTACAACAAGAGCTGGCAAACTACGGGCCCCCCGCTTGTTTTTGTAAATAAAGCTTTATTTGAACATAGCCACCCATGCTTGTTTACATATCAGTTATGGAAACTGACATGATATAGCCATAGAGTTGAAATTAGTATTGCTTGCTCCTTTCTAGTTAAAAAAAAAAAAAGTCTGTCAGGCTGGAGAGATGGCTCAGAGGTTAAGAATACTGTCTGTTCTTCCTAAGGTCCTGAGTTCAATTCCCAGCAACCACATGGTGACTCACAACCATTTATAATGGAATCTGATGCCCTCTTCTGACGTGCAGGTGTATATGTGGGCAGAGCAACGTAATAATAAATAATTAATAAATAAATAAATATTTTTTAAGAAGTCTGTCTTCTGAGTGTCTAGAACCTAACAGATCCAGGATTTAGATCTGAGTCTTCATGACTTTGGAAATATAAGTGTGTGTGTGTGTGTGTGTGTGTGTGTGTGTGTGTGTGTGTGTGTGCATGCGCACGTGTGCATGTGTAAGACAGGGTTTCTCTGTGTAGCCCTGAATGTTCTGAAAAAAATCACTCTGTAGACAAGGCTGCCTCAAACTTGGAGATCTGCCAGCCTCTGCCTCCAGAGTGCTGGGGTTAAAGGCGTGTGCCTCCCCTGCACAGTGGAAATATGAATACCTTTGATTATGAGAACCGTAGGTGTTTCATTCATTGGTGTGGAAGTGAGAAAGATGACCGCCTCATGCCCCTTCCACGTTTCCTCTGGATGTTCACAAGCTTCTGATCTCACCTTCATGTTTCTGGAAAGTTGGACACTGAGACAGCACACCTGTTGTTATTCTTGATGAGGTGGCCCACCCTAGCCACAGATAGGATTTGGACTGTGTGCTTTTTTTTTTTAAGATTTGTTTTTTTTTATTATTATGTATACAATGTTCTGCCTATATGTACACCTGTAGGCTAGAAGAGGGCATCAGATCACATTACAGGTGGTTGTGAGCCACCATGTGGTGGCTGGGATTTGAACTCAGGACCTTTGGAAGAGCAGGCGGCGCTCTTAACCATTGAGCCATCTCTCCAGCCCCTGCACTGTGTTTTCTTTAGGAATTCATTACGGTAATGAAATACCAACAAATTCTTTCCCTATAACTATTGCTTAGCTTAGGCCACAGGCTGAAAAGAAGCAGGCAAACCATGCTTGATTTTATGCCTTCTTTAAAAAACCGTCGTTAAGTGTGTGCATGTCTATCTATGTGTGGGTATTTGCACATGAGTTCAGTTGCCCAAAGAGACTGGAAGTGGACATCGTATCACCTGGGACTGGACCCACCCAATGTAAGTGCTGGGAGTCCAGGTCCCGTGAAGAGCTTTATGCACTCTTAGCTGCCGAGCTCTCTCTCCAGCCTCCGTGCTTTTGTAATCCATGTGCCCCAGGCTGGTTGGTACTCACTAAGAAGTCAAAGGTGACCTTGAACTTCTGGATCCTCCTTCCTCCACCTCCTCAGTGCTGGGACTACAGCTTTGCACAATCACACTTAGCTCATGTGGCTCTAGAGACGGAACCCAAGGCCGTGGATGTGCTAAGCAAGCACTTTACTGACTGAGACGGAATCTCCCATATACCATATTTCTGAGTTTAGCTTTCTAGTCTCGTCTGAAGGGAGGCAATAACTTTTTTTTTTCCCCTAACAGATCCAGTAAATAAGATTCCCCCCCCCCCCCCCGCAACCCCTCCCTTTCCTCCTTGGCTAAAAGTCTGCGAGTCTGTAAGCCTGGAATTGTCATTATCAGTCATAGACTCGGAGGAACAGCTGGTCTGAATAATAATAACACAGAAATAGAAATGGAGAAGGGAAGCTGAAATGGTTTTCATTATGTGGATGCAGGCATCCGAGGATGTCTTACAGCTCTGTTTTGTCCTCAGTTTGGTTACATAACCTTCCTTCCTTCCTTCCTCTCTTCCTTCCTTCCTTCCTTCTTTACTCTCGCTAAGGTTTTCTTACTTGGAATTTTTCCTCTTGTCACTTCCACCCAAGAGGCTGAAGTAAGCTGATTGTCGAGGAGGGTGTACATAAAAGGAAAAAGTAACATATAGAAACATTAGAATCCCTACACAGACCCAAACCTGAGTCTAATTTTAGATTAAAGCAATTTTTTAAAAAAAATATATTTTATTAATTTATTCATATTACATCTCAATTGTTATCCCATCCCTTGTATCCTCCCACTCCTCCCTGCCTCCCGCTTTCCCCCTACTCCCCTCCCCTATGACTGTGACTGAGGGGGACCTCCTCCCCCTGTATATGCTCATAGGGTATCAAGTCTCTTGGTGATTAAAGCAACTTTAAGGCAGGCATGGAGGCACACTCGGGAGGTAGAGGCAGGGGAATCTCTGAGTTTGAAGCCAGCCTGCTCCACAGAGAGATTTCTAGAATAGTCAGAGTTACACAGAGTAGCATTTGTCTTGAAAACAACAACAACAAAAACGATTTCAGACGGGGCCAGGAGATGGCTCAGCGGTAAAGGTGCTCGCTGACAAGCCTCAATTACTTACTGAGTTTGATCTCTGGGGCACGCGTGGTGGAAGGAGAGAACCGCTCCCACAAGTTCTCCTCTGCCCTCCACAGCTGGCTACCCACTCACAAACATGAAGTAAGTGTAATAATAATTTTAAAACACCTTAAAAAGTTTCAAATAGCCGGGTGTGGTGGCGCACACCTTTAATCCCAGCACTCGGGAGGCAGAGGCAGGCGGATCGCTGTGAGTTCGAGTCCAGCCTGGTCTACAAAGTGAGACCAGAACAGCCAAGGATACACAGAGAAACTCTGTCTCAAAAAACCAAAAAAGAAAAGAAAAGAAAAGAAAAGTTTCAAATATACCAAATATTGTGAGGGTTAAAAAAAAAAAAACCATGTGTGGGCTGGAGAGGTGGCTCAGAGGTTAAGAGCACCAACTGTTCTTCCAAAGGTCCTGAGTTCAATTCCCAGCAACCAGATGGTGGCTCACAGCCATCTATAATGAGATCTGGTGCCCTCTTCTGGTGGGCAGAACATTGTACACATAATACATAAATAAATCTTTTAAAAAATGTGACTTTGTATCTATTTATGCATGTATTTAACAGCATAAATATTACCATATTTGGCTACTTAATAAAAGTATGGAATGAAGTCAGGCATGGAAACACAATGCACAGTCTATAATATTAGCACTTGGGAAACAGAGGCAGGGAGATCAGGAGTTCAAGGTTATCCTCATGGTAGTTTGAGGCTGCCTGAGATCCTGTCTCAGACAAACAAACAAAAAAGCATGGGAAATATATAGACTGTCTTACATACAGTTTGCTTATGGGTGACTGGGAGAGAAGGGAAGAAAAATAAGTCAAGAGTAGATACAGCTTGGGAGGGTGGGGCAGGATAGATCTCAGGGGGTGATTGCTTGCCTAACATGCATGAGTTCAATTCTCAACACCGAAAAAGGGACAATTTAAAAACAAAAAAGAATGGCAGAAGAAAAAGAAGAGAACAAAATATTGCTGTCTAGACAATGCCAGGCTATGTTTCCCATTTATATTATTTATTTACTCATTATGATTGAATCATTTTGAAATTAAAAAGGAGGGCAAGCAAAATGGTGCATGCCTTTTTTTTTTTAAAAAAAAATCACAGTATTTGACAGGCAGACACGTGGATTTCTGTGAGTTCAATGCCAGCCTTGACTGCATAGCAAATTTCAAGCCAGCCAGGGCAATATAGTGACACCCTGTCTCAAGGAACAAACAAACAGCAACAACAAAGATGAAGGAGAAAAAAATATACCAAACACCAAAAACCATAAAAAGAGAAAATTATCCAAAAGCTGCTCCTGAGCTAAGGGTATTTATATAGGTGACTCAAATGTTAACACTTGTATTTCCTTCTTACAGTAAAACAATACCTTGCAAACCCCAGCGATATAATTTTGGGAGCAAAGCTTGTCTTGTATGTGTCTCTGTGGGACTGTGTGTATCTATGTCTCTGTGTATGCGTCTGTGTGTTTGTATCTTTGTGTGTCTGTCTATGTGTGTGTATCTGTGTCTCTGTGTCTCTGTCTCTGTGCATGCACCTGTGTGTCTGTATCTTTGTGTGTCTGTCTGTGAGTGTATATCTCTGTGTGTTTCTCTCTCTATATGTGTGTATTCTGTGTCTGTCTCTGTGTGTATCTGTCTTTGTGTGTCTATCTGTGTGTGTGTATCTGTGTCCCTGTGTTTCTCTCTCTCTTTGTGCTTCTGTGTATGTTGGATATGTGCGCGCGCTCTCTCTCTCTCCCTCTCCTTCTCTCTCTTTCTGAGACAGGGTCTCTCTGTGCAGTCCTGGCAGTCCTGGACTCGCTGTGTAGACCAGGCTGGCCTTGAACTCACAGAGCTCGGCCTGCCTCTGCCTTCTGAGTGCTGGGATTAGAAGTGTGCGCCACCACGCCCTGCGCATGAGGATATGCTCTCCTTATGCAGCTCAGCCTCACTGTCTTCTGTTCCAGCGCGCTGGATTCTAGATGTCATTCACCACAGCTGGTTTCTTGTTCATGTTTACACACGTGATCACTCAGCGTCACTGAAACAAAGAAACTCATGCTAGAGAAACCTTACAGTGATGCATTTTCTCGGAAGAACCGTGCCGTTTGAGGTTGCAGTCCAGATAGCCATTCTGAGCTCTCCCCATCAGGGCCTCCGGCTCTGTGCCCAACTCCATATGGAGAGTGTCTTTAAATATAGATGCCCCTAACCACATTTGGTATACGGCCGTTGATACAGCTCCCTGCTAGCTTTCCCCTCTCTGCACCTATAGGATAATTATGTACTCAGTTCTTATTCCTATGATAGGGGCGTGCTGCCCAACGCAAAACAAGCATCCTTTTTTTTTTTTTAAATATTTTATTTAGTTTTAATCTATGTGCATTGGTGTGAAAGTGTCAGATCTTGGAGTTATAGACAGTTGTGAGCTGCCATGTGGGTGCTGGGAATTGAACCTGGATCCTTTGGAAGAGCAGGCAGTGCTCTTAACCACTGAGCCATCTCTCCAGCCCCAAAACAAGCATCCTTAAAGTGCCTGGTTTCAAGCAATTATGAACACCTATCCTGGAAGCCCCTCCCCCCACCCCATCTTCTCTCCAAGGGCTGTACAGCCTTTGTTCACCTGGATTAATGTTGAACTAGCTCCTGAAGCGGTTCCTGCAGTGTTTGATCTCTGTTCGGCCTTCCAAGCCCTGTGCCTCGTCTTCTGCTCCTCCTGCCTTAGTAGGCTGGAGGCCAACAGGCCCTTCCTCCCCCCAAGAGAACCATACATGTAAATCGTCAAATTGTGGTCTCTAACTGACAGCATACACATAATAAACTCAGGCGTAGCTTACCTATCTCATGCTGGCATTGGACACCCTCCCTCTACCTGTGGGTCTGGAAGGCTTCAGATGTTTAGGTTTCAGCTGAAATCAAGGCACAGTCTGTGTGTGTGTGTGTGTGTGTGTGTGTGTGTGTGTGTGTGTGTGTGTTATGTGTTTGAGGGTATATATGTAGGAGCCTGTGGATGCCAGAAGAAAGCACTGGGTCCCCTGGAACTGAACTTTCAGGCAGCCATCATATCATGTGGGGGCTAGGAATGGAACCCAGGCCCCTCTGCAAGAGCAGTAAGTGCTCCTAACAGCCAGGCCATACCTCCAGCACTCAGGGTGCATTTTTCACTGATATCTTTCTTCATGTCAAGGCTAGGCTGGGAGAAATGAAACCCTAGAACAAACTGAAGCCCAGATGTGAATTGTAACTATGGGGGGGGGGCGGTGGGTGTTGCTCTTGTGGGTAAATTCCCAGGAGAGCTGTAGCTGGGTTCAGTTGCTCTTGTTTTTAGTATTTTTGAGAAACCTCTATATTAATCTCCACATTGGATGCACTAGTTCACATTCCCACCAGCAGTGGACAGGGCCTCATTCTCTTTGTCTGCTTTAAAATATATATACTCATGGGCTGGAGAGAGAGCTCAGGGGATAAGGGCACTGACTGCTGCTCCAGAGGTCCTGAGTTCAGTTCTCAGCAACCACATGGTGGCTCACAACCATCTACAATGAGATCTGATGTCCTCTTCTGGCCTGCAGGTGTACGTGCAGGTAGAGCGCTGTATATATAATAAACAAGTAAATAAATGAATCTTTTTAAAAAATTCATGATTTTCTGGTATTTTATCACTTACCTATAGCATCCTCCTCTTCTTGCCTTGGAATATCAGACTGGCTGGTTCTGAAAGAGCGGGATGGAGTGGGAGGGGGGGTGGGGAGATGGGAGAGAGAATATGAATGGAACATGGAATTATAGGATATAAAGATTTGAGGGAGAGGGCAAAGATTCTGGGGAAGTGAGGCAGAAACAGGCTGGGGTGAGGTAGGGCTGAGGAAGCGGGGTGTGAGGCCTGCCAAGGACTGTGCATTCATCTACCTCTCGGGCTGTTCTTCATGTGATGAACCTATAAAACATACCATGAAGAAAAATTTATATATATATATATATATACACACACACACACACACACACACACATATACACATACATACATACACACACACACATACAGAGAGGGGGGAGGGAGAGAAAGAGAAGATTATGTAGCCCTGGTTGACCTGGAACTCACTGTATAGACCAGGCTGGCCTTGAATTCACAGAGATCTCCCCCCCCACCCCCCCAACCCCCCCCACCCCCCCACCCTCCCCCACCCCCCCACCCTCCCCCACCCCCACCCTCCCCCCCCACCCTCCCCCCCCCACCCCACACCCCCACCCCACCCCACACCCCCCCCCCCGTGCTTAGATTAAAAGCGTGCTCCACCACATCCACATCTTATTAGAATCTTTCACTTGCGAGCACGCATAGCTCCTCTTAACTCACCTTGCCGAGTGCATCTGTAGATAAAGAAGACGGAGACAAAGAGGAGAGAGATGCAGAGGCAGCTGAAGGCGGTAAGGAAAACGCGTTTGCTGTCTGATGGTCTGGGGGAATTTCCTCCACCTCCTCCCACTCCATCTGCATAGTGGAAACAGCAATGGCAGCCATAGAATGAGATGAAACCGAGAGCAGGTGTCGGTAGAGCTGGAAGGGGCTGAACAGAGCCTCCTCACACATGGGAAACTCCAAATAAGCATCTCACACATAGCCATCATAAACTCATAAACTTGATCATTTATCGAGAACCAAGTCACAGGATCAGTTTGCTTCCTCAAACACACCGATACCGTTTAGCAGAATGGTTAAGAGGCTCCAGACACGCTGGGTACGGCAGCACACGCCCGGAATCCCAGCGCTCCGAGTCAGAGGTGGGAGGTTTTGAGTTCACACCCCAGTCTTCGCTATACATACAGTTCCTACAGTTCCAGGATAGCCTCAAGTGAGTAGTGAAAACCTGCCTGAAAATTTAAAAAAAAAAAAAAAAAAAAAAACCGAAACGAAAGCCAACAGCCAGAAAGCCCAGTTACAAAACTGGTGGCAGTGTCTTGGGAAGCTGTGGGACCTTTTGGACGAGGGGTCCAGGCAGCTGAAGCAGGGCCAGGGGGCGGGGCTATAACCCAGTCTTACTGCTGGCCCAACCTCTGTGCTTTCTGGTCCATTAGATATGAACAACCCTGGTTCGTCCCGGGATGCTTTGGTACCCTCTTTTTGGAGACAAGGTCTTACCATGTGCCCCAGGCTGTCCTGAAACTCAAAGAGACATGCCTACGGGCTGGAGAGATGGCTCAGTGGTTAGGAGCGCAGCCTGCTCTTCCAGAGGTTCTGAGTTCAATTCCCAGCGACCACGTGGTGGCTCACAACCATCTTCATGTGACCTGGTGCCCTCTTCTGCAGATAAAGTACTCATGTACAATAAATAAATAAATTGTTAAAAATGTGCCTGTCTCCAAGTGCTGTGATCAAAGGCAGACAGTACCATGTTTTGAGTATCCAGTTTGATAAAACACACACACACTCTTTCTCTCTTTCTCTCTCTCTCCCTCTTTGCTCCCTCCCTCCCGTTAATTATTACTTAATAAACCCACTCACTTAAAACAGAAAACACAGCTATTATAGATCCATTCTCCAGAATGCACAGAACAGAAAGATGGCAATTTTTCATTTATAAAGTGATCAATTTGTGGGACTCCGATGTACAGTGTGGGTGCTGAGGGATGTATTCAATTTGTAATAATCATTACGCAGTGTGCATCTTGAGTACAATCTTTGTCAATGAGATAGATTTTAAGTAAAAGAGAAACCATTCCACTGCCTACAATGCGGTGACTAATGTCTTCTTGTGTCCCTTGAAACTCACTTTCCAAAGTCTTAAAACCCTTATGACATATAAAGAAATCATTTCATGTTCCTGTTCCAGTGTTGCTGGTGGAGTCCTGTTCTGTTGGACAAAACTCATGCCCAGTTTAAGTACCTGTGCTGGTTAGGTTTTTTGTTAGTTAGTTAGTTTGTTTGTTTTGTTTTTGAGACAGGGTTTCTCTGTGCAGCCTTGGCTATCCTACACTTGCTTTGTAGACCAGGCTGGCCTCGAACTCACAGTGATCTGCCTGCCTCTGCCTCCCGGGTGCTGGGATTAAAGGCGTGAGCCTCCACGCCCGGCTCTATAGTATTATTTTTTATTTTTATCTTATGGACATTGATGTTTTGTCTGCGTGTATGTGTGAGAGTGTCCGATCTTGGAGTTACAGTTATGAGCTGCCATGTATGTTCTGGGAATTGAACCCCAGGGTCCTCTGGAAGAGCAGTCAGTACACTTAAC
This sequence comes from Acomys minous, assembly GCF_964271855.1. Classification (NCBI taxonomy): domain Eukaryota; kingdom Metazoa; phylum Chordata; class Mammalia; order Rodentia; family Muridae; genus Acomys; species Acomys minous. The sequence continues at coordinate 8,420,185 of NC_140502.1, forward strand.
CTAAGCCATCTCTCTAGACCATTATTATAGCATTATTATTATTATTATTATTATTATTATTATTATTATTATTATTATTATATAAAACTCAAGAAGCAAGGCTGGGGATATGACTTAGTGGGTATTAAGGATCAAGTATTAAGGACCCGAGTTCTGTATTCCCAGCACTTACTGTGAGATGGGGGGCAGCCACAGCAGAACCCCTGAAAGCTCTCAGGCCAGCTAGCCTGGAGTACACAGCAACAATACAAAAATGACACCCTTGCCGGGCAGTGGTTGTGCACACCTTTAATCCCGGAATTTGGGAGGCAGAGGCAGGCAGATCGCTGTGAGTTCGAGGCTAGCCTGGTTTACAAAGCGAGTCCAGGATAGTCAAGGCTACACAGAGAAACTCTGACTCAAAACAAAAAACAAACAAGCAAACAAAAAAACAACGAACAAACAAAACAAAATGAGACACTGCCTGAAAAAAAGGCAGGAGGTGAGGACCAACGTCCAAATTTGTCTTCTGATCTCCATACGTATGCTGTGCCACCCCCCCCCCCAACAAAGTTTCTTTAAAACTCAAGGCCCAGGGCTGGCTCAGTGACTAAAGGTGTTTGCTGTTAAGTATAATTACTTGAGCTTGATCTCCAGGTCCGCACAGTGGAAGGAGGGAAGCCAAGTGTCTCAACCTCTTTCCTCTGACCTCTTCACACACGCTGTGGCACGTACGTGTACACGTGCGCACGTGTGCACACATGGTAAATACGTAACTGGAGTTTTAAAACATACAAGGAGCAAGTCTGAGGCTGCCCTGCTGTGCTCACCTGTGACCACCAATTGTAGATGCTGACTCTGTCCTGACCACTTGAGGGAGGCTGCTAGTCTGTAGGCGCAGAAATACTGGCCAGCATCTTCAGGTTGCAGGTTAGTGAGGTAGAACTCCGCCTCCTTCCCCACTGACCTCCGCTCTTGCTGGTACTCAGAACTGTGCAACTTTCCCAAAGTGACTGTAACGTTCTGGAAATGAGTCCAGCATCGCAGAGTGACGTTGCTCTTGTGCTTGACCACAGGGCTGGGCCAGGCACTGATGGAAGGCCTGGGAAGTTCCTCTGAAAAGAATTCAGAGTTAACTGACTCTTCATCACAGTCAACCCCTCCCAGAACTCTGAGGATTAAAGGTGTGATAGTTAGTCTCAATTATAGCTTAGTGAAATCTATAGTTACCCGGGAGGCAGGCTTTTTGCTGTTGCTTCTGAAGGGTTATCTTGATTAGTTTAACTGAGGTGGAAAGACCTGTCCACTGTAAGTAGATCCATTCCCTAGGCTATGGTCCTAGATTGTATAAAATGAAGAGGGCTCTGCTGGTAAAAGTATTCACTGCCATGCCTGACAAACCCTAGTTTGATCCCTGAAATCCACACTAGTGAGAGGAGAAAACTGATTCCAAATCCTCTGACCTCCATAGATATGCTATGATACGTTCACATGCCACAAACCCATATATATAAATAAATGCAAGGATTATTTTAAAGGAGAAAGTGATCTGAGCATAAGGATTCATTGCTCTCTTGTTCTTAAATATTGTTTGTTTGTTTGTTTTTTAGTTGAGTTTTGTTTGAGACAGGGTCTCTCTGTGTAACCTTGGCTGTCCTGGAGTCACTTTGGAGACCAAACTGGCCTTGAACTCACAGAAATCCGCCTGCCTCTGCCCCCCAAGTGCTGGGATTAAAGGCATGCGCCACCACGCCCGGCAAATATCCTTTCTTAAAGCTAGAGAGATACTCTGTGGCTAAGAACATTCCAGAAGACCCGTGTCAGATCTTAACCACCTGTAACTCTCAGCTCCAGGGCATCTGGCACCTCAGGCTTACAAGGCCACCTGCATTCATGCACACAAACACACATGCATATTCTTTTTTTGTTGTTGTTTTTTAACTATAGGGCTGGTGAGACAGGGTCAAGGTTAAGAGCAATGGCTGCCCTTGCAAAGGACCTAGGTTGGGTTCCAACACCCAAATAGCAGCTCACAGCTGTCTGTAAGTCCAGTTCCAGGGAATACAGCGCCCTCTTCTGGCTTTTTTGGGTACTGTGTACACATGGCGCATTCACCATTAAATACACCAAAACACTCATATACATGAAATAATTTTTTTTAATTTAAATAAATGAAGTGCACGTGTGCCACAGAGTGTATATGGATGCCAAATGACAACTTTGGGAAGTTGATTCTCCTTCCTCTATGCGGGTTTCAGGTTGTCCATCTTGGCAGCAACTGCCTTTTGTTCACCGAGCCGTCTCATCTGACCACCCTGATTCTGGATGATTTATGGAATGTGACCTGTTGCTCCTGTTGCTGTGGCCTCCCTACCAGGAGAGCCCCAACCTCAAACGGTAAGCCAAAACAAATCCTTTCTCCCTTAACTTGCTTTCTCAGAATAGTTTATCACAGCAACAGGAAACGTAGCTATTGTAGGGCAGAAAGTCCGAGCTTACTTCCTGGTTTTGGAAACCCACCAATCCCTGATCTCACTCCAAAATGCAGGACTTGAAATCCCACCAATCCTTATCCTGGAAAGCTCCAACCTGGGAAACACTTCCCCCCCCCAAGAAACAGTCTACCTCCCCCTCAGTCCTCTGAAGCCTCTCTCCCCAGCAGAGGCAGCCCCGCGGTATGCCTTGGCTCCTGACTGCCGGGACACCTTTCTGTTCAGAGCTGTAGTACAGCAACCTCAGAAGGGGATGGTCACGGGCAGTGGAGCATGGGAACGTAGAGACGTCACGTGGAAGCCAGGCGTGGTGGCGCACGCCTTTAATCCCAGCACTTGGGAGGCAGAGGCAGGCGGATTGCTGTGAGTTCGAGGCCAGCTTGGTCTAGAAAGCGAGTCCAGGACAGCCAAGGCTACATAGAGAAACCCTGTCTTGAAAAACAAACCAAGCCAAACAAAACCAAAAAAAACAGAGGTTATGTGGAAAGACACTCACCTCCATCTTCCTCATCTCCATAGCACAGGCAGAGCCCTGGAAGGAAAACAAAAACCAAAAACCAAAAAACCAGTGAGAGCCTGTTCAGGAGCTGTTTGCTGGCTTGAAACACTACCGCCTGGCTGAGAAGGGAGAGTATAAAACCGGGGGGGGGGGGGGGGGGGGGGGAACACGTGAATGAAATTCACAAGACTCAGGGAGTAAACAAACCGTGCAAAGCTTTTCGGGCTCAGGAGATTCCCAAGACCATCCCCCACTCCGACCCCCTGCCACACCCGTGCCAGCGTCCACTTGCCACCACTCCAGTGTGACAATGAGGCTCACAGGGCTTAGGGGTTTCTTTGATGTGAAAGCCGCATCTGAGAAGGACCCTGAGCTAGACCCGGGGCAGGGTGCTCGGCTGAAGCCCGGAAATTTGTTCAGGCGTGCATCCCAAGGGCCCGGGGGAGATTGAGGATTCATAATGATCATGATGTCCTTCCTTCTATGCTTTATCTGTATATTCTATGTCCTAGTTCTTGCTGATCCTCCTAGGTATAAGGGTCCCTACTCAGTGCCCACACCTGCACCTCCACCTTTGCCATACACGGGAGCATATGATGAGGATATGATTAGGTGGGTAGAAAAGGATGGAAGAAGGGTTAAATATACAGAATTGACATTGTTTGAGATGATTCAAAGACAAAGAGAGCCTTGGTGTACTATTTCTCCTGATGATAAAAGAACAGTAATAAAGACAGTATATGATGCCACTCAGCATTGCCTTAGGGATAAGAAAAGAAGTCATAGGTTTCAATGCTATACTTCTTCATGGCATACTCTAAAAGATTTAGAAAAGAATCTTCATCTCTGGTGGTAAAAGCTCCACGTATGCAGCACATGGAAACGGCCTTAAGCTGCAGAAGCCGTGACCGCAGTTCTAAGAAAAACTTGTCCACTGTCTGGTGTTGATTGACCACAAACTTAGCATGGGGTAAGGGTGTCTGGGACTAAAAGTTGCTCAAGCCAATTCTGCTGAATCTGGACAATCTGTAAACTGTTATGATCTGGGCTGACTGCAGTTCCTGATATGAGTGTATAATACTATGTTGGAACTTCAGTAAAATCGCAGCAGCATTGAACTCAACTTGTGTTCGTGTCTGTCTGTCGCGCCGAATCCGTTCCCGCCTGCATATCTTCAGACCCTGATTGTCCACGGCCGAAAAGCCCCCTCGGTGGTCCGTGGCAGATCCCCAACCCCCTCCCCGCCATGGCTTGGGAGAAGAGACTCTCTGGTCTGCACAGTTTTGAGGCAGTACCAGTTATGTAGCACTTAAGAGTTGTGACTTAGGCTGGAGTGAGCTTTTTCACGCTGTGGCTGATTGTGTAAGAAGTCCCTTGTACTCCAGGTAAGACTCACTGGTTTACCAAGATAGCCTCAGGTGGAATTGAGGTAGGAAAGTGTTCAGATAACTGAGCAACCCAGAAGGCAACACTGCTCTCCACACAGTGCACGAATCAACCTGGGACCTCCACCACACACCTAATGTCCGGCTCCAAACAATGTGTTAGGTCATTGCTTCTCAACAATGTAAGGAGACAGTCTCCAGAGGCCAGCCACGTCGGAAGCAGCCCTTCTACCCTGCTTCCCCATTTTATTAGCAGAGTCAAGCTGAGCTCATCTTCACAGGCTTGGGGACTAGCTCCCGCCCTGCCCCTCCATGAGGTGTTTTCTTTTTTTATTTTATTTTATTTTTATTATTTATTATTTATTTATTTTTATTTTTATTATTTATTTATTTATTTATTTACTTATTTATTTTTTGGTTTTTCGAGACAGGGTTTCTCTGTGTTAGCCTTGGCTGTACTGGACTCACTTTGTAGTCCAGGCTGGCCTCGAACTCACAGCGATCCGCCTGCCTCTACCTCCCAAGTGCTGGGATTAAAGGCGTGCGCCACTACACCCGGCCTACTACCTGTTATCTTAACCAAGGTGCCTAAATTGTAAAAGTAAAAACCAAGGCCCCATTTACTACGTTCAGTTGACCTGTTACTTTGGCCTCCTTAGCTCTCCTTCTTGTGTCAAAATGCAACTGGATGACCCAGACTAGCCAAGGTCCGCTTATTTTTGCAATCTCAGCCTTTAAATATACAACACTGCTTTCCTTGGGGGACCCTGTTCAGATCCCGAGCTCCCTGAGCACTCAGCAAATAGAGCTTTTTTTTTGCCTCCAAAAGGCCACCTATATTCTGCCTTTAGCAACCAGCCCCTCCTCCTAGACCCACGAAAGGAAGCCCTGGGGCAGTGACCAGGGGCTGTGGAGCCATCGAGCTCCCGCAGCCTGCTCTGATCTTATAATGTGTCTGACCCTGTATTTTGTTCTAGTCTGTTCTAGTTTTATTCTGTTGCTGTGATAAAAACTACTCTGATCAGGCCGGGCGGTTGGTGGCACACACCTTTAATCCCAGCACTTGGGAGGCAGAGGCAGGTGGATCACTGTGAGTTCGAGGCCAGCCTGGTCTACAAAGTGAGTCTAGGACAGCCAAGGCTACACAGAGAGACCCTGTCTCGAAAAACCAAAACAAAAAACCAAAAAAACAAACAAACAAACAAACAAAAAAAACCCCAACTACTCTGATCAGGCCGGGCAGTGGTGGCGCACCCCTTTAATCCCAGCACTCAGGAAGCAGAGGCAGGCGGATCGCTGTGAGTTCGAGGCCAGCCTGGTCTACAAAGCGAGTCCAGCACAGCCAAGGCTAACACAGAGAAACCCTGTCTCGAAAAACAAAAACAAAAAAAAACTAAAAAGTAAATAAACAACAACAACAAACAACAAAACACTCTGATCAAAAGCAACCTGAGGAGGAAAGGATTCGTTTAGTTTTACAACCATGTAACAACCCATCATTGAGGGAAACCAAGGCAGGACCTTGGAAGGCAAAAACCGTGGAGGGACTGCTAGCTGGCTCACTCACCCAGGCTCATACTCAGCTGCCATTTTTATTCAGCCCAGGCCCACTTGCCTAAGACTGGTGCCACCTACAGTGGGCTGAACCCTTCTGCAAAATTCATAATCAAGACTCCCTAGAGTCACACCCAGTGAGATGTAGACAATTCCTTAGTGGAGGCTGTCCTCTCAGACGACATTAAACTGTGCCAGACTGACACGTGATGCTAACTAGGACAGGCCTTGAGGGCGCACAGAGGTGGCGGTTGCCATTAGAATGGTCATGACTGATAAGAAGACTCCCCTTAATTCTTTTTTATTTTATTTTATTTTTTTAGTTTTTTGAGACAGGGTTTCTCTGTGTAGCCTTGGCTGTCCTGGACTCTCTCTGTAGACCAGGCTGGCCTTGAACAAACAGTGATCCACCCACCTCTGCCTCCCGAGTCGACTCCCCTTAATTCTAACTTTTAAATTCGGGGCTGGGGATCTGGCTCAGTGGTAGAATGCTTGTCTGACATGCACAAAACATTGGATTTTACCCCTAGCTCCACACGGAGTGGGTATTTATTTGCACCCCTTGGGTGATAGAGGCAGGAGGAGGGATGGGGAAAAAAATGCTCACTAAAAGTGAGGGACGAAGGATTACACACTGTACCATTCTGTTTCCTACCTTATCCAGAATATGCAAATGCAGAGACACAGAGAGCTTGTTGGTAGATGCCAGGAGCAGGGGGTGTGGGGAGCCTAACGAACACAGTGTTTCTGTGGGGGTGATGACAATATCTTGGAACTAGATAAAGGTGGTGGTTGCACAACTCTGTGGATATACCAGCTGTCCCTGCTGTGTAGACTTCCAAGTGGCCGGTTCTATGTTCTATGTGACTTTGGCCTCAGGTGACTGTTTAAAAAACAACGCGCCAGCCGGGCATGGTGACGCATGCCTTTAATCCCAGCTCTCGGGAGGCAGAGGCAGGCGGATCACTGTGAGTTCGAGGCCAGCCTGGTCTACAAAGTGAGTCTAGACAGCCAAGGCTAACACAGAGAGACCTTGTCTCAAAAAACAAAACAACAAACAAACAACAAAAAAAAAAAACCTCAATGCACCTTGGCTATTTTTTTTACTTCTCTTCATGGAGACTCGTATGAATCCACAGCAGCGATCAGCACAGGATTAAGTTAGTTGAAATTCCAGCATGGTTGCCAGGCAATGCTGGCACACGCCTTTACTCCCAGCAGAGGCAGGTGGATCTCTGAGTTCAAGGACAGAGTGAGTTCCGGGATGGCTAGGGCCACACAGGGAAATCCTGTCACGGGTCGGAGGGGACTCCAGCATACAGTGGTGGGGGACTCCTGTGGTTCCACCATCAGCTGAAAAGCTAATTACTGCTTAGAGAAGGAGAACCACATTGCTTTAGGGCTGTCACCACAGGGAGGTCGCCCACATCTCACTGGATGACCCCAAACCTATAGACATATGGTCAACACTAATTGAACTCAATGAGTTAAGAAAGAGAAAGAGCTGGGCGTGGTGGCGCACGCCTTTAATCCCCAGCACTCGGGGAGGCAGAGGCCGGCAGATCGATGTGAGTTCGAGGCTAACCTGGTCTACAAAGTGAGTCCAGGACAGCCAAGGCTACACAGAGAAACCCTGTCTCGAAAAACCAAAATAATAATAATAATAATAATAATAATAATAATAATAATAATAATAATATCCACATATCCACATATAGCCGGGCAGTGGTGGTGCACGCCTTTAATTCCAGCACTCAGGAGGCAGAGGCAGATGGATCTCTGTAAGTTCAAGGTCAGCCTGGTCTACAGAGTGCGTTCCAGGACAGCCAGGGCTACACAGAGAAACCCTGTCTCTAAACAAACAAACAAACAAACAAATAGATAGCGACATACATTTTTAAACATGTGTGGCTAATCAGCTTGCATGGATGTCTGTGCACCATGTGCATGCCTAGGGCCCACAGAGGCCAGAAAAGGGGTCTGAGAAATTTCCCAGACTGGAAATGTGTCTCAGCTGGTAGAGTCCTTGCCTGCCGTGTCCAAGGGCCTGGGATTGAGTTCCAGCGGTGTGTGAACCAGGGCCAGTGGCACAGGCTTGTAATACCAGCACTTTGGAGGTTGATGAAGGAGGATGCAAGGTTCAAGACCATCTTTGCCTCCATGGCAAGTTCAAGCGCAGCCTGGGATACATGAGATCCCGCCTGAAGAAAGGACCAGAGATGAGGGGAAGCCTGCCAACAGAGTCCGGCTCGCCGTTCTTACATCACAGCTCCCTCCCCGGAACAATTATAAGTATTAAGGACTGGTTTGTGCTCTCATTATATAAACCACGTGCACGGGGCTGGAGAGATGGCTCAGCCAACAAGAGCACTGACTGAAATATCTGCATGGTGGCTCACAACCAATCGGAACTCCAGTTCTAAGGGAGTCAATGCCTTCTTCTGACATCTGAAGGCACTGCACACCTGTAGTGCACAGGTACACGTACAGACAAAACACCCATACAATCAATATGGTTCGTAAGCACGATCTTTTTTTTTTTTAAGATTTATTTATTTATTGTATATGAGTGCTTTATCTGCAGAAGAGGGTGTCAGATCACATTATAGATGGTTGTGAGCCACCATGTGGTTGCTGGGAATTGAACTCAGGACCTCTGGAAGAGCAGGCGGCGCTCTTAACCACTGAGCCATCTCTCCAGCCCCCGTAAGCACAATCTTATTAGGAAATATCAGTGTTTAGTTTTTGAAAATGTAATGGCTAAGACAAAACTGTCCTGGACTAAACTGTGCCCCTGATCCATTATGACTCATGTCATGTCACTCAGAAGAGGAAAAGAGATACAGACAGGGGCAGCCATAAAAACTTAGGCAGTGCTGTGTCCACAAAGCTGGACATGGTGACCCAGGTCTGTAATCCCAGCCCTTCAAAGACTGCTAGGAAACTGTCTAATATTTGAAGACAACCTGGTCTACATAGCAAGGTTCAGGCCAGGCAGTGTCAGATAAGGGATCTTGTGTAAAACCAAAAAAACAAAAACAACAACAATGAGACTGATAAAACTCACACGGCCGGAAGGAGAGAACCAATTCCAGAAAGCTGTCCTCCACACTTATGCTGTGCCTTGTGTGTGCCCACACATAGAAACAATAAATACATAAAAGTTGCTGGGCATGGTGACGCATGCCTTTTATCCCCGTACTCAGGGAGCAGAGGCAGGTGGATCTCTACGTTCCAGGCCAGCCCTGACTACTTAATGAAATCCTGTGTGGTGGTCTGAATAAAAATGTCTCTCAGGGGGCTGGAGAGACGGCTCAGAGGTTAAGAGCACCGACTGTTCTTCCAAAGGTCATGAGTTCAATTCCCAGCAACCACATGGTGGCTCACAACCATCTACAATGAGATCTGGTGTCCTCTTCTGGCTTGCAGGCAGGATATTGTATACATAATAAATAAAGAAATCTTTTTTAAAAAAATGTCTCTCAGGCCCTTAGGGAGTGGCATTATTTGAAAGGACTGGGACATGTGGCCTTGTTGGAGTAGGTGTGGCCTAGTTGGAGTGGGTGTGGCCTAGTTGGAGTAGGCGTGGCCTAGTTGGAGTAGGTGTGCCATTGGGCTTTGAGGTTTCAAATGCTCAAGCCAGGCCCACCCCTTCCTGATGATCCAGATGTAGAACTCTCCTCTACCTTTTAGCACCATGTCTGCCTGTTTTTGGCTTCGTCCGTGATAATAACGGACGAAGCCTCTGAACCTATGAGCCAGTTCCAATTAAATGCTTTTCATTATAAGAGTTGCCATGGCCATGGTATGGCTTCACAGCAGTGGAAACCCTGACTGAGACGCTCTGTCTTTAAAAATATGTGATTCAAGCCGGGCGGTGGTGGCACACGCCTTTAATCCCAGCATTCAGGAGGCAGAGGAAGGCAGATCGCTGGGAGGCCAGCATAGTCTACAAAGTTAGTCCAGGACACAAAGGATACACAGAGAAACCCTGTCTCGAAAAACCAAACAAACAAAGGTGATTTAAAAATGTAAACCGGGGCTGGAGAGATGGCTCAGAGGTTAAGAACACCGCCTGTTCTTCCAAAGGTCCTGAGTTCAATTCCCAGCAACCACAGGGTGGCTCACAGCCATCTATAATGTGACAATCAATAAATAAATCTTTTTTAAAAAATGTAAACCGATAGCAACTACAAGCATTGCCCACAAGCGCATTCCAGTTGCCACCAGAAGCTAGAAGGTACAAGAGAGCCATGGAGTAGGATCTCCTCCCCTCCCGAGGAACCAAATGTTGGCTACAATGTGATCTCTGTAACTCATGCAACAAATGATATTATTGTTTTCCTTTGTTTAAACCAATAGGTTGGTGGCACTTGGGTACAGCAGCCCCAGTAAGGCAACACCGGCGGGATCGGGATATTCCCTGGAGGAGCTGTTTACCCTGCCCAGTGGCTGGAGGTTTGGAAGAACTGTGGACGAAGATTCTCCGAAAGGCATACACAAAGAGAAGAGTGCTGAGCCTGGCAGTGGTGGCGCAGGCCTTTTAATCCCAGCACTCGGGAGGCAGAGGCAGGCGGATCATTGTGAGTTCGAGGCCAGCCTGGTCTACAAAGAGAGTCCAGGACAGGCAAGGCTACACAGAGAAACCTTGTCTCAGGGGGAAAAAAAAAAGAGAGCGCTGGCCTTGGGGAGGGCTGTGAGCAGAAAAAGAGGAAGGAACAGGGCAAATGTGGCATTTCGATTGCTACCCCCCCACACACACCCTGTCCCTACTCTTGCACCAGGGAGGAACTAGGGGCCTCTTAAAGGGGAGATGCTCTATAACGTAACCAAGCCAACCATCCCACCATCCTCTTCATGCACTGAGGACAGCTCCATGGGGTTAGGTTCAAACCCAGAGGGTTAAAATTAGCCTAGGGATGGGGATGGTTGGGAAAGTCTGCATATTATCCATAGCTTTACCATTGGCAGTTCCTACCCCTCAACCTATTTTGAACTTAGTGAACCGACTAGGCAAGATTGTGAGTCCCAGAAAGCAGATGCAGAACCCCCATGGAGCCCACAACCTCCTCCTCCTCCTCCTCCTCCTCTTCTTCTTTTTCTTTCTTTCTTTCTTTTTTTGGTTTTTCGAGACAAGGTTTCTCTGTGTAGCAATGGCTGTCCTGGACTCACTTTGTAGACCAGGCTGGCCTCGAACTCACAGAGATCCAGCTGCCTCTGCCTCCCGAGTGCTGGGATCAAAGGCGTGCGCCACCACAGCCTGGCTGAAGCTTGCACTTCTTGCAGTAATCAGGGTCTTTGCCTCGACCTCTGCCGCTCATGCCCACACATACACATCCACAATTCTGCATTTCCATAGTCTCCACCTTCACGTAGTCAAACAATTGTCCCAGCCCTGGAGACTCACCCAGGCAAAGCAGGTATATGAAGTCTAAGTCCATAGCTCTCTTTCTCAGGCAAGCCAGTCTCCGGCTCTCAGGAAGAAGAGCCAGGGCAGGACGCTACCACACGGTCTCTCCTGGCCCCACGTTGCCCCTGGTACCTGCAGGCTGATGCTTTGTCCTGACCCTTGGGCTGCCTGCATAGCTGCTTGCAGGGTTTCCTTCCTGAACTGACCCAGGAAGCCAGAGGCCACAGGTGACGACATTTTTGCCACCAGCCTGTGTGCAGCTCTGCCCACCCTAGGACCTACCCTCCTCCTCCTCCTCCTCCTCCTCCTTCTCCTGCTCTTCCTCCTCCTTCTTCTTTTGCAGCTTTTCAAGCCAGGGTTTCTCTGTGTAGCCTTGGCTTTCCTGGACTCACTTTGTAGACCAGGTTGGCCTCGAACTCACAGCGATCCCCCTGCCTCTGCCTGTTAGTGCTGGGATTAAAGCGTGCGCCACCACGCCCAGCCTGGTACCTGCCCTTCTTAATTGAAATCTTACCTGAGATGTTTTTACGGTTTTTGTTTTGTTTTGTTTTAGTTTTTTTTTAAAGATTTATTTATTTATTATGTATACAGATTTCGTTATAGATGGTTGTGAGCCAACATGTGGTTGCTGGGAATTGAACTCATGACCTTTGGAAGAGCAGTCAGTGAGTCTTACCCTCTGAGCCATCTCTCCAGCCCTGTTTTACGTTTTGATTTGTTCACTTTTGACAATTTCCTATGGTCACATTCATCACCCCCTTTCCACTCCCACCAGCCCCCTCCTTCCAAACTTGTCCCCCCCTCCTGCCTTCACGCCCCTTCCCTCCTTTCCTTCCTTCCATTTTCCTTTTTCTAATGTTACATTTTTTTCTTTTTTAAAAAATAATGTATTTTTATTTTATGTGCCTGCAGGTATGTCTGTGTGAGGGTGTCAGCTCTTGGAGTTACTAATAGTTGTGAGCTGCCATGTGGGTGCTTGGAATAGGTCCTTTGGAAGAGCAGACAGTGGTCCTAACTGCTGAGCCGTCTCTGCAGCCCGTTGTGTTACGTTTTAATTATCATCCTTTTCTGGTAATTTAGTCTATTTATTCTGTAACAGTCATACCATTAAGCAAATTGTGTTCTATCCTTCTCAAATTGTTTTCTTTGAAATTTTCATAAATATATACAATGTATCTTGATCATACCATCTGAACTCTCCCCAGCCCCATCATCACATTTCACTTGTATCATGTCTTCTTTTTAAAATTATTTATTTTAAGGGCCAGAGAGCTTGGCTCAATGGCTAAGAGTACATTGCCTCTCTTCCAAAGGGCCTGAGTTCCAGTCCCAGCAACTATGACAGGTGACTCACAACTGCCTGTAACTCCAGCTCCAGGGGACCTGACATCTCTGCCCTCCCATGCACATGCCCACAGACACACACACACACACACACACACACACACACACACACTACACACATAAAATTTAAAAGTAAAAATAAATGTTAGCCTGTGGGAAAGATTAAGCTTTGTCGCAGGTGGAAGCAGTCTTGGCGGGCTTTACCCTTGGGGCACACCATGAATACCTTGTGAGAGACTGTTTGGAGCCTTCCTGGGCTTGGAATTCAGGAAGCCTACCTAGGAACCCCACCGTGGCTATTGTTTTCCTAATTGACCCTCGAAGGGAGAAGGGACCGCCCTTTGCATATGACTGGGAAGGTGGGGGAGAGAAAGACAAGAGGTATAAGGGGAGAAGGAGAAGGCGCGGAGAGGGAGGAAAGGACCGGACCAGCTCGTGGGACTGAGACACCTAAGGACCCGTCCTGCCGAACTGATTCCAGGAGGTTTTAATCTTCTGTCCCTTTAACCTTTTTTTCTTTCTTGTATATGCTAGTTGGGTTGTATAATAAAGTTTAATTGTTAATAAACTGAGCCAACATTAGCCGGGTGGTGGAGGAGCACGCCTTTAATCCCAGCACTCGGGAGGCAGAGGCAGGCGGATCCCCGTGAGTTCGAGGCCAGCCTGGTCTGCAGTGCGAGTCTAGGACAGCTAAGGCTACACAGAGAAACCCTGTCTCGAAAAACAAAACAAAAGAAACAACAACTTACTACAACAAAAGTAAAAATAAAATAATAAAGTAACAATTATTTATTAAGTTAACATACAAAGTGATGGATTTCATAGCCATTTTCATGGGAATTTTGTTCGTGTTCATCCCTCTCCTTCATCTCAGCCCTCTCCTGTCTTCTCCAGGCCCTTTCCCCAACCCAACAGTCCTCCCTTCGGCTTTCATCGGAAACAACCCAGCTGAAAATAAACCCAGTCACATCCAGTGAGATACGCCAGGCTCTCAGAGACAGTGTTACATTCGTCCTTTCATACATGTGATCAAGGAAGAAAAATGGCACGAAAAGAAGGACATTTGGGCATTCCTTGTCTCCATGACTTCTGTGACGAAATATCTGACAGAGGCAACTTAAGGGAGAATATTTTCATTTGTGTTCGCCATTTTAATCCATCACGGCACAGTGGCTCACAACCATCTATAATGAGATCTGGTGCCCTCTTCTGGCCTGCAGGTGTACATGCAGGCAGAGCACTGTATACATAATGAACAAATAAATCTTGTTAAAAAAAAAGATAGATAGATAGAAAGAAAGGAAATGCCACAGATTTGACCACTGGTCGACTTAATGACTTAATGTAGACAGTCCCTCATTAAGACTGACTCCCCCCCCCCCCAGTTGATTCTAGATGGTGTCAGGTTGACAGTCAGAACCAACTATCACACAAGAATAACCTTAAAGTTCTCCCTCAGGTGGCCCACTTACACCAGCCATGCTGCCTGTCCCAAAAGGCAGGAAGACTATGAGGGTACGTTTCACACTCAAACCCTTAAAGATGTGGAAGGGGAAGAGAGAAAGATTGGGGAGGAGAAAGAGTAATAGAGAGGTGAACATGACCAAAGTTCATCACATGCCTGTACTGAACACTCATAGCAAGCTCCTTTACTATCAACTGCTCTTTTACATTGATTATTTTAAAAAGAATGGGCAAAATATTCACTGAGAATATATATGGGGGCGGGAGCAATTGTTCAGCCGTTAAGGGCATTTACTCTTGCAGACAGACTTCTTTCAATTCCCAGCATTCACATGTTGGCTTACAACCATCTACGTGAAAATTAATAAATCTTTAAAGAAGAATGTAAGCATATATATAAGAAACACAAAACACAGTATATAGAGAGGTAAATATATAGTTTGTATATTCCAGATAGCCACCAGTGCCAGAGAAGACGTTCAACATAATTTGTTGTTGTTATTGTTCTGGTTTTCAAGACAGGGTTTCTCTGTGTAGCCTTGGCTGTCCTGGACTCGCTTTGTAGACCAGGCTGACCTCCAACTCACAGAGATCCACCTGCCTCCCAAGTGCTAGGATTAAAGGCGCCACTGTCCAGCAACAGGTAAATTAAGAAAATGTAAATTGGGCGTGGTGGCACGTTCTTTTAATCTCAGCACTTGGGAGGCAGAGGCAGGAGGATCACTGTGAGTTCGAGGCCAACCTGGTCTACAAAGTGAGTCCAGGATAGCCAAGGCTACACAGAGAAACCCTGTCTCGAAAAAACAAAAAAGAAAAAGAAAAGAAAATGCAAACTGGGGCTGGGGGTGGTGACATATACCTGTAATCCCAGCATTGGAATGAAAAGACACTTGGATCTCTGTGAGTTCAAGGCCAGCCTGGTCTACATAGGGAGTTCTAGGACAGCCAGTTTTACATAATAGGGAGACTCTCTCTCTCTCTCTCTCTCTCTCTCTCTCTCTCTCTCTCTCTCTCTCTGTTTTGTTTTTGAGACTCTGTCTCAGAAACACCACCAAAGGAAAAATTTTATTTAAAAAAATAAAGAAAAGAAATATGTATTTATACACACAATATATATATGCTTCAGGATGAAGAAGCCATCATCCTGTTCCTGGATGATTCCCAAAAAGCTGGCATCAAGATTTCACGGAAATCCACAGGGATAATTTGGTCTCCAAGGATTCATTTTTCCCCTGAGGTACTGTGGGGCCTGTAGGTAAAGAAGAACAGAGCCGAACTGAGAGGAAGACAATTTTTAAGTTGAGGGGACTTCCACTCGCCTCCCCCCACCCCTATTTCCCATCAGGAGATGTTTGAAAGGTATAATCTTCTCTAAATGCTTTATTTGGGGGAAGGATGTTGGGCTAGGGTCTTCCTGGTCCAGCTGTCCTCAGACTTGCTAAGGAGCCAAGGATGACTTTGAACTTCTTTTTTTTTTTTTTAAATATTTATTTATTATTATGTATACAGTGCTCTGCCTACATGTACACCTGCAGACCAGAAGAGGGCATCAGATTACATTACAGATGGCTATGAGCTACCATGTGGTTGCTGGGAATTGAACTCAGGACCTCTGGAAGAACAGTCAGTGCTCTTAACCTCTGAGCCATCTCTCCAGCCCCTGCCTCCCGAGTGCTGGGATTACAGATGTGCACCAGTATATCCTGCCCATGCAGTGCAGGGGAGGGCTTCATGACTAACATCTGGGACTCCATTTCCAGGAGACTGATCGTCCCCTTCTGGCCTCTTTGGGCACTGCATACACATGATGCACAGACATAAATGCAGGCAAAACACCCATCTCGAAAAACAAAAAATCAAAAACAAAACAAAAAGACCTAAATGATGGGTAGGCACTCCACCAGCCTAGCCATATCCAAAAACCACTTTTTTTCATTGTTTGATATGTATTATTTTATTATACATGTATGACTTTTTGCCTGAATGTGTGTATGTTCACGATGTATGTGCCTGATGCCTTCAGAGCCAGAAGAGGGCATTGGACACCCTGGAATTGGAGTTACAGGCAGTTGTGGCTGCTGGGAACCAAACCCCCGACCTCTGTAAAAGCCACAAGTGCTCTTAACCACTGAACCAATCTCTCTAGTCCCTGTTTCTTTTCTTTTTTTTTTTTTTCTAGTTTTTCAAGACAGGGTCTCTCTGTGTAGCCTTGGCTGTCCTGGACCCGCTTTGTATACCAGGCTGGCCTCGAACCCACAGTGATCCGCCTGCCTCTGCCTCCTGAGTGCTGGAATTAAAGGCGTGCTCCACCACGCCCGGCTTACCCAGTAATGTCTCAGCAGTCTCTGCATAGGCACACAGAAAAAGAAATAGTCCCTGTTTCTTAAAGACTTTTTCTGTGTGCCTATGCAGAGAATGCTGAGACATCACTGGGTAGGACCTGGCTTTTAGATGAACCCATACTGATTTAGGGTACAGCACTCTATAGCTATAAGTAACAAGGACAAACTGGGTGACAATTAAAATTTGCCACAAAAGGGGCTCTTAATTTTTTTTTCGAGACAGGGTTTCTCTGTGTAGCCTTGGCTGTCCTGGACCCACTTTGTAGACCAGGCTGGCCTCGAAATCACAGCAATCCACCTGCTTCTGCCTCCCGAGTGCTAGAATTATAGATGTGCGCCACCAGCTCGGCTTGGGGCTCTTAATTAATAGGTAGTTTTGATAGCTGCTCTGTGGCAGCGGCTACATGACTGGTAAAATTTCTTATTCAGTATATAACTGATTACTTAATGATATTTTCCCTGGGATGATTAAAGTATAATTGACACATAAAAGTTAAATATGTTGGGGCTGGAGAGAGATGACTCAGTGGTTAAAAGTACCTGATGCTCTTGCGGAGGGCCCCGGTTCAATTCCCAGCACCCACTTGGTGGTTCGCAGCCAACTGTGGACCCAACTCCCTCAACTTTTATCTGTCAGTTACACCTCTATCAACCTGGGAAAAACACAGTCATGAGGAGTGTTCAGTTACTTTACCTGGGGCTATTTGGAGACAGCCTCTGGCTATCCAGGCTTCAGCCAGGAAACCTCCCATTATCACCAGGACTACAGCCTCGACTCCAAGCCGGATGAGGTTGCCCGTGGCGTAGCCTTCTGTCTTGGTGCCCCGGGGCTCTGGGGGCTCTGAAAGGGATAAGATGGTCATCACGGGCCACAGACGGCATCCTTCTTTCACAGACAGGTTGACTGACTCGGACTCCCATTTGCATCCTGGGCTGTGTTCCCCGAAGATTTAACTGTGAGTTGAAATGAGCATTCCTTTCCTTTCCTTTCTTTTCTTTTGTGTTCAACTCCGCTTCTGCTTTTTTCCTTTGTTTAGCTTTCTCTCATTTCTGCCTCTGCTCGCCTTCTTTTCCCTGGCTCCCTTGATGTATCAGGAGTCAACCTTAAGGCGCCACACGGAGATCAAAGAGGATGGGTCTGCGCTTAGATCCACAGAACAGAGAAGTCAGTGGCAGGTCACAAAATGCCACAGTGACAATGGGCTTCTGAGAACTTGAACCTAGCAGAGGAAAAGTCTGGTTCACTGTGCATCTCTTCTTCCTTCAAGAGGAGTTGTTGAGTGGTAAGGAACAAGGGAAATGGCGAAGTGGGTAAAGTACCGGAACCCCAGAACCCACATAAAGCTGAATACACGGTAGTGCATGGTGTGATTTATTTTGTGTGCCTGTCCCTTTAAGGGAGCCCCAGTGGCTAGTAACTGGCCCTAGGAGGATGCTTAGCCATTAGAACTCTTTGACCTTGTGACCTTCAGGGTTGATTGCCTCTTGGACTTCTGGGATATAAAAATGCCAGCAGAGACTGGGAGCGAGGAGTACGGTCCAAGTGGCAGAAGAATCGGATCAGAGAGTAGGGTTAGGGAGGACAGTCGGTGCAGGAAGAAAGAAGATTGAGCAGGGCTGGAGAAGAGAAGAGAATAATGATTTGAGCAGAGTGAAAAATAAGAGACTGTTGATCCAGGAGAAGCTGAGCTGAGCCAGAGAAGACATTTTTAGGAGATACTTAGGAGATGAAACCACCAACTAGCAAAAAAGAAAAAAAAGACAAAAGGCTATAGTAGTGGGGCTGGAGAGATGGCTCAGTGATTAAGAGCACTGTCTGCTCTTCCAAAGGTCCTGGGTTCAATTCCCAGCACCCACATGGCAGCTCACAACTGTCTGTAACTCCAAGATCTGACACCCCTACACCAATGCACAGAAATTAAAATTAAAAAATATATTTACATATAAGCTACAGTAGTGTGCATCTAAAGCCCGTACGCACGGTAGTGAGATGGGAGGAGTCGATTCCTGGAATCCCGCTGTGAGTCAGAGTCCAGAGTCGATGCAAAAGCAAAGGAATTTTATTAAACCAACGCGCCAGGGTCCACCAAGCTCT
Source organism: Acomys minous (assembly GCF_964271855.1). NCBI lineage: Eukaryota > Metazoa > Chordata > Mammalia > Rodentia > Muridae > Acomys > Acomys minous. Next base: position 8,438,749 of record NC_140502.1, read on the forward strand.
GAGGAGATGGAAGACCCCGTTCTGTAAAAGCAGATGGTTTAAATACCCTTTACAGAAGCAGAACTCAGTAACGTGGTTAGTTATCAAGTGATAGGCTAACAATAGCTGACCTTTTAGGTGAATGGGTGTCTGAGGTGGTAAATTTCAAGCAGGGTGGGATGGGGGGGCAGTAAATTCTGGGGCAGGGTAGAGATGGCGGCTAGGGGAGAATTTTTAACTTCAACCTGTAATTCTTGGGTTTTTTTTTTTTCTTTTCTTTTTTTTCTTTCTTTGTTTTTTTTCCCCCAGACTGGGTTTCTCTATGTTAGCATGACTGTCCTGGACTCGCTTTGTAGACCAGGCTGGCCTCGAACTCACAGCAATCCGTCTGCCTCTGCCTCTGGAGTGCTGGGATTAAAGGCGTGCTCCACCACCGCCCGGCTAGGCCTGTAATTCTTAACTTGCTTAACAAAGCTATTGTTATGATGGCTGAGCCAAGTCACCTGGCATCTCACATTGCTTAGCTAACAATGTTACTGTTATGATGGCTGAGTTCAGGCCACCTGGAATCTTACAGCAGCGAACTGAAAGAGATCCTGTCTCACATAAGGCAGAAGGCAGGGACTGATACCAGCTAAGGTGGTCTTCTGCTTTTGTTTTGTTTTTTTATTTTTTGTGGGGTTTTTTGGGGGGTGTGGGGGGCTCTTTTCTTTTCTTTTCTATTTTGGTTTTTTGAGACAGGGTTTCCCTGTGTTGCCTTGACTGTCCTGGACTCGCTTTGTAGACCAGGCTGGCCTCGAACTCACAGCGATCCACCTGCCTCTGCCTCCCGAGTGCTGTGATTAAAGGCGTGCGCCACCACCGCCCCGCCAAGGCTGTTTTCTGACCTCTGTTCAGCTGGCATCTCCAGCTGCCCTGTCTCCCCTGCATGGTCCAGTAATTCCCACAGCTTCCTCTAACCCTGTCCCCTTGAAGGAAAGCCTCCACATTCCTTGCCCTCCTGAGGGCTGCCCCACACCCTCATCTGGATCCACCAGCTCTCCAAGGCCTACAGGTGGCAGACACATCATCTTCCTCCATCGTCTTCCTTCACCTGCAATCCTTAAAAACCCCACTTGAGCCAGGCCTGGTGGTGCAGGCCTTTAATCCCAGCACTCGGGAGGCAGAAGCAGGCGGGTGGCTGTGAGTTCGAGGCCAGCCTGGTCTACAAAGCGAGTCCAGGACAGCCAAGGCTACACAGAGAAACCCTGTCTCGAAAAGCCAAACCAAACCAAACCAAAAAGTTTCAAATGTAATCCAGATTTAAAGTTATATGTATGTGTGGATTTACGTATAGGGGGTCACTAAACTATACAGGGGTCATGAGAAGTGGGGACAAACATGAAAGGCGAATAAAGAGATTATAACGGGGTGCATTTAATAACAAAGCAGACATTGAAACTAACTGGGAGAAGAGATGGGGCAGTTGGAGTGGGAGTAAAAGCCCTTATTGCTTGTATAACCGCCCTGATCCTTACTTTGTGTGCGGCAGAAAGCAACGTTAAGAAAGGCTTATTTGTGACTCACTGTGTGAGGTCGCTGTCGAAAGGCTTGGTGGGAAAGGCGGCAGCAAGAGGTTGGGTTGCATTGCAGTCAGGAAGGCGGGGCTTAGTTCACTTTAGCCTTTTTATTTCCTCTGGGGTCCCAGCCCATTGATGGTACCACTTATACGTTTTACCTCATAACCTAATCCAGAAAAATCGCTCACGGGCAAGCCCGGAGATTTGTCTTCTCGGTGATTCTAAATATTAAGATTAGCTTTCTATTAACCTGAAAGATTAATTAAAATAATAGGAGGCCAGAGTAACAGTGTACTCCCTTCAGTCCTAGCGTCCTGAGGCAAAAGCAGGCAGTTTTCTGCCGATTTGAGGCTAGTCTGGTTTACATGATGCGTCACAAAACCTTGTCTTAAAACAATAATAATAATAATAATAATAACAAATGAACATATTGCATAGCTTAAAAAAGTCGGCTAACTACAATGCCTGTATACACATACACACACACACACACACACACACACGCACGCACGCACACAGGTGTTCACAAAATTACACAAACCCTTACCTATCACAGAGATCTCAAGGAGATCGCTGGGAAGTGAGGCCCTATAGGGAGCCTTTGCCTGGTAGTACACACAGCTTTATTTCCCCGAATCTCTGGCTGTCACAGTCTGAAGAGAGAAATCTAACGCCATTCCTGTAGGGCTCCTCGTCTGCACAGGGGACGACAGACCCACCTTCAGCAGCGCAAACCTTACGGGTCCCAGCACGCCGCCTGCTTTCTGGCACTGCAAAGTCACCTTGCTTCCTGCAGTCACTGTGCCCCGGTGGTGGGCCTGGAGAGAAGGTTTAGGTAAGTACCCTAGAAGGGAAAGATGCTCAGAGGTGAAGGGAAGAGGATGCTCATTCTTGATCTTCGGGGGGGGGGCGGGTGCGGGGGGGGGGTTGTTGCTTGCTTGGTTGGTTTGGTTTTGTTTTTCCCTCCCACAAACCCTAGGGCGGAGCCACATTCTGCACATCTAACTTGCTCTGGAGGTCCCACCCCTCTGCTTCCTCCCGTCTTCTAGTCCGTCCCTCCCTCGACCCGCGTCTGAAGATCGCCGCCCCGCAGGCCTTCTTCACCTGTGACCAGAAGAAGAACGGGGTTGCTGGACTGTGACAGTGTGGCAGGGGGCCACCTGCTGTAGTATTCACAGGTGTAGTGTCCTCCATCACTCTGTCGAAGCTCAGTGATACGAAAGTCAGCCGTCTCCTCGGTCAGATTATACGGCTTCGCAGAAGCCCAAAAGAGCCCTTCCTTTCTGAGGATGAAGTTTTTACTCGGGGTAAGGCTCTGACATCGCAATGTCACGCTACTCTGATTGGGAAGCACTGAGCTGGGCCAGGCATTGAGGCTGGGCTTTGGAGGAGCCCCTGGAAGGAAACAGAACCCAGGGCTGCATCCCAGACTTGTACCCCGTCCCCTACCGCACCCCTTTCCTCTTTTTCTTTTAGAAGGGGGGGGGGGGTGGCGCTGGAGAGATGGCTCAGAGGTTAAGAGCACTGGCTGCTCTTCCAGAGGTCCTGAGTTCAATTCCCAGCAACCACATGGTGGCTCACAGCCATCTTATAACAAGATCTAATGCCCTCTTCTGGTGTGCAGGTGTACATGCAGGCAGAACACTGTATAATAAATAAATACATAAATCTAAAAATATAGAATTTTAAAAAAAGAAGGAAGAGCACTGGGGAAATAGCTCAATTAGTTAATGTTTGATATGCATGAATACCAGAGTTAGATGCCTGGACTCCACTTTAAAAAACCAGGGTGGGAGGGGGAGGCCTGGCAGCACTCAGAGGAAGGACAGCAGGTTACCAAGAAGAGACTTGATACCCTATGAACATATACAGGGGGAGGTAATCCCCCTCAGGAACAGTCATAGGGGAGGGGAGTAAGGGAAAAATGGGAGGGAGGAAAGAATGGGAGGATACAAGGGATGGGATAACCATTGAGATGTAACAAGAATACATTAATAAAAAAAAAAGAATATTAAAAAAAATCAGGGTGTGGCAGGGCACGCTTGTAATGCCATTGCCAGGGAAGTGGTGACAACTGGATCTCTGGGGGTTTTCCTGACCAGCTAGTCTGGCCGGATTGGCAGCCCCGGGGTCCAATGAAGGGCATTGTCGATAGATAGATAGATAGATAGATAGATAGATAGAAAGAAAGAAAGAAAGAAGATGGACGACCCCTGAGAAATAACACCAAACTTGTTGACCTCTGGCTTCTTCATGTATGCACACACACACGTACCTCACACACATGCACATGGACAAACACACAAAAGATATAAAAGGGGGAGGGGAAAAACAGTTTTTTTGGGATGAAGTATCAAGGCGAGTTTGCCTGAAGACCCCACTTACCGTTGTCAGGAATGGCTGTTTGCCCAACATAAAGCCCTGCGGGGGGAAGAAATCACATTTGAAACACAAATTCCTTCCTAGGGGTCACCTACTCACCCTCTCTGGTCCTGAGGGGGCACCCCGAGAGCACTGTCACATTACCATTTGGGGCCTCCCTGTCAGGAGCTGCATGCTCCCCGCTCTGGGCTGTGGCTTTGGTTTCTCACACTGGCCTTTATCATTTTGTCCCTCTTTCTCTTGGTTCTATAAACTCCCACAAGCCATGCCAATTCTCATCCCTGTCCCCAGGCTTCATACAGTCACCCTCTCTGCCAGGAGCCTGGGTCTCATGGGTCAATCAGCTCTCCTCCAGGGAAGGAGCACCAGCCTTGTAGGACACTGGAGAGAGAAGTCAGCCTGCTCCTAACGCTATCAAGACCCTGTGGAGGAAGGTGGAGGAAGTGGTGCACGCCTTTCATCCAAGTCCTCAGGAGTCAGAGGCAGGACGACCTCTGCGAGTTCGAGGCCAGCCTGGTCTACATCCTGATTTCCAGGGCAGCCAGGACCCTGTAGAGAGAGCCTGTCTTAAAACAAAAAAGCCCCAGTGGAGGGGAGGCTGGAGAGATGGTGTTAGAAGTGAACGTCAGAGCTGTATGGAGGGATGGAATCACGCCACGCAGTAGATTCACTTAAGAGGTTTATTAGGGGATGCGTAGATATTCTCTGGGGAGACACAAGGGGAGAGAGAGAGAAATGGGAGAAGTTCCCTTTATAAACTATCTAGCGGGTGCGCAGGAAGAACATACGCATGCGCAGAAGGTGCACACGTGGCTTGGGGGCTTGAGTCCTGCTAACGTGGGGTGGTGACGTGTTTCTCCCAACATGCTTCTGTAGTGGCTTTGGTGTTGCCTGTTTCCCCACTGTCATCAGGACCTTTAGGGGTGACTGTATCGCTGCCTGTTTACTAACAGATGGTTCAGTCAGTAAATCTTCCAGTATAAGCGTGCTTGATCCCCAACACCTACGTGAAAAATATCCCTGTGGTGGCATGTGCTTGTAGTGCCATGCTGGGGAGGTGGAGACAGGGGTAGTCCCTTGAGCTCAGTGGCCCAGCTCGCCTAGCCCAACTGCTGAGCCTCAGACCAAAGAGACCTCGTCTCAAAAAACAACATGAATAACACCCGAGAAGTGACACTTGAGGAGTGAACGCCTCTTGCCTCCACACATGCCTGCACACCTGCAAACACACACTACTCAACGTATTTACAGTGCACACAAATAAATAAATACAATAAAAATAAATCTCTAAGCAAACTCTTCATGCCTCCTCCACGTGGTGTCACCCTAAATGAACAGCTACAGATCGTGAGTGGAGATTGTTGACAGCAAAGTCAGTCTCCTCCAGAGATGAGCTCTCACACAGGTTGTCCAATGTTAAGTGGTCATTACTGGACACATATCCATAGGAGTAAAACTAAATGGACTCAGCACGTTGTATATATGCTCTCATATACACATGCACACACATACGTATGTATGTATATATATATATATATATGTCACACATCGATATATATATATATATATATATATATATATATATATATATATGATAATTAGAGAAGAGATTGATGAGTTTGGAACGTCAGACATGAGGAGTTGGGATGAGATGGAGGGCGGGAATGATGCAGATGCAATGCTCATGTATCAGAAAGATTATCAGAAAGAAACTATTAAACTAAAAAAGGAAAAAAAAACTCAGCTTCATATGCATTGCCTGTGAAATTCATTCTTCAAGGTCATGTAACCAAACATGCAGAAACTACTGATCCAAAGTGCTTTTGGGGCTGTTCACTGTGCCAGTATCTAACCTTACACCCTAAGAAAACGGCAGTCAAAAAGAAAAACAACAAAACTGTAGAAAGCTGGTAGGTGGTGATGCAAGGCTTTAATCCCAGAACCTGGGAGACAGAGGCAAGATAGCCAGAGCCATACAGAGAAACCCTGTCTCAAAAAGCCAGAGAGGGTGGGGTTGGTCTGTCGTACTCAAGAATCCTTCATTCCCCTGTGCCCCTTCTCTCTCCATGACAGGGTTTCTCTGTGTAGCCCTGGCTGTCCTGAAACTCTCCCTATAGACCAGGCTGGCCTTGAACTCAAGAGGTTCACCTGCCTCTCAAGCGCTGGAATGAAAGGAGTGTACCACCACCTCCCGCCTTTAGTTCCAGTTTCTACTGCAGTGATTCAAGCACCAAAAACAACTTGAGGAGGAAGGGGTTCGTTTCAGCTTACAACCCTCCAGTCACACTCCATTACCGAGGGAAGTCGGGAAGGAACCCGGAAGCCGGACATGATACAGAGACTATGGAGAAGTACTACTTCCTGGCTTGCTCCCCAAGGTTTTGCCCGGCCTGCTTCCTTATACTCCTGAGGATCACTGCCCAGGGATGACACCACCTACAGAGGTCTGAGGCATCCCACACCAGCCATTAATCAAGAAAATGCATCTGTGCTCTCTTCAGCAGTACATGTAAGGAAGAGATTAGTGTAGGCCCTGTGCAAGGATGACATGCAAATTTTTGAAGTGTATCATAAGAAAAGGAAAGAAAAGAAGGAAGAGAGAGAGAGAGAGAGAGAGAGAGAGAGAGAGAGAGATGGATGAAATGTCCCACAGATTCATCTACAAGCAATCTGATGGAGGTATTTTTCCCAAATGAGCTTCTTCCTAGATAACTCTAGTTTATGTCAACAACAACAACAAAATCAAAACAAGCCCCAAGTCCCTTCAAATATCCCCTAGATGGTCCTACAACAAGGACCCCTGTAATTGGGCCCTGTTCATTGAACATTGGGGCAACATGGGGTCTGTGATATTGTTGGGGTTTGACACACCTGGGCTGAAATTCAGTTTCCTCACAATCTCTGAGATATACAGCAAATCACTGCAGTCTGCAAACTCAGATCAAATTTCTAACCTGTAAAGGCAAACTTGATTTTCTTTAGAAGGTTGCCTAGTTTGAGTCCGTTTAGGTTACATCCATGTTCTATCTGCTTTACGTGTGTGTGTGTGTGTGTGTGTGTGTGTGTGTGTGTGTGTGTGTGTGAATCTCAAGTAATCCAAGCTGCCCTTCAACTCCCTACTTAGCTTAAAATGACCTTCAATTTACTATCTGCCTGTCTCTATCTTCCATGTACTGGGACTACAGATTCATGACACCACGCTTGATTTATAGTACTGGGGATGACCCAGGGCCTCACGCACACTAGGTGAGCAACTCTGCCAAAAGAACTATAGCCTCAGCTCCTATTCCACCCCCCCACCCCCGCCATCTATGTCTACTACATGTTGAGCATTGGTTTTGCCCTAACATGTACAGTGTGCTCACTGAGATTTCTGGCTGGTCCTATGCACTCAGGACACCCGATCTGGTTGAGTTCTGGCTTCAGTTCTCATCTAAGTATCTCATCAGTTTTATGGTTTTTTTTTTTTTTTTTTTGGTTTTTCAAAACAGGGTTTCTCTGTGTAGCCTTGGCTGTCCTGGACTCACTCTGTAGACCTGGCTGGCCTCAAACTCGCAGAGATCCGCCTGCCTCTGCTTCCCGAGTGCTGGGATTAAAGGCGTGCGCCACAACCACCCGGCTTAGCTTTATGATTTCCTGGAGACCAAATGAATGACCCTTGAGCAACTTACGGAGGCAGAGAAGAGAAAGGAGCCTGGGGACCATGGTGGCTCAGCAGCTGGTCCAAGGGTCTTCGTCAGGTCTATTCTCTGCAAAAGACTATGACCAGGGTAGCGCGGTCGTCTCTCCAACCTCAGGGGTTAGGCAGAGGTGGTTTTGAGCTGGCTGCTCAGTTCCTTCCTCCCACTTCCACCCTCAGGAAATGTGTTGGTGCTATCTGTTGCAACGTACTCCTATAAACCCCTTCAGAGACGTGACTCCCTTGGTCCTCTTCTGTCTCCGTCAAATATCAGGCCGGACACAGGTAACTTCCGAAAGAAAGGCCTAACGCTGAGTTTGCAGCCTTCATATTGAGATGACTTGAGCATGTCAATGCTGAGATTCATGTAAATCGAGATGCAGATATGGTGGTTAGTAGACATTGGCCAATACCCCTTCCCTAACAGAGGTGATCCGTTTCTCGTTACTCAGGAAGAGTCACAGAAACCAGACAGCTTCTCTCTTATTTTTATTTTATTTTGTTTTACTTTTTTAATTTTCATTTTATTTTATTTTGTATTTCAGACAGGATCTCAGGGTGCCTCAGCACTTCTGGTACTTCCTGGTGGCGTTACAGACATGTGCCACCACGTACGGTTTAGGTAGTGTGGGAATTGAACCCAGGGCTTTGTGTTTGCTAGACCCCCCCTAACCATAAAGTTATTTTCATTGCTACTTTTTTTTTAAGATTTAGTTATTTATTACGTATACAGTGTTTTGCCTGCATGTACACTTGCACGCCAGAAGGCATTAGATCACATTACAGATGGTTGTGAGCCACCATGTGGTTGCTGGGAATTGAACTCAAGTCTTCTAGAAGAGCAGTCAGTGCTTAACCTCTGAGCCATCTCCCTGGCCCTCACTGCTACTTTCATAACTGTAATTTTGCTACTGTTGTTAATCACCATGTAAATATCTGATTATGTAGGGCATCTGATACGTGACCCCCCAAAGGGGTTGTGTGACCCATAGATTGAAAATTGGGGCTGGAGAGATGGCTCAGAGGTTAAGAGCGCTGGCTGCTCTTCCAGAGGTCCTGAGTTCAATTCCCAGCAACCACATAGTGGCTCACAGCCATCTGTAATGTGATCTGGTGCCCGCTTCTTGTATGCATAAAGACAGTGTACATATATATATATATAAAATAAATAAATCTTTTTTAAAAAAGAAAGAAAACTGAGTGAACTTTGGTGGGATTGTACTTTAGTTTGTCACTGAGACCTTAAGAAAAGGGGTAGATGTTCTGAGCCAGCATGTGGGTACCGGAAACTGAACCTGGGTCCTCTAAAAGAATAACAAGTACTCTAACAAACGAGTCACCTCTCCAGCCCCTACATGTGGTGGTCTGCTAAGTAAGACCGAGAGCCCTTCTGTTTAAGGCAACAGTTTCTACGATAGGATGCAAAAGTTGGTTTTTATTTTGATTTTACAGGTTTTATTTAGTGTGTGCCTGTTATATATATAAAAAATTCAAGATTAAGGCGGATGATAGAATACAAGGTACCAGGCAGATATTAGGTTATACAGAATTTATTAAATGAGCGTAGGGGGGGGGAGAAGGAACAGGGGAAGGGGGTACCCCAGAGAGAGAGAGAGAAGAGGTACAGAGGAGAAGGAAGTAGAGAGGGAGAGAGAGAGAGAGAGAGAGAGAGAGAGAGAGAGAGAGAGAGAGAGAGGAAAGGTAGAGAAGTAGAGAAGATAATCTTTATAAGCCAGGTGTGCTGGCACATAGCTTTAATCACAGCACTCAGGAGGCAGAGGCAGAAGGATCTCTGTGAGTTCTAGTCCAGGAGAGCCAGGGCTCTGTTAAACAGAGAAACTCTGTCTCAAAAAACAAAAACAAACAAAAAGAAGACAAAGCACAAAAGGTAAATAGAATAATTTTAAAAGGCAGGCAAGGGATATGGTAGAGCAAGTAAAGTGCTCAATATACCTGAGTTTTGTTTTTTATTTTTATTATTATTATCATCATCATCATTATTATTATTTATCATCATCATTATCATCATCATCATTATTATTATTATTGCTATTTCATTCTTCTCTCATATAACACACTCAGACCACAGCTTCCCCTCTCTCCACTCCTCCCAGGCCCTCACCCCACCCCTCCTCCTCTCCTGTCAGGAGAGATCACCCAGGGAGAATTATAAAAAGCAAGTAAAGTTTTCTGGAGACACTCCACTGGTTAGCATACCTACGCTGGATTTTCCCTGAGACTGGTGCGGTCCCTCGGGGCTCTTGTCTTAAGATTGCTTCTTGCTATTATCCTTTCCCATGCTCGTCTCATTTGTCTGGCATAATGCAGTTGAGTATGGGAAAAAAAAAATCCTCACTTTGCCAACGCTGTGGTGTATTCGCTTCACTCTGCTGTGCAGATCAAATTGAAGATGTACTTCCATGTAATAACGCTGTTTGGAGGAACTGATGATTTCATGATTCCTGGTATGATTTTATAGGACTTTGGATTCGATTCGTGGAATCCCAAGCCCCCTTTTGCAGCACGGGGAAGCTGCGGTGAAAGAGTCTGTGAACCTGCAGATGTCAAGCCAGGTGTGGTGGCGCACGCCTTTAATCCCAGCACTCCGGAGGAAGAGGCAGGCGGATCACTGTGAGTTCGAGGCCAGCCTGGTCTACAAAGCAAGTCCAGGACAGCCAAGTCTACACAGAGAGACCCTGTCTCAAAAAACCAAAAAAAAAAAAAAAAAGTAAGAGCATTACAAATGTCCTCTTCTGGCTGTGGGCATCTGCACATAGGTCACACACACATAAATAAAAATAAATCTGTTTTAAAAGATTTACTTATTATGTATACAGTCTTCTGCCTGCACACCAGAAGAGGGCATTGGATCTCGCTACAGATGGTCGAGAGCCACCATGTGGTTACTGGGAACTGAAGTCAGGACCTTCAGAAGAACAGCCAGTGCTCCTAACCTCTGAGCCATCTCTCCAGCACAAAATTAAATCTTTTAAGATATGGTGGAGAGTAATAAAGGAAAGACACATGATACTAGCCTCCACGTGCACACACGCAAGCCCAAACACATACACGTGCGCACACACAAAATGAACAAAGCGTCAACCCAATAATTTATCAAAAGCATTACAATTAATTGTATATTAGGTACATGTAATACATACTGCATAAAGGTACATAATTTGCATACTATATACACAGAGCCAAGGATACCTGAGGAGGTGCACACAAAATAAATTCTAAAGAAGCTGTAAAATAAAGCCTTATAGATCATACTAACATAATTATGAACACAGAAACAGATCCACAGTATCTAAGCTTTGGTTTATGTTCTAGGAAGCATGCTCTATCTGTAGGGAAAAAAAATTGTAGTTTTCAGTGAAGTAGCTGTAAAGCAGTGAAGTATCCAGTGAGCATCTGTACCATGGAAGGAATGAGGAGATGGAGCTGTCGTCCTCTCCCTGGATGGCTCTCAAAGCACGGGCAGTGCGGACTTCATAGAAAACTCAATAGCTACTTGTCCACCTTGGCCAAGATTTCATGGTGGCCCTGGGGTGCTGTAGGGCCTGTAGGTCAAGAAGATTAGACCTGAATTTAGTTGTGAAAGTGTTAGGGTGACCTTCCTCCAATTGCATGAAGGTATGTCTCTGTGTTTTCTTTTCTTTTTCTTCTTTTTCTTTTCTTTCTTTCTTTTCTTTGGAGACAAGGTTTCTCTGTGTAATAGCCCTGCCTGTCCTGGATTCACAGAGATCAACCCACCTCTGCCTCCCTTGAGTGCTGGGATTAAAGGCGTGCACCAGCATGTCCCGCCTATCTGTCTCTGTGTGTGTATGTGTGTACATTTTTTTCCAAGACAAGGTTTCTCTGTGTAGCCTTGGCTATCCTAGACTCGCTTTGTAGACCAGGCTGGCCTCGAACTCACAGAGATCCCCCTGCCTCTGCCTCCCAAGTGCTGGGATTAAAGGCGCGCGCTACCATGCCCAGCTGGTATTGTAATTTCTATGACCATCACCAGGTTTTCTACTTTGTAAATTTTCACCCTTCCTCCCTTACCTAAAGGCATCCAATCTAAGAGATGTATCAGATGTTGTCTTGCCGCTGATTGGTTGTAATAAAGAGCTGACAGCCAATATCTGAGGCAGGAAGTACAAGAGGCGGACTTCTGGGCAGAGAGAGAGTGACGGCAGAGGAGGGAGGAAAGTAGATGCAGCAAGTTTGGAAGTGGACACGAGCTGGGGGAAGCAGGGAAGTCTAGAGCTAGCCACGTGACAGGTTCCAGGATAGAATAATCGGGATAACTTTAAACCGTAGCTGGGAGACTGCCTCAGCAAAAGACCTAAGCTTTAAACTCTATTAGACGTCTCCATGTCTTATATATACACCTCAGGTGGTCAGTGAAAAGTCCCAGAGTAAGAAATATTAACTCGTAACGCAGTGGTGGCACACAACTTTAATCCCAGCACTGGGCAGGCAGAGGCAGGTGGAGCTCTGTGAGTTTGAGGCCAGTCTGGACTATACAAAGCAAGTCCAGGACAGTCAAGGCTGTTACACAGAGAAACCCTGTCTGGAAAAAAAAAAGAATTTAATTTGCCGGGTGTGGTGGCACCCACCTTTAATCCCTGAACTCAGGAGACAGAGATAGGGATCTCTGTGAGTTCAAGGCCAGCCGGGTATACAGACAGAGTCTGGGATTAAAGGTGTGCATCATGACATCTGGCCGTTTTCTATTTCTTGGTCATAGCTCCATTCATTTGGTGGCCAACAACTCCGCATAACTACCGCATAACAGTCCGTGAAATGGAGGGAGGGGCAGGGGAGTCTCAGTTATTTCACCTGGGTCGGCTGGGTGACACCCTGTGGCTGTACCAGGCTTCAGCCAGGAAGACTGTCATAAACACCACAAACATGGCAGACATTCCCAGGCGGATGAGATTGGTCTTGCTATAACATACTGATACGGCACTTGAGGAAACTGAAAGACAGAAGACGGCCAACACTGTTTGTAAGGAGCATCCTTCTTCCCCCAAAGCATCCACCAGACCTGACTTTCTTCCATCCACTTAGACATTGGTCAGTGGACAGCTGTCCATTCTTTGCAGTTTTAACCCCTGAACACACAAAAAAAACATAGGGTTTTATGAGCGTTGAAATGAGTGGAGTTTTTTTAAGTCTTATTTTCTGTGTGTTCATCCTGACTACTCTATTTTCTGTTGCCATGATTAAAAAAAAAAACCATTCTGACCAAAAGCAGCCTGAGGGAGAAAAGAATTCATCTCATCATGGAAGTTACAATCCATCATCAAGTAAAAGCCATGGAGGAGGGCTGGAGAGATGGCTCAGTGGTTAAGAGCACTGACTGCTCTTCCAGAGGACCTGGGTTCAATTCCCAGCACCCACAGTCAACTTACAACCATGCATTACTCCAGTTACAGGGGCTCCAACACCCTCTTCTCACCTCCTTGGGCACCTAGCACAAATGTGATCCACAGCCATATATACAAGTAAAACCCTCATACACATAAAAATAAATCTTTAAAAAGAAAAAAGGAACTCTGCCTTCCACCTTCCAGCTTGCTCTCTCGCTCACTCTGCCTCATGCTCAGCTGTCCTTTGGTACATCTCAGGACCAATCGCCCGAGGAGTGGTATCACCTGAGGTGAGCTGGACCGTCCTACATCAATCCAGGATAATCCTCACAGACATGCCCACAAACCGATCAAATGACGCCTCTTATTTCTGACAGACTTAGACTCTAGGCTGGTCCAAGATGACAATCAAGGCTAACTAGGATTCTGCCTGTTTTGATTAGAGCTTCTATTGTTGTAACAAGACACGGTGATCAAAGCAACTCATAAAAGAAAGCGTTTAATTTGGGGGCTTACAGTATGGGAGCATGGTCACAGGCAGGCGTGGTGCTGGAGCAGTAGCGAGAGCTCACTTCTTGCCACACAAGCATGTGACAGAGAGAGCTGACTAGGAACGGCCCGGGCTTTTGAAACCTCAAAGGCCACCTCCAATGACACACCTTCGTCATCAAAGCCACGCCTCCTGATCCTTCCCAAACAGTTCCGGCAACCAGAGACCAAGCATCGCACTGTATGAGCCTATGGGGGGGGGCATTCTTATTTAAACCATCACATGGCCTTAGCTCTTTTCCTTTATTTACCTTTTCTTTACCTCATTTCTATACCCTTCCTTTACTCTCTCATCCCCCCTCCTCCCTCCCCCCCCCCAGTCTCCTTTGATACTTTAGGAATTAGTTTTATGAGCAAACCATAGCCCAAAGGAAATTCACAGAACATAGAAATCTGTGGCAAGGCAGCATCTCTCCCCAGACTACAAAAGTCTGTGAACTTTGAGCACAGAAGAACTCCACCTGGCATCTGAGGCCTCTGCAATGCCGTGGATCTCAGCTCCACTCACACAAAACAGACATAGAGACCAATGGAACACAATGGACAACCCAGATACAAACTCACACAGCTGCAGACACTTTTTGGCAAAGACGTCAAAAGTTCACACTGAAGAAACAACAGCCCTTTCAACGAGTGCTGGAGAACCTGGACTCCCACACATAGGAGGAAACTAGATCCCTATATCTCACTCTACACAAAGTCAACTCCAAGTGAATCAAAGACCTTACTGTAAGAACCGAAACTGAAGCTGGGCGGTGGTGGCACACGCCTTTAATCCCAGCACTAGGGAGGCAGAGGCAGGCGGATCGCTGTGAGTTCGAGGCCAGCCTGGTCTACAAAGTGAGTCCAGGACAGCCAGGGCTACACAGGGAAACCCTGTCTCGGAAAACCAAAAAAGGAAAAAGAAAAAAAAATAAGAAATGAAACTGAAAATATTAGAGGAAAGCATTTAAATATATATAGGCATTGTCAAGGATCTGTTTTCAGTTCCCAGCACCTATATCAGGCAAATCACAACTACCTGTAACTACAGCTCCAGGGGATCCGATCCCTCCCTCTTCTGCCCTCTGTGTGCACTGCACTCACGTGCATATAGCCGTACACACACACACACACACACACACACACACACACACACACACACACACACACACATACACACACATACACACACATAATTTTCAAAAATAAAATATATCTTTTTTTGTTTGTTTGTTTGTCTTGATTTTTCAAGACAATGTTTCTCTGTGTGTAGCCCTGGCTGCCCTGGACTCCCTTTGTAGACCAGGCTGGCCTCGAACTCACAGGGATCCACCTGCTTCTGCCTCCCAAAGTGCTGGGATGAAAGGAATACACTACCATGCCCGGCAGCCAACAGATCTTTTTTAAAAGAGAGAAAAACAGAGTATAAGTGATGAAGCCATAACATTATGGGCCAGACAACATCGTATTAGAAAAATAAAAAATAAAAAAAACAAACAAACTCCTGCCATCATAGAATCCTTACTTGCCACTGAGATAGCAAGATGGTCGCTTGGATGTGAGGCCCTGAAAGGGGCTTCCGGCTCAAGGTACACACAGCTGTACTTTCCCGCATCGCTGACTGTCACACTCTGAAGGGTGAATTCCACCGTGTCGTTGTCGGACGTCAGAAGCTGTACGGGCGATGGAGCTCCCTCCTTTAGCAGAGCGAACACTTTGTACTCTGTCAGGTTGTGTGGCTTCTCACACTGTAGGTTCACCTTCTCTTCGGTGGTTATCCGGCCCGAGTGGAGGACTCGGAGGGAAGGCTTAGGCAAGTACCCTGCGAGAGAAACAATTCCCGGAGGGAAACAGTGACGCATAGAGTCCTGTGTTCATTCTTCTTGCTTTGTTTGTTTGTTTGGTTGGTTTTTCAAGACAGGGTTTCTCTGTGTAGCCTTGGGCTGTCCTGGACTCTCTTTGTAGACCAGGCTGGCCTCGAACTCACAACGATTCGCCTGCCTCTGCCTCCCTCCCGAGTGCTGGGATTAAAGGCGTGCGCCACCACCACCCGGCTTCTTCTTGCTTTGTAAGCATCCTGATGATGCGTAATCCTCCCCACAGTCTATCTTGAGTCTTAACGGGTATATATTTATTAATTAAACTTGGTTTTAGACAATTTTGCATATGTACATACTGACTGTTTCTACCCCCTCACCCCCGCCCCCCAACACCCTTCTAACATCCCCACAAATCCCTTTTGTGTTCCTTTCTGTTCACTTTGTTTGGGCGCCCAATAAGTTGAAACAGGGCCATCTGTGTGACCATTGGCTTGAAGCTATCTGTTGGAACCTGGTGGGCTCGGCAGAGGGTACACACCTAAAGACAGTGGTCCCTCTTTCACAGAATCTACCCATAGCCAATAATAGTTTAGTCATAAAGAATAAGGCCCTCTTTCCCTTCCTTGACTTACTGTTAATAGGACCATTCTTTTTCTTTTCTTTTCTTTTCTTTTTCTTCCTGAGACAGGGTCTCTCTGTGTTAGCCTGGGCTCTCCTGGACTCACTTTGTAGACCAGGCTGGCCTCGACCTCAGAAATTCGCCTGCCTCTGCCTCCCGAGTGCTGGAATTAAAGGCATGGGCCACCACGCCCAGCCCCATTCTTTTCTTTTTTTTTTTTTTTAAATTTAAATTTTTATTTTTTAATTTATTCACTGTTTATCCCAGTTGTAGCCCCCTCTCTCCCTCTTCCTCCCCTTTTCCCCTCCCTTAGTGCTCAGAGATGGGGAGCCCTTCTCCCCTACCAACTGACTCCAGCCTAGCAAGTCTCATCAGGATTGCCTGCGTCCTCTTGTTAGGTCTATGTTAAGATAAGGTACCCCAACAGGGGGAAGTGATCAAAGTGCAGGCAGGAGCCCATGGCAGGGGCAGCCCCTGCTCACCTTACTAGGGGACCCCTATGGAGATTGAGCTGCCTTTTAGCTACATCTGAATGGAGAGCCTAGGTCCTCTCCATATATGGTGCATGTTTGGTGCATCAGTCTCCGCTGGCCCCCTGGGCCCAGATTTGTTGGCTCTGTTGGTCTTCCTGTGGTGCTCCTGTCTCCTCCTGGTCCTTCTATGCCCCAGCTCCTCTATAGGACTCCCTCTGCTCTGAATAGGGTCATTCTTGTGGATGGCCAATGCAAAACAGAGGTTTTTTTTGGTTGTTGTTGTTGTTGTTTTTGGTTTTTCGAGACAGGGTTTCTCTGTGTAGCCTTGACTGTCCTGGACTCGCTTTGTAGACCAGGCTGGCCTCGAACTCACAACGATCCGCCTGCCTCTGCCTCCCGAGTGCTGGGATTAAAGGCGTGCACTACCATGCCTGGCGATTTTTTTTTTTTGACTCCCACAGACCTGAGGAAAGCTGGGGTTTTCAATTTTGTCATCATCACTTCATGTCCTCTCCATCTACTCTGAAGATGACACGTCTTTTAAAATTAGCTTATTGCCAGGCATGGTGGCACACGCCTTTAATCCCAGCACTCGGGAGGCAGAGGTAGGCAGACGATGGATCGCTGTGAGTTCGAGGCCAGCCTGGTCTACAAAGTAAGTCCAGGACGGCCAAGGCTACACAGAGAAACCCTGTCTTAAAAAAAAAAAAAAAATATATATATATATATATATATATATATATATATATATATATATACTTTTATTTATTTGCTTGTTTATTTTTTGGTTTTTCAAGGCAGGGTTTCTCTGTGTAGCCTTGGCTGTCCTGGACTCGCTTTGTACACCAGGGTATCCTCGAACTCACAGTAATCCACCTGCCTCTGCCTCCCAAGTGCTGGGATTAAAGGTGTGTGCCACCTGTGTGGGTTAAACTTGGGCTGTTAGATGTGGCAGATGAAGCTTCTATCAGTTAAGCCATCTCCCCAGCCCCAGGGGATGCCCCTTTTGTCCCTACCTACCCTCCCTTGGTTCTACGCTAGCCCGTTTCTGAAAATTATTGTATGTCATTCTGAGGTGGCCTTTTCTCACCTGGGACCAGTAGGAAGAGGGCATCACTTGTAGATGAGATTAAACTGGGGGAGTCCTTCCTGTAGTACGCACAGGTATAATATCCAGCATCCCCCTGCTGTAGGTTAGTCAGACGAAACTCAGCCGTCCTCTCCGTCAAATGATGCGGAAGCCAGGAATCCAAAGTAACACCTCCCTTTCTGAGAACAAGTCTCATGTCCGGAATGGGACTTTCACATCGCAGTGTCACGTTGCTATTTGCGGATGCCACTGAGCCGGGCCAAGCACTGAGGCTGGGTTTGGGAAGCAAATCTGGAGGGAAGCAATTATCAGTCCGGATCTGACACATCTACCTGCTCCCAGGAAGCCCAGGGAGGAAACAGAGACCGTGGAGGATGAAAGCACAGAGTGGGTACGGCTGAGTCACTTACCGTTACTCTTCTTGTCTGTTTGGCCAACGTTCCGGTCTGCAAAACAGTCATGAATGAGGTACAAGCGCCTGCCGAGAACTACCTTACTACCATTCTTGGTTCTGAGGAGGACCCTAAAGGTTCCCGCTGATCTCAGAACTACCCCCCCCCCCGCCCCCCGTGGTTCACACACTCAGGGTCTGCATGGTCCCAGGGCTAGACCCTGGCTCTTGGCCAACTTAGCACCACCTTTGTTTCCCCGAGACTCTCCTCTGCCTCCTCTTTGCTTTCACTCCGAATACTTCAGTGCTTCTTGGTTCCCCCCCCCCCACAAGTCCCCCAAATCCTTCCATTCTCACATTCATTATATCTCCAAATTTAACTTATTCTCACCCCTTCTATTAGAGCAGGGTCTGGGTTCCAACCTCCCCTCCAGGGATAGACAGAAGCTATGCAGGACGCTGGGGAATTCCCATGGACAAGGTGTGAGCCTGGCTTCTTCCTGATGGTAGAAATGCCTTCCATATGCCTGGGGGTTTCCTGAGAGTCTCTTGGGACAGGGGGGGCCCTCATAGCAATGGCTGGCTGGTGCTTTAGGCGACATGCATTAGGATAGATATTTCTAAGGTATGGATGAGTGATTGGGTGAGTGACACTGGAATAGGAAGAGTGGAGTATCAAAGAATCACTTCTATCCAGAAAGGAGAAAGAGGGAGCACTAGAAAGCATAACAGATGGGCTGGAAAACTCAGGAGTTAAGAACACTGGCTGCTCTTCCAGAGGATCCAGGTACCTCCGTGATGGCTAAGAACCACTTGTAATTCCAGTTCCAGGGAACACAGCATCCCTTCTGGCCTCTACATGTAGCAGGCATGTAGTTGGTGTATAGACATGCATGCAGGCAAAGCAGCCATACACATTAAATAAAAGGAAAATAGAAATTATTAAAGAAAGTATATGAAACTTTGATCAGGGAAGCTTCTTCTTGAAGTCAGTGGAGAGAGGCAGAACTGATCAGAGTGCTGGGAGTGAGAGACCAAATGCTCAAGCCGGGCGTGGTGGCACACGCCTTTAATCCCAGCACTTGGGAGGCAGAGGCAGGTGGATTGCTGTGTGTTCGAGGCCAGCCTGGATCTTCTGCAATAAGTACTTTTTTGTTTTGCTTTGCTTTTTGTTTTTTGAGACAGGGTCTCTCTGTGTAGCCTTGGCTGTGCTGGACTCGCTTTGTAGACCAGGCTGGCCAGATTAGGCCTGCAAGATATCTGAAGTAAAGGCAACAGCCACCAAGCCTTATGCTAATCAATGGTTCACTGCGATTCCCGTATACTAGAAGGGAAACAACTAATTGACGCACACACCCACACACATATGTCCATGTTATGTCCACGGTAAATAAATAAATAAATATAAAAAGAAAAGAGAAAGCTGTAAGGATTGAGTTGGGCATAGTGACTCAGGGCTCCCATCTCAGCACTCAGGAGGCAGAAGCAGGGAGGCTGTGATTTCAGGGCCAGCCTAGACAGACTGCGTAAAGCAGCCCAGGTAAGCCGCCTAAGCTATGTAACAAGATGCTTGCTGCATCCATTTTTATGAATGGCCATAAAGAGACAGACATGTCCAGATATAAAAATAGTGGGTGCCTTCAGTATCCCACTGTCACCCACAACAGATGCACCACCCAGACAACAAATCAAAAAGGAAACCTCAGACTTGAACTGCACCACAGATTGAGCACATTTCTTCACAGTAACTTTGTCCAAACCAGAGCACATTTGGGCCACTGTTGCAAGGCAGCTTCATCCAAAATGAAACATTCCCTGGGGATGGAGGGGGATGGAGGTCCAACGGCCCCTCCCCAGCATATAAAAAGGAATCCACGCCTGCTCAGGAGGAGACTCTGTCCAGTCCAACCACAGAGAGAAGAGAATTCTTGGACTGTCTCTGTCCATCTGCCTGCAAGCTGTGCAGAAAAGCTCCAGTGTTGCAGCTTTCATGAGCCACAGCTATGCTGACCTGGGATTTTTGTTAACGCAGCTGCTTTTGACTCATCCCTACTCCGTGGAAGAAGCCCCTCACCCATACTTCTGCCTGGAACCCCAAAAATAACCCATCGGTTCACCAACTCGGACATTTGGTGCAACTGTTTCTTTTTTTTCTTTTCTTTTTTTCTTTCTTTCTTTTTTCTTTTTTTTTTTTTTTTTTTTTTTGTTTTTCGAGACAAGGGTCTCTCTGTGTAGCCTTGGCTGTCCTGGACTCGCTTTGTAGACCAGGCTGGCCTCGAACTCACAGCGATCCGCCTGCCTCTGCCTCCCGAGTGCTGGGATTAAAGGCGTGCGCCACCACCGCCCGGCTGGTGCAACTGTTTCTTACATTTGGGAGCTTCTTTTTACAGTGAGTAGGTGTGTGTGTGTGTGTGTGTGTGTGTGTGTGTGTGTGTGTGTGTGTGCACGCGCATGAGTGCAGGTATCACCAGAGGCCAGAGGCGGTGTTAGATCACATGAGGAGCTGGAGTTACAGGTAAGTGTACGTTGCCTGGTGAGAGTACCAAGAACCGGACTCCGGTTCTCTGCAAGGACAGCTAAGTGTACTTAACTCCGGCCCCCTAAACAATCTCTCCTGTCTCTACAGTGACTACGAAAATGATTTTAAGGAGATTATTTAAAACCTACCCAACACCAAGATCTCAAGGTGATCGCTGGGGTGTGAGGCCCAGAAGGGGGCCCCTGGCTGGTGGTAGACACAGCTGTATTTCCCCGCGTCCCTGGCTCTCAGACCAGCAAGTGAGAAGTCTACTGTCCTCCTTTCTGAACTCTGAACCCGAACAGGCAATGACGTTCCTTCCTTCAGTAGCATGAACATTTTGTATTCAGTCATATTATCCGGCTTCTGACAGCGCAGGGTCACCTTCCCTCCCACCTCCACATTGCTCTGCCCCTGGGCTTGGAGGGAAGGTTTAGGTAAGCGTCCTGAGAGAAAAGAACCCTGTGGTCACGGGGAGAGGAAGGTCTGGGTTTACACTCCCACCCTTGGACTCCTGATGCCTGCTCTCCCTCACTCTGTTTCTGGTCTCACTGTGTATCTCAAGCTGTCCTGGGGACTCACTCTGCAGACCAAGCTGGCCTGGAACTCACAGAGATCCATCTATCTCCGCCTCCTGAGTGCTGGGGATCAAAGGTGTGTATGCCACCACATCTGGCTGAAGATGGAGATTTTTTTTCCCCCCTTCCCTCAAGTCTCAGATAAAACTCAGGCATGGCTCAGCATTTAGAGTACTTACTCCCTGAGAAAACTCCCCAGCGAACAAAAGAAAAAGCCAGCCAAACAAAGACACCAAACCAAACCAAACCTAAGGGCCTAACCTGAGCTTAAGGTTCCAGGAAGGTAGATATTTGGGGGTTTAATGGAACAAAAACAGCCGACCCAGACAGGCAGGATGGTGCACGCCTTTAATCCCAACACTTGGGAGGTAGAGGCAGGTGGATCGCTCTGAGTTTGAGGCCAGCCTGGTCTACAAAGCGAATCCAGGACAGCCAAGGCTGCACAGAGAGACCCTGTTTCAAAAAACCAAAAACCAAGCCAAAACAAAACAAAACAAAAAAACAGCTGATCCCCACCCCCTTGCCAGACCTTGGGCGGTTGTAAAAAGATGCAACGGACTGTGAGCTCTCAAAGCCCGCCTGTCTGAGGAAGCAGCTGGCCCCGCATGCGCACGCACGTGGAACCTGGAGGTTGACGTTCAAAATCCTCCTCAGTTGTTCTTCCACCTTATTCACGAAGGCGGGATCTACGCTCACGCAGCAATCACGTGACTGCCCTAAGGAACCTATCTTCCTCCTTCCCTATGCCTGGCTATCAAAACCTCAGCTTAAAAAAAAGCATAGAATTGGGGCTGGAAAGATGGCTCAGGGGTTAAGAACACGGACTGCTCTTGCAGAGGTCCTGAGTTCAATTCCCAGCAACCACATGGTGACTCACAACCATCTATAATGTGATCTGATGCCCTCTTCTGGCCTGCAGGTTTACATGCAGGCAGAGCGCTATAAATAAATCTTAAAAAAAAACAAAAACAATTGTGGTGGCGCATGCCTTTACTCCCAGCATAAGGCAGGAGGATCTCTGTGAGTTCGAGGCCAGCCTGGTCTGCAAAGTGAGTCCAGGACAGCCAAGGCTACACAGAGAAACCCTGTCTCAGAAACAAAACAAAACAACCAAAAAGTCCCCCAAAGAATCTATATTCTCTTGAACTCTGGTCATTTGGTGATCATGGCATGGTCAGAACTAGAGGCCAGTATACACTAGCCGTTGGAGGCCGTGTCAATGCTCACCTCCCATTTCTTCCTACAAACTTAATTCTTTCTTACCCTTATACTACCTAAGTCAGAGAACCAGAGTTTGGGTCCCCATAAGCCACTTAATTTCCACGTGGGTGGCTGCCTGTAACTCCAGCTTCAGAAGGCCAAGGGAGGGGATTCCCCCCAGAACAAGCTGGCTAACAAAAGTAACCATATCTGAGAGCTACGGTTTGATTTTTGAGAGATCCTGCCTTGGTGAGTGAGGTGGAAGAACAGTTGATGACTTTGAGGCTCCATAGGCCATGCACACTTACGTGGCACGCACACCCACAGTCACGGGCGCCCACACACATGCCAACACGCATGCGCACACATGTACAACATGCACTTAACAAAACACGGAAGCAATAACTAAAACGCTCTCGCTTGTGTCACTGTCGACTCCCCGCCCCCTGCAACTTCTCTGAAGATGATTACCCTCTTGTCCCCGCCCCCTTCTTTCCTTCCTTTGACAGATTGACACCTGTCGCGTTAAAGAAGCCCCTCCTCACCTGTGACCAATAACAGACCCGCCTCGCTGGACAGTACATCACGACTCTCAGTTTCGTGGCATTCACAAGTGTAGCGTCCAGCGTCGCTCTGCTCTATCTCTATGAGGTAGAAGTCCGTTCCACCTTGCCATCCCATAATGAGATGTAACTTAGATATCCAGCCGTGTGGCACGCTGTGTAGTCTCCTGGGGTCCAAATCGGCACCTTCTTTTTTAATAGCGCATTTTGCGTCTAGCATGAATGTTATACATTGTAGGGTCACATTGCTCCTGGTGGGGACCACGTAGCTGGGCAGGAAGCTGAGGTGGGGCTTGAAAATGGACTCTGGAAGAAAGCAAAGCTACTCAGGGTGTATGATATGCACGTGGCATGTCATCCCATCCCGCTCCCTGCAAACCACTTTAAAAAAAAGGACGAAGCCATTTAAATTCTTGGGATGAAGGACTTAGGCTTGACTGAAGAGACGCTTACCTCCATTCCCGCTTATGTCTGTTTGCCCAACACAGAGCCCTGCAAGAGAATTGATTCATGAGACAGGGCACCTGGGGTGGGGGGCGGGGGAAGCTCCCGCCTCGCCTTCTCTGAGCCCAAGGTTCTATTGCTGAACTCCGACTCTGGCTTCGCCTATCCAGGAGTTTCTGGGCTCCCCACACCGGACTCTGCCATGTTTCTCAGTCACTAACCTCCCATCTCCTCCATGGGAACACATGCGGCATCAGTATCTACCTGCGTGATGCCTTGACAAAATGATACATGCCTGTTGCCATATAATGCTGTAAGCTCACACTCTCTTATCTGCAAGTCAGTTTTCCGCCTGCGCGTGATGCACGCTGTGCCCATGGCGGCCAGAAGAGGGCGGCAGGATGGCTCGTGGTGGCTGTGTTCTTTTCTAGACTCTCACGGGCAAGATCTATTGCGTTACTTAGAAGACCCTAAAGAGTCTACCAGAAGACTCCTTGCATCTATTGACTTACAGCAGGGCCAGAGAGATCGCTCACTGGGTAAAGGCACTTACTAGTAGCCAAGTCCGATGACCTGACTTTAGTCTTTGGAACCCTCATGGTAGAAGGAGAGAGCCTATTCCTGAAATTGTCCTCTGAGCTCCACAGGGGTGCTGTGGTACCCGGAGTGTGCGCGCGCAGCATGGGGGACTATTTGAGGAGGACAGAGGAGGATCAGAGAGAGATACGGAGGAGAGATGGGGCAGGGTAGTTGGGAGAGGGAATACAAGCAAGGTATAGCGAGCAGTACACGTCACGAGGAAGCCCATTATTTTGCATGCTCCGGAAAAATAAACACGTACCCTGAGTGACTAAAGGATGTTTCCTTTCTTCTATTCACATTCATCTTGTAGGTTAGCATAAGGAGCACGGGGTTTCATCACCCGGTCTTTGTATTTGGGGGTTCACAGTGCGTGCCGTGTTGAACATGTGGCGGTCAGAGGACACCTGGTGAAAGTCAGTTCTCACCTTCTACCGTGTGGGCGCGGCGGGTCAGCAGGCATGGCAGCAAGCACCTTTACCCACCACTACGCTGTCTCACGTGCCCATCAGCATAGCGCCATCATCCATTTGTGTTATCGTACTTTATTCACAACGTCTCCTCTCTCTCCATGGCCTGCCCTGTCCCCTCTCCCGCCACCTCCAGCTTGTTCCTTTTCTTCTCTCCTAGTCATCCTGTTTTCCTTTTATATGCAACCCATTCCTCTCTCTCTCTCTTAGCCCCCTCCGCGGCAATCCTTTCCTTTCCTCTTAAGATCTGTTTTGTATCGGGAGGCAGAGACGGCCGGATCGCTGTGTGTTCGAGGCCAGCCTGGTCTACAAAGTGAGTCTAGGACAGCCAAGGCTGCACAGAGAAACCGTCTCGAAAAAAAAAAATCTGTTTTGTAACTTTTTTTTGAGACACGATCTCTCTCTATAGTCTTGGCTGTCCTGGAATTGCTTTGTAGATTGGGGTGACCTCGAACTCACAGCGATCCGCCTGCCTCTGCCTCCCAAGGGCTGAGATTAAAGGCGTGCGCCACTATGGCCAGCCTATCCATTTTGTAATTTATACACACACACACACACACACACACACACACACACACACACACACGGCGGCGGAATGGGGATCTGCCTTTCTAAATCTGGTTTATTTTTTCCTTAACACGATGATTAACAGTTGCATCTATTTCCCTGCAAATGTCATGATTTCACTTTCTAGAGGAAAATGGGGCTACATTAAATTCCGTTGTGCATATGTACCTCTTTTTTTTTTTTTTTTTTTTTTTTTTTTTTTTTTTAGTCCACTCATCTGTTTTTTGATATCTAGGCTGTTTTTATCAAAGATTTTTGGCAGTTAGCCTGGCTTGGGGGTGAGAAGGACATTTTCTTCTCTGGTGTAGCCACTGGCTCAGGGGTAAAAACAAGTCCTGTGAAAGCAAGCGGACCCAAGTTCAAACCTCCAGGACCTACATAAAAATAGGGCATGGTGCCGGGCAGTGGTGGCACACCCCTTTAATCCCAGCACTCAAGAGGCAGAGGCAGGAGGATCGCTGTGAATTCGAGGCCAGCCTGGTCTACAAAGTGAGTCCAGGACAGCCAAGGCTACACAAAGAGACCATGTCTCAGAAAACAACATCATCATCATCACCATAAGGCATGGCTATGCATACCTGTAACCCCAGCATCGGGGAGCAGAGACAGGCAGAGCTGGGCAGCTCGCTAGCCAGCCTGGCTGGCTGAAACAGCAAGCTTCAGCTTCAAGAAGAAACCTCAAAAATTAGAGGGGAGAACAAAGACAGATACCTAATAGCCTCCTTGGCACACCACATGTGTGCACACAGGCACCCTCACACACACACCAAGTCTGGCTTGTTTTCCTTAACACGATGATTAACAGTTGCATCTATTTTCCTGCAAATGTCATGATTTCATTCTCTAAAGGAAAAAAGGGGCTACATAAAATTCCGCTGTGCGTATGTACCTCTTTTGCTTAATTCTCCTCTGTTTTTGGATGGCTGGGCTGTTTTTATGAAATATTTTTTGGCAGTCGTGGGGAGAACAAAGAAAGATCCCTCATTTCCTCCTTGGCTTACCACATGTGTACACACACACACACACACACACACACACACACAGAGACACTCACCAAATTAAAAAAAAAAAGATTCTGGACGCCTTCTTGTTCATGTGGCAGAAAGCCATTTAGAAGTTCAGAACCTACTCATTTGGAGGATACAGGAAAATAGGTGCAAAGCATCCAACACGTGTGTTCACAAAATGAAATGTGTTCACCTATCCTTTCGCGCCCCCCCCACCCTCAGCTACCACACTGTCTTCGCCAGTTCCGTCTGCCTCCACGACACACCCGCACACCCCCTAGATGGCCCTGTCCCCCCTCAGACTTACCAAGACAGAACAAGAGCAAGAATTGAGAATTCATGATGCCCACCCTAAGCAACATGCTTTCCCAAGAACAGGCGTTTTTCAGCTTGCTGCAATTCTGTTAAGGTTTAACTCCGGGACCGGCAGTAATGGAGTCCCTTCAGTTTTAATCTGCAGAGCCAGCCCACGGCTTCTGTTTCTTGGTGATAATCAGGATGTGATCTCCCAACAATGTCACGCCTCTTCCTACTGGCTTGGGTCGCACAGGCCACACACCCGCAGAAGTCAGACCAACTACTGCTAAGCTTATTTGTGCGCTCAGACCAAGTTTCTGAGAAAATGCTAATCAAATGCTAATTAGCATTGTCCTCTGCCCTTTTGTTGTTTGTTTGGTTTGGTTCAGTAGAATACCTTTTATTGTTTGATTTTTTTTTTTTTTGCTTTTTTTTGAGACAGGGTTTCTCTGTGTAGCCTTGGCTGTCCTTGACTCATGTTGTAGACCAGGCTGGTCTCGAACTCACAGAGATCCACCTGCCTCTGCCTCCTGAGTGCTGGTATTGTTTGATAATTTCATACATGTAAACAATATATCTTCATGTCTCTAAACTCCCACTTCTCTCAGACACCCCCAATACATCCTTCTCCCCACTTCATGGTCTCCCGTTGTAACCCGTTGTGCTGACTAGTTTTATGTCAACTTGACACAAGCTAGAGGTATCTTGAAAGGAAGGAACCTCAGTTGAGGAAATGCCTCCCTAAGACTGGACTTGTGGGCTGGCCTGTGGAATATCTTTTAGTTATCGATTGATGGAAGAGGGTCCAGCCCGTTGTGGCTAGCATCACCTCCTGAGGTGAGTTCTTGTAGGAAAGGAGGCTGAGCACCGGGCTTGGTGGCGCACAAAACATAAAACAAAACAAAAGAAGAAGAAAGCAGGCTGAGCACGTCTCGAGGAGCAAGCCAGTAAGCGTCTTCATTAACCCCTGCCTCCAGGTTCTGCCCGGCCTTAAGTTACTGCTCTCGGCTTCCCTCTGTGAGCTACAACTCCAGATATGGAAGGTAAATAAAACCTTTCCTCCTCACATTACTTGGGGTTTCATCATAGCAATCGTTACCCTAAGACCCCCACTGAGTCCAGTTGGTGTCAACTGTTGGAGTGTTGACTGGCCTTGTGGGCTTGACTGTGTCAGAGAACTACAGGAGCAGGTGAGTTCCGGGCATGCGCACTTCGTAGCACGCCTGCCTGTCCTCTGGGCTCGTATTTTCTCTGCTTTCCTTCCGAGTTCCTCGAGCCTTGCTTGGGGTGAGAGTGGTGTAAATGTCCCATTTAGGGCGCTCGCTCGTCATTCATTCTCAGCACTTTGACTACGTGTACATCTCTACATTAATGGCTGACTTTTGCAGGGACGTTTCCCTGGCTAAAGTTGGAAATGAGCACTATTGGATATGGAGGCATGGTGGCGCACACCTCTAAATCCCAGCTCGGGAGGCAGAGGCGGGCGGATCGCTGTGAGTTTGAGGACAGCCTGGTCTATAAAGTGAGTCCAGGACAGCCAGGGCTACACAGAGAAACTCTGTCTCAAAAAAAAAAAAAAAAAAAAAAAAGTCAAAACAAAACAAAAACCCCAACCAACCAACCAAAAAAACATGAATATGAAAAAGGCAGCTTAATAACATGTCAGTGGGATCCATAGACTTGTTTGTTTCTTTGTTGCGTTTCAAGACAGGATTTCTCTGTGTAGTTCTGGGTGCTCTGTATAGACCAAGATGGCCTTGAACTCAGAGATCCTCTTACCCCTGCCTCTCGACTAGGCTTATAAATAAGTCTTTAAAAGCTACTAACCCTCTCCTAACCTAGAAGAATACTAGGGTTTTTTTCCTTAAGAAATAGTGGTCTAGAAAAATTCTAGGTTCTTCGCTAGGAAAGGAAACGGATGATTTAACAGTGTGAAGACTCGGGAAGAGTCCAACAGTAACTGTGTGTTCCAGGCAGTACAAACCGCTCTCTCCGCCAAACGCAGATTCAGAAATGCTACAACAGCGCCACCTACCTGCAGAAGACAATAGGATCCTCAAATAAAAGTCTCTTCTCACATCTTACACAAATCCCCCCCATCCCATGTTCCTGTACTGTGTGACCAAAATGTTATGATTTTTTTTTTTAAAGACGTGAATTGACGACCAGAGGTATCTTGGTAGCGGAGAGCAGTCTGTACCACAAAAGGGATAAGTGGAGGCTGGAGAGATGGTTCAGTGGTTAGAGAGCACTACTGGCTGCTGTTGCAGAGGACCCGGGTTCGGTCACCAGCACCCACTGCTGAGAACCATCCATAACATAAGTTCCAGCGAAATCTGGTGACCTCTTCTGACCTTGGGCACAAGGCAATTAAGAAAAAAAAAAAGATCTAAAGCCGGGCGTGGTGGCGCACACCTTTAATCCCAGCACTCGGGAGGCAGAGGCAGGCGGATCGCTGTGAGTTCCAGGCCAGCCTGGTCTTCAGAGTGAGTCCAGGACAGCCAAGGCTACACAGAGAAACCCTGTCTTGCAAAAACCAAAAAATGAAATAAATTAAATTAAAAAAAGAAAATAAAAAATCTATCCAGATTAAAAAGGAGGAAATAAAATTGTCTTTGTGCAGTACACACACACACGTGACACACATACAAACAAGAAGGCAAAACATAAAGTTAAATAAGTCTAAATATTTGAGAAACAAACAAACAAACCCTTCCAAACCGTTGAGAGAAAAAGGAGAGTCAGTGACAGCATGGGTGTTGCTCTCATGAACCCACAGCAGCCGTGGTTATCTGAGCCCACAGCAGCCATGGTTATCTGAGCACGATTAAGCCAGGCAGAATTCAAGAACGGATCGGGGAGGAACTGAGGTCCCACCTCCAACTATGGAGCTATTAGAAGTTGGTAGCAGCTGGGGAAAAGGAGGATTTCTCTCTCTCTCTCTCTCTCTCTCTCTCTCTCTCTCTCTCTCTCTCGTTTGTTCGAGACAGGGTCTCTCTGTATAGTCTTGGCTGTCCAGGACTCACTTTGTAGACCAGGCTGGCCTCGAACTCACAGCGATCCACCTGCCTCTGCCTCCCTAGTGCTGGGGTTAAAGGCGTGTGCCACCATGCCCCGCCTTTCTTTTTTTTTACATTCTGTATGATTTGTTTAGCCAGGCCATGGTGCCATAGGCCTTTCACCAAGCATTCAGGAGCCAGAGGCCAGCCTGGTCTACAGAATGAGTTCCAGAACAGCCAAGGCGATGCAGAGAACCCCTGTCTTGAAAACCAAACCAAGACAGGCATGATGGCACACGCCTTTGATCCCAGCACTTGGGAGGCAGAGGCAAGCGGATTGCTGTGAGTTCGAGGCCAGCCTGGTCTACAAAGCAAGTCCAGGACAGCCAAGGTTACACAGAGAGACCCTGTCTTGAAAAACCAAAAAAAGAGAAAGAAAGGAAGAAAGAAAGAAAGAAAGAAAGAAAACCAAAACCAACTATTTTTTGTGTGTGTGCAAGAGTGTTTTGCCTACATGTATGTGTGTGTGACCAGGGCTCAGAGAGATCAAAAGAAGGCTTTGGATCCTCTATAACTGGAGTTACAGATGATTACAGGAATGGAACCAAGGTCCTCTGCAAGAGAGACAAGTGCTCTTTACTGCTCAGCCATCTCTCCAGCCCTGTAGAACCATTCCTTTAGGGGGTATGGACACTGGTAGATTGGCCATGTTCCCCTCCGTGGCCGCATACCCATGTGCATATAGGCAGCAGCAATTTGACTTAGCCGGTATGGTGGTTTGAATATGTATGGCCTCGACTGATAGGTTGTCCCCGACAGCGAAATAAGCTGATTCAAGCCAAATTTCAAGTAAAAATGCAGGTTTATGGGGGTGGGGGGGGTGTAGCTCTCTGCCCACAGGAGGGTGTTAGTGGTGTCACCATGCAGAGGGAGACAAAAGTGGGGGGGGGGCAGAGAGAGAAATCTCTCTCTCTCTCTCTCTCTCTCTCTCTCTCTCTCTCTCTCTCACACACACACACACACACACACACACACACACACAGAGGAGAGAGGAAATGCAGAGAGAGAGAGAGAGACAGACAGACAGACAGACAGACAGAGAAAGACAGGGAGAGACAGAGACAGAGAGACACACAGAGAGAGACAGAGAAACAGAGATTGATTCTGGAACTCACGAGTCCTAAGACTGGAAGAGACAGACAGAAAAAGGGAGACAGAGGGGCTGGAGAGATGGCTCAGTGGTTAAGGGCACCGCCTGCTCTTCCAGAGGCCCTGAGTTCAATTCCCAGCAACCACATGGTGGCTCACACCCATCTATAATGTTATCTGATGTCCTCTTCTGCAGATAAAGCACTCATATAGATAAATCTTTAAAAAGGAGGGGGGAGACAGAGATGGAGTAGTTTCAGGTGTCCCCACCCCCACCACTACAGAGGCTCAGAGGTTCTGAGGCCCTGGAAGTGGAGAGGTCAGAGAGCCCCAGAGTGCAGGCAGGAAGGGAAACTGAAATCCAGGGAGGGAGATATGTTGGCGTTAAAAAGCTGAAGGGAATAGATAGTACCATATTTCATTGTCTACATGTATGAAGTACTCAAAGAGTACTTTTTAATACATAGGTGTGTGTGTGAGAGAGCGAAATCAATTTCTCTATCTCATATGAAATCTCGCTTAAGATATTTTGTTATTATACCATTGACTAAGACAGTAGCCATGCCTACTGAGCACAGAGTGGAAGGGATAACCAACACAATTAAGCAAGAAAAAAAAATCTATCCAAATTAAAAAGGAGGAAATAAAATTGTGTTTGCTTTGTTTTGGGTTTTTGTTTGTTTGGTTTTTTGTTGTTGTTGTTTTTTTGTTTTTTGTTTTCTTTTTTCAAGACAGGGTTTCTCTGTGTAGCCCTGGACTCACTTTGTAGACCAGGCTGGCCTCGAACTCACAGCGATCCGCCTGCCTCTGCCTCCCGAGTACTGGGATTAAAGGCGTGCGCCACCACGCCCGGCAAAATTGTCTTTGCAATGGCTGCTGACTTTAAAAATTTTTAGCTTAAAAAAAAAAAAAGCTGTGTCTACTTTTCCCCCAAATAGCCAATCTTAAACATTTTATTTATTTATTTATTTATTTATTTATTTATTTATTTATGGGGGAGATGCTGAGGATCCACCCTATTAGCCTCTGCTGGCAAGCAGAGATCCTTGAGGATATACACACAGGCAAAACAACAACAACAACAACAACAACAAAAACTGCCCAAACATATTAAAAACGGGAAGAAAGGAGAGGTCAAGAAACAGCCTGGGGCTGGAGAGTTGGCTCAGTGGTTAAGAGCACTCTCTGCTCTTCCAAAGGTCCTGGGTTCAAATCCTAGCACCCACATGGCAGCTCACAACTGTCTGTAGCTTCCAGATCTGACACCCTCACACCAATGCGCATAAATTAAAATTAAATGAAGATATATCTCTTAAAAAAAAAAAAAGAAAGAAAGGAAGAAACAGCCTGAGCAAGAGCCATAAGCCAGCCATGATGGACTGCTTCCCTGCGTGCATCTGAAGTGCCCGCCAGCCCCACTGCTCACACCTGCATGGTGATGCCTAGAGGCTCTTGGTAACGCCCACAACTACCCACTGTGAGTGTGCTAAGGAAACCAATGACCCTGGAAACAGCCACTGGCAACATCTGCCGTGAGTTGGTGAAGAAATACCTCCGCTCCTTTTTGCTGTGATGTGGTCCCCAACTTCCCGAGCCCCCCCAGTGTCCTCCAGGGCTTCCACAGCAATAAACAACAGTGTGAGGCTCCGATGGTTCATCAGTAGTTCACTCTGGCTGGACCATACTCAGCGACTTCATTCACGTACCCTTCTGTCCCCCAAAATCTTGAACTTGAATCTTTTTCTTGGGATTCTGGAGGAATCGGAAAGATAAAACTTAAAAAAGCCTAGAAATCAAAGACTGCCGAGCAGCTTTGCAGTGTGATTCAGGAACAGACATGGGACCAGCTCTTCAGTCTTCAAGGTGGCGAGTTTTGTGTTAGCTCAGCTTGTTCTGAAGTTACGAACATGTTCGTTACAGGGCTAGGGGTGTCAGTAAGGGGCTTACCTGGCATACATAACAAACGTCCCAGATTTGATACCCAGTGCCTCATACAAACCCGCCCAGGTGGCACACATCTGTCATCCCAGCAATGGCAGGTAGAGTCAGGAGGATGAGGAAATCAAGGTCATCTTTGGCTGGAGAACAGGTGTGAGGCCAGCCTGCAGAACATAAGATCCTGTCAAACCCAAAACAAACAAGCAATAGCAACAACGTAACTGGTACATTGTACAGAGAAATTCTTCCTTGTCGGCTCATCTTTTAACCTCAAATTATATTCCAGTACATGGCTGTCTTAATTGGATAAGAACTACTTTTGGAAAAAAAAAAAAAGATGAAGAAGAACTACTTTTGAAAGTAATCTACGGGTATATGTAGAGGCAGAACATTGTATACATAATAAATGAATAAATCTTTTTTTTAAAAAGCCACTTTCCTTTAAAAAGTTTTTTAAAGGAAAAAAAAACTGACTGTAACTCCAGTTCCAGGCGATTTGACTTCCTCTTTTAGTTTCCAAGGGCACCTGCATGTTACACACACACACACACACACACACACACACACACACACACACACTTTTTTGTTTTGTTTTCTGAGACAGGGTTTCTCTGTGTAGCCTTGGCTGTCCTGGACTCATTCTGTAGTCCAGGCTGGCCTCAGAGATCCGCCTGCCTCTGCGTCCTGAGTGCTGGGATTAAAGGCATGTGCCACCACACACACTTAAAAATAAAAATAAATCTTAAAAAAAAAAAAAAAGCTAAAGCCTGAAATGTGTGAGAGGTTTCACTGAAGGAGCCTGGAGGGCAGCATGCACTTTTGTAGGCTACTAGGCACTACAGGTAGCCATTTGTCTCTTCTGCCTGTGATAAGGGGAATGGTAGGAAGAAGCTGGCTTTTGTCTGACAGAATGTGGGGAAATGGAGTTTCCTTTGGACATAACATCATGATGATCATGGACTGTGAGCCCATATTAAATGCTTTCTTTTATAAATGGCCTTGTGTCTGTCTTGTCACAACACTGAAAAGGTAACTAAGATAGAGTTCCTGCCACATCTCACACACACACACACACACACACACACACACACACACACACACGGGGGGGGGGGGGGGGAGGGGGAGGGATTGAGATTGACATTAGCTGTGGTCTGGAGAGGTGGCTCAGCAGTTATGAATACTTCTTGCCGAGGACCGGAGTTCACCTCCCAGCACCCACAAGATGGCTCACAGCCATCAGGAGATGCAATGCTTTCTTCTTCTTTGGGCACTAGGCATGCACACGCTGTACATACATACGTGTAGACACAGCGTGCATTACGTATATAAAAAATAAATTAATTAATCTATAATTAGCTGTAACAAATGAATAAAGTAGACATTCAACTAAACCTTTCAAAGTGCTCTGAAGAGATATGCTTCTTTAGGGTAAGGTTGTTTTGTTTTTCTTTTTTTTTTCTTTCTTTCTTTTTCTTTTCTTTTTTTTTTTTTTTTTTGTTTGTTTGTTTGTTTTTTGAGACAGGGCTTCTCTGTGTAGCCTTGTCTGTCCTGGACCTGCTTTGTAGACCAGGCTGGCCTCGAACTCACAGCGATCCACTTACCTCTGCCTCCGGAGTGCTGGGATTATAGGCGTGCGCCACCAAACCCGGCTTAGGGTAAGGATGTTGTGGACCAAACTGTTGGCTTCAGATCCGGACAAGCAGCTGAAGTGCCATTTCAACCAAGCAGGACCTGACCTCCAGCTTCTCCCAGCATCCCTCAGTCCAGGCCTACCCCGACCTCTACCCTGAACTCCCCCAGCCCTGGGCCATGGCTTTCCGTTCCCTAGAGGCTCTTCACTATATAATCCAGAGATTTTGGTCCACCCCCCCCCCCCCCCCCCGTTCCTCTTCTCTCTTTTCCCCCTTCCTTCTTTCTACATTGGCCCCTCTCTCCTCTCTCTCCTTCTTTGTGTGTTTCCTCTCTTTTCTCTCTCTGCGCACACAAAGACCAATGAGCTGCTGCCAATGAACCTGCATTTATATACTTTAACTTGTCTTGAATTAGCTCATTTTACCACATCAAGAAAGCTTATCATGAGCCGGGCGTGGTGGCGCACGCCTTTAATCCCAGCACTCGGGAGGCAGAGGCAGGCGGATCTCTGTGAGTTCGAGGCCAGCCTGGTCTACAAAGTGAGTCCAGGACAGCCAAAGCTACATGGAGAAACCTTGTCTTGAAAAACAAAAATAAAAACAAAACAAAACAAAAAAGCTTATCACAAGCCTAGGGCCTCCTGTATGCAAAGCAAGTTACTTTACCAACAGAAAGATAGCCCAGCCCAGATACACTGATTTAAATGAAAACAATCCTCAGGCTTCTGGTTAAAATAAGAAATCAAGTGAGTCATATCTTTTAATTGCTTTTCTTCCCAGCATGTATCTGGAAGAAGAGCAAAATGCCCCTCAGGGTCTTTTGTCTTCATGGAGCTGATTTGTCTTACTTCTTGGGGAAATACAGAAAAAAAAAAAATCAGCAATTGGACGAATTATCTGAGAGTAAAATCAATTATAACTACAGGTATTTCTTTGAAAGTTGCTTTCACAAGATGAGGCAGTCATCTTTAAACTCCTGAGACACCCACAAGACCCTTGTACACAACATGTCTGTGTATAGATTTACTCAACAGAAAAAGAAGTAATTTTGTAATGTCATGAATATTCATGTCATTCTTCAGATGGTACCAAAAAAACAAGATTGATATTCTTGGGAATGTTCTCGACTCAACACCTTATCAAATCAATCCCTTAAATTAGTTTTATGACTCAGAAAAACAGTCTTTCTCCTAATGTAGGATTAAGACAAAAAGATGGCTTTGGGGGGTGGGGTGGGCGTGGGTTTTGAGATAGGGTTTCTCTGTGTAACAGCCCTGGCTGTCCTGCACTCACTCTGTAGACCAGGCTGGCCTCAAACTTAGAAATTCATCTACTTCTGCCTCCCAGGTGATTAATTATTCTGCTATGTGCATTCTCCACCAGCAAAATGATCCAATCCAAGCTAGATTAAACAAAGGCAGGTCTATTGGATGCAGCAACTGGGCAGATTCACTTGTCTCAAGGCAAGGGGCCAGGGAAGTTGCCACGGGAAGGGGGACAGATGGGAGGGGGAAGAGAAAGTGTTAAGCCCAAATTTTGAGAGATTCCTCGAACAGACCCCCCCCCCCCAAGAGCCGAGTCTAAATGCAATCACAAGGAAGTCTTTATTGCAGGTTCAAGCCCAGGTCACACTTCCTATGCACTGCCACAGCAGATACAGGGAAGTGGCCCCGATTCTCAATTGAGAGGGTTGTTTTTTAAAAATAGGTTTTAGATAAAGAACAGTATATGATTGGATGGCATTTGGGCAGAAAAGCTGCAGGCAAGGAGTTATAAGTCTTGGCATTTCGTGGTTGGGTTCGATGTAGGGGCAAGTTGGCCTATAGAAAAGGTTGGTTGAAGCAGTCATGGGGGCATTAGGAACTTCGGCGTGGCTTCTCCTAATTGGTTGCTGCTATGTGCCAGACCACTTGCTGGTCAGCTTGACCAGCAGAGAGTATTTTTGGACTTTCCCAAGGTGAGCTGATTGTGTTGCTAGGGAATATTTTCCTGTTTAGACTACCTTGTGGTTTTTCTGGAATCTGGGTTCAGCCCTTGGCTAGGTTTAACACAAAATGGAGTTTCTTTTTCAAAATGGAGTTTGTCTGGTGTGGAGAGCCACAGATAGCAGTGCCCCCTGCTGCTTCCCCGGCGCAATGCGCCCCCTTTTGCGCATGCACAGTGAGTAAACCTTTGCGCATGAGCAGTGAGCAAGCCCCTTATGTGCATGCCTGAAGGCATGACCTAAGGTGGTGTGATTCGAACAAGACATAGCGTGAGGTGGTGTGATCCGAATGCACCAACCAGGAGTGACGACGTGGCAGTTTCTGATAGGATAGGCACACTATAAAGGTTCTGTGGGAGCTTTTCCCGGGGTCACTCCGTCACTCCAGGATCCTGAATAAAAACTGCTGCAAGAAGAGTTCCCGGTGTTGGTGTCTTTCCTGCTGGACGGGAGCGGCATCGGCAGTCTGGTCCTTACAAAAGAGCACATGAACAACATGAACACTCACACGTGCGTGAGTGCACACACACACACACAGAGACAGAGAGACAGAGAGACAGAGACCAAAATACCTCAGTATATAAGAAAGAGCTTCTGGGGGAGTGGAAGAACCCAGCCCCTGGGCTAGGAAGTTCAGCTTAGAGGGTCAGGTGTGCCAGCCATGCCCTGTAATAGGTAGGGACTGAGGAATGCTGGGAGAACCTGGAGGTCAGGCCCACTTTGGTTGAAAAGGCACTTCAGAGAGCCGGGTGTGGTGGCGCACGCCTTTAATCCCAGCACTCGGGAGGCAAAGGCAGGCAGATCGCTGTGAGTTCGAGGCCAGCCTGGTCTACAAAGTCAGTCCAGGATGGCCAAGGCTACACAGAGAAACCCTGTCTTGAAAAACCAAAAAAAAGAAAAAAAAAGAAAAAGAAAAGAAAAGGCACTTCAGCTGCTTGTCCTAAGTCTGAAACCAACACCAGGTGCTGGGATTAAAAGCATGTGCCACCCACCATGCACGCCTGGTCACAATGAATTTTTTTTCCCGAGACTTGTAGCCTTGGCTGTCCTGGACTTTGTAGACCAGGCTGGCCTCAAACTTAAAGAGATCTGCCTACCTCTGCCTCCTGAGTGCTGGGGATTAAAGGTATGTACCACCACGCCTGGCTCATGATGGATATTTTTATTTATTTTGCTACCTTATTTATGAGAGCGTATACCTTTGCTACAATGCATATATGGAGGTCAGAAAATAACTTCGGAGAACCAGTTCTCTCCTTTTACAGACCTTCAAATTAGGTCATCAGGCTTGGCAGCAAGCACCCTTACCTACTGGCCTAGATGGCTCAGCGGTTAAGAGCACTGACTGTTGTTCCAGAGGTCCTGAGTTCAATTCCCAGCAACCACACGATGGCTCACAGCCGTCTATAATTGATCTGATGCCCTCTTCTGTCACACAGGCAGATCACCGTATACATAATAAATAAATCTTAAAAAAGAAAGAGATCTACATTTTAAACACCGGAATCTGCAACTAGAAAGTTCTGTTAACATTATATTTCAATGGTCAGAGTGGAGGAGGGGCCAAGCGGAATGTGGCCAGTTTAAAATGGCAGCAGAGGCACACGGTGTTGATCTCACCATGAGATTCCGACTGAGCCATCTACCAAGCCCAACAGTCCTTGTCATATGTATTGCATACACCAAGTCATTTTGTTGTCAGAGCTAGAGGCAAATGCTGTTATCCTATGCCATTGTATCCTATAGGGACGTGATGAGAAGGAACAAGAAGGATGTTTAGGGCGATTTTTATAACTATAAGGGCACAGTTGTGATGTGATGTGTGTGTGTGTGTGTGTGTGTGTGTGTGTGTGTGTGTGTGTGTGTGTGTGTGTTTATTTATTTTTGGTTTTTTGATACAGCGTTTCTCTGTGTAGCCTTGGCTGTCCTGGACTCAATTTGTAGACCAGGCTGGCCTCAAACTCACAGCGATCCACCCGCCTCTGCCTCCCCAGTGCTGGGATTAAAGGCGTGCGCCCCCACCACTCGGCCTTCTTTCAGAGACCCGCCTGCCTCTGGCTCCCTGAGTGCTGGGATTCAGGCGCGAGCTACCATACTTGGCTCAAGAGAGAATATTCTTTCCCCAGTACTGCAGTAAAGACTTCCCTGACACTACTTTACTTACTGGGTGTTTTTGTGGTTTTGTTTTGAGACAAGGGCTAGCCTCAAACTCTATAAACAAGGAGGTTGACCTTGAACTCCAGATCTGTCTTCCTCCACCTCCGAAATGCCAGGATTACAAGCACATAGCACTTGACTTCCACTACCAACTTTAAACGATTGCCACAACTGAGTGACCTCACCAGTGTTATCACTGTCTTTTTGCTGCCTTTCTGGACTATTTTTCACAGCAGCCAAAACCAAGGGTAACTCACCTCTCAGTTTAACACGGTCACCAATTCACTAAAATGAACCACAGTGGGGCTGGCGGTGTAGCTCGGTGTGAGCATATTTGCCTAGCAAGTGTGAGGCCCTTAGTTCAATCCCCACAGTGGAAAACAGAAAGGGAAAGAGTCTCACGCTGTCTTGAGTCCTTTAATCTTTCTGCAGCGCGAGCATGAGCGTGGGAGGAAAACCAACATGGTGTGCTAATGAGTGCCTTCAGATCTGACAGAATTGTTTTTACCAGACTTTCTGATGCTTGGGAATTCAGAGGTGTCAATTATAACACTGTTGCCAGGGTGACGGAGGATCAAGGGAGACCACCATCTCTCATGCCTTTGGACACCTGCAAGGTTATTTTGTGGGAATTATACTTTAAACGACAAAATCATAGGACAGGAGAAGGCAAATGCATTGACAACCGTAATTACCATCCATAGCTCTCAAACTACGTACGTGGGACTCCGAAACACATTTATAGACTTTTTGATTATTTTCAGTTTATCATTTAATCAAACTGGACTCGGGAGTGATGGTTTCACGTCAGGAGATTCTATCTCTTTATCCTCAGCCCTCCCCTCCTCTCTTTTCCCCTGCCCTCCTCCTCTGCTCCCCTCTCCTCTCCTTTCATCCTCCCTCCCTATAGTTGTAAAACAAAGGAAAGGGAAGATAGTTTAGAAGGTAGAAGCTTCTTATGCCAAGTCTGATGACCTGGATGTAAGCCTCCTGGTCCAGTTGGTGGAAAGAGGAAACCATCCCCTAGGGTAGTCCTCTGACCACAATACAT
Organism: Acomys minous; assembly: GCF_964271855.1. NCBI lineage: Eukaryota > Metazoa > Chordata > Mammalia > Rodentia > Muridae > Acomys > Acomys minous. The sequence continues at coordinate 8,477,767 of NC_140502.1, forward strand.
GAACTGTGGCACAGGCACACAACACATACACACACGTAAACATACACACACAACATAAAACACAATTTTGTTTTGTTTTGTTTTTTGAGACAGGGTTTCCCTGTGTAGCCTTGGCTGTCCTGGACTCACTTTGCAGATCAGGCTGGCCTCGAGCTCACAGCGATCTGCTTGCTTCTGCCTCGTGGGTGCTGGGATTAAAGGCGTGCACCACCAGGCCCTGCTAACCATTTCTTCTTAATCTCTACCTTATATTTTATTTTTATTAGTAGTATGACATTTGCTTAGTATATACGTGTGTGTGTGTGTGTGTGTGTGTGTGTGTGTGTGTGTGTGTGTAGAAGTCAGAGGACAATTTACAGGAGCTAGTTCTCTGTTTCCACCGTTTGGTTCCTGGGAATGGAGCTCAGGCCATCAGACTAGACAGCAAATGCCTTTACCAATGAGCCATCTCACTGGCTCATGTTCCTTGAACTACTTATAGCTAGATACAAGGAGGCAGGTGGTGGTGGTGGTGTGTGCCTTTAATCCCAGCACTTGGGAGGCAGAGACAGGTGGATCTCTGTGAGTTCGAGAGGCCAGCCTAGTCTATAAAGAAAAGTCCAGGATCCACAGAGAAACCCTGTCTCGAGGGGTGGGGGCGGGGGCAAGACTTGAAGATTTTTTTTCCAGATGTGGCCTCACTGTGTACCCCAGGCAGGCCTTGAGCTCTTCCTGCTGCCACCTCCCACAAGATAGAAGGTAGAAGAGTACAGACATGTGCTATCATACTAGGCATAGAGGTTTGAACTTTCTGGAAACCAGAGCCTTGTGTATGCTAGGCAAGTAATCTTCCATCACTGAGCCACACTTCCAGCCCCTCACTGGGGGATTCTAGGCAGGTGCTCTACCATCACTGAGCCACACCCCAGCCCCTCACTGGGGGATTCTAGGCAGGGGCTCTACCATCACTGAGCCACAACTCCAGCCCCTCAACTGGGGGATTCTAGGCAGGGGCTCTACCACTGAGCCACACCCCAGCCCCTCACTGGAGGATTCTATGCAGGGCCTCTACCACTGAGCCACACCCTAGCCCCTCACTGGGGGATTCTAGGCAAGGGCTCTACCACTAAGCCACACCCCCAGCCCCTCACTGGGGGGTTCTAGGCAAGGGCTCTACCACTGAGCCATGCCCTCAGCCCTTCACTGGGGGATTCTAGGCAAGGGCTCTACCACTGAGCCACACCCCAGCCCCTCACTGGAGGATTCTAGGCAGGGGCTCTACCACTGAGCCACACCCCAGCCCCTCACTGGGGGATTCTAGGCAGGGGCTCTACCACTGAGCCACACCCCAGCCCCTCACTGGAGGATTCTATGCAGGGCCTCTACCACTAAGCCACACCCCAGCCCCTCACTGGGGGATTCTAGGCAAGGGCTCTACTACTAGGCCACACCCCCAGCCCCTCACTGGGGGGTTCTAGGCAAGGGCTCTACCACTGAGCCACACCCCCAGCCCCTCACTGGGGGATTCTAGGCAGGGGCTCTACCACTGAGCCACACCCCAGCCCCTCACTGGGGGATTCTAGGCAGGGGCTCTACCACTGAGCCACACCCCAGCCCCTCACTGGGGGATTCTAGGCAGGGGCTCTACCACTGAGCCACACCCCCAGGCCCTCACCAAGGGATTCTTGCCAAGCCCTCATCTGTTGCTGAGCCACAATCTCCAGCCCCATACAACTCTTTTAAACCTAAACGGGGTATTATGTAGACCTAAAGAACAAACAGAAAAGTGAGTCAGTTCCCTACCCTGTCTCACAAAAACACACCATGAAAACGGAAGCCAGAGGCAGGGAGGCCAGGAGATCTCTGTGAGTTTGAGACCAGCCTGGTCTACATGGTGAGTTCCAGGACAGCCAGAGTGCCAGAGCTAAAGAAAGACCCTGTATCAGAAAACCAAACGCACAGCCAGGCAGCGGTGGCACACTCCTTTAATCCCAGCACTCAGGCGGCAGAAGCCACCAGATCTCTCTTGAGTTTAAAGCCAGCCTGGTGTACAGAGTGAGTTCCGGGACAGCCAGGGCTGCACACAGAGAAACCCTGTCTCAAAAACCCAAGAAGACAACAACAAAAACAAAAAAACAACACACACACACACACCAATGTCTGTAGCCCACTTTGTAGAATGCACTGCGAAGATGCTATGTCTACACGGCAAACGGGCATTTTTACATTCTTGCGTCTCCAGCCTGCAATATATCAGCAACAGGAAGGGAGGGACGGCCTTGTGACAGCGATGTGGGCGATAGGAGAGGCAAGGAAAACTGTTACTCTAACCACAGTGAATCTGACACTGGATGTGCAACACTTACCTCTCTAGATCAAGAGAGACTTTAGTTCTCTGCAGGCTTGGATAGGAGTGTCCAGAAATTAGACTCCATTCTGACACTAACCCCCAGGATCCAGCACAGACCCTCCAGGTGAGGACTCTGTCCCCCAAAGCCAGGCCTATGTCTAGTGTCAGTTGCAAGTGGCAGGTCTCCCTGTTACTTACACTTCTGCTTGGCTTGCTATGGATACTATGACCCCTTGTCATCTTAGCTGCCCTAAGCACTCAAGGACCTCCAGAAAACAGTCTCCTTACTATTGCAGTTTATTATAAAAAAATAAGTGGGGTTCTGCCAAGTGATGAGACAAGGTGTTAGGTGGGGTAGGGAGAACAATGACTAAAATGCATTATATACGAATATAACATCATCTTCATCTAGGATAAGTAAATAATAAGGCGGCCCCAGTGGTTCATGCCTGTAAATACCAACTACTCCGGAGGTTAAGGCAGGAGCATCGCAAATTCAAAGATTGCCTGGGATACAACGTAAGTTCAATGCCGGCCTGGAGAATTTAGGGAAACTGTCTCGAAATGTGAACAATAAAGTTAAAAACGGCTCGGGGTATAACTCAGAAGAGGAGGGGGCTGGAGAGATGGCTCAGTGGTAAGAGGACAGCCTGGTCTTCCGAAGGTCCTGAGTTCAATTCCCAGCAACCACATGGTGGCTCATAACCATCTGTAATGTGATACGGCATCCTCTTCTGGCTTGCAGGAATACATGCAAGCAGAGCACTGTATACATAATAATAAATAAGTAAATCTTTAGAAGAAGAAGAAGAAGAAGAAGAAGAAGAAGAAGAGGAAGAGGAAGAGGAAGAGGAAGAAAAAGAGGAGCATTGGCATTGGTATAAGATCCTGGTTTCTGGAGTTGGTGAGATGGACCACAAGTAAAGAGAAGCACTTGACACCAAGACTAAGGACCTAAGTTTGATGCCTGGACCCACATGGTGGAAGAAAAGAGCCAGCTTTCACACATGCTCCTATGCACATACACATACAGGCACACAAATAAATAAATAAAGTCTGTCTTGTAAAACCTTGAGTGCCGGGGCTGAAGACATGGTCAGGAGGTAGACATGCCAATTGCTCTAGCAGAGCACCAGAGTTCAGCTCCCAGCACACCTTAGGGAGGCTCACAATTGCCTGTAAGTCCAGCTCCAGGGGAATCCAATGCCTCAGGATTTCTGGGACATGTACATTCATATGTACACTCTTTTTTTTAAGAAAAAATATATTTTATTTAATTTTAATTTATGTGCACTGGTGTGAGGGTGTCAGATCTTGGAGTCACAGACAGTTGTGAGCTGCCATGTGGGTGCTGGGTATTGAACCTGGGTCCTTTGGAAGAGCAGGCAGTGCTCTTAACCACTGAGCCATCTCTCCAGCCCCACGTGTACACTCTTATAGACACACACACACACACACACACACACACACACACACACACACACACACCACACCACACACCATAGGGAAAAATAAACTGAAATATAGTCTCAAAGACTTTGGTGAATTCCACCCCCCCACACACACAAAAAGCTCAAGGCTGCCTGTGGGGTAAACAAATGCAAGAAACACCATGTGGTGGTGCACACCTTTAATCCCAGCACTTGGGAGGCAGAGGCAGAGGCAGGCGGATCTCTGTGAGTTCGAGGCCAGCCTGGTGTACAGAGTGAGTCTAGGAGTGCCAGGAGAACACAGAGAGACCCTGTCTTGAAAAATGAAAAAATAAAACAAAACAACAACAACACAAGAAACATCACATGGAAGGGGCAACATCAAGGTATCTGGAAAGACACGTTTGCATAAGGCCAAGGGGCAGATCACGTATCACAGAGTCAGGGGTTTAGCAAGGCCGAAGGGGTGAGTGTATATCATGGGGTTACAAGCTCAGCGTTGGCTGAAAACCATGGTTTTCAGGACACAGACACTTCTCCTTGTAAGGGATGGAGACAATGTGGCTCCTGTTTTGGTTTCCATGAGGAGCAAGCTGCCCTCCATGGCCTCTGCATCAGCTCCTGACTCCAGGCTCCTTCCCTGCTGCAGTGGTGATGAACTGTTACATGGAAGTGTGAGGCAAATAAATACTTTTCTTCCCAACCGGCTTTTGGTCGTGGTGTTTCATCACAGCAATAGAATCTTCCCCCCCTCCCCCAAGACAAGGTTTCTCTGTGTAGCCTTGGCTGTTCTGGACTCACGTGTAGACCAGGCTGGCCTCGAACTCAGAGATCCACCTCTGCCTCTCGTGCGCCACCACGCCTCTCTCTCTCTCTCTCTCTCTCTCTCTCTCTCTCTCTCTCTCTCTCTCTCTCTCTCTCGCTCTCTTTGAGACAGGATTTCTCTACGTAGCCTTAGCTATCCTGGACTCTCTTTGTAGACCAGGCTGGCCTCGAACTCACAGCGATCCACCTGCCTCTGCCTCCCAAGTGCTGGGATTAAAGGTGTGCGCCACTACACCTGGCTGAAACTCTTAACAAAACACCACATAACCATGGAATTTTTGGCTCTACTCTCTAGCTTCTAAGGCATTGCAGCATGGCTCAGAAAAAGACGATCGTGGGGCCTTGGAAAATGGCTCAGTGGAGTAAAGGTGCTCTGGTGGTTTGAAGAAAAATGGCCCTCATAGACTCATATATTTGAATGATTAGTCACCTGGGAGTGGAACTATTTGAGAAGGATTAGGATTAGGAGGTGTAGCCTTGGAGTAGTGTATGAGTTTATCTAATAAAGCAACAGTTTTCTTTTTTTAAAGGTGTATTTATTTATTATGTATACAATGTTCTGCCTACACATATACCCACAGGCCAGAAGAGGGCACCAGATCTCATTATAGATGGTTGTGAGCTGCCATGTGGTTTCTGGGAATTGAACTCAGGACCTTTGGAACACCAGTCAGTGCTTTTAACCTCTGAGCCATCTTTCCAGTCCAGCAACAGTTTTCTTTAGCCCTGCTAGCTTCCAAAATAATTGGCACAGACAGACTATGATTTATTTTACAACAGTAATTAGCATTAAAATACATACGGCTAGACCAAACCCCAAAAGAATGGGTGTGACTTTCTATTTTTCTTTTCTTCTTTTGATTTTTTTTTGTTTTTTTTTTGAGACAGGGTCTCTCTGTGTAGCCTTGGCTGTCCTGGACTCCCTTTGTAGACCAGGCTGGCCTCGAACTCACAGCGATCCGCCTGCCTCTGCCTCCCGAGTGCTGGGATTAAAGGCGTGTGCCACCAGCGCCTGGATGGAGGAAGTGTTTCTACTGGGCATGGGGTTGGAGATTTCAAAAGGTTTCTCTTCATCTGAATGTAGCTATCAGCTACAGCTCTATCACCACCACATGGCTGCCGCGCTCCCCACCGTGCTGATAATGGACCAGCCCTCTGATATTGTAAGCAAACCCTCTAAGTAAATGCTTCTTTCATACGAGCTACGACGGCCATGGTGTCTCCTCACAGCCATAGAACAACCGCTAGGACAGGTGCTTGCCGCCAACACGGACAACATGAGTTCTATCCTTTGGTCCCACTTCGCTGAAGGAGAAAACCAGCTCCCCAGAGTGATGCTCTGACCGCCAAACATACATGCTGTGGTGTAAGAGCGAAGAATGGAAATCTACCACTAGGTGGAGCCATGCCATCATCTTCTCCCTGTTCTACTTGGGCAGCTCAATCACCCCTGAGCAAGGCGGGTCCACCTTAACCCATGCTAAAGAAATAGAATAATAGTTATCCCTTTCATGTGATACTATACTTTGCCTTCACAGTATTATTATTATTTTTTCCCCAGTATTCTTGCTCTGACAGAATCCCTACAAACTACTGAGATTTAGCTGGGTCTGCCCGCCTTTCTGAATCCTGACTTTTTTCTACTGTCTTTTTCTTCCGGATAGTGGTAAGAGCCTAAAGATGCTTTCCCTGGTACTTTGGGCTTCCATGCTTCCCCTCCCCACCATGTGGGCCAGTCTCCATGGTGAGTTAATTCAAACCAGCACGGCCTTGTTTTTCATCTCTTCCCCCCATCCTTCACCTCTGAGCAGCTGCTGAGGTTTATAGCTTGCCTGTCCTGTGTAGGCTCAGTCTTCTTTTAAGTTTATTCAACGCAACACATTCTCCAAGTTCACTGTGCTGCCTGACCACGTCCACGACTGAAGCCGCCTCTAAGCTGGAATTCCGTCGCTGAGTCAGCCCCAGCCTTTCTTGTCAGCACCAGGAGGCACGGCACTCCTGTAGGTGTCTCTGTCTGCCTCCCCTTTCGTGAATCTTGCAGGTCGCTCACCCTCTGGACCTTTGGGCCGAGGTCTGCCAGTCTCGGGACGGCTGTGGCGCAGGGTGTAGGGCACGATCTCCGGAGGCAGGTGGAGGTAATCTCGGAGACACTGGATGCACTCGTTGGTGAGGTAACAATAGAAATGTCTCCAGGCAAACTGCTCCTTCACGTAGCCTCGAGATTTGAGAGACTGCATGGCCTTCATCACGTGAAGGTTGGGCACATTCTTGTCCACCAGCTCATGGTGTTTGGGCATATGGCCATCTTTCTTGGCAACCATCACTCCTTCCTTAAAAAGGAGTTCATAGACGGAAATCCGGGTCTTCTTGGGCATCAATATTGCGGTGGCTGCAGGGTCCAGGACAGCCAAGGCTACACAGAAAAACCCTGTCTCGAAAAACCAAAAAAAAAAAAAAGAAAAGAAAAGAAAAGAAAAACAAAAACAAAAACAAAATAATAATAATAATAATTTTTTTTTTTTGGCCAGGGATTTGAGGTTGTAGCGTAGGGGTAAAGTACTTGCCTAGCATGTACAAGGACTTGGATTCAACACCTTGCACTAATAAACAAACAAACATAAAACCCTAAAACATTGGAAGAAAGATGAGGATTTTATTACTACAGATTTAGGAGCCCGGAGAGATGGCTTAGCAGTTAAGACTCCTGGATACGCTTCAAGAGGACCTTGGTTGGGCTCCTAGTATCCACAAGGTGCCTCATACCCAGTTCCAAGGGACCAGATGCCCTCTTCTGCCCTCCTCGGGGACCTAGGCCTACAACTGATCTACAGACATGCAGGCAGGCAAAAAACACTCACACATGCCAAAACGTAACGTGCCAGGGGCCAGCCAGATGGCTCAGTGGGTAAGCCTGACAGCCCAAATTCAAACTCTGGGGCCTGCAGGACGGACAGAGAAAATCAACTCCTGAAAGTTGTCCTTTCACCTCCATACATATGCTGAGGCATGTGTAGCACCACTTAAAATATGTCATCATAAGCCGGGCGTGGTGGCGCACGCCTATAATCCCAGCACTCCGGAGGCAGAGGCAGGTGGATTGCTGTGAGTTTGAGGCCAGCCTAGCCTACAAAGTGGGTCCAGGACAGACAAGGCTACACAGAGAGACACTGTCTCGAAAAACAAAAAACAAAAAACAAAAAACAAAAACAAAAACAAGCCATTATGAATAAATGTTTGCTGAGTGCTGAGTATGGTAGGATGGACCTGTGATCCTAGCATAGCCAGAAAGGAAGATTTTTTTTTTTAATTTTTAACTTTTAAAAAAAGATTTATTTATTATTATGTATACAGTGCTCTGCCTGCATGTACACCTGCGGGCCAGAAGAGGGCGTCAGATCACATTATAGATGGTTGTGAGCCACCATGTGGTTGCTGGGAATTGAACTCAGGACCTCCAGAGGAGCAGTCAGTGCTCTTAACCTCTGAGCCATCTCTCCAGCCCAGATTTTAATAATAATAATAATAATAATAATAATATTATTATTATTATTATTATTATTATTATTATTATTATTATTGTTGTTGTTGTTGTTATTGTTATTATTATTATTAATTTGAGACAGGGTTTCTCTATGTAGCCTTTGCTCTCCTGGACTTAATTTGAAGACCAGGCTGGCCTGAGACCCACACAGATCGGCTTGCCTCTGCCTCCCTGAGTGCTGGGATCAAAGGCATGTGCCACCATGCCCGGCTTGAAAGAGGTTTTCAAGAGAGGAAAATGTCACTAACATTAACTGAATATCATTTACCACAGGCCAGTCACTGCCTTTAATCCTTCAATGAGCCTAATAATGTGGTATTAAACCATTTTGCAAACAAGCCAAAAAAAAAAAAAAAAGACAAAAGTTGCAATATTATCCACTCTTCTGAGAGGTCTGAGAGATACCCAACAAGGAGCAACGGTACAAAAAGGTGAAGACGGATTAATCTCCTGGAGTCTGGAGGCCCTGGGATGTTCAAGAGGCTTTTCTGCCCATTTCCAGGCCATCACTTCTCATCCCGCGTGCCTATACCCAGTTTTGCTGGGGCAGGAGGCCACCAAAGGCAAAGCTCCCGCAGTGCCAGTCAAAAGTAACTATGATGCCCAGGCAGATGAGGATCAGGCCCGCCAGCCCCAAACGGAGGAGGTTTCCTTGGGTATAGTCCGAGGAGCTGGAGCCTGTGGGCCAAAAAGATGGAGACAGGGTGTCGTTCCCGTATCCCAGAGTCTCGGTGCTCTTCTGGGTCTCTGACACATAGATGGAGTTGTCCCTAAATTGGATGGAGTTCATTTCCCGGGTCCCGTCCCACGCGCCGCGCCCCCATCCCCCGGGTCTGAAGGAGGAGGAGAACCAGAGCACCTCACCTTCCGAGCTGATGACCAGTGACTGGCTGCGCTGCGACAGCACGTAGGGGGCGGAGGGCGTGTGGTAATAGCAGCTGTAAGTACCAGGGGCATCAGCGCCAGTGAGAAGGAAGTCAGCCCAGGGCTGCACGGAGTCGATGTACCGCAGAGGGGTCGCCACGCCCACGCGATACAGCACAAAGCTCATGCCCCGCATGCGGCCTGCACAGCGTAGGCTCACGTTGGCTCCTGGAGCCACCACAGGCCCAGGCAATGCCACCAGGGATGGTCTGGGCAGCTGATCTGTGGAACCCAGGCAAGCCCTTAACTTAGGTAGGCTGCCCTGTCTCTCTCTTTGTCCCTCCACTGCTCCCCTCTTCAGCCTCTTTTCCCATCCCCCAACCTCCCCTTCTCCTATACGTTCAAGGAGCTCTCAATCTTCCTCCCTAGCATCTCTCTCCTTGTATCTCTTTTCTTTTTTTCTTTTAAAAAATATTTATTTATGACCGGGCAGTGGTGGTGCACGCCTTTAATCCCAGCACTCGGGAAGCAGAGGCAGGAGGATCGCTGTGAGTTCGAGGCCAGCCTGGACTACAAAGCGAGTCTAGGACAGTCAAGACTGCACAGAGAAACCCTGTCTCGAAAAACCAAAAAAAAAAAAATTTTTTTTTTAAAATTTATTATGTATACAGTGCTCTGCCTGCATGTACACCCGCAGGCCAGAAGAGGGCATCAGATCACATAAGAGATGGCTGTGAGCCACCATGTGGTGGCTGGGAATTAGAACTCATGACCTCTGGAAGAGCAGTCAGTGCTCTTAACCGCTGAGCCATCTCTCCAGCCCCCGCCACCGCGCCCGGCCCCACCCTCTGTCTTAATCTCATTCCTGGTGCCCTTCTCCCATTCCTCCCGGATCTTACCTATTACCAGCAGTTCCAGGACATTACTGGGCTGGGACCAGACCCCCGGCCCCCAGTCTGTCCTGCGGTAGCTGCAGTGATAACTGCCCGCCTGGGCCAGAGTCACCTCCTCCAGGAAGAACTCGGCCAGCTCAATGGACACGTCTCGGAGGAACAGGGGGGTGACAACACCAGTTCTGAAGAGTGCAAACCGCCAGGCAGGTTGGGGTGCTCGGCACTTCAAGGTCACGTTGACGCCAGGAGTCACAACTGCAGCAGGATGGGCCCCTAGCCATGGCTGGGGATATGCGACTGGGGGCGCTTAATGAGGAAGAGTGTTTGGTTACTCAGGACCCCCCAACCCAGAAGCCCCAGAAGCTAGGCGGAAGTTGGACACCTTGGATCTCTATAAAGGAGGGGAGGGCCTGGCGTACAGTCACAGCTGGCCTAAACTAGCTGAAATTCACACGAATAGGACTCTTTTTTTGGGGGGGGGAGGGGGGAGGGTTTCGAGACAGGGTTTCTCTGTGTAGCCTAGGCTGTCCAAAACTCACATTGTAGACCAGGTTGGCCTCGAACTCGCAGAGATCCGCCGGCCTCTGCCTCTGGGTGCTGGGATTAAAGGAGTGCGCCACTTAACTTTGAGCTTTTCCCCATGGTTATCCGTCTGTTTGTGCTAAGGATCGAACCTATGCATTGTGGGGGAATCACTCTCTCTACCAGTAAGATTTAGATCGATTTAAACCCTCTCCATAATTTGTTTGTTTGAGATAAGATCTTATGGAGCCGTGGGCAGCCTTGACCTTGCTATGTAGCAGAGAATAACCTTCAACTCCTGACCACCACCTTCCCCCCCCCCCCCCCCATCTATGCAGTGCTGGAGTCTGCTCGGAAGCAATCTACCAACTGAGTTACACCCCAATCCCTTCTCTGCAATTTTAAGGCATAGTTTTAAAATGTCATACCAGGAATGGTTACTTTTGTTTCAATTTACTATTACTACTGTTTTGGGGTTTGTTTGTTTGTTTTTTTGGTTTTTCCAGACAGGGTTTCTCTGTGTAGCCTTGGCTGTCCTGGACTTGCATTGTAGACCAGGCTGGCCTCGAACTCACAGCGATCCACCTGCCTCTCCCTCCCGAGTGCTGGAATTAAAAACGTGCGCCACCCTGGCGTGGCCTGTTTGGTTTTTTGTTTGTTTGTTTGGTTGGTTTTTTGTTTTTTGTTTTTTTGAGGTTTTTTGTTTTTTGGTTTTTTTTGTTTTTGTTTTTGGTATTGTTTTTGAGACAAAACCTCACTATGTAGCACAGTTTGTCCTAGGGCATATTAGTGGTACAGGCTGGCTTCAAATCTGTAATCTTTCTGCCTCAGCTTCCCAAGTGCTGAGATGATAGATCCCTATCTATCACACTTCGATAGAAACAGTTATGGTTTGCAACATGCCAATAGTCACTGCTATGGTTTGAACATGTTCCCCAATTTAATCTTTGACATAACAATGTTTTTTTGGTTTTGGTTTTGGTTTTTCCAGGGTTTCTCTGTATAATAGCCTTGGCTGTTCTAGAACACTTTTTATAGATCAAGCTGGCCTGACCTCACTGCCTCTGCCCTTTCAAGTGCTGGGATTAAAGGTGTGCGTCACGACTGACCAGTTTGAAACATAGGTCCTTAACAGGTAACAAAATAGGGGGCTAAAGAGATGACTTAATGCTGGGCTCAGTGGCACACACCTGTCATCCCAGCATTCAGGGAGGCAGAGAGGCAGGGGAATTGCTGTGAGTTCAAGGCCAGCCTGGTCTACAAAGTTCAGGCCTCTACAAAGTCCAGGGCAGCCAAGGCTGCACAGAGAAGCCTTGACTGGAAAAACCAAACCAAACCAACCAACCAACCAACAGAATACCAGGTATTGTGATGTATGGGTGACCATCCCTCAGTGAGGACTGGGGTGTGGCTGAGTGGTAGAGCACCTGCCTAGAATGCCCCCGTGAGGGGCTGGAAGTCTTGTTCAGTGAGAGAACACTCACCCACTATGTACAACCCACCCCCAGCACATATCCAAACAATAAAAATATAACAAGGGCAATCACTCAATAACGCCACAGCTTCACCATAAGCTTTGTTGGTGTTGTTTGCTTGTTTTTTTTTGTTTTGTTTTGTTTTGTTTTTTTGAGACAGTATTTCTCTGTGTAGCCCTGGCTGTCCTGGAACTTGCTCTGAAGACCAGGCTGGCCTCGAACTCAGAGATCCACCTGCCTCTGCCTCTACCTCTTCCTCCAAAGTACTGAGATTAAAGGCATGAGCCGCCACCAGCTGTTTGTTTTCTTTCTTTCTTTTTTTTTTCTTGAGACAGGTCTCAGGGTCTCACTCTGCAGACCAGGCTGTCCTTGAACTCACAGAAAGAAATCTTCCTGCCTCTGTCTTCCAAGTGCTGGGACTAAAGGCATACACCACTACCGCCACCACCACCACCATAGGCAAATTATTATTTCCAAATAAATTTAAAAGCTGAAAAATAACTGCTTAACGGTTGGGAAATATCTCCAAGACACAATGTAAAATTAACACTTAAGACCCAGAATGACGTCTTTAATCCCAGCCCTGGGGAGGCAGAGGCAGGCGGATCGCTGTGAGTTCGAGGCCAGCCTGGTCTACAAAGTGAGTCCAGGATCGCCCAGGCTACACAGAGAAACCCTGTCTTGAAAAAAAACAAAAAAGAAAAAAAGAAAAAAAAAAAAAGACCCAGAATGAGCCATGAAATGCCAATTTCGTCCGGCAAGAGAAGGAGGAAGTATGCAAATGCGTGATGCGTATGAATGCACGGAACACTTTTTGTGGAATTCAGGAACACAGGAAGGGGAAGTGGAAGACTGTCGAATCTTTGGTAAAAAAAAAAATTGGCTTTATCATTAAAAATTAGGGGCTGGGAGAGATGGCTTAGCAGACGAGAGCACTGGCTGCTTTTGCAAAAGACTGGGGTGTGTGTGTGATTCTCAGCACCACCTGGTGTCTCACGACCAACTGTCACCCCCAGTTCCAGAGGACCCTAGTGCCTTCTTCTGAGCTCTGCAAGCACCAGGCATGCATGTGGTGTACATATGTACGCAACAGGCAAACCACTCAAACACATAAACTAACAGGCAAATTGACTGATAATTCACATATGAACGGCTTCTCAGATGATTTTCATTTGAAAGTGGAGTATACTGGAAGAAAGTTTGAGAGAAAAGAAACAACTCCTCTATCAGAAAACCCAAGAAGAAACGGTCTCCGGGTAGGGGAGCTCTGCTTTTGCTGGTACCACTGGCATTGAGGAAATGCCATGTCTGAAGGCCTGGACTATGCCAGGATCTGAGGCAACAGTTTGCCTATATAATCGTATTAAGTCCTCACTGCAGCCCACTTTCCAAAGGAGGAAATGGAGTCTCCGAGATTCCTGGTTTGATCAAAGCCATGTAATGAACAGGATTGTCTAGGTCTCTTTAACAAATCCACATTCATAGCCAGGCGTGGTGGCGCACGCTTTAATCCCAGCACTCGGAAGGCAGAGGCGGGCGGGTCACTGTGAGTTTGAGGCCAGCCTGGTCTACAAAGCGAGTCCAGGACACCCAGCGAAGAGAAACTCTGTCTTGGGGGGAAAAAAACCCCAACAAAACAAGCAAACAATCCACATTTGTGGTCTTCTCTACTCATCTCTCATTCACTAAAGGGATGAAGGAAAGGGAAGGCGGGGAGGGGGGGGTAGGGGAAAGGAGATGGGAGGGATGGAAGTCAGGGGAGAAGGGGAAGGATACAGGAGAAAAGGGAGAAGGGAAAGAAACAAGGTAGGTAGGAGGACGAAGGGATGGAAGGAAGAGAGGGGAGTGAGGAAACCTGGGGTGAAGCTGGGTATCAAACCAGATGGCGGGGAGAGCGGGGAGAGCGGGGAGAGCGGGGATGGCGGGGATGGCGGGGATGGCGGAGCGAGCAGGATGAAAGAGAGCTTTTGGAGTTCGCCACTCACCTGCTGGTGTGAAGTCCGCATGACACACGGGCCCTGGAAAAGGGTAGGGACCCAGATCTTTACAAAGTCCTTTGTGACTACCAGTCTCCCTCACTGGCAGCCCTAGACTGCTTACATGGTTTCTTTTTCCTCTGAAAACAAGAATCCCCCCTCCCCGGCCCCTCCGCCCCTCCCCCCTCCCCCCTTCCCCACCTCCCGCGCTCCTCCCCCCTCCCCCCCCCCCCCCCCCCGCCATCTTCTTTTGGATCAAGCAAAACTCCAGACTTTCCATCATCATACTTAAGAAGCCAGCTGTCAGCCGGGCATGGTGGCGCACGCCTTTAATCCCAGCACTCGGGAGGCAGAGGCAGGCAGATCGCTGTGAGTTCCAGGCCAGCCTGGTCTACAAAGTGAGTCCAGGATGGCCAAGGCTACGAGAAACCCTGTCTCGAAAAACCAAAAAAAAAAAAAAAAAAAAAGAAGCCAGCTGTCCAGCTTTTTGTTTTCCACCTTTCCTGAGAACATAATCTACTCGTGGGGAGGTGGGGGGATGGGAGGATGGGGAGATGGGGGAGGTAGGGGAGGTAGGAGACTGTGAGGTGGGGGGGGTTGGGGGTGGGGGTGGGGCACTGGGGGATGTTTCTCTCTCTTGGGGTTTGGGGGTGTAGACGCCCTTCTCCCTCCTGCCTAGAGAGCCAGAGAAACCTATGCTCAATCCCAGACCCAGCAATCTGTCTTCCCCATTTATAGGACTCTGGTATCTGGGTACCAGTCCCTACTCTTTTTTCCAAACTAGATGTTGAATTCCAGATGATCAGATAGATACAGCTCTCAGCCCAGGCAAGGACCCCTCCCCCGCCCCCCGCGCACCCGCCCCCCCCCCCCCAGGCGGGACGGCTCACAGAGAGTTAACAGCTGGAGGATCAGCGACAGGATCATGGCCGGCACTGTTCCTGGAGCTGGGGGCAAAGGCTGATCCTGCCTTGTACCCTCGGAGGAAATGAGGCAACCCCAGAAAACCATGTGAGAGCCATGTTTAGGGAACAGAGGAGTCAGGTGGGGGCGCCTTGGCAACTGTGTCATAGCCTCATTGTCCTGGAAAAAAGATGCAAGAGGGGACAGTCATAGCCTCCGGTGTTCATTAATTCAACTTAAAAGCAGGGGAGGCCGGGCGGTGGTGGCGCACGCCTTTAATCCCAGCACTTGGGAGGCAGAGGCAGGCGGATCGGATCGTTGTGAGTTCCAGGTCAGCCCTGGTCTACAAAGGGAGTCCAGGACAGCCAAGGCTACACAGAGAAACCTTGTCTCATAAAACAAAACAACCCCCCCCCCCAAAAAAAAAGGAGAGGAGAACTGGGGATGTTGTAGCTAAGTGGGAGATTGCTTGCCCTGTGTGTTCTAGCCCCAGTACTGAGAAGAGAAAGAAAAGGAGGTGGAGGGAGGGAAGGAAAAGGAAGAGAACAAAACAAACAAGCAGAAAGGAAAAAAGACCTTTGGTGTACAATATAATATATAGTATACGGGTGACACAGTGAAGCCTCAGACTCTATTATTGTTCACACAGTTTGACTGACTCAGGATAGATAAATAGTTGTTGTTAATAATAATAATTATTATTATTATAAAATATTTATAATTATTCATATAATTATTTATATATTATATATAATATAATTATAAAAATATATTAACTATATATAAAATATATATTATATATCATATATAAATATAATAATAATAATTATTATTATTATTTAACTTATTTTAAGTGATGTGCATGGTCTTGGAGGCTCAGGCTTGTAGTCCCTCCCACGTATTAGGGAAGCCAAGGCAGGGGGATTCTATGTTCAAAGACTGCCAGGACCATCCTGAGCCGTTTAATGAGATCCTGTCTCAAAATAAAAAGTAAAGAGAAGGCTGCAAAATGTAGCTCAACAGTAAAAAGAAATTTTTGCCTAGAATCCACCAGCGTGGGCCCGCGGTCTTAGAATCTATCAGTGAGGGATGTGGCTCAATCGTAGATAGCTAGCCTAGCCTGTGCTGGTTTTAGTCTCCAGCACGGAAGGGAGCAAAAAAAATAATAAATGCTGTGAGCTGCATACTAGCAACAGAAAGTCCTTATTCTATTTGGGATCAATTTATAATTTCCAGAATAAGCTGATGTCTATATGTGACCTCAATGCAAAGCGGACTTTCTTGCAGAAGAACTCGAAGTTACTTCTCCGATGCCTTTTCTCTCTCTCTCTCTTTCTTTCTTTCTTTCTTTCTTTCTTTCTTTCTTTCTTTCTTTCTTCTGGTTTTTCGAAACAGAGTTTCTCTGTGTGGCCTTGCATGTCCTGGACTCGCTTTGTAGAACAGGCCTCGAACTCACAGAGATCTACCTGCCTCTGCCTCACGAGTGATTAAAGGCATGTGCCACTACACCATGCAATGTGTAGCCCGGGCTGGCCTCGAACGCGTGATCCTCCTGCCTCCGATGCATTTTCTAAGCTATAAGAAAAAGGTGAGAACATCAGGTGTGCAAAGTCCTTGCGGTTTAAATCTTTGCCTCCGTGGTCCTCTATTCCAGATTTCAGAGTACCCTGAGCCTCACTCCGGAACTACAACTCCCAAAAGGCGCCACGCCCTCGCCTTCCGACTCTGCTACTTCTACTTCCAGAGGCACGCGCGGTCCAAGGGGCGGAGCCTCGCGCAAGGCAAGGGACCACAACTCCCAGAGAGCTCCGCGGCCTTGTCGCCTCCAAGACCAAGATGGCCGGGAGTAAGTACGGGCACGGGAACGCGCGAGGTTCACGTAGTTCCAGGGAAGGCTGACCCGTGGCTGAGGCTAAGGAGAGCCTTGGGGAGAGCCTTGGGGGGCGCGGTGGGATCCGTCCCAGAAAGGGGCGCGGCAGTCACGAGGGTGCTTTTGCAGAGCGGGGTTTGCTACGAGAGGGTTAGAGGTCAACGCAGCTGTCCCCAAGGGTGACTTTTCTCCCAACTCTCTAGGAATCTCCGCCTTCCTCAAGAATGCCTGGGCGAAGGAGCCGGTGCTGGTGGTGTCCTTCTCTGTCTGGGGCCTCGGTGAGTGCCCCAGGCTCGAATGTGCATCCTCGGCTCTGAGGTCACCGTTAGTCTACAGTACACTTTGCATCCCCTTACCTGTCCTGTCCTCACACCTGCCCAAGAGGTGCACACTCAACCCTGCTTGTTCTTGGACGTTCCTCGGGGAAGTCTGACTTAACGCAAATCTCTCAGCAAACCTCCCTGGCGAAGAGCCTCCAGTGGGGCAGGGCTGTTCACACTCGAGGTGCACCGAAGCCCTGGGGGATGGGGGTGTGACCTGTGAAGCAAATTCTAATTCTGATGGTCTGGGGTGGGGTTGAGCCTTGGGATTTGGCAGTCATCACAGCCCCACAGTTGTCAGTATCATCGCTGGCCCGGAGTGTGATAATGACCGTTCCTAGGACCCACACCAGCCACCCACTAACCTGACTTTCAAAGACCTGGAATGCTCTAACGTGTGTGGTTTTAATGTAGATTATAGGTTGAAATAATGAGTTGAGGTATACCGTGATTCCTTTCTATTTAAAGTTCCATTTGTTTATTTACCTGTGTGTGGGTGTGTGATTGCCACCGGTTGTGTGACTCCCAACACCAGTTGGATGGGGGTGGAGGTCAGAGGACAAATTAACTGAAATCTGTTCTCTCCTTCCATTCTTGAGTCCTAGGAATTGAGCTCAGGTGGTCTTTCTTAGCAGCAGGTACTTTTTTTTTTTTTTTTTTTTTTTTTTGGAGACAGGGTCTCTCTGTGTAGCCTTGGCTGTCCTGGACTCCCTTTGTAGACCAGGCCGGCCTCGAACTCACAGCAACCCACCTGCCTCTGCCTCCCGAGTGGTGGTATTAAAGGCGAGCAGCAGGTACTTTTACCTGCAGAGGCCTCTCACAGCTCCAGGCTTAAATACTTCCTAGACCTGATCTTATTTGTAGTTTTCGGTTTTCTGATTATTATTATTAGGGGAACACACAATTTATTTAGCCCAATCTGGCCTCAAACTCTCAGCAGTCTGCCTTGGCTTTGAATGTGTTGATATTACATGCTTGAGCCATCACACATGCATACCTTTTTTTTTTAAAGTGTGTATGTATGTCTGTGTGCGCACATGCCTATGGAAGCCAGAAGAAGGCACAGGGTTTGTTTTTGTTTTTGAAGACATGGTTTCTTTTGTAGGCCTGGCTGTCTAAATGAGGGCGTTTTGTTTGTTTGTTTGGTTTATTTTTCGAGGCAGGATTTCTCTGTGTAGTCCTGGAACTCACTTTGTAGATCAGGCTGGCCTCGAACTCACAGAGATCCGCGTGCCTGTCTCCCAAGTGCTGGGATTACAGGCGTGCGCCACCATGCCTGGTTTAGGAGCAGGAGTTAAGGGTAGTTGTGAGCTACCTGATGTGGCTGCTGGGAATTGAACTCAAGTCTTCCGAACAGTCAGCATCAAGATGAACCATCTCAGCTGGGCGTGGTGGCGCACGCCTTTAATCCCAGCACTTGGGAGGCAGAGGTAGGTGGATCGCTGTGAGTTCGAGGCCAGCCTGGTCTACAAAGTGAGTCCAGGATGGCCAAGGCTACACAGAGAGACCCTGTCTCGAAAAACAAAAAAAAAAAGATGAACCATCTCTCCAGACCTGCACCTTTAAAAATTAATTCATGTATGTGCTTCTATATGCTGCGTGTATGAGTCTCATAAACACCGGCTGCGTTTGCTGGATGCTCTAGTGCTGCAGTTAAAGTTACAGGAAGTTGTGAGCTGTCTGACTTAGGTGTTAGGAGCCAAACTCTGCAGAGGCAAGTGTTCCTAACTATGGAGCCCCCTAACATGTGTTCTTGAAGATGTGAAATTACATGTGGCTGTTACCTTGTATCAGCAAAACACTGGCCTGTGACATTCCTTTTACACACCCTCCTCCATTCCTGAAGGCTCTTGGCTATAGCCCACATGGGCTAATACAAAAGTTAAGAATCTGTGACCAGCCCGGTGGCTCACGCCTTTAATCACAGCACTCGGGAGGCAGAGGCAGGCTGATCGCTGTGAGTTCGAGGCCAGCCTGGTCTACAAAGTGAGTCCAGGACAGCCAAGGCTACACAGACAAACCCTGTCTGGAAAAACAAAAACAAAAATCTATGACCAGCCTTTGGGCCTCATGTATTCCCAAGTACCAGGCTCCAATTTCTGCTGCTCTCTACTGACAAGATTTATATCCTGTGGGGATGGTGTAGAGCGTTGAGGGACCCACTAAAGGGCTGTCTTGGTTGCGCTGGTCCATCCTGCTCCCCATTGCCAGGGTTCAGTTGCCATCTCTTCCCCCAGCTCTGGAGTGCTGCTTCATCCTTGGCTCTCACATTTACGTCTTATTCCACAGCTATAATTATGCCCATGATCAGCCCCTACACCAAGTATGCAGAAATGATCAACCAGGCCACACCCTACAACTACCCAGGTGAGCAGCCCCCCCCCCCCCAGTGCTGTGGGGACGAGTGGACAACTGCATTTGAATGTTCTGTGTACCTTTTTAAAAAGATTTATTTATTATGTATACAGATCTCATTATAGATGGTTGTGAGCCAACATATGGTTGCTGGGATTTGAACTCATGACCTTTTGAAGAGTAGTCAGTGCTCCTAACCTTTGAACCATCTCTCCAGCCCCTCTCTGTGTACTTTTAACGTAACGTGCTTTGAGCTTCTCTCTGTATCTCCCTCAATGGCCTGTGTCTTTGCCTCTGCTGAATCTCTGGCCCTCTCGTCTTTCTCACGCTCTCTGAATATGGAGCCAGACCGGGTGTTCTGTACGGAACCCTGGAGATGTGCTGGTCTCAGTGACTTGTCCTTCTGTTGTCACAGTGCCTGTGCGAGATGATGGGAACATGCCTGATATCCCCAGCCACCCCCAGGACCCCCAGGGCCCAAGCTTGGAATGGCTGAAGAACCTGTGAACACTCTTGCTGATGGAAGAGGCCCCTTCCCTGCTGCCCTCCAATAAAAAAAATGTGAAAACCAACCCCATCATCTTGTCTTTTGTTGCTTTGAGACGAAGAAGTCTCACTGTGTGTCAGCCCAGGCTGACCCGGAATCCAGTATGTAGCCAGCGTGGCCTCAGACTTAGGGCAGCCTTCCTGCCTCGGCCTCCAACCCCGAGACCTGAGTGTCATTGGAGGTGGGAGCAATGACCGCAGCCCAGACAAGCGTGCATGGGGAGTCTGTTTATTGGGTGGAAGGAGTTAGTCAAAGGGTGGGCTGGCTAGGGTAGGGTAGGCTAGCAGTTTGTCGGGCCCTCGGGAAACCCAACTTGAATCCAAGGCCTCATCTGCTTCAAAGCCAAAGTCTTCCTCAACCTTGATCTGTAACGATAAGGAAGGAGATGGAAGTGGATACGGAGACAGAGACGCCGCTCCGCCTGTGGGCACTGGCTGCCCAGGTCACACACAGATGCTCAGAGCAGCAACCCTCCCCCAGCTCACTTCCTCCTCTTCCACTGTTCCCATAATTAATCAGTTTCTTCTTCAAGCTCTGGCCTGTTTTCCCACTTCCTCTTCCCCATCCTCCTTGACCCTCAATCCCGTGTTGCCGCTCTGTCCGTCCCCCCCCCAGCCCCCGGCCCCCGGCGCCCTCAGAGCCCAGCCCAGGATTCTCACCACGCCTTGGCCCCAGCCCTCGGCTCCCACCTGCACTGGGGCCAGTTCTGGAGTCAACGAAGCCCCCACCCGTGGTGCCCGCCGCCTCTTGCGCCCACTGGGCCCCTCGCCAGGGGCTGGGCTGCTGGAGTCGAGGGGTGCAGGCGTCCTTTGGGGTGGGGAAAGTCCCTCTTTGTCTGGAGGCTCGTTCTCAGCATTGCCTGGGGTGGGGACATCTGTGCCTTGGCTGCCATCATCCTGGTAAGATGCAAAATGAAGGCAGTTAAACGACTTTCCTAAACTGGGCGCGGTGGCGCACGCCTTTTATCCCAGCACCCAGGAGGCAGAGGCAGGCGGATCGCTGTGAGTTTGAGGCCAGCCTGTTTTACAAAGCGAATCCAGGACAGCCAAGGCTGCGCAGAGAAATTCTGTCTCAAAATGCCGCCCCCCAAGAGAAAAAAACAACTTTTCTGGGTTCCCTGTTCTCCCAACGTGCTCGGAGACCAGCGCTCACCTCCAACACGATGGTGAACTGGCTATCCCGGTAGTCATCCCCGTAGGAGTCCAGCACCCTCATGAGGAACCTGTGTGGACAGAGAAGCAACCACTGGGGTCTCTTCTTGGGGAGGGAAGTAAAAGACGGTCAAGTACAGGTCTCTCTAATACTTAAGTCTAAAGTTGTCCCAAACAAAAGGTTTGGGATTCAGTAGTGAGATCCCAGCCTGTTCGACTCCAAATCAAAACTAATATCCTTAAGGTTTCATTATTGTGTTCTTTAATATCCTTTTCCTATTGTTTGGGTTAGTCGGGTTGTAAGGGAGGTAGGCTCATTTAATAAGTTCATAATAAAATTGAGCTTGGGCTGGAGAGATGGCTCAGCAGCAAAAGATTAAAACAAACAAACAGCCAGCTGGGCGTGGTGGTGCACGCCTTTAATCCCAGCACTCAGGGAGGCAGAGGCAGGCGGATTGCTGTGAGTTCAAGGACAGCCTGGTCTACAAAGTGAGTCCAGGACAGTCAAGGCTACACAGAGAAACCCTGTCTCGAAAAACAAAACAAAAAAACGAACAGCCTGGCATGGTGGCGCACATCTTTAATCCCAGCACTTGGAAGACAGGGGCAAGCAGATCTCCCAGTTGGAGGCTATCCTGGCTACAGACTGAGTTCCAGGACAGCCAGGGCCATACAGAGAAACCCTGTTTTGAAAAACGAAATAAGGCCGGGGGATGGTGGCACACATCTTTCATCCCAGCTCTTGGAAGGCAGAGGCGGACTGTTGTGAGTTCGAGGCCAGCCTGGTCTACAAAGTGAGTCCAGGACAGTCAAGGCTATACAGAGAAACCCCGTCTCAAAAAACCAAAAATTAAAAAAAAAAAAAAAAAAAAAAAAAAAGGAAAAACAAAATGAAATGAGGGATGGGTGCGGGCTGCTCTTCCTGAGGACCTGAGTTCAGGTCTCAGCCACCCTCAATGAGTGGCTGACAACCACATATACAACTCCAGCTCCAGGGGATCTGATGTCCCCTTCTGGCATCTGTATCCACATGCACGTGTGTACACAGACACACAAATAACAAAAAATGAACAGCAAACCTTGGTTTGCTCTCCACTACCACATAAAACTGGACACAGTGTTTGGAGGACGCAGTTCAGAGACACAGCAGAGGCTCTGGGCTGCTGCTTTCCTGCTGTCCTCTCTACTTATAGGGAGCAAACACTCTGTCTCTCCCTTTACCCCAATCCCGGCTCCTCTCCCCCTTGACCTCATTCTGGATCCTGATCTCTAGCTTTGTCCCTGTGCCTTCTGACGGCCAGGGAGGTGAGAGACGGCTGGAAGGGCGAGAGCTGGTGGCAGCACGTGGGAGCGCAGAGCACGCGGAACGGTACCTGCGCTCCTGCTGGAGCCTCCGGGTTATCCTTTGCACCTGATGGAGCCTGTTCAAGACTCGCTCATTCACCTGCAGGAAAGGAAGGCAGAAGAAGTGGCAAGGGTTTGAGTGAGCAATTTGAATACTTGTTTCCCAGTTCCTGGCACTATTTGGGGAGGTCTAGGAGGCGTGGCCGTACTGGAGGAATTACAGTCACTGGGGGGCAGCCGCTGAGATTTCAAAAGCTCACGCTATCTATCCCCAGTGCTGTTTCTCTGCTTCATGCTTGCTATTCAAGATGTGAGCTCTTGGCTTCCTAATGCCTCTGCTCCACCATTATGGACTTGAACTCTCTGGAACCCTCAGCCAAAAATAACTTTGTTTGTCTTTCCAAGACAGGGTTTCTCCGTGCAGCCCTGGCTGTCCTGGAACTCGCTCTGTAGACCAGGCTGGCCTCCAGCTCAGAGATCCACCTGCCTCTGCCTCCCAAGCGCTGGGATTAATAAACTCCACCTTCCCCCCTCAAGACAGGGTTTCTCTTATAATCCTGACTGTCCTGGACTCTACTCTGTAGACCTGGCTGGCCTTGGCCTTGAATTCACAGAGATCCACCTGCCTCTGCCTCCTGAGTGCTGGGATTGTAGGTGTGTGCTACCACGCCTGGCATAAACTTTTTCTTTTTTCTCGGTTTTTCAAGACAGGGTTTCTCTGTGTATCCTTGGCTGTCCTGGACATGCTTTGTAGACCAGGCTGGCCTCGAACTCACATCGATCCACCTCCCTCTGCCTCCCGAGTGCTGGGATTATAGCCGTGGGCCACCATGCCCGGCTAGACCAAGCAAATCGTATAAAAGAAAGCATTTAACTGGGGTCTTGTTTATAGTTTATAGTCCACAATCGTCATGGTGGAAAGCACACAGGCATGGCTCTGGAGCACTGGCTGAGAGCTTTACATCCTGACCCCATCCACAGGTGGGAGAAAGAGACTGGGCGTGGCACGGGCTTTTGAAACCTCAAAGCGCACCCCTGACACACCTTCTCTGACAAGGTCACACTTTATAATCCTCCCCAAATAGTTCACCTACTGGGAATAAAGCATTCCAACATATGGCGCTATGAGGGCCGTCCCCATCCAAGCACCACACCCTCACGGGCTCAAGGCTTCAAAGCACGGCCCTCAGCTGTGGGGAGGACACCAATGACTAGCCCTGGACCTCTGAAGGTCAGCCGCAGACTGCGGTACCCATCTCCCTCTCCGCTTCCTGGTACACAATGATGCTAAAGGCCTCTGCCACTTGTTCCTGCTGACACAGACCGAGCCACTCCACGATGGACTGAAACTATGAACCAGAATAAATCATTCCTCTCTGAAATTGCAGCAGCTGCCTGCTGGAGCCAGGCACGATGGCAGGTGCCTAGTAATCCCAGCCCTCCGGGAGGCAGAGGCAGGCGGGTCTCTGTGAGTTCAAGCCCAGCCTGGTCTACAAAGTGAGCCCAGGACAGCCAGGGCTACACTGTGAAACCCTGTCGTAAAAAAACCAAAAACGAGGGCTGGGTGTGGTGGCGCACGCCTTTAATCCCAGTACTGGGGAGGCAGAGGCAGGTGGATCGCTGTGAGTTTGAGGACAGCCCAGGACAGCCAGGGATACATAGCGAAACCTCATCATAAAAAAAGAAAACAAAAACAAAACAAACTAAAAAAGAGGCAGAGTAGGTGAACCTGGGGGTGCCAAAGATGAGAGGCAGGGGATCTACCTGGCCACAACGAATGAAATACAAGAGTCATCTGTGACTCACCAGAGGGCAGAACAGGTGTCTGATGGGTATGGTTGACTTTTCAAGTTGACAAGGTCTAAAAATCACCCAAGAGACAAGACTCTATGCCTGTCTGTGGGAGTCTCTAGATTGGTCTGAGGCAGGAAGACCCCCTCTACACGTGCACAGCACCATTCATTCCGTGGGCTGGCATCATCTACCCCGCCCCCCCTGCTTCCTGCCTACGAGTGCAACATGACCAACTGTCTCATCATGCCTTCTCTGCATATCCTCAAACTCCGAGCCAAAGCAAGCCTTTCATCAAGTTGCTTTTGTCTCCTATTTTGTCATAACGTGAAAAGTGATGAGTATACAGATGTTCTAGAAGAGAACACTCTGGGTGCCTGGCACAGAATTAGACCTATGGATCTGTTCATTTGTTGAAGTACAAGAGGAAACGGAAAGCGAAGGAATTGGGGGGGGGGGGAGGTGGAGGCGGAGGCAGTTTAGGCCAGAGGACCCCCAAATGAGAATCCACACTCACCTACCTGCTCGATCTCCCGGCAGCGCCGACCTAGCGCCTGGTACTTTCTTCGATTTAGTTCCCGTTGGCGACGCCTGCGACCCCGGGCTGCCTCTTCCTCTTCATCCCGCTCTCGGAGTCCTGAACCACCCAGACCACCGGAAACAAACTCCACTTCTGTCTCTAGCTCACTTTCTAGGATGTGGCCACCAAACAGGGGAGGCAGAGCCAACTCTGAGCCTGGTGGCGCGGAGAACTCTTCAAAGCCCACGGCTGCCATGGTCCTGTAGGGCCAAGAGGTTTCAGGCACCCTGCATTCGGGCTCTCCAGCGCCTTCGCAGACGCTCGGGTCCAGACCCCACAACCCCTCCCTCACACCCAGGAGCCCAGACCCCAGCCCTCCTCTCTCATTCCACGGGTCCATGCCCCCCCCCCTTACACCCAAGATTCAGACCCTAGCCTCCTCCTTCAGACCGTAGATCCCACACTCCAATCCCTTTGCTCCCAGATCCACGAGGGCACACAAACTCTTGGTCTTCTCTCCCAGGATGCTTCGTTACAGCCCCGGCACCCACAAAAAAAGACTCTAAAAGAAAGCAATCTCACAAACTACAATCTCCATCATCTCCGAGAGTACTACGGCCGATCGTTGCACATTTCGCAGCCGTGTTTTCGGATTCCTCGTTTACACAAAGCTCATCAACTCACCCTTCTCTCTGTTCCAGCTCCATTTCTCTGGTCAGGAGACTCCTCAAGCCTCAGAGAGGTGGAGCCGAGCGGAAAACTACTTGTCCCATCAGGCCTTGCGACAAAAAAAATACCCTTCGTGCCTTCTGGGAATTGTAGTTTCCCGCCTCGCTTTCGTTTGCAGCGGACTCCAATTTGGTTGAAGCTTGAAGCCCTTGGTTTTATATCTAGCGCCTCTACCGACCGTCTACGTTGTCATCGTCTTTATTCCTGTCTCGTCGCCGTGTGTTTGAGTCAGCGATTCTCCGCTTAACAGGCTCAATCCACGATGTGGTACGCGCTTGCCGAGTCCCCGCTCGCTCGCTCTCCCCGTTGCCGTCCGGCGAGGCAGCTGCTAATAAAGTTGTTTTCTAAACGCTGCCGGAAATGTCGCAAAGTGACCAATCAGAATACAGACTCATCAGCGCCGACCAGAACGTCATTAAAGAGCGCCCACAGCTCTGGGGAAGCGGATTTCTTAGAAACGAACGTGAGAGGATCCAAGCCGTGAGTGAGATGGAGAAGGGAGGGCGGGAAGCCAAGCTACTGGGTCGGGAAGAGAAAGTGTAGTGGCCGATTTAAATCATAGCCTAAGCAACAGTAAACGAACGAAGGGCCTTAGAACCAATATTCAGGACGTATGTGGATCACAACATAACTTACTTTAGGCTGCAATGGGGCATTTGGGCCAGACAGATGGAATATGAGAGCTGAAGGCAGGATGAGGGGAAAGAGCCTGGTTAGACAAAGGGAAATGGATGCTCAGAGATCCAGAGGTGTGGAGAAAAGTTGCCAGGTCAGGTGACAGGTACTTGGGCACGTGTGCTGTGTTCTGTGTGGGTAGTAACTGGAGATATGCTCCATGAACAAAACAAACTGTGGACCCCGCGTGCTGCTGCTGCTGCTGCTGCTGTTGTTGTTTGTTTGTTTTTCGAGACAGGGTTTCTCTGTGTAGCCTTGGCTGTCCTGGACTCGCATTGTAGACCAGGCTGGCCTCGAACTCACAATGATCCGCCTGCCTCTGCCTCCCGGGGTGCTGGGATTAAAGGCGTGCGCCACCACCGCCCCAGCTGACCCTGCGTGCTGTTACCAGAGCTGATGAAGAAGAAAGTTCAGGGGATTGGGAAGGAGGTGCTCCTTCTGGTACTGTGAAGGGACAGAGTCGAGGTGCGGTACTAGGGAGCCCCATTTTCACTTTCCCGTAGGCCTTGGGATGTCTCTGGCCGATGAGCTCTTGGCTGACCTTGAGGAGGCAGCAGAAGAGGAGGAAGGAGGCAGCTATGGAGAAGAGGAGGAGGAGCCAGCGATTGAGGATGTACAGGAGGAGACACAGCTGGATCTTTCTGGGGATTCAGTCAAGAGCATTGCCAAGCTATGGGATAGCAAGATGGTGAGGCGATGGTGCCCTGCTGGTCCCGGGAGGAGGAGCGGTGGTAGGAACAGCGCTTCTTCTTTCCGAGAGTCCTGCTTTCTGACTGTGCTCTCCTCCGTCAGTTCGCCGAGATCATGATGAAGATTGAGGAATACATCAGCAAGCAAGCCAAAGCTTCCGAAGGTGCCTCCTCTCCCTCGCTTTCCTCTGTCCCGTTCTCCCTCCTCGGCTTTCCCCCCCCCAGAGCACTCCCTTTCTTTTCTGGGCCAGTTACTGACCCTCTGAACACAACAGCGCGCTGTACTCAGGCATGTTGGTGTGTGTTTATGATCTCAACGCTTGGGAGGCTGAAGCAGGAGGTGCATGAATGAGTTCAGGTCCAGCCTGGGCTACACAGTGAGGCTGGGGTCAGCGTGGGTAAAACCCGGCTCAAAAATACATGCGTGCGTGCAGTTGGAGAGATGGTTAAGAGCGTCTGCTGCTCTTCCAGAGGACTTGGGTTTGGTTCTCAGCATCCACGTGGCTCATAACTATCCGTCAGTCCAGCTCTTGGGGGGATCTGACACCTTCTTCTGGTCTCTCGGGTATTACACATACATCAGGCAAAACACAGATGAAATAAACACTTTTTCAGAAGAAAGTGAGAGAACACCTATGTTTTTTTTAAAAAAAGGAAGCCAGGCGTGGTGATGCACTCCTTTAATCCCAGCACTAGGGAGGCAGAGGTGGATCGCTGCAAGTTCTAGGACAGCCAGGGCTACACAGAGAAACCTTGTCTCAAAAAACAAAAACAAAAACAAAACAAAAAAACAAAAGGGAAGAAAAGGAAATGTGTACATATTATACTGTAAAACTGATGGAGCCCTTTGTTTTTATGGTTGTGAGGGGATTTATCTTCGTGCTCCCTGAACTATAAGGTTTTTTTCCACATCCACACACCATATATATATATGTGTGTGTGTGTATGTGTATATATGTATGTACATATATTTTAAGACATGGAGATAAGTTCTCACTCTTTCGCCCTGACTAGGTAGCCTACAGTGGCCTTGAACTCGCAACCATCATTCTTTTTCAGCCTCCTGAATGTGAGGTTATAGGCAGAAGCAACATGCCCAGTCTACAGTCCTCACAGAAGGGACTGGCTGTCCCTGCATTGGGTCAGGGAAGAAGCGCCATCCCAATTGGAGTTTGGTTACTTGTGCTAACTCTGGGGAAGGAGCAAGGTCTGTCCCGAGTCACTGTGAGTGCCAAGAGTCTGCGAAAGGTCACAACTTCTACAGGACTCCCAAGTGTCAGGCTGAGAAACTTCTTGCTCCATAAAGCCAAGGAGAGTCACAGAAAGTGACATTTCCTGATGTCCTGTCTGATGAGTCAGACCTTCTGAGATCAAGGATCTATCTAGTGGGGGACATGGACACAGAGCATGTCTAGCCGAGGTGGCTCATTTTTATGCCAAGAAGACATCTCATTCTTCTATAAGGGGAGGGAAGTGTCTTCACCATCTTCTGAGTTTTAATGACTTACAGGGACATCTCAGGCCATATTATTCAATGCCAATATAATTGTCTGTGCATAAAGTGGGGTTTCTGGAAAGAGACTTAAGGAAGGGATGTTCCAGGGAGACGGAACAGTACTTGTGAAGGCCAGGAGGAGTGAAGGAGTCTTGGGTGCTCAGTGGCTGAGAGGATGAGGCAGGAAAGCAGAAAGGATGTGCGGAGGAGCTGATAAGTCAGTGGATCTCCCTGGAGTGACTTCTGTGCTGTGCCCACCAAGGCTGTGGGTCCTTGTTCAGTCTCCATCTACATGAGAGACCTTGAGTGCCCCTCTGAGGATCTTGCTCATTAGCCTCAGGACATTTAAAAAAAAATGTGTGTATTTATTATGTATACAGTGTTTTGCCTGCATGTACACTCTCAGGCCAGAAGAGGGCACCAGATCTCATTATAGATGGTTATGAGCCATCATGTGGTTGCTGGGAGTTGGACTCAGGACCTTTGGAAGAGCAGCCAGTGCTCTCAACCTCTGAGCCATCTCTCCAGCCCTAGCCTCAGGGCTTTGGAGAGCCACAGGAGGGCTTAGTTTTGGAGCAAGATGAGGTCAAGACCGTATTGGCCCAGAGAAAGTTGAAAGCAGGAAACAGGATCCTGGGGAGGATTGCCAGCCCCTGGTGCATGCTTCAGCCCCATACTTAGCCCCGCAGCCCCTGTTTTCTGATTCCATGCAGCCCGAGCCCTAGCCCCCATTTCTGTGGCTTAAGTGGTGTGAGTGTCGCTTCCCCATCCACGCTCCTTCTTCTCCGTAGTGATGGGACCAGTGGAGGCAGCCCCTGAGTACCGCGTCATCGTGGATGCCAACAACCTGACTGTGGAGATAGAAAACGAGCTGAGTGAGTGGTGGGAAGTGTCGTGGAGACACCCGTGCTTGTCCTGTGCTCTTCGCTCTGTACTTGTGACCCTAAAGGGAGGAACAGGCATGAACCCGGACCTCTTTCCTTTGCCTTTGTTGGGCAAAAATACTGCCCTGACCAGGTTCACCTTCTGTAGCAGACTAATTTATATAAAGAGAAACTGCATTCTCCTTCATCAAAGTCTGAGTAAGCAGAGCAGGTCTGCAGACACCCCTTGATCGCCCCCCCCCACCCCCCCACCCCCGCCACCTGCTTCCTGCTGCAGGGTGACTGTGTCACCTCCAAGTCCCTACCAGCAAATGTGGAGGGAAGATAAGGCGTGGTTGTTTCCTTCAGGCTGTGATCTGGAAGTTGGAAATGCATTTCAGCTCACATCCTGTAGCCCTCTGCACCTGCACAGCGCACTGCACACACAGCTCGGAAATGCAAACTTCCTGCTGGCTTCTGTGCACCAACCCATGATCTGGGGGTGTCTACTAGAGAGGTGGGAGTGGGTGTTAGGGACAGCAGCGGAGTCTGCCTCCCTCTCAGTGGACATCTGCCCTCCCTGTCCCATGTAGACATTATCCATAAGTTCATCCGGGATAAGTACTCGAAGAGATTCCCTGAGCTAGAGTCCTTGGTCCCCAATGCTCTGGATTACATCCGCACAGTCAAGGTGAGTGACGAGGAGCCTCGGGTCTAGAAATAACGGAGAGGTGCCGGGCGTGGTGGCGCACGCCTTTAATCCCAGCACTTGGGAGGCAGAGGCAGGTGGATCGCTGTGAGTTCGAGGCCAGCCTGGTCTACAGAGTGAGTCCAGGACAGCCAAGGCTACACAGAGAGACCCTGTCTCAAAAAAAAAAAAAAAAAAAAAGAAAGAAAGAAAGAAAAGAAATAATGGAGAGGCATGATGGGGCCCAGTGGCTAGGACAGACGCTGGGAAGGATGTCTAACTCACATCTCTTGCTTCTCTCCTCCCCTTGGTTTTGCGGGAGGCTCATCACTGGCCTGGCCCTTGCTTCTGGCTGCAGTTGGAGCTGGTGTCCTTTGAGCTGGCATCTGAAGGCTGGCCTGGGCAAAGGCCACAGCTGAATAAGAGCTAAGACCCCGAGTGGGGAACAAGCAAGGAGGAAGTGAGAGGGGCCGGGAGGGGAGCTTGGAGAGGTCAGACAGGTCAGAGGCCATTAGACACTGAACGTTTGGGCTCCTCTGGAAGAAGTGATGGGAGCAGGCGGCGGTGAAAGAGCAAACAGGGTCCTGCCTCTGTCCGAGAGATCAGGATGGCGGCAGAGGAAGTGTCTCTAAAAGAGTGTGCTCTTGAAGGCTTCCTTAGTGTAGCACGGCTTCCTTGGAGGCCACGTTACCCAGGTTCCACTTCTGGGTCAACAGAGCAGAGCCAGCAGCACTGACACTTTAAGTAGTGAAGTTGTAAAACTGTAAAAGGCGGCCGGGCGTGGTGGCGCACGCCTTTAATCCCAGCACTTGGGAGGCAGAGGCAGGTGGATCGCTGTGAGTTCGAAGCCAGCCTGGTCTACAAAGTGAGTCCAGGACAGCCAAGGCTACACAGAGAGACCCTGTCTCGAAAAACCAAAAAAAAAAAAAAAAAAAAAAAAAAAAATCCCAAAACTGTAAAAGGCGAGAGAGGTCTTTAGTATCTGGACCTTAGCCTTCCCAGCTTCCTCCAGGGGAGACCTGTGTTAGTGTTGGAGCAGGAGAGCTTCTAGCATCTTCTGGGGTTACTGTGATTTCTCTCGCTCTCTCCTTTCCACCTCAGGAGCTGGGCAACAGCCTGGACAAATGTAAGAACAACGAGAACCTCCAGCAGATCCTGACCAATGCCACCATCATGGTGGTCAGTGTCACCGCCTCCACCACCCAGGGGTATGTATGCCCCACGGTGAGATGCCGCGAGCCTACCGTGGGAGACTAGAAAGGGCAGAACGGGGGTCACGGGCAGGGCGGTGCTGGCTGAGAGACTTTGAGATAGCCCCAGAGCTCCAGGGACACACAGCTGAGAGGGTGGGTGGCGCTGAACACCAGTCAGAAACATACCCAGCAGAACTTGGGGTGTCCGCCCCCCCCTCCACCCTCGCCTGCTCCAGCTGTCACCTGCTCCACCACTCAGGCAGCAGCTGTCGGATGAGGAGCTAGAGCGGCTGGAGGAGGCCTGCGACATGGCCCTGGAGCTGAATGCCTCCAAGCACCGCATCTATGAGTATGTGGAGTCCCGGATGTCCTTCATCGCGCCCAACTTGTCCATCATCATTGGCGCATCCACAGCTGCCAAGATCATGGGTGAGGTCCCAGCTGGGTCCCCTGGGTCCCGTGGGCTGGGTCTGTTGATAGGTTAGATTACCGTGGGAAAGTGGGGTTTGGTCTTAGGAGCTCTGTTATGTTGTCCCCGAAGACTGAGGTCATCCAGCTGGGCACACACATAACAGAAGCATAGCAAACCGTTCTAGGTTGAGCTGGCTCAAGCAGGTTGCACAAACTTCTTCCCTGCCAACAGGTCCCCTTCATATCCTAGGGCAGTCACACAGTACTAAAGTCAGCTCTCTAACCCTCAGGCTCTCCTACCAGACGGGGCGGCAGATCCTGCCATGTGCTATGCTGCTCCTCCCAGAAGGTTCTGTAGCCAGAGCCCTTCCCTTCCTTGCAGAGAGGTGCTCACAAAAGGAGTATGGGGAAGCCGCCATCTTTGCTTACTTAGCCTGTCTTTGTGTCCCAACGGCCAGGATGCTTATACTCCTAAGGCTGCTGTTTCAGAGTTGACAAGTCTGAGACCAAGGTGCAGTCAGGCCTCTGCTTGCCTCACATACACATGCTGTGTCTTCATGCAGCCATGTCACTGTCTCTATATCCTAATTTCCTTTTCTTAGAAGACTGCCAGTCAGATGGGTTCGAGATCCATATGACCGTACCTTACCATAGCCATCTCCTTCTGTGTCCTGGGCCAGAAAGGTAGCTCAGCGGGTAAAAGTACTTGCCACCCAAGCTCGACAAGCTGAGTGTGATCCCCAAAACCCACATAAAGGGGGAGAGAGCTGAGTCCCATGAGCATCTTCTGGTCTCCATGTACATACCTACTCACATAAAACTAGTAAAAATAGACCCAGAGGTGGTGGATACACTTGTAATCCCAGCACTCAGGGAGGCAGAGGCAGGCGGATCGCTGTGAGTTCGAGGCCAGCCTGGTCTATATAATGAGCCCAGGACAGCCAAGGCTACACAGAAAAACCCTGTTGCGGAAAAATCAAAAAGAAAAAAAATTACTCCCACCTTAGGAAAAATAAAGATCCTATGCACTGCTAGATGCAGTGGCTCAGACCAGTAATCCCAGTATTTGGAAGGCTGAGGCAGGAGGTTGCTTTGAGTTTGAGGCCGGCCTCAGCTACAGACAGGAATATTTTCTCAAACCAGCGAACAAATGAAGGTGCAAGGTTGTCTTAGTCACTGTTCTATGCTGTGAAGAGACACTGCAATTAAGGCAACTCTTGTAAAAGAAAGCATTTAACTGGGGGCTCGCTTCCTCTTTTAGAGGCTTAAGCCATTGTCCTCATGGCCGGGAGCATGGCAGTGGACGGATGTGGTGCTGGAGATGTAACTGAGAGCTATATCCCGATCCGTACCAGAGAGAGAGAGAGAGAGAGAGAGAGAGAGAGAGAGAGAGAGAGAGAGAGAGAGAGAAGGAGAGAGCGATTGGATCTGGGCTGGGCTTTTGAAACCTCAAAACCCACCCTCAGTGACACGCTTTTTCCAACATGGTCACACCTCCTAATCCTTCCCGGTGACTAAGCATTCTAACATATGAGCCTTTGGGGGACAACCTTTTTATTTTTTTTTTATGATTTATTTATTTATTATGTATACAATGTTTTGCCTGAATGTACACCTGCAAGCCAGAAGAGAGCACCAGATTTTATTATAGATAGTTATGAGCCACTATGTGGTTGCTGGGAATTGAACTCAGAACCTTTGGAAGAGCAGGCAGTGTTCTTAACCTCTGAGCCATCTCTCTAGCCCCCGGACAATCTTATTCAAACCACAAAGGTATACATGAGCTCCTGGCTGTGAGCCCTGTGTTCTTCTGACCTCGCCTTTTGTTGTAGGTGTGGCTGGAGGCCTGACCAACCTCTCCAAGATGCCCGCCTGCAACATCATGCTGCTGGGAGCCCAGCGCAAGACATTGTCTGGCTTCTCCTCTACCTCAGTGCTGCCCCACACTGGCTACATCTACCACAGTGACATTGTGCAGTCTCTGCCCCCAGTGAGCGCTTTACCTTGTCCCCCACCCCTACCCCTCCACCCCCACCTCCCCACCCCCACCCCCACCCCCAGCCCCACCCCCACCCCCACCCCCAGCCCCAGCCCGAGCCCCATGCCTTATCTGGCTGGCCTGACAATAGCCCTCAGGCACCTGGAGGATGAGGCAGCAATGGGTTGGAAGAGCAAGGTCACCATTCTGGGGCCACCGCTTGGCCATGAGGATGGTGGCGTGTCTGGAAACGGGGAGCCTTGCAATTGGGTGGCTAGAGTACACCCCCCAAGAGGCTGTTAGTAGAAGAGCCCACAGGTGTGTGGCCTCCCTGCCAGGATCTAGGGAAAGGCACGCTGGCCCTAGATGAGCAGGGACTATTGTGAGGGCTGTTCCCTGCGTCTCCGGACGTTCAGTTTCTTCTCCCCTTTCCACTGCCCCAGGATCTCCGGCGGAAGGCAGCCCGGCTAGTCGCCGCCAAGTGTACACTGGCAGCCCGCGTAGACAGCTTCCATGAGAGCACAGAAGGGAAGGTGAGAGGGCAGGAGTGTTTCGCCAGGGATTGGGGCCTTTTCATGGGAAGAGGCTACTTCAGAGAGCTCTGCCGACAAGCAGAGTGTGTGCACTGTGTGTGTGTGTGTGTGTGTGTGTGTGTGTGTGTGTGTGTGTGCAACCCCCACCAAGGTCATCACCTTCTCGCCTCTGTGCTCAGTTGCGTATAGCAAAGCTATGACAAGTCGCTGTAGATGGAGTGATTTCATTTAAGAGGTAGCCGGGCCTGGTAGCCCATGTCTGTGATGTCAGTACTTGGGAGGCAGAAGCAGGAGGATCACTAGTGTGAGGCAGCCTGGCCTGTATAATGAGTTTCAGGCCAGACCGGCCTTCGTGGTGGGATCCTGTCTTTGAAAAAGAAAGAAGAAGAAAAAAAAAAAAGCACAAGGCTGGAGATACGGCTCAGTCAGCTAAGTTCTTCCATGCAAGCGTGAGGACTTGAGTGCAATTTCCAACACTCAGGTGGGAAAACAAAAACCAGGCACAGTGGTGCATGCCTTAGCCCCAGTGCTGGGAAGGCGGAGGCAGGAGGGTATCTGGAGTTTGTGGGCCTGTCAACCAAATTAACAAGCTCAGCTTCAGTTAGATTCAGTGTCTCAGAAAATTAGCTCAGGAAGCTGGTTGGTGGCAGCGCATGCCTTTAATCCCAGCCCTTGGGAGGCTGAGCAAGGCAAGCTGTCTGTGAGTTCAGGTCCAGCCTGGTCTACAGAGAGTTCTAGGACAGCCAGGGCTACAAGAAGAATCCCTGTCTCGAAATTTAACAACAAACAAACAAGCAAATAAGTAAAGAAATAAGGTGAGGAGTGAGTGCAGAAGCCGTGTGATACCAGTCTTGGGCCTTGTATGTGTACACACAAACACGGTCTCTCTCACTGGACTAGCATCAGGGTTTTAGTTGGGCTGTTCCCATTTGTAGGCTCCTGGGAAGGAATGTTCCTGCCCCTGTCAGCACCAGAGGCCACTGGCCAAGGCAGCATCTCCGTGTCTCTGCTCTGCTGGTTTGGGGCCCCTTGTAAGCTATTGAGCTCACACTGACCACGCAAGGTACTGTCCCTTCTCAGACAGAGATCTCTGCCAGGACACCTGACCCCAAAGCCAGATCCCTGTGTTGGAGGAGCCAGTGTTCTGGCTTCCCCCCCACCCCGCAGCAGGACCTGTCCTCTGCCAGCAGGGCCATGATTCCAGGGTACCTTCTATTTTCCTGGGTTGTCTTAAGAAGTACTGAGTCACTGCTGTGGGCGTTGCTCTGCTAGAAACTCCATCACAGCCCAGGCCAGGAGGTCAGTCTCTGTTTTGCTTTTGCTGCTGTCTTAAACAGGCGGTATAGCAGGGAATTACACAGATGTCAGATGCCTGCCTCCATAGCTTTTGTTTATTGTTTGTTTGCCTTTGGGTACTGCTGGGATTGAACCTAGGACGCTACACATACTAGATGAGTGATCTACCACTGAGCTACAGCCTCAGCTCACTGCTGCCGCCGATCCACCCCTCACCCCAACCCTTTATGAGCCAGGTCTTATCTTTAGTCCAGGAAAACCTTGAAGGATTTTTGATCCTCCTGGCCCAGCGTCCCATGTAGCTAGGATTGGAGGTTGGTGTGTCACACGGTGTCAATTAGGCAGTGGGCCCCAAAAGTCTATAGTGGTCCAGCAGTGCTGTGTGTGTGCCAAGAACAGTAAGGAGAATTATTGGGTGAGGAAGCTTAGATTCTGACTCAGCTAGGATGTGAAGAAAGAGCTTTGAGGCCATTGGGGGGGAGGTGGTTGTTGTTGTTTTTGAGACAGACTTTCTCTGTGTAGTCTTGGCTGTCCTAGACTTGATTTATAGACCAGGCTGGCCCCGAGCTCACAATGATCCGCCTGCCTTTGCCTCCCAAGTGCTGGGATTAAAGGCGTGCGCCGCCATGCCCGGCTTGAGGACGTTTTAACATGGGCCTGAGAGAGAGTTCCAGCCAATCATGTGGATACCTGTGCTGTCCATTTTGAAGAGTATTCCAAACAGGAAGTAGTAAGTGCAGAGAACCTGATGCTAGAGTTCAGTAAACCCCGGCAGGGAGAGGAGCCTGCTGCACCCAGGGACAGGCAGGGTGTCACCTGTGGGGCCTCTGGCTGCTGTGGAGGCATTGAGAAGCAATCCAGCTGGGATCTCTTCTAAGAGGCCGGGGACCTGTGGTGTGCAAGTGAAACAGTGGGGATGACGTGCTGTCTGCTGCATGGGGGACACGGAGTCTGCCTGGCGGTTGTCCAGAGTTGCCAAGCTTGGGTGTGAGAGCTGAACCTGAGCTACAAGTTCAAGGGGCACCAGGCACTGAGAACCCACAGGATACCATCCCGGGCCCAAGGAGGAAGAACGTGGCTTGGGTCGGGCACACTGTCCGGTGGACAGATACCCAATAGATGGGTTGGTAGACGTGTGGCTGAGGGGACAGTCTGCACGGCTGGTCACAGCTTCTCAACTCCCTGCTAGGTGGGCTATGAACTAAAGGATGAGATCGAGCGCAAGTTTGACAAGTGGCAGGAGCCACCGCCCGTGAAGCAGGTGAAGCCGCTGCCTGCACCCCTCGATGGGCAGCGGAAGAAGCGAGGGGGCCGGAGGTAAGGCGTTGGAGTGGGGCTTGAAGTTTGGAATGGAGGGGGCGGGGAGGCTGGCATCTTCCCAGCCACCTCCCTATATCCTGTTGACCCCCACCTGCCCTAGGTACCGCAAGATGAAGGAACGGCTAGGGCTGACGGAGATCCGGAAGCAGGCCAACCGCATGAGCTTTGGAGAGGTCAGGCTCACTCCACAGTAGCAGTAGGACCCCGAAGGGTCTTCTGTCTGCACATCCTGCTGCTGCCCCTCTTCTGTAATCCTAGAGCTCCCCCAGCCTCCTCCCTCCTGCCTCGCCTCTCAAACCACCTTCCCCACAGTGACCTTTGTGGCTCTGAGCCGCCTGCCCTCCCCCCAGCTCCCCGGGCTGCCCCACCTACATCTGGCCATCATCTAGGTGGTCCCGAGAGAATCCACTCAGGTGCCACCTCAGTAGTGCAGCTCGTCTCAGTTCTTGGCAGCCTAGTCTGAATGTAGGGGAAAACGGCCACTGTCTATTCAGGCCAGGACCCAGGTCTTCACAGGGTTCCCACCTATACCCACGCAGAGTTAGGCTGGGCTCTTACAAGGTCACTTAGTGCAAGCCAGTCTTCTGGCTGGGTGGGTGCCCATGAGACTGGCTGATTGGAGACTCCCTGGGTTTTCAGTGGGGGGTCTAGCTGAATGTAGGCAGCTTCTTAGCAAGTTACTCCCGTCTCCCTAGATTGAGGAGGATGCCTATCAAGAAGACCTAGGCTTTAGCCTGGGCCACTTGGGCAAATCCGGCAGTGGGCGTGTGCGGCAGACGCAGGTGAACGAGGCCACCAAGGCCAGGATCTCGAAGACACTGCAGGTATGGACTGGGCCCATGGGAATGGGAGGCAGGTAGGACATGAAGGTCCGTGAGCCCGGATCACACCCTCCTCCTTTTCCTGCAGCGGACCTTACAGAAACAGAGTGTGGTGTATGGCGGGAAGTCGACAATTCGTGACCGCTCCTCAGGGACGGCCTCCAGTGTGGCCTTCACTCCACTCCAGGTATCACGTCCTGTCCTCCCAGGCATGGGGCAGGGTTGTTGTGGAGGCCCTGTTGACCCAGTAAGCACATGAAGAGCTTAGGCATCCCCAGCCACATCCTAAGTGCCAACAGTGGGCAGTGACAGCTGTGACAAGCTCAGACCAACTTTGGAACCGGGCCTGGGACTCTATCCATGGGATCAGATACTCTCTGGGCTTCCCAGTCTTTGTTTTGAGATAGCCCTGTAGTCAGTAACATCCAGGTGGGCTTAAGTGTCACACCAGCCCAGTAGCACTGAGCAGTGTGAAGGGAATGGCTCAGGTTACTCACCACTGAGTGTGTTACTCACAAGTGTGTCCAATAATGTCACAGGAGATGAAGAGCTCCCTAGCTTAGCAGAGTGCCCACGGAGCACCTGCCTACCATGTTCCAGGCTCAGGCATGGAGACAAAAGAGACAAGCTTTGCTTTTTTGTGGGAGGGGAGGTCATGGGTTGGAGAGGACAGATGAATGAGTCAAGTGCACAGTATATTACAAGGCTGTGGGTACCAGGGAGAAACAAGAGTGAGGCCAGGGAAAGCCCAGCAGGAGGATTGGAAACACTCACTATAGTGCTGACATTATCATCGCTGTGATGGTATGGGATTTGCAGGAAACTGGCTGGCCTTGTCCCTCTGGGACTTAGTTTCCTCCTCCAGAACCAGACAGGAGTGGTGATTTTTAGCATCACCCGAGGAAGCTAACTGTCCTGATATCCAAGCCCTGCTCCCAGACCACTTGGTCAAAATCTTCCAAACTGAGGGAGACTCCAGGCACTGTAAACAGTTCCAGGTCCACAAGAGTGTCCGCGAGACTCTGACATGTGTGGTTTTCGTACAGGAGGGAGGCCTGAGCCTCCATACCTCACCGGTCACCCTCTTCCTTCCCATGCCAGGGCCTGGAGATTGTGAACCCACAAGCAGCCGAGAAGAAGGTGGCAGAGGCCAACCAGAAGTACTTCTCTAGCATGGCCGAGTTCCTCAAGGTCAAGGGCGAGAAAAGCGGTACCATGTCCACCTGAAGGGGTGCACACCCCAAGTGGCCACCCACCGGAAGGACATGGAGGACTGGAGCTTCTGATGTGACAGACATCCAGCCAGGAAGTTGTGGTGGCGGCAGCCTGCCACGCCCTGTCCTTGGCCCAAGGCCACAACATCCAAGGAAAAGGATGAAGAGCCTTGGCCTGCCTTCCTGGCCCCCATGCTGTTGCCCCACATGGGCAGAAAGGTCTTCCTCACACTCATCTTTTTTTACTTACCCCGGGGAAAGCAAGTGCTTTTTTAGAAGGAGTACAATTAAATACAGTGTCAGGCTCTGACCAGAGGGTGTGATTATTTATGAAAGACACAGAGAGAAGTCAGAGCTATGGGGCTTCCAGTCCAAGTAGCATGCACCCAGCTCTCTTCTGCTCTTGTGCTGGAATCTAACGGGAGAAGAACCCTGTCTGTTTCTGACACCACCACCATCCTGCCCCCTGAGAACATCAGCATCATGGCCAAACAGGATGGCGACCACAAGGCTCCAGGGCCCATCAAGGCCCACAGGATCATTGTTGTCCCTCAGGCTAGAAGCCTCCTTGGTCTAAGGTACATCCACACTGTGAAGCACGTAAAGGGCCTGGGAAGTGTGTGCAGAAAGCATCCGGCACTCGGTTCATGGTGGACGGAGCCTGTTATTTTAATCCATTTTCAGTGAGGGGCCATGCCTGAGTCCTCAACAAAGGTGAGGCTGGTGGGGACCCTGCCCTGGGAGGCACCAATTTCAGCTAAGCAAAAGAAGCATGCACTACCCAGGCTGACTTGCAAACCGGGGCTGAGTCAAGGGAAAGAACAGTGTGAACCATGTCTGGTGTCATGAGTCCAGGTCTGTAGAAGGTGAGAGAGATGTCTGCTTGAGCTTAGTTCTGTGTGTCTGAACATGGACCCAGCTGGCTGGTCAGGCCTTCTCTTCCTCGTGATGTTGGCAGATCTGTCTGGGGCTTCCTGGCCCCAGTTCCTGTCTCTAGGCCTTTGCTTGTCTACCCGCTGTCTTGATCCGAGTCCCTTGTGCATCTACTGGGGGAAGCCCTTTGTCCATCATTGAATGTCCCTGGCCTGGCTTGTATCTGACATTGCCAGCACCAAGTGGAATGGGATATGAAGATGTGAATCTCAGAATTCAACATGCTACAGGATGGTCTGAGGGCTCACTAAGACATGGCTGCTAGTCCTAGACTTTGATTCAGTTTTGCTAAGATAGAGCTCAAAAAATGTGTATTTCAGCCTGTAATCCTAGATACCCAGGAGATTTGAAGTAGGAGAGTTGGAAGTTCAAAGCTACTTCTGGGCCAGTCTGGGATGTACGAAAAGCCCTGTGTTAAAAGAAGAGGAGGAGGAGGAGGAGGAGGGAAGAAGGAAGAAGGAAAGAAAGAATTTTTAGAGCTGGGAGGGAGAGGTCTAGTAAGCTTGGCAAGGTAGCACTGTTGGTAAAGTGCTTTTCATAAAAACAGGAACCTTGGGAGGCAGAGACAGGTGGATCGCTGCCTGGGGCGTGGTCCTGGTGAGTGGCCTATCTAGAAGACAAACCCCAGAAAACAAATGAGCTGCTGACTTGGCCTTCTCAGCACACATGCACCTGCACACAATATAGTCCTGTGCGTATGTACATGCACACACTTCAGGAGGGAGGAGCTGGCTGGAGAGATGGCTCATGGTTAAGATCATTGGCTACTCCAGAGGACCTGGGTTTGATTCCCAGCACCCATATGACAGCCCACAATGATTTATAACTCCAATCCCAGAGGATATGACATCCTTTTCTGGTCTCTCTAGGCATCAGACACACATGCGGTACACAGACATACAAGTAGGCTAAACACCTATACATACACAATAAGAAGTTTTAAAAAAAATTTATTATGAGGTCTCTGTCTTCACACACACCAGAAGAGAAAATCACATCCCATTACACAGAGTTGTGAGCCACCCTGTGGTTGCTGGGAATTGAACTCACGACCTCTGGAAG
The DNA here is from genome assembly GCF_964271855.1 of Acomys minous. NCBI lineage: Eukaryota > Metazoa > Chordata > Mammalia > Rodentia > Muridae > Acomys > Acomys minous. The sequence continues at coordinate 8,518,323 of NC_140502.1, forward strand.
AGCAGTCAGTGTTCTTAACCACTGAGCCATCTCTCCAGTCCTACAATAAAAGTTTTTAAAGGGCCAGGAATACAGTCCAATACAGGGTGCTTGCCTAGCGGTGTCAAGGCCCGGCCTCAAAAATTTTAAAAGGGCTGCCAGGTATGATGGCACATGCCTTTAATCCCAGCACTCCCAGGCAGGGGCCAGATTTCTGTGAGTTGGAGGTCAATATAGTATACATAATGAGATCCTTAAGGCCGGGGGCAGGAGCTGGGGTGTAGTGGTACACACCTGTGTTTCCAGCAGTTGGGGAATGGAAGCAGGAGGACCAGGAGTTCAAGGTCATCCTCTACTACAAAGCTAGTTCCAGTGCCGCCTGTCCTATATGAAATCCTGCCCAAAAAAGAGAGGCAAGAAGTGAGTAGGATGCTTCCCCAGCATGTGGCTCAAATCTCTGTGCTGGAAAAGAAAAGTGCATTTCCGTGTGATATTTATGGTACTGATGTAAGGACCATGCTTTGAGAAGAGCCTTTGGTAAGTGCTTTTTACATTAGCTGCACATTGGCATTACCTCAGGGAGAGAATAATTAGTTCCCAGCTCCAGAGATTGATGCAACTATTGTAGCATAACCCTGACATCTGGATTCTAACCCCACCAAAACCCCCAGGTGTTTCTAAAGGGCAGCTAAACCTGAGAATCATCACTGTGTTCTTGGGACCATCAGCATGCTCCAGGAGCTTGTTAGAAAAAGCAGAATTGGGGACCGCCCTAGATAAGCTGGGTCTTAATAAACCGGCACGGGATTCAGAGCCCACACGAAATAGTAAAGCTATACATGAATAACTAGAAAGAGGATGGAGAGGGGTGTTAGAAAAATTTGGGCAAACACAGGCCCCTAGGGTTCACTTTCTTAAGTCTATGTGACCCTAGGAATATGCATGAAAAATTATGTGAATGTGTGAACCTAAGTGCACCAGCAGATGTGCTAGGTTAGAAAGTCAGATCTGGAACTGGAGTTATACCCATGCGAGCCACCATGTGGGTGCTGGGAACAGAACCCCTTTGGGTCCTCTTCAGGAAAGTGTTAATTGCCGAGCCACCTCCCCAGCCTTAAAAAAAAAAAAAAAAAAAAAAAAAAGCCGTTTCCCCTTCTCTTGCTTCATGCCATTCTGATGGGGTGCAATGCGCGTTCTCTTCAAATTTGGATTTACCTTATTTTCCTCCATCTGGCAGGGAGAGAGAGAGAGAGAGAGAGAGAGAGAGAGAGAGAGAGAGAGAGAGATAGTTCCCAATTAATGAAAATGTGGTGCTCAAGTTTTCAACACAAGTCATTGCTCCGAGTGTTCAAGTAAAAAGCTACGGAGTGCTTTCTGAGTGCTAAACATCGAGAAATCCAAAGACGGAGACACAAATAAGTATACAAAAACGGCAGGAGTGGAACAGAATTAAACCAGAGTGGCTCACCAGGGTGGTCCGAGAAGTTTTTTCCCTAAGAAGCGTATCAGAGCTCTAAAGAGTAGTCATTACAGATGTTACCGAGATAGGTTAAAGCGCGGTTTCCTCTGCAGCTAACTTCTAGAATACCAAAGAAACGGAGCTAACAGGAGAGCGTCCCACACTCTGCTCACTTCACCAGAGACACGACAGTTCTGTGCTTGTGTGTCCATGTCCCTGATTCCGCCTTTCCTTCTTCCACCCAGAAAGCACTGGGTTTTACAGAAATTCCAAGCAGAGGTACTTGGGGAACGACTATGAGAATCAGAAAACAGCCAGGACCACAGGCAAAGGGAAGGATGCTCCGAGAACCACACCTGTCGGCAGCCCCCTCCGTTACTAGCTACCCTATTGGCCACACTGAGATGAAAAATGCCAAGGGAAGGGGAGGGGCCTTTTCGCCTAGCTCCGCCCCTTAGGTCTGGCGGCTCTTTTGATTGGCAGATGACTTGGGCTTAATGGCCCCCCCCAAACCCCCCCAGGTATCTGCCTGTCGGCCCCCCCCCCCCCCCAGTTAAGCGTCCCTTAACACCCACCCTCCAAACCTTCTGTCGTTTCCCCCCCACCCCTTACCCATTTCCATGACCAGCCAATGAGTCCAGGGCAGAATCTACCTCGCAGCCAATCACAGCTGACTTCAAACTTGACGCACGGCTTCCCGCCCCTCACCTGGACTCCTCCCCGCGGCCAATTGATTTAGGAGAAGGGGGCGGACACACCCAATCAGAACGGCACAGCCCTCCTGATTGACACCCAGGCCCTCGCGCTGGCGTGTTGTGCTCTGAGGCGGGGAGGAGGAGGAGGAGGAGGAGGAGGAGGAGCCGGGAAGCAAACCCCGAGCCAATCCAAGCAAGCTGAGCGGGAGGCCAATCGAACGCCGCGCCCTGCAGCGAGCAGCCAATCCCAGGGAGGGGGCCGGCCTCATCCCCGCCAGGAACCAATGGGGCGTGCCCGATGGCGCAGAGCGACGTGCTGCGGGAGCAATGACGGACCTATATTCGGGGCTCGGGGGCGGGCCGGCGCCAGAGACGAGAAGAGAGGAGGGGGAGGCCTCCTCCGTCGCCGCCATCTTGGACCGGGCCCGTTCAGCTTCCGTGGAGCCGTCGGCAGCCGCCGCCGGGCCTTCCCTTGATTCCCCGATTCCCCTACTCGGTCGTCTAGAACAACCCCGGGCCCACTTCCTCTATCAACAACCCAACCCCACTTCCGGCTTTCGCGCCGTCTTATCGCGATAGCGCCCGGGCTCGGGGCGCGAGGAAAGAGGAGGAGGAGGAGGAGGAAAAAAAAAAAAAGGCGGCGGGCGGGCGCTCGCCTCTGGTTCCCCCTCCTCGCCTGTCGCGGTACGCTCCGCAGCGGCGGCGCCAGCTCCTGCGGTGAGAGCGTCAGGCTCGACTGGGCCGGACCCCTTCTTCTTCCCCTCTTCCCCTCAGCGCCGTCGGTCGACTTCCCGCTCCGCGACCCCGCCGCCTGTCGCGACACGGCCTCAGCTCCCGCGGGGCGCCCCCGGCCCTGTCCTGGCCGCGCGCTCGGGCCTGGCTTCGGCTCGGGCAAGGCGGGGACCCTCTCCTCCACTCTCAGTCCTCCCCGCGCCCCGGCTCCCGCGTGGCAGCGTGCCGGCCCCGGGTGCGAGGTGCCCGCCCTCCTCCGCGTCTGGCTGGGCTTGGAGCGATGGGCGCGCAGCGGGGAGCGGGAGGGGGGGGTCTTCATGCTCTGGGTTTTGGGGGGCACACTCCTGCAGGCATGCCCTCCCCGGGAGCTCCCTTTGCGAGCGTTGCCTCGGTGCACTCGAGTTCTCCAGCTTGTTGGTGTCTTGATGGGGGAAGCCTCTTTGGAAGAGATGGATCTTGTGGAGGAAAAAGTCCCCAAGACCAGAGGGTGCAGTTCCCTTTGTGAGTTGGAGCTTAAAGCCAAAGTTTCCACCTTGTCCTCAAAGCTCTGGCAGTGAAGTCTCCTAGATGTCCCATTCCACTATTCTTTTAAAGAAGCTTGCTTTTTTTATTTTTTATTTTTATTGAACACTCCCTCCCCAAACCTTGGATTGATTCGGGACTGTCCACCGTATTGCTCACTTCTTGACTTCCTTGTCTTTTACATCTTTGAGGTAGGGTATCAGCGGCCTCTAGCTTTGGGCATGCCAGCTCCACTTAGCTGCAAGCTGTCTCTGCCTCCATGGATTCGGCTTCCTAGTGGTCTCAAGTCTGCTGGTATTGTGTGTGGTGGGAACAGTTTAGCTTTCCTGGGTCTGTGTCGGTGGAATGTGAGCTCCCGTACAACTTTCAGTTGGTGCGTTTCTAATGTTGGGACAGGTCAGAGCGTCTCTTCCAGACAGCTGCATCTCAGTTCTGAGACTATCATCTCCTTTTAGGATTATTAGTCTTTTGGGCAAGGGTGTTCTTCCCTGGCATCCCCTTCGCCCCTCATCACGTGGATTGTTCTCTGCGTTTCCATTCTGGGCTACCCCAGCCCGTGTGTCTTTGTGAGCCCCCATAATTGAAATCTACTGGGTGGAAGCGATGTTGCAGAGCTAGAGGGGGTCCATCTCACCCCCTTGGCACCCTGTAGGCATGCACGCGTTCCTCGCCTAAGTCTTCTGCTGTGCAAGGGGTGGTCTTTCTCCTTGTAGTTAGTTGTGTTGTCTTTGTAGGGTAGTGTTGTCACCTGCCTTCTTTGGTGTTGGCGTCATCCCCCTTCCCCCCTTGCATTCAAGATGGTCACACCCCCTGTGTACCCAGTGTGAAAGTAGACTGTCTTGGATGGGAGTGCCTCTAGCTAGTGAGACTCCTCCTCTGTTACTTTTCTGTGGGTCTAAAGTGAAGGTACCTTGTGCTGTGTCTGAGCCTCGGGAGAGAGACCACTGTTGTCATTTTGCTTGGGGATGACTTTTCAAGGTGTGGCTTCTTCATTCCCTACCTTTGGTGTTGGGCCTCTCCACCTCTGACCAGGACCTACTTTATCCACCTCACAGAGCCTCCATGTGGCAGGGCCAGCATCCTGTACTGCGTTCAAGTTCCACCTCCAGGGCTGCTTGCTACCACACTCCTGGCTTTAGTGTGAGTCCTCTTAGCTGCCCTGTGCTGTCTATGCTCCGAGATGCTTGTGTGGTGCTCAGCAGTACCAGGCTTCAGGGTTAAAGTTATATCCCTCATCAGGTCTCCGTGTGATGATCTTGGCACCTGTGGTGAGAAGGCCTGTCTATTGCTTTATTGTTGGCTCCTGCTGTGAGTCCTAATTTGAGGATTTGCCACAGCCTTGGACAGAGGATCCTAATGATGAGCCTCTACTTGCGCCAAGAGGCCCAGCTTCCTCCATGATGCTTGAGCCCCTCCACCATCTGTGCATATGTTCTGTGTGTAGGTGCTTGCCTACCTCAACAGGGCCCTGTCTGTGGTGATGGCCTCCTAGGGCAGGTCTTGGGAAGTGAGGTAGGCACCAGCCTCCTTTGTGTCTGCTGAGCTTCTGAGGTCTGAGGTGAGTGCACCTTCTTAGCGTGGAGTGTGTCTTTTGTGGAGAGAAAGGTACTGCCTCCACTCTAGCTGAGGCTCCAGCCTCTGAGCACAAATTCCTGGGTCTGTGGTGCACCCTTCTGCCAGTCAAATATGGTATTCTCTAATCACACCTGTGCCCACTTTGATAGCTGAAGTACATTACGTCAGTTCTTTTTTTTTTTTACTTTTAAAATTTACCTTTAGTCTATGTGCATTTTGCCTACATGCATGTAAGTGTGCTGCATGTGTGCTGTAGCTGAGAAGGCTATTGGTGCCTCTGGAGCTGGAATTACAGACAGTTGTGAGCTGCCATGGGGGTGCTGGGAGCTGAACCTGGATTGTCTACAAGAGCAACAAGTGCTCTTAACTTGTGAGTCACCTTCTGCGCCTAATTTTTAAAAGTATTTTTTGTATATGTGTGCATGTCTTGGCAGAAATGTGGCAGTCAGAGGAAAACTTAAAGAAGCTGATTCTTTGCTTTCAGGATTTGAGACCTAGGATTTGAGTCCAGTCTTATAGCAACCACCTTTACCTACTCAGCCATCTCATTGGTCCTTAATTATTTTTTTATTACATTTATTTGTTTTTTGAGCCTCTGTAGTCTCAGAATACAGCTCAGGATGGCTATGAGCTCTCATTCCTGCCCTGTCCTCGCAAATGCTGAGGTTACAGAAGTGTCTCGCCATACTTGGCTCAGTTTTTTCACCTGTACTAATCACAAATGGTTGGCAGCCACAGCATGGGACACTGCATCCTGAGTTCCTGGATGGCCTGGAACTCACAGAGATCTGCCTGCCTCTGCCTCCTGAGTGCTGTTATTATGCAGCACCAACCCTGGCCCAACATTTGTTTGTTTATTGTGCATGTGTGCGCGTGCTCTTGGACATGTACAAATGCAGGCAGCATACATGTGGAAGATAGAGGACATCTTTTGAGAGTTGGTTCTTTCTCCCGTGTGAATCCTGGAGATTGAGTTTAGGATGTCAGGCTTGCTGGCCAGAAACTATGCTGAGCCAACTCACTGGCCTTTTATTACCCTTGTTCATTGGTACTTTGCTTCTGGCCCCTTTAGGAGTTGTGGGGTTTTGTTTGTTTGTTTTTGTTTTTGATGCCACAGTACTGTCCTCTCACTGCAGGATAGTATCACTTCTCCCCTATGCTGAAGTTCCAGCCACTTCCCTGGAACTAGGGTAGAGGCTCACCTCCTTAGGGTTGGTATGCTTTGTCCAGGTAGCAGTGCCTTCCCAGAACCATCCTGCAGGCAGGCTCATGGGACAGAGCGGGTAGTGTAAGCTGTTGTTTAACATTCCTTCTTTCCCTGGTGTAAAACAAAAATGGTGCTGATAGATATTAGAGTCAAGACTCACTCCTGGGCAAGATCTTGAACACCTGCTGGTATCCAGGCAAGGCCCCTGGATCAGAGGTACCTGTTCCATTTCAGTCTTCTCTGTGTGGCTCTTTGCTGAGTTCTTTTGCTAGTTGATTCATCTTCCTGAAGATCCCTGATGTGTGTGGTGTGTCGGCAGTCCTTGGATGAGAATGCTGCCCCCCTCCCCCAAATAGATCCTTTACTGAAGAGATATCCAGCAGGGACCCTACAGAGTTAATTTTTAAAATTCCTTTCAGAGGAAGTACCAGCCCAGTCTGCTCTAGGCCTCTTTTTCTAAATCTCCCTAATGCAGTGTCCCATGCTGTGGCTGCCAACCATTTGTGATTAGTACAGGTGAAAAAACTGAGCCAAGTATGGTGGGACACTTCTGTAACCTCAGCATTTGAGAGGACAGGGCAGGAATGTGAGTTCATAGCCATCCTGAGCTGTATACTCTGTCTTGTAAAAGGAGAGGTTCTATTTTATCACTGCACCGGTTATAGTGCATTAGGTGGCCCGCTGTCCTGCGCTTTGCAGCATTTCCCACAGTGCACCTTCTGTTAAAAAGATTTTTCTGGGTATGCCTTTCCTCAGTAGTAAGGACCCTCGATCTGGCTGTCTCTGCTCTGATGGCTAAGAGGTACATTGGGGCACTCCTGCCCTCTGTCAGTCTAGTTCTCAGACCCTTTTTAGTGTACCCACAGGAGGAGGCACAGCTTCTGCTAGCAGCCCAGAAATCCTCTTAGTATGACCCTTCCTCTCCAGGTTCTGTTTCCGTGTCAAGTTTTGTAGTGTGGACTTCCTGGCCTACAGACCTCCCCTCCTCAGTACTTTGTCCTCAGGCCTCTCTGAATTGAACTCAACTTCCTTCAGAACAAAAGTAGGAGCCTCTGTAAAATTTGGATTCTGTTCTGATGGGTTCATGTTTCTGAGTCTAAATTGCTAGTCTATCAGATACGGAATTCCTCCATGTGTGCAGATCCGCTCTCTCACAGCTAAGGTACCTCTTCACTTTCTTATCTTGGTAAGATTTCTATCTTCTTTTAGCCCTCTTTGAGGTGCTGCTTCCTGCACTCAAGTTTATATAACCATTTTTAGTGTCAGGCTCTTCTGGTGAGGAGCATTATCTGTTCAGGGGTCCAGGATTCTGCTGTGGAGTACATTTCTTGGAAGTGTTAGACCTTCTTTTAGACATCCTGCCCTGTCACGTATGAGTGGGTCCAGGTCTTCATAGCTGTAGAAGTCCCCTGTCACCCTTCCCTTTCAGCTCACACCTGTATAAACAGAACCTTAGCCTTTCCAGGAGCCGCCAGCCTCCTGTATTCCCTGACTTGCCTGGCGTGGCCTCGCCCAGTCACCTCTACTTCTAGCCTTTCTGTTTAGAAAGCATCATTCCCAGGGCTAATGCCTCCACCTCAGCAGTCCACCTGTGTGTGCTGCATGTGCTCTAGTGTCATCTAGAGGACAGATCCTAAGTCAGAGGTCCACAAGTCAGATACAGTATTCTTTGTTTCAACGGTTTCCCAGAATCCAGTGTGCTAGTCTCTGTGCTGGGCGGTTGAAGGAATGGAAGAGTAGACCAGATGGCTCATGTAGCTGGGGAGTAGCTACATAAAAGAATGTTTGCATGGGCAAGGCCCTGGGTCTTATCATGAGGTGGAAGAGGGCAAGTAAATGCTTCTTCCCTCTACCATCACACCTATCCCATGATTCTCACCTGAATCCATGTGTCTGGGTTTGGACCAGCTGAGGAATAGATGTTAAATCCTTCCCAATTTTTCCCAACAGCGTCCGTTTCCAAGAGAGTATGAAGAGAGTGCGTTTGTAGGGCAGGGAAGATGGCGGACAAGCGCAAACTCCAAGGTAATAGAGTACCTACTGTTCATGTGACCAAGTGCCCGCCCCCCGGGAATTTCTCTGGATGGTTGCTACCTTAGGATATTAACAGTCTTCCTCCCTGGGCAGGTGAGATTGATCGCTGCCTGAAGAAGGTGTCCGAAGGCGTGGAGCAGTTTGAAGATATTTGGCAAAAGGTACAGAGCCTAGGAACCTCACAGTCTGGATCTGTGGGGAGAAGAATCAAGAAGCTCAGGGTCTTGGGGGTGTTGACCAGGGAAGCATCTCTGAGATCGACTATGGGGAGGGGGTCCCAGATTTCCCAGCCAAGGAAGAAAGAGACTGGACCTTTACTGCTTTGGCGAGTTCTGGGCAGCCACTCTCACATTGACTGCTGAATTCTTCATCCCTCAGCTCCACAATGCAGCCAACGCGAACCAGAAAGAAAAGTATGAGGCTGACCTAAAGAAGGAGATTAAGAAGCTACAAGTGAGGGGGCTGGGGCTGGACTCTTGTGTCCTATGGGAGGGGGGATGGGAGAGTGGACTGCTGGGTCCCAGGGAGAAGAGGTCACTGAGGGCCCCAATTGGCAGGTCTGCAAGCCTGATTTCTCTGCTGTTTCTCCCGTCAGCGGCTGAGGGACCAGATCAAGACATGGGTAGCATCCAATGAGATCAAGGACAAAAGGCAGCTTATTGAAAACCGCAAGCTCATTGAAACGGTAGGAAACCAGAGCCTGGGGCTTTCTGGGGTGGGGTTATGGTCAGGCTCCTAAACCCTAGAACGCAGAGGTGGAAGAGCCACTACAGAGTCCAGGGAGGAGTAATGTCTCTACAACTAAGGGAAGGGCAAGATGATGGCCCTGGGCTTTTGTAGCAGTGCTGGTCCTTAGAGCTCCTGTCCATCTCTGAGAACTCTCCACCAACTGTGCTCTCCACAGCAAATGGAACGGTTCAAAGTTGTGGAACGAGAGACCAAAACCAAAGCTTATAGCAAGGAAGGCCTGGGTCTGGCTCAGAAGGTGGACCCTGCCCAGAAGGAGAAGGAAGAGGTTGGCCAGTGGCTCACGGTGAGTGGGGACAGAGAAGGAAGTGAGCACATGGACCCAGACTTAAGTATGTATCAGGGACTTAAGGATAAACCCCTTTCCCTTTTCTCCCCCCAGAACACCATTGACACCCTAAATATGCAGGTGGACCAGTTTGAGAGTGAGGTGGAGTCACTGTCGGTACAGACACGCAAGAAGAAGGGCGATAAGGATGTGAGTGGGGGGCACCGTCACCACAGGGTAGAGGTGGACGTTTCCTGTGAACAGGGGGCATCTGGAGGCTCAAGATACACCTGGGGTAGAGGTTAGAGAGGCAGGATGAGGCAGCCGAGCTGGCTGAGTGGTATAGGGAGGAGGTGAGACAGGATCCTGTCCTATCTGAGTAGACAGTGGGGCTATTGTTAGGGGCAGTTTGGGTGAAGATAGACTTAGGTTCAGCTGTGACCACAGAGTAAGTGAGGCCTGAAGGAGCAACCACATTGGGAGGCTGCATAGCACTCCAAAATCCCCCAGGTTCTTAGGAGGTGGGTGGTGTGTCTCTGAGAACTAGTGGCTGTGGGATACCTGGGAATGGATGGTTTGCCAAAGCCGAATATTAGGATCCCGGGTCTTACACTTTTAGGATTATAGGGTGTGAGTTTAGCTATGTCTCCTTACTGGTGTCACCAGAGAAGGAAGTTGAGATGGAATGGAAAGTAAGGTATGTCGTGATTGGTATGACTACTTGAGAACCAGCTACCCAGGGACAGAGAGGAAAGAGTGGGTCCTTGACAAAAGGAGAGATTTGGAGGTGACACTAAGGAGTGAAGCTGTAAAGGGAATTGGAAGCTTTGAGAGGAGCCAGAGCTCCCTGTGGCCGCTGATGGTGGTAGACTGACAACAAGTTTCCTTCCCATGGCTCATCCTCATTATTGTCATCATTGCTGCAGTGAGACAGGATGTATATTCCAAGCAGAGGTCAGAATGGGAGGAGGCCAAGGTGCAGGGCCCGCAGAGGCATCTCAGGGTTCTAAGGATCTCCAGAGCCCATAGGGGTTTGAGGACAGAGAAGTGGATCCTTGAGCTGTCACCTCAAATTGATCGTCATTGGGACAGAGGGTGGGCAGACTCCTCACTGCCCCATGCTAGGAGTGGCTGGAATGTAGCTTTTGGGGTACTCTGGGGATAGGGGACTGAGGACAGGTTCTGTGGGGGCAGGAGGGCCGGGCAGGTGCTCTGCAGCCCCTGAGCCTGGCCCTGGGCTCGCCAGCAGAAGCAGGACCGGATTGAGGGCTTGAAGCGGCACATCGAGAAGCACCGCTACCACGTGCGCATGCTGGAGACCATCCTCCGCATGCTGGACAATGACTCCATCCTGGTTGATGCCATCCGCAAGATCAAGGATGATGTGGAGTACTACGTTGACTCATCCCAGGACCCCGACTTTGAAGAGAATGAATTCCTCTATGACGACCTGGACCTCGAGGACATTCGTGAGGCCCTGGGCTGACCTTCGTGGCACAGAGGGTGAGGGCAGGAGGCATGGCTGTGCCAGCTAAGCATGCTGCTCCCCTGCCCCCACAGCACAGGCGCTGGTCGCCACCTCCCCCCCCAGCCACAGCCACATGGAGGATGAGATCTTCAACCAGTCCAGCAGCACGCCCACCTCAACCACCTCCAGTTCTCCCATCCCACCTAGCCCAGCTAACTGCACTACGGTGAGTGTCTGGGGTCCAAGGAGGTGGGCATGGAGGAGTCGGAAGCCCAGTCTTGTCTTAGAACAGCTAGGGATGTAATGGCTGGCCTTTTTGTGCTTTAAAGGCCCTAAAGCGAAAAGATAGACCCGGGTCTCTGCTCATGGTGCATGTAGGTCTTCCCTGGTTGGAAGTTGCAGGGGTGGATGGGGGGCTGTTTGAGAAGGTGAGCAAGCAGCTGGGTGTTTCCCCTCTGACAGGGATTCAGGGCTGACCTTTATAAAGAAAAAGGTTCCTGCGTACTTCACAGGATGGGAGTTGAGTGCTGGCTTTCAGAAGACTGTACTAATGAGCTCAGATTTAGAATTTCAGGTTGGGTGTTGAAACAGTTCTGAAGCACAAGGCCAGTCAGGTTCGGCCTATGAGAGATGAAGAGCAGGAAGGGCCCTAACCTGCACCCTAAGGAAAGGGTTGCCCTATGTGTCGGCGCCTGGGAGGTCACAATTTTTAACTCTGTTTTCCCAACCTTAGGAAAACTCTGAAGATGACAAGAAGAGAGGCCGCTCAACAGATAGTGAAGTCAGCCAGGTGGGTCCAAGCCTGAATCTGATGCTTGTCACTTGTTAATTCAGTGGTCTCCAAAATTACTGAAGCTGGAGGGCTGGCCACAACGCTGGGCTCGTGGGATAGTGGCGTGCCAGAACAGTGCGGCCCTGAGGGCAGGCTGATGACTGCTGTGGTTGAGGTGGCCTGTGTTCTGGCCCGATGGTACTGTGGGCAAAGCAGGTCACACGGGTGCTGCGGCAAGAAGCTTGGAGGTGTGAGAGGTGGACCTGTTGGGCTGGGGACCTGGCCTTTGTAGTCATTCTCTGCGGGAACTAAGCAAGCCTGAGGGGTGGTCAGAAAGGCAGACTGCTGTGTTGAGCTGACTGCAGGAAACAGTTCCAAGAGAGGAAGGCACTATGTGGCCCTTCTCTGAACTCGTAGCTCTGTCATCCTCTCCTAAGATAGGGACATACTTTAGGAAAAGGAATGTTGTTGAAGGTGCCCCGAGCCCCTCTGGGCTAATGGGCAGCCAGGATAGTCCATGTGGGAGGACCTAGGCAGACAGTGATGAGGCTCATGTGGGGACCAGGGTTGGAAACAGGGTAATGAAGTGAGGCAGAGGCTAGGCCAGGGACTCCTGGGAATGGGCCTAGCTGTGCCACCGCAGGCCCCCTGATGGTCAAGCGGTGATCCCAGGAAAAAGGTGAATGGCCAGTTCCCTGTGGTGCTTGTTTGTCAGAAGTCTAGGAGGCAGTTGGGCGTGGCAGCCTGGTTGTTGGAGCTTAGTTGAAGCAGGGGTGCCCTGGTCATTAAGCTCTGGAGCACTGAATTTTACAGTTCCATGACTAGCTGTAGTAGACCTTTAGCTGACATTCAGAAGTAGCCTGCTTGTCCCAGTTCCCTTACTCTTAATGCCGATAGAACTAATCCCAAATTGAGGCTGGGTTATTTTGTTGTTTTGCAAGAACATCTTGGATTGAACTCTCCAACTAGACCAGGCTAATCTCAAACTCATAGAAGTCTGCCTGTCTCTGCCTTTCAAGTGCATGATCAAAAAGGAATGAGCCACCACTCCAGTTCTCAAGTTGAGGGTATTTGAGTTTCCCTTGGTCTCTTGTCTTAACAACCTAACCTTTGTCATATTTCATGTGGGTTTCAGAGGCAGTAGTACCCTAAGAGGACTTGGGACAGCTGAGTGGGCTGGAAATAAATAGGTCTTAGCATGAGGGTGGTTGAGGTCTCCTGTGTGCCCTAGAGAGTGTGGACAGTTGGTAGTAGGTCAGAGAAGAGTTGGGGAGACAATAAAAGAGTGGTGGGTAGGGGGTGAGGTGGTCTAGTACCTGACCCTCTGTTCTTTCTTCCCTGCAGTCTCCAGCCAAAAACGGCTCCAAGCCTGTCCACAGCAACCAGCACCCCCAGTCCCCAGCTGTGCCGCCCACCTACCCCTCTGGCCCCCCACCTGCCACTTCTGCCTTGAGCTCCACCCCTGGCAACAATGGGGCCTGTACCCCAGCAGCACCTCCAAGTGCCCTGGGCCCCAAGGCCAGTCCAGCTCCCAGCCACAACTCGGGTACTCCTGCCCCCTATGCCCAGGCTGTGGCCCCACCCAATGCCAGCGGGCCCAGCACTGCCCAGCCCCGGCCCCCCAGTGCCCAGCCGAGCGGGGGAAGTGGTGGTGGCAGCGGAGGGAGCAGCAGCAATAGTAACAGTGGCACAGGCGGAGGGGCTGGCAAGCAAAACGGTGCCACCAGTAAGTGGAGGCCAGAGTGGGGGACAGGGCAAGGTGGGCAGTGGCTGACAACCTGTTTACACTTGCCCTTCTTTTCCCAGGCTATAGTTCGGTTGTGGCAGACAGCCCTGCAGAGGTGGCCCTGAGTAGCAGTGGGGGCAGCAGTGCCAGCAGCCAAGCCCTAGGGCCCAATTCGGGCCCCCACAACCCAGCTCCCAGCACCTCGTGAGTTCTGGGATGGCTGGGTGTAGGCACAAGTTCTCATGCCCCCCTTGCTTCAGATTTCCAAGTCCTGCTCTTCTTGGGTAGCCCAGTGTATCCTACCTTCACCTCAGCAAGGGCTCCTGTCCCTGCTTCTTACTGCTTGGGGCCTACGTACATTAGTTCCCAGCTGCACCCTCTTTTATTTATTTATTATTTTTTTATTTTTGGTTTTTCAAGATGGGTTTTTCTCTGTGTATCCTTGGCTGTCCTGGACTCACTCTGTAGACCAGGCTGGGCTCGAACTCAGTGATCCGCCTGCCTCTGCCTCCTGGATTCTGAGATTAAAGCGCATGCCCAGCTTTTATTTATTTTTAACTCAGGTTTCAGACGATGCTGTTTCCCTATTTCTGCTCTGCTCTGAGGCAACCTGATTCCCATGAGTGTGGGGGCTTTTCAAGTAAAATGTCCTAGTCCTCCCTTTCTTTTAGTCTGACGTCAGATTTTAACAGCAGTTTCAAAACACATGCTGAATGAAAGCTCTGCCACCTTGCCTGCCTCATTCCCAGCCCCAGTGGGATTGCACCATGTGCATCTGTGCAAGGTTACTTGTTCTGTGACACAAATTTGATTCAGTCTGAATTTGCCTCAGTAAGAGCTCTGGAACGATCCCATCCCCTGTCTTTTAGCCTCATAAGCTGTAGGGGGGATCCTAAAAACCCTCAGTACCTCTGCTGTGCTGAAGAGGATCACAGAGCTTGGATCCACTTCTGACCACCCCAGCTGTCTTGCCATCTGCTGCTCCTTTTGGATCCCGTATTCTGTGTCCATTTGCCTTGAAGGACTTTGAATCTGAGTATCCTCCATTCTTTGCCCAGAAAGGAATCCAGTACGGCAGCCCCGTCAGGGGCTGGGAGTGTGGCTTCAGGCTCAGGGAACAACTCAGGGGGACCCAGCCTTTTGGTGCCTCTGCCTGTGAATCCCCCCAGCTCTCCAACGCCCAGCTTCAGTGAGGCCAAGGCAGCTGGAACCCTGCTCAATGGTCCTCCACAGTTCAGCACCACCCCAGAAATCAAGGTGAGCTCAGATGTGGGTCCTGAGCCCATCCTGGGATAGGGAATCCAGTGTGTGTACTTCTCTAAGGGGAAAAAAGCATCCTAGAAGTTCTCCTAAGTGGGTGCTAGGGTTTTAGGGTGGTTTTGAAGGGAAAAGATACAAAGTGACACCTTGTGGCAAGGCTCCTGTGAGGCTGTGGGTGGGATGGGGGAAGAGTAGCAGAATGAGCCCCTCCAAGCGAGCTAGGGTGCAGGTCTGTGGGTGCGCTTTGGAGACGGAATAGTTGTACAGAGTGGGTAGAAGACCAGCCCTAAGCTGCTCTACCAGGGAAAGCAATGTGGGGGCTGCAGACCGAACCCACTGATGTTCCCAAGGCGACTGAATGCCCAAGGGATGGCCAACACCATTAAGGCAACAAGAGAGCCTGCAGTTCTGCCAGCCACCTCCCTCAAGATGCCATACTACTGTGGGAAGTCCAGTGGGCAACCAGGCCCCCCACCACCACTTGTGGTGTCCAGCTGTGTACTTTGTAGGGTCTGGTTTCCCCTGAAATGTGTTACAGACCCTGCATTTCCTGATGGTGATCTCAGATTTGCAGCTTCCCTATAGCCATGGTGTTTTAGCATTGTGTATGGGTGGATGTTGCAAATAGGGAACTGGCAACAGCAGATTAGGAAGAGCGTACAGAGGCCAGGCTGTGTATTTTTATGCAGCCATCTCTGCTCCAGGTCCTGAGGCTGGGCCCCTTTCTCTTCCTAGGCCCCTGAACCTCTGAGTTCTCTGAAATCCATGGCGGAACGGGCAGCTATTAGCTCTGGTATTGAGGACCCTGTGCCAACGTTACACCTAACAGATCGAGGTGACAGTCATGGGATGGTGGGTAGGGCAAAGGCCAAAAAGGAGCTGATCCCATCCTCATGAGGGGCCTGGTGGCCCATCCCTCCCTACAGACATCATCCTGAGCAGCACATCAGCACCACCCACCTCAGCCCAGCCACCCCTGCAGCTGTCAGAGGTGAACATACCATTGTCACTGGGCGTGTGTCCACTGGGGCCAGTATCCCTCACCAAGGAGCAGCTATACCAACAGGCCATGGAAGAGGCCGCCTGGCACCACATGCCCCACCCCTCTGACTCTGAGCGAATTCGGTGAGGGGCTGCAGAAGGGGCTGAGGACCGGGACTCCCCCATTCTGAGGGAGGAGCTGGGTCCTGGGTCCTGAAAGACTAAGTAGAGTACTTTTCTCTAAGTGAGGATTTGGCTTGGGCTCCCAATAGCAGGTTGAAGTGTGCTTCTGAACACCCTCCTGAAGGCAGGGCAGGAGCTGGAAATCACCTGGCGCTAAATCCTCACTGGTTCACAGGCAGTACCTCCCCCGGAACCCTTGCCCGACACCCCCCTACCACCACCAGATGCCACCCCCACACTCGGACACAGTGGAGTTCTACCAGCGCCTGTCAACTGAGACGCTCTTCTTCATCTTCTACTATCTGGAGGTACAGCAGGGCCCCTGGGGCAGCCTCGGGCCCCCCAGCTCCGCCGCCACCGCCGCCATCCCCCCTCAGGCTGGAGGGGCGAGGTGGGTGTCCCACTGCGGCCACTGGGACCGCACCCCTTCCTTTCCCAGTCCTGGGCCCCCTCCAATCAAACCTGTCCCAGTCCAAATGCATTCCAGTTGCTCAGACTCAAGGAGAGGCTGCAGGCTGCAGGCCACCTACAGTTTCCACTGCCAAGAGCTCTCGGCTCCTGGTATACACCCTTTAGTTTAGGCTAGCTGCTGAAGTGCAGGAGACACTCCCAAGGCCTCCCTGGAGACCTCTTGACTGAAGTGTCAGCCCCTCCCTGCCCCTTGAGAAGTTTTCTACATCGTCTCCTCTTAGCTTTCATTATGCATTAGTTTCTCTTCTTTCTCAAAGCTTTTCTGAAAGCAATTCTCACTTCCTGTCTCATTTTCTTCTGACCATGGTATGTTTTGTGCTCGCAGCACTGTCTCCAAGTGGACTCTACCCCAGCCGGTCTGTGGTGGGGGCCTGGGTCCAGCCCCAATGCCCTGCTCTTTTCCCCCTGCTGTCTACCCAATTTGGGTACCTTCTGATCTTCCTCTGCGGTTTTTCTCCCAGGGAACTAAGGCACAGTACTTGGCAGCCAAGGCCCTAAAGAAGCAGTCCTGGCGATTCCACACCAAGTACATGATGTGGTTCCAGAGGCACGAGGAGCCCAAGACCATCACAGATGAGTTTGAGCAGGTGAGGGCCCCACTCACCGTGGTCCCACTGGTGTATGCCTAGTGTCCCCAAGCCCAACCCTCAGCTCTGCTGGCCTTTCTTCAAGCACAGTCCTGTAGACTGACCACACTGGTCCCCTACACTGCTTCACCTGTCTTAGGACACTGTCCCTGTCCATTTGTCCACTTGTCAGTGCTTTAGTTCTGAGGAGTTCTCTCTTCCAAAGAGAAGCCTTCCTGCAGCTTCTAATTGCCTCCACTAGGCAGCCCTGGGTACTTTAGTTGGAGTATGGGATTTTCTTGGGGGCATCACCCAAATCCGACCTCCATGGCCCTTTCCTCCTTCATTTCCTGGCAACCAGCAGAGCAGGGACTGAGCATACTTGGGAATCTACTTAGGCAGCCTTCTCAAGTCTCAACCATTAGCTGATTGGAAACCCCATTCTCCCCAAATCCCCTGAACCCTGGTCTGGGTTTGAGCCCAGCTCCTGCTGGGTAATCTTGGGCAAGTCAATCAAAACTCTCCATTTGTTCCCTGTCTGTAAAATGGGAGCAACAGCACCCACCTTGTGCAGTTGTTACAAGGATTAAATGAGTTGATATGTAAGTACTAATTGTGCCTGTTATACAGTGAGCGTCACAGATTTTTCTTTTTAGTTGCTTTCAGTTGGTGTGTTTCACGGTGGCTTTCCCATACGTATTTTCAAGGTCTCACAGAACTCTATTCTGCTCCCTACATTCTTCCATTTCAGATACTTGACCTAGCTTCCTTGCAGTATGCTCTCCAGCCTTACTTCAGGCTTCCTCTCCCACCCATTTGGTCCTTCACCCCAGAGCATTGAGTCACTCCAAATCCCAGTTACAGTGAAGTGTGTGTCCCTGCAGAGCACTGGGATGTAGATGATGCCTATGTTGCATTCACCTGAACCTGTTGGTCCCCATTCCTCAGTGTCTGTGAAGACAAGCCTAGGCCTCCGTGGTGTGTTTTGTGCTTAGCTGGGGCCCTCCAGAGCTGTAGAGAATCCCAGGCTTGGTGCTTGGATGTCACAGTGAAAGCATGTAAGACAATTTGCTTGGCACCTCCACACCCTTGACAAAACTGCCTCTTTTGTCCATCTGCCTGGCCCAGATCTCAGCTCCCCTCCTCGTCCACTCACTGACAACCACCTTCTTCCCCGGCCAGGGCACCTACATCTACTTTGACTACGAGAAGTGGGGCCAGCGGAAGAAGGAAGGCTTCACCTTTGAGTACCGCTACCTGGAGGACCGGGACCTCCAGTGACAACGGTCCCCTCTGTCTAACCCCTCCCCCGCATGCTGATCCCCCTGCCCAGGTGAGGGCCCTGCCCTGGAAGACTGGGGGAGGCCCAAGGCCATGGGCACCCTCCCCCCCAGGAAGCAGGGAAGGGGCAGGGAGGTTTTCTCTTCCTCTCTGCCCTACCCTGGGGGCCTGGGGGCGAGGGCTGCCCCCTCCTCCCCTCCCCAGTGAGGGACATTTTTTGGTAAACCTATTTTCATTTTGGAAAATATTTATGAATAAATAGTTTTATATGACGGCTGGCACATGCAGCCTCTCCTATCCCCCCCAGGGAGTCAGTGGGCAGGAGTGGGGTTCTGCTGGCGGGGGCGCCGGGCCAGCTGGGGGTTGAACTGGGAGTTATACCGCCGCCTCCGTTCATCTGTCTCTTCCTCTTCCACCTGCCCTTGCTGGGATACCTGGCCTTGTACTCTGGCCAGCAAGGCTTCTGCTCTAGCTCTCTCAGATGCTTCCCGCTGAAGACGCTCAGCTCGGAGCTTTTCTAAGGAAGGTGGCCTGTAGGGAGAACAAGAGCGGAAGCATGTGTTGAGAGAAGCTACTGATTCTGGGTCACATGAACAAGTCCTTAGAACCATGTTGGCGTCCCTATGGGTGTGCCTATGATCCTAAGAGCATATGTCTCTCCAGGTCAAGAAAGCACACTGGCCCCTGAACCATCTTCTAGTCAGAAGAGGTCAGCCCATGAGTGCCCCTCTGCAGTTGGTAGAGTCTGACACCTTACAGACGAACATGCTTTTGTTCTCTAGCCACTTTGGCCTTAAGATCCCTTTTCAAAGACTGAGGACTTTAGCTGGGTGTGGTGGTGCATCCAACACTGGGGAGGCAGAGGCAGGCGGATCTCTGTGACTTCAAGGCCAGCCTCATCTACAAAGTGAGTCCAAGACTACACAGTGAAACCCTGCCTTGAAGAAACAACAAAAAAAGAGTGAGGACTTGGGGCTGGGCTCAGTTCCCAATATTCACCACATAGTGGCTCAACTGTGGTTGCAGTTCCAGGGGACCTGGCAGCCTCACAGACATAAGCACAAGCAAAACACTAATGCACAAAGAATAAAAAATAAATCTTTGTCCAGCACCTAAAAGCAGAGACAGTTGGATCTCTGTGAGTTTGAGACTAGCCTGGTCTATAGAGTTCCAGGACAGAAGCCCTGTCTCAAAAACAAACCGAGGCCAGGTGTGGTGGTGCACACCTTTAATCACAGCACTTGGGAGGCAGAGGCTGGCAGATCCCTGAGTTTCAGGCCAGCCAGGACTACAAGAGAAACTGTGTTTCAAAAAACTCCCCAAAGCAACAAACCTGAGGACCAGAGTCAAATAGGGAGCCCTTCCTTCCCTGTGTGTTGCCTTCTGCTGTAGCAATATAAGGTTCTATAAAAGGGTTCTCTTAGTGATTAAAAACAAGCCTGGTGTGGTTTTGCACACCTTTAATCCCAGCACTTGGGAAGCAGGCAGATCTACAAAGCTGAGTACAGGACAGCCAAGGCTATACAGAGAAACCCTGTCTCAACAAACCAAAAACACAGCTGAGTGATGGGTGGGGCGTACACTTTAACCCCAGCACTCATAGGCAAACAGACTGATCTCTTGATTTCAAGGCCAACAGGGCTTACATAGCCAGTTTTAGGATAGCCAGAGGAACATTTTGAGACCTTGTCTCAGAAAAAATCAAAGAAATTACAAGCCTGAAGCCCAGAAAGATTCCCCCCGCACCCCCCTTCTGTGCAGCCTTGGCTGTCCCAGCTCACAAAGATCTTTTAAGGTAGGTTCTATCTATGCTGAACTAGAAAACTGAGCTGGGTGTGGTGGCACACACCTTTGATCCTAGCACTTGGGAAGCAGAGGCCAGCCAGAGGGACAGTGAGATCCTGGCCCAAAGAAAAGACAACTGAAGTGCACGCCTTTAATCCCAGCACTTAGGGAGGCAGAAGCAGATGGATTGCTGTGAGTTCAAGGCCAGCCTGGCCTACACAGCAATCCAGGACAGCTAAGGCTACCTAGAGAAACCTTGTCTTGGGGGGCAGAATAAAAGGGCATCTGGGGTTGGAGAGATGGTTAAGAGCACTGGCTGCTCTTTGAGAAGACCCCTTTGATTCCCAGTGCCTAAATAGTGCTTCACAATTGTGCTACATTTCAGAGGATCCATATGTGGTGCATAGACAAATGTGACAAGACACCCATGCACATTAAAGAAAAATCAGCCTGTATGCAATCATCCACACATACCCTGAGCCATAAGAGAAGATACTACCCTTACAGTGCTAAAGTCTTGTCTCCAGAGGTCCCTAGACCACATACCAAGAACTACTTCCTCCTTGCCCATTTGTGGTACCCAGGCTGGTGTGCTAGGGACCTCCCACCCCCACACCCACCCCAAAGTGTCACTACAGCTCTGCTGTAGGCTGTCTATCCCTACCCTCTGGGCCGCTGTTTCTGAGGCTGCTCCTCCCTGGAAGGATGGCTTTCACTGCTGTGCCTTTTCTTTCCTAGGTGCTTCTGCATCTCCCTCAAGGGGTCCAATTGGTTCTTGATCTTCTCATCTGGGCTTGGGCCTGGAGCCCTTTGTGCTGGGGGGAGCTGGTACCAAGGAGGTTGAGTTTGGGCCTCTGCTGCGCTCTGGCCCAAGTATGTCAAGATGCCTAGTGCTTTCTCTTGCCTCTCCTGTGGAGGAAGAAAACAAAATAGTCTTTTCAGTCACTCTGGAAGCCCTAGATGTGGCAATAAGAAAACCCAGGGCACTGGGTGGCAGGTAGAGGCAGGTGGATGACTCTTGAGTTCGAGGCCAGCCTCGTTTACAAGGTGAGTCCAGGACAGCCAAGACATCACAGAGAAACTAGAAAAAGAAGAAAAAGAAAAGAAAAAGAGAACCCAGGGTCTGTGTCCCTGGAGAGACAGGGCTTGGTAGGCAGAGTCATTTAATAAAGGAAACCACAGACCATTCAAGGACCAGCTTTGCAAAGTGCCAGGGGCTTCTCTCTAGGAGGAGGAAGAAAAGGAGGCCAGTGGCCAGTGCAGTAGTGGAAAGGAGGAAGGGAGAAGTTTGCTTCCTTTGTTCCAAGGTAGGCAGCTCTGGGAGCAGTGGAGGGAAAAACGTGCAGAAAAGCAAAGTGGAGGAGTGACTTCAGTGGGAGACAGACATTCCAGGTTGGATGGGAGACTTAGGAGAGCCACAGCACAGCTCAGTTTGGAAAGCACACATTCCATCCGGAGGTGCGTGACTATGATCCCAGCACGCAGGAGGCCAAGGCACGGGAAGTGAGAACAGGAGGGCACCTCGGTCTGTGCCCTCAAATAAAATAGCTGAAGACTTTAGTCTCATGAAAGAAAGGTTAACATCAGCCACAACTTAAACGCTCTACAGCAGTAACCAGCTTATTAGGTGATACCTTTCAGTCACATTCTAAATTTTCTGTGTGCCCACCGACCACCATATCCTACCAGTTGTTAGCCACAGCCAGCCCCAGCCCTCCACCCCAGGACTCCAGTGACAGGGAGGCCAGCTTACCTTCTCCTGCCGCTTCTCTTCCTCGTGTTCTTTATTTCCTCTAGGCACTCCTTGCCCTTCTTCTAGCAGCTCCCTAAACAGGTCCACAGGGCCAGACCGTGGAGCCCCTGCATCCGCTGCCTCCGGCGGCTCGGGCAGTGCGTTCTGGCGCCTGGCTTTCTTCCGCAGGAATTCTGTGCGGGCCTGTGAAAGAGGTTATAGGCTGGAGGCTACAAGAACGGGCCACGGGCCAGGCAGTGGTAACACACACCTTTGGTCCCAGCACTCTGGAGGCAGACATAGGAGGATCTCTGTGATTTCGAGGCCAACCTGGTCTACAGATAGAGTTCCAAGACAGCCAGGACTAGACAGAGTAACCCCGTCTCGAAAAATCAAAGGAAAAAAAAAACGGAGTGGGGGAGGAGGTACAGAGAGTCAGAAAGGACACCATTTCCTTTTGTTTGTTTTGTTTTTTTCCGAGACGGGCTTTCTTTGTGTAGCCTTGGCTGTCCTGGACTCACTTTGTAGACCAGGCTGGCCTCGAACTCACAGCGATCCGCCTGCCTCTGCTTCCCAAATGCTGAGCATGCCCGGCTAAAGACACCATTTCTTTCCTCATCTTTTTTTTTTCCCCCCTGAGATGGGGTTTCCTCTGTAATCATGGCTGTCCCTGGAACTCACTCTGTAGACCAGGCTGGCCTCGAACTCAGAGATTCACCAGCCTCTGCCTCTCAAGTACTGGGGTTAAAGGCTTGCACCACCACTGCCTGGCTAACACACCATTTCTAACTTGGAAAATGGGTGTCTTTAAACAGTAAATTGGGTTATCACCGAGAAGATCCCTGGCCTGAAACAGAATGCTTCCCAGCCTGGCATGATAATGCAAGAAAAACAGCTATAAAAAGCAACAAACAAACCAACCCCACTCAGTGATACAGGGTGGACATGGCTTGTTCAGCCATAGAGTCCCTGCTTAGTGTATGAAGTTTCAAGTTCAGTCCCCAGCACAAGCATGGGCAGACTCCCAAATTGCTTGTAAGGTAGCCAAACATTGCTTTCTGGCCAAAGGAAATGAATCCCAGGTATGGCTCCAGGTCACCATTCCAATTTCATTAGCCATTTTCCGTGTCGCCCCAACCCCAGGTGGGGTCTTAATTGCTCAGGATAGCCACTCCCAATTCTCTCTCTGCAGCCTCAGTATCTGGGATTACAAGCATCACCAAATCCAGCTACTTTCGATCCCCTCCCCCCCCCCCCCGGGGTTTCTCTGTTTAACAGCTCTGGCTATCCTGGAACTCGCTCTGTAGTCCAGGCTGGCCTCGAACTCACTGAGATACACCTGCCTCTGCTTCCCAAGTGCTGGGATTAATGGCATGCGGCACCACCGCCCGCTACTTTCGAATTTTAAAAAGCCCACACTACTTCTTGATCACATTGGCCAAGGGACTTAAGTGTAAAACAAACTGATGGAGTAATTATTAAAACGTGTGTGTGTGTGTGTGTGTGTGTGTGTGTGTGTGTGTGTGTGTGGTCTTCAATTCCAGTGTTTAGGTGGCAAAGGCAAGCGAATCTCTGAGCTGGAGACCAGCCAGGTCTACATAGCCAGTGCCAGGACAGCCGCGGCTATATAGTGAGACCCTTTGTCAAAGAAAGCAAACCTCTGGGTGTATTAATCTGGGGGAGCAATGAGGGAAAAGAACATGTTCAGCGGCGCGAACCTCATCTTGCCCGCCCTTTGGCTTCCTCGCTGAAGCCGTTGCACTCAGTGCGAAGTGAACGCACCCCTCTAGAGACTCAAAGTTGTTTTTAAAAAAGGGGGGATTCCTCACGTCCAGCGCTCTGCAGAAAGAGCGCATACGTAGCGAGCAATCAGTAATTAACCTGTGCGGGCGACCCCCGAAGTAACCACACTATTTATCCAACTCTTCAAATGTGCTAGTCTCCGGTCACTTCGACTACACCACCGGGGGACTCTAGGAAGGCTTCACGGAAGTTGGCACGGGATTTGCAGAGAAAGATCGCCAAACACACCGATCTGCGCGGCGCCTGACGCCAAGCGACGGGCAGGCCAGGCCCGCCGCGCTTCTGGGCCGGCCCCCAGACTTACCTCTTGCTGAGCCAGCAGCACCCTCCGCTCCCTCTCCTTCTCCTCCTCCCGGGCCTGGGCCTCGTCGCGCCGCACGCGGGCGACATTGTCCTTGTTCCGGACGTGCCAGCTCTTCTTGGGCAAGATATTCATGGCTCGGGAACCGACCTCCGATCGGCAGGCCCAAGCTCCAACACTTCCGATTGGCGCGAGGATGGCCCCGCCCCGTGGTCCCACCCTTGCCTGTGCATTGGTTCTGGGCCAATTATCACGCCCCGTTCCTGGCCGTTCTTAGAAGTGATTGGCTGAGAGCCCTTCCACCACAGCCAATCCTAAGCGCTTGCAGCCTGAGTTGCTCCACCCCGGACGCTGCTGGAAGAGGCAGATGATGGGACGACGAGCCAGCCCTTCAAGCCGACACAACCCCACCTTTCCCGCAGACACGGACCAGGCCCCTCCCCAAACCCTATCCAGCCCTTCAAGACTTCGTTTCAAAACGCATAGCGGCCTCCGCTGTTGTTTTATTAATACGGCTCAATTAAGAAAGAATGTGGCACTCGGTGACGGAGGGCATGGGATTCGATCCCAGAGACGACACGGCACCATCGCTTGTTATATAAAGTCACTGACGCTTACAATGGGTCTCAGGGGCTGAAGGTGGGACGGCATTTCCAGTCAGAGAGCTCTATTCTTGGAGCTCAGAGCCACTGCTTGCTGGGCTAGGAAGACTTTATTCTGCGCTTCCTGCAGGCAAAGAGGGTTGTGAAAGTGAGGCACACCTTCTCTTCACCAACGTTCCGTTCTCCGTGTGCTCATAAAGCCCTTCCCGGGGAAACCAGCCTGGCTCACCGTCTGTATCTGCCGTTTGAGCTCAGAGATGAGGCGTCCGTAGCTGTTCGCCAGGGCTACTGTATATGCCATCAGGATGCTAAGGAAGACAGGAATAAAAGTCACTCCAGAAAAAAAAAAATACCGTCTTCCTCACATAGCTCCTTAGGAACCAGGATCTGGACGCTGAAGAGATGGCCCAGCAGTTAAGAACACTGGCTGCTCTTCCAAAGGACCAGGGTTCAATTCCCAGCACCATATGGCAACTCCCTACTACAAACTGTCAGTAACTCAAGTCCCAGTGGACCTGACTCTCTCAGATCCACAGACATAACTGCAGGCCAAATACCAACACATATAAAAATTAAACAAGTACGTTATTTAAAAAAAAAAAAAAAGACGAGTCTAGGTGGCACATGCTTTTAATCCCAGCACTCGGGAGGCAGAAGCAGGCAGATCACTGTGAGTTTGAGGCCAGCCTGGTTTATAAAGTGAGTCCAGGACAGCCAGGGCTTCACAGAGAAACCCTGTCTTGAAAAACAAACAAACAGGGCATGGTGGCTCACACCTTTAATCCCAGCACTTGGGAGGCAGAGGCTGGTGGATCGCGGTGAGTTCAAGGCCAGCCTGGACTACAAATTGAGTCTAGGACAGCCGAGGCTACACAGAGAGACCCTGTCTCAAAAAACCAAAAAAAAAAAAAAAAAAAAAAGAAGAAAAACAAACAAGCAAAAAAGAGTAAAAGGAGTCCAGACTGCAGTCTTCCTTGGATGCCAGGGTCTGGGGACCAGACGTTCTCTCCCCGTTCCCACCCCCCCATCAAATCCAGGAATCCACACTCTGGCCTCCCTTCCTCAGACCCGGGAGGCCATACTTGTGCCCTCCTGCCTATGCTGCAGACCTCCTGACCCAGGGTTCCAAACCCAGACTTCGATTTTCTTGGACCCCAGAGTCTAGACCTCAACTCTCCTGCTTCTGATCTAGGCACCCAGGATCCAGTTCTCCTCCACTGAACGTAGCTATACATGTCCCCTCTGGGTACCCATACCCGCAACTCATTTCTCTTTCAAACAGTACATCACACACACATCTGACCCTGAAGTCTGGAACCACTCACCTAGAAATGATCAGAAGGGGTACAGTAAAAGCCTGGGTCCCCAGGAAGTAGAGAAAGTTCTGGGCAGACTGAGGGAGGCTCTCAATAGACTCCGGGATCTGGACCCAAATGGACGACTTCCCTCGGAACGGGCCACACAGCTTAGAAGGTGGGATCCTGCAGGCGGAGGAGACACATCGGGCTCCATCCGGTAGGGCCGGAGTGAGAACCCTGGATGAACGCAAAGGGAACCGGGGAGCCCTGTCCTACTTACAGGAAGACACTGTAAAGTACGGGGACGGCAGAGACGGCCAGGCCCACAAGTAGCACCAGGGGGAAAAAGAAATTGGCTGTGGATGCTCGGAAGGTGTGGGAGGCCGGTGAGTAGATGGAGAAGAGTGTTATCTGGCAAGGAGAGGTGAGGAAGTAGAGATGTGAGACCCCAGAGCCAATGCTTTGCTCTTCCTCTGGGAGTTTTAGCCCCCTTTGGGAGCAGGGTCCAGATACCTGAGCCACATGCTGCTAGTCCCAGAACTCAGAATATCTCCAGATTCTTCCTTCTCTGGACCCAGGATACTGATTTCCAGCACCTTCCACCATCCCCCTCTCCCTCCCTTCCTCTTTCCCTCAGGTCATAGTAATCAGAGCCCCGGGCATCCTCCCTTTCCTAGCCCGGAAGTGCAGTCCCCACTACCTGTCAAACTCAGACCCCAGGCCTGTCCTCAGACTCACCTTCTTCAGACAGAAAAGTATCAGGAACTTGACCGTGTTGATCAAAGGTAGTAAAGGGCAGAAAAAGCTTCCTACCCAGACCACGGTCTGAGCGTAGATGAGCCCCAGCACCTCGTCAGCCACCTGGAACTCCAGAGTCCCTGACAGATTACCCAATGCCCCGGGACAGAGGCCACAGAGTATCCTGAAGGACAGGGTAAGGCAGTCATAGGCCTGCCTTTTGGTCTTCTCAAACCTACCTTACAGCTCGGGGGGCGGGGGTTGTTTTGCTTTTTAAAAAAATATCATTTATTTATTTTTTATTATGTACACAGTGCTCTGCCTGCATATACACCCGCAGGCCAGAAGAGGGCATAAGACCACATTGGTTTTTTTTGTTGTTGTTGTTTTGTTTTTTGTTTGTTTATTTTTCGAGACAGGGTTTCTCTGTGTTAGCCTTGACTGTCCTAGACTTACTTTGTAGACCAGGCTGGCCTTGAACTCACAGCGATCCGCCCGCCTCTGCCTCCCGAGTGCTGGGATTAAAAGCGTGTGCCACCACACCTGGCTTTTTTTTTTAAGACTTATTTCTTTATTATTATGTATAGTGTTTTGCTCACATGTACACCTGTAGACCAGAAGAGGGTACCAGATCACATTATAGTTGGTTGTGAGCCACCATGTGGTTGCTGGGACTTGAACTCAGGACCTTTGGATGAGCAGCCAGTGCTCTTAACATCTGAGCCATCTCTCCAGCCCAAGACCACATTGTAGATGGTTGTGAGCCAATAAGCGGTTGTTGGGAATTGAACTCAGGACCTCTGGAAGAACAGTCAGTACTCTTAACCACTGAGCCATCTCTCCAGCCTTTGTTTTGCTTTTGAGACAGGATTTTTCTGTGTAACAGATCCCTGGCTGTCCTGCGTTTGCTTTGTAGACCAGGCTGGCCTGGAACTCACAGAGATCCACTTGCCTGAGAGCCACCACGCCTGGCTCAGCCCATTATTTTGAAAAGGCTTTTGAGGAGGTGTGCTTTGAAGATCTGTGAGGTGTTTTCTTGGACAAGCCTGATTTTATAGTCAGCTGGCCTTTTATGATAAGATAGCAGGAGTGGGCAGAGCTAGCACAACCCTTTAATCCCAGTACTTGGGAGGCAGAGGCAGGTGGGTTTATCTGAGTTCAAGGCCAGCCTGGTCTACAAAGCAAGCCCAGGACAGGAAGGCTATACAACACTGTCTCAAAACCCCTCACCACACCCCCCCAAAAAAGAGAGAGAGAGAGAGAGAGAGAGATTGCTGAGGCTTATTGGCTATGAGTCTCAGATTCAGGGAGAGATCCTGCCTCAAAGGAATAGGCTGAGATGTACAATGGTCTCTTCTGACCACTCCACACACATGCATACAGTGCATGCTCACAGAAACAAGACACACACACACACACACACACACACACATATACACACGCCGATATACAAATACGATGAACAAAATAATAAAGCCCGCTGGTGTACCCAGCTCAGTGACAAACTGCCTCGCTTGTGCAAAGACCCCAGTTAAAAAGAAGAGAAAATAGGTGGACCAAAATGTAAGAACCAGTTCCGTTTGGGGTGGAGCCTGCTCCAACAGGGGCCAGAGCTACAAGAAAGGGGAGGACACTTACTTTCTAGGAAACTGGACCAACAGCGTGACCAACAGGCCCATCAGCAGATCAAACAGCACAAGTTTGTACATTTCCTGGCCCAGCCGAGTCTCCCAGCACTGAAGAAATAAGATGTCATTAGGCCAGACCCTCCTGCCTGGAGGCGCAAGCATCCGGGACTCCAAATTTGCCAGTGAGCATCGGAACCCCCAAATGAATTGTGTTGGGTGGGGGCTTCGGTGTGTATAAGGGTTCATGCCATGTTCAACTTCCTCCCAAAACAAGGGAGGATCCACCCAGTTTCAAGGATTCCCGTGACCCCCGTTCTGCCTCTAGGTCCAAGAGTGCTACATATGGACCCACAGTGTTCTCACCGGAAGCTCTCTGTAATTGTAGCCACAGGCCTTGCATCCTTCTGCCTCCATGTTTCCCCCACAGGTGATCTGATTCCACAGAGAGAACAGAAGCAAAAACAGGGAGGCCAGACGCAAAAACACAGTTCTGCAAGATGAAGGTGGAGGAAGGGACTCACACTGGCGCACTGCCTCCCTCCTTCGGGATTCTTGCTCATGATCTCCCCCACTTTATGTTTTTGAGATTTGATATGAGAGCAGAACTCCCTGGATTTCGTGTGTGTGTGTTTGTGTGTATCACATATACACACATATATATGTACACACACACACACATGTATGGTTTTTTGTTTGTCTTTTTTTTTTTTTTTTTTTTGGTTTTGGCTTTTCTAGACAGGGTTTCTCTGTGTAGCTTTGGCTGTCCTGGACTTGCTTTGTAGACCAGGCTGGCCTCGAATTCACTGTGATCCGCCTGCCTTTGCCTCCCTTTTCATCTTAAAAACAACAACAACCCCCCTCCAAAAAAACCAAAAAGTGTGTGTATACGCACATGCATGCCACAGTGTTTCCGTGGGGAGGTCATGGGGCAACTTTGTGAGGTGATTCTCTCTTACTGCCTTTTTACTGGTTCTGGGGATGAACTCAGATTTCCAGACTTGTACAGCAAGCACTGTTTATCCTCTGAGCCATCTCACCAGCCCAGACTTTCCTGTCTTATTTGTAGAGCCAAAGACCCTCTCTCTGTCTCCCCCGCCTCACTCCCCCCTCCCCCCCCCGCCCTCCCCACCCCCACCGCGCGCTCTCAGCCCATCCCACGAGTCCAGAACCTAAGCAGCACTAAGACGATCTGCCGGCTGCGAGTGTAGCCCTCTAGTGACGCAATAAACTCGAATGCTGGCGGCAGCACGAAGTTGAACACGGAAATGAAGATGGATGGAAGGTAATCCACCAGAAGCTTGAGTAATGGCGTCTGTTGGATAAGGTCTGTCTCCTAAGAGGGAGTGTGGAACAAGGGAAGAAACAAACTGAAAGTCCATGTGCTTAACCTCAAAGGACCCTCACATCCCAGGAACTGTAGACCTCAGGTCTCTCTCTCACAGGCACTCGCCCTTGGAAACGTGAGTTCTAGGACCCGCGGGACCCCCCTTTTTCAAGACCCCAAGAAACCTGCAGCATTGCGGTGGGCTCTGTGGCCCAGTAGATGCCGTAGAAGGCCGCCCCCAGGAGCGCGAGGACCAGCAGGTTGAGCAGCGCTCTCAACGACCACACCTTGGCTCGCTGGCCCAGCGTCCGCTCCGCAGCACGGCGCCGGACCGCTGCTTCCTCCAGCTCCACCTGAGGCCGAGAGGGACTGCTGTTACGGATCCATCCCTTCAAACCTCGCTCTTCTTCAGCTTGAACCAACAGAGTCCTCTCCTTGTTCCATATCCTCCAGGGCTGTCCATGGGACCACTTAGTTCTTGGGCCGCTGGCCTTCTGCCAAGGTCTGCCCGTCCTTTAGCCTAATCCAGAATTCCAAACCTCGCACCTTTGATGTGTTCTACTTTCTATCCAAGACCCACCCTTCCTTGACTCATCCCAGAACCCCAGGACCCACTCCTCTGAGACTCCGAGCCAGCTTTTTCTTTCCTTTTTTGGTTTTTCGTGACAGGGTTTCTCTGTGTAGCCTTGACTGTCCTGGACTCGCTTTGTAGACCAGCCTGGCCTCGAACTCAACAGCGATCCACCTGCCTCTGCCTCCCAAGTGCTGGGATTAAAGGCGTGCGCCACCACTGCCCGGCTCAGTTCAGCTTTTTCAAGCCACACTCCCATTTTACTGTGGGCCCGTTTTAGACTCTCCCCATTTCCTAAGCGAATTCCTGGACTACCTCACCCTCAGCCCCACCCTGGTCCCCAGCCTCCGCCATGTCAGGCATTTTTAACATGGCTTCTCCTCAGCTCTGTCTCTCTCTGTCAGCAATGCCCTGTTCCTTATTTTGCAGGGTCGTATCCGGTCCACAGCTAGTGGGAGCCCCGCCTCCCAGAGCGCACCTGCAGTTCATACAAAATGATGCGCTGGCGCAAGCGCACGTGAACATCCCCGCAGAGGCCAAAATTCCAAGCTGAGAACACCCGGTGGCTGTAGCTGGTCAGAACCTCTGACTCGGCCAACAGTGTCTCCTTCAGCCCAGACACCGAACTGAGAGAACAGACCAGGGGAGAGGTGTAAATTGGGGCACCCGTGGAACACAAACTCAAAAGTCCTGTGAACACGCGCCACCTGCTCAAGTCAGAGAGAGAGATACACAGGCAAAGTCTTTGGAACCACAGGCTAAGGGATCTGGGAAGCAGAAATCCTAAAGTAACGGAAGAGCCAAGGAGAGACTGCCAGATTTCGAGAGGAAAGAGGGAGAGACACTGGGAAGAAGGCAGAGACGAGAGAAGAAAGAATGAAAAAAAGACATTTTAGAGAAGAGGCAAGCTGGCCTGAGGGTGTGCACTTGTAAATCCCACCACAAAGGAAACTGGGTTAGAAGGATGTCTGCAAGTTCAAGGGCCAGCCTGGATACATACATAGTGACTTTCAGACCAGCCAGAGATATTAGGGTAACAGATTAAAGGTCTCAAAGTGCCCATTAAGACAAGTGTTTGGAGCCTGGAGTGGTGGCGCACACTCTTAATTCCATCCAGCACTTGGGAGGCAAAGGCAGGCAGGATCTCTGAGTTCGAGGCCAGCTTGGTTTACAAAAGCAGTCCAGGGGCTGGAGAGATGGCTCAGTGGTTAAGAGCACCGCCTGCTCTTCCAGAGGTCCTGAGTTCAATTCCCAGCAACCACATGGTGACTCACGACCATCTATAATGTGATCTCATCATACTGTATACATAATAAATAAATCTTTAAAAAAAAAAAAGCAGTCCAGGGCAGCCAGGACTACAAGAAAAACTCTGTCTTGAAAAACAACAACAACAAACAAACAAACAAGTGTTTGGGGGTAGGAGCAAAAAGAAGAGAAAAGTTGAACAGGATAGACGCCATGTCTAACTTCATTAGCCTGTCCTTGCTCCCTGGATAAGTAAGGAGTGTTCCCACAGGATCTCTGCATCTTTACAGATTCTATTCTCTGCATTTGGACCAGTGGGGACATCCTTTTTATGAAAATCAGAAGGAATCCCTATATTTCCAGAAAATTAGAGCTTCTCCTGGATCCTAAGATTTAAGTATCTTCTTGGCATAATCAGCCATCTGTCGGTGTGTGTGTGTGTGTGTGTGTGTGTGTGTGTGTGTGTGTGTGTTTAGTGTATGCATGAATATGTGGGGCTAGAGGTATATGTCAGGCGTCTTCTATCATTCTCCATTTTGTTTTCTTCAGAACTCTTACTGAACTGGGAGCTCACCATTTAGGATAGCCTGGCTGGCCAGTGAACCCCCGGGATCCTCCTGTCTCTGTCGTCTCTCCCCCCTGCCCCCCAAGTTCTGGCAGCTACAGATGTGCATTGCTGCCACCATCCCCAGCTGTTTTGGATTGGGGGGAATCCAAATCTACTCTGCTTTTTTTTTGGATGGGGAGGGGCAGGGTTTCTCTGCGTAGCCTTGGCTGTCCTGGACTCACTTTGTAGACCAGGCTGGCCTCGAACTCACAGCGACCCACCTGCCTCTGCCTTCCGAATGCTGGGATTAAAGGTGTTAGCCAACATACTCAGCCAGACGGGATCCTTCTGGGTAGCTCAGGGTGGCTTTCAACTTACTCTGTAGCTTAGGCTGACCTTGAACTCAAAATAGTCATCCTGCCTCGGCCTCCCAAGTGATGAAGAGTGCAAACTTGGGCCTCCACACCTGGCTTTAAAATAGATTTCAGTGCTGAAGAAATGACTCCTGGGGGAAGGGGGGCCTCTACTAACCCGACCTTCCCCTTGCCATGAGAATCAGGATGTGGGTGTCACTAACCGATGTAGGATGAACAGCAAGTAGATGAGGCCGATGGCAAAGACGGAGCACAGGTAGGTGACGGGCAGGCTTGACCGGGGTGGGTAGAACCCATAGAACAAAGGAGACCACTCTAGGTAACCCTGGGAAGGGACAGGCAGAACAAAGGTCATTGTGGGGCTGGGTGACCTGTACCACAGGCCATTGAGAACCCCAGCCTTCAAAAGTGAGGAGAAAAGTGTCACCCACCTCTCCAGAGAGCAAGTTGAAGAGCTGAGTGGGGAAGGTGACCAGGCCTTGGGTGTGGGGTGTATAGGAACCACAGGGTGAGGAGATGTTCGGGCTAGGGGGACCTGGAGGAGCCCCTTCCAACCAGGTAGGGATCAGTTTCATGCAGACTTCGATCACGGACGCCAACAGGTTGAGAAAGAGCAGGAAGCGCAGCAAGGAGAAGTAGGACTTAGTGCCTGCTCCAAACTGGCCTGCAGAGGGCAGCAGAGAGGCCTCAGGTCCCTCACCGGTGCACTTGAGGCTCACAGTCCTGGTTTCAAGCCTCCTTCCTGAAACTCAGGAGGCTGGAGCCCAGCCCTGTCTTTCCCCCAGATCCTGGATTCCAGGAGCCAGCCCCCTCCCTCAGATCCAGAATTTCAGACTCCAGCCCTCTCCACTCTGATTTCAGATCAAGGGTTCAGGCCCCAGCCCTCTTCCTTTACAGCCCACCGCACCCCCAATCTTCTTCAGCGTCCATGCCCAGGGCTGTATAGCTTGAAAGCCTTCCTTCATTTTTCCTTTGGCCCTGGAAAGCTGTCGGGTCCAGTGGGCAGCCCTAGATTCAGAGCTTGAGGCTACCTGCTGTCTAGCCTGGCTCTTCCTGGAAAGAAAGCAGAGTCAGATAGTGAAGGGATTGGAAACTACAAACTGAGAGCCACCCAAAGATAGAAACAACTTGAAACAATGATGATGGATATTATGGTATACTGAATCCATAAAGTGGAATACTCTTTGGTGGCGCACGCCTTTGTTCCCAGCACTTGGGAGGCAGAGGCAAGTGGATTGCTGTGAGTTCGAGGCCAGCCTGGTCTACAAAGTGAGTCCAGGCCAGCCAGGGCTACACAGAGAAACCCTGTCTCTAAGGCAGGACTTTTTTTTTTCTTTTTTGGGGTTTTTTTTTTTTTTTTCAAGACAGGGTCTCTCTGTGTTAGCCTTGGCTGTCCTGGACTCACTTTGTAGACCAGGCTGGCCTCGAACTCACAGCGATCCGCCCGCCTCTGCCTCCCGAGTGCTGGGATTAAAGGCGTGCGCCACCACGCCCGGCTTTTCTTTTTTTATTTTTAAATTTTAATTGTATTAATTTATTCAGATTACAACTCAATTGTTATCCCATCACTTGTATCCTCCCATTCCTCCCTCCCTCCCCCTTTCACCTTATTCCCCTCCCCTAGGTCTAAGACCCAGGGCGACCTCCTCCCTCACTATATGGTCATAGGTTATCAAGTCTCATCTTGGTAGCCTGCTTATTCTTTCTTTGAGAAGGCAGGACTTCTTATCTCAGTCTGGGATCCCAGGTCGGTGTGGGAGGGAGGGAGAGAGAGAGAGAGAGAGAGAGAGAGAGAGAGAGAGAGAGAGAGAGAGAGAGAGAGCGAGCGCGCGAGCAAGCCAGCTGTCAGGGGGAGACATGAGAATTGTTAGAGGGAGTTGACATGAATGTCAGGGAGGAGAAAGAAACAGCCAGAGCGAGACTAAGATGGTACATAACAGGCCAAGTGGCTCGGAAGTAGAGCAGGCTAGCACAGTCGCGTTACAATCGCACTGTAGCTGCCCAGCTATAGTGCCTGAAGCAATTAATAAAGACAATAGATCTCTGTGTCATTATTTGGGAGGCAGGGCGGGCATTGACTCCTGCAAGTAGTCCTCTGAGTGCCTCAGAAAGCCATGGTGCCACCCATGCATGCTCTCAAAAAAAAAATGATGAAGTCTTCCTGATTCTCCTAACCCAAAGTTCAGAGCAAGCCCAGGCAAACTCTACCCTGGCTGGTGGCAAGGCAATAAATACAGAAAGTAATCTACTCGAACGAGGAAGTTACTCTGTGACAGGAGGGCGTGTCAGAAAAGAAGAGTTCACCTGTGTGCCCGCCTTGCCTGCATAGGCCAGGGAAGTTCTCGGGAAGGGCGAGATTCCATTTGGGGAGTTTCTTTGAAGGCCTGAAGGCTGCTTTCTCCATCGTCATCTTCATCCAGTGTCCCCCAAGGGAGAACACCAGGGCCACGGTACCGAAGAGTGGCAGCGCTGGGAAGATCGTTCAGCACGGAGGCCAGTGATGGGCCTGGACATGAACGTGACAGAGGAGTCCAGGCTACAATCTTTTCTCCTCAGACCCAGAGGCTTGGATCCAGCTCTACTTCTCTCAGACCCTGGGGCACAGGCCTCAGGCCACTTCCCTCAGACCCAGTCCTCTTCCCTCAGGCCCCAGCTTCCTCCCTCACACCCGCGAGACCACGCCCCAACCTTTTCCCTCAGACACAGGGGTCCTGCTCCCATCCTCTCTTAGACACAAGAGGTCCAGACTCCATCCTCCCTCAGACACAGGGGTCCGGGCTCCATCCTCCCTCAGACACAGGGGCCCGGGCTCCATCCTCTCTTAGACACAAAAGGTCCAGACTCCATCCTCCCTCAGACACAGAGGTCTGGGCTCCATCCTCCCTCAGACACAGGGGTCCAGGCCTCATCCTCCCTCAGACACAGAGGTCTGGGCTCCATCCTCCCTCAGACACAGGGGTCCGGGCCCCATCCTCCCTCAGACACAGAGGTCTGGGCCCCATCCTCCCTCAGACACAGGGGTCCGGGCCCCATCCTCCCTCAGACACAGAGGTCCGGGCCCCATCCTCCCTCAGACACAGAGGTCCGGGCCCCATCCTCCCTCAGACACAGAGGTCCGGCCTCCATCCTCCCTCAGACACAGAGGTCCGGGCTCCATCCTCCCTCAGACACAGAGGTCCGGGCTCCATCCTCCCTCAGACACAGAGGCCCGGGCCCCATCCTCCCTCAGACACAGGGGTCCAGGCCTTAGCCCACCTTCCTCAGACCGAGGAGTACAGACTCAAGTTCTCCTTCCTCCAATCCAGGGCTACAGATGCCACCCTCTCTCCCTCAAACAGGGGTTCACTTCTCTAGCCTCCCTTCCCAAGGCTTCTAGGTGTGATCTCCCACCTGTGTGTGAACCCAAACTTCAACTTCCTGTTCCCTTATCACGGAGCTTGAAACCCTGGCCCCTCCCAGGTCTGATACTAGGGATCCAACCCTGACTCTTCTCTCTCCCAAGAGTGTAACTAGGTCTTTGCTCTGTTCCTCTTCACGGGGTCCGAGTTTCCTTCTCAGGAAACCCAGGAAATGGGTCTGAAATTCCCCCTTCTCTCAGGTTCAGGAACCCAGCTAGCTCTATTATAGATGCACCTCAATCTCCAGGCCACTGACCTACCTGTTCTGGCCTTCTGAGAGCTAGGCCAGACTCTGGATGGTCCCCAGGCTTCCCTAGGGCTTTCTTCCATGTTTGTGGATCTACTTTCTGAACCCGTTGTTTCCGGCTCTAGAGGGCCCCGGGGCGGGAACTGCCCTAGGTAAGGGAGGGGCCTGATGCAGGGGGTGTACCTGGCCAGTAGGTGGCCTGGGTTGTCTATGGTACACTTCCGATAAAGCCAAGCCTTTGCTTTAAAAGGTCTTGTGGGAATTGAAGTCCTTACCGCCTCCTCAGTCTGCCAATCTTCATGGCAGCCAGGACTTCAGTATGTCACAGTGGCACTCTGGGCTAAGTGTCCTTGGCTTGTCGCCCACAGATATACTCAGAAACAGATGCATGTGTAACATTTTATTGGGAAAGATTTTTACATTCTGACCTGTCACACAGGCCAAGGATGACAGTGGGTGGTAGGTTGTGTGGGGGCCCAGAAATGGCTCAGACAGAAGCTACTGTAAGAGCGTGCTCCACTGGGGCATCTCACTTGCACCTCAGTTTCCCCTTCAGGATGTGTAAGATCGTAGTCTCAGAAATACTGGTTTGATGATAAAAAAAAAAAAAAAAAGCAAAGAGGAAACCAAGAAGGATGCTCTCTTCCCCTCTCCCAGACCCTGAAGCTCCTGTTCCAATACTGAGGACCCACTGGGAGTTTGTCCAAGATGCCAGACGACCACTGGTGCCCGCCCTTGTGTGGCTTTTAGTGCAGAGACCATAGGGACAAGAATGGACAGTAAATACCTTGACATCAGTAGAGGGAGGTTTGAAAAAGGTTAAGAGAGGCAGAGATCCCAGAAGGGTACCCCTAGCTTTGTTTAAGCCGGCCATTAAACAGGGCAATTGGTTGAGGAAGAGGGACTCCTTTCTAGGCTCAATAAAGGATCCCCAGTTCACGGACTTCCCAAGGCCACCACAGCACAGCTAGCTCACTCCTCTCGGAGCTTTTCCTTGGCTTGGCTGGCGGAGGCCTGGGATGGTGTCTTCCTCTTGCTGGGGCTCCCACCACCCAAAGCCAGTCCCAGCCCCAGGCAGGCCAGGGCTAGAAAATGGATCCAGAAGTAGATGGAGGACCAGTACCGGAGCGTGTCACTCATGGAAAGGAGCACGAAGCCCATGCACATGTAGTCGTAGGCCCTCATCTTCAGGAACCAGTGGACCCAGTCCCAGGCTTGCTGGCCCCTGGGGCTCAGGCGTCGCCGCAAGGCTGACTCCATACAGCCCTCGGCAGCCAGACACAGCGGGATGGTCATGAAGCTTAGGTAGTAGCCAGGGTGGAGGCCGTGCCAGTAGGCGCTCAGTAACATGGTCCAGGCGCTCCTGGAGGAAGAGACTCGAGTCAGGATGCGTAAGTCCGGGCTTCAGGCCCCGCTGTCCCATGCCCTCCTCCCTCAGACCGAGCAGGTCAGGCCCGCTCTTCCTTTCTGCATCCTGAAAGTCAAGGAGGCTCTGGTTTTCCCTGGGGACTGAACTCAGGATCCTGCGCACCTTTCAAAAAGTTGAGGCCGGGTGTGGTGTGGTGCATGCCTTTAATCCCAGCACTCAGGAGGCAGAGGCAGGTGGATCGCTCTGAGTTTGAAGCCAGCCTGGTCTACAAACCGAGTCCAGGACAGCCAGGGCTACACACAGAGAAACCTTGTCTCACAAAACCAAAAAGGAAAAAAAAAGTCATTTAATAAAATTTAATTTTAATTTATGATTTATTTTGGCTAACTTGACACAAGCTAGTGTCATCTGAGAAGAGAGAATCTCAATTGAGACCATAACCATCAGACTGGTCTATGCAAGTCTGTAAAGCATTTTCTTTCTTTTTGGTTTTTGAGACAGGGTTTCTCTGTGTTACCTTGGCTGTCCTGGACTCACTCTGTAGACCAGGTTGGCCTCGAACTCACAGAGATCCACCTGCCTCTGCCTCCTGAGTGCTATGATTAAAGGCGTGCGCCATCACGTCCGGCTTGTGAAGCATTTTCTTGATTCATGTGGAAGAGCCCAGCCTGCTATGGGCAGCGCTAGCCCTGGGTACATGGCTCAGGGGTGCAAACTGATTAAGCCACAGGGAACAAGCCAATAAGCAGCACTCCTTCACGGCCTCTGTTCCAGTTCCTGCCTCCAAGTTCCTGCGTTGACTTCCCTGATGATGACACTGTGAGCTAAAGTAAACCATTTCTTCCCCAAGCTGCTTTTGATGCTGGTGCCTTATCACAGCAATAAAAACCCCAAAACAGTGAGGCTCGGTATGTCCGGGGCCCTGGAAACTAAAAACGTCTCTAGATGTTGCCATGTGTCCCCTAATTGAGAACAAGTGATCAAAATATTGGGGTGCCCTGGGCTTTGACATGACCCCGATCCACAGGGTTTTAATAGTATCATCTATAACTAGTAACACTCAAATGGCCTTATTTTATTATTATTATTATTATTATTATTATTATTATTATTATTATTATTATTATTAATTTGGTTTTTAAGACAGGGTTTCTCGTAGTCCTGGCTGTCATGGACTCACTTTGTAGACCAGGCTGGCCTCAAAATCACAGAGAGATCCACCTGCCTCTGCCTCCTTAAGTGCTGAGATTACAGGCCATGCGCCACCCACGCCCCAGCATGAAGCGCGGTTAGAGTTCAGAGGGCAACTTCCTATATAGTCAGTTCTCTCTTTCCATCATGTGGGTCTTGGAGATGAAACTTGGGTGGCCTGCTTTGGTGGCAAGCACCTTCACCAGTTAAGCCACCTCATTGGTCCTGTTTATTGTTGTTGTTTTCAGAAAGAGAGAGAGAGAGTCCCACTTTGTTGCCTAGGCTGGCCTGGAACCCACCATCCCCCTGCCGTAACCCCTCCCACTGGTGCAGTGAACATCACCTCGCTTGGCGTCAGTGTCTGCTTCTAGCACCTGTTCCTTAAGTGCTGGCATCGCATTACCATCTACCTCTCCAATGACCCCGCGGAGGATATCCGATAGTCTTCAAGTTAATGAGATAGAAACGCAAGTGTCTCTTCTTCCTT
This sequence comes from Acomys minous, assembly GCF_964271855.1. Classification (NCBI taxonomy): domain Eukaryota; kingdom Metazoa; phylum Chordata; class Mammalia; order Rodentia; family Muridae; genus Acomys; species Acomys minous. The sequence goes on from NC_140502.1 coordinate 8,556,892, forward strand.
ACACATGTCCCAACAGCTTCCTCCCGTGCCCCAGGGTCCCTTGACAACCCACTGCCTGGGAAGCAGGCCTTGTCTCTGCTCCAAGCCCCTAACTCCTCTTCTCAAAGCCAGTGTGAGGCTGACTGAGGAGCTCCTCTCCACCACCTCACTCTAGAAACCCAAAGCCTCGCATTCATCTTCCTCTTTCACCTCTGCCACTTACACCCCTTATGCATTCTCCCTGCAAGGCCAGAGCAGATGTTTCTTCTGTTTTTTTTTTATGATGCTGGAGATGGAATCCAGGGCCTTGTGCACACTGGACACATCACGTTTGTGTTTGTGTGTTTTAAAGGTGTGATTTCACTAAGGTGCCTAGTCAAGCTTACTGCCTCAGCCTCCTGAGCACTGAGATTACAAGTGCGAGCCACTATGCCTGATTTGCAGTAAATCTTTCTTTAGAAAAGATTTTAGGGGCCTGAAGAGACGGCTCAGGGGTTAAGACCACTGGCTGCACTTCCAGAGGTTCTGAGTTCAATTCCCAGCAACCACATGGTGGCTCACAGCCACCTATAACGAGATCTGGGGCCCTCTCCTGGCCTGCAGGCGTACATGGAGGCAGAACACTGTACACATAATAAATAAATAAAATTTAAAAAATAAAAAAGATTTTAAGTTGCGGAGACACACGTATGATCCCAGAACTCAGGGAGGGAGGCAGAGGCAGGTGGATCTGTGGGAGTTCGAGGCCAGGCTGGCTTACAAAGCAAGCTTAAGACAGAGAAACCCTAACAAAAAAACAACAAAAACCCCCAAACAAACAAACAAACAAATAAATAAATACACATTTTAGTGTGTGTGTGGTAGGGGTTATGCATATGAGGGCAGCGTCTACAGAGGCCAGAGCAAAGTGTTTGATTTATAAACTCAAAGAGTTGTAAATGGCTGTAACCCTGATATGGGTGCTGGGAACTGAACTAGGGTCCTCTGTAAGAACACTATGCAATCTTGCTCACTGAGTCACCTCTCCAGCCCCTCAGAGTGAATCTTTAAACCACAGTTCCCACCACACCCAGGTAAATGTAGCTCATTTTTTTTTTCTTCCTTCCTTCCTTTCTTTGGTTTTTTTGAGACAGGGTTTCTCTGTGTGACAGCCCTGTCTTGGACTCACTCTGTAGACCAGGCTGGCCTCGAACTAACAGAGCAAACCTAGCTCATAGGCTGGCCATCATTAACTACTTATCGGGGAGGGGGGGGAGGGGCATGGGCTCTCTGTGTCCACTGATCCCATCTGGCAGTTTGGAAACGGTTGAGGGTTTGCCTTACAAACAAACAACAAACCAGAGGATTGAGAACAACTTGAAAGCTGGCCTGACTGAGGACTGGTCTGAAGCTCCCACTGCTCAGGCCAGTGAATGTGGTGAAGCCACGGCTGAGCGGCCAAGAGCTGTTCCGCAGATGCTTGAGCGATGTGGGAAAAAGGTGGGTGGAAGAGAAACAGAAACAGAAAAAAAAAAAAAAAAGTTGGCCAGGTGTGGGGACACAAACCTGAAATCTCAACACCGTGGGGGCAGAGGCAGGAGAAGAGACCAGCCTGGTTTATATAACAAATCCAAAACAGCCAGAGCTATGGAGTGAGAACCTCTCTTAAGAACAAAACAGAGGGCTGGAGAGGTGGCTCAGAGGTTAAGAGCACTGACTGCTCTTCTAAAGGTCATGAGTTCAATTCCCAGCAACCACATGTTGGCTCACAACCATCTATAACAAGATCTGTGTCCATAATAAATAAATAAATCTTTAAAGAACAAAACAAAAAAAGCCAAAGCAACAAGCCAGGCAGATTAGGATGCAAGGTCATGGATGGCCACCGATCTAGATTGAGGCCAGCCTGGCCTACATAAGTCTGTGTCTAAAAACAAACAAGGTCTGTCAAAACAGCCCAGTGTAAGTTCTCTGTGGCCTCTGGGACCCAAGACCGACTCCTGACTACACTGCTGAATGAGGCCGACTTTAGACCCTGAGGATTTACTCCAGAAGGACCAAGAAACTACAATCTATGAGTCTCCTGGCTCGGGACTCGGCTCGAGAAGCCTCAGACTACCACGGGACGACCTACTGGGAGATACTGAGCTGTCTCTGACACTGGGGGTGGGGTGGGGGTAGGGGGATGGGAGGGGGTGGCTCCCTCACCTTAGAACGTAGGAGCGGACAGGTGCACTCTTGTAGATGTACTGTGCCAACCACCACTGCACGGTCATGTTCCAATAGCGCATGCCATCCCGCACCCGCACGCAGAAGTCTGTGCCATAGCAGTCGATGTTACGGATGGTCTCATAGTCATACTCCAGGGACTCTGCATCCTCCAGACTGGGGGGTGGGGGTGGGGGTGGAGATGAGCATGGGGACAGACAGGCAGCTCAGCCAGGCCCCTCCTGACACCTGCTTCTGTCCCAGCCCGATGCTAAAGAGAGGGTACTGGGGAGGCAGCGGCTCCCTCTCTCTGGCTGTGGCCTTTGAGGGCCATAGGGGAGAATAGGCCAGAGGGAGTCAGGTGGGTGGGGCACAGTTCACTAAGAGTGGGGTGCTCTTGGTAACTAGGAGGGTCTGAAACCGCCACAAAAAGCCTTGAAGGGCTACGGCTGCTAAGCTATCACAAGTCCACCGACAACCAAGCTCAGTAATTTTGAGTTTCCAAGTATGGTCCCTTCTGAACTGTGGGGCAGAGCAGCTGCCAGGAAAGCACCCACTCTAAAAAGGTGGTTCACGGTTGCTAGGGAGATATTCTAGGCCTTGCGACTCTCAATGATCTCTGTTGCTAGGGAAGAGGCATTCCTTAGCAACAGGGCCCAGGATGTTCAGAAAGATCTTTCAGAACAGGGCTCTTCCCTGATCCCTGTGATTGTTCGAGAACTGGCACCTCCGGAAATGTCAGAAGTCTCCAGGTCTCCAACACCAATACTGTCAGCTACAGAGAAAGATGGACCTATGGGAACCTCCAGTGGCATTTGGACACGGGAAGGAAGGCATCCTTTACCCATGGGACTTGTGGATGCAGCACAGCATTTAATCTCTGCCTTACTTCTCTGCAGGATACCTTCTCTCTAGCAGTGGGGGGCGGGGGTCCATCCACAGTAACTAGGGCAGTGGTAATAAGTTCACATCCTGGGGGTGCTGCTACCCCCCAACAGGATGGCAGTTTATGACAGGCAGGGGGTGTCACTACCCTACCGAGCAGTGACCTACAATTCAGGAGTGGCTGCTATCCCATTCCCCAGTTGGAAGGCTGACAATGGGTCCTAGAAACAGAGATTCAGTTCACTCCTGGTTGCTAGGGATGCCATTTCCCTCTCAACAAGGAGTGATAAGAACCCTGTAATTACTAGTTTTGTGGCTTACCCAGCAATGATGGTGCTGGGGGTTGGAGTAGCCTTACTAGGAAAGGGTTAAGCCTCAGCAATCTGGGGGAAAGACAGATGTTGAGAGTAGTGCTCTCCTCAGCTGGAGGAGAACAGCCAAAGATGTTATTCCCTTAGAAACAGGGCAACTGGGAGATGCTGTGTGAGAACATCCCATCCTGAGCTGCTGGCCTTAAGCAAGACAGGCAGTTCAGGGGGTACAGTCCACGGCCACAAACAGCAGGGCTCTCAGCAAGAAGGAAGGAGCCATGGTTGCTAGGGATATAGATTCCTCAGCCGAGGGGAAGTTCAGTTGCTAAGGAACTGTTTCCCTAGCAACAGAAGATGGGACCCATTACTACCAAAGGATTGTATCTCCAGCAACCATGAACAACCTTGTTTTGGGGGTGACTTTTCCGTGGCAGCACAGAGTAGGTATGTGGCTGCTAAGATACCATTGTCCTTTCCCTAGCAATAGAGGGCAATTAGCCATACTGAGGGGGTGACAACAGGGGGCAGTCTGTAGGTACCAGGAACACACAGTTTTCCTAGTGGCCAGGGAAGGCAGGTGATAGTCACCAGGGGGGTCAATATGCTGCCAACCACTGCTGCTAGCCCTATGCCCTGCTCCCTTCCCTACTAGGGGCAGAGCCAACCCTTGGTGGTGGGGCCTGCTTGGTCGTGGGAAGCCTCCCTCCCGCTGCCTGACCTGCTGGGGGATGGGCATTGGAGGGTGGGGCCGCCCCCGGCCCGGGCTTTGGCAGCCACGGGGTAGGCCCCGAAGCCCGCGGCAATGCAACCGCACTCGGCGGCAATCCAGGCCACGTAGAAGCGCATGCGGAAGGCGAAGAAGACCGGGATCATGTAGAAGAGGCGGGTGGGCAGCGGGCGGGCGTAGAAGGCGTCCTCACGCACAGCTTCCAGTGGGAAGAGATGGGAGGACAGGAGGAAGAGGAGGCCAAACAGCGGGGCTGGCCAGGCGCGGCGCAGCAGGGGCCTCAGGCTGGGCACGGATCCCGGGAAGGGCTGTTCCAGCCAGTCCAGGTAGGTGCGGTAGCGGAAGAAAGGGCCTGTGGAGTGTGGCAAGAGCAGGTGGTTGGAGCCGGGCGTGGTGGCGCACGCCTTTAATCCCAGCACTCGGGAGGCAGAGGCAGGTGGATCGATGTGAGTTCAAGGCCAGCCTGGTCTACAGAGTGAGTCCAGGACAGCCAAGGCTTCACAGAGAAGCCCTGTCTTGAAAAACCAAAAAAAAAAAAAAAAAAAAAAAAAAAGAGCAGGTGGTTGGATGCTGGGTACCTGAGCCTACTGGGGAGGTGGAAAGGCGGAGGATGGAGAGGGGCGAGATGGGCAAAGGGAGGAAGAGGAGAAGGAACTGAGGACAGGAGATTTGTGAACAGGGTGGGAGAAGCTCAAAACTACAGAGCAAGGGAGAGACAGAGAGAGCTGTGGAACACAGGGCTAAGGGGGGAGGAGAGAGAGACAGAGAGAGAGGAAGAAAAAGGAGGAGGAGGCGGAAGACAGAGAGAGGGAGGGAGGGAGGGAGGGAGGGGGAGGGAGAGAGAGAGAGAGACAGACAGACAGACAGACAGACAGACAGACAAAACCAGATCAGGAAACTACTGTATATTTTCCTGACAGGGAAGAGCTGGTTCCTGACCACTTTTCATAAGCTTCTCCTGGACTCTGAGTGGGCTTGGGTGATGGAGAGGGAACACACAGGGATGTTTGTAGGATGTATGATGTGGTGTGGACCAGGGAGCATCAGTGGCGACTGAGTGAAGGGATGGATGCTAAAGCCCTTGTTTGTTCACCACAGGCCACGGGTATCCGTTCCCCTGAAACATCTTTACAAGACAGGAGTCAATCAACGGCTTGCAGGGATGGCGGAGGTTTGGTGTGGGTGACTAAAGGTTAGGTGGCACCTTTTCAGAGACGAGGCTGTTCTGCAAACAAATAACGCACTGGTGATGGTTTCACAAGCCTATGCATAGAAAAGCCAGTGAGTTGGGGGGCATTTTAAATGGATACATACACGAACAGCATCTCCGTGAGGTTGTTAAAAAAAAAAAAAAAGACAAAGAGAAAACCAGGGCTAGGGAATACAGGCCAGTGGTAGAACATTTATCTACCACGCACAGACTCTGGGTTCAATTCTCCCAGCATTCTCATACGACAACAAAAACACAACAAGGAATCTGGCAGGCACGGTGATGCAAGCCTGTAGTCCCAGATCCTGGGAGGCTGAGCCAGGCCCCGAGTTAAATTAAAAGCAGCCTGGACTGGTCTGAGACCCTGGCTCAAACAAAACAAAGGGGGCTGGACAGATAATTCAGTAGAGTGCGTAGTTCTCTTCCAGAAGCCCCAAGTTTGACTCCCAGTCCACCTGTTAGGGTGGCTTTAAGTGTAACTCCAAGTCTTGGGGATCCAACTCTGCTTTCCTGGCCTCCATGGGCACCGTGACACAGTGAACACAGAGAGAAGCTGGCACGCATGCACGTACACACTCTATTTTTAAAGAATTAAAAAAAAAAAAGCAAAAAAACAAAACAAAACAAAACAAAACCAAGCCAGGCATGGTGGTGCAGGCCTTTAATCCCAGCACTCAGGAGGCAGAGGCAGGCGGATTGTTGTGAGCTCGAGGCCAGCCTGGTCTACAAAAGTGAGTCTAGGACAGCCAAGGCTACACAGAAAACCCTGTTTCGAAAAACAAACAAACAAACAAAAAATTAAAAAAACAAAGGAGCAAAGCCCAAGCCTAATGAGGTAGGTCAGGCCACGTAGCTCAGTTGGTATTGCACATGCCTAGCATGCACAAGGTCCTGGGTTCAGTCCCTGCCACCAACTAAACCATTATGATGGCTTTTCTGAGTCAGGTCAGGTAGTAACGTCACCTACCCAGGAAGCTGAGGTAGGATAATCCAATGTTCAAGGCCTACGTAAGAGAGCTTGTCTCAAGATAAAAAGTTGTCAGGCAGAAGTGGCACATGCTTTAATTCCAGCACTCAGTAGAGGCAGGTGGATCTCTGTGAGTTCTAGGTCAGCCTGGTCTATAGATCAAGTTCTAGGGCTGTAGGTAGCCAAGGCTACACAGAGAAGATCCTGTCTGGAAAAACAAAACAAACAAAAACATAAAGACTAGTGGAGAGTGGTGGCGCAACGCCTTTGATCCCAGCACTTGGGAGGCAGAGGCAGGTGGATGGCTGTGAGCTCCAGACCAGCCTGGTCTACATAGCAAATTCCAGCAGCCAAGGCTACACAGAGAAATCCTGTCTTGAAAAACCAAAACCAAATCAAACCAAACCACCATAAAGAGTTAACTTGTGGGGCTGCAGAGATGGCTCAGAGGTTAAGAGCACTGTCTGCTCTTCCACAGGTCCTGAGCTCAATTCCCAGCAACTGCATGGTGGCTCACAACCATCTATAATGTTAAATGATGCCCTCTTCTGGCGTGTAAGTGTATATGCAGGCAGGTATTTTCTGAAACCAAAAGATGCTGAGTTGTGAATATCTGTTCCCTGGATGGCAGAAACCTAGGCTTACATAGGCCTGCCTCCTTTAGCTCTCCTACTGGCACCTAGTAGGCAAAAAGAGTCAGTTCCCAGAGCAGACAGATGTGCTCAGATAGGACAGTAGCTGACAGAGTACAGAGAGCCTGGGACAGAGCAGGGGACATAAAATGGGAACAGAAACTCTGGGTAGACTGAGGCAGAGGGCGACAGGTAAGTGGGCAGGCCACTTACCTGTCATGATTCCCACATAGCAGTAGCTGTAGCTAAGTGTCTCCATCAAAGAGGGGACGTCGGGCAGGAGGCCCAGGGTAGGCTCCTTGCTGAAGCCAGAGGCTAGTTCCTTCCTCTGGGCCAGATGCAGGTCCTGGACTTCGCTGGCCAGACTCACCAACTGTGTGAACAGAGAGGAAGGCAAGTGATCGGTCCTCCGAGGCCATCTTCACACTCATGTTTATCTCAGCTTTTACAAGGAGGGCTGAGTTCCCCCACCTCATGGATGGCACTGCCTATCAAGAGTGGTGGAGGAATCTTGACTTGGTGGCCGTCGCCAGGGCTTAGTCCTAGACCCTTTTCTTCTCTCCCCCCCACCCCCTCTCTGCTTCCATACAATCCCACGGCTTGGTTGCCTGCCTGCCTCCTTCCTTTGTTTTCTTTCTGTAGAGAGCTCTGGCACAGGCCCTGCAATTGCTATGCAAGTACTCGAACACTGAGCCACATCTCAGGCCCCCCTCTCCTCCCTCTAACTTCTGAAACAAGGGGCTGGAGAGATGGCTCAGAGGTTAAGTGCACTGCCTGCTCTTCCTGGGGGTCCTGAGTTCAATTCCCAGCAACCACATGGTGGCTCACAACCATCTCTAATGAGTTCTCTTCTTCTGATGTGCAGGTGTATCTACGGAGGCAGAACACTGTACATGTAAGAAATATTTAAAAAGAAAATTCTGAAACAAGATCATGCTGAGTTGTCTAGGCTGGCCTTGAACTGCGATCCTTCCAACTCACCTCCCAGAGAGCAGTTGAGATTAGTTTTTTTTTTTGTTTGTTTTTTTTTGTTTTTTCGAGACAGGGTTTCTCTGTGTAGCCTTGACTGTCCTGGACTCGCTTTGTAGACCAGGCTGGCCTCGAACTCACAGCGATCCACCTGCCTCTGCCTCCCGAGTGCTGGGATTAAAGGCGTGTGCCACCACGCCCGGCGCACAGTTGAGATTAGATGCCTGCCCCACACTAGGCTGAGCTTTCTCCTTTCTGACTCCACTGGGTAGAGCTGGGGGGTGTGTGGATGTCCTAACTGCCCCTCCAGAGCTCCTCAACCTATTTTAGCCAGAGACAAAATTCCTATGGCCACACCTGTGTCCTCCTGCGTCCCGTTAGCTCAGTGGCCTGAGCCCTAGGAGATGCAGAGAAGCGAGGGAGTGAAGCCAGAGCTTCCCCTACAAGATGGCTTCAGGGAGTAGGGTGGGGCTCTGAAAAACTCTTCCTTCTTAGGCTCCATAGCAATTCTTCCCCTAACACAGCTACTGGCCTAGGGTATTTATTTCAACAACTCTGTCTCCTCATCACCAAGCCAGTGTCAAAAAACAAACAAAACCTGCAAATCACCCTCAAGTCACCCTGTCCCCACGGTGATTTGGAATCATCTGCCCACGGCATGCAGTGTGTATCAAGCTGCTGCTGCTTCTTCTTCTTCTTCTTCTCCTCCTCCTCCTCCTCCTTCTTCTTCTTCTTTTTTCTGAGACAGGGTTTCCCTGTGTAGCTTTGGCTGTCCTGAACTTGCTTTGTACACCAGGCTAGCTTCGAACTCACAGCGATCCGCCTGCCTCTGCCTCCCGAGTGCTGGGATTACAGGCTTGGCCACCACGCCCAGCTTCAAGCTACTTTCATAGTCACCTAGACTTTGCTTTTCCCAGACTGGGTCTTATATAATCCAGACTGTTCTCAAACTCACTGTGTAGCAGAGGATGATTTGAACTCCTCCTCATTCTCCTGCCTTTACCTCCCGAGTGCTGGGATTACAGGTGTGCACCGCTACACACTAGCCTTTTGGTTCTTTTTTGTCTTTTAAGATTTATTTTTAGGTCTCTGTATAAATGACCTATGTATGTAGATATCCAGAGGCCAGAAGAGGATGTCAAATCTCCTGGAATTGCTTTGACTATTGTTTTTGAGCCAGTCAGTATGGGTGCCAGGATGGCAACTCTAGAACCTCTGGATGGGTAGCAAAGTCAACTACTGGGTACCCTCCCATCTGGGTTTTGGAGGGAATTTTGTTTTTGAGGGGAGGAGTGTTTTTATTTTTGCAGATAGGGGCTCTCTAAATAGCCCTGGCTGCCCTGGAACTCTCTATGTACACCAAGCTGGCCTCAACTCACAAGAGATCCATCTGTCTCTTGTCTGCCACGTTGTGGGATTCAAAGCACCTGATATCATGCTTTTTCTTTAATGCCGGGACTACATTCATGAATCGCCATGCTTGACTCTGCTAAGAGGGCCCTACCTCAACTTATCTTATTCCATTCTACTTCAGCTCTCTCAGCACCTAGGGCAAACTACTATCCATGAGGTAAATCTGTTGTACCTTGCCTCCTGACCAACAAGCCAAAAACAAATAAGCGAACCAAAAACTTTCTTGCGAAGGGAATCCCAGGCCCCTATTGGAGGGAAGTCCATCCTGAAGAGGCCAACAAAGCCCCACATCGCTTGGCCTCTGCTGCCCATTCAACCCTATGTCATTTGCAAAGCGAACTAACTGCCAAACACAGCTTGCAGCACCCACCCTGGTCCCGTCTACGTGGGCAGGTCCATACATACTCTGGAAGGCTCTTCTTCCAACTCACAGCTGACCAATCCCTGTCTACTGTCGGATTTGCCGTAAGAACGAAGAACTGTGGAAGCTGGGCGTGGTGGCGCATACTTTTAATCCTAAGCACTCTAGAGGAAGAGGCAGGCAGGCAGGCCTCTGAATTTGATGCCAGCCTGGTCTGCAAAGTGAGTTCCAGGACAGCCAGGGCTACACAGAGAAACACTGCTAGGAAAAACAAAATATAAAACAAAACAAAACAACAACAACAAAAAGAAAGAACTCTGGAGAAATCAGATACTGGCAGGACCGTCAAAGGCTATGTTGTTGGAGCTCAGACACACAAGAGCTCACCACTGTTATGGTCTGGGATAAGGACTAAGGACTAGTCTCTTTTTGCTCTCTTCCTAGAAGATTAAGATTCAGACCCCGGGGTAAGAATGTAGCTCAGTTGGCCGAATGCTTGCCTACTATGCTTGAGGCCCTTGGTTAGATTCCTTAGTACCATATGAACCAGGCACAGGTGGTGCATGCCCATAATCCTGGCACTCGGGAGGTGGAGGCAGAATCCAAAGTTCAAAGTCATTTTTCTTTGTTTAAGGCCAACAAAGGGTGGTGGTACATGAGGCTCTGTCTCAAAAAACAAAACAAAAAAACCAAAAACCAAACCAAAACAACAACAACAAAACTAGACCCAGCTTTGTGCCTTTGGGCCAGATACCTTATCTCCAGAGCAGTTTCCCTATGCGGAGGAGGGTTTGCTACAGAGTCATGAGCCTGTTGGCAACGCATGGCAGACAAGCATATTCCAGGTATGCCAAATGGCTCGTGGCGGAGCACTTGGGAGATCTCTTGACCCAGGAAGGAGTGCAGAGGTGAACACCTGCTCCAGAGTATGTGAGAGGTGAGGTGAACTCTGTCTCCAGGGAGAAGTGAGGTCCCAAGCTCAGGGGTTGTGAAAGGTAAAAACCCATAGGGTTTCCCCAGCTATGAGAAAGTTTGGGAGGTGAAAGCAAGGAGGCTCCCTGGCTCCCGAGGTGGTGGTGGGGGTGGGTGGGTAGGGGGGAGATTATTGGCAGCAGCGTTCCCCACGTTCTCACCTTCAGGGTCAACAGCAGCTGGATGGCATTGGTGAAGGGCGTGGGAGTGGGCAGGCCCAGCAGGCTGAGGGCTCGGAAGAAAAGGAGATAGGAGAAGGTCCAGGCCAGAGCCAGGGCATGACAGGAGCTAGAATACAAGTGGGGAAAGTCATCGCGTTTGGTACCAAGACCTTCTTAGCCTCTGTTTCCTTCTCTCCTTCACGACCCCTCCCCATCCAGACAGAAAAGAGGAGGTGTGACAGAGAGAGAGAGAGAGAGAGAGAGAGAGAGAGAGAGAGGACTAGTGGTGGATGACAGGCATGGATGGATGCAAGAGGCACAGCCACAGAGAAGGAAAGAACCAGGGGAGTTAAGGGAAGTTTTGTGATGAAGAAGACATTCCACCCCTCAGTAAGATGCAGAGCTCAGCTGGGCGTGGTGGCTGGTGCACGCAATACTCGGGAGGCAGAGGCAGGTGGATCGCTGTGAGTTCGAGGCCAGCCTTGTCTACAAAGCGAGTCCAGGACAGCCAAGGCTACACAGAGAGACCCTGTCTCGAAAAAACAAAAACAAAACAAAACAAAAAACAAAACAAAAAAAAAAACCAAGAAAAAAGAAAAAAAAAGATGCAGAGCTCAGGACTGGGTTCTGCACGTCTGTCACACGAATGAATATTGAGGGCTGGGACAAACACACAGGAGCAAGAAGATACGGATCAAGGTGGCAGAGGAAGGAAAATAGCCAAGACGTAGAGAAACATGAGATAAGCAGGTGGCAGCAAGTGGCCAAAGGAGAAGAAACAGAAGACCCAGAGAGGAAACAGGTTGTTGTCCGTCAGCATCCTCTTTTTTTCTCACCACCTAGTTCTTACCAAGGCTGGGCCTGAATGAGGGCCCAGGTTCCCAAGATGGTGATCAGAGAATGCAAAGCGTGGGGGCCACAGGTGAATAAGGTGAGCCCCAGGCCCACAGCTGCTGCCCCCCATCTCTTCAGCCCAGGTCCTGAAAGGATAAGGTAAAAGTATAAGCTTAGAGCCTTCGGGGAGGGGTGATTCCCCACACCCCAGCCCCCTCACCTTAATTTCCTACTGGACCCGGAACCCGACTCACCAGCTTTCTTAAAGAGGAAGCCAACAGGGACGGAGATAAGAAGGACCATTAGATAAGTCCATTCTTCGGGTGTCATGGTCTGCGGGAGGAAGGACCCACAGTGAGAGAACCAGTATTTCTATTCCTTCCTCTTCTGAGGGTGGTAGAATCCCCTAGTTTTGAGAACCCAGGCCTCCAGCTCACGCCTCCTTTCACGACCCAGGAATCAAGCCCCCTACTCCACCCCTCTGCCGATGTAGAAATCAAAAGTACTTCCACTCCCATTTACGACCCAGATATCCAGACACCTTCCGGCCCAAGGAAACAATTCTTTACAAGCCCTCTTTCTTCTCTGATAACCCCAAGAATCTATATCACCCCCACCCTCCTCCGAGTACACAGGAACCCTTTAGACTGTCTGGATCCCCAATCTCCTCTTCGTCGTCTTAGAAGACCCAAGAACCCAGTACACCTAACCCCCTCCTCCCTCCCGCCCAGCCCGGAGAAACCCAGCTTTTAGCATCCACCTGTCTTCTGAGCTCCGAGCTCCTCTCTAACCCGGACCCCGGGAGAGAAACCAACGGGCCCCGTCCAATCTGCAGGCACCCTTCTGTAGCCCAGCCCCGCGCAGCGTGGATCCGATTCCGCCCTGAGCAGATCCACAGGCGGTTACGACACCCAGCCTTAGCCACGCTCCCGCCACCCCACGATCATCGCGACGCCGCCACACCACCCCAACCGGGGGGCTCACCTGAAACAGTCCGCCGGCCCGGGGGCTGCGGAACAGCCCTCTGTCGCCACTGCCTGGGCTCGGGCCACGCCTCCTCAGTTCAGCACGCCCACGCACTGCCGGTTCCCGAGGGCGCCGGCAGGGTTGCGCGGTCCAGACCCCGAGAGTGGCTGCTGTCCGGGATACAGCACGGGAGGTAAAGAACCCAGGACACCAAGCGAGCGACGAGGTGCTAGCCTCGCTCCTTCGTGCAGGCCCCGGGGCAAAGAGCTGCTCTTGTACGTGAGGGGGCGGGGCCTCGGGTTAGAGAGGCGGGGCCAAGAGCTTCGAGTCCCCGACTCCCGAGGGAACCAGTTGAGGCTTGAGAAGGAGGAGGGACCAGGAGAACAGCTTTCGGAAAGAGGGAGGCTTTGCAGCTTCGGGCGCCTTCGGGCACCCTCGGTAATTCAAGCTCACGGCGTGGAGGCGGGGCCACAAGCTTCGGCTTACTTCGGAGACTGCCGAGTTCTAAAGCTGCGGTTCGGAATCAGATGAGTTCACACGCTCGGCCGGAGGTGGGCGGGGCCACCACACGCTTCGGCTTTCTTCGGAGATAGTCGAAATCAGGCGAGTGGGGGGTGTCCAAGAACAGCAGGAGATGGGCGGGGGTGGGTGGGTCACATGTTTGGGCTCGTTTCAGCCGGCTGAGTACTTTTTTAGGTCACTGTCAAATGCCAGTGAGGGCAGAAGTTTTGTCCTAACTTTGAAAACGATCGGGTGTTAAGTGGACTTGGTTTAATAATAGGCAGAGCCAATAGCTTCTGGAAACATCGAGCCTTGTTTTGCCGGAGGAAGGCAGAGCCGCCGAAAATAGACGATCAGAGGGTGATGATCTGTGAGGGGGCGGAGCCTACATGAATCCTGGGTCTGGGGGCGGGGCCAGAGCGATGACCCTCAAGGGTCCCATTTCGGGGGGAGCCGGAGCGACTATGAGTGCTCGCCTCCGGTTTTCCGCTTTGCTGACGTGACGGGATGACGGAGGACGCACTACGTAAGTCCGGCTCAGCCTGGACTGAGAGACGGTGCTGGCTACGGGTTGACTTTTTGCCTCTGCCGGAGGACAGTGCGACAGACTGAGGGGAAGCCAAGACGTGCACTGCGCCCCAGAGTGCGACTGTGGGTTCATTCGTGGGCGAGAACTCCCAAAGTTGGGTAGGGAGTGGGCGGGGCCTCAGCCGGAGGATTGACGGGCTCTGGCTAGGCTCGAACGCTGAACCGCTTGCAACTTGGAAGGGGTGTCGGGTTCGACTGAGCAGAGATTCTTCACACACACACCCCCGCCTCCCCCGAATCCGTTCGGGAGTAGAACCGAGATCATCCGAAGGCTGGGACGCTCGAGTTCGGGGTGCCGGGGTTCCCGATCGAGCCGAGCCGAGGATGCTGGAACATCGAACCTCTTGCTCAAAACAGGATTCGGATTTTTTTTTTTTATAAAGAAGTTCGATCGATTCCGTGACCAGGCGGGAAAGGCGAACCTCGGGAATTCGAAAGGGGAGGGGCTGGGCTCCAAGTTTCTAGAAGGTGTGGCTTGAGCAAACCGCCACCCTCTGTGTAGAGGTTCCGAGTCTTGACGGACACTGCCGAGGGGAAGGCACCCGCTTTGCCAAAGGGGCGGTGCACCGCTAAGGCGGGAGGTCTCTCGGAGGAAATGTGATGCGTTGGTGCTCATTGGCAGAGATGATGGTCACCAGGAGCTGAGGGGAAGGGCGGGGGGGTGCAGAACAGCGAGACCTGAGCAGGGTGGTGTGGTCTTGGCTTGGGGTGCAGGTGGAGACTCCGGCCCCTCCCCCCTTCGGGTTCAGGGGCGGGGTCTTGCTTGCACTAGGGGCGAGGAAGGAAGGCGTCAGTCGGGTTCCGTGGGGGCTGTTTGGGTGACCTCGGCGTCCTCCACTCTGCAGGAGGATGCTGGTGGTGGAGGTCGCTAATGGCCGCTCCCTGGTGTGGGGCGCCGAGGCCGTGCAGGCGCTGCGGGAGCGCCTGGGAGTCGGGGGCCGCACGGTGGGTGCCTTACCCCGGGGCCCCCGCCAGAACTCGCGCCTGGGCCTCCCGCTTCTGCTGTTGCCCGAAGAAGCCCGGCTCCTGGCCGAGATCGGCGCTGTGACCCTAGTCAGCGCCCCACGCCCGGATCCCCGCAACCATGGCTTGGTAAGAAACGAAAGGCCCCCGTGGGTGGGAAGGCCTGGGAGGGCCTCATCTGGGATGAGGCTGTTGGAAGGTTGTAAACGGGGTCAGAATTCCTGTCTGTAAGGGGCCGCAAGGCTGTGTCTTGGGGTTTACTTATGTGTTTACTTCTCAGGCCCTGGCATCGTTCAAACGCCAGCAAGAGCAGAGTTTTCAGGAGCAGAGCACTTTGGCCGCCGAGGCCCGAGAGACCCGGCGTCAGGAGCTGCTGGAGAAGATCGCAGAGGGCCAGGCTGCCAAGAAGCAGAAGCTGGAACAGGATTCAGGGGCGGATGAAGGCCAAGAAGCTGGTGGAAGCGAAGCTACCCAAGGCAGTGAGACCAGTGAGGATGGCCAGGCTTCTGCAGAGCAGGAGGGAGCCAGTGGAAGCGAAGCTACCCGAGGCAGTGAGACCAGTGATGGTGGCCAGGCTTCTGCGGAGCAGGAGGGAGCAGGTGAGAGTGGGGTTTGGTGTTAAGATTTGAGGCAGGCCATTTTTGACCACGTCCCCTTGATGAGGAAGCCTAGTGGCACTCAGAGGACGGATAACAGGTCACCAAGAAGAGACTGGATACTCTATGAGCATATACAGGGGGAGGAGGTCCCCCTCAGTCACAGACATAGGGGAGGGGACTAGGGGGGAAGCGGGAGGGAGGGAGGAATGGGAGGATACAAGGGATGGGCTAACAACTGAGATGTAATATTAATAAATTAATAAGATATTTAAAGAATGTAGCAGTGCAAACTAATCTTATTCTTTTATTAAACCTCTTATAACACCTATTTTATAAATAATACTAAAAGTTAAAATCTATATTTAATGTTGATTAAAAAAAAAGATTTGGGGCAGGAAGCTTTGGGGAATTTTAGGGTTTTTTGGGGGGCATAGCGGGGGAGGATGGATAAGAACTTCCCTTGTAGATTCAGTAAGTTCTCTCTACTTCCCCCAGATTCTTCATCTCCCCAACCAGGGCCTTCAAATGGGGTGACCCCCTTGCCCAGATCAGCCCTGCTCATCCAGCTGGCCACTGCCAGGCCTCGGCCTGTAAAGGCCAAGCCTCTGGACTGGCGTGTGCAGTCCAAAGACTGGCCGCATGCTGGCCGTCCTGCCCACGAGCTTCGCTACAGCATCTACCGAGACCTGTGGGAGAGAGGTTTCTTCCTCAGCGCAGCTGGGAAGTTTGGTGGTGACTTCCTGGTTTATCCTGGTGAGTTGGGTTGGGTTGGGGCTCTGGTGCCTATACCTTTCCTGGTGGTCTTCTTTTTTTTTTTTTTTTTTTTTTTTTGGTTTTTCGAGACAGGGTTTCTCTGTGTAGTCTTGGCTGTCCTAGACTCGCTTTGTAGTCCAGGCTGGCCTCGAACTCACAGCGATCTGCCTGCCTCTGCCTCCCGAGTGCTGTGATTAAAGGCGTGCGCCACCACGCCCGGCCTGGTGGTCTTCATTTGTTCCTCATCTTCTCTCTCACCTCTTCCACCTGGGGACCTAGACTAGGACAGCAAGTACAACGGAGTTCTCTTGAGCTCTTGGGAGAGTAGTTTAATAGCTAGTTTTGTTACGTAGCCAGAGCCAGCCTGGAATTTTCTATGCTGCACCGGCTAGCCTTGGAATGCAAGGCTTTCTACCCTTTTCTACCTCCTGAGTGCTGGAGTTCTGGGCGTGTGTCACAACACCTGGCTTGGTGTTTGTAGTTAACTTTTCGTAAATACTGTGATCTAGAAGATTGGCTCAGAAATCCTTACCTAGGTCCACAGAACACACGAGCACATTCACTGCAGGACTCTTTATGGAGTTAAAAGATTAAAAGCAGCAAAGTCACTGAGGGGAACGAAACAGCAAGTAAGCCTGGAGAGGTGGGGCGTGCCTTTAATCCCAGCACTAGGGAGGCAGAGGCAGGCACCTCTAAGTTTCAGGACAGCCAGGCTGCGTAGTGAGGCAGTCTCAAGAAAACAGTAAGGAAAGGAACAACAGCAGCAGCAGCAACAACAACAACAACAACCAGTTGTCTGAGAAACATAGTATTAGTTATCAAAGAATTAATATGTAGGATTAGGGTCGGCTATGACTGTTAATGCCTCTCATCTCAGCCTCCGATAAGTGGAGGTTAGCTTTGCTTACATGATACCTCATCTCAATACATTTTTTTAAAAATGGGGTGTGATGTCCATACCAGTAATCTTAGCACTTTGCGTCTGAGATGTGAGGATTGCCACAAGCTTGAGACCTGCATAAGCAACATGAGTTCAGGCCAGCCAGGACTAGGTTTCAAAGCTTTGTCTGAAACCAAGGGAAAAAGGTGTTGGAGGGCCACATATGTGAAAAATAGTAGCAAAAGTCAAAATTAGGAGAGTTGGTTGAGAATGTACGGCAGACTATATTTGATATGGATATGCAGATAGATGGCTCAGAGGTTAAGAGAACTGACTGCTCTTCCAGAGGTCCTGAGTTCAATTCCAGAAACAATGTGGTGGCTCTGATGCCCTCTTCTGGCGTGTAGGTGTACATGCAGGCAGAGCATTGTATACATAATAACAAATCTTAAAAAAAAAAAAAAAAAAAAAAGACGGGCTAGAGAGATGACTCAGAGGTTAATAGCACTGACTGCTTTTCCAGAGGACAGGAGTTCAATTCCCAGTAACTACATGGTGGCTCACAGCCATCTTTGCCCTCTTCTGGCCTGCAGGTATACATGCAGGCATAGCATTGTATACATAGTAAAATAAATAAATAAGTAAATCTATTTAAAAAACAAAAAACAAAAAAACAAGGAAATTGAAGTTGTAGTTTGGTCTGAGTATGCTGATATGTGCTTGTATCCCCAACTACTTGAGAAACTGAAGCAGAAATTCTTGGACCTGGGAGTTAAAAACCAATCTATGGCCAGGTGTGGTGGCACACGCCTTTGATCCCAGCACTCGGGAGGCAGAGGCAGATGGATTGCTGTGAGTTCAAGGCCAGCCTGGTCTACAAAATGAGGCCAAGACAGCCAAGGCTACACAGAGAAACCCTGTCTTGAAATACCAAAACAAAAAACAAAAACAAAAACAAAAAAACCACTGCCACCACCACCAACAAAAAAAACCAATCTATGCAGCATAGGTTAAGACTCTTGTTTCTAGACAAAGCCACTGCAGCTTACAATAGCTAGTTTAAGTCTGTAAACTACCAAGTTCTATACCTTACTTGTTCTTTTTTTTTTTTTTTTGAGATAGTGGATCATTGTTTAGCTCCAGCTGGCGTAGAGCCTGCCTCTGCCTCCGCCTCCCAAGTGCTCAGATTAAGGCTCGCTCCATCATGCCTGGATAGCTCACAGTTTTTGTTATTTTTCTTTCTTTCTTTTTTTGTTTTTTCCCGAGACAGGGTTTCTCTGTATAGCCTTGCCTGTTCTGGACTCACTTTGTAGACCAGGCTGGCCTTGAACTCACAGCGATCTGCCTGCCGCTCCCTCCCTAGTGCCTCCCGTGCGCCACCATGCCCAGCATCTCACAGTGTTTTGAAAGGTCTGTGTAACCCTGGCTGCCTTCAGATTCACAGAGATCTAGTTGTCTGGTTTCCTGAGTGCTGGGATTAAAGGCATCTGAAACCACACCACGACTTTCTTTTTGTTTTCTTTTTTTCTTTTTTCAGTTTTTCGAGACAGGGTTTCAGTGTAGCCTTGGCTGTGCTGGACTTGCTTTGCAGACCAGCCTGGCCTTGAACTCACAGCAATTTGCCTGCCTCTACCTTCCAAGTCTTTCTTTTCTTTTCTTTCCTTTCTTCTTTCCATCTTTCCTTTTTTCTTTAAAAAATTTTATATGCATTGGTGTTCTGCCTGTGTAGACGTCTATGTAGGGTGTTGGATCTCTGGAACTGGAGTTACAGACAGTTTTGAGCTGCCATGTGGGTGCTGGAAATTGAACCCAGGTCCTCTGGAAGAAGTCTTTCTTTTCTTTTCTTTTCTTTTCTTTCTTTCTTTCTTTCTTTCTTTCTTTCTTTCTTTCTTTCTTTCTTTCTTTCTTTCTTTCAATGTAAGGTCTCACTATTGACTCCCAGGCTGGTGTCCAGTTTACCACATGACACAATTGGAATCTACCTTCTTGTTTCAGCCTAAATGCTAGCATGACAAATGTGCACCACCACACCCAGTTCTAACTCTACACATTAAATTGAACCATAAGCTAAACCATTGGTTCCTTTATTATTTTATTTTATTTCCTTTGCCTCTTTTCTTTCGTTTGACAGGGTGATGCATGTAACCCTGGCTGGCCTCCACCATGGGAGTGCTGAGGTGATTAAAATGCAGAAGCGTTCATGCCTGCCACTGACCTATTAATTCTTTTTTTTATTATTAATATTTTATTTAATTTTAATCTATGTGTATTGGTCTGAAAATGCCAGATCTTGGAGTTACAGACAGTTGTGAGCTGCCATGTGGGTGCTGGGAATTGAACCCCGGTCCTTTGGAAGAGCAGGCAGTGCTCTTAACCACTGAGCCATCTCTCCAGCCCCTGACCAATTAGTTCTAATACGCCAATATTTCTAAGGCAGTGGGTACTTGGTGTACAGAACACTGAGACAATCCTTGCCCCCTATGAAATAGCATCCAAATCCAATGGCTGTAATGCTTCTGAGTTTATTTTTACATTTTGCCTGAGGCTCAAAGTTGCTAAGCCTCCGGGAAAACAGTTACAGGATTATCTTCTCAAGCATTTTGATGTACCCTCTCAGCTGGCTGGAGCCTCGTAACAGCCAGAGAGCCTGGCTTCTAGCTAGGCTCTGGCCAGGAACCTAGCTGCCAGGCAGAAACATAGCAACAGCTCCCTCTTAAGGATTTTGATTTTATTCTTTTTTATTTTTTAATTCTTTATTAAGTATACAGTGCCTGCACGTACACCTTCAGGCCAGAAGAGGGCACCAGATCTCATTATAGATGGGTGTGAGGCACCATATGGTTGCTGGGAATTGAGCTCAGGACTTTTGGAAGAGCAGCCAGTGCTCTTAACCTCTGAGCCATCTCTGCAGCCCCTATTGTTCCTTTTTATGTGCTGTGTGCGTTCGTGTTTGTATGTGTGCATGTGTGTGGGTGCTCAGGGAGACTAGAAGATGGCATTGGCTTCTCCTAGAGCTGGAGTTAACAGGCACTTGTGAGCTGTGTGTGCACTGCCATTGAACCTGGGTCCTCTGGAAGGGCGGTAGGCAGTCTTAATCATGGAGCCATCTCTCTAGTTTTCCTCTCCATTTTAAATTTCCGTTCCCTGTGATTCGCCGTCTTGTACAGTCTTATTCAGAGTCCTATCCTGCTAGTTTAAATTTACCTATTCCAGGGACAGACTGTTCAGTAACTAAAGCCATCAGAGGACATCCCCACCTCTGCTTACATAACACACGTGGCTACTGTCCTGCGCTGGCAGGCTCAGTTTTGCAACAAGAGCCACAAAACTAATCAGGTTTACTGTCTGGCTCCTAGGAAATTCTTTGGAGTTTTTATATTTATTTTATTGTTTATTTATTTATTTTTATTTATTTAAGACAGGTTACTCTGTGCAGCCCTGGCTTTAATCTTGGCTTTCTTTTGGTTGTGTGTGTAGTTTTTTTTAATCTTATTTATTTTGTTGGTAAAATCTCTGGTGCTCAGGTTGGTCTTGAACTTCTAAGCTCAAGGGGTCCCCTAGCCTAAGGCTCCTAAGTGCTTGAGGTTAAAGGTGAGTCTCGCCACATCTTTTTTTCTTTTTTTTTTTTTTTTTAAGATTTATTTATTAGCCGGGCGTGGTGGCGGACACCTTTAATCCCAGCACTCGGGAGGCAGAGGCAGGTGGATCTCTGTCAGTTCGAGGCCAGCCTGGTCTACAAAATGAGTCCACGATGGCCAAGGCTACACAGAGAAACCCTGTCTGGAAAAAAAAAAAAACAAACAACAACAACAACAACAAAAAAACCAAAAAGATTTATTTATTATTTACACAGTATTCTGCCCACATGTGTGCCTGCCCACCACAAGAAGACACCAGATCTCATTACAGGTGGTTGTGAGCCACCATGTGGTTGCTGGGAATTGAACTCGGGACCTTCGGAAGAGCAGACAGTGCTCTTAACCTCTGAGCCATCTCTCCAGCCTCCTTGCCACATCTTTTAATCACGATAGTTGTGTATTGTTCAGTCTTGCACATGTACCTTGTACCGTGGAAGTAACCATGCAGTGCTTTCCATTCTGTTTCTTGGCAACTGTATAGCCATCTTGGGTCATCAAAACCAACCTGGGTCACATGAAACATCTGTCTCATAAAAGGAAAGACAGAAGGTCCTTAGGAGTACAGAGGCTGTGCCAGGTGTAGTGGTGCACACCATTATTTCCAGCACTCAGGAAGCAGAGGCAGGCAGATCTCTCAGCCTTGTGTGTATAGTGAGTTTCAGAACAGCCAGATACCCTGTCTCAAACAAACAAGCAAACAACAACCAAAAAAACAGCAGCAACAACAACAAAAAAACCCATAAAAGTGTAAAGTAAGTACATGCAGTAAACATTGAACCCCTATTCCATTTAGCCAATGGACAGAACATTCTCCACAGTTGTGTGGAGAGTGAGGACTGACTCTGACATGACTCTGGCACTCTGGTGCCACATATTTGACCATTTCCCCTTGGTGGGGAGCCCTGGTGGCACTCAGAGAATGGATAAACAGGCTGCCAGGCTGTGGTCATATGGTGGGGAAGGAGATCCCCTTCTGTCATAGACCTAGGGGAGGGTAAAAGAGTGAAAGAGGGATGGAGGGAGGAACAGGAGGATAAAAGTGAGGGGATAACAATTGAGATGTAATCTGAATAAATTAATTAAATTTTTAAAAAAGTGTAGAGTAGCTGGGTCCAAGGGTATGAGTTTCAGGATATTTAGTGTGTGCTGAAAATGTCCATGTAGCCTATGATTCCAGCTACCCAGGAGGCTAAGACAAGAGAATTCAAATGCCAAGCTTAGGGCCAGTGTGAGCCACAGGGCAAGGTCAAGACTAGTGTGGGCAGCATAGACGCCGTTTCCAAAAGTAAAGAGTGCCAGAGAGATGGCTTAATGGTTAAGAAGAGCACCAGCTACTCTTGCAGAGGACCAGATTTGGTTCCCAGTACCCACATGGTGACTTGTAACGCTCTGTAACCCCAGTTCTATGGGACCTAATGCCCTCTTCTGACTTATGTGGGCACCAGCCACACCACATGGTATGGGACACATGCATGTATGCGAGAAAACAGACATTCATAAAGAAGGTGGCAGAATACTGATTATTCTACACAAGGCCCTGGCTTCCATACTGAGCACTACAAAGCAGCCAAAAGTGCAGTTAGCTGAACGATCCATGTCCGGTCCAGCTCGCCCTCCCTACCCCCCCCCCCCCAACCCCCCCCCCCACCCCTTGCGATGGGAACTGCCATGGCTCTGTCTTTCTCCCAGGTGACCCGCTGCGATTCCACGCTCACTACATCGCTCAGTGCTGGTCTGCTGAGGACCCCATCCCACTTCAGGACCTGGTCTCCGCCGGCCGCCTGGGAACCAGTGTCAGAAAGACCCTGCTTCTCTGCTCCCCTCAGCCTGATGGGAAAGTGGTCTACACCTCTCTGCAGTGGGCCAGCCTGCAGTGATCTGGAGACTGAGGGGGGTGTGGCTGTGTGCGGCAAGATTGCTCCGGGATGCTCTCCCCGGCTCATCACCTCATGGAGGCTTGTGCTCCCTTGTCCTGCCTGGTTATTCTGATTCCAGGAGTTTGAACACTACATCCTTGTTAGGTTTTGTTTTGTTTTGTTTTGTTTTAGTCCCCTGTTTGTTTTAAAGTGCTTACTACCTGTGTTTTGTATTTCTGTTTCCAAACTGAGCTTGTTGAAAGTAGAGTCTGTTACTGTTTGGCTTTTATGTTTTCTACAGGGCTCAGGTCCCCCGCAGCTCTCAATAAACTTGTTGAATAAATGTTTGTGTTTTGAGTCCTTACAACAATCCTTGAAATGTGGGGCTTTGATTCCTATATTCAGACGAGGAAAAAGGAGGGGAAATGGTTTGCCTAGAGTCAGAAAACTAGTAAGTACCAGGCCTACGGCTTGATACCTGATCTCTTTGGTTCAGGAGGCTGCCTCTTTGCATCCCACTAAGTTTTCCCTTGAAGATATTTTCTTACTATGCTTATTTATTATATGTACACATGCTATTGTTGTTTTATCTGTATTGTCTAATGTTTATTATCTGGCCTAATAATTATTATTATGGCAATATAACCTGCTAGCAATCAATCAAGACCTATTATATTTTAAAACAGCCTTAATTAACCTGGAGCAGGGCAGATATTAATACCCTAAACCACTTCCCATAGTAGGGAATTATCCCTATGCCATCTGCTTCTAACAATTTCTGTCAAGCTACCTCCTGTCCTTCATCCCATATACTTGCTAATGTTCTTCATCTGGGCCAAATCCTCCATCCAGGCCGGCCATGTGCTTCTCCATCTAACCCATGGTGGTGCTACTTTTTTCTTTCCCTCCTCGGGTCTCTCTCCTTTCCTTCTTTCCAAGATTCCCTCTGTCTCCCCAAGCCTGGGAACTTTAGCCATGCCTATCTCATTTGCCCTGCCTAGGTGTGATGGCTTTTTATTAATTAGCATCAAAATAAATCGGACCATCCTCCAACACACACATGTATGTCTGTGCCATGGAATATACGCGGAGGTCAGAGGACAGAGAGAGCCCGGTTTCTTCTGGTTCTCAGGGATCAAACTCGGGTCGCCGCGTTTGCCACTAAGCACCTTTAACTGCTGAGCCATCTCACTGGTCCCCTAGAGATTTCTACAGACCATTTCACGTAAAGATCTGATTTAAAGGCTAGGCTGGACTACATAGCCAGTTCCAAGCTAGCAAGGCCTGTCTCACACAGATGGATAAATAGGGGCGAGAAAGATGGCTCAGTGGTTAAGAGTACTTGGTGTTCTTGCTGAAGACCTTTACGAATTATGTATGTGAAGGTTATCACTAAAATTGTTGCGTGAGCTGGTTGTGGTGATGTATTCCGCTCCAGGGCAAAGGCAGGAGGATCATGCGTTCAAGGCTTGCCTGGGCTAAGCCTTTGGGACTGTAGGGATGGCTCAGCAGTTGGACTTTTCCAAAGGACCAGAGTTCACTTCCCAACACCCATGTAGGACAGCTCTCAGGTGCTTGTCACTTCGCATCTTCAGGCACCCTATTCTGTCTTCCTGCCATCTGCACTCGGTACACACACCCACACAGACTACACATCTGCACTCAAGTACACATACTCACACAGACTACACATCTGCACTCAAGTACACACACCCACACAGACTACACATCCGTACTCAGGAACACACAGCCACACAGACGACTACACATCTGCACTCGGGACACACAGCCACACAGACTACACATCTGCACTCGGGTACACACAGCCACACAGACTACACATCTGCACTCGGGTACACACACCCACACAGACTACACATAATTAAAAATTAATCAGGCTGGCTGTGCCTTCTGAGTATACAAAGCAAATGCAAATTCTTACCCAATCCAACTGGTTAAAATAAAAATATCTGAGCTAAGGCGGGAGAGACGGCTCAGCGGTTAAGGACACTGACTGCTTTCTAGAAGACCCAGGTTTAAATCCCAGCACCCACATGGCAGTTCACAACTGTCTGTATAAGGTCTGACATTCTTACAGAGACATGCACACTTGCAGGCAGAACACCAATGCACATAAAATAAAGGCAGGTTAAAAAAAAAAGACTAAGCTGGGCAGTGGTGGCCGCATGCCTTTAATCCTGCACTTGGAAGGCAGAGGCAGGGGATCTTGGAGTTAGAGGCCAGCCTGGTCTACAAAGTAAGTCCAGGACAGCCAAAAGCTACATACAAACCCTGTCTGGGGGGGAAAAAAAAAGAAAGAAAGAAAGAAAGAAAAGGCTGAGCTAGGCCTAGTGGTGTGAGCCTGCCCTCCCTCGTACTCAGGGAAAGGCAGGGACATCATACCTATGAGTTTGAGTCCACCCTGTCTACATCCTGGAACCATAAGTCCTATTTCCTCTTAAAAAAAAAAAAAAAAAGAAATCACACCTGCACATACACACCACACAGCTGGGCGTGGTAATGCATGCCTTTAATCCCAACACTCGGGGAGGCAGAGCGATAGAGGCTGGAGGATCTCTGTGAGTTCAAGGTTAGTCTGACCTATATAAGGAGCTCCACGACACCCAGGACTAAGAAGACTGTCTCAAAAAACAAGAGGCTGGAGAGTTGGCTTAGCGGTTAAGAGCACTGGTTCCTCTTCCAGAGGTCATGAGTTCAATTCCCAACAACCAATGTTGTTCATAACCATCTATAGTGAACACACACACACACAAACACACAAAATCATTTGCAGCAAAGTGGATTGTAATCCCAGCACTTGGAAGGTATAGACAGGAGGATGAGGAATTCATGGTCATTTGATGGGAAACCCAGTTTCAAAAACAACCAATAAAATAGACTGAGACTTGCCTATAGGCATTTTCTTATTTAACAGTTTCCCTTGCGGGATTTGTGTCCAGGTTTGTGTCACGCTGACAAAAAAAAAAAAAGAACCAGAACCAGCACAGCTTGCATATTTCAATATTATAATAAGCCCGGCATGGTGGCTCACATCTAAAATCCTGGCACTTGGGCGGGCATGGGCATTACCACGAAACAGCCGGTGGGGGGGGGGGGGAACGTTGGCTGCCGCCCTGAATTCCCTGTTAAGTTTTTCCCGAGGGTCTTTGTTAAAACAAGAAAGTGACGACCGCAGTGCGTTACTCAGTGCCTTCGTCCTAGAAAGTGGCAGCCTCTTTAAATCCATGGTTTAACCAAGGCTGTCACTTCTGCTCTTCCACTCTCCCCGCCCCCCCCCCTCCACCATCTCACTGGTAAGTCGGCCCACCGTAGCGCCGCTCTGGTCCACCCTCTTGTCGCAATCGCCTTCCCGCTTCTGATTGGCGTAGCCGCGACCTGTGCGTGATGACGTCACGGCAGGGCGACGTCGCTATAAGACCGCGATCCGGCCGACCGCGTGTCTCTTTGTCACGGGCCTGAGTTCGTAGGTGAGCTTCCTGGTTGCTATCTAGTTCTCATGTAGGGGTGACGGAGCCATTCGAACGTTCACGAACACGCTGAGGAAGGAAGGCAGGAAAGAGTTGGTTGGCCGATATTGCAACACGGCTGTGGAACAACCCCAGTTCCAAATAGTCTAAAGCAGTTTTCCCGAGAGCCGAGTTAGTGCGGCCATATCTTAGCGGGGGTGGGGGGGGTGGTTTCCTGCGCACGCGCCAGAAGTTTTTTTTTTTAAACCAATTCTATTGCGCAGGCGCAGCGGGCCTGGAGGAGCCAACATGCCGGTTGCCAGAAGTTGGGTTTGTCGCAAAACCTATGTGACCCCGCGGAGACCCTTCGAGAAATCCCGTCTCGACCAGGAACTGAAGTTGATCGGTGAGTGGCCAAGCTGGAATTTCGGACTGGGCGATCCGGGGAAGAGTTAGGTAGAGCCATGATGTGTGTGTCTCCCACGTGGTCAGTGGCGCCATGTCCAAAGACAATTGGGGTTTAGACTAGCTCTGTAGTCGCCGATCCAAGTGTAGTAGTAACCGATGGCCTCTGGCCCTGTGGTTCCTTCCCACCCACGTGCAGGAGAATATGGGCTCCGGAACAAACGTGAGGTGTGGAGGGTCAAGTTTACCCTGGCTAAGATCCGCAAGGCTGCCCGGGAGCTGCTGACGCTCGACGAAAAGGACCCAAGGCGTCTTTTTGAAGGTGAGTGTGGGCCTGTTTTTAGAAGGGTGCGGTGGTTGCTGAGTTTTTAGGTCGGGACGGGGGTGAGGGGTTGGCATATGACGCTGAACCCCAAGTAGTGGGGATTATTTGAGACGGGGGTCTCCCTGGCGTAGCTCGGCTGGAACTGGGTTTGCAGCTAATTAACTACCTTGATTGGCTTAGCGGAATTTCAACACAGATGGAATTTGGAGAATGCAGGCTGCAGGTTTTAAGCATGTGAAAATTGTCAAGGCTGTTTTTCAGCGAGATCTTAAAATAGCCTGTAGTAATATTGTGTACATTGGGGGGTTTGAGTCCATGTATGTCTTTTTGAGGGTGTCAGATGCCCTGGAACAGGACAGTTGTGAGCTGCCTTGTGGGATCTGGGAATTGAACCCAGGTTCTGGTAGAGCATTCAATGCTCTTAACCGCAGTGTGGACTCTGCAGCACCAGCGATCTTGATTTTTGGTTTTTCGAGACAAGGTTTCTCTGGTTGTGGATTCCCTTGGTAGGCGAGGCTGGCCTTGAATTCCAGGTGCTTGCCTCCACCTCCCGAGTGCAGGGATTAATGAAGTGCACAACCTATTAAGTATACAGTTTTGCCTGCATGCAGGCCAGAAGAGGGCACCAGATCTCATTATTGGTTGTGAGCCACCATGTGGTTGCTGGGAATTGAACTCAGGACCTTTGGAACTTAACCTCTGAGCCATCTCTCCAGTCTACCAGTGACCTTTTTTTTTTTTTTAAAAAATCTTTTTTTATTTTGCGTGCATTGGTATTTTGCTGTGTGGGTGTCAGATCTTGGAAGTTTCAGACACAGTCGGGAGCTGCCATCTGGGTGCTGGGACTTGAACTGGGGTCCTCTGGAAGTTTAGTGATGCTTTTAGCCACTGAGCCATCTTCAGTCCTCCTTCAGGGATCATTTTATAGTGAAACCGTGGTTAGGAAGGAAAAGCCCTGTAGTTTTGGAGTTGGCACTTCCGCACTCAGATTCAGCCTTTCCCATGCCTAGTGACTACCAGGAGGGGTCTGTATAGATCGCCAGCCAGTCAGCCTAGAAACAGAAGCGCTGCAATACCAGCTTGTGCCACAAGGGTTCTCTATTTGAGATACTGCCTAAGGTCCTGGGTCTGTCTGTATTGGTTAAATCGATGTCAAAGAAAAGTTTAATGGTAGGATGTGCTTGTGTCTTAGGTTTATTAGTGTGTGCACTTGTGTCTGGATGTTCTATATTTAGATGGTTTAGAGTGCAGAGTAATCATAATTTCCATTTGGGGGACATATTTTTGTATTGTATTTGACCAATATTTATAAAATGGTAGAAAACATCAGTGTTTTGGAAGAAGATAGATGATAGTGTTTTTGCAGTTTGGTTCTCCATACTTAAGGCTTATTAGGTGGCTGGGCCTTTAGCTTTCTTTCAGGCTCCTGGGGAAATAGATGGTTGGTCGTTTTATTTTTTGTAAAGTTAAAAGTTAGAGGTTAGTATAAAAGATTGCTTAACTTTCAGGCTCCTGGGGAAATAGATGGTGGGCCGTTTTATTTTTTGTAAAGTTAAAAGTTAGAGGTTAGTATAAAAGATTGCTTAAAAATCTGTAAAGCTGTGGGCTGCCTATTGGTGAAAGGGTGGCCCAGTGGCTGTGTCATGGAAAAAAGTTATCAGGCACATTAGTCCCTGAGGTTGTTTTCTCCTATGCTTCTTGCAAAAATGGGTGAAAGCTGCAGTAACCTACCGTAAGGGGGCTCTGAGAAAGTCTGAGGTCACACCTGATTTGGGTGCTACTCTCTTTCTGTCCCTAGGCAATGCTCTACTGAGACGACTTGTACGAATTGGGGTGTTGGACGAGGGCAAGATGAAGCTGGATTACATCCTGGGCCTAAAGATTGAGGATTTCTTGGAGAGGCGGCTGCAAACCCAGGTCTTTAAGCTGGGCCTGGCCAAATCTATTCACCATGCCCGTGTACTTATCCGCCAGCGTCATATAAGGTAAGCTGCAGCTAGGCCTGTAAAAACTTTATTTTCCCTATCTGCACTGTTTGTTTCCTTTGCTAAGTTACAATCCCTATCTCCCGTGCAGCCCTCGGAGCTGACAAATGTGAGTTTACCTTGAGGGTTCAGAAACGCGCCCTGCAAACAGCTTATGGGGGAATTGGGGCCATAGCCCCATAGCCCAGCGCAAGGGTCACTGCGGCTCAAGCCGTACACCTTGCGAAAGTGTCTGCCAGGCATGTGAGCAGCTGGACAGGTAACAGCTCTTGGTGCCCCGTTGGAGGGGGAGGATTAAGTTGATGTTGGTGGAGTGGCAAAGCTGTCTGGAGTCCGCTGTGAGGTCCAGTCTAGACACTCATTGCTTTATAGTCCTGTTGGTTAATTTGTCAGTGGGTAACCCACCTACTAAAGTGATAGTGCAAAGACTAGTCACGGTGAGTGGGAGTTGTGTGCGCTGCACACCTTCTGTAAGTGAGCACTAACATGAAAGCCGTACAGGCTATAACCTCAGGTTTCCTCCTCACCTACTTTTGTCTGTGGGCAGAGATGTTGTCCAATGCACTTTGGCCTAGTGTCAGTACAAGGCGGGCAGGAAACCCATAAAGAAAGCGTTAGTATTGGCTTTGGTTCCCAGGTTATTTTAAGAGTTCTGGGTCAGGGGTGCCCATCAGCCCCTTCTCAAGAGGACTGGGCTGGATGGTTCAGCCTCTCTTACCTCTGTCCTTTACCCATTCTTCCCCTTCAGGGTCCGCAAGCAGGTGGTGAACATCCCATCCTTCATTGTCCGACTGGACTCGCAGAAGCACATTGACTTCTCCCTCCGTTCTCCTTATGGTGGTGGCCGCCCAGGCCGAGTGAAGAGGAAGAATGCCAAGAAAGGCCAGGGTGGTGCTGGAGGTGGTGATGATGAGGAAGAGGATTAAATTCAAACCTTCCTGGACTGGAGGACTGTCTAGTTTTCCAGTTGACCAATAAAACAGTTTACACTTGGTATATTGGTGTGCCTGTGCCGTGAACAGTCTCTACAGTGGGAAGAAGCCCTACTAGATGTAGGCCAGGCCACTACACAGCTTAGTTTGCTGAAAATGGTTTGCTGAAGCTAGATGCTTCCTACCTGCACTGTGACATTACTGTCTTCCCCCTGCCCCCAATGTGGTTGTCCTCCTTTAGTGGCCTATAGTGGAAAACAAAGTACCAGCCCTCCCATGGGTCTCTAATGAGTTGACTGGTTGAAAGCTTGAAGGGAGGCTTTTGTTTGTAAGTTGTGTGTCAAGATGTGGTTTGGGTAAATGGGGAAATTTTGCTCAGGCTTAAGAAATTTTTAGCTGAGGCTTTGTGCTTTCAGGGTCAGGAGGGAGGCTGGCTTCCTCATTCTCTGCCTTGCTAGACCGCTTGAGTCAACTGGGAGGATGTGGTGTGATCTCTGAGGAAGTGAGAGCTGATGGAAACTAAAAGAGCAACTGTCAGTTGGGGACAGCTGCTTTGCTACCTCAGTAGAGAGGACTCAGGTCAGTTAAGTGGGCAGCTTCAACTCAGCAAAAGGCCTTACTATAAGGCAGTGTAAAGGTGGCAAGTGACAGGCCCCTCATCTGGTGGCAGTGGCTCCCATGGTTGTCATATTGGTAAGTCCCATAGGAAGTGATTTGGGTAGATGGTCCTGAAGCAGTCGCCTTCCAAAATAAGCTCTGGACTGAGAGTTCATGGCCCTTCACCCGGGTAGTTGAGAACACTGCTGATGGGCTTGATCTGGAGATAAGGTAGTGTGGAGTGGTCCTGTAGTAGAAGGTCTGCTAAGGAGGAAGGAAATACCTAAAGGGCCTGCAGTATGTGTGCACGGCTGGTGGGATAGCTGTAGTCAGGACTAGAAAGTAGCGCTTTCAACGCAGCAGGTTCCAAGCATCCCTGTCTCATTAGTGCTTGGTGTAAGTCTGCCATGGCCTCATTACCTCTGTTCAGGGAGTTGAATTCAAAGGTTAGTATGAGTAGAAATAAAGCCAAACTGTTGGGCAGAGTATAGAAGTAAGCTGGGTTAGCTAGGTACCAACTAAAGTGATTAAGAAAGTTTCTCAAGGTACTTCAGACCAGAAGCAAAACTGCATCCAGAATGAGCTGTCACCTCCCTTACACCAGAAATGGTGCATCTGCTGCTTGTCTAGTCCCCACTCCCTCGATTTCAGCATGCCCCCCTCCTTTTTCACTCGTACAGCTTCTCTGGAATGGGATGACAGTGGAGTAGGTATAAGCAGTGGTGGGAGGCTAGCTCTCAACAGGTTTGTGTCCTGTGGATTTTTTCTTAGATGCTATAGGAACTGGAAGTCTGCCTCTGGCCCATCCTGGAGTTTTTCCCCCGGAGAACTGGAACGTTCTCTCCCATCTCCAGTTATAATTGAACAGACAACAGTGAGTCTTATTCACAATAGCTTTACGTGAGATGAAAAGTAGAAGCCTCTAATAAACCTAATCAAGGAAGTGAAGATGGTTCAGTGAGTAAAATGTTGGTTGTAGAAGTGGCTCCCTATGGAGGCGGTAGGGGGACAGAATGTTCAAAAATATCTTGTGTGAAGCTCTAGAAAATAAGACATTAGGGCTAAACGTGCTGCCTGTTCTTCCGGAGGTCCTTGAGTTCAATTCCCAGCAACCACGTGGTGGCTCAACCATCTATAATGTGATTATATAATAATAAATCTTTAAAGAAACCCAAGACGTTAAAAAAGAAAAGTAGGTGTTGCTTTAATTCCAGTGTTGGGGAGGTAGAGACAGGAAGATCCCTGGAACACACTGGCCACCCTCCTACCAAAATTCACAGGCTCTTGGGTTCAGTGAGCAATCTTAGACTTTGTCCTGTCCCTTCCCCCCAAGAAGACGGGAAACCATTGAGAAAGAAATCCAGTGTTGCTGGGCGTGATGGAGCACGCCTTTAATTCCAGCACATGGGAGGCAGAGGCAGGTGGATCGCTGTTGAGTTCGAGTCCAGCCTGGTCTACAAAGTGAGTCCAGGACAGCCAAGACTACACAGAGAAACCCTGTTTCGATAAAACCAAAAAACCCAAACCAGGAAAAAAAAAGCCACTGTTGCTGTGACTCCACATGTATCTATGTTCAAACATGCATATACCCACACGCACAGCACATGAGACTAAAGACACTAGAAGCTGGACAGGCTTCCTGTGTTTATGAATCATCAGCGTGACAGTGGATACATGAAATAAAGCAATGTACAGATTCAATGCAATCCCCACCAGAACTCCAATGACATTCTTCACACAGCTAGAACATCCTAAATGGGTTATGGTGATTGTTGTCTATCACCCCAACATTCTGAAGGCCAGTGGCTTTGGGGTCAGTCTGGCTGGAGAGGTGGCTCAGAGGTTAAGAGCACTGGCTGCTCTTCCAAAGGCTCTGAGTTCAGTTCCCAGCAACCACATGGTGGCTCACAACCATCTACAATGAGATCTGATGCCCTCTTCTGGCCTGCAGGTGTACATGCAGGCAGAGCACTGTATACATAATAAATAAATAAATAAATAAATAAATAAATAAATAAATAAAAAGTTCAAGGTCAACAGCAGTTAACTAGTAAGCTTGAGGCCAGCCAGGGCTACATCAAGTCTGATGTACATCAAACAATGAAAAGAAAAAGCATGACCCAGAAACAAACCTACCAAGGATGGGACTTAGGCTTCTGAATGACAGGCAAGTGCTTTACCACTGACCTACATCCCCAGCCCTACTTTTCCCTTTTATTTTTGGGACAGGAGCTTACCTACTTGTACAGAAGAGTTCTGAACTCACACAATGGTGAAGGAGGATTTCTTTTTATTTTACTAATTTATTCAGATTATATCTTTATTGTTATCCCCTCACTTTTATCTTCCCCTTCCTCCCTCCGTCCCTCCATCCCTCTGCCCCTCTGTCCCTCCCTCCCTCCCTTCCTCCCTCCCTCTTTCACTCTTTTCCCCTCCTCTAGGTCTGTTACAGAAGGGGACCTTTTTCCCCACCATAAGGTCACAGCCTATCAAGTCTCATCCTGGTAGCATGCTTATCCTTTCTTTGAGTGCTACCAGGCCTCCCCACCAAGGGGAAGTGGCCAAATAAGGTGCACCAGAGTTCATGTCAGAGTCAGTCCCTGCTCCCCATACAACTGTGGAGAATGTCCTGTCCATGGCTAGATCTGAGTAGGGGTCCAATGTTTACTGCAATATTGTCCTTGGTTAGTGCAGTAGGTTGAGCAGAACCCCCTGGGTTCAGATCTGCCCATCATGATGTTTTTCTTGTGGGTTTCTATGACCCTCTGGATCCTTCTATTTCTCCATTCTCCCATATTTCCCTCACCTAGAGTCCCAATAGGAAGTCCCCGCATCTATCCTGATCTCCTGGTAAGTGAAGACTTTCATGGGACATCCCTTTTGGGATAGTGTCCAATTATAAGTGAGTATATACCATGTGAGTCTTTCTGAGTCTGGGTTAACTCAGTTAGGAGGATCTAGTTCCACCCATTTGCCCATAAATTTCAGGATTTCCATTTATTTATTTATTTGGCTTTTCAAGACAGGGTTTCTCTGTGTAGCCGTGGCTGTCCTGGACTCACATTGTAGACCAGGTTGGCCTCGAACTCACAGAGATCCTCTGCCTCTGCCTCCCAAGTGCTGGGATTAAAGGCGTGCGCCATCACTGCCCAGCTAGGATTTCCTTGTTTTTAATAGCTGAGTAGTATTTTGTAGTGTAAATGTACCACAGTTTCTTTATCCATTCTTTGACTGAGGGACATTTAGGTTGTTTCCAGGCTCTAGCTATTACGAATAAAGCTGCTATGAACATGGTTGATCATCTGACCTTGTTGTGTGGTGGAGCATCTTTTGGGTATATTCCAAGGAGTGGAATAGCTGGGTTCTAGGGGTAGTTTAAACTTTTTTCTTTTTTGGTTTTTTTTGAGACAGGGTTTCTCTGTGTAGCTTTGGCTGTGCTGGACTCACTTATTTTTGAAAATTTAAATTAAACTTTTAAGGGATCGTTTCTATGTGGATGTGAAAGAGCTTTCTTTCTAAGTTTTCTATGTTAATTTTTTTTAATGGTCTGATAAACTATGTTGGAATCTGTTTCCTCTTTCTTTAGTTTCAGGATGTCCTTATTTCAAGTATGCAAATATTTGGAAAGAATTCCAGCAAAGCTTCCAGAAAGGGGATTTCCAAAGAGGAACTTTTCTAATGACACTGGGTTCAATGTGTCGGAATCCACTCAGATTTTGTATTTATTAAGCAGTAAAAATAACTCATTGACGCCAAAGGGTCTGTCCATTTTATGTACATCTCCTGATACAGTGCTTTAAAATGGTTCATAGTGTTCTGCTGCTACTGTTACATTTAAAGGAATGTTGGGAGGCTGTGGAGATGGGTCTGTGGTAAAGAGTATGTACCGCTATTGCTGGGTACAGGAGTTTACTTCTCAGCACCCACAGCATGCAGCCCCCAAACAACTATAACTCCAGCTCCAATGTCCACTCTGTCCTCCATGGGCACAACTATAACTCCAGCTCCAATGTCCACTCTGTCCTCCATGGGCACCTAAATACACTTGGTATACACTCACACAGTCAGACACACACACACACACACACATACACACACACACACACACACACAAATAAGACAATATAAACTTTGAGAAAATAAAATGGAGAGAAGTGTGTGGGAAGGGAAATAAGGGTGGGGATCAAATGATGGGGGGTGGGGGGTGGTGGGAGCTGGGAGAGAGAATGGAAACTGATGAGGGGGCCAATTCTGGGACAAAGTGGAGACTCAAGATGTGGTAGGCTCCTGGGAGGATATGGGGGTAACTTTAGCTGAGGCTCCTAGCAGCAGGGGATATGGAGACTGAAGTGGCCACCTTCTATAGCCAGGCACGGCTTCCAATGGAGGAAGGGGAACATCAACCCACCACCAAAACCTTCGACCCAAAATTTATGCTGCCTACAAGATGTGCAGGGATAAAGATAGAGCAGAGATTGAGGGAAGGGTCAACCAATGACTGACCTAACTTGGGACTCACCCCATGGGGGAGAGCCAACCCCTGACCCTATTGATGATACTCTGCTCTGCTTACAGACAGGAGAGTTAAAACAACAACAACAACAACAACAACAACAACAACAACAACAACAACAGAAAGCAAAGAAAAAGTGAATATAGAGGTTTACATGCCAAAAGCTGAGCCAGGAGGAAAGCTATAAAAATAACTTACTGACATCATTAGGTTATTGTTTTTACTTGTCTGTTTATTTTTGAAATTGTTTTATTTCCTTATTGGGTATGGGGAGGGCACTGAGGACTTAGGTGGAGGTCATAGAACAATTTGTGGGAGTCTGTTTTTTTCTTCCACTATTCCTACTGATTGAGCTTAGGATATCAGCAGATAAAGTTTCTTTGCCTGCTCAGCCATCCCACTGGCCCTATTTTATTTATTACTTTTGAGACAAGGTTTCTCTGTGTATCCCTGGCTGTCATGGAACTCACTAGCTAGACCAGCTGGCCTTAGACTCAAAGAGATCTGCCTGTCTCTACCTCCTTAGTCATGAGCTTGAAGGCATGCACCACCAAGCCTGGCCTATTTATTCATTTTTTTTTAACAGGATCTGGTGTGGTCCA
Organism: Acomys minous; assembly: GCF_964271855.1. Classification (NCBI taxonomy): domain Eukaryota; kingdom Metazoa; phylum Chordata; class Mammalia; order Rodentia; family Muridae; genus Acomys; species Acomys minous. The sequence goes on from NC_140502.1 coordinate 8,592,070, forward strand.
AGCTGCCCTCTTCTAGGCTATGTAGCTGAAGATGCCCTTGACCTCTTGACCCTCCTGTCCATCACTCCAGATTGTTAGGATTTCATTTGTGTACCTCCTCCCTGGCCTTTGGGAGTTAATGTTGTTTGAAACATGTCTCACTCTGTAACCCAGGCTGGCATGAAACTCACTAGGTGTCCCAAGGTGGCCACAAGCAATGGCAGTTGTCCTGCCTCAGCCTCTTAGGGATTGGAATTATGAGGCTGTGTAACCATAATTGCATACAATTAGCACCCAGTGAAAAACCCTTCTTTCCTATTTCATTTTTCATTTCACTTGGTTATTGAGAAATCTCTGGCTTCATTTCCGTGCTGTGTGATGTTAGTTAAAGCTCATATAAGTTGCTCAAAGTTCCCAGGATCCCTTGGAGGCCTGTTAGCCATCCTGGCAGGCAGAGGGTCATTACTCCTTGTCCTTGGGAACAGCCTCTGGATGAGCAGCCGCCAGAGCAGCATATATACTGGGCTCCTCTGGGGCTTCCCCTGCCTGGGAGGGAGGAGGTGCAGCTGTCCTCCTGCTGAGTGTCCTGATGCACAGCTGGGCATAGGTCACATCCAGTGGCTCCTCAGGTTCCACAGCCTGGAGTGGGAGAGAGTTAGAGGCAGGTGTATGCTTGGCTTGGGAGAATCTGTAGGTCTCTGAAGGACAGGACTCACCTGACTGTCCACCTCTCTGTCCTCTTCTGCTTGTCCATCCTTTGTGTTCACGTGCTCACTTGACATGGCAGAAGGTAAGGGAGTTCCTGCTTTCTTGAGCCTGGAAGGTTTCACCTGGCCATATGCCTCTCCCTGCAGGTCTTCCTCAGGTGGTCGCTGTTACAGGGAAGTAGTGAGGTACAGATCATGTCTTCCTGTTCCCCTGGGGATCTCCTCTGGCTAGTTTCTCACAGAATGGCCAGAGTGACCCATTTACATTACTGCCTCGCTGGTGGGATGTTGCTGGGCTTCCTTTCTACTGTCCAGGCTTCACCTGACACTCTATCTAGCCCTTTGCTGTCTTGGAACAAGCCACACAGCCCATCTTCCTCAAAACACTTCTGGGGGTTGGAGAGGTGGCTCTGTGGTTTAGAGCACTGGCTGCTCTTGCAGAGGATCTGGGTGTGGTTCCCAGAACCCACATGGCAGCCTCTAATCAACTGTATCTCTATTTCCTGGGTATTGGATGCACACTTCTAGCCCCTGGGAGGATCATGCAGGAGGCATGCGATGCAGAGACATACATACAGGCAAAACACACATAGACAAAAAATAAACTATGAAACCATCCTCCAATTTCTGCCCAGGTTCCTTTGGTTCTGCTGTGTCTCATGTCTACAGTCCCTGGTCCCTTAGATGTCTCTGTGACCTTCTCTGCCCAGGTTTCCCCCCTCTGTAGACAACCAGACAGATGCCCCAAAAGCCAGAAAGGGCACAGGAGGGAGGAAACTTGTGATTCCAAGACAACCGGAAGAGAGCGAAGCCATGGCACACACGAGGCAGGTGCTTGCCGAAGGGAGGGAGAGAACAGCTGTGGAAATTGGAGGGAAGAAGAATAAAGAAAGCCCCCCCCCCGCAGTAAACTGCACCCTAAGTTTTAGCACTGTCAGTGGGGACTGGGATCTCACCCAACTGTCCAGATCCACACCATCCTTAAGTCGAATGTCCTCCATGGACGCATCTGTTATAGCAGAACAAAAAAAAATGTCTCCTGACCAGAGTCCACTGGATGTCTCAGACCCCTACACCCATTTCTGTCTTGCCCCATGTGGGGACAGAGAACCAGGGAGTGTTGTGATTATCACTGGACCCACAGGGTGAAGTTCGGACCCACAGAGTGAAGACCTCAAGTCCTCTCCACCACCCCTGCAATTCTGAGACCTCAGACACCCCCTTGACCCAAGATTCTCTTTCTCTCACAAAGACTTTCTTCCTGGGTGGCGGCGGCTGTGCTGGACCTGGAGAAACAAGATGTGAGTTGTCAGTGTGATGCGTCAGGCAGGCAGGTGTCTAGGTCTCTTAGCTATGATTTACCTCTTCTGGGAGCCTCTGTCCCTGGTTCCTGGCTCTGCAGCTCCTGCAGGGAGTTGCAATTCTGTCTCTTTCTGGGCTGCAAGGAGAGGAGTCTTAGCTAGGAGAGTAGGAAGCCCCTCCACCAGGCGTGTGCGGGGAAGGAAGGAAGCAACTTTCACAACACAAGGGCGAGTGAGCAAATGTCTCAGAACATGGTACAGTTTACAGAACACCTGTCATTGCACAGGTTCTGAGGTCAAGCACTTTCTGTTATCTGCAAGTGTTTCTATGCCCAGTTTGAGGTTTCTCTAGGGCTGACATCCTGAAACCCTGTTTGGATGGGAGTTCCCAGGGGAACCCACCACCTCCTGAGACCCAAGTCACCCACACTCTCCTCACCATTCTTCCTGAATTTTCCCTGATGCCTTCGTCGGAGAAGGAGGAAGATGAGGATGATGAGGAGCAGGAGAAAGGCCACAGAGACTCCGATCAGAACCTTTAGGTAACTCCCCAGTCCTGAGGCAGAAATGACATCATGAGTGGGGACCATTGCTGCTTCCCTGAGCACCTGCTCTATGACAGACACATGCTGGGTCTTTTTTTTCTTTTTTTTTCTTTTTGGTTTTTTGAGACAGGGTTTCTCTGTATAGCCTTGGCCATCCTGGACTCACTTTGTAGACCAGGCTGGCCTCGAACTCACAGCGATCCGCCTGCCTCTGCCTCCCGAGTGCTGGGATTAAAGGCATGCGCCACCACACCGGCCTACATGCTGGGTCTTTACACTCAGCATATCTTCTCCTCACATTCATGCAACATGGAGTTGTCTTTTTTTCCTGCCCAGCAAGTCACCTGCCTCAGATCACCTGACTGTATGTGGCAGAGCTGGGAGTTGAACTGAAGGACTCTGATTTTCAGACCAGTTCTCTCCCTCAGAATTGAGCTCCTGCCATGGTCCTGTGTCCCTCCCTTACACATGTCACCACACTGTGAGACTGACCCACTGCAGAGGCCTCCTTTGTCAGGAGAGGCCACAGCCATGGCCAGCATGGGGGAAAACTCTTAGATGTGTGGACCAGGTTTCCCCCTTTATATTCAGAGAAACAGCAGCTCATAGAGGGAAGGGGTTGTCCAAGGCAGGATCTCCAGAAGCAGCTTTATCAAGCCCATAACAAGCCATTGCCCATCTTGGCCAGACAGACATTCCAACAGAATATTAATTCAGCTCTCTGGAGTCTCTCCATGCAGGTGGGAAGTTTGTTCTCAGGGCCTTAGAGGCAAGATGGGGATTGTGAGTGGGTTCCTTGCTCTCAATATTACCCAATTGCCCCACTGTTCATAATGAGCCTAAATATCTTTCTCTGATTGCCAACTTCTGTAACCCAACCTGTAGGCCCAAGGTCCGGGGTCTCTTTTGTGATCTCTGTTTGCCTTTCACAGTCACAAGCTGAAGTGACAGAGAAATGAGGACTGTGGTGGCCCAAGAGATGCCAGGCAGCCTGGGGACGAAGCACACTCCCTGCACAGAGGTGCTTGGCACTTACCTGTTGGTGACATGTGCCCTGAGGGTGGTGAACCGGAGTCTCTAATGGGTCCTGGAAACAGAACAAGAGGAGGATGAGGGTTAGCTGCAAACCCAGGGAGCATCACTCTGCTCGGTGTCCTCTATCTGTCCTGTTACCTTCCCAAGATCCTCGTGCTGCCTGCCCCACACTTAGATTGCAATACAGGATGGAGTGGATATTACTTGAGGGACCACTGCTGGCATCCACTTCTGTGCCAGAGAGACTGTCTTCTGGCCAATCTTTCTACTGTCCCCTCAATCCCACCCAAGCCAAGAGCTCTCCTTGGGTGTGGATTGTGAGTCATTATGAGATGTCAGGATCACCTCACCTGAGACCTTGAGCTCCACAGGGGCACTGGCATGGGACAACAGGTAGAGAGAAGCAGGTTGAGACCCATAGCACCTGTAGGTGCCCGTGTGGCTGGAGGTCACAGCACTCATGGAGAACTCTGCCCGGTACTGCCGAGCTTGGAACTTTGATTTCAGTCGCAGGGGTTGGTGGGCTGATCCCTCCTTGGACAGAAGGAAAGTGTCCACTCTGGACGTTGACTGACACAGCAGGGTCACATTCTCTCCTGAGTGGACTGTGGAGTTAGGCTTCACTGAGAGGGAAAGTGTGACGCTGAGGTATTCTAAAGAGAAGAGGGATGATGAGAGGCTGCCTTTGTTGTTCTGAGCTGAAGCCTCAACTGTGCCCACCCTGAACACCCGGGACTCTGTGTCTCTTTTCTCTGACTGAGCTCCTGTCCTGCTCCTTGGTCTCTGTGTCTGTTCCCATCTATGATCTCTGTTCCTCATCCCAGCCATCAGCTTCTAGGATGTTCCATGAGAGCCTGAGCAGAGGCTAGGTGCCTGTTGAGTCTATTTCTTACCTGTGATCAGGATGTCCAGGGGGTCACTGGAGGCTGACCACGCAGAGGAGAGGTTGTGTGCACCATAGCACCTGTATTGGCCTCCCACGTCCTGACTCACATAGTCCCATGTGAAGCTGGCCAAGGACAGGCCAGCCTGGGTCCGCTGGCTAGAGCGCTGTGTGAAGTTATATTTTCCCTCCTTGTACAGAGCAAATCTGTTGTAGTTGATGTCAGAGGAACACTGCAGGGTGAGGCTCATTCCAGGGTCCAGGATATGTCTTTGGTGAGTCAGCAGAGATGGTTTCTTGGACAGCCCTAGAGGGAAGGTGACAGGCTAGGGACTGAGGTGTTGGTTCTTAACAAACACCTGTGCCTGCCCTACACATGTCACTGCTTCTCCCCAGGTGTGGGGACGGTGGTTCAGAAACCAGCCTCTCCATTCAGTCTTTCTCTACCTGTGACTCCCCAGAGGGGCAGGCCTGTCTCAAAGGCTTTGGGGTCTCATAAAATGATTGGTGAGTGACATGCTGACTCACCTGTGATGTGTATGTCCAGGGGCTCACTGGGTACTGACCACAACTGTGGGGTATCCTTGTAGTACCCATAACATCTGAATGTCCCTGTGTGGTTTAGGGTCATGTGCTCCATAGGGAACAGGGCTTGGTATGGTGAAGGAGAGCGTTTATACTGCGGGCCAAGGGACTTGGTAAACTTCAGATTATCCTTGGTGAGAATGAATTTATCATATCGATACTGGGAGACACACTGGAGGGTCATGTTTCCTCCTGACGTCACCACAGGTCTGGGCAGGGCTGACAAGCTGGGTTTATCGTAGTACATTCCTAGGAGAAAAGGAGGCAGACTGTGACATGGGCTCACACAGACACAATGTTCCCCAAGACTACTCTATGGGAGGGGAATACTCCTGAGAACAGAGCCTGGGTCAGAGTCTCTGACTGTGCACTCACCTGTCACCACCAGTTCCAGGGTGTCACTGTGCTCTGACCAACCAGCCGAGGTGTAACAGTAACAGCGATATTGCCCTGCATGTTCATCGGTCACATAAGGGATGGAGAACTTGGCCTTGTTCCCAGGCTCCTCTGGGGTCTGTGTTCCCCAGGGTTTTGGGCTTCCCTCTTTATGCAGAACATATATTTTTGCGTCTGGAGTTCCTTGACACCAGATGGTTGTGGAACTTCCGGAAGTGATGACAGAGCCTGGCTCAGCTTTGATGAGTGGTTTCTGGAGGTTCCCTGCAAGGAGAGAAGAAGGTGGTTCTATTTGAATGCAGCACAGAGAGGTTACTGTGGAACATGGCATGTAAGCTCAACCAGAGAAGCAGAACTTCATATACAGATTTATCCTGGTTTTGCGATCACATTTTGCATTCCAATGTTTCTCACGTCCCACTGTCTTCCACGCTCTGTGTCAATGGGCTAAATGGCTCTGGCTACTCACACACACCACACATCAGGCTCCCTGAGCAGCTGTGTCATTTCAACATCGTTCTGGGATTCCTCACCTGAGAACAGAAGCTCCAGGGGGTCACTAGGACCTGACCACACTTGTGGGCTGTTCTGGTCATAGGTGTAGCATCTGAATGTCCACCTCTGGCTGGAGGTCACTGGACCCACAGAGAACGAGGCCTGGTACTTATATATAGGATTGTTATACAGTGAATTCTTCTTCCAGGATTGCTTCTGTGGTCCTTCCGTAGTGAAAATGAACTTGTCATAATTCTCAGAGGCACACTGGAGGGTGACTTTCCTTCCTGAGGTCACCACAGGGCTGGGCTGGGCTGTCAGGCTGGGTTTACTGTGTGCTCCTAGGAGAGAAGGAGGAATCAGTTTTGTTTCAGGCCTTATTTTCCTCCAGGGCTGTGTGGTGGTGCTGCACCGCTGAGAGCAGACTGAATTCTGAACAGTGAGGCCTGAGGATGGGGCATTCCTCTCACCTGTCACCACCAGCTCCAGGGTGTCACTGTACCCTGATGATCCATAATAGGTCTGATAGGAACATAGATATCGTCCAGCATGGTGCCAGTCAATTCTTGAGAAGGTGAATTCAGCCTTGTTCCCAGCCTCAGGTGGAATTTCAGTGTACCTTGGATATTGGCTTCTCTCTTTATAGAGATAATACTTTGTGGCTCCTGATGTCCCCTCACACAAGAGGGTCACTTCGGTGTGCATGGAGACCACAGAGTCCGGTAGTGCTCTGAGGATAGCCTTAGGGGGTGTCTCTGCAAAAAAAGAGCAGTTAGTTCCCAGGGCATCCACCCTCAGATTGCATTCTCAACCCCGTGAGCCTCCAGCCACCTGCAGCAGCAGCACACATGTGGTCTTTTCCACACTCACTGCCCATGCATGGCTCCTGGACATGAAGAGAAGAGCGAGTCAGGACAGTGTGGACACTCACCTGCCAGCACTGAGGTCCTGAGGTCCAGAGTCAGTCCTGGAAGAGAGTTGCCTGTGAGAGGCTTGCCCCTCCCCTCTGTAGAGCCACCTAAGGTCTGGGTGTAGCCTGATGGGTGAGGGCTCAGCTCTGGGCTTGGGTCATTCCTAGACCCCAGTGTCCTCCCCCTTTTCACATCTCACCCAGACAGAGCAGGGCTGTGAGGATGAAGGTCATGGCATCTCCTCCCTGGGGCTGCAACTGTGCTTGAGGACAGAGCTACAGAGGCTGTCAGGAGGAACAGGAAACGTAGGGTGTGGTGCTTGGAAGCAGAGCACTCCTCCTGACCTGGTTGTACATCAGCAACCCACAGGAAGGGGAACTGCAGACCTCACTTCCCCAGTGCTGTGTTTATATCAGGCAGTGGATCCTCTTCAAACAGTTCTCACAGAGATGACAGTTCTACATCACCATCAGTGTCTTCCTCATCTCTTCTCATTACGCTCAGAGCCATATTGTAGCAGACATGTATGATTATCAAATATCAATACAGATTGAAGTGTAGTTTTGCTTTATTCATTGTAAAATGAGCTTTAACTCACCTAGTTCAATGTTGTCCCTGAAGGCATACTGTGTCTTTCTGCTAAACCTAGGCTGATCCTGGAAGTGTCTAGAGTCTATATAATCTATCAGAGGCCTAGAATGTTTTCAGCCTCTGAGATGTACTGCTTAATAACTTATGCATTCTCTCTTTCTCTGTGTCTCTCTCTCTGTCTCTCTCTGTCTCCTTCTCTCTCTGTTTTTCTTTCTCTGTCTCTGTCTCTCTTTCTCTGTCTCTGTCTCTGTCTCCCTCTCCCTCTCCCTCTCCCTCTCTAAGACAGGGTTTTTCTGTATAACACCTCAGGCTGGCCTTGAATTCATGGGTATCAGCTTGCCTTTGCATCCAGAATGCTGGGATTAAGGGCCTATGCCACCATGTTCAGCAAAATTTTATCTTTGTTTTTCTTATGTTTTTTGTTTTTGTTTTTCTTTTCCAGACAGGGTTTCTCTGTGCAGCCTTGGCTGTCTTGAAACTCACTCTATACACCACAATGGACCCCAAATCACAGATATCCTCCTGCCTCTGCCTTCCATGTGCTGGGATTAAAGGCTTGGCCACCACACCCCTTTCTTTTTCTCATTGAGCTCTGGACTGGCTGGTTCAACTTAGCTGTTCTCAATCAAACTCGTCTTCCAGCTTAATGATTCAACCAGGCTTCTCTTTGCTCCTGAATTGTTCTTCTTGGCTCCAAACTATCTCCAACAATCTTTTCCTCCTCCTCCTCCTCCTTTTTTGTTTTTGTGTTTTGTTTTTCCAGACAGGGTTTCCTTCTGTAGACTTTGATGTCCTGGACTCAATTTGTACACCAGGCTGGCTTCGAACTCACAGTGATTCACCTGCCTCTGCCTCCAAAGTGCTGGGGTTAAAGGCGTGCGCCACCAGACCTGGCTTTCCAACAATCTCCTCTAATCTAGCTGCCTTCTCATTCTCTGGCTTGTTCTGTTTTCACCCGTGTCTAGTTTTTTTCTCATTTTGTAAAATGTTCCCTGGAAAACTGACTCCCCCAACTCTCTGTTCTTCAGTCCTTCCCTCCCTCCCTCACCCTCCCTCCCTCCTTCCCTCCCTCCCACCTGCTGTTGTTCCCCTTCATCTCCCAGTGTGTGGAGTTGTGGACATCCTTTCACCAAAGCAGCAGAAGGCAGTCCAACCAAACCATGCTTCTACAACAGGGGCTCCTGGGATCAGGGAACTTTGTCTCTAGAGGGTTCTAGAGTGATGGGACCACTGAGTGCCCTTTCCTCTATCAATACCTCTATTGACTTTACTCTGGTGTGCTTATGGACAGGAGCCTAGCATAATTCTTCTGGGAGGATTCATTAGGCAGCTGATAGGAACACATGCTGATACTGACAGCTAAACATAGTGTAGACTTCAGAGAGTCCTATGCAAGAGTTGGGGGAATGATTGTGGGAGCGGAGGTTATCCAGGACAGCACAGGGAAACTACAGAGTAAACTATTCTGGGAGGTTGGGGAGTCATGTTGTCTTAATCATCAATTAAAGAGCAACCATGTTCATAGCAGCCTTATTCATAATAGCCAGAACATGGAAACAGCCTAAGTGTCCCTCAATAGAAGAATGGAAAAAGAAACTGTGGTACATATACACTATGGAGTACTATTCAGCTACTAAAAACAAGGAATTCCCGAAATTTGTGGATAAATGGATTGAGCTAGAAATGATCATAATGAGTGAGTTAACCCAGAAGCAGAAAGACTCAAATGGTATATACTCACTTATATCTGCATATTAGCCCAAGGGGCAGGTCCCACGAAAGACTTCACTTATCAGGAAACCGAGACAGAGGGGAGGACATTCTAGTGGGACTCTAGATGAGAGAAGCATGGGAGAAAGGCAAAGTAGAAGGATCCAGAGAGTCCTAGACGCCTACATTATGTAGAACATTATGATAGGCAGATTTGGGCACAGGGGTCCCGCTCGAACTAAGGCACCAGCCAAGGACCATACAGGCAGTAAACCTTAAACCCCTACCCAGATCTAGCCAATGGACAGAACACTCTCCACAGTAGAGAGGAGAATGAGATATGACTTTCTCACATACTCTGGTGCCTCACCTTTGACCATGTCCCCTGGAGGGGGAGACCTGGTGGCACTCAGAGAAAGGACAGCAGGTTACCAAGAAGAGACTTGATACCCTATGAACATATACAGGGGGAGGTAACCCCCCTCAGGAACAGTCATAGGGGAGGGGAATAAGGGGAAAATGGGAGGAAGGAAGAATGGGAAGATACAAGGGATGGGATAACCATTGAGATGTAACAAGAATAAATTAATAAAGAAGAAAAAATAAACTATAGTAATAATAAAATAAAAATTACTTTCATAAAAAAAAACAAGTCTGTGAGTACCTATGTGAGTGCAGTTTCACCACGGTGCTCAGCAAAATCCTTAAAGTTTTCCATCATCTCTGGGTCATAGAGTTTTTCATCCCCCTCTTCTGTAACAAACTCATGTTAGGAATGTTTTACATGAGAAAAAAAACTTCTAATTCAGCATTACTTAAAAAGGTGGGGCCAGGGCAATACATGTACTATGTACCACATGGAAAATGAGATAAATGCCACTAAGTGCTTTCTTGTTTTGATCCTGTGCACCAAAACCATCTATTATTGCTTCTGACACGCCAACCTATATATGTCATTTGTTAAACTAAAAACAAACGATAAATTGGTAGAGTTCTTGTCTGCTCTACACAGAGGCTTGGGTTTTATCCTCAATTTTGCAAAAATCTGATGTGTTGGCTCAGTTCTGTGATTTCAGCCCCATGAGATGGGTTTAGGAGAACTAGGTGTTTAAGGTCACTATACAGTGAGTTTGAGGTCAGCCTGGCCTATAAAAGGGCCTGTCTCAAAAAGAAAAAGATCCATAGGAATATGGGAAAATAAAATAAAATAAAATAAAATATAATATAATATAAAATAATATAATATATAATAATATAATATAATATAATATATAATAATATAATATAATATATAATAATATAATATAATATAATATATAATAATATAATAAAATATAATATATAATAATATAATTATGTCCATAATTAACTATATTTTATATCTTCAAGGAATTAGTCAACAATATTTCAATTATAAAGCTATCACACAATAAAGCCGAGCATTTCACTATGTCCATCTTCTTTAATTAATTAATTAACTTTACATCCTGATCTCCAATCGTCCCTATTCAGCTCCCAGTTCTACTCAGCCCGCCTCTTCTGCCATTACCCTTCCCCTTCTCCCCAGAAAAGGGGACCCCCCCCTTACCAACAAACTCCAAAGCATCAAGTCATGTGAGGATTAAGTGTATTCTCTCCCGTTGAGGCCAGACAAGCTTTCCCAGCTAAGGAAAAGTGGCAGTAAAGCAGGTAACTGCATCCCTGTCAGACAGCACCACTCTAGTCACTAGAGGACCCATATGAAGATCAAGCAGCTTATCCTATACATATGTGTTGGGGACCTAGATCCAGTTCATGAATGATCTTTTGTTGGTGTTTCAGTCTCTGTGAGGCCCCAGGAGCCTGTGGTAGTCGATGTTGTTGGTGCTCTTAGTTCTTTTTCCCTACAGGTCTCAATGTGAAGGGGCCATTTCTACCCCAGCCCCTGCATATTATGTTACCCCTGTGACTTGTAATGTCCAGCGTGTGACATGGCTATGGTGTCTTTTTCCTATTAATTTTATGGTCAGCTGCTTTCCAGATCTGATAATAAGTGATGGGTCACGCCATGTGAACCAGTAAGACTTGCACTTTGTGCTGTGTGCTCATTCACACCATCCTCTTTACAGGCATGACTCTTAGCAGGATGAAGTGCTGCCCTCTTCTGGTTAAATGAGCTCCTTTGGATAAACTCTCTCCAATTACTGATATGCATAAACGGTGTCTCATCAGTCCTCTCTGGTGCAGAATGGTGAGGTGTAGAAAGCTGGCAGAGGCATCATATTCGCTGGTGGATATGATCTCCTTAAGACATCGCATCATGTTTGTTCTCCAACATTGCCCCATGGACTCCCATCAATGCCACCACACATGCACCGTAGTCACTGAGCACATAGTGAGATGGTCTCTGCTGTGTTAGAACTACAGTCCTATGTGTCCATCAGAGTTTTCCAATCTGAGGACAGCTCCTGTTACTTCTCAGGAACATGATCATGGTGGGAAATAGGTGAGTTTCTGTCACCTCAGTTATGGGTAGGTCCTAAGTGGCTGTGTTTTGAGTGTGGATCTGGGTTTGTGTACTTTCTTTGGCACCGATATGGGATCTAGCAGTGAGTGGATTCTTTTTTTCTCCAAGTGGAGCCAATTTTCATTATAGATGTTTGATAAACTTTTGTTGATTCATCAATTTGAGAGGACCCATTTTCTGTTATTTCTGTGAATGAAACACACACACCCACACCCACACACCCACACACAATGAGGGAGAGAGATAAGAAAGAGATGAAGAGTATCTATAGAGAGATAATTATTTCTTCTTTTATACTAATCTTGATTTATTGAAGAAACCCACGTTGATCATGAGTATCATTCCACATATGTGCAAATATTTGTACCAGTTAATATTTAGTTCAGGAGATTATGTCTTTCCTTGGGCCAGAAGAAACTTCTATCTAGCTCCATGGCTGACTTTTACGTAGTGTTCTATTATCTACCAAGAACCCCGCTGGGTCTGGCTGACCTGACAGATAAAACTTTATTTAAAGTTGTTTGAGAGAGAAGAAAAGTGGGCAATGAGCTTCCTACCTTGTTCTCTGTTGAAATTTCACCATGGCATATCTCTGAAAACTTGTCTTTATGTGTTTTCTCTTACTTTGCCACTCTAATCACACTGCTGTTCAGTTTTTCTCCATCCCAGATTCTAAACCCAATCTCTGAAATTGCCTAGTGGCACCAGTGTCAACTCTTGGCTCCTGAATAGACTGGATGGACTCCTCACCTATGACAGGTTGTTCAGGAGCCATTTGAGGGAATAGAATTCTGTGTGTGACAGGGTTTTACTCTCTCACTAGGACTGCTCAGAAGTACCAGGAAAAATTCATCCTCAGAGATCCTAGTGTAAAGAATTTAGCCATGGAAGAAACAGAGACGTGTTTCTATTGTTGGACAGAGTTAATCTGTTATAGTTCCAAAGGAATGTCACTTGAGCACAATTTTTTTTGAGACAGGGTTTTTCTGTGTCCTTGGCTCTCTTGGAACTTTGTAGACCAGGCTGGCCTCAAAATCAGAATGATTAGCCTGCCTCTGCCTTCTGAGTCCTGGCATTAAAGGCATGTGGCACTATGCCCTTTGAACACCAGTATTTTAAGTGGCTAGAAAAGATCCCTTCTGGGTCACTAGTGATAAATTCCTGGATACCTCTCCTGGGATGATCAGCCAGAGGTAGTCAGTTCATTTTTCCCTACATCTACCCTCTGATCCAAATCTTCCTTCATTTTACACTCTGACATGGGAGAACTCAGCTTCATATGGTCAAATTCCATGTGTGCCTCTCTCAGAGAAGGAAGAGCCCCCAGAAACATAGTCAGGTCTTGAAATACTTGTTTATAGATTGAGACTTCCTCCTCTGAACTCAGAGCTGCTGTGTGTCACTCACTTGGCATTTACTACACCTGAGGTTTTTTCTTTCAGTGAATGGAGCATCTGTATGAGCATATGTGAGTCAGGATTGGTATGCAGGATAAACACTCCATGTGTCTTTGGACTTGGTTTGAATTTATCATTTTTTAATTTTTCTTTGTTTTGATTTTTGTTTTGGCTTGAATTTAAAGGTGCCAGATGTGTTCTCCTTCTTTTTTCAGAATGAATCTCCCCACAGTGGAGGGTCATGATGTTCCCACCAAGGATGCTAAATGCCTGGGCCAGGCAGACAAGTTCAGTGTACTGTTGAGTTCCTGAAGGAGGCAGCATCAGCCAGAGATAGACTGTGATGGGGATTCCTGAAGTCATAGAACTTTCCTTCTTGAAGGCTGAGTTAGTGAATGGGACTACTGAGTGCACTTTCCTCTGTCATCCTTATCTACAGGTGCGATGCTCTCTGACCAGACAGGACTTCTATGATAGAAGCAGTGAATTAGACCTCCATAGTCACTGCTCATGAAAAGGTTCATAGAGTCAATTTTAGTCCTAAGGTGGTGCTCAGTTGTTCTTGCACAAATGAATGAATTTCCTTTATTATGGAGTAGATGACTGTGAACTACAGAGTTCAACAACACCAGATGGTTATGGATTCCACCCAGAGTATGTCAGTGTCCAGCTCAGGCCAAATGATGTGTTTGTGGTATGGCCTGTCATGAGATTATTGGCCATGTCCTAGGACATTCTTCAACTCCATTCACTATCTCTGTTTTTCTCTTAACTATGTTTTTATCTGGCTATCCCCCCAATAGTATATCCTCATATTTCAAAAGCCTGACCACGTGTTGGATGGATGCCTACATTGTTCAGAGCACTGGTTCCTTTCCAGGCGAAACTGTTTCAGTTTCTAGCACCCTCATGATGTCTCTCAATCACAAATAGCAACAGTTTCAATAGATTTGAGTCCTACTTCTGACTTAAATGGGTGTAACACATACACATAGCCAGCAGACATACATAAAACAAAGTAACAATATATGTAATATAAAATAAATTACTCTATTTATAAATATATGATCAAGAATTTTGTTCAAAGACAAGACATGGCAAACTTCACTTTTCTTAGATTTTTCCACAATCCCTCAAATTATTGACCAAGATGAGCCATTACAGATAGCTTCTGTAATATTATGACAATTAATGAGACTTTGGAGTACAGATGGTTCATTGCAAGATTTCTGTGTTGGTTTCTTGTTTAAAAGGAGAGAATAAAATATCAAATATATTTGGCAAAATTTTCACTGTTTTTGTGGCAATGCTGTATATTTTAAGAAGTCACAGTTACTTATTACATTGAGTTAGTTCCAAGTCTTGTCATTAGTTTGTGTTGTATGAAGTTACAGCTCTTTTTAAAAGAGATTTTCTCCTAAATATAATAAGCCTGAACATTGCTTTGTAAAGCCATGCAAAGAGGCTGCAGTGCTCTTCTTTTGTTTCTCACTGTCTCTGGAAAACAAGTTGGAGAGGCACTACTATTTTAGGGCAATATTGCTCTCTTTTCTCTTCTCTCTCTCTCTCTCCCTCTCTCTCTCTCTCTCTCTCTCTCTCTCTCTCTCTCTCTCCCTCTCTCTCTCTCTCCCCCTCCCTCTCTCTCTCTCTCTCTCTCTCTGTGTGTGTGTGTGTGTGTGTGTGTGTGTGTGTGTGTGAATAAGAGGCAGAATGTGCTCTCAATTGAATATGCCTTGTGGGGAGAATAGGTTTACTGAGGGAGAGTTTAGTACTGCTGACTGTGAGCAGGAAGGGATTCTGTGATACTGCAAGAAGAGCCCTGAGGAAGGATTCATCATTGAGGAGGATAGAGACCAGAGTAGACTGTGGGAACAGGATCTTATATGTTTAAAGAAATGGACCAGATTCCAAGTTGGTGGCACTGAAGATGCACTGTATCTGATGTACAGGAAAAAGACTATGGACCCTACTAAGAGGCACAGACTTCAAGACCCGGAGAACACTAGGTGAGAGGGCTCTTCACAGTGCAGAACACAGGCCTGTCTGGCCTTCAGTCATCCAACACCCCACTGAGGACTGAAGACCAGTCCCCAGGATCTGGACCAGAATTCATCTGAGAACTGGGAACTGCAGATGTACTCTATTACATGAACTTGGTATGTGGGACTGAACTCTGGGTAGTGAAGCATCAGAGCTCCTGGCCCAGGTAAATCTCAGGGAAATGGGTGGATCTATCCTCAGCCTCTCCCCTCCACTAATCTAAAAGAAAGCCCCAGGTAAACATGGGGTCCCGTGTTGCTATGGTCACGTTAAAAAGCCACAGCTTCCTGCTCTAAATGGGACAGGCAGGAACCTAGCTATGGGCTGTCCCTGCATAACTGAGAAAAACTGATCCAGCCTAGCCAAGCTCCACAGCCTAGCAGGGCCTCCCATACTCTCAGAAGAGGCTGGGCAGGACTGAGGGGATAGGGCAGAAAAATAACCAGTCTTCCCAACCCAGTGGGACTGAGCTGACTCAGCTGTGTGCTATGAATGGGACAAGGTAAGAACCTAGTAACCTATTCCAGTGGATTTTCTGCACAATTGGGCAGAACTGACTTGGCCTAGCCAGGCTACATACCTCATCAGGATCTCCTATTCTCTTGGGAGAGGCTGGGAAGACCTGTGCAGATAGAGTAGAAATCTAACCAACCAACAGCAATCAGAAAGCGGTAGCTGATCTCTCCCTGGTGGGCAGAACCTAGGCTCTACTGCCTGGATGGATTAAGCAGAAACCTAAATAACTACTAGAAGCCAGCAGCAGTTCAGTAACTCTAGGGTGATCTGAGCCTAGGACCCAACGCCCCAAGGCCTGAGGGCAGGGTTTTCAAAATTCAACCAGTGACAGGATAACGAGCTCTACATACACGACTTTGAACTAATCTTGGAGCTTCAGAGCACCAGCATCTACTTCTGCTGACCCAGTGGGGGAGCTCAGGCTGTGGAGCAAATTCTCCTTGAGCTGAAACCAGATCACCTGCCTGTCCTAGGGAAGAGTTCCGTGATTCCCCATAGGCAAGGACCCTTGACCTATCATCACACACCAATAACCTGCTCTCAATGACTAGTGAAGGACACAAGAAGCTCCCTCCCAACGTCAGAGACAGCAAGATGACTAAACACCAGTGTAAAAACACAAACCAAAAATACCAAACAATATGGCTTCTCCAGATCCTAGCTATCCCAAAGAAAGCAACCCTGAGAACTCAAATACAGTTGAAATACAAGAAAATGACCTCAAATCCTTAGTAATGAAGATGATAATGGAGGAAATGAATGAAATCAGTAAACAAATGCAGGAAGATGCAGACAAACAGATTGAAGAAAAAAGAGGCCTATAGAGAGGCACTGGAAGAAATTCATGAAAATACACTCAGATAAGGAAATCAATGAAGCAGTTCAAAATCTGAAAGCCTATAAAGAGGCACTGGAAGAAATTCAGGAATATAAAAACAATCAGATGAATAAAATCAATAAAACAGTTCAAGATCTGGAGATGAAAATGGAATCTATGATAAAGGCACAGACAGAAGAAAAACAGAAATGAAGGAGAGATAAACCTGTTTTTTAGGATCTCAAGTGGGGGATCGGAACACTTTCGTGAGAGAACAGGTGAGGTTAATTCACTAGAAGAGCAACCACCTCATGCAGAAGCTTAATTGTTGCCAGCTGAAAAGATCCAGTGAACAGACTGTGGGAGGAGATCTATAAATGAGCCAGAACTGGAGGCGGGGCTTTTTGGAGACTTGGGATAGATTTGGCTGTTCATCGCTTTGCTTCAAGACGCTCCTAGAGAGTACTGCTCAAGGGAAGGCTTTGGGGCTCCGTCTCCTGTTAAGGTTCTGGGTTCTGGTTACTCCAGGTTCCAGCAGAAGAATTCCTACAGCTCATGCCCGGAGAATCGTTCCTTGGAACTGATATCCTTAAGGTTTTGTTATTGTGTTCATTAATCCGCATTTCCTATTGTTTTGGTTAGTTGGGTTATAAGTGACATATGCTCGGTCACTAAGTTGTTAATAAAATATATTGGTTAAGAAAATTAAGCCTACACAGAAATGAGAGAACTTAGAGAAGAAAGCGAGTAACATAGAGGTGAGCTTCTTTAACGAAGTACAAGAGATGGAGGAACAAATCTAGGGACTAGATGATACAATCACAGAACTTGAAGTAACCATCAAAGAAAATGCTAAATTGGAAAATTTTCTGACACAAAACATCCAAGAAATCAAAAACACCATGAAAAGATGAAACATGATGATAAAAGGCATTGAGGAAAGAAAACATACCCAACTCCAAGGACAAGAAAATATCTTCAACAAAATCATAGAAGACAATTCCCACAATTTAAGGAAGGAGATGCATATGAACATACAAGAGGCCCACAGAACAGTAAAAAGACTAGACAAGAAAAGAAAATTTTCCGGCCACACAATAGTAATCAAAACACAAAACATACAGAACAAAGAAAAAATATTAAAAACAGTAAGAGAAAAGGGCCAAGTAACATAATATGGCTATTCTATCAGAATTACACCTGCCTTCTCAGCAGAGGTCCTTGGAGCTGGGCATCTTCTCTTTCCTCAACTCCTATTATCCTCAGATTTTGTCTTTTCATGGTGTCCTTTATTTCTTGGATGTTTTGTATCAGGAATTTTTCTTTTTTTTTTAAATTTTTTTCTCCTTTATTAATTTATTCTTGTTACATCTCAATGGTTATCCCATCCCTTGTATCCTTCCATTCTTCCCTCCCTCCCATTTTCCCCTTATTCCCCTCCCCTATGACTGTTCCTGAGGGGGATTACCTCCCCCTGTATATGTTCATAGGGTATCAAGTCTCTTCTTGTAACCTGCTGTCCTTCCTCTGAGTGCCACCAGGTCTCCCCCTCCAGGAGACATGGTCAAAGGTGAGGCACCAGAGTATGTGAGAAACTAATATCCCACTCTCCACTCTACTCTGGAGAGTGTTCTGTCCATTGTCTAGATCTGGGTAGGGGTTTAAGGTTTACCGCCTGTACTGCCCTTGGCTGGTGCCTTAGTTTGAGCGGGACCCCTGTGCCCAAATCTGCCTATCATAATGTTCTACTTGTAGGATTCTAGGACCCTCTGGGTCCTTCTACTTTGCCATTCTCCCATGGTTCTCTCATCTAGAGTCCCACTAGAATGTCCTCCCCTCTGTCTCAGTTTCCTGGCAAGTGAAGTCTTTCGTGGGACCTGCCCCTTGGGCTAATATGCAGATATAAGTGAGTATATACCATTTGAGTCTTTCTGCTTCTGGGTTAACTCACTCATTATGATCATTTCTAGCTCAATCCATTTATCCACAAATTTCGGGAATTCTCTGTTTTTTATAGCTGAATAGTATGTACCACAGTTTCTTTATCCATTCTTCTATTGATGGACACTTAGGCTGTTTCCATGTTCTGGTTATTATGAATAAGACTGCTATGAACATGGTTGAGCAAATTTTCTTGTTGTGTGCTGGAGCATCTTCTGGGTATATTCCAAGGAGTGGAATAGCTGGGTCTTGAGGAAGCCCTATTCCCATTTTTCTGAGATAGCACCAGATAGATTTCCAAAGTGGTTGTACTAGTTTGCATTCCCACCAGCAATGAAGGAGTGTTCCTCTCTCCCCACATCCTCGCCAGCATGTGGTGTCGCTTGAATTTTTGATCTTAGTCATTCTGATGGGTGTAAGATGGAATCTCAGAGTTGTTTTGATTTGCATTTCCCTGATGATTAAGGAGGTTGAGCATTTCTTTAAGTGTTTCTCAGCCATTTGATATTCCTCTGTTGAGAATTCTCTGTTTAGTTCCATGCCCCATTTCTCAATTGGGTTATTTGGTTTTGTGGTGTTTAATTTTTTGAGTTCTTTATATATTTTGGATATTAGCCCTTTGTCAGATGTGGGGTTGGTGAAGATCTTTTCCCAGTCTGTAGGCTGTCGCTTTGTTCTCTTGACAGTGTCTCCTGCCTTACAGAAGCTTCTCAGCCTCATGAGGTCCCATTTACTAATTGTTGACATTAATGCCTGGGCTGTTGGTGTTCTGTTCAGGAAGTTGTCTCCTGTGCCAATATGTTCCAGGCTCTTCCCCACTTTTTCTTCTAAGTGACTTAGTGTCTCTGGTTTTATGTTGAGGTCTTTAATCCACTTGGATTTGAGTTTTGTACAAGGTGACAAATATGGGTCCAGTTGCATTTTTTTTACACATAGACATCCAGTTAGACCAGTACCATTTGTTGAAGATGCTATCCTTTTTCCATCGAACGAATTTGGCTTCTTTGTCAAAAATCAAATGACCATATGTGTGTGGATTCATATCTGGGTCTTCGATTCGATTCCTCTGATCAACCAGCCTGTTGCAGTGCCAGTACCATGCTGTTTTAATTACTATTGCTTTATAGTACAGTTTGAGATGAGGTATGGAGACTCCTGCAGAGCACCTTTTATTGTACAAGATTGTTTTAGCTATTCTGGGTTTTTTGTTTTTCCATATGAAGTTCAGAATTGAACTTTCAATGTCTTTAAAAAATTGTGTAGGTATTTTGATAGGGATTGCATTGAATCTGTAGATTGCTTTTGGTAGGATGGCCATTTTTATTATGTTAATTCTCCCTATCCATGAGCAAGGTAGATCCTTCCATCTTCTCATGTCATCTTCAGTCTCTTTCTTTAGGGTTTTGAAAATTTTTTTCAAACAGGTCCTTCACTTGCTTAGTTAGAATAACTCCTAAGTACTTTATATTGCTTGTGGCTAATGTGAAGGGTGTAGTTTTCCTAATTTCTTCCTCTGCAAGCTTGTCATTTGTGTATAGGAAGGCTACAGACTTTTTTGAATTAATTTTGGATCAAGCTAATTTGCTGAAGGTGTTTATCAGCTGTAGGAGTTCTCTGGTGGAATTTTGAGGGTCACTTATGTAGACTATCATATCATCTGCAAATAGGGATAATTTGACTTCCTCCTTTCCCATTTGAATACCCTTGATCTCCTTTTGTTGTCTTATTGCTCTGGCTAGAACTTTGAGTACTATATTCAAGAGATATGGAGAGAGTGGGCAGCCTTGCCTTGTTCCTGATTTTAGAGGAATTTCCTTGAGTATCTCACCATTTACTTTGATTTTGGCTATTGGCTTCCTATATATAGCCTTTATTATGTTGAGGAAAGTGCCTTGTATTCCCGATCTTTCTAACACTTTAAACATGAATGGGTGTTGGATTTTATTAAATGCTTTCTCTGCATCCAAAGAGATGATCATGTGTTTTTTTTATTTTCAGTTTGTTTATGTGGTGGATTACATTGATGGATTTCCGTATATTAAACCATCCCTGCATGCCTGGAATGAAGCCTACTTGGTCATGATGAATGATATCTCTGATGTGCTTTTGTATTTGTTTTGCAAGTATTTTATTTAGTATTTTTGTATCGATGTTCATCAGAGAAATTGGTCTGAAATTCTCTCTCTTTGTTGAGTCTTTGTGAGGTTTAGGTATCAATGAGACTATGGCCTCATAGAATGAATTTGGTAATGTTCCATCCCTTTCTATCTTTTGGAGTAGCTTGAAGAGTATCGGATTAGCTCGCCCTTGAAGGTCTGGTAGAATTCTTCACTGAAACCATCTGGCCCTGGGCTTTTTTTGGTTGGTTGACTATCAATGATTACTTCAATTTCTGTAGGGGAAATGGGACTATTTAGCTTGTTTATCTGTTCTTCACTCAACTTTGGCAAATGAAATTGATCAAGAAAATCATCCATTTCCCTTGGATTTTCAAATTTTGTGGCATATATGCCTTCAAAGTAGGATCTTTTGATTCTTTGTATTTCTTCAGTGTCTGTTGTTATGTCTCCCTTTTCATTTCTGATTTTGTTGATTTCAATACTGTCTCTCTGCCCTTTAGTTAGTTTGGCTAATGGTTTGTGTACCTTGTTGACTTTCTCAAAGAACCAGCTCTTGGTTTTGTTGATTCTTTGGACTGTTTTCTTAGTTTCTAATTTGTTAATTTCACCCCTGAGTTTGATTATATCCATACATCAACTCCTTTTGGGTGTTTCTGCTTCTTTTTTTTCCTAGGGCTTCCAGTTTTGTCGTTAAGGTGCTTATGTGCGATGCTTCCAATTTCTTTTTAAAGGCACTTAGTGCTATGAATTTTCCTCTTAGCACTGCTTTCAATGTATCCCACAAATTTGGGTATGTTGTTCCTTCATTTTTATTGAATTTTAGAAACTTGATTTCTTTCTTTATTTCTTCCCTGACCCAGGTGTCATTTAGCAGAGAGTTGTTTAGTTTCCACATACGTGTAGGCTTTTTGTTATTTCTGTTTGTTGTTGAATTGCAGCCTAAGCCCATGATGATCTGATAGGATACAAGGTATAATTTCAATCCTCTTGTATCTGTTGAGGCTTTCTTTGTGAACTAAGATGTGATCAATTTTGGAGAAGGTTCCATGGGGTGCAGAGAAAAAGGTATATTCTTTCTTGTTTGGGTGAAAGGTTCTATAGATATCTGTTATATCCATTTGACCCATGGCATTGGTTAATAATGTTATTTCTCTGCTTAGTTTCTCTTTCAATGACTTGTCCTTCAATGAGAGTGGGGTGTTGAAGTCTCCCACTATTATTGTGTGGGGATCAATGTGTGGTTTAAGCCTTTTTAGCAGATCTTTTACAAATGTGGGTGCCCTTGTATTGGGAGCATAGATGTTCAGAATTGTGATGTCATCTTGGTTGACTTTACCTTTGATGAGTATGAAGTGTCCATCCTCATCCCTTTTGATTAATCTTGGTTGAAGGTCTATTTTGTTCGATATTAAAATGGCTACGTCTGCTTGCTTCTTGTGACCATTTGCTTGGAATATTTTTTTCCAACCTTTTATCCTGAGGTAATGCCTATCATTATGGGTGAGATGTGTTTCTTGAATGCCGAAGAATGTTGGATCCTGTTTATGCACCCATTCGGTTAGTCTTTGTCTTTTTATTGGAGAATTGAGACCATTGATGTTGAGAGATATTAATGACCAGTTACTGTTAAGAGTCTTAATTTTGATGTTGATTCCAGTCGAGCATTTGTGTAGTTGTGTTTTTGCCATGGTATAGTTATCTATTTCCTGAGTAGGTTTGGTTGTAGCTTGATCCTTTGGGATGGAGTTTTCCTTCTAGTACCTTCTGTAAAGCTGGATTTGTGGATAGGTACTGTTTGAATTTGGTTTTGTCATGGAATATTTTGTTTTCTCCATCAATGGTTATAGATAGTTTTTCTGTGTAAAGTAGTCTGGCCTCTCATCTGTAGTCTCTTAGGGTTTACAGGATCTCTGTCCAGGCCCTTCTGGCTTTGATGTTCTCTGCTGAGAAGTTGGGTGTAATTCTGATAGGTTTTCCATTAAATGTTATTTGGCCCTTTTCCCTTGCAGCTTTTAATATTTTTCTTTGTTCTGTATGTTTTGTGTTTTGATTATTATGTGACGGGCAGTTTTTCTTTTCTGGTCAATTCTATTTGGTGTTCTGTATGCCTCTTTTATGTTTATAGGCATCTCTTTCTTTAGATTGGGGAAATTTTCTTCTATGATTTTGTTGAGAATAGTTTCTGGGCCTTGGAGTCTGATATCTTCTCTTTCTTCAATGCCTATTATCCTCAGATTTCTTCTTTTCATGGTGTCCTTAATTTCTTGGATGTTTTGTGTCAGGTGTTTTCCAGATTTGGCATTTTCTTTATTGGTTGCTTCAAGATCTGTGATTGTATCTCTAGACTTGAGATTCGTTCTTCCATCTCTTGGATTCTGTTAGAAAAGCTCAGCACTGTGTCATTCGCCTTCTTCTCTGAGGCCTCACGTTCTCGTTTTTCTTCTGTCTGTGTGTTTATCATTAAATCCATTTTCATTTTCATATCTTGAACAGATTTTTTTATTTCTTTCATCTGGTTGTTTACATTTTCCTGAAAATTTTCCAGTTCCACTCTATGTCCTTCTTTTATGTCTCGCACCTGCTTGGCTGCGTCTTCCTGCATCTGATTTCGAAATTTATTTGTTTCCTCCGTTATCATCCTCATTACCAAAGATTTGAGTTCATTTTCTTGTGTTTCCATTGCATTTGAGTTCTCTGGGTTGTTTTCTTTGGGATAGCTGGGAACTGGAGATGTCATGTTGTTTTGGTTTTTTTTGCGTATGCTTTTACACTGTCCTTTAGACATCTTGCCGTCTGTTTTTGTTGGGCAACTTCCAGAGTTGGGTGGACGGAGCCTGATGATAGATTCCCTTGTTTTCTCATGATTTCCGTAGGCTGGAAGCCCTGATACTTCACTGGTGTGGATGTCAGGAGGTTATCCCTGTCGTTTTGGGCTCTCACAGCCAGGGATCCTCAGCTCCCCTTTGCTGTGGGTCCTGCAATCGTTCTGGGTCTCTGAATGAGCGTTGGATCAGGCCAAGGTATCCACAACCTTTTGGGTTCCCTGCCAAGTCCAGCCAGGGATACTGAGCCCGAATCACACTTCAAGCTCAGCTAGTTTCTCAGGGCCTGAACCATATGCCACAGCAGGAGAACTGCGACTGCACTCAGCAAGTGCATAGGGTGGAAGTGAGCGCTCCACCCAGCCTGTGTCACAGCAGAACTGCGACTGCACTAAGCAAGCGCCTAGGGTGGAACTGAGCACTCCACCCAGCCTGTGTCACAGCAGGGAAACTGTGACTGCGCTGAGCAAGCACCTAGGGTGGAACTGAGCGCTCAGCCCAGCCTGCGTCACAGCAGGAGAACTGCGTCTGTGCTGAGTAAGCATCTAGGGTGTAACTGAGTGCTCCACCCAGCCTGCATCACAGCAGGGAAACTGCGACTGCGCTGAGCAAGCGCCTAGGGTGGAACTGAGCGCTCCGCCCCACTTGCATCACAGCAGGGAAACTGCGACTGCACTATGCAAGCGCCTAGGGTGGAACTGAGCACTCTGCCCAGCTTGCGTCACAGCAGAACTGCGGCTGTGCTGAGCTGGAGCCTAGGGTGGAAGTGTGCACTTAGCCCAGCCTGTGTCACAGCAGGGGAGCTGTGCCTTGGGTAGAAATGCTTGCTGAGCTGAGCCAGCTTCTCCACGGCACAGCTCACTGAGCAAACCCAGGATTCTGGGGCTGAACTGTCTGCTGAGTCCAGTTTGGGTCTCAAGGCACCACGTGACCCAAATCTTGTCCAGAGTCCCCTCTCCCACAGCAACTCCCACCGCCCACCACACCAATCGCCTCCACTGGAAGGCTCTGAGCTGCAAACCTCAGCCACCGCCGCTGGTGCCGCTGGTGCCGCTGGAGCCGCTGGTGCCGCTGGTGCTGCTGGTGACACTGCTGTCTCTGCTGCTGCTGCTCTGATCTGAAAAAGTCCGTGCTCCTCCTGTGTGCAGGGGCAAGCAGGTCCTCCGCACCCTGGTCCCTCCGAACTGTGGAGCACTTCTGCTGCCATGGTGTGGGGACCTTGGTGTTCCTGGCTCAGAAATCTGTGCAATTCCCTGAATTGTTCACTGGAGCTTTCTAACACGGTCCACACTGCTCGCCGCCATCTTGGATCTCCTCCGGAATTTTTCAGATTTAGCATTTTCTAATGTTTGTTTCAAGTTCTACCATAGAATCTTCTACTGCCGAGATTTGTTCCTCCATCTTTTGAATTCTGTTGGAGAAGCTTAGGTTTGTATTATTTGCATGCTTCTCTGAGTTCATTTGTTCCTGTCTTTCTTCTTTCTGTGTTTTTATCATTGTTTCCATTTTCGTCTTCAGATGTTGAACCATTTTATTGATTTCCTTCATCTGGTTGTGTTTTTCTTGACTTTCTCCCAGTGATTCTCTACCGGCCTTGAGATCTTGAATTGTTTTATTGATTTCCATCATCTGGCTGTTTGTCTTTTATGGGATTGTTCACAGTTCCTCTCTATAGGCCTCTTTAATGTCTTCAATTTATTTGGCTGCATCTTCCTGCATTTATTTTTGGATATTATTCATTTCCTCCATTATCATCTTTATTACTGTGGATTGGAGGCCATTTTATTTTATTGTATTTCAATTGTGTTTGAGTTCTTAGGATTGATTTCACTGGGATAGTTGGGATCTGGAGATGCCATAATTTTTTGGTTTTTGTTGTTTAAGGTTTTGCGTTGACCTCTACTCATGTTTCTGTCTCTGAAGTTGGGGCCCTGATCCACCCTCTGTGTTCTGCCTGGGCTAAAAGGCCCATTGAGCATCCAGAGAGGGAAACAGAGGGTGGGCAGGTGTGACACACCCGAAGGCATGCCTGCTTGGCAGTAGGAAGCCTTAAAGCTGTGGCTGGAGGTGTGACTGCAGCTGTCTGAGACCTTGTGTCTGCCCTGGGTCTCTCTGAGGGCTGGTGTGCTTGAACTACCCTCTCTGTTCCTCCTGGGCCAGCATGCCTGCAGGTGGTCAGAGAGGAAGACAGGGGGCGCAATTGATGCAAACACCCTTGGCTCAGAGTTCTGGTTTTGTGCTCATGTTGCAGTGGTTTCCAGACCCTGAGGCTTTCTCGGGACTTGCAGGTTTTCCCGAGATCAGAACCACCTGTTTCCTGTGTTTTTCCTGGGCTAATTGGCCCAGTCTGGAGTTACACTGCCCACAGTTCAGTCTTAGATATCAAGTTCCTGGTTATCACTTGCAGGAACCTGTCCAGCTGTTGGGCAACGTGCACCCTTCTGTGAATTTTCCTCTTAGCACAACTTTAAATGTGTGCCAAATATTGGGTATGTTGCTCCTTCATTTTCATTGAATTTAAGGAAGTCTTTATTTTCTTTCTTTCTTTCTTCCCTGACCTAGGTGTCAGTAAGTAGATACTGTTTAGTTTCTATGTGTATATAGGTTTTTTTGTTATTTCTATTGTTGTTGAATTCCAGCTTTAGGCCACGATGATCTGATAGGATATAAGGTATTATTTCAATCTTCTTGTATTTGTTGAGGCTTGCTTTGTGGCCTACTATGTGATCAATTTTGGAGAAAATTCCATGGGATGCTGAGAAGATTGTATAATCCTTCGTGTTTGGGTGAACATTTGTGTAGGTATTTGTTAGATCTATTTGATTCATGATGTTCATCAGTGTCATTATAGCTCGGTTTAGTTTTGTTTCAATGACCTATCCTTTGGTGAAAGTGGGGTGTTGAAGTCTACCACAATTAATGTATGGGGATTGATGTGTGGTTTAAGCTTTATTAATAGTTCTTTTACAAATGTGGGTGCCCTTGTATTGGGAGCATAGATGTTTATAATTGTGATATCATGTTGGTTGACTTTATCTTTGATGAGTATGACGTGTCCTTCCTCATCACTTTTGATTAATTTTGCTTGAAAGTCTATTTTATTAGCTAAGTAAATGAATACACCAGGTTGCCTTTTGAGTTCGTTTGCTTGGAATACCTTTTTCAAGCCTTTTGCCATGAGGTGATATCTCTCCCTGGGGCTGAGATATGTTTCTGGAATGTAGAAGAATGTTGGGTCTTGTTTATGCATCCGTTCAGTTAGTCTGTGCCTTTTTTTTTTTGAGATTTGAGATCACTGATGTTCAGAGATATTAATGACCAGTGTTACTGTTAAGTCCCTTGATTTTGATGTTGGTTAAGTAGAGTGTTTGTCTGCTTATTTTTTTTGCGATGGTGTAGTTATCTATCCCATGTGAAATTTTCTTGTATCTTCTCACTTTGGGTTGGAGGTTTCCTTCTAGTAACTTCTGTAAGGCTGGATTTGTGGATAGGTACCATGTGAATTTGTTTTTTTTCATGGAATATCTTGTTTTCTCCATCAATGGTTATTCATAGTTTTTGTGGGTATTGCAGTCTATCCTAGCATCTGTGTTCTTTTAGGTTTTGTATGACCTCTGTACAGACCTTTCTTGTTTTATGGTCTCTGCTGAGAAGTCAGGTGGAATTCTGATCGGTTTGCCATTATATGTTACTTGGCCTTTTTTTTTTGCCACTTTTAATATTTTTCTTTGTTCTGTATATTTTGTGTTTTGATAATAAGTGGCAGGCAGATTTCTCCCCCTTTTTTTTGAGAGGTGGATCCTGTTTAATTTATCGTTGGTTTCCCAGGACAGATCACAGAGCCAGGCACAGGATAATTGCTCACTAAATGCTTGTAGAAGGGATAAATGGATAAAGCAGTGCAGACCTGGAGCAATGTGAGAAAAAAAAAACAAACAAACTGACAACCAGGAACATGAAGGAAGGAGCCAAAGAAAGAGGGGCCCATTTAGCTTTCCAGCCAGTGTTTCCCAGGGGCCTAAGGGATGTAAATACTGGAACTATAGTTCAGAGATTTCCCTTTTTGGTCTATCCTATTTGGTATTCTTTAGGCCTATTGTATGTTCATATGCATCTCCTTTTTAAATTGAGGACGTTTTCTTCTATGATTTTGTTGAAATATTTTCTGGCCCTTGAAACCAAATGTCTTCTCCTTTCTCAATGCCTATTATTCTTGGGTTTTGTCTTTTCATTGTGTCCTTGATTTCTTGGGTGTTATGTGGCACACTAAATCTTATAGAAGAAAACGTCTTGATTAGCTTTGAAATTAATTATAGGTATGTGACCTATCTTCCTGAAAATCACCAGCTCAAACATTAAGAATAGTAAGTGGGAACTCATAAAACCTAAAAGCTTCTGCAATGGAAAAGACAGTTTCAAAAGGACAAAATGGCAGCTTTAAAATAGGAAAAGTTGTCATCAACCCTACACCTAACTGAGGACTAATAGCGAAAATATACAAAAACTCAAGAAAGTACACAGAAATTACACCAAAAAATCAATTAAAATAGTGTACGTACCTAAATAGAGAATTTTCACCAGATGAATATCTAATGGCTGAGATACACTTAAAGAAATATTCAGTGTTTTTAGTAATTAGGGAAGTGGAATTAAACTATCTCTGATATTCCATAAAATACCAATCAGAGTGGCTAACGTTAAATATTAAGTGGCAGCACAAGCTGGTGAGAATGTGTAGAAAGGGGAACACTCTTGTAATTGTGTAGAATTATCTTGGAAATCAATATGGCACTTTCTCAGAAAATTGGGAATGTTTCTACCTTAGGACTGAATTATACCACTGCTGGTCATATACCCAAAAGATGCTCCACTATACCACAAGGGCACTTTCTCAACTATGTTTATAGCAGCTTTATTGACAGTCAGAAAGTGGAAGCAATTTAGATGCCCCTCAACCAAAGAATGAATAAACAAACTGTGGTACATTCACACAACAGAATACTACTCAGCTATTAAAACAAAGACATAATGCTATTTGCATGCAGATAGATGTAACTAGAAAAGATGATCCTGGGTGAGGTATCCCAGACCCAGAAAGTCAGACATGGTATGTACTCACTTATATTTGGATATTAGCCAAAAAATACAGGATAACTATCTTTCAAAGAACCACATACCCAAAGAAGCCAAGAAGGGATACTTAATTCAAGGATATTTGAATCTCACTAAGAGAGCAAATAAAATAGACTTCTGAAGTAGATGGAAAAGGAACGCTGTGTGATAGGGAATGAGGAAGGTAAAGGTGTAGAGAACAGATGAAGGGAGAATGGGGGTGGCAGTGGGAAAACAAGAGAGAACAGAAATCAGAGGGGGGAATCATGAGACAGCATAAGTTCCTAAGAGTCTATGGAGTGGTCCCCAGAGAAACTCCTTGCAGAAGGATTATGGAACCTGAAGTTACCAATTTGTGTAGCCAGGGAAGACTTTTAGTAGAAGCAGGGACACCAACCTATGCATAAAACCTTCAACCCTAAATTTGCCTCATCTACAAGAAATGTAGGGATAAAGATAGAGCAGAGATCAAGAGAATATCAAAACAATGACTTGCCCCACATGAGAACCACTCCATGAGACAGAGCCAACCCCTGCCACTATTAATGGAACTCTGCTATACTTGCAGACAGAAGCCCAGAATAACTGTTTACTTAAAGGCTTCATTCAGCAACTGTTGGAAATAGATACAGTGGCCCACAGTCAATCAATAAGCCAAGCTCAGGGAGTATTCTGCAAGACTGTATGGAATGACACAGTGTAACCTACAGTGTTACCTAATGGGGACCATGGGTGCTCACAGAGTCTGAACCACCAATCAAAGAGCAAGCATGGAGTTATCCTAGGACCCCTACACATATAGTAGAAGTACTTCTTAATCGTCAAGTGTTTTCCCTAGCAATGGGAGTAGAGGGTCTCTTTGGCCTGCCTTTGGGTCCATACCCTTCAGTTGGGCTGTCTTGTCTGCCGCCAGTGAGAAGGGATGTGCTTTGTCATGGTGGAAGTTGAGCTGACTGAGGTGTCATTCCCTTTGTGGTCCCCCTGAAGGAAAAGAGAGATTGATGGGGAGTGGCTGTGTGTGAGAGAGATTGGGACAAGAAGAGGAAGGTGTAATGTGATTAAAATCATACATACAAATGTATATAAATGGTACTGAATTTTTCTTTTTTCTCCTTTATTAATTTATTCTTGTTACATCTCAATGGTTATCCCATCCCTTGTATCCTCCCATTCTTCCCTCCCTCCCATTTTCCCCTTATTCCCCTCCCTTATGACTGTTCCTGAGGGGGATTACCTCCCCCTGTATATGTTCATAGGGTATCAAGTCTCTTCTTGGTAACCTGCTGTCCTTCCTCTGAGTGCCACCAGGTATCCCCCTCCAGGGGACATGGTCAAAGGTGAGGCACCAGAGTATGTGAGAAAGTAATATCCCACTCTCCACTCTACTGTGGAGAATGTTCTGTCCATTGGCTAGATCTGGGTAGGGGTTTAAAGTTTACCACCTGTATTGTCCTTGGCTGGTGCCTTAGTTTGAGCGGGACCCCTGGGCCCAAATCTGCCTATCATAATGTTCTACTTGTAGGCTTCTAGGACCCTCTGGATCCTTCTACATTGCCATTCTCCCATGCTTCTCTCATCTAGAGTCCCACTAGAATGTCCTCCCCTCTGTCTCAGTTTCCTGGTAAGTGAAGGCTTTCGTGGGACATGCCCCTTGGGCTAATATGCAGATATAAGTGAGTATATACCAATAAATGGTACTGTATTTTATTTCTGAATTTATAAAATAAAATTTAAGTGATTATATCTAGGTAGATGAGCTAAAGCTTTCTTTCTATGGATTTAGTGTTCTTTTTGTGTTTTATTAATAATTACTTTCTCATCTGATAAACTATGGTGGGCACTGTTGCCTCTTGCTCTAGTTTCAGAATGTTTTTATTTAAAATACACAAACAATTGGGAAAAATCATCAGTGAAACTTGCAGAGAGAATTTCCAAAGGGGAACTTTTCTAGGGACAGTGTCTCAATATGTTGTACTTCACACAGAAAGCTTATTGATATCAATGGACTTGCCCATTTTATGTATATCTCCTGATATGTCACTATATAATTGTTCATAATTTCCTGCTGTGAATACTTGTTGAACAAATGTAGGGAGGCTGTGGAGATGGCTCTGTAATTAAGAGCATATATTGTTCCTGTATAGGGGCCTGCTTTCAGTTCCTAGCTCCACAGCATGCAGCTCCCAAATACCTATAATTCCAGTTTCACTGCCCACCCTTTTCTCCATGGTCACCTGCGCACAAGATGTATAGTCACAGAGACACATATACATAGACATAAATAAAACAATTCAAATATTTTAGAAATTAAAGGGAATATATTGTTGTATGTGACAGAAGCTGAGGCAGGAGGATAGCAAGTTTGAGGACAGTTCTGTTGCATTTATCAGCTTAAATCAATACAACAAACTTTTATTTGTGCTTATTTGTTAGTTTTTTTATAATTGTTTTATTTAGTTACAGGGTGTCGGGATGAAACAGAGGATTCAGGTGGAGGCCAGAGAACAAATGGTTAAATTCAATTTTCTCTTTAAACTACTTCTGTATATTGAATGTAAGCTATGCAGCATGGTGGCAAGTGTGTTTACATGCTGAGCCATATTGCCAGGCCTAGGTTATTTACTTACTCTTTGAGTTAATGTTTTTCTGTGTCTTCTTGTCTGTCCGGGAACTCACTGTGTAGACCAGGTAGCCTCAGATTCACATAGATCTGCCTTGTCTCTACATCCTTCATTCTGAACTTGAAGGCATGTGGCACCAAACCTGATGTGTTCCAGGCTAGCCTGTTCCTTCTAATCTATGTAGCTGAAAATGACTCAGACATCTAGATCTCCCTGTCCACCACTCCAAAGAGCTATGATTTAAGGTGTCTACCTTAACGGATTCCTTTGGTGGCTAATTGTGTTTTGAAACATGTCTCACTATGTGGCCTAGACTGTCATGAATTTTACTAGATATCCCAAGATAGCCATAAAACATAGGTAATTTTCCTGCCTCAGTCTTTCATCAGTTGGAATTGTAAGGATGTTCAACTATGCTTGGAAATTTTCTAACTTCATTGCTTTGTCGAGAAATGTCATTAGAATTAGCACTTAATGGAAAACTCTTCCCTTCTATTAATTTCTCATTTCACTTGAGTATTGAGAAATCTCTGGCATCATTTCCAAGCTGTGTGATTTTAGTTAAAGCTCATACAGGTTCCTGAAGGTCCCAGAATCCCTTGGTGGCTTGTTAGCCATCTTGGCATGCAGAAGGTCATTGCATCTTGTCCTTGGGAACAGACTCTGCATGAGCAGCCACCAGATCAGCATACACACTGGGCTCCTCTAGGACTTTCTCTGCCTGGGATGGAGGAGGTGCAGTTCTCCCTGTGCTGAGTGTTCTGATGCAGAGCTGGGCATAGGTAACAACCTCAGGATCCCTGGATTTGGCAGCCTGCAGTGGGAGAGAGTGAGAGGATTGTGTATGCTTGACTTGGGAGAATATTTACGTCTCTGAAGGACAGGACCCACCTGACTTTGCACCTCTCTTTCCTCTTTTGCTTGTCCACCTTTTGTGTTCGGGCATTCACTTGACATGGCAGAAGTTAAGCGTGTTCTTTCCTTCCTGATCCTGGAGGTTTTCACCTGGGCATATGTCTCTTCCTGCAGGTCTTCCTCAGGTAGTCTCTGTTGGAGGGAAGCAGTGAGGTACAGATCGTGTCTCTCTGCTCCCCTGGTGAGCTCCTCTGACAAGTTTCCCACAGAATGACTAGAGTGAACCATTTAGATTACTGCCTCCTTGGTGGAATCTTGCTGGGCTTCCTTTCTACAGTCCAGGCTTAACCTGACACTCTATCTAGCCCTTGCTGTCTTGGATTCAACCACACAGTCGATCTTCCTCAAAACACATTTCTGGGGGCTGGAGAGATTGCTCCATGAATAAGAGCAGTGGCTACCCTTCCATAGGACCTGAGTGTGGTTCTCAGAACTCATATGGCAGCCTCTAATCAACTGTAACTCTAATTGCTGGGTATTGGAACACACTACTCACCTCTGGGAGGATATTGCAGGCATGTGATGCAGAGACATACACACAGGCAAAACACACATACAGAAAAAATAAACTATGAAACAACCCCTGAAATTCCGGCCAGGTTCCTTTGGTTTTGCTCTGTCCCGTACCCATATTTTCTGGACCCTTTGATGTCTCTGTAGCCTTCTCTACCCAAGGTTTCCCCTTAATAAGACAATCAGACAGATGCCTAAATACAAAAAAATGCACAAGATGGAGGAAACTTGTAATCTGAAGAAAACAAGGAGAAACAGAGGCCATAAAACACATGGTGCAGTTTCTTGCAGAAGGGAGGGAGAAGACAACGTTGGATATTGCTGAGGGAAGGAGAACAAAAAAGGCCCCCTGCAGTAATCTACACTATAAATTTTATCACTGCCAATGGGGACCAGGATCTCAACCAACTGTGCAGATCCACAGCATCTATACGTCGAATGTCCTCCACTGAAGCATCTGTCATAACAGAGCAACCAGCGTGTATCCCAACCAGGGCCAAAGGATGTCTCAGACCTCTACATTCATCCTTTCTTGCAGAGATGGTTACAGAGTACCAGGGAGTGCTATGATTATGACAGAACCTATATTGTGAAATTCAGACCCACACAGTGAACACCACATTTCCTCTCCACCACCCTTGCAATTCTGAGCCCTAGACTCCCCCTGACCCAGGATATTCTTTCTCTCACAATGGCTTTCTTCCTGGGTGGCAGCAGCTGGGCTTGACCTGGGAAAACAAGGAGATGTCAGTTTTTAGTGTGATGCATCTGGCAGGCACATGTCTAGATCTCTATTCATGATTTATCTCTTCTGGGGGCATCTGTCCCTGGTGACAGGCTCTGCAACTGTTGCGGGGAGTTGCAATTCTGCCTCTTTCTGGACTGCAAAGAGAGGAGTCTTATTTAGGAGAGTGGCAAGCCCCTCCACCAGGCGTGAGCAGGGAAGAAAGGAAGCTACTTTACAACTCAAGGGCAAGTGAACAAATATCTCTGAGCATGGTACAGTTTATAGAACAGCTGACATTGCACAGGTGCTGATATGAAGTGATTTCTGAGATCTGCAAGTGTTTGGAAGCTACCTTGCCCCAACTTGAGGTTTCCCTGGGGCTGACATCCTGAAACCCTGCTTGGATGTTCATAGGGGAACCTACCACCTCCTGAGACCCAAGTTGCCCACACTCTCCTCACCGTTCTTCCTGAAATTTCTCTGATGTCTTCATCGTAGGAGAAAGATCAGAATTATGAAGAGCAGGAGAAATGTCACAGAGACTCCTGTTAGAATCTCCAGGTAACTTTCCTGTCCTGAGGCACAAGTGACATCATAAGTGGGGACATTGCTGCTTCTGTGAGTACTTGCTTTGTGACAGACACATGGTGGGTCTGTACACTCACCATCTCTAAAGCTCACAGTCATGAAATAAGGGTTTGTCTTTTTTTTCCTCCTTAGCTATACACCTGCCTCAGATCACCTGACTGGAAGTGGCAGAGTGGGAGTTGAACTGAAGGACTCTGATTTTCAGTCAGGTTCTCTGGCGCAGAACTGAGCTCCATGAATTAGAGGGATGGAGCCTGAATGTCCTTCCATGGCCCTGTGTTCCTCCCTTAAGCATGTCAGCACACTGTGGGCCTGACACACTGAGAAGGCTTCTCTGTCTGGAGAGGCCACAGCCATGGCCAGCATAGAGATAATCCCTTAGACATGTGGGCCAGGTTTCCCCCTTTATATTCAGTGACACAGCAGCTGATAAATGGAAGCGATTTTTCAAGTTAGAATCTCCCAGAGGTGCTGTATAAAGCCAATAACAAGCTACAGCACATCTTGCACAGACATTCCAGCAAAGGGTTTCTTTATCCTTCTAGGTTCTCTCCACATTGGTGGCATCTTTTTTCTCAGGGTTAAGAGGCAGGATGGGGATTCTGGCTTTCTGGATTCCTTGGTTTCAATGTAATCCAATTGCCACGCTGTTCATGCTGAGCCTAAATCTCTCTTTCTCTGGATGGCCAGTGTGAAGTTGGCCAAGGAGAGGCCATCCTGAGTCCACTGACGGAGTGCTGTGTGAAGTTAGATTTTCCCTCCTTGTACAGAGCAAATTTGTCATAGTTGATGTGAGAGGAACACTGCAGGATGAGGCTCATTCCAGGGTCCAGGATATGGCCTTGGTGAGTCAGAAAGATGGCTTCTTGGACAGCCCTAGTGGGAAGGTGATAGACTAGGGACTGAGGAGTTGGTTCTTACCAAACACTTGTTCCCTCCCATCCTGTCCTGCACATGGCATTGCTTCTCCCCAGGTCTGGGGTTTTGGTTTAGAAACCAGCCTCTCCATTTAGTCTTTCTCTACCTGTGACTCCCCAGAGGGGCAGGCCTGTGTCAAAAGGCTTAGGGTCTCATAAAATATCATTGATGAGTAACAGGCTGACTCACCTGAGATGCTTATTTCCAGGGGCTCACTGGGTACTGACCACAACTGTGGAGTATTATTGTAGTACCCATAACATCTGAATGTCCCTGTGTGGCTTGAATTCGTGAATTCCTTAAAGAAAGTGGCTTGGTACTGTTCAGTAGAGGGTATATACTGTGCATCCACAGAGCTAGAGAACTTTTGATCTTCCTTGGTGAGAATGAACTTATCATATCGCTTCTGAGAGACACACTGGAGGGTCACGTTTCCTCCTGACATCACCACACGGCTGGGCAGGGCTGACAAGCTGGGTTTAGTGTAGTTGTAAATTCCTAGACAAGAGGGAGGAAGACTTTTACATGAGTTCACAAAGACACAATGTGGGAGGTGAATACTCCTGAGAACAGAGCCTGGGCCAGAGTCTCTGACTGTGCACTCACCTGTCACCACCAGTTCCAAGGTGTCACTGTGCTCTGACCACCCATCTGAGCTGTAACAGTAACAGCGATACTGTCCTGCATGCTCCTCTGTCACATTATGGATGATAAACTTGGCCTTGTTCCCAGGTTTCTTTGGGGTCTGTGCTCCCCAGGGTTTTGAGCTTCCCTCTTTATGCAGAACATATATTTCGGCTTCCATTATTCCCTGACACCATATGGTTGTGGAACTTCCAGAAGTGATCACAGAGCCTGGATCAGCCTTGATGATGGGTTTCTGGAGGTTCTCTGCAAGGAGAAAGGACGTGGTTCTATTTGAATGTTGCACAAAGTGGTCACTGTGGAACACTGCATGTAAGCTCAACCAGAGTAGCAGATCTCCACATACAGACTTATCTCTCTCCAGTTCATCCTGGTTTTGCTATCACCTTCTGCAATATAATGTTTCTCGGGTCCCACTGTTTTCCATGCTCCCTGTCATTGGGGTAATTGGCCCTGGTTCGTCAAACACTCCACACATCAGGATCCTTAAGCACCTGTGTCTTTTCAACATCGTTCTGGGGCTTTTTACCTGAGAACAGGAGCTCGAGGGGATCACTGGGCTCTGACCACATCTGTGGGCTGTTCCGGTCATTGCTGTAGCACCTGAATGTCCACCTCTGGTTGGAGGTCACTGGACCCACAGAGAACAAGGCCTGGGACTTCTTGACATGGCTGTATTGTGAATCCTGCCTTGAGAGCTCCTGTGGTCCTTCCTTAGTCAGAATGAACCTGTCGTATTGTTGCCCTGAGGCACACTGGAGGGTGACTTTTCCTCCTGAGGTCACCACAGGGCTGGGCTCGGCTGACAGGCTGGGTTTACTGTATGCTCCTAGGAGAGAAGGAGGTATCTGTTATGTGTGAGGCCTTATTTTACCCCAGGGCTGTGAGGTGGTGCTGCACCGCTGAGAGCAGACTGAATTCATAACAGTGAAGTCTGAGGATGGAGCATTGTTTTTCCTCTCACCTGTCACCACCAGCTCCAGGAGGTCACTGTTCACTGACCACACACCATCATCGGTCTGATAGTAGCAGCGGTAATGCCCTGCATGGTGCTGGTCAACTCTTGCAATGGAGAATTCAGCCTTGTTCCCAGGTTCAGGGGGCATTTCAGTGCACTGTGGCTCTCGGCTTCCATATTTATAGATACAGTACTTTTTGGCTTCCTTGGTTCCTTCACAGAAGAAGGTTACCCTAGTCTGCATGGAGACCACAGAGTCTGGTTGTGCTCTGAGGACAGGGTTAGGGAGGAACCCTGCAGGAAAATGAGCAGTTAGTTCCCAGGGCATCCATCCTCAGCTTGCAGTTCTCAACCCCATGACCCTCCAGCCACCTGCAGCATCAGCACACATGTGGTCTTTTCCACACTCACTACCCATGCATGGCTCCTGGATATGAGGAGAAGAGGAGGTCAAGACAGTTGTAGACACTCACCTGTCAAGACTGTTTTCCTGAGGTCCAGAGTCAATCCTGCAAGAGAGTTCCCTGTGAGAGGCTTGTTCCTCTCCTCTGTGGAGCTCCCTAATGTCTGGGTGTTGCCTGATGGGTGAGTGCTCGGCTCTGAGCTGGGGTCATTCCTAGACCACAGTATCCTCCCCGTCTTCCCATCTCACCCAGACAGAGCAGGACTGTGAAGATGAAGGCCATGGCATAGCATTCAAAAGGCTCCAATTCTGCTTGAGGATAGAGCTACAGAACCTGTCAGGAGGGACAGCAAACAGGGTGTGGTGCTTGGAAGCAGAGCACTCCTCATGAGATGGTTGTACTTCAGCACCCACAGGAAGCGGAAATGCAGACCTCACTTCCCCAATGCTGTGTTTATGTCAGGCAGTGGATCCTCTGCAATCAGTTCTTACAGAGATGACAGTTCTACATCACCATCAATATCTGCCTCACCTCTCCTCATTACACTCAGGGCCATATGGTAGCTGACATGTATGAATTTTTTCATCTTGTTTTCTTGCTTTTTGAGACCAAGTTTTTC
Organism: Acomys minous; assembly: GCF_964271855.1. Classification (NCBI taxonomy): domain Eukaryota; kingdom Metazoa; phylum Chordata; class Mammalia; order Rodentia; family Muridae; genus Acomys; species Acomys minous. The sequence continues at coordinate 8,629,387 of NC_140502.1, forward strand.
TGTGCAGCCCTGGCTGTCTTGGAACACACTCTGTAGACCAGACAGGTCTCCATCTCACAGTGATCCACCTGCCTCTGGCTCCGAAGTGCTGGGATTAAAGGCATGTTCTACCAAGCCTTGCTGTCCAACAATTTCCTCTAATCTTCTGGATCCTTCTCATGCTCTGGCTTGTTCGCTTCTCTCATTTACCCCCTCTCTGTAAATATATCCTGGGAAATCTGCCTGTTCTCTTGGTCACTTTCTCTCTCACTCTCCCTCACTCCCTGGTATCCTTCCTTTCTTTTTCTCTTTTTCTCCCTCCTCCCCCTCTCCTTTCCCCTCCCCTTTTCTCCTTCCCCTCCCCTCCCCTCCCCTGTCTCTCTCTCCATCCCTCCCCCATTTCCTCCCTGTCTCTCTCATCCATTAAGTAGCTTCCCTTTCCTCTTCTCTCAAGAGAGTTGGGTGAGTTCTATTCTGTCAAATATTTCTCTGATTTGTCACTCTTTTGCTACTCAACTAGACATCATTTTCAAACTATTTTTACTGTCATTGTTTAGACAAAGACTTGTACTGCCACTCCTGGAACTAAGATTTTCTTTTTTGAAACGTGCTGTATAACAGGCTGGCCTTGAGCTCAGTTCTCCTTTCCTCTGTCTCAAAAATTAAAGGTGTGTTAGCATTCCAGCTGGATCACACAGATCTAAAAGGTCTTTGGATATGATATCTTGCCAAAGCAGCCAAATTCTCCATTAAGTTTCTTGTACAGTTCATTTTCACATTATTTGTGAAATATTTTTTTCTTTCCAGTACTTTTAAATATTTCTGAGGAGGGTCTTTTTGTATATATCTGCATAGAACAAATAGTAAAAAATGTTTTCCTCTTGTCTGTTTGGTGTGGTGGCACATGCCTTTAATCCCAGCACTTGGGAAGCAGAGGCCAGCGGATGTTTGTGAGTTGGAGGCCCACCTGGTCTACAAAGGGAGTCCAGGATAGCCAAGGCTACACAGAGATACCCTGTCTCAAAAACAGAACAGAATAAAAGAAAAATATTTTCCTTATACTCTCAAGTGATGAAGTCCCATTGAGCAGTACTATTCTGTACGTTTTGTGTTTTTTCTTTTCTGTATTCTTTATTTGTTTGATTTTGATTAAAACTTTCAAATTACATTCGTTAATTATCTATGTAATTTTAAGTGAGTGTTTGTGTACATAAATTCATGTATTTGTGTCAAAGCACCTGTGTGGAAGTCAGATATAACCTGAGTAACAAATATTCCTTGTATAATGTGAATCCTGTTGGTCACACCCAGGAAATTATACTCCAACGGGGAGAAATGTCGTGAATGGATGGAACAACTGTAAATAAAGCACTGTTTAGCCAATCAGCTTGGGAGAAGGACAGGTAGTGGAATGTGGGACTTCCTGGAGCATGGTAGTAGTGGGGAGTTCACAGTTAAGAGTGAACAGTTGATGGAGGGAGGGAGAGAGAAACCACCCAAGAAGGCGAGATTGGCAAGTGCTTCGGCTATATGTAGATCATGAGGATCAAAGTAGTTTATTTTATTTTATTCTTAGATTGGTAGCAGTTTAGATTATACACAGTGTGTTGCTTGCAGCTTTGAACTAGGTTTTCTGGGCCGAATAGATAAAATTACTGTAATACTCTGTGCCATCTCAGTGTCCCTGCACTACCATCATTTTCCTTGGTCCTTCTGCTTCTTACAAAAAATTATATGGTTCTGGATGGCCTCATCCAAAAGGTCCACAGTTTTATTTAGCTTTCTTGGGACCTAGGTTGTTAGTGCTGTTGTACTGCCTTCTGGTACTTGGTTGGAAGGGTGTCCACAACTCCAAGTGCTGGGAAGGTATCCCAGCCATGAGGTGGAACAGTGTCCCAAGAGTATCCTAGAGAACACAAGTCCAAGTATTACATAGCTCTGAGAGGAGGCCTCTTCAACATAGATGATGCAGCTCTGAAGGAGACTTCTGCCAATTACCTGAGGTGCTAAGGAACCTAGGACCTTGATCTCTACTCTTTCTTCATTTCTTCTTTCTCTTCTTCTTCTGACCAGAGAGTCACAGCAGGCAGTAAATCTCTTAATAGAGATTTATTGGACGTAAGAATCTAAGAGTTGCTGCCTCTGCTCCCAGGAGAAGTCAACAGGGATAAGGGAAAACATAGCCTTTGTATAGTGTTCCTTTGCCTGCAGAACTTTCTGGGGGAAGAGATTTCCAGAGTGTGAATTGGTGGAATTTCAATCCTGTGCTTGGGGAAGCCCTGGGATTTGGCATTGGGTTCTTCTTACAGAAATTTTACTGCAAATTAACATGGCCTTGGCTGAGTCCTAATGAGGAGCTGAAGATGTCAGTTAAAGAGGTCTGGGGCTGGTGTCTGGTGTGTTGGAGATTTCTCAGACAAAGGTCAGACCAGTTTTCTGATTTGAGTGGTTAAAAAAGTTGACAAAGTTTCCAAAACTCCAGGTTTTCATACCACTCTGCTGAGGCAGGAATAGTCACAATGGACAGATCCCACTGGGACACTAACTGGAGCCACCATTGTGTTTCCTGTTTCCATAGCCCAGGGCAGGAAGGAGGGGCTGACTCCTCCAAGTAAAGGAGGAGGGCTGGCAGTGAGCCATTTGAAATTTTAGTGGCCAGGTGTTCATAGATCTTGGGACTGGTGGTGTAGTGGGCTTTAGGGTATTGGGGGGTAGGACAGAGGGCTGCCTGCAGCTTGGGGACGGTAGATTGTCACAGGGCTGAGGGACACAGTGGATAGCAGAAGCTTTGGGGTAGCTGCAGGCCACTGTAGCTTGGACATGGGCTGCTGCAGCTTGGGTATGGGTGCCATAGCATTGGGGCAGATTACTATTGATGTCCTAAGCTGAGGCTTGAGGCAGAGCACCATGGCTTCCACATAAGGGTGTCAAGATTAGGGCCACACCTAAGACCCTTTGATGTAGCTATGGCCTAAGCAACAGGTGACCCCTTAAAGTACCCATCACTGTACAGCCCTGGAGGATGCTGCAGTCTTCAAGAACTCAATGGTACACTGATATTATCTTGCTTGTACAGCTACTTAGCAACCTCAGTGGGACCATGATTCTCAAGTGTGGGCCAAAGGACAATGTTGGAAGATTCATTATGACAAAAGAATGAGAACAAATCACGGGTCCTTTTGCACCCTACACTCACACTAATTCCAAAGACACAATGTGTGTTCATCCTTGGTCCATTAATGCTGACCTATACATGAGCATGCAGATGTACTGTTTAATGAAAAAAAGTCCTGAGATGTGGTCAATGCTCAGAGGCCTACTGCAGATTCTAGTGCTAATAGAGTGAGTCCAAACCCTTAATCAATTATTTCCTGATCTGAGGGTGTTGCTCAGAAGCCTCTTCAGAGTAGAAGGATGGTTAGAATGTGAATGCGTGGAGCTGAGTTCTCCCATGGCAGAGTGTGAGAGGTAGGGAAACCAGCGTAAGAGTGTTGGAGATGGTAGGTTTAGGGAAAGGATGAATTTCCTAACTCTCTCATATTATGCTAACAGAGCCATTCAGGAATTTATCACTAGTGATGCAGAAATATCAACCTAGGAATTTGAAAGACAGGTGTCCATGTATCTTTCTGATATCAATTATGACTGCTTAACTCATCCAAATATTTAAAAAAAACAGCACCCTCTTTTTCCTGGGTAAATTCTGTAGACTGGAATCCCTAAGGTTGACTTCTCCTTGAGATCTCTGAGCAATTCCAGGGGAGAGGGAAAACATTTGGTATACATACTACTTTTCTCCCAAAGAGATATTGAGCAACCTGTTACAGATGAGGAGTCCATCCAATTTAGCCAGAAGCCAGGAGCCGACACAGGTGCCACTGAGCAATTCTAGAAGGTGATGGCTATAGAAAGGGATGGCTTCTCAGATCAAGAGGCAGTGAATAGCATTGTTATGGGAGTGTACAAGTGAGAGGAGACAGGAACAAGTTCTCAGAAGCAGTCCATGGCAAGATTTCAGGTGAGAACAAGGTGTGAAGCTCATAACTGAGTCTTATCTATCAAACATATCTTTTTTTAAACAAGTACAGATGAATATGTTATTAATAAAATATATGCCAAGCAAATTTAGGAACACATTAAGATTATATATTACAATCAGGCAGCCGCGGTTCCACATGCCACACACCATGTAAAGGACATAAGGACAGGAACCACATAACCACCAAGACTGGTGCAAAAATGCCTTTGGTAAAGTTCTATGTGCATTCATAATAAAGTTGTGAAGACTTAAAGAGTAGTTGCGCATATCTTAAAATAATGAAGATTGTACACAACAACCTATAGCCATCGTTATATTAAGTGGAAACAACTTGAGGGCCTTTCATCTAAAATTAGAAGTGTGACAAGCATTTCCACTCTCCCCTCTCTTCTTGCAAACTTGTTTCAAAAACACTATCTCTGGCTGTTCAGCCATGGCTGAATGTGGTGTTTGGAAAGAATAGAGCACTACTTAATTATTTATGAATCTGGATGTTCAGTTTCTTACTATGCAAGAAATTTGCATAGTATACTATACAAAATTCTGAACTAAAAATAGGTGGGTATATCATCCTTGCATGAAAAAGAAATGACACACATGAATAAACATGGGTGTATTCAATAATCAGAGTTGATCAAAAAAAAATTCAAGAAAACTCCTACTCCTTCTCCTCCTCTTCTTCCTTCTTCTCTCTCTCTCTCTCTCTCTCTCTCTCTCTCTCTCTCTCTCTCTCTGTCTCTCTCTCTTTCTCTCTCTCTCTCTCTCTCTCTCTCTCTCTCTCTCTCTCTCTCTCTCCTACTCTCTCTCTCTCTTGTCCTCTCTCGGGATCACAGTGGAAAATAGGTGACATCTGCAAATCTTCCTTCATGCCATACTAAGTATGACCTCTAATTATAAGTCACAGAGAATCTGTGATCAACATGAAGCCTTGTATATGCCTAGACATTCGTATCTCAGAGCTATTCCCATGTAGTGGAATTAGCAATATTAGTTATCTGCTTGTTCTGCAGTTTTAATTCTTTACATCCAAATTAAGTCCCTCTCCCTCATCATCTCTCCATCCTAACCCCTCCTTCAGCATCTAAGGAGATGATCATGTCGTTTTTCCCCTTCAGTTTACATCTATGAAGGATTACGTTGATGGATTTCTATATATTGAACCACCTCTGTGTGCCAGGTATGAAGCCTACTTCGTAATGGTGAATAATATTTTTGGTGTCTTCTTGCATTTGATTTGTGAGTATTTTAGTGAATATTTTTGCATCAGTGCTCATAAGAGAAATTGGCCTGAAATTCTCTTTCTTTGTAGAGTCTTTCTGTGGTTTAGGTGTAAAGGGGACCATGGACTCATGGAATGAGTTTGGCAATGTCCCTTAGGTTTCTATTTTGTGGAAGAGTTTAGAGAATGGATATTATCTCATCTTTGAAGGTCTTGTAGAATTCTGTACTGAATCCATTCTGCCCTGGGCTCTTTTTGGTTGGGAGACTTTTTATGATTTTCTCGATTTCATTAGGAGATATAGGACTATTTAATTTGTTCACCTAATCTGGGTACTGAATCTTATTTTTGAATTCATAAAATAAAATATAAGTGATTACATCTAGGTAGATGAGCTAGAGCTTTCTCCCCTTGGCTTTAGTGTTCTTTTTGTGTTTTATTAATAATTACTTTCTCATCTGATGAAGTATGGTGGGCACTGTGGCCTCTTGCTCTAGTTTCATAATGTTTTTTATTTAAAATAGACAAACAATTGGAAAAAATCACAGTGACACTTGCAGAAAGAATTTGCATAGGGGAACTTTTTTGTGACAATGTGTTCCATGTGTGGTACTCCACACAGAAAGCTTACTGATATCAAGGGACTTGCCAATTTCATGTTTATCTCCTAATATGTCATTATAAAATTGTTCGTAGTTTCCTACTCTGAATACTTTTTGAACAAGTGTAGGGAGGCTGTGGAGATGGCTCTGTCAGTAAGAGCACATACTGTTCCTGTACATGGCCTGCTTTCAGTTCCTAGACCCCACAGGATGCAGCTTCCAAATACCTATAATTCCAGCTCTAGTGCCCACTCTTTTCTCCATGGTCACCTGCATGCATGATGTATAGTCACAGAGACACATATACATAGACATAAATAAAACAGTTCAAATTTTTTAAAAATTAAAGGGAATATATTGTCTATGACAGGAGCTGTGCTGGAGGACAGCAAGTTTGAGGACAGATCTGTTGCATTTACCAGCTTAAATCAATACAACAACCTTTCATTTGTGCTTATTTGTTAGTTATTATGATTGTTTTATTTAGTTACAGGCTGTAGGGATGACACAGAGGACTCCGTTGAAGGACAGAGAACAAATGGTTAAACTCAAATTTCTCTTCAAACTACTCCAGAAGTTGAATTTAAGCTATCCAGCATGGTGGCAAGTGTGTTTACATGCTGATCCACAATGTTCGGCCTATTTTATTTACTTACTCTTTGAGTCAATGCTTCTCTATATATTCCTGCTTGTCCTGGAACTCACTTTGTAGACCAAGTAGCCTCAGATTCATATAGATCTGCCTTGTGTCTACATCCTTCATTCTGAAATTGAAGGCATGGGGCAGCAAACCTGATATATTTATTAAATTTTTTCGCAGCCTGATGTGTTCCAGGCTAACCTCTTCCTTCTAATCTATGTAGCTGAAAATGACTCAGACCTCTAGATCCTCCTGTCCACCACTCCAAAGTGCTATGGTTTAAGGTGTCTACCCTAACGGATTCCTTTGGTGACTAATACATTTTTTGAAACATGTCTCACTATGTGGCCCAGACTGACATGAATTTTACTAGGGATCCCAAGATAGCCATAAAACAAAGGCAATTTTCCTGTCTCAGTATTTCATCAGTTGGAGATGTCAGGATGTTTAACTATGCTTGTAAATTTTCTTACTTCATTGCTTTGTCGAGAAATGCCATTAGAATTAGCACATAATGGAAGACTCTTCCCTTCTATTAATTTCTCTTTTCAGTTGAATATTGAGAAATCTCTGGCATCATTTCCAAGTGGTGTGATTTTAGTTAAAGCTCATACGAGTTCCTCAAAGTTCTCAGAATCCCTTGGTGGCCCATTATTCATTTTGGTATGCAGGAGGTCATTGTGTCTAGTCCTTAGGAACAGCCTCTGGATGAGCAGCGGCCAGATCAACATAGACACTTGGCTCCTGTGGATCTTCCCCTGCCTGGGATAGAGGAGATGCAGTTCTCCCCGTGCTGAGCGTTCTGATGCAGAGCTGGGCATAGGTGATGACCTCGGGCTCCTTGATTTTGGCAACCTGGAGTGGAGAGAGTGAGATGAAGGTGTATGCTTGGCTTGGGAGAATATGTAGGTGTCTGAAGGACAGGACCCACCTGACTTTGCACCTCTCTGTCCTCTTCTGCTTGTCCAACTTTTGTGTTAGGGAATTTTCTTGACATGGCAGAAGTTAAGGGAGTTCCTTCCTTCCTGAACCTGGAGGTTTTCAGCTGGGTGTATGTCTCTTCCTGCAGGTCTTCCTCAGGTAGTCTCTATTGTAGGGAAATAGTGAGGTACAGATAGTGTCTCCCTGCTCCCCTGGTGATCTCTTCTGACAAGTTTCCCACAGAATGGCTAAAGTGACCCATTTAGATTACTGGCTACCTGGTGGGATCTTCCTGGGTTTCCATTCTACAGTCCAGGCTTAACCTGACACTCTATCTAGCCCTTGCTGGTTTGGATTCAGCCCCACAGTCCATCTTCCTCTAAAAACATTTCTTGGGGCTGGAGAGATTGCTCCATGAATAAGAGCAGTGGCTTCACTTCCAAAGGACTTGAGTGTTGTTCCCAGAACCCATATGGCAGCCTCTAATCAACTGTAACCCTAATTGCTGGGTATTGGACATACACTACTCGCCTCTGGGAGGATATTGCAGGCATGTGACGCAGAGACATACACACAGGCAAAACACACATAGATAAAAAATAAACTGTGAAACCATCCCCCAATTTCTGCCCAGTTTTCTTTGGTTTTGCTCTGTCCCATACCTATATTTGTTGGCCCCTTAGATGTCTCTGTGGGCTTATCTGCCCAGGATTTCCCCTTAATAAGAGAACCAGACTGATGCCTATACGCCAAAAGGGGCATAGGATGGAGGAAACTTGTAATCCAAAGACAATAAGGAGAAAGAGAGGCCATAAAACACATGAGGCTGGTTGCTTGCAGAAGGGAGACAGAGGTCAGTTGTGGAAATCGTGAGGGTTGAGGGAGGGAGAACAAAGAAGGCCCCCTGCACTAATCTGCCAGTGGGGACCGGGATCTCAACCAACTGTCCATATCCCCAGCATCCTTAGGTCGAATGTCCTCCACTGAAGCATCTGTCATAGCTGAACAACCAGCATGTCCCCTGACTAGAGTCAAAGGATGTCTCTGCCCTCTACATTCATTTCTTTCTTGCCCCAGGAGGGGTGGGGTAGAAACAACCAGGAAGTGCTGTGATTATGACTTAACCCATAGTGTGAAGTTCAGACCCACACAGTGAACACCAAATGTCCTCTCCCGCACCCCTGCAATTCTGAGACCTCAGATACCCCTTACCCAAAATTCTCTTTCTCTTACAATGGCTTTCCTCCTGGGTTGTATTAGCTGGGCTGGACCTAGAGAAACAAAAAGATGTCAGTTTTCAGTGTAATGTTTCAGTCATGAAGATGTCTAGATCTGTACTCATGATTTATCTCCTCTGGGGGCTCTGTCCCTGGTTACTGACTCTGAAACTCTTGCAGGTAGTTTCAATTCTGCCTCTTTCTGGGCTGCAAAGAGAGGAGTCTTATTTAGGAGAGTGGCAAGCCTCTCCCCCAGGCATGAGCAGGGAAGAAAGGAAGCAACTCTTATAACTCAAGAGCAAGTGAGCAAATGTCTCTGAACATGGTACAGTTTATAGAACACCTGACATTGCACAAGTTCTGATATTAAGTGCATTCTGAGATCTGCAAGTATTTGTAAGCTATCCTGCCCCAGTTTGATGTTTCCCTGGGGCTGACATCCTGAAACCCCGTTTGGATGTTCATAAGGGAACCTACCAACTCCTTAGACCCAAGTTGCCCACATTCTCCTCACCGTTCTTACTGAATTTTCGTTGATTCCTTCTTTGGAGAGGGAGGAAGATGAGGATGATGAGGAGCAGAATAAATGCCACAGAGACTCCTATTAGAGACTTTGAGTAACTTCCCAGTCCTGAGGCACAAGTGACATCATAAGTGGGTATTACTGGTGCTTCCCTGAGCACCTACTTTGTGACAGACACATGCTGGGTCTTTACAGTTACCTTATGTGATGATCACAGTTATAAAACAAGGAGTTGTATTTTTTTCTACCCTGCTAGTCACCTGCCTCAGCTTATCTGACTGGAGGCGGCAGTGCTGTGAGTTGAACTGAGGGACTCTGATTTTCAGCCCAGTTCTCTCCAGCAGATTTGAGCTCCATGAGTTAGAGGGATGGGGCTTGAATATCCTTCCATGGCCCTGTGTTCCTCCCTTAAACATGTCACCCCACTGTGGGACTGACACACTGCGGAAGCTTCTCTGTCTGGAGAGGCCACAGCCATGGCCAGCATGGGGAAAAATCCTTATACATGTGGGTCAGGTTTCCCCCTTTATGTTCAGTGACACAGCAGCCCATAAATGGAAGCGATTTTTTAAGTTGGAATCTCCCAAAGATGCTGTATAAAGCCAATAACAAGCTACTGCACATCTTGGGAAGACATTCCAGCAAAGGATTAATTTAGCCTTCTGAGTTCTTTTTATGTTGGTGGAAGGTTTGTCCTCAGGGCCTTAGAGTCAGGATGGGGATTGTGACTGTCGGTTCCTTCCTCTCAATGTCATCCGATTGCCCCACTATTCATGCTGAGCCTAAATATCTCTTCCTCTCCATGGCCAATGGGAAATTGGCCAAGGAGAGGCCAGCCTGAGTCCACTGACTGGAGTACTAGGTGAAGTCAGGTTTCTCCTCCTTGTACAGAGCAAATCTATCATAGTTGACGTCAAAGGAACACTGCAGGGTGAGGCTCATTCCAGGGTTCTGGATATGGCCTTGGAGAGTCAGCAGAGATGGCTTATTGGACAGCCCTAGAGGGAAGGTGACAAGCTAAGGACTGAGGTGTTGGTTCTCAGCAAACACCTGTGCCCTCCCATCCTGCCCTGACATGTCACTGCTTCTCCCCAAGTGTGGGATGCTGGTTCAGAAACCAGCTTCTCCTTTTAGGCTTTTTCAATCAGAGACTCCCCAGAGGGGCAGGCCTGCATCAAAGGACTTAGGTTCTTATAAAATTACTGGTGAGTGATGTGCTGACTCACCTGTGATGTGTATTTCCAGGGGCTCACTGGGTACTGACCACAACTGTGGGGTATCCTTGTAGTACCCATAACATCTGAATGTTCCTGTGTGGCTTAGATTCACGTGCTCCATGGAGAAATTAGCTTGGTACTCTTCAGAAGAGGGTATATACTGCGCATCCACAGAGCTAGAGAACTTTTGATCTTCCTTGGTGAGAATGAACTTATCGTATCGCTTCTGTGAGACACACTGGAGAGTCATGTATCCTCCTGAGGTCACCACAGGGCTGGGCAGGGCTGACAAGCTGGGTTTAGTGTAGTTGTAAATTCCTAGGAGAGAAGGAGGCAGACTGTTACATGTGTTCACAAAGACCCAATAGTCCCCTAGGCTAGTCTGTGGGAGGGGAATACTCCTGAGAACAGAGCCTGGCCCAGAGTCTCTGTGCACTCACCTGTCACCACCAGCTCCAGAGGGTCACTGTACACTGACCACACACCATCATTGCTGTGATAGTTACAGCGATAATACCCTGCATGGTGCTGGTCAACTCTTCCAATGGAGAATTCAGCCTTGTTCCTAGGCTCAGGGGGAATTTAGGTGTGCCATGGCTCTGTGCTTCCCTTTTTATAGAGAGAGTAATTTTTAACTCCCCTAGGTCCTTCACACAAGAAGGTCACCCTAGTCTGCATGGAGACCACAGAGTCTGGTTGTGCTCTGAGGACAGGGACCGGCAGAAACCCTGTAGGAAAATGAGGAGTTAATTCCCAGGGCATCCATGCTCAGATTTCAGTTCTCAACCCCGTGAGCCTCCAGCCACCTGCAGTAGCAGTGCACATGTGGTCTCTTCCATACTCACTGCCCATGCATGGCTCCTGGACATGAAGAGAAGAGCAGGTCAGGACAGTTGTGGACACTCACCTGCCAGCACTGGGGTCCTGAAGTCCAGAGTCAGTCCTGCAAGAGAGTTCCCTATGAGAGGCTTGTTCCTCTCCTCTATGTAGCCACCTAATGTGTGGGTATTGCTTGATGGGAGAGTGCTCGTCTCTGAGCCTGGGTCATTCCTAGACCGCAGTATCCTCCCCGTCTTCCCATCTCACCCAGACAGAGCAGGACTGTGAGGATGAAGGCCATGGCATATCATTCAAGAGGCTACAACTCTGCTTGAGGACAGAGCTACAGAACCTGTCAGGAGGGACAGCAAACAGGGTGTGGTGCTTGGAAGCAGAGCACTCCTCATGAGATGGTTGTACTTCAGCACCCACAGGAAGCGGAAATGCAGACCTCACTTCTCCAATGCTGTGTTTCTGTCAGGCAGTGGATCCTCTGCAATCAATTCTTACAGAGATGACATTTCTACATCAACATCAACATCTGCCTCACCTCTCCTCATTATATTCCGAGCCATATGGTAGATGACGTATGAATTTTTCGTCTATTGTTTTATTGCTTTTCAAGATAGAGTTCTCTGTGTAGCCCTGGCTGTCTTAGAACATGCTCTGTTGACCAGATTGGCCTACAACTCATTGTGATCTACTTGCCTCTGCCTCCAAAGTGCTGGGATTAAAGGAATGTGCCATGAAGACTTGCTGTCCAACAATTTCTTCCAATCTTCTGCATCCTTCTCCTCTGGCTTGTTCAGTTCTCTCATTTACCCTCTCTGTAAATATGTCCTAGGAAATCTTCCTCCTCTCTTCGTCACTCTCTCTCTTTCTCTCTGTCCCTTCTTCCTCCCTCCCTGGCTCATTTTATTCCTCTTTCTCTGTCTCTCCCTCCTTCCTCCTCCGTTTCCCTCCTTTCTTCCACCTTTCTCTTCTCTTCTCCTACCCTGTCTCTCTCTCTCCCTCTCTTACCCCATTCTGCCCCCCTGCATTATCGCTTATGGAGCTTCCCTTTCCACTTTTCTCCAGAGAGTTGGGTGAATTCTATTCTGTCAAATGTTTCTCTAATTTTTCACTTATTTTTGCCATTCAATTAGACATCATTTTCAAACTATTTTTACTGTCATTATTTGGGCAAAGGTTTGTCCCGCCACTCCTGGAAATAAGATTTTCTTTCTTGCCACTTGTTCTATAACAGGCTGGCCTCGAGCTCAGTTCTCCTTGCCTCTGTCTCAAAGATTAAAGGTGTGTTAGTATTCCAGCTGGATCCCACAGACCTAGAAGGTCTTTGGATATGATCTCTTGCCAAAGCAGCCATATTCTCCATTAAGTCTTGTACAGTTCATTTTCACATTTTTTGTGAAATCTATTTTCTTTCCAATAATTTTATCTATTTCTGAGGAGGGTCTTGCTGTATATATCTGCATCGACCAAATATTAAAATTTCTTATCCTCATTCCTGTTGTGTGTGTTGGCACATGCCTTTAATCCCAGCATTTGGAAAGCAGAGGCCAGCGGATATTTGTGAGTTGGAGCTAGCCTGTTCTCAAAAGGGAGTCCAGGATTGCCAAGGCTATACAGAGAAACTCTGTCTCAAAAACAGAACAGAACAAAAGAAAAATATTTTCCTTATAGTCTCAAGTGATGAAGTACCATTGACCACCATTATTTCTATATGTTTGGTGGTTTTTCTTTTTCTGTTTTTAAATGTATTAAATTTTCATTATAAGTTTCCAATTACATTTGTTAATTATCTGTGTATTTTTTAGTGAGTGTGTGTGTATATACATCCATACATTTGGGTCAAAACCTGTGTGTGGAGGCCAGGGGACAACCTGAGAAACAAATTTTCCTTGTATAATGTGAATCCTGTAGGCCAGACTCAGGTTTTAAAGTTGGTAGCAAGAAAGTATACTCCAATGTAGAGGAATGTCTTGAGTGGATGTAACAACTGTCAATAAAGCTCTCTTTAGCCATCAGCTGGGTAGAAGAACAGATGGTGGAAGGTTTGACTTCCAGGGGAATGATAGTAGTGGGGAGTTGACAGTTACGAGTGGACAGTTGATGGAGGAAGGTGGAGGGAAGCCACCCAAGAAGGTCAGATTGGCAAGTGCTTGGGATATATGTAGATTATGAGGATTAGAGGAGTTTAGTTTATTGTTAGACTGTAGCAATTTAGATTATACACAGTGTGGTGTTGTAGCTTTGCACTAGGCTTCCTGGGCCGAATAGATACAATTACTGTAACACTCGGAGCCAGCTCGAGTGTAACACTCGGCCCAACACTATCATCATTTTCCTTGGTTTTTCTGCTTCTTTCAAAACTTTATTTTGTCCTGGGTGTCATGATCTAAAAGATCCACAGTTTTATTTGACTTTCTTGGGACCTAGGTTGTTAGTGTGTTTGGACTGCCTTCTGCTACTTGCTTGGAAGGGCGTCCACAACTTCAAATGCTGGGAAGGTATCCCAGTCATGAGGTGGAACAGTGTCGCAAGAGTATCCTGAGGAACTCCAGTCCAGGTATCTCACACCTCTGAGGGGAGGCATCTTCAAAATAGCCGTTGCAGCTCTGAGGGAGACTTCTGCCAATTACCTGAGGTGCTGAGGAGCCTAGGAGCCTGATCTCCACTCCCTCTTCATTTCTAATTTCTCTTCTTCTGCTTCTGACCAGAGAGTCACAACAGGCAGTAAATCTCAAAGCAGATTTACTGGAGGTACGAATCCAAGAGTGGCTGCCTTGCTCCCTTGAGAAGTCAACAGGGAAAAGGGAAAACATAGCCTTTGCAGAGTGTTTCTTAAGGGACAGTACTTTCTGGGGAATGGATTTCCAGAGTGTGGATTAGTGGAATTTTGAGCCTGTGCTTGGGGGAGCCCAGGGATTAGGAATTGGGTTTTTTTTTAACAGAAATTTTACTGCAGATTAGCCTGGTCTTGGCTGAGTCCTAATGAGGAGGAGAAGATGTCAGTTAGAGAGATCTGGGGGTGGTGTCTGGCCTGTTGGAAATTTCTCACACAAGGTTCTGACCACTTCTCTGCTTTAAGTGGTTAAAAAAGTTTCCAATGTTTCCAAAACTTGCAAAGATTCTACTGATGTTGTCATCATAATGGACAGCTCCCATGGCAGTACCAGTAGGCATTGTGAGACAGGAAAGGTGTCCATGTTTTCATACCCCTCTGCTGATGCAGGAATAGTCCCCATGGACAGCTCCCACTGGGACACTAACAGGAACCACCATTTAGTTTACTGTCTCTAAACCCCAGGGCAGGAAGGAGGTACTGACTACTCCAAAGAAAGGAGGAGGACTGGCAGTGAGCCACTTGAAATTTTAGTGGCCAAGTGTTCCTAGATCTTGGGGCTGGTGGTGTAGTGGGCTGTAGGGTATTGGGAGAAAGGCAGAATGCTGTCTGCAGCCTGTGAAGGGTAACATGTCATAGGGTTCTGCGCACAGTGGATAGCAGAATTTTGGAGAAGCTGTAGGCCACTGTAGCTTGGACATGGGCTGCTGCAGGTTGGGGATGGTTGCCATAGCATTGGGGCAGATTACTATTGATGTCCAAAGCTGAGGCTTGAGGCAGAGCACCATGGCTTTCACCTCAGGTTTTCTTGGCAGGAGTTTTAGTGTTCTTTTTGTGTTTTATTAATAATTACTTTCTCATCTGATCAACTATGGTGGGCACTGTTGCCTCTTGCTCTAGTTTCAGAATATTTTTATTTCAAATACATGAACAATTGGAAAAATCACCAGTGAAACTTGGAGAAAGAATTTCCAAATGGGAAGTTTTCTAGTGACAGTGTGTTCAATGTGTGGTCCTCCACACAGAAAGCTTACTGCTCACTTTCTGTATATCTCCTAATATGTCAGTATAAAATTGTTCATAGTTTCCTGCTCTGAATACTTTTTGACTAAATGTAGGGATCCTGTGGAGACGGCTCTCTCGGTAAGAGCACATACTATTCTTGTATAGGTCCGGATTTCAGTTCCTAGCCCTCAAAGCATGACGCTCCCAAATACCTACCATTCCAGCTCTAGTGCCCACCCATTTCTCCATGGGCACCTGTACACATGGTGTATAGTCACAGAGACACTTATACATAGACATAAATAAAACAGTACAAATCTTTTAGAAAATGAAGTGAATATATTGTATATGACAGGAGCTGAGGCTGGAGAACAGCAAGTTTGAGGACAGTTCTGTTGCGTTTACCAGCTTACATCACTACAACAAGCTTTCATTTGTGTTTATTTTTAGTCTTTATAATTGGTTTCTTTCCATTTTTACAGGCTGTAGGGATGACACAGAGGACTCAGGTGGAGGACAGAGAACAAATGGTTACGCTCAAATTTCTCTTCAAACTATTCCTGTAAGTTGAATTTAAGCTATCCAGCATGGTGGCAAGTGTGTTTACATGCTGAGCCATAATGCCAAGCCAATTTTATTTGCTTACTATTTGAGTCAATGCTTCTCTATATATTCTTGTTTGTCCTGGAACTCACTCTGTAGACCATGTACACTCTGATTCACATAGATCTGCCTAGTGTCTACATCCTTTATTCTGAACTTGAAGGCATGGAACACCAAAACTGATCTCTTTTTAAATTTTTTTTTGCAGCCTGATGTGTTCCAGGCTAACCTCTTCCTTCTAATCTATGGAGCTGAAAATGACTCAGACCTCTAGATCCTCCTGTCCACCACTCCAAAGTGCTACAATTTAAGGTGTCTACCCTAACGGACTCCTTTGGTGACTAATGTATTTTTTTGAAACATGTCTCACTATGTGGCCCAGACTGACATGAATTTTACTAGGGATCCCAAGATAGCCATAAAACAAAGGCAATTTTCCTGTCTCAGTATTTCATCAGTAAGAATTGTAAGGATGTTTAACTATGCTTGTAAATTTTTTTACTTCATTGCTTTGTCAGGAAATGCCAATAGAATTAGCACTTCATGGAAAACTCTTCCCTTCTATTAATTTCTCATTTCAGTTGAATATTGAGAAATCTCTGGCAACATTTCAAAGCGGTGTGATTTTAGTTAAAGCTCATACGGGTTCCTCAACGTTCTCAGAATCCCTGGGTGGCCCATTATTCATTTTGGTATGCAGGAGGTCATTGTGTCTAGTCCTTGGGAGCAGCCTCTGGATGAGCAGCGGCCAAATCAGCATAGACACTGGGCTCTTCTGGACCTTCCCCTGCCTGGGATAGAGGAGGTGCAGTTCTCCCCGTGCTGAGCGTTCTGATGCAGAGCTGGGCATAGGTCACGACCTCGGGCTCCTTGATTTTGGTAACCTGGAGTGGGAGAGAGTGAGATGAAGGTGTATGCTTGGCTTGGGAGAATATGTAGGTCTCTGAAGGACAGGACCCACCTGACTTTGCACCTCTCTGTCCTCTTCTGCTTGTCCAACTTTTGTGTTAGGGAATTTTCTTGACATGGCAGAAGTTAAGGGAGTTCCTTCCTTCCTGAACCTGGAGGTTTTCACCTGGGCATATGTCTCTTCCTGCAGGTCTTCCTCAGGTAGTCTCTATTGTAGGGAAATAGTGAGGTACAGACAGTGTCTCCCTACTCCCCTGGTGATCTTTTCTGACAAGTTTCCCACAGACCGGCTAGAGTGACTCATTTAGATTACTGGCTCCCTGCTGGGATATTTCTGGGTTTCCATTCTACAGTCCAGGCTTAACCTGACACTCTATCTAGCCCTTGCTGGCTCGGATTCAGTTGCACAGTCCATCTTCCTCTAAAAACATTTCTGGGGGCTGGAGAGATTGCTCCATGAATAAGAGCAGTGGCTTCACTTCCAAAGGACTTGAGTGTGGTTCCCAGAACCCAAGTGACAGCCTCTAATCAACTGTAACTGTAGTTCCTGGGTATTGGACACACACTAGTAGCCTCTGGGAGGATATTACAGGCATGTGACACAGAGACACACATACAGGCAAAACACACATAGACAAAAAATAAACTATGAAACCATCCCCCAATTTCTGCCCAGTTTCCTTTGGTTTTGCTCTGTCCCATATCTATATTTGCTGGCCCGTTAAATGACTCTGTGGGCTTTCTGCCCAGGATTTCCCCTTAATAAGACAACCAGACTGATGCCTATACGCCAAAAGGGGCATAGGATGGAGGAAACTTGTAATCCAAAGACAATAATGAGAAATAGAGGCCATAAAACACATGAGGCTGGTGCTTGCAGAAGGGAGACAGAGGTCAGCTGTGGAAATGGTGACGGTTGAGGGAGGGAGAACAAAGAAGGCCCCCTGCACTAATCTGCCAGTGGGGACCGGGATCTTAACCAACTGTCCATATCCCCAGCATCATTAGTTTGAATGTCCTCCACTGAAGCATCTGTCATAGCTGAACAACCAGCATGTCCCCTGACTAGGGTCAAAGGATGTCTCTGACCTCTACATTCATTTCTTTCTTGCCCCGGGGGGGAGGGTAGAAACAACCAGGAAGTGCTGTGATTATGACTTAACCCATAGTGTGAAGTTCAGACCCACACAGTGAACACCACATGTCCTCTCCAGCACCCCTGAAATTATGAGACCTCAGATACCCCTTACCCAAAATTCTCTTTCTCTTACAATGGCTTTCTTCCTGGCTGGCAGCAGTTGGAGTGGACCTAGAGTAACAAAGAGACGTCAGTTTTCAGTGTGATGCATTTGGCAGGCACATGTCTAGATCTCTAGTCATGACTGAACTCTTCTGGGGGCATCTGTCTCTGGTTACTGACTCTGAAACTCTTGCAGGTAGTTTCAATTCTGCCTCTTTCTGGGCTGCAAAGAGAGGAGTCTTATTTAGGAGAGTGGCAAGCCCCTCCACCAGGCATAAGCAGGGAAGAAAGGAAGCTACTTTACAACTCAAGGGCAGGTGAACAAATATCTCTGAACATGGTACAGTTTATAGAACAGCTCACATTGCACAGGTGCTGATATTAGGTGCTTTCTGAGATCTGCAAGTGTTTGTAAGCTACCTTGCCCCAGCTTGAGGTTTCCTTGCGGCTGACATCCTGAAACCCTGTTTGGATGTTCATAGGGGAACCTACTACCTCCTGAGACCCAAGTTGCCCTCACTCTCCTCACCATTCTTCCTGAAATTTCTCTGATGTCTTCGTCGTAGGAGAAAGATCAGAATTATGAAGAGCAGGAGAAATGTCACAGAGACTCCTGTTAGAATCTTCAGGTTTCTTTCTTGTCCTGAGGCACAAGTGACATCATAAGTGGGGACATTGCTGCTTCTGTGAGTACTTGCTTTGTGACAGACACATGCTGGGTCTGTACACTCACCATCTCTAAAGCTCACAGTCATGAAATAAGGGTTTGTCTTTTTTTTTTCCTCCTTAGCTATACACCTGCCTCAGGTCAACTGACTGGAAGTGGCAGAGTGGGAGTTGAACTGAAGGACTCTGATTTTCAGTCAGGTTCTCTGGCGCAGAACTGAGCTCCATGAATTAGAGGGATGGAGCCTGAATGTCCTTCCATGGTCCTGTGTTCCTCCCTTAAACATGTCAGCACACTGTGCGCCTGACACACTGTGGAGGCTTCTCTGTCTGGAGAGGCCACAGCCATGGCCAGCATGGGGAAAAACTCTTACACATGTGGGCCAGGTTTCCCCCTTTATATTCAGTGACACAGCAGCCGATAAATGGAAGCCAATATTCAAGTTAGAATCTTCCAAAGATGCTGTATAAAGCCAATAACAAGCTACAGCACATCTTGCACATACATTTCAGCAAAGGGTTTCTTTATCCTTCTAGGTTCTCTCCACGTTGGCGGCAACTTTTTTCTCAGGGCCTAAGAGGCAGGATGTGTATTTGGGCTTTCTGGGTTCCTTGCTTTCAATGTATTCCACTGTTCATGCTGAGCATAAATCTCTTTCTCTGGATGGCCAGTGTGAAGTTGGCCAAGGAGAGGCCATCCTGAGTCCACTGACTGGAGTGCTGCGTGAATTTAGATTTTCCCTCCTTGTACTGAGCAAATTTGTCATAGTTGATGTCAGAGGAACACTACAGAATGAGGCTCATTACAAGGTCCAGGATATGGCCTTGGTGAGTCAGCAGAGATGGCTTCTTGGACAGCCCTAGTGGGAAGGTGACAGGCTAGGGACTGAGGAGTTGGTTCTTACCAAACACTTGTGCCCTCCCATCCTGTCCTGCACATGTCACTGCTTCTCCCCAGGTCTGGGGTGTTGGTTTAGAAACCAGCCTCTCCATTTAGTCTTTCTCTACCTGTGACTCCCCAGAGGGGCAGGCCTGTGTCAAAAGGCTTAGGGTCTCATAAAATATCATTGATGAGTGACAGGCTGACTCACCTGAGATGCTTATTTCCAGGGGCTCACTGGGTACTGACCACAACTGTGGGGTATCCTTGTAGTACCCATAACATCTGAATGTCCCTCTGTGGTTTGGAGCCATGGAGAAATTGCCTTGGCACTGTTCAGTAGAGGGTATATACTGTGCATCCACAGAGCTAGAGAACTTTTGATCATCCTTGGTGAGAATGAACTTATCATATCGCTTCTGTGAGACACATAGGAGGGTCACGTTTCCTCCTGAGTTCACCACACGGCTGGACAGGACTGACAAGCTGGGTTTAGTGTAGTTGTGAATTCCTAGGCAAGAGGGAGGAAGACTTTTACATGAGTTCACAAAGACACAATGTGGGAGGTGAATACGCCTGAGAACAGAGCCTGGGCCAGAGTCTCTGACTGTGCACTCACCTGTCACCACCAGTTCCAGAGTGTCACTGTGCTCTGACCAACCAGCTGAGCTGTAACAGTAACAGCGATACTGTCCTGCATGCTCCTCTGTCACGTTATGGATGATAAACTTGGCGTTGTTCCCAGGTTTCTTTGGGGTCTGTGTTCCCCAGGGTTTTGGGCTTCCCTCTTTATGCAGAACATATATTTCGGCTTCCATTATTCCCTGACACCAGATGGTTGTGGAATGTCCAGAAGTGATCACAGAGCCTGGCTCAGCCTTGATGATGGGTTTCTGGAGGTTCTCTGCAAGGAGAAAAGGAGGTGGTTCTGTTTGAATGTGGCATACAGTGGTCACAGTGGAAAATGACATGCAAGCTCAACCAGAGTAGCAGAACTCCACATACAGACTTCTCTCCTGGACATCGTGGTTTTGCTATCATCTTCTGCATTGCAATATTTGTTGGGTCTCACTGTTTTTCATGCTGCGTGTCAGTTGTCTAAATGGCCATGGTTCCTCCCTTGCACTGCCTATCAGGCTCCTTGAGCACCTGTGTTATTTCAGCATCATTTTGGGGGTTTGTACCTGAGAACAGGAGCTCCAGGGGGTCACTAGGTTCTGACCATACATGTGAGCTGTTCCGGTCATAGCTGTAGCATCTGAATGTCCACCTCTGGCTGGAGTTCACTGGACCCACAGAGAACGAGGCTTGGGACTTCTTAAAATAGCTGTACTGTGAGTCCCACTTTTTGGAGAGCTTCTGTGGTCCTTCCTTCGTCAAAATGAACCAGTCATATTGTTGCCCTGAGACACACTGGAGGGTGACCTTCCCTCCTGAGGTCACTACAGGGCTGGGCTGGGCTGACAGGATGGGTTTACTGTATGCTCCTAGGAGAGAAGGAGGAATCAGTTATGAGTGAGGCCTTATTCTCCTCCATGGCTGTGACTTGGTGCTGCACCGCTGAGAGCAGACTGAATTCATAACAGTGAAGGCTGAGAACAGAGCTTTGTTTTTCCTCTCACCTGTCACCACCAGCTCTAGGAAGTCACTGTACTCTGATGGTCCACCCTCATCTGTCTGATAGTAACAGCGATAATACCCTGCATGGTGCTGGTCAACTCTTGCGATGGAGAATTCAGCCTTGTTCCCAGGCTCAGGGGGAATTTCAGTGCACCATGGATCTTGGCTTCCCCTTTTATATAGAGAGTAATTTTTGGCTCCTGTGGTCCCCTCACACAAGAAGGTCACCCTATTCTGCATGGAGATCACAGAGTCTGGTTGTGCTCTGAGGACAGGTATAGGCTGGAACCCTGAAGGAAAATGAGCATTTAGTTCCCAGGGCATCCATCCTCAGATTGAAATTCCCAACCCCGTGACCCTCCAGCCACCTGCAGCAGCAGCGCACATGTGGTCTTTTCCACACACACTGCCCATGCATGGCTCCTGGAAATGAAGAGAAGAGCAGGTCAGGACAGTTGTGGAAACTCACCTGCCAGCACTGGGGTCCTGAGGTCCAGAGTCAGTTCTGCAAGAGAATTTCTTGTGAGAGGCTTGTTTCTCTCCTCTGTAAAGCTACAGAGTGTCTGGGTGTTGCCTGATGGATGAGTGCTGGGCTCTCATCGGGTCATTCCTAGACCACAGTATCCTCCCCGTCTTCCCATCTCACCCAGACAGAGCAGGACTTGGAGGATGAAGGCCATGGCATATCATTCAAGAGGCTGCAATTCGGCTTCAGGACAGAGCTACAGAGCCTGTCGGGAGGGACAGCAAACAGGGTGCGGTGCTTGGAAGCAGAACACTCCTCATGAGATGGTTGTACTTCAGCACCCACAGGAAGCGGAAATGCAGACCTCACTTCCCCAATGCTGTGTTTATATCAGGCAGTGATATAATCTCTGCAATTAGTCCTTGCAGCGATGACATTTGTACATCATCATCAATGTCTGCATTACCTCTCCTCATTATACTCAGAGCCATATGGTAGAGGACATGCATGAATTTTTCATCTTTTGTTTTATTGCTTTTCGAGATAGAGTCTCTCTGTGCAGCCCTGGCTGTCTTAGAACACACTCTGTTGACCAGATTGGCCTACAACTCATAGTGATCTACTTGCCTCTGCCTCCAAAGTGGTGGGATTAAAGGAATGTGCCATGAAGCCTTGCTGTCCAACAATTTCTTCTAATCTTCTGGATCCTTCTCATTCTCTGGCTTGTTCAGTTCTCTCTCTATTTACTCTCTCTGTAAATATGTCCTGGGAAATTTTCCTCCTCTCTTTTTCACTCTCTCTCTTTCTCTCTGTCCCTTCCTCTTCCCTACTTGGCCCCCTTTATTTCTCTTTCTCTCTCTCTCCCTCCTTCCTCCTCCCTTTCCTTCCTTTCTTTCACCTTTCTGGTCTCCTCTCCTACCTTGTCTCTCTCTCCCTCTCTTACCCCAGTCTGCCCCCCTGCATTATTCCTTATGGAGCTTCCATTTCCACATTTTTCCAGAGAGTTGGGTGAATTCTATTCTGTCAAATGTTTCACTAATTTTTCACTTTATTGCCATTCAATTAGACATCATTTTCAAATTATCTTTACTGTCATTGTTTGAGCAAAGGCTTGTACTGCCACTCCTGGAAGTAAGATTTTCTTTGTTGCAACTTTTTTTTATAACAGGCTGGCCTCGAGCTCAGTTCACATTTCCTCTGTCTGAAAGACTAAAGGTGTGTTAGTATTCCAGCTGGATCACACAGACTTAGAAGGTCTTTGGAGATGATCTCTTGCCAAAGCATCCATATTCTCCATTAAGTCTTGTACAAATCATTTTCACATTTTTTTGTGAAATATTTTTTCTTTCCAATAATTTGACTATTTCTGAGGAGGGAATTACTGTATATATCTACAAAGAACAAATATTAAAAATTCGTTTCCTCATGCCTGTTGGGTGTGTTGGCACATGCCTTTAATCCCAGCACTTGGATAGCAGAGGCCAGCGGATATTTTTGAGTTGGAGCTAGCTTGTTCTAAAAAGGGAGTCCAGGATTGCCAAGGCTATACAGAGAAACTCTGTCTCAAAAACAAAACAGAACAAAAGAAAAATATTTTCCTTATAGTCTCAAGTGATGAAGTACCATTGAGCACCACTATTTCTGTGTGTTTGGTGGTTTTTCTTTTTGCATTTTTTATGTGTTTAATTTCCATTATAACTTTCAAATTACATTTGTTAATTATCTGTGTATTTTTTATTGAGTGTATGTGTACATACATCCATGCATTTGTGTCAAAACACCTGTGTGGAGGTCAGGGGACAACTTGAGCAACAAATTTTCCTTGTATAATGTGAATCCTGTAGGTCAGACTCAGGTTTTAAAGTTGGTAGCAAGAAAGTATACTACAATGTAGAGGAATGTCTTGAGTGGATACAACAACTGTCAATAAATCTCTGTTTAGCCATCAGCTGGGCAGAAGAACAAGTAGTAGAAGGTGTGACTTTGGGGAGAATGGTAGTAGTGAGGAGTTGACAGTTAAGAGTTGACAGGTGATGGAGGGAGGTGGAGAGAAGCTACCCAAAAAGGTTAGATTGGCAAGTGCTTGGGATTTATGTAGATTATGAGGATTAGAGAAGTTTAGTTTATTGTTAGATTGGTAGCAGTTTAGATTATACCCAGTGTGGCACTTGTAGCTTTGATCTAGGTTTCCTGGGCCAAATAGATACAATTACTGTAACAGTCTGAGCCATGTCTGTGGCCCAACACTGTCATCATTTTCCTTGATTTTTCTGATTCTGTCAAAAAATTATTTGGTCCTGGGTGTCCCGATCCAAAAGGTCCACAGGTTTTGTTTGGCTTTCTTGGAACCTAGTTTGTTAGTGTGGTTGGACTGCCTTCTGGTACTTGGATCGCAGGGTGTCCACAACTCCAAGAGTTCGGAAGGTATCCCAGCCATGAGGTAGAACAATGTCCCAAAGTATCCTGAGGAACATGAGTCCAGGTATCTCACAGCTCTGAGAGAAGGCCTCTTCAACATAGACGATGCAGCCCCGAGGGAGACTTCTGCCAATTACCTGAGGTGCTGAGGAGCCTAGGAGCCTGATCTCCACTGCTGCTTCATTTCTACTTTCTCCTCTTCTGCTTCTGACCAGAGAATCACAGCAGGCAGTAAATCTCTTAAAAGAAATGTATTGGGTGTATGGATTCAAAGACTGTCTGCTTCTGCTCCCTGGAGAAGTCAACAGGGATAAGGGAAAACATAGGGAACACATAGTCTTTATATAATGTTCCTTAGCCTGCAGAACTTTCTGGGGGAAGGGATTTCTCGAGTTTGGATTGGTGGAATTTCAATCCTGTGCTTGGGGAAGCCCTGGCATTTGGGATTGGGTTTTTCCTACAGACATTTTACTGCAAATTAGCATGGTCTTGGCTGAATCCTAATGAGGAGCTGAAGATGTCAGTTAAAAAGGTCTAGGGGTGGTGTCTGGCCTGTGGTAGATTTCTCAGACAAAGGTCTGACCACTTTTCTGCTTTGAGTGGTTAAAAGAGTTTACAAAGTTTCCAAAACTCATAAAGATTCTACTGACATTGTCATCATAATAGACAGCTCCGATGGCAGTAGCAGTTGGCATTCTCAGTCAAGAAAGGTGTCCAGGTTTTCATTCCACTCTGCTGATGCAGTGATAGTCACCATGGAGAGCTCCCACTGCGACACTAAGAAGAACCACCATTTTGGCTCCTGGTTCCACACCCCAGGGCAGGAAAGTGGGGCTGACTGCTCCAAGAAAAGGAGGAGGACTGGCAGTGAGCCACTTGAAATTTTAGTGGCCAAGTGTTCATAGACCTTTGGGCTGGTGGTGTATTGGGCTGTAGGGTATTGGTGGAAGGGCAGAGAACTGCCTGCAACTTGTGGAAGGTAGCATGTCACACGGCTGGGGGACACACTGTATTGCTGAAGTTTTGGGCTAGCTGCAGGCCACTGTAGCTTGGACATGGGCTGCTGCAGCTTGGGGATGGGTGCCATAGCATTGGGGCAGATCACTATTCATGACCAAAGCTGTGCCTTAAGGCAGAGCACCATGGCTCTCCCCTCATGGTGTCAGGCTCAGGGCCACATGTAAGACCCTTTGATGTAGGTATGACATAAGCAGCAGATGAAACCTTAAACTACCGTCACAATATAGCCCTGGCTGATGCTGCTTTCTTCAAGAACTGAAGAATACACTGATATTTTCTATCTTCTACAGCTACCTAACAACCTCTGTTTGACCATGTCTCTCAACTGTGGGTCAAAATACAGTCATGGAAGATTCATTCTGACAGATGAATGAGAACAAATCATGGGTCTTATTGCACCCTTACACTCAAACCAAGTCCAAAGGTATAAGGAGTGTTCATCCTTGGTCCATTATTGCTGACCCATTGATGAGCATGCAGATGCTCTATTTAATGAAAAAAATTTTTAGATGTGGTCAATGCTCAGAGACTCACTTGCAGATTCTAGTGTGAATAGAGGAAATCCAAACCCTTAATCAATTATTTCCTGATCTGAGGGTGTTGCTCAGAAGCTTCTTCAGAGGAGAAGGATGGTTAGAATGTGAATGTGTGGAGCTGAGTTCTCCCATGGCAGAGTGTGAGAGGGAGGGAAACCAGCATAAGTGTGTTGGAGAGGGTAGGTTTATGGAAAGAATGAACTTCCTACCTCTGGCATATTATGCCAGCAGGGACATTCAGGAATTTATCACTAGTGATGCAGAAAGTATCAACTTAGGAACTTGAGAGACAGGTGTTTATGTATCTTTCTGATATCAATTATGACTGCCTAACTCATCCAAATATTTAGAAAAACAGTACCCTGTGTTCCCTGATTAAAGTATATAGACTGGTATCCTTGAGGTTGACTTCTCTTTGAGATCTCTGTGCAGTACCAGGGGAGAAGGAAAACCTTTGGTAGACATACTACTTTTCTCCCAAAGATATGTTGAGCGACCTGTTACAGATGAGGAGTCCATCCAATCTAGGCAGAAGCCTGGAGCTGACACAGGTGCCACTGAGCAATTCTAGAAGGTGATGACTATAGAAAGGGATGGCTTCTCAGATCAAGAGGCAGTGAATACCATTATGATGGGAGTGTACAAAAGATAGGGAACACGGACACACAAGTTCTCAGAAGGATGGCATGGTGAGATTTCAGGTGAGAACAAGGTGGGAAGCTCATAACTCACTCGTATCTATCAAACGTATCTTTTTTCTTTAACAAGTACAGATGAATACGTTATTAATAAAATATATGCTAAAATATATATTCATAAAATATAATGCTTAGGAACACATTAAGATTATACATTATAATCAAGTTGCCTTCATCTCAGGAAGTCAGACGTGGTTCCACATGCCATACACCATATAAAGGACATAAGGACAGAAACCACATAACCACCAAAGTTGATGCAAAAATGCCTTTGGTAAAGTTGTATGTGTTTTCATAATAAAATTGTGAAGACATAAGGAGTAGTTGCACATATCTTAAAATAATCAAGACTGTACACAGCAACCTATAGCCATCATTATATTAAGTGCAAACAACTTGACTTCCTTTCATCTAAAATTAGAAGTGTGACAAGCATTTCCACTTTCCCCTCTCTCATTACGAACTTGTTTTAAAAACACTTTCTCTGCGAGTTCAGCCAGGCCTGAATGTGCTGTTTGGAAAGAATAGAGCACTGCTTAGTCATTTATGAATCTAGATGTACAGTTTCATTCTATCCAAGGAAAGACACAAAATACTGAACTAAAAATCAGTGGGTATATCATCCTTGTATGAAAAAGAAATGATACATCTGATAAGCATGGGTGTATTCAATAAATCAGTGTTGATCAAAGAAAAAAATTCGAGAAAACTCCCTCTACTACTACTTTCTCTCTCTCTCTCTCTCTCTCTCTCTCTCTCTCTCTCTCTCTCTCTCTCTCTCTCTCTCTCTCTCTCTCTCTCTCCCTTGTCCTCTCTCAGGAACAGGATCCTAGTAGAAAGTAGGTAACATCTGCAAATCTTCCTTCATGCCATACTAAGTATGACCTCTAATTATTAGTCACAGAGAATCTGTGATCAACATGAAGCCTTGTATATGCGAAGACATTTGTATCACAGAGCTATTGCCATGTAGTGGAATTAGCAATATTAGTTACCTGCTTGCTCTGCAGTTTCAATTCTTTACATGAGAATTGAAGGCCTCTCCCTCATCATCTCTCCATCCTAAGCCCTCCTTCAGAATCTAAGGAGATGATCATATGGTTTTCCCTTCAGTTTACATCTATGAAGGATTACAGTGTTGGATTTCTATATGTTGATGCACCTCTGCATGCCTGGTATGAAGCCTATTTGCTCATGGTGAATAATATTTTTGATTATTCATTTGGTTTCTGAGTATTTTAGTGAATATATTTGTGTCAATGTTCATAAGAGAAATTGTTCTTAAATTCTCTTTCTTTGTAGAGTCTTTCTGTGGTTTAGGTGTCAAGCTGACCACGGACTCATGGAATGAGTTTGGCAATGTCCCTTAGGTTTCTATTTTGTGGAAGAGTTTAAAGAGAATTGATATTAGCTCATCTTTGAAGGTCTTGTAGAATTCTGTGCTGAATGCATCCTGCCCTGAGCTCTGTTTGGTTGGGAGACTTCTGATGACTTCTGCGGTTTCATTAGGAGATATAGGACTCTTTAATTCGTTTATGTGATCTTGGTACGGAATTTTATTTTTGAATTTATAAAATAAAATTTAAGTGATTACATCTAGGTAGATGATCTAGAGCTTTCTTCCCATGATTTTTCGTGTTCTTTTTGTGTTTTATTAATAATTACTTTCTCCTCTGATATTGTATGGGGGCACTGTTGGCTCTTGCTCTAGTTTCAGAATGTTTTCATTTCAAATACAGAAACAATTGGGAGAAATCACTAGTGAAACTTGAAGAAAGAATTTCCAAAGGGGAACTTTTCTAGTGACAATGTGTTCAATGTGTGGTACTCCACACAGAAAGCTTACTGATATCAAAGGACTTGCCCATTTTAGGTATATTTCCTAATATGTCACTATAAAATTGCCCATAGTTTCCTGCTGTGAATACTTTTTGAACAAATGTAGGGAGGCTGTGGAGATGGCTCTGTCATTAACAGCACATACTGTTCCTGTAGAGGGCCAGATTTCAGTTCCTAGCCCCCACAACATGAAGCTCCCAAATACCTATAATTCCAACTCTAGTGCCCACTCTTTTCTCCATGGTCACCTGCACATGATGTATAGTCACACAGACACATATACATAAACATAAATAAAACAGTTTAAATCTTTTAGAAATTAAAGTGAATATATTGTATATGACAGGAGCTGAGTCTGGAGGACAGCAAGTTTGAAGACAGATCTGTTGTGTTTACCAGCTTAAATCAATACAACAAGCTTTCATTTGTGCTTATTTGTTAGTTTTTATGATTGCTTTATTTAGCTACAGGGTGTTGGGATGACACAGAGGACTCAGGTGGAGGACAGAGAACAAATGGTTAAACACAAATTTCTCTTCAAACTACTCCTGTAGATTGAATTTAAGCTATCCAGCATGGTGGCCAGTGTGTTTACCTGCTGATCCACAATGCTCGGCCTATTTTATTTACTTACTCTTTGAGTCAAGTGTTTCTCTATGTATTTTTATCTGTCCTGGAACTCACTCCATAGACCAGGTAGTTTCAGATTTACATAGATCTGCCTTGTCTCTACATCCTTCTTTCTGAAATTGAAGGCATGAGGCACCAAACCTGATCTATTTATTAATTTTTTTTAACAGCCTGATGTGTTCCAGGCTAGCCTCTTCCTTCTAATCTATGTAGCTGAAAATGACTCAGACCTCTAGATCCTCCTAGTCTCCACTCCAAAGTGCTATGATTTAAGGAGTCTACTTTAACTGATTCCATTGGAGGCTAATGTTTTTTTTGAAACATGTCTCACTATGTAGCCCAGACTGTCATGAATTTTACTAGGTATTCCATAAAACAAAGGCAATTTTCCTGCCTCAGTCTTTCATCAGTTGGAATTGTAAGGATGTTTAACTATGTTTTTACATTTTCTTACTTCATTGCTTTGTCGAGAAATGTCATTAGAAGTAGCACTTAATGGAAAACTCTTCCCTTCTATTAATTTCTCAATTTACTTGAATATAGAGAAGTGTCTGGCATCATTTCTAAGCTGTGTGATTTTAGTTAAAGCTCATACGGGTTCCACAAAGTTCTAGAATCCCTTGGTGGCCTGTTATCCATCTTGGCATGCAGAAGGTCATTGGGTCTTGTCCTTGGGAACAGCCTCTGGATGAGCAGCGGCCAGATCAGCATACACACTGGGCTCCTCTGGGGCTTCCTCTGCCTGGGATGGAGGAGGTGCAGCTTTCCCTGTGCTGAGCGTTCTGATGCAGAGCTGGGCATAGGTCATGACCTCGGGCTCCCTGGATTTGGCATCCTGCAGTGGGAGAGAGTGAGAGGATTTTGTATGCTTGGCTAGGGAGAATATGTAGGTCTCTGAAGGACAGGACCCACCTGACTTTGCACCTCTCTGTCCTCTTCTGCTTGTCCACCTTTTCTGTTCGGACATTCACTTAACATGGCAGAATTTAAGGGTGTTCTTTCCTTCCTGATCCTGGAGGTTTTCACTTGGGCATATGTCTCTTCCTGCAGGTCTTGCTCAGGTAGTCTCTGTTGGAGGGAAGTAGTGAGGTACAGATAATGTCTCCCTGTTCCCCAGGTGATCTCCAATGACAAGTTTCTTACAGAATGGCTAGACTGAACCATTTAGATTACTGTCTCCTTGGTGAGATCTTGCTGAGCTTCCTTTCTACAGTCCAGGCTTAACCTGACACTCTATCTAGCCTTTGGTGTCTTTGATTCAACCACACAGTCCATCTTCCTCAAAACACATTTCTGGGGGATAGAGATTGCTCCATGAACAAAAGCAGTGGCTACATTTTCATAGGACCTGAGTGTGGTTTTCAGAAGCCATATGGCAGCCTCTAATCAACTGTAACTGTAGTTGCTTGGTATTGGAAAACACTACTCACCTCTGCAAGGATATTGCAGGCATGTGATGCAGAGACATACATACAGGCAAAACACACATACAGAAAAAATAAACTATGAAATGACCCCCCAAATTCCGGCCTGGTTCCTTTGGTTTTGCTTTGTCCCATACCCATATTTTCTGGCCTCTTAGATGTCTCTGTAGCCTTCTCTACCCAAGGTTTCCCCATAATAAGACAATCATTCAGATGCCTAAATACCAAAAAATGCACAGGATGGAGGAAACTTGTAATCTGAAGAAAACAAGGAGAAACAGAGGCCATAAAACACATGGTGCAGGTTCTTATAGAAGGGAGGGAGAGGACAACGTTGGATATTGCTGATTGCTGCGGGAAGGAGAACAAAAAAGGCCCCCTGCAGTAATCTACACCATAAATTTTATCACGGCCAATGGGGACCAGGATCTCAACAAACTGTCCATATCCACAACATCTATATGTCGAATGTCATCCACTGAAGCATCTGTAATAGCTGAACAACCAGCATGTCTCCTGATCATGGTCAAAGGATGTCTCAGACCTCTATGTTCATTCCTTTCTTTCCCCTGGTGGGTACAGAGAACCAGGGAGTGCTGTGATTATGACTGCACCCATCGTGTGAAGTTCAAACCCACACACTGAACACCACATGTCCTCTCCACTACCCCTGCAATTCTGAAACCTCAGACACCCCCCAACCCAGGATTCTCCTCTCACAATGGTTTTCTTCCTGGGTAGCGGCAGCTGGGCTGGACCTGGAGAAACAAGGAGATATCAGTTCTCAGTGTCATGCATTAGACAGGCATATGTCTAGATCTTTAGTCATGATTTATCCCTTCTGTGGGCATCTGTCCCTGGTGACTGGCTCTGCAAGTCTTGTGCGGAGTTGCAATTCTGCCTCTTTCAGGGATGCAAAGAGAGGAGTCTTATTTAGGAGAGTGGCAAGCCCCTCCACCAGACATGAGCAGGGAAGAAAGGAAGCTATTTTTGCAACTCAAGGGCAAGTGAACAAATATCTCTGAACATGGTACAGTTTATAGAACAGCTGACATTGCACAGGTGCTGATATTAAGTGATTTCTGAGATCTGCAAGTATTTGTAAGCTACCCTGCCCCAGCTTGAGGTTTCCCTGGGGATGACGTCCTGAAAGCTTGTTTGGATGTTCATAGGGGAACCTACCACCTCCTGAGACCCAAGTTGCCCACACTCTCCTCACCGTTCTTCCTGAATTTTCGCTGATGCTTTCTTCGGAGAAGGAGAAAGAGGAGGATGATGAGGAGCAGGAAAAATGCCACTGAGACTCCTATTAGAGACGTCAGGTGACTTCGAAGACCACTGCTGCTTCCCTGAGCACCTGCTGTGTGACAGGCACATGCTGGGTTTTTACAGTCACCTTCTCTCATGATCACAGTTATGAAACAAGGAGTTGTCTTTTTTCCTACCCAGAAATACACCTGCCTCAGCTCACCTGACTGGAGGTGGCAGAGCTGGGAGTTGAACTAAAGGACTGTGTATTTCAGCCTGGTTCTCTTGCCTGGAACTGAGCTCCATGATTTAGAGGGATGGAGCCTGAATGTCCTGCCATATCCATGTGTCCCACCCTTAAGCATGCCAACACACTGTGGGACTGACCCACTGCAGAGTCCTCCTGTGTCAGGATTGGCCATACCCATGGCCAGCATGGGGAAAAAACTTAGACATGTGGGCCAGGTTTCCCTTTTTTATTTATTGATACAGCAGCCCATAAATTGAAAGGTTTTTTCAAGTTAGAATCTCCTGAAGCTGCTGTATAAAGCCAATAACAAGCTACTGCACATCTTGGAAAGACATTGCAGCAAAAGATTTATTTATCCTTCTGGGTTCTCTCCATGTTGGCGGAAGGTTTGTTCTCAGGGCCTTAGAGGCAGGATGAGGATTGTGACTGTCAGTTCCTATCTCTCAATATCATCCAATTGCCCCACTGTTCATGCTGAGCCTAAATCTCTTTTCCTCTGGATGGCCAGTGGTAAGCTGGCTAAGGAGAGGCCAGCCTGAGTCCACTGACTGGAGTACTGGGTGAAGTCAGCTTTCCTCCCTTTGTACAGAGCAAATTTGCCATAGTTGATGTCAGAGGAATACAGTAGGGTGAGGCTCATTCCAGGGTTCTGGATATGGCCTTGATGAGTCAGCAGAGATGGCTTCTTGGCCAGCCCTAGAGGGAAGATGACAACCTAGGGACTACAGAGTTGTTTTTTATGAAAAATTGTACCCTCCCATCCTGCCCTGCACATGTAACTGCTTCTAAACCAATGTGGAGCACTGGTTCAGAAACCAGCCTCTCCATTCAGTCTTTCTCTACTTGAGACTCCCCAGTGGCACAGGCTGTGTAAAAGAGGTTAGGGTCTCATAAAACGATTGGCGAATGACAGGCTCACTTACCTGAGATGTGTATTTCCAGGGGCTCACTGGGTACTGACCACAACTGTGGAGTATTATTGTAGTACCCATAGCATCTGAATGTTCCTGTGTAGCTTGGAGCCATGAGTTCCATAAAGAAAGTGGCTTGGTACTGTTCAGTAGAGGGTATATATTGCGAATCCACAGAGCTAGAGAGATTTTGATCTTCCTTGGTGAGAATGAACTTATCGTATTGGTTGTGTGAGACACAGAGGAGGGTCATGTTTCCTGAGGTCACCACAGGGCTGGGCAGGGCTGACAAGCTGGGTTTAGCATAGTTGTAAATTCCTAGGATAGAGAGAGACTGACTGTTACATGGGCTCACACAGACACAATGTTCCCCAGGGCTAGTCAATGGGAGGCGAATACTCCTGAGAGCAGAGCCTGGGCCAGAGTCTCTGACTGTCATTCACCTGTCACCACCAGTTCCAGGGTGTCACTGCGCTCTGACCAACCAGCTGTGCTGTAAGAGTAACAGCGATATTGCCCTGCATGTGCTGCTGTCACATCATGGATGGAGAACTTGGCCTTGTTCCCTGGCTCCTCTGGGGTCTGTGTTCCCCAGGGTTTTGTGCTCCCCTCTTTATGTATCACATATATTTCTGCGTCTGGAGTTCCCTGACACCAGATTGTTATAGAACTTCTGCAAGCAATGACAGAGCTTGGCTCAGCCTTAATGATGGGTTTCTGGAGGTTCCCTGCAAAGAGAGAAGGAGGTGGTTCTCTTTTAATGTTGCACAAAATGGTCACTGTGGAACACTGCATGTAAGCTCAACCAGAGTAGTAGAATTCCACATAAAGACTTATCTTTCTTCAGCTCATCCTGGCTTTGCTATCACCTTCTGCATTGCAATGTTTCTTGGGTCCCACTGTTTTTCATGCTCCGTGTCAGTGGGCTAATTGACCATGCTTTGTCAAACACTCCACACATCAGGGCTCTTAAGCACCTGTGTCATTTCAACATCTTTCTGCGTCTTTTACCTGAGAACAGGAGCTCGAGGGGGTCACTGGGCTCTGACCACATCTGTGGGCTGTTCCGGTCACTGCTGTAGCACCTGAATGTCCACCTCTGGTTGGAGGTCACTGGACCCACAGAGAATGAGGCCTGGGACTTCTTGAAGTGGCTGTACTGTGAATCCTGCCTTGAGGAGAGCTTCTGTGGTCCTTCCTTAATCAAAATGAACCTGTCATATATTTGCCCTGAGGCACACTGGAGGGTGACGTTGCCTCCTGAGGTCACCACAGGGCTGGGCTCGGCTGACAGGATGGGTTTACTGTATGCTCCTAGGAGAGAAGGAGGTATCTGTTATGTGTGAGGCCTTATTTTACCCCAGGGCTGTGAGGTGATGCTGCACTGCTGAGAGCAGACTGAATTCATAACAGTGAAGTCTGAGGATGGAGCATTGTTTTTCCTCTCACCTGTCACCACCAGCTCCAGGAGGTCACTGTTCACTGACCACACACCATCATCAGTCTGATAGTAGCAGCGGTAATGCCCTGCATGGTGCTGGTCAACTCTTGCAATGGAGAATTCAGCCTTGTTCCCAGGTACAGGGGGCATTTCAGTGCACCGTGGTTCTCGGCTTCCATATTTATAGATACAGTACTTTTTGGCTTCCGTCGTTCCTTCAGAGAAGAAGGTTACCCTAGTCTGCGTGGAGACCATAGAGTCTGGTTGTACTCTGAGGACAGGGATAGGGAGGAACCCTGCAGGAAAATGAGCATTTAGTTCCCAGGGCATCCATCCTCAGCTTGCAGTTCTCAACCCCATGATCCTCCAGCCACCTGCAGCAGCAGCACACATGTGGTCTTTTCCACACTCACTGCCCTTGCATGGCTCCTGGATATTAGGAGAAGAGGAGATCAGGACAGTTGTAGACACTCACCTGTCAGGACTGCGGTCCTGAGGTCCAGAGTCAGTCCTGCAAGAGAGTTCCCTGTCAGAGGCTTGTTCCTCTCCTCTGTGGAGCTTCCTAATGTCTGGGTGTTGCCTGATGGGTGAGTGCTCGGCTCTGAGCTGGGGTCATTCCTAGACCACAGTATCCTCCCCATCTTCCCATCTCACCCAGACAAAGCAGGACTGTGAGGATGAAGACCATGGTATAGCATTCAAGAGGCTCCAATTCTGCTTGAGGACAGAGGTACAGAACCTGTCAGGAGGGACAGCAAACAGGGTGTGGTGCTTGGAAGCAGAGCACTCCTCATGAGATGGTTGTACTTCAGCACCCACAGGAAGCGGAAATGCAGACCTCACTTCCCCAATGCTGTGTTTATATCAGGCAGTGGATCCTCTGCAATCAGTTCATACAGAGATGACATTTCTACATCACCATCAATGTCTGCCTCACCTCTCCTCATTACACTCAGGGCCATATTGTAGCTGACATGTATGAATGTTTTCATCTTGTTTTCTTGCTTTTCGAGACCAAGTTTTTCTGTGCAGCCCTGGCTGTCTTGGAACACACTCTGTAGACCAGACAGGTCTCCATCTCACAGTGATCCACCTGCCTCTGGCTCCGAAGTGCTGGGATTAAAGGCATGTTCTACCAAGCCTTGCTGTCCACCAATTTCCTCTAATCTTCTGGATCCTTCTCATGCTCTGGCTTGTTCGCTTCTCTCATTTACCCCCTCTCTGTAAATATATCCTGGGAAATCTGCCTGCTCCCTTGGTCACTTCCTCTCTCACTCTCCCTCCCTCTCTGGTTTCGTTCCTTCCTTTTTCTCTTTTTCTCCCTCATCCCCCTCTCCTTTCCCCTCCCCTTTTCTCCTTCCCCTCCCCTCCCCTTCCCTGTCTATCTCTCTCCATCCCTCCCCCATTTCCTCCCTGTCTCTCTCATCCATTAAGTAGCTTCCCTTTCCTCTTCTCTCAAGAGAGTTGGGTGAGTTCTATTCTGTCAAATGTTTCTCTTACTTGTCACTCTTGTGCTGCTCAACTAGACATCATTTTCAAACTATTTTTACTGTCATTGTTTGGAGAAAGGCTTGTACTGCCACTCCTGGAACTAAGATTTTCTTTTTTGAAACTTGCTGTATAACAGGCTGGCCTTGAGCTCAGTTCTCCTTTCCTCTGTCTCAAAAATTAAAGGTGTGTTAGCATTCCAGCTGGATCACACAGATCTAAAAGGTCTTTGGATATGATATCTTGCCAAAGCAGCCAAATTCTCCATTAAGTTTCTTGTACAGTTCATTTTCACATTTTTTGTGAAATATTTTTTTCTTTCCAGTATTTTTAAATATTTCTGAGGAGGGTCTTTTTGTATATATCTGCATAGAACAAGTAGTAAAAAATGTTTTCCTCTTGTCTGTTTGGTGTGGTGGCACATACATTTAATCCCAGCACTTGGGAAGCAGAGGCCAGCGGATGTTTGTGAGTTGGAGGCCCACCTGTTCTACAAAGGGAGTCCAGGATAGCCAAGGCTACACAGAGAAACCCTGCCTCAAAAACAGAACAGAATAAAAGAAAAATAGTTTCCTTATACTCTCAAGTGATGAAGTCCCATTGAGCAGTACTATTCTGTACGTTTTGTGTTTTTTCTTTTCTGCATTCTTTATTTGTTTGATTTTGATTAAAACTTTCAAATTACATTCGTTAATTATCTATGTAATTTGAAGTGAGTGTTTGTGTACATAAATTCATGTATTTGTGTCAAAGCACCTGTCTGGAAGTCAGATATAAACTGAGTAACAAATATTCCTTGTATAATGTGAATCCTGTTGGTCACACCCAGGAAATTATACTCGAACGGGGAGAATTGTCGTGAATGGATGGAACAACTGTAAATAAAGCACTGTTTAGCCAATCAGCTTGGGAGAAGGACAGGTAGTGGAAGGTGGGACTTCCTGGAGCATGGTAGTAGTGGGGAGTTCACAGTTAAGAGTGAACAGTTGATGAAGGGAGGGAGAGAGAAGCCACCCAAGAAGGCGAGATTGGCAAGTGCTTGGGCCATATGTAGATCATGAGGATCAAAGTAATTTATTTTATTTTATTGTTAGATTGGTAGCAGTTTAGATTATACACAGTGTGTTGCTTGCAGCTTTGAACTAGGTTTTCTGGGCCGAATAGATAAAATTACTGTAATACTCTGTGCCATCTCAGTGTCCCTGCACTACCATCATTTTCCTTGGTCCTTCTGCTTCTTACAAAAAATTATATGGTTCTGGATGGCCTCATCCAAAAGGTCCACAGTTTTATTTAGCTTTCTTGGGACCTAGGTTGTTAGTGCTGTTGTACTGCCTTCTGGTACTTGGTTGGAAGGGTGTCCACAACTCCAAGTGCTGGGAAGGTATCCCAGCCATGAGGTGGAACAGTGTCCCAAGAGTATCCTAGAGAACACAAGTCCAAGTATTACATAGCTCTGAGAGGAGGCCTCTTCAACATAGATGATGCAGCTCTGAAGGAGACTTCTGCCAATTACCTGAGGTGCTGAGGAACCTAGGACCTTGATCTCTACTCTTTCTTCATTTCTTCTTTCTCTTCTTCTTCTGACCAGAGAGTCACAGCTGGCAGTAAATCTCTTAATAGAGATTTATTGGACGTAAGAATCCAAGAGTTGCTGCCTCTGCTCCCACGAGAAGTCAACAGGGATAAGGGAAAAAATAGCCTTTGTATAGTGTTCCTTTGCCTGCAGAACTTTCTGGGGGAAGGGATTTCCAAAGTGTGAATTGGTGGAATTTCAATCCTGTGCTTGGGGAAGCCCTGGGATTTGGCATTGGGTTCTTCTTACAGAAATTTTACTGCAAATTATCATGGTCTTGGCTGAGTCCTAATGAGGAGCTGAAGATGTCAGTTAAAGAGGTCTGTGGGTGGTGTCTGGCGTGTTGGAGATTTCTCAGACAAAGGTCAGACCAGTTTTCTGCTTTGAGTGGTTAACAAAGTTGACAAAGTTTCCAAAACTTATAAAGATTCTATTGAGGTTGTCATCATAATGGACAGCTCCCAGCAGTAGTCATTCTGAGACAGGAAAGGTGTCCAAGTTTTCATACCACTCTGCTGAGGCAGGAATAGTCACAATGGACAGATCCCACAGGACGCTAACAGAAGCCACCATTTTGTCTCCTGTTTCCATAGACCAGGGCGGGAAGGAGGGGCTGACTCCTCCAAGGAAAGGAGGAGGGCTGGCAGTGAGCCATTTGAAATTTTAGTGGCCAGGTGTTCATAGATCTTGGGACTGGTGGTGTAGTGGGCTTTAGGGTATTGGGGGATAGGACAGAGGGCTGCCTGCAGCTTGGGAAAGGTAGATTGTCACAGGGCTGAGGGACACAGTGGATAGCAGAAGCTTTGGGGTAGCTGCAGGCCACTGTAGCTTGGACATGGGCTGCTGCAGCTTGGGGATGGTTGCCATAGCATTGGGGCAGATTATTATTGATGTCCTAAGCTGAGGCTTGAGGCAGAGCACCATGGCTTCCACATAAGGGTGTCAAGCTTAGGGCCACACCTAAGACTCTTTGATGTAGCTATGGCCTAAGCAACAGGTGAACCCTTAAAGTACCCATCACTGTACAGCTCTGGATGATCCTGCAGTCTTCAAGAACTCAATGGTACACTGATATTATCTTGCTTGTACAGCTACTTAGCAACCTCAGTGGGACCATGATTCTCAAGTGTGGGCCAAAGGACAATGTTGGAAGATTCATTATGACAAAAGAATGAGAACAAATCACGGGTCCTTTTGCATCCTACAC
Organism: Acomys minous; assembly: GCF_964271855.1. Taxonomy (NCBI): domain Eukaryota; kingdom Metazoa; phylum Chordata; class Mammalia; order Rodentia; family Muridae; genus Acomys; species Acomys minous. Next base: position 8,667,483 of record NC_140502.1, read on the forward strand.
TCACACCAATTCCAAAGACACAATGTGTGTTCATCCTTGGTCCATTATTGCTGACCTATACATGAGCATGCATTTGTAGTGTTTAATGAAAAAAAGTCCTGAGATGTGGTCAATGCTCAGAGGCCTACTGCAGATTCCAGTGTTAATAGAGTGAGTCCAAACCCTTAATCAATTATTTCCTGATCTGAGGGTGTTGCTCAGAAGCCTCTTCAGAGTAGAAGGATGGTTAGAATGTGAATGTGTGGAGCTGAGTTCTCCCATGGCAGAGTGTGAGAGGGAGGGAAACCAGCATAAGAGTGTTGGAGATGGTAGGTTTAGGGAAAGGATGAATTTCCTAACTCTGTCATATTATGCTAACAGAGCCATTCAGGAATTTATCACTAGTGATGCAGAAATATCAACCTAGGTATTTGAGAGACAGGTGTCCATGTATCTTTCTGATATCAATTATGACTGCTTAACTCATCCAAATATTTAAAAAACAGCACCCTCTTTTTCCTGGGTAAATTCTGTAGACTGGGATCCCTAAGGTTGACTTCTCCTTGGGATCTCTGAGCAATTCCAGGGGAGAGGGAAAACCTTTGGTGTACATACTACTTTTCTCCCAAAGAGATATTGAGCAACCTGTTACAGATGAGGAGTCCATCCAATTTAGCCAGAAGCCTGGAGCTGACATTGGTGCCACTGAGCAATTCTAGAAGGTGATGGCTATAGAAAGGGATGGCTTCTCAGATCAAGAGGCAGTGAATAGCATTGTCATGGGAGTGTACAAGTGAGAGGAGACACAGGAACAAGTTCTCAGAAGCAGTCCATGGCAAGATTTCAGGTGAGAACAAGGTGTGAAGCTCATAACTGAGTCTTATCTATCAAACATATCTTTTTTCTTTAACAAGTACAAATGAATATGTTATTAATGAAATATATGCCAAGCAAATTTAGGAACACATTAAGATTTTATATTACAATCAGGCAGCCGTGGTTCCACATTCCACATACCATGTAAAGGACATAAGGACAGAAACCACATAACCACCAAGATTGATGCAAAAATGCCTTTGGTAAAGTTCTATGGGCATTCAAAAGAAAATTGTGAAGACTTAAGGAGTAGTTGTGCATATCTTAAAATAATGAAGACTGTACACAACAACCTATAGCCATCGTTATATTAAGTGGAAACAACTTGAGTGCCTTTCATCTAAAATTAGAAGTGTGACAAGCATTTCCACTCTCCCCTCTCTTCTTGCAAACTTGTTTCAAAAACACTATCTCTGGCTGTTCAGCCAGGGCTGAATGTGGTGTTTGGAAAGAATAGAGCACTACTTAGTTATTTATGAATCTGGATGTTCAGTTTCTTACTATGCAAAGAAAGACACAAAATTCTGAACTGAAAATAGGTGGGTATATCATCCTTGCATGAAAAAGAGATGACACACATGAATAAACATGGGTGTATTCAATAAATCAGTGTTGATCAAAGAAAAAAATTTGAGAAAACTCCTTCTACTCCTCCTCCTCCTCCTCCTCCTCCTCCTCCTCCTCCTCCTCCTCCTCCTCCTTCTTCTTCTTCTTCTTCTTCTTCTTCTTCTTCTTCTTCTTCTCTCTCTCTCTCTGTCTCTCTCTCTCTGTCTCTCTCTCTCTGTCTCTGTCTCTGTCTCTGTCTCTGTCTCTCTCTCTCTCTCTGTCTCTCTCTGTCTCTGTCTCTGTCTCTGTCTCTCTCTCTCTCTCTCTCTCTCTCTCTCTCCTACTCTCTCTCTCTCTCTTGTCCTCTCTCGGGAACAGGATCACAGTGGAAAATAGGTGACATCTGCAAATCTTCCTTCATGCCATACTAAGTATGACCTCTAATTATAAGTCACAGAGAATCTGTGATCAACATGAAGCCTTGTATATGCCTAGACATTCGTATCTCAGAGCTATTCCCATGTAGTAGAATTAGCAATATTAGTTATCTGTTTGTTCTACAGTTTTAATTCTTTACATCCAAATTAAGTCCCTCTCCCTCATCATCTCTCCATCCTAACTCCTCCTTCAGCATCTAAGGAGATGATCATGTCGTTTTCCCCCTTCAGTTTACATATATGAAGGATTACGTTGATGGATTTCTATATATTGAACCACCTCTGTGTGCCAGGTATGAAGCCTACTTCGTAATGGTGAATAATATTTTTGGTGTCTTCTTGCATTTGGTTTGTGAGTATTTTAGTGAATATTTTTGCGTCAGTGCTCATAAGAGAAATTGGCCTGAAATTCTCTTTCTTTGTAGAGTCTTTCTGTGGTTTAGGTGTAAAGGTGACCATGGACTCATGGAATGAGTTTGGCAATGTCCCTTAGGTTTCTATTTTGTGGAAGAGTTTAGAGAATGGATATTATCTCATCTTTGAAGGTCTTGTAGAATTCTGTACTGATTCCATTCTGCCCTGGGCTCTTTTTGGTTGGGAGACTTTTTATGATTTTCTTGATTTCATTAGGAGATATAGGACTATTTAATTTGTTCACCTAATCTGGGTACTGAATCTTATTTTTGAATTCATAAAATAAAATATAAGTGATTACATCTAGGTAGATGAGCTAGAGCTTTCTCCCCATGGCTTTAGTGTTCTTTTTGTGTTTTATTAATAATTACTTTCTCATCTGATAAAGTATGGTGGGCACTGTGGCCTCTTGCTCTAGTTTCATAATGTTTTTTATTTAAAATAGAGAAACAATTGGAAAAAATCACAGTGACACTTGGAGAAAGAATTTGCATAGGGGAACTTTTCTTGTGACAATGTGTTCCATGTGTGGTACTCCACACAGAAAGCTTACTGATATCAAGGGACTTGCCAATTTCATGTTTATCTCCTAATATGTCATTATAAAATTGTTCGTAGTTTCCTACTCTGAATACTTTTTAAACAAGTGTAGGGAGGCTGTGGAGATGGCTCTGTCAGTAAGAGCACATACTGTTCCTGTATAGGGCCTGCTTTCAGTTCCTAACCCCCACAGCATGCAGCTCCCAAATACCTATAATTCCAGCTCTAGTGCCCACTCTTTTCTCCATGGTAACCTGCACACATGATGTATAGTCACAGAGACACATATACATAGACATAAATAAAACAGTTCAAATCTTTTAGAAATTAAAGTGAATATATTGTATATGACAGGAGCTGAGGCTGGAGGACAGCAAGTTTGTTGACAGATCTGTTGCACTTACCAGCTTAAATCAATACAACAAGCTTTCATTTGTGCTTATTTGTTAGTTATTATGATTGTTTTATTTAGTTACAGGGTGTAGGGATGACACAGAGGACTCTGATGGAGGACAGAGAACAAATGGTTACACTCAAATTTCCCTTTAAACTACACCTGTAAGTTGAATTTAAGCTATCCAGCATGGTGGCAAGTGTGTTTACATGCTGAGCCATAATGCCAAGCCAATTTTATTTACTTACTCTTTGAGTCAATGCTTCTCTATATATTCTTGTTTGTCCTGGAACTCACTCTGTAGACCATGTACACTCTGATTCACATAGATCTGCCGTGTGTCTACATCCTTCATTCTGAAATTGAAGGCATGGGGCAGCAAACCTGATCTATTTATTAATTTATTTAGCAGCCTAATGTGTTCCAGGCTAACCTCTTCTTTCTATCTATGTAGCTGAAAATGACTCAGACCTCTAGATCGTCCTGTCCACCATTCCAAAGTGCTATGATTTAAGGTGTCTGCCTTAATGGATTCCTTTGGTGACTAATGTATTTTTTTGAAGCACGTCTCACTATGTGGCCCAGACTGACATGAATTTTACTAGGGATCCCAAGATAGCCATAAAACAAAGGCTATTTTCCTGCCTCAGTATTTCATCAGTAGTGATTGTCAGGATGTTTAACTATGCTTGTAAATTTTCTTACTTCACTGCTTTGTCGAGAAATGCAACTAGAATTAGCACTTAATGGAAAACTCTTCCCTCCTATTAATTTCTCATTTAACTTGAATATTGAGAAAACTCTGGCATCATTTCCAAGCTGTTTGATTTTAGTTAAAGCTCATACGGGTTCCTCAAAGTTCTCAGAATCCCTTGGTGGCCTATTATTCATCTTGGTATGCAGGAGGTCATTGTGTCTAGTCCTTAGGAACAACCTCTTGATTGAGCAACGGCCAGATCAGCATAGACACTGGGCTCCTCTGGACCTTCCCCTGCCTGGGGTAGAGGAGGTGCAGTTCTCCCCGTGCTGAGCGTTCTGATGCAGAGCTGGGCATAGGTCATGACCTCGGGCTCCTTGATTTTGGTAACCTGGAGTGGAGAGAGTGAGATGAAGGTGTATGCTTGGCTTGGGAGAATATGTAGGTGTCTGAAGCACAGGACCCACCTGACTTTGCACCTCTCTGTCCTCTTCTGCTTGTCCAACTTGTGTGTTAGGGAATTTTCTTGACATGGCAGAAGTTAAGGGGGTTCCTTCCTTCCTGAACCTCGAGGTTTTCAGCTGGGTGTATGTCTCTTCCTGCAGGTCTTCCTCAGGTAGTCTCTATTGTAGGGAAATAGTGAGGTACAGATAGTGTCTCCCTGCTCCCCTGGTGATCTCTTCTGACAAGTTTCCCACAGAATGGATAGAGTGACCCATTTAGATTACTGGCTCCCTGGTGGGATCTTTCTGGGTTTCCATTCTACAGTCCAGGCTTAACCTGACACTCTATCTAGCCCTTGCTGGCTCGGATTCAGCTGCACAGTCCATCTTCCTCTAAAAACAATTCTGGGTGCTGGAGAGATTGCTCCATGAATAAGAGCAGTGGCTTCACTTCCAAAGGACTTGAATGTGGTTCCCAGAACCCAAGTGGCAGCCTCTAATCAACTGTAACTGTAGTTCCTGGGTATTGGACACACACTACTCGCCTCTGGGAGGATATTGCAGGCATGTGACACAGAGACACACATACAGACAAAACACACATAGACAAAAAATAAAATATGAAAACATCCCCCAATTTCTGCCGAGTTTCCTTTGGTTTTGCTCTGTCCCATACCTATATTGCTGGCCCCTCAGATATCTCTGTGGGCTTATCTGCCCAGGATTTCCCCTTAATAAGACAACCAGACTGATGCCTACATGCCAAAAGGGGCATAGGATGGAGGAAACTTGTAATCCAAAGACAATAAGGAGAAAGAGAGGCCATAAAACACATGAGGCTGGGTGCTTGCAGAAGGGAGACAGAGGTCAGCTGTGGAAATGGTGAGGGTTGAGGGAGGGAGAACAAAGAAGGCCCCCTGCACTAATCTGCCAGTGGGGACCGGAATCTCAACCAACTGTCCATATCCCCAGCACCCTTAAGTCGAATGTCCTCCACTGAAGCATCTGTCATAGCAGAACAACCAGCATGTCCCCTGACCAGGGCCAAAGGATGTCTCAGACCTCTACATTCATTTCTTTCTTGCCCCAGGAGGGGTGGGGTAGAAACAACCAGGAAGTGCTGTGATTATGACTTAACCCATAGTGTGAAGTTCAGACCCACACAGTGAATACCACATGTCCTCTCCAGCACCCCTGCAATTCTGAGACCTCAGATACCCCTTACCCAAAATTCTTTTTCTCTTACAATGGCTTTCTTCCTGGGTTGTAGCAGCTGGGCTGGACCTAGAGAAACAAAAAGATGTCAGTTTTCAGTGTAATGTTTCAGTCATGAAGATGTCTAGATCTGTAGTCATGATTTATCTCCTCTGGGGGCATCTGTCCCTGGTTACTGACTCTGAAACTCTTGCAGGTAGTTGCAATTCTGCCTCTTTCTGGGCTGCAAAGAGAGGAGTCTTATTTAGGAGAGTGGAAAGCCCCTCCCCCAGGCATGAGCAGGGAAGAAAGGAAACAACTCTTATAACTCAAGAGCAAGTGAGCAAATGTCTCTGAACATGGTACAGTTTATAGAACACCTGCCATTGCACGAGTTCTGATATTAAGTGCATTCTGAGATCTGCAAGTATTTGTAAGCTATCCTGCCCCAGTTTGATGTTTCCCTGGGGCTGACATCCTGAAACCCCGTTTGGATGTTCATAAGGGAACCTACCAACTCCTTAGACCCAAGTTGCCCACATTCTCCTCACCGTTCTTCCTGCATTTTCGCTGATGCCTTCTTTGGAGAAGGAGGAAGATGAGGATGACGAGGAGCAGAATAAATGCCACAGAGACTCCTATTAGAGACTTCAGGTAACTTTGCAGTCCTGAGGCAAGTGTGAAATCATAAGTGGGTATTACTGGTGCTTCCCTGAGCACCTACTTTGTGACAGACACATGCTGGGTCTTTACAGTTACCTTATGTGATGATCACAGTTATGAAACAAGGAGTTGTATTTTTTTCTACCCTGCCAGTCACCTGCCTCAGATTATCTGACTGGAGGCGGCAGTGCTGTGAGTTGAACTGAGGGACTCTGATTTTCAGCCCAGTTCTCTCCAGCAGATTTGAGCTCCATGAGTTAGAGGGATGGAGCTTGAATGTCCTTCCATGACCCTGTGTTCCTCCCTTAAACATGTCACCACACTGTGGGACTGACACACTGCAGAAGCTTCTCTGTCTGGAGAGGCCACAGCCATGGCCAGCATGGGAAAAAAATCCTTATACCTGTGGGCCAGGTTTCCCCCTTTATGTTCAGTGACACAGAAGCCCATAAATGGAAGCGATATTTCAAGTTAGAATCTCCCAAAGATGCTGTATAAAGCCAATAACAAGCTACTGCACATCTTGGGAAGACATTCCAGAAAAGGATTTATTTAGCCTTCTGAGTTCTCTCCATTTTGGCGGAAGGTTTGTTCTCAGGGCCTTAGAGTCAGGATGGGGATTGTGACTGTCAGTTCCTTCCTCTCAATGTCATCCAAATGCCCCACCATTCATGCTGAGCCTAAATATCTCTTCCTCTCCATGGCCAATGGGAAATTGGCCAAGGAGAGGCCAGCCTGAGTCCACTGACTGGAGTACTAGGTGAAGTCAGGTTTCTCCTCCTTGTACAGAGCAAATCTGTCATAGTTGACGTCAAAGGAACACTGCAGGGTGAGGCTCATTCCAGGGTTCTGGATATGGCCTTGGGGAGTCAGCAGAGATGGCTTCTTGGCCAGCCCTGGAGGGAAGGTGACAGGCTAAGGACTGAGGTGTTGGTTCTCAGCAAACATCTGTGCCCTCCCATCCTGCCCTGACATGTCACTGCTTCTCCCCAAGTGTGGGATGCTGGTTCAGAAACCAGCCTCTCCATTTAGACTTTTTCAATCAGAGACTCCCCAGAGGGGCAGGCCTGCATCAAAGGACTTAGGTTCTTATAAAATTACTGGTGAGTGATGTGCTGACTCACCTGTGATGTGTATTTCCAGGGGCTCACTGGGTACTGACCACAACTGTGGGGTATCCTTGTAGTACCCATAACATCTGAATGTTCCTGTGTGGCTTAGAGTCATGTGCTCCATGGGGAAGTCAGCTTGGAACTGTTCAGTTGAGGGTATATACTGTGCATCCACAGAGCTAGAGAACTTTTGATCTTCCTTGGTGAGAATGAACTTATCGTATCGCTTCTGTGAGACACACTGGAGAGTCATGTATCCTCCTGAGGTCACCACAGGGCTGGGCAGGGCTGACAAGCTGGGTTTAGTGTAGTTGTAAATTCCTAGGAGAGAAGGAGGCAGACTGTTACATGTGTTCACAAAGATCTAATATTCCCCAAGGCTAGTCTGTGGAAGGGGAAAAGTCCTGAGAACAGAGCCTGGCCCAGAGTCTCTGTGTACTCACCTGTCACCACCAGTTCCAGGGTGTCACTGTGTTCTGACCACCCAGCCGAACTGTAACAATAACAGTGATATTGCCCTGCATGTTCCTCTGTCACATTATGGATGATAAACTTGGCCTTGTTCCCAGGCTTCTCTGAGGTCTGTGTTCCCCAGTGATTTGGGCTTCCCTCTTTATGCAGAACATATATTTCTGCGTCTGGGATTCCCTGACACCTGATAGTTGTGGAACTTCCTGAAGTGATCACAGAGCCTGGCTCAGCCTTGAGGATGGGTTTCTGAAGGTTCCCTGCAAGGAGAGAAGGAGGTGGTTCTGTCTGAATGTGCCACAGAGAATTTACTGTGGAACATGGCATGCAAGCTCAACCAGAGTAGCAGAACTTCACATACAGACTTCTCTCCTGGACATCCTGGTTTTGCTATCATTTTCTGCATTGCAATGTTTCTCATTCCCACTGTTTTCCATGCTCTGTGTCAATGGGCTAAAGGGCCTGGTTCTTCACACACACCACCCATCATGCTCCCTGAGCACCTGTGTCATTTCAACACACTCTGGGACTTTTTACCTGAGAACAGGAGCTCCAGGGGGTCACTAGGTTCTGACCACACCTGTGGGCTGTTCTGGTCACTGGTGTAGCACCTGAATGTCCATCTCTGGTTGGAGATCACTGGACCAACAGAGAACGAGGCATGGGACACCTTGAAATCGCTGTACTGTGAGTCCTTCCTTGAGGAAAGCTTCTGTGATCCTTCGGTAGTCAGAATGAACCCGTCATATTTTTGCCCTGAGGCACACTGGAGGGTGACCTTCCCTCCTGAGGGTACCACAGAGCTGGGATGTGCTGACAGGCTGGGTTTACTGTATGCTCCTAGGAGAGGAGGAGGAATCAGTTATGTGTCAGGCCCTACTTTCCTCCAGGGCTGTAAGGTGGTGCCGCACCGCTGAGAGCAGACTGAATTTGTAACAGTGAAGCCTGAGGATGGGGCATTGTTTTCCTCTCACCTGTCACCACCAGCTCCAGAGGGTCACTGTACACTGACCACACACCATCATCGCTGTGATAGTAACAGCGATAATACCCTGCATGGTGCTGGTCAACTCTTGTGATGGAGAATTCACCCTTGTTCTTAGGCTCAGGGGGAATTTCAGTGCACCATAGTTCCGGACTTCCCTTTTTATATAGAGAGTAATTTTTTAACTCCCCTAGGTCCTTCACACAAGAAGGTCACCCTAGTCTGCATGGAGACCACAGAGTCTGGTTGTGCTCTGAGGACAGGGACCGGCAGAAACCCTGCAAGAAAATGAGGAGTTAATTCCCAGGGCATCCATGCTCAGATTTCAGTTCTCAACCCCGTGACTGTTAAGTACCTGCAGCATCAGCACACATGTGGTCTTTCCATACTCACTGCCCATGCATGGCTCGTGGATATGAAGAGAAGAGCAGGTCATGATAGTTGAGGACACTTACCTGCCAGCACTGTTGTCCTGAGGTCCAGAGTCAATCCTGCAAGAGAGTTCGCTGTGAGAGGCTAGTTCCCCTCCTCTATGTAGCCACCTAATGTGTGGGTGTTGATTGATGGGAGAGTGCTCGGCTCTGAGCCTGGGTCATTCCTAGACTACTGTATCCTCCCCGTCTTCCCATCTCACCCAGACAGAGCAGGACTGAGAGGATGAAGGCCATGGCATAGCATTCAAGATGCTACAACTCTGCTTGTGAACAGAGCTAAAGAGCCTGTCAGGAGGGACAGCAAACAGGGTGTGGTGCTTGGAAGCGAAGCACACCTCATGAGATGGTTGTATTTCAGCACCCACAGGAAGCGGAAATGCAGACCTCACTTCCCCAATGCTGTGTTTATATCACACAGTGGATCCTCTGCAGTCAGTTCTTACAGAGCTGCCATTTCTACATCACCATCAATGTCTGCCTCACCTCTCCTCATTATATTCAGAGCCATATGGCAGATGATGTATGAATTTTTTGTCTTTTGTTTTATTTCTTTTCAAGGTAGAGTTCCTCTGTGCAGCCCTGGCTGTCTTAGAATGCACTCTGTAGACCAGCTTAGGCTACAACTCATAGTGGTTTACTTGCCTCTGCCTCCAAAGTACTGAGATTAAAGGAATGTGCCATGAAGGCTTGCTGTCCAACAATTTCTTCTAATCTTCTGTATCCTTCTCATTCTCTGGCTTGTTCAGTTCTCTCATTTATCCTCTCTCTGTAAATATGTCCTGGGAAGTCTTCCTCCTCTCTTTGTCACTCTCTCTTTTTTTCTCTGTACCTTCGTCCTCCTTCCCTGGCTTCCTTTATTCCTCTTTCTCTCTCTCTCCCTCCTTCCTCCTCCCTTTCCCTCCTTTCTTCCACCTTTCCCTTCTCCTCTCCTACCCTGTCTCTCTCTCTCCCTCTCTTACCCCATTCCCCCCTCCCCCCGCCACATTATCCCTTATGGAGCTTCCATTTCCACGTTTCTCCAGAGAGTTGGATGACGTCTATTCTGTCAAATGTTTCTCTAATTTTCCACTTTTTTTGCCCTTCAATCAGACATCATTTTCAAACTATCTTTACTGTCCTTGTTTGGGCAACGGCTTGTATTGCCACTCCTGGAAGTAAGATTTTCTTTTTTGCAACTTGCTCTATAACAGGCTGATCTTGAGCTCAGTTCTCCTTTCCTCTGTCTCAAAGATTAGAGGTGTGTTAGTATTCCAGCTGGATCACACAGACCTAGAAGGTCTTTGGATATGTTCTCCTGCCACAGCAGCCATATTGTCCATTAAGTCTTGTACAGTTCATTTTCTCATTTTTTTGTGAAATATATTTTCTTTCCAATATTTTTATCTATTTCTGAGGAAGTCTTGCTGTATATATCTGCATAGACCAAATATTAAAATTCTTTTCCTCATGCCTGTTGTGTGTGGTGGCACATGCCTTTAATCCCAGCACTTGGAAAGCAGAGGCCAGCGGATATTTGTGAGTTGGAGCTAGCCTGTTCTAAAAAGGGAGTCCAGGATTGCCAAGGCTATACACAGAAACACTGTTTCAAAACCTACAAAGAACAAACCAAAATATTTTCCTTATATCTCAAGTGATGAAGTCCAATTGAGCACCAATATTTCTGCATGGTTGGTGACTTTTCTTTTTTGTATTTTTATGTTTAATTTTTACTATAACTTTCAAATTACATTTGATAATTATCTCTCTATTTTTTTTAGTGAGTACGTGTGTACATACAGTCATGCATTTGGGTCAAAACACTTGTGTGGAGGTCAGCTGACAACCTGAGTAACAAAGTTTCCTTTTATAATGTGAATCCTGTAGGTCAGACTTAGGTTTTAAAGTTGGTAGAAAGAAACCATAGTCCAATGTAGAGGAATGTCTTAAGTGAATGTAACAACTGTCAATAAAGCTCTGTTTAGCCATCAGCTTGGCAGAAGAACAGGTAGTGGAAGGTGTGACTTCCAGGAGATTGGTAGTAGTGGGGAGTTGACAGTTAAGAGTGGACATTTACTGGAGGGAGGTAGAGAAAAGCCATCAAGAAGGTCGGATTGGCAAGTGCTTGGGATATATGTAGATTCTGAGGATTAGAGTAGTTTATTTTATTTTATTGTTAGATTGGTAACAGTTTAGATTATACCCAGTGTGGCGTTTGCAGCTTTGCATTAGGCTTCCTGCGCCGAATAGATACAATTACTGTAACAGTCTCAGATATCTCTGGGACCCAACACTATCATCATTTTCCTTGTTTTTTCTGCTTCTTTCAAAACTTTATTTGGTCCTGGATGTCCTGATCTAGAAGGTTCACAGTTTTGTTTGGTTTTCTTGGAACCTAGGTTGTTAGTGTGTTTGGACTGCCTTCTGCTACTTGGTGTGCAGGGTGTCCACAACTCCAAGTGCTGGGAAGGTATCCCAGCCATGAGGTGGAACAGTGTCCTAAGAGTATCCTGAGGAAGATGAGTCCAGGTATTTCACAGCTCTGAGAGGAGGCCTCGTTGATATAGCCGATGCAGGTCTAAGGGAGACTTCTGCCATTTAACTGAGGTGCTGAGGAGCCTAGGAGCCTGATCGCCACTCCCTCTTCATTTCTACTTTCTCCTCTTCTGCTTCTGACCAGAGAGTCACAGCAGGCAGTAAATCTCTTAAAAGAAATGTATTGGAGGTACGGATCCAAGACTGTCTGCTTCTGCTCCCTGGAGAAGTCAACAGGGATAAGTGAAAATGTAGGGAAAACATAGCCTTTATATAGTGTTCCTTATCCTGCCGAACTTTCTGGGGGAAGAGATTTCCAGAGTGTTTATTGGTAGAATTTCAATCCTGTGCTTGGGGAAGCCCTGGGATTTGGCATTGGGTTCTTCCTACAGAAATTTTACTGCAAATTAACATGGTCTAGGCTGTGTCTTATGAGGAGCTGAAGATGTCAGTTAAAAAGGTCTGGGGGTGGTGTCTGGCCTGTTGGAGATTTCTCAGACAAAGGTCAGACCAGTTTTCTGCTTTGAGTGGTTAAAAAAGTTTACAAAGTTTCCAAAACTTATAAAGATTCTACTGAGGTTGTCAACATAATGGACAACTGCCAGTAGTAGGCATTTTGAGACAGGAAACAGGTCCAGGTTTTCATACCACTCTGCTGAGGCAGGAATAGTCACCATAAACAGATCCCACTGGGACACTAACAGGAGCCACCATTGTGTCTCCTGTTTCCATAGCCTAGGGCAGGAAGGAGTGGCTGACTCCTCCAAGGAAAGGAGGAGGACTGGCAGTGAGCCACTTGAAATTTTAGTGGCCAGATGTTCATAGATCTTGGGACTGGTTTTGTAGTTGGCTTTAGGGTATTGGGGGGAAGGACAGAGGGCTGCCTGCAGCTTGGAGAAGGTAGATTGTCACAGGGCTGAGGGACGCAGTGGATAGAAGAAGCTTTGGGGTAGAAGAAGCAGGCCACTAAAGCTTGGACATGGGCTGCTGCAGCTTGGGGATGGTTGCCATAGCATTGGGGCAGATTACTATTGATGTCCTAAGCTGAGGCTTGAGGCAGAGCACCATGGCTTTCACCTCAGAGTATCAAGGCCACACCTAAGACCCTTTGATGTAGCTATGGCCTAAGCAACAGGTGAACCCTTAAAGTACCCATCACTGTAAAGCCCTGGATGATGCTGCAGTCTTCAAGAACTCAATGGTACACTGATATTATCTTTCTTGTGTGGCTACTTAGCAACCTCAGTGGGACCATGACTCTCAAGTGTGGGCCAAAGGACAATGTTGGAAGATTCATTCTGACAGAGGAATGAGAACAAATCACAGGTCCTATGGCACCCTTACACTCACACCAATTCCAAAGACACAGTGTGTGTTCATCCTTGGCCAATTAATGCTGACCTATACATGAGCATGCAGATCTTCTGTTTAATGAAAAAAATGTCCTGAGATGTGGTCAATGCTCGGAGACTCACTGCAGATTCTAGTGTTAATAGAGTGATTCCAAACCCTTAATCAATTATTTCCTGATCTGAGGCTGCTGCAGCTTGGGGATGGGTGCCATAGCATTGGGGCAGATAACTATTAATATCCAAAGCTGAAGCTTGAGGCAGAGCACCATGGCTCTCCCCTGAGGATGTCAAGCTCAGGGGCACATCTAAGACCCTTTGATGTATCTATAGCCTCAGCATCAGGTGAACCCTTAAAATACCATCACAATACAGCCCTGGCTGATGCTGTTTTCATCACAATCTGAATAGTACACTGATATTTTCTATCTTCTATAGCTACTTAGTCACCTCAGTATGACAATTTCTCTTAATTGTGGGTCAAAACACAGTCATGGAATATTTGTTCTGACAAAGGAATGAGAACGAATCATGGGTCTTATTGAACCCTTAAACTCAAACGAAGTCCAAAGGTACAAGGAGTGTTCCTCAGTGGTCCATTAATGCTGACCTACTGATGAGCATGCAGATGTTCTATTTAATGAAAAAAAGTCTTGAGATGTGGTCAATGCTCAGAGACCCACTCCAGGTTCTAGTGTTAATAGAGAGATTACAAACCTTTAATCATTTATTCCTGATCTGAGTGTGTTGCTCAGAAACCTCGTCAGAGGAGAAGGATGGTTAGAATGTGAATGTGTGGAGCTGAGTTCTCCCATGGCAGAGTGTGAGAGGGAGGGAAACCTGCATAAGAGTGTTGGAGAGGGTAGGTTTAGGGAAAGAATGAACTGCTTAGCTCTGTGTCCTTGTATCAGCAGAGATATTCAGGAATTTTTCACTAGTGATGCAGAAAGTATCAACCTAGGAACTTGAGAGACAGGTGTCCATGTATCTTTCTGACATCAATTATGACTGCCTAACTCATCCAAATATTTAGAAAAACAGCACCCTGTGTTCCCTGGCTAAATTCTCTAGACTAGTATCCTTAAGGTTGACTTCGCTTTGAGATCTCTGTGCAGTACCAGGGGAGAAGGAAAACCTTTAGTAGACATACTACTTTTTTCCCAAAAACATGTGGAGCAAACAGTTGCAGTCCATCCAATCTAAGCAGAAGTCTGGAGCTGACACAGGTGCCACTGAGCAATTCCAGAAGTTGATGACTATAGAAAGGGATGGCTTCTCAGATCAAGAGGCAGTGAATACCATTATGATGTGAGTGTACAAGTGAGAGGAAACACAGACACACAAGTTCTCAGAAGCATGGCATGGTGAGATTTCTGGTGAGAACAAGGTGGGAAGCTCGTAACTCACTCTTATCGATCAAACACATCTTTTTCCTTTAACAAGTACAAATGAATACGTTATTAATAAAATATATGCCAAGCAAAATTAGGCATACATTGAGATCATACATTATAATCAAATCGCCCTCATCTCAGAAGGCAGCTTTGGTTCCACATGCCATACACCATGTGAAGGACATAAGGACAGAAACCACATAACCACCAAGACTGATGGAAAAATGTCTTTGGTAAATTTCTAGGTGCATGCGTAATAAAATTGTGAAGGCTTAAGAAGTAGATTCACATATCTCAAAAGAATCAAGACTGTGCACAACAACCTATAGCCATCGTTATATTAAGTGGAAATAACTTGAGTGCCTTTCATCCTAAATTAGAAGTGTGACAAGCATTTCCACCCTCCCCTCTTTCATTGCAAACTTGTTTCAAAAACACTTTCTCTGGCAGTTCAGCCAGGCCTGAATGTGCTGATTGGAAAGAATAGAGCACTACTTAGTCATTTATGAATCTGGATGTGCAGTTTCATTCTATCCAAGGAAAGACACAAAATCCTCAACAAAAAATAAGTGGATATATTATCCTTGCATCAAAACGAAAGGATTCATATGATAAACATGGGTGAACTCAATAAATCAGTGTTGATCAAAGAAAAAAAGCACGAGAAAAATATTCCTCTCTATCTCTCTCTTCTCCTCTCAGAACCACTGTGGGAAATAGGTGACATCTACAAATCTTCGTTCATGCCATACTAAGTATGACCTCTAATTATCAGTCACAGAGAATCTGTGATCGACATGAAGCCTTTTATATGCAAAGACATTTCTATCACAGAGCTATTCCCATGTAGTGGAATTAGCAATATTAGTTACCTGCTAGCTCTGCAGTTTGAATTCTTTACAACTGAAATGATGTCCTCTCCTTCATCCTCTCTCCATCCTAACCCCTCCTTCAGCATCTAAGCAGATGATCATGTGGTTTTTCCCTTCAGTTTACATCTATGAAGGATTACGGTGATGGATTTCTGTATATTGAACCACATCTGCGTGCCTGGTATGAAGCCTACTTGGTCATGGTGAATAATATTTTTGATGTGTTCTTGTATTTGGTTTGTGAGTATTTCAGTGAATATATTTGTGTCGATGTTCATAAGAGAAATTGGTTTTAAATTCTCTTTCTTTGTAGAGTCTTTCTGTGGTTTAGGTGTCAAGGTGACCATGGACTCATGGAATGAGTATGCTAATGTCTGTTCTGTTTTTATTTTGTGGAGGAGTTTAAAGAGAATTGATATTATCTTATCTTCGAAGATCTTGTAGAGTTCTGTGCTGAATCCATCCTGCCCTGAGCTTTTTTGGTTGGGAGGCTTTTGATGACTTTCTCCATTTCATTAGGAGCTATAGGACTCTTTAATTCGTTTATGTGATCTTGGTACTGAATTTTATTTTTGAATTTATAAAGTAAAATTTAAGTGATTACATCTAAGTAGATGAGCTAGAGCTTTCTTCCCATGGCTTTAGTGTTCTTTTTGTGTTTTATTAATAATTACTTTCTCATCTGATAAAGTATGGTGGGCACTGTTGCCTCTTGCTCTAGTTTCAGAATGTTTTTATTTCAAATACACAAACAAGTGGGAAAAATCACTAGTGAAACATGCAGAAAGAATTTCAAAAGGGGAACTTTTCTAGTGACAGTGTGTTCAATGTGTTGTACTCCACACAGAAAGCTTACTGACATCAAGGGACTTGCCAATTTCATGTATATCTCTTAATATGTCACTATAAAATTGTTCATAGTTTCCTTGTCTGAATACTTTTTGAACAAATGTAGGGAGGCCGTGGAGATGGCTCTGTCATTAAGAGCACATACTGTTCCTGTAGAGGGCCAGATTTCAGTTCCTAGTCCCCACAGCATGCAGCTCCCAAATACCTATAATTCCAGCTTCACTGCCCACTCTTTTCTCCATGGTCACCTGCACACATGATGTATAGTCACAGAGACACATATACATAGACATAAATAAAGCAGTACAAATCTTTTTTTTTTTTTTTTTGTGGAACATTTTGTTTGGATATAGTGTGAAATTCAGTAAATTAAACATTTAAAAGACAGGGTAAAAACATAGGTATGAGGATAATAAGGAAGAAAGTGTGATCAAGGGGAAAAGGCCGAGTGGGTAGGAACCTGTGTTTTCATGGCCCATTTAGAATCCACTTGGATTTGCAGGCATAGAAACAACATTGTTTGAGGAAATCTTATCCTTAGCAGCAGCAGCAGCAGATCTGGTCTGTTTTTAATCTTAGAATGTAGCAGCAGTCAAGGGGTGGAGTTGGTCCTGAAGGATGTTAAGCTGATCTGAATTAGTGAGAGAGCTGGGTTAATTAATGCAAAGGTCCAGTCTAGCTGTTTTAGTTCTGCATCCCCCAAAACAGTGTCCAGAGTGGCAAGAGGAGAGGTGAGTTAAATGGCCCATGGCCCATCCGTCCCCTTTTAGAGATCATCCAAACTGCTTTCAGGAGTTTGGGGGTGTTGATCTTTTGGTAACTGCTTCCTGAATGACAGAAGGGAGATGAGGGGAACAGCAGTTGGAGTTCCTCATAAGCAGGCATCTAAGCGGCCAAGGTAACACTTAACAGTTGTCAAAGATCCAGAGCTTAAGCCAAGAGCCAATAACTGTACAACTTTGTACCATTAGGTGACAAAATTATATGACAAAACTTTTACATTAAGATTACCATGAGCTAAATGCAACTGCACAATTGGCTAATCCATGTGTTCTGTGGAAGGATAAGGTGACTGTAATAAGCCGTTTGCTACATTAACCTCCTGGATAAAGAACAAAAATCTGGAAGATTTGTAAAAGCAGTCAATTAAAATCACCATCCAATGAGTGAATCTTAACAGAAAGTATCTAAGTGATGTTCCTTCTTTTTAAATGTTGTCTTGGTCAGTGTTCTATTGTTGTAAAGAGACATCATGTCCACAGAAACTCTTACAAAAGAAAACATTTCACTGGGGCTGGCTTACAGTTTCAGAGGTTTAGACCATCACAGTCATGGTGGGAAGTACGGTGGCTTGGAGGCAGACATGGTGCTGGAGAAGGAGCTGAGAACTCTACATCTGGATCCAAAGGTAACAGGGAGTAACAGTGAGCCACGGAACCCTGCGATTCAGAGACCTCAAAGCCTGCCCCCCGCAGTAACACACCGTGGCCAACAAGGTCACACCTCCTAATAGTACCGCTTCTTATTGATGAAGCAGTCAAACACTTGAGTCTATGGTGGTCATTCCTATTCAAACCCACTACACAATGCACTTTGTATATATATTTTTAAATATTAACAATATTAGCCACTATTTATTGAAAAAAAAAGTATCTTAAGTAAAACACAGTTATTGGTTAGAAAAACTTTGATAAAGTAAAAAATTTAAAAATTGGGACTATTACTTTAAATGGCCATGCCTAGTATTTGAAAACATGACTTAATACCTATTTTATTTTTTTTTAAATTAATTTATTCATATTACATCTTGATTGTTAGCCCTTCCCCTGTTTCCTCCCATTCCTCCCTCCCTCCCACTTCCCCCCTTCTCCCCTCCCCTATGTCTGTGATTGAGGGAGACTTCTTCCCCCTATGTATGCTCTAAGATTATTGAGTCTCTTCTTGGTAACTTGCTATCCTTCTTCTGAGTGCCACCAGGCCTCCCCATCCAGGGGACATGGTCAGAAAAGGGGCACCAGAGTTCACGTGAGAATCAGATCTCACTCTCCACTCAACAGTGGAGAATATCGTGTTCGCCGGCTAGGTCTTGGTAGGGGTTCGAAGTTTACTGCCTATTTCTCCTTGGCTGGTGCCTTAGTTTGAGGAGGACCCCAGGACCCAGATCTGCCTGTCATAAAGTTCTTCTTGTAGGTTTCCAGGACCCTGTGGGTCCTGTTATTTCCCCATTCTTCCATGCTACTCTCGCCTAAAGTCTCAATAGGATGTCCTCTCCTCTGACCCACTTTCTTGGTAAGTAAGGTTTTTCATGGGACGTATCCCTTGGACTAGTGTTTTGATATAAGTGAGTATATACCGTTTGTCTCTTTTTGCTTCTGGGTGAACTCACTCATTATGATAATTTCTAGGTCAATCCATTTGTCCACAAATTTCGGGAATTCCTCGTTTTTAATAGCTGAGTAATACTCCATAGTGTAAATGTACCATAGTTTCTTAGTCCATTCTTCTACTGAGGGACACTTAGGCTGTTTCCATGTTCTGGCTATTGTGTATAAAGCAGCTATGAACATGGTTGAGCATATGTCCCTGTTGTGTGTTCGAGCATTTTCTGGGTATATTCCAAGGAGTGGGATAGCTGGGTCTTGAGGAAGCCCTATTCCCATTTTTCTGAGAAAACGCCAGATAGCTTTCCAAAGTGGTTGTACTAGTTTGCATTCCCACCAGCAGTGAAGGAGTGTTCCTCTCTCTCCACATCCTCGCCAACATGTGGTGTCATTTGAGTTTTTGATCTTAGCCATTCTGATGGGTGTAAGATGGAATCTCAGTGTCGTTTTGATTTGCATTTCTCTGATGCCTAACGAGGATGAGCATTTCTTTAAGTGTTTCTCAGCCATTTGATATTCCTCTGTTGAGAATTCTCTGTTTAGTTCTAAGCCCCATTTTGCAATTGGGTTGTTTGGTTTTGTGGTGTTTAATTTCTTGAGTTCTTTATATATTTTGGATATTAAACCTTTGTCAGATGAAGGGTTGGTGAAGATCTTTTCCCAGTCAGTAGGCTGTCGCTTTGTTCTCTTGACAGTGTCTGCTGCCTTACAGAAGCTTCTCAGCCTCATAAGGTCCCATTTATTAATTGTTGACATTAAGGCCTGGGCTGTGGGTGTACTGTTCAGGAAGTTGTTTCCTGCGCCTATGTGTCCCAGGCTCTTCCCCACTTTTTCCTCTAACTGAGTTAATGTCTCTGGTTTTAAGTTGAGGTCTTTAATCCACTTGGACTTAAGTTTTGTGCATGGTGACAAATAAGGGTCTAATTGCATTTTTCTACATGTAGACATCCAGTTAGACCAGCACCATTTGTTGAAGATGCTATCATTTTTCCATTGAATAGATTAGGCTTCTTTGTCAAAAATCAAGTGAGCAAATGTGTGTGGGTTCATCTCCGGGTCTTCAATTCGATTCCATTGATCCACCAGCCTATTACTTTGCCAGTACCATGCTGTTTTAATTACTGTTGCTCTGTAGTACAGCTTGAGATCAGGTATGGAGATTCCTCTGGAGGATCTTTTATTGTATAGGATTGTTTTTGCTATTCTGGGTTTTTTATTTCTCCATATGAATTTGAGAATTAATCTTTCAATATCTTCAAAATATTTTGTAGGTATTTTGATAGGGATTGCATTGAATTTGTAAATTGCTTTTGGTAAGATGGCCATTTTTACTATGTTAATTCTCCCGATCCATGAACAAGGTAAATCCCTCCATCTTCTGATGTCATTTTCAATCTCTTTCTTCAAAGGTTTGAAGTTTTTTTCAAATAAGTCCTTCACTTGCTTGGTTAAAGTTATTCCTAGATATTTTATATTGTTTGTGGCTATCGTGAAGGGAGTAGTTTTCCTAATTTCTTCCTCTGCCTGTTTGTCATTTGTATACAGAAAGGCTACTGACTTTTTCGAGTTTATTTTGTATCCTGCCAATTTGCTGAAGGTGTTTTTCAGCTGCAGGAGTTCTCTGGTGGAGTTTTGGGGATCGCTTATGTACACTATCATATCATCTGCAAATAGGGATAATTTGACTTCTTCCTTTCCCATTTGGATCCCCATGATCTCCTTTTGATGTCTTATTGCTCTGGCTAGAACTTCAAGAACTATATTGAAGAGATATGGGGACAGAGGGCAGCCTTGTCTGGTTCCCGATTTTAGAGGGATTTCCTTGAGTATCTCTCCATTTAATTTAATGTTGGCTGTTGGTTTGCTGTAAATAGCCTTTATTATGTTTAGATAAGTGCCTTGTATTCCCGATCTCTCCAGAACTTTAAACATAAATGGGTGTTGGATTTTGTCAAATGCTTTTTCTGCATCAAGAGAGATGATCATGTGGTTTTTCTCTTTCAGTTTGTTTATATGATGGATTACATTGATGGATTTCCGTATGTTAAACCATCCCTGCATGCCTGGAATGAATCCTACCTGGTCATGGTGGATAATGTCTTTGATATGCTGTTGTAATCGCTTTGCGAGTATTTTGTTGAGTATTTTTGCATCAATGTTCATAAGAGAAATTGGTCTGAAATTCTCTTTTTTTGTTGGGTCTTTGTGAGGTTTAGGTATCAATGTAATTGTGGCCTCATAGAAGGAATTTGGTAATGTTCCGTCCATTTCTATCTTTCGGAATAGCTTGACTAGTATCGGTATTAACTCCTCTTTGAAGGACTGGTAGAATTCTGCGCTGAAGCCATCTGGCCCTGGGCTTTTTTTGGTTGGGAGACTATCAATGGTTGCTTCTATTTCTATAGGCGAAATAGGGCTATTTAATTTGTTTATCTGGTCTTGGTTCAATTTTGGCAAATGGAATCGGTCGAGAAATTTGTCCATTTCCCTTAAATTTTCGAATTTTGTGGCATAAATGCCTTTAAAGTAGGTTCTTACGATTCTTTGTATTTCTTCAGTATCTGTTCTTATGTCTCCCTTTTCATTTCTGATTTTGTTAATTTGGATAGTGTTTCTCTGTCTTTTCGTTAGGTTGGCTAACGGTTTGTCTATCTTGTTAATTTTCTCAAAGAACCAGCTCTTGGTTTTGTTGATTCTTTGGATTGTTCTCTTTGTTTCTAATTTATTGATTTCAGCCTTGAGTTTGATTATTTCTAGGCGTCTACTCCTCTTGGGTGTTTCTGCTTCTTTTTTTTCTAGAGCTTCCAGATGTGTTGTTAAGTTGTTTATGTGGGATGATTCCATTTTCTTTTTAAAGGCACTTAGTGCTATGAATTTTCCTCTTAGCACTGCTTTCAGTGTGTCCCACAAATTTGAATATGTTGTTCCATCATTTTCATTGAGTTTCAGGAAGTCTTTAATTTCTTCCCTTATTTCTTCCATGACCCATGTGTCATTAAGTAGAAAGTTGTTTAGTTTCCACGTGTTAGTATGCTTTTTGTTATTTCTGTTGTTGTTGAAGTCCAGCCTTAGACCATGGTGATCTGATAAGATACAAGGTATTATTTCAATCTTCTTGTATCTGTTGAGGTTTGCTTCGTGACCAACTATGTGATCAATTTTAGAGAATGTTCCATGGGGTGCTGAGAAAAAGGTATACTCCTTTGCGTTTGGGTGGAAAGTTCTGTAGATATCTGTTAGATCCATTTGATTCATGACATTGGTTAATGAGGTTATTTCCTGGCTTAGTTTTTGAATCAAAGACCTATCCTTGAGTGAAAGTGGGGTATTGAAGTCGCCCACTATTAATGTGTGGGTATCAATAAGTGGGGCAAGCTTTGTTAATAACTCTTTTACAAATGTGGGAGCCCTTGTATTTGGAGCATAGATGTTCAAAATCGTGATGTCTTCCTGGTTGACTTTACCTTTGACGAGTACGAAGTGTCCATCCTCATCCCTTTTGATTAATTTTGGTTGAAAGTCTATTTTATTAGATATTAGAATGGCTACCCCAGCTTGTTTCTTGTGACCATTTGCTTGGAATATTTTCCCCCAACCCTTTACTCTGAGGCAATGTCTGTCCTTGTGGTTGAGATGTGTTTCTTGAATGCAGAAGAATGTTGGGTCGTGTTTATGCAACCACTCCATTAGTCTGTGTCTTTTTATTGGAGAATTGAGACCATTGACATTGAGAGATATTAATGACCAGTGATTGGTAAGTCCCTTCATTTTTGGTATTTGTAAGAGTCAAGATTTTGTGAGGTTGTGATTTTGCAATGGTATAGTTACCCATTTCCTATGTAGTTTTGGTTGTAGACCAGTTGGGGTAGAGTTTTCCTTCTAGTAACTTCTGTAAAGTCGGATTTGTGGCTAGGTACTGTTTGAATTTGTTTTTGTCATGAAATATCTTGTTTTCACCATCAATGGTTATTGATAATTTTGCTGGATATAGTAGTCTTGCCTGGTATCTGTGTTCTCTTAGGATTTGCAGAACCCCTGTCCAGGCCCTTCTGGCTTTCATGGTCTCTGCTGAGAAGTCAGGAGTAATTCTGATAGGTTTGCCTTCATACGTTACTCGGCCTTTTTCTCTTGCCGCTTTTAATATTTTTTCCTTGTTCTGTATATTTTGCGTTGTTATTATTATGTGACGGGAAGATTTTCTTTTCAAGTCTATTCTGTTTGGTGTTCTGTAGGCCTCTTGTATGCTCGTATGCATCTCCTTCTTCAAATTGGGGAAATTTTCTTCTATTATTCGATTAAAGATATTTTCTGGACTGTGGAGTCGGTTGCCTTCTCTTTCCTCTATCCCTATTATTCTCAAGTTTCGTCTTTTCATGTTATCTTTTATTTCATGAATGCTTTGTGTCAGGAGCTTTTCAGATTTAGCATTTTCCTGGATGGTTGATTCCAGTTCTGCGATTGTATCTTCAAGTCCCGATATTCGTTCTTCCATCTCTTGCAATCTGTTAGATAATGCCACCTCTGAGATCTTTGTTTTCTTCTTTGATGCCTCTTGATCACGTTTTTCTTCTGTGTGTTCCTGTATCATAGCTTCCATTTTTATCTTCATGTCTTGGACTGTTTTAATGATTTCCTTCATCTGGTTATTTATATTTTTCTGAAATTCTTCAAATGCCTCTTTATATGATTCTTTTAACTCTTCAGCCCTCTTGTTTGCCTCCTCCTGCAATTGTTTACAGTTTTTAATGGTTTCTTCCTTTATCATTGTCTTTACTAGGGCTTTAAGGTCCTTTTCTTGACTATCCATTGCTGTTAGGTTCTCCAGGTTGTTTTCATTGGGAATGCTGGGATCTGGAGATGCCAAACTGTTTTGGTTTTTGTTAGCATTCTTTCGTTGTCCTCTTGTCATTTTGATGTCTCTGATGTTGGAAGATATTTTGTAGTGACCTTCGCTGGTTGAGAGTGGTTAATTGATGACTGATTATAGGTCAGGTGCTCTTGCCTGTGGGGATCAAGGAGTATTTCTGTGGAACAGGTAGTTGATCTGGTTTCCCTTCTGGTGATTTTCCTCTGCACCGTGGGCTCCCGGCTGAGTCATCCAAAGTAGATTTCTCTTTGGATTTTACTGCTGTGATTCAGATCAGCAGTTTTGGGACCTAGATTAAGGTCCACACACAGACGTTCTGGTTGTGTAGGTTGATCTCTGCTGCCTGTCCTTCCTGTGGCTTTGTAGTCAAGATCCCAGGTAAATCAGATCTTCTGGAGGTGTAGCTGTCTTTTAGGTCTGTCTCTATACCCTGTAGAGGTGTTCACCTTCTCCCAGAACTCTATGCCTGGAGGGACCAAGGTCGCTCCTGGTCCGCAATTAGATACTGCAAGCAAGACCCACGTTTTTTCTCTTGATATTGTGAGATTGCCTGCCTTGTTTGGGCCAAGAGCCCCTGATAAGCTCTCTATTCCAGGGAGTGCAGGACCAGTGCCTTGTGACTGGGTGGGTAGGCACAATAGCAGGAAAGCTGTGCAGAGCTCTGGAGAAAGCCCGTGGGTTGGAACCAGATCTTCCCGCCGAGCTCTGATGCTCCACTAATGCTCTGGGTCAGCAATTAGACACTGCAAACACGACCCACCCAAGTCTCGACTCCCGATAATGTGAGAGTGCCTGCCTTGGTCGGGCCAGGGGCCCCGGATGGCTCTCTAGTTCAGGGAGTGCAGGGCCAGTGCCTTGTTACTGGCTGGGTAGGCACAATCGCGGTGCAGAGCTCTGGAGGAAACCCGCGGGTCGGAACCAGGTCTTCCCGCCGGGCTCTGATGCTCCACTAATGCTCTGGGTCAGCAATTAGACACTGCAAACACGACCCACCCAAGTCTCGACTCCCGATAATGTGAGAGTGCCTGCCTTGGTCGGGCCAAGGGCCCCGGATCGGCTCTCTAGTTCAGGGAGTGCAGGGCCAGTGCCTTGTTACTGGCTGGGTAGGCACAATCGCGGTGCAGAGCTCTGGAGGAAACCCGCGGGTTGGAACCAGGTCTTCCCACCGGGCTCTGACGCTCAGCTATCGCTCTAGGCAAGACCCACGTCTCCTGATATGTCTGTGGAAGCAGTTCCAAGCTGACTTCTCACTGCCGCTGTTTGCAGGCTCAATCCACTATGATTGGTGTTAGGTTGGGCCCTGGATAGCCAGCGAGCTGCAGTCCCTCCACCTGTTGGGACCCTCCGCCTGCGTTTCCACTCGCCCCAGGCGGGTGATCTCTGCAGTTTGGGGTGGTGTGGAAGGAGGAATCCTAGGGCAGATTTCCCCTCTTCATTGAGACTCCTGGCTAGAGTCTCCGGAAAATCCCTCCCCAAACAGCGAGTCGGTGCTTTCTATGCAGCTGTAGTTTGCATGTGGATTCCGTTCTAGAGTTTGGGGAGTGCGTTTTGCACCTCCGGGATGTTTGTCCCCGGGGAGGGGGATGGGCCCCCTGTTTGGACTGCAGTCTTTGGGGCCCCACTCACCTACAGTTCTCAAAGTCCAGCAATCTGTTTCTCTATTTATGTCCCTGGTCTTCTCGGAGTAGATCAGATACGCGGCTTATTGGTCGACGCCATCTTGGAATCTCCAGAAAGAATTTCAAAAGGGGAACTTTTCTAGTGACAGTGTGTTCAATGTGTCGTACTCCACACAGAAAGCTTACTGATATCAAGGGACTTGCCAATTTTATGTATATCTCCTAATATGTCACTATAAAATTATTCATAATTTCCTGCTCTGAATACTTTTTTAACAAATGTAGGGAGGCTGTGGAGATGGCTCTGTCATTAAGAGCACATACTGTTCCTGTAGAGGGCCAGATTTCAGTTCCTAGTCCCCACAGCATGCAGCTCCCATAATTCCAGCTTCACTGCCCACTCTTTTCTCCATGGTCACCTGCACGCATGATGTATAGTCACAGAGACACTTATACATAGACATAAATAAAACAGTAGAAATCTTTTAGAAATTAAAGTGAACATACTGTATATGACAGGAGCTGTGCTGGAGGACAGCAAGTTTGAGGACAGATCTGTTGCATTTACCAGCTTAAATTAATACAACAAGCTTTCCTTTGTGCTTATTTGTTAGTTTTTATGATTGTTTTATTTAGTTACAGGGTGTTGGGATGACACAGAGGACTCAGGTTGAGGACAGAGAACAAATGGTTAAACTCAAATTTCTCTTCAAACTACTCCTGTAGATTGAATTTAAGCTATCCAGCATGGTGGCCAGTGTGTTTACATGCTGAGTCATAATGCCAGGCCTATTTTATTTACTTACTCTTTGAGTCAATGTTTGTCTATGTATTTTTATCTGTCCTGGTACTCACTCAGTAGACCAGGTAGCCTCAGATTCACATAGATCTGCCTTGTCTCTACATCCTTCATTCTGAACTTGAAGGCATGTGGCACCAAACCTGATCTATTTATTATTGGTTTTAGCAGTCGGATGTGTTCCAGGCTAGCCTCTTCCTTCTAATCTATGTAGCTGAAAATGATTCAGACCTCTAGATCGTCCTGTCCACCACTACAAAGTGCTATGATTTAACGTGTCTACCTTAACGGATTCCTTTGGTGGCTAATGTTTTTTTTTGAAACATGTCTCACTATGTGGCCCAGACTGACATGAATTTTATTAGGTATCCCAAGATAGCCATAAAACAAAGGCAATTTTCCTGTCTCAGTATTTCATCTGTAGGAATTGTCAGGATGTTTAACTATGCTTGTAAATTTTCTTACTTCATTGCTTTGTCGAGAAATGCCATTAGAATTAGCACTTAATGGAAAACTCTTCCCTTCTATTAATTTCTCATTTCACTTGAGTATTGAGAAATCTCTGGCATCATTTCCAAGCTGTGTGATTTTTAGTTAAAGCTCATACGGGTTCCTCAAAGTTCTCAGAATCCTTTGGTGGCCTGTTATCCATCTTGGCTTGCAGAATGTCATTGTGTCTTGTCCTTGGGAATAACCTCTGAATGAGCAGCCATCAGATCAGCATACACACTGGGTTCCTCTGGACCTTCCCTTGCCTGGGATGGAGAAGCTGCAGCTTTCCCTGTGCTGAGGGTTCTGATGCAGAGCTGGGCATAGGTAACAACCTCAGGCTCCCTGGATTTGGCAGCCTGCAGTGGGAGAGAGTGAGAGGATTGTGTATGCTTGGCTTGGGAGAATATGTAGGTCTTTGAAGGACAGGACCCACCTGACTTTGCACCTCTCTGTCCTCTTCTGCTTGTCCACCTTTTGTCTTCAGACATTCACTTGACATGGCAGAAGTTAAGGGTGTTCTTTCCTTCCTGATCCTGGAGGTTTTCACTTGGGTATATGTCTCTTCCTGCAGGTCTTCCTCAGGTAGTCTCTGTTGGAGGGAGGTAGTGAGGTACAGATAGTGTCTCCATGCTCCCCTGGGCATCTCCTCTGACAAGTTTCCCACAGAATGGCTAGAGTGAATCATTTAAATTACTGGCTCCCTGGTGGGCTATTGATGGTCTTCCTTTCTACAGTCGAGGCTTATCCTGACACTCTATCTAGCCCTTGCTGTCTTAAATTCAACCATACAGCCCATCTTCATCAAAACACATTTCTGGGGGATGGAGATATTACCCCATGATTAAGAGTAGGAGTTACACTTGCAAAGGACCTAAGTGTGGTTCCCAGAACCCACATGGCAGCCTCTAATCAACTGTACCTCTAGTTTCTGGGTATTGGACACACACTACTAGCCTCTGTGCGAGTATTGCAGGCATGCGATGCAGAGACATATATACAGACAAAACACACATACACAAAAAATAAACTATAAAGCGATCCTCCATATTCTGCCCAGTTTCCTTTGGTTTTACTCTGTCCCATACCTATATTTGCTGGCCACTTAGATGTCTCTGTGGTTTTCTCTACCCATGGATTCCCCTTAGTAAGACAACCAGACAGATGCGTAAATGCCAAAAAGGGCATCAGATGAAGGAACCGTGTAATCAAAAGAAACAGAGGAGAAAGAGAGGCCATAAATCACATGGTATATGTTCTTGCAGAGGGAGGGAGAGGACAGCATTGGAAATTGCTTAGGGCTGAGAGAAGGAGAACAAAAAAAGGTTCCCTGCACTTATATGCACCATAAGTTTTATCACTGCCAATGGGGACCAGGATCTCAACCAACTGTCTAGATCCATACCATCTATAGGTCGAGCTTCCTCCACTGAAGCATCTGTCATAGCTGAACAACCAGCTTGTCTCCTGACCAGGGTCAAAGGATGTCTCTGATCTCTATTTTCATATCTTTCTTGCTCCAGGGGGTATAGAGAACCAGGGAGTGCTGTGATTATGACTGCACCCATAGTGTGAAATTCAGACCCTCACAGTGAACACCCCATGTCTTCTCAACCACCCCTGCAGTTCTGAGACCTCAGACACCCCCCAACCCAGGATTCTCCTTCTCTCACAATGGCTTTCTTCCTGGGTGGCAGCAGCTGGGCTCGACCTAGAGAAAAAGAGATGTCAGTTTTCAGTGTGATGCATCAAACAGGCACATGTCTATATCTCTATTCATGATTTATCTCTTCTAGGGGCATCTGTCCCTGGTGACTGGCTCTGCAACTCTTGCGCGGAGTTGCAATTCTGTCTCTTTCTGGGCTGCAAAGAGAGGAGTCTTATTTAGGAGAGTGGCAAGCCCCTCCACCAGGCATGAGCAGGGAAGAAGGGAAGCTACTTTACAACTCAAGGGCAGGTGAGCAAATATCTCTGAACATGGTACAGTTTATAGAACAGCTGACTTTGCACAGGTGCTGATATTAAGTGCTTTCTGAGATCTGCAAGTGTTTGTAAGCTACCCTGCCCCAGATTGAGGTTTCCCTGAGGCTGACATCCTGAAACCCTGTTTGGCTGTTCATAGGGGAACCTACCACCTCCTGAGACCCAAGTTGCCCACACTCTCCTCACCGTTCTTCCTGAATTTTCGTTGATGCCTTCTTTGGAGAAGGAGAAAGATGAGGATGATGAGGAGCAGGAAAAATGTCACAGAGACTCCTATTAGAGACGTCGGATAACTTCGCCGTTCTGTGGCACAAGTGACATCATAAGTGGGGACCACTGCTGCTTCCCTGAGCACCTACTGTGTGACAGACACATGCTGGGTCTTTACAGTCACCTTCTCTCATGATCACAGTTATGAAACAAGGAGTTGTCTTTTTTCCTACCCAGAAATACACCTGCCTCAGCTTACCTGACTGGAAGTGGCAGAGCTGGGAGTTGAACTGAAGGACTCTGAATTTCAGCCCGGTTCTCTTGCCTGGAACTGAGCTCCATGATTTAGAGGGATGGAGCCTGAATGTCCTGCCATATCCATGTGTCCCACCCTTAAGCATGTACCACACTGTGCGACCGACCCACTGCAGAGTCCTCCTGTGTCAGGAGAGGCCATACCCATGGCCAGCATGGGGAAAACACTTAGACATGTGGGTCAGTTTTCCCTTTTTTTATTCATTGACACAGCAGCCCATAAATTGAAAGGTTTTTTCAAGTTAGAATCTCCCAAAACTTCTGTATAAAGCCTATAACAAGCTACTGCACATTGTGGAAAGACATTCCAGCCAAGGATTTATTTAGACTTCTGGGTTCTCTCCATGTTTCTGGAGGTTTGTTTTCATAGCCTTAGAGGCAGGATGGGGATTGTGAGTGTTGGTTCTTTTCTCTCAAAGTCATCCAATTGCCCCCCTGTTCATTCTGAGCCTACATCTCTTTTTCTCTGGATGGACGGAAGTTGGCCAAGGAGCGGCTAGAGTTCTGCTTGAAGTCAACTTTACCCTCTTTGTAATGAGCAAATTTGCCATAGTTGATGTCAGAGGAATACTGTAGGGTGAGGCCCATTCCAGGGTTCTGGATATGGCCTTGATGAGTCAGCAGAGATGGCTTCTTGGCCAGCCCTAGAGGGAAGATGACAACCTAGGGACTAAGGAGTTGATTTTTATGAAAACCATGTACCCTCCCATCCTGCCCTGCACATGTCACTGCTTCTTCCCCAGTGTGGAGCACTGGTTCAGAAACCAGCCTCTCCATTCAGTCTTTCTCTACCTGAGACTCCCCAGAGGAGCAGGCCTGTATCAAAGGGCTTAATGTCTCATAAATAGATTGGTGAATGACAGGCTCACTTACCTGAGATGTGTATTTCCAGGGGCTCACTGGGTACTGACCACAACTGTGGAGTATTATTGTAGTACCCATAGCATCTGAATGTCCTTGTGTGGCTTGGAGTCATGAGTTCCATAACGAAAGTGGCTTGGTACTGTTCACTAGAGGGTATATATTGCGAATCCACAGAGCTAGAGAACTTTTGATCTTCCTTGGTGAGAATGAACTTATCGTATCGCTTCTGTGAGACACAGAGGAGGGTTACGTTTCCTGAGGTCACCACAGGGCTGGGCAGGGCTGACAAGCTGGGTTTAGCATAGTTGTAAATTCCTAGGATAGAGGGAGACTGACTGTTACATGGGCTCACACAGACACAACGTTCCCCAGGGCTAGTCAATGGGAGGCGAATACTCCTGGGAGCAGAGGCTGGGCCAGAGTCTCTGACTGTGCACTCACCTGTCACCACCAGTTCCAGGGTGTCACTGCATTCTGACCAACCAGCTGAGCTGTAAGAGTAACAGTGATATTGCCCTGCATGTTCTGCTGTCACATTATGGATGGAGAACTTGGCCTTGTTCCCAGGTTCCTCCGGGGTCTGTGTTCTCCAGGGTTTTGGGCTTCCCTCTTTGTGCAGTACATGCATTTCTGTGTCTGGAGCTCCTTGACACCAGATGGTTATAGAACTCTTGAAAGCAATGACAGAGCTTGGCTCAGCCTTAATGATGGGTTTCTGGAGGTTCCCTGCAAGGAGAGAAGGAGGTGGTTCTGTTTGAATGTCTCCAATAATGGTCACTGTGGAACACTGCATGTAAGCTCAACAGGAGTAGCAGATCTCCACATACAGACTTATCTCTCTCCAGCTCATCCTGGTTTTGCTATCACCTTTTGCATTATAATGTTTCTCGGGTCCCACTGTTTTCCATGCTCCCTGTCATTGGGCTAATTGGTTCTGGTTCATCAAACACTCCACACATCAGGGTCCCTAAGCACCTGTGTCATTTCAACATCATTCTGGGGCTTTTTACCTGAGAACAGGAGCTCCAGAGGGTCACTAGGTTCTGACCACACCTGTGGGCAGTTCCGGTCACTGCTGTAGCACCTGAATGTCCATCTCTGGTTGGAGGTCACTGGACCCACAGAGAATGAGGCCTGGGACTTCTTGAAGTGACTGTACTGTGAATCCTGCCTTGAGGAGAGCTTCTGTGGCCCTTCCTTAATCAAAATGAACCTGTCATATTGTTTCCCTGTGGCACACTGGAGGGTGACCTTCCCTCCTGAGGTCACTACAGGCCTGGGCTGGGCTGACAAGCTGGGTTTACTGTATGCTCCTAGGAGAGAAGGAGGAATCTGTTATGTGTGGGGCCTTATTTTCCTCCAGGGCTGTGATGTTGTGCTGCATCGCTGAGAGCAGACTGAATTCATAACAGAGAAGGCTGAGGACAGTATATTTTTCCTCTCACCTGTCACCACCAGCTCCAGGACGTCACTGTACTCTGACCACTCATCATAGATCTTATAGTAACAGTGATAGTGCCCTGCATGGTGCTGGTCAACTCTTGCGATGGAGAATTCAGCCTTGTTCCCAGGCTCAGGGGGAATTTCAGTGCGCCATGGATCTGGGCTTCCCTTTTTATATAGAGAGTAATTTTTGGCTCCTGTGGTCCCCTCACACAAGAAGGTCACCCTGCTCTGCATGGAGACCACAGAGTCTGGTTGTGCTCTGAGGACAGGGATAGGGTGGAACTCTGCAGAAAAATGAGCATTTAGTTCCCAGGGCATCCATCCTCAGATTGAACTTCTCAACCCCGTGACCCTCCAGCCATCTGCACCATTAGCACACATGTGGTTGTTTCCACACTCGCTGCCAATGATGGCTCCTGGATATGAAGAGAAGAGCAGGTCAGGAGAGCTGTAGACACTTACCTGCCAGTACTGGTGTCCTGAGGTCTAGAGTCAATCCTGCAAGAGAATTTCTTGTGAGAGGCTCGTTCCTCTCCTCTGTAGAGCCACCTAAGGTCTGGGTGTTGCCTGATGGATGAGTGCTTGGCTCTCATCGGGTCATTCCTAGACCACAGTATCCTCCCCGTCTTCCCAACTCACCCAGACAGAGTAGGACTGTGAGGATGAAGGCCATGGCCTATCATTCAAGAGGCTGCAATTCTGCTTGAGGACAGAGCTACAGAGCCTGTCAGGAGGGACAGCAAACAGGGTGTGGTGCTTGGAAGCTGAGCACTCCTCATGAGATGGCTGTACTTCAGCACCCACAGGAAGCGGAAATGCAGACCTCACTTCGCCAATGCTGTTTATATCAGGCAGTGGATCTTCTGCAATTAGGTCTTACAGAGATGACATTTCTACATCACCATCAACATCTGCCTCACCTCTCCTCATTATACTCAGAGCCATATGGTAGATGACGTATAAATTTTTCATCTTTTGCTTTATTGCTTTTCTTTTCTTTTCTTCTTTTTTTTTTTTTTGCTTTATTGCTTTTCAAAGCAAAGTTCTCTGTGTAGCCCTGGCTGTCTTAGAACACACTCTGTTGACCAGATTGGCCTACAACTCATAGTGATCTACTTTCCTCTGACTCCAAAGTGCTGAGATTAAAGGAATGTGCCATGAAGCCTTGCTGTCCAACAATTTCTTCTAATCTTCTGAATCGTTCTCATTCTCAGGCTTGTTCTGTTCTCTCAATTACCCTCTCTCTGTAAATATGTCCTGGGAAAGTTTCCTCCTCTCTTTGTCACTCTCTTTCTCTCTGTCCCTTCCTCCTCCTTACCTGGCTCCCTTTATTTCTCTTTCTCTCTCTCTCCCTCCTTCCTCCTCCCTTTCCTTCCTTTCTTTCACCTTTCCTGTCTCCTCTCCTACCTTGTCTCTCTCTCCCTCTCTTACCCCAGTCTGCCCCCCTGCATTATCGCTTATGGAGCTTCCCTTTCCACTTTTCTCCAGAGAGTTGGGTGAATTCTATTCTGTCAAATGTTTCCCTAATTTTTCACTTTTTTGCCATTCAATTAGACATCATTTTCAAATTATCTTTGCTGTCATTGTTAGGGCAAAGGCTTGTACTGCCACTCCTGGAAGTAAGATTTTCTTTGTTGCAATTTTTTCTATAACAAGCTGGCCTCGAGCTCAGTTCTCATTTCCTCTGTCTCAAAGACTAAAGGTGTGTAAGTATTCCAGCTGGATCTCACAGATTTGGAAGGTCTTTGGATATGATCTCTTGCCAAAGCAGCCATATTCTCCATTAAGTCTTTTACAGTTCATTTTCACATTTTTTTGTGAAATATTTTTCTTTCTAATATTTTAACTATTTCTGAGGAGGGGCTTACTGTATATATCTGCAAAGAATAAATATTAAAAATTCTTTTCCTCATGCCTGTTGGGTGTGTTGGCACATGCCTTTAATCCCAGCACTTCGATAGCAGAGGCCAACGGATATTTTTGAGTTGGAGCTAGCCTGTTCTAAAAAGGGAGTCCAGGATTGCCAAGGCTATACAGAGAAACCCTGTCTCAAAAACAAAACAGAACAAAAGAAAAATATTTTCCTTATAGTCTGAAGTGATGAAGTACCATTGAGCACCACTATTTCTGTGTGTTTGGTGTTTTTTCTTTTTGTATTTTTTATGTGTTTAATTTCCATTATAACTTTCAAATTACATTTGTGAATTATCTGTGTATTTTTTAGTGAGTTTGTGTGTATATACATCCATGCATTTGTGTCAAAACACCTGTGTGGAGGTCAGGGGACAACCTGAGCAACAAATTTTCCTCGTATAATGTGAATCCTGTAGGTCAGACTCAGGTTTCAAAGTTGATAGAAAGAAAGTGTACTCCAATGTGGAGGAATGTCTTGGGTGGATGTAACAACTGTCAATAAGTCTCTGTTTAGCCATCAGCTGGGCAGAAGTACAAGTAGTAGAAGGTGTGACTTTGGGGAGAATGGTAGTAGTGAGGAGTTGACAGTTAAGAGTGGACAGTTGATGGCGGGAGGTGGAGAGAAGCCACCCAAAAAGGTCAGATTGGCAAGTGCTTGTGATTTATGTAGATTATGAGGATTAGAGTAGTTTATTGTTAGATTGCTAGCAGTTTAGATTATACCGAGTGTGGCACTTGCAGCTTTGCACTAGGCTTCCTGGGCCAAGTAGATACAATTACTGTAACAGTCTGAGCCAGCGCAGTGGCCCAACACTATCATCATTTTCCTTGCTTTTTCTGCTTCTGTCAAAAAATTATTTGGTCTTGGGTGTCCTGATCCAAGAGGTCCACAGGTTTTGTTTGGCTTTCTTGGAAGCTAGTTTGTTAGTGTGTTTGGACTGCCTTCTGCTACTTGGTTTGCAGGGTGTCCACAACTCCAAGTGCTGGGAAGGTATCCCAGCCATGAGGTAGAACAATGTCCCAAGAGTATTCTGAGGAACATGAGTCCAGGTATCTCACAGCTCTGAAAGGAGGCTTCTTCAACATAGACGATGCAGCCCCGAGGGAGGCTTCTGACAATTATCTGAGGTACTGAGGAGCCTAGGAGCCTGATCTCCACTGCTTCTTCATTTCTACTTTCTCCTCTTCTGCTTCTGACCAGAGAGTCACAGCAGGCAGTAAATCTCTTAAAAGAAATGTATTGGATGTACGGATCCAAGACTGTCTGCTTCTGCTCCCTGGAGAAGTCAACAGGAATAAGGGAAAACATAGCCTTTATATAGTGTTCCTTAGCCTGCAGAACTTTCGGGGGGAAGGGATTTCCTGTGTGTGGATTGGTGGAATTTCAAACCTGTGCTTGGGGAAGCCCTGGCATTTGGGTTTGTGTTTTTCCTACAGATATTTTACTGTAAATTTGCATGGTCTTGTCTGAGTCCTAATGAGGAGCTGAAGCTGTCAGTTAAAGAGGTCTAGGGGTGGTGTCTGGCCTGTTGGAGATTTCTCAGACAAAGGTCTGACCACTTTTCTGCTTTGAGTGGTTAAAAAAGTTGACAAAGTTTTCAAAACTTATAAAGATTCTACTGACATTGTCATCATAATGGACAGCTCCAATGGCAGTAGCAGTTGGCATTCTGAGTCAAAAAAGGTGTCCAGGTTTTCATTCCACTCTGATGATGCAGTGATAGTCACCATGGAGAGCTCCCACTGGGACACTAAGAAGAACCACCATTTTGGCTACTGGTTCCACACCCCAGGGCAGAAAGGTGGGACTGACTGCTCCAAGAAATGGAGGAGGCCTGGCAGTGAGCCACTTGAAATTTTAGTGGCCAAGTGTTCATAGATCTTTGGGCTGGTGGTGTAGTGGGCTGTAGGGTATTGGAGGAAGGGCAGAGAACTGCCTGCAGCTTGTGGAAGGTAGCATGTCACACGGCTGGGGGACACCCTGTATTGCTTAAGTTTTGGGGTAGCTGCAGGCCACTGTAGCTTGGACATGGACTGCTGCAGCTTGGGGATGGGTGCCATAGCATTGGGGTAGATCACTATTAAAGACCAATGCTGACCCTTAAGGTAGAGCACCATGGCTCTCTCCTCATGGTATCAGGCTCAGGGCCACATGTAAGACCCTTTGATGTAGGTATGACCTAAGCAGCAGGTGAAACCTTAAAATACCGTCACAATATAGCCCTGGCTTATGCTGCTTTCTTCAATAACTGAACAATACACTGATATTTTCTATCTTCTACAGCTACTTAATAACCTCTGTTTGACCATGTCTCTCAACTGTGGGTCAAAATACAATCACGGAATATTCATTCTGACAAAGGAATGAGAACAAATCATGGGTCTTATTGCACCCTTACACTCAAACCAAGTCCAAAGGTACAAGGAGTGTTCATCCTTGGTCCATTAGTGCTGACCTACTGATGAGCATGCAGATGTTCTATTTAATGAAAAAAAAAGTCCTGAGATGTGGTCAATGCTCAGAGACCCACTTGCAGATTCTTGTATGAATAGAGGAAATCCAAACCCTTAATCAATTATTTCCTGATCTGAGGGTGTTGCTCAGAAGCTTCTTCAGAGGAGAAGGATGGTTAGAATGTGAATGTGTGGAGCTGAGTTCTCCCATGGCAGAGTGTGAGAGTGAGGGAAACCTGCATAAGAATGTTTGAGATGGTAGGTTTACGGAAAGAATGAACTGCCTAGCTCTGTCTCCTTGTGTCAGCAGGAACATTCAGGAATTTACCACTAGTGATGTAGAAATATCAACCTAGGAATTTGAGATACAAGTGTTCATGTGTCTTTCTGATATCAATTATGATGACTTAACTCATCCAAATATTTAGAAAAACAGCACCCTTTGTTTCCTGGTTAAATTCTCTACACTGGTATCCCTAAGGTTGACTTATCAGTTGGATCTCTGAGCAGTACCAGGGGAGAAGGAAAACCTTTGATAGACATACTACTCTTCTCCCAAAGACATGTTGAGCAACCTGTTACAGATGAGGAATCCACCCAATCTAGGCAGAAGCTCAGAGCTGACACAGGTGCCACTGAGCAATTCTAGAAGGTCATGGCTATAGAACGGGATGGCTTCTCAGATAAGGAGGCAGTGAATAGCATTGTGATGCGAGTGTACAAGTGAGAGGAAACACAGACACACAAGTTCTCAGAAGCAGGCCATGGTGAGATTTCAGGTGAGAACAATGTGGGAAGCTCATAACTCACTCTTATCTATCAAACATTTCTTTTTTCTTTAACAAGTATAGATGAATGCATTATTATTGATATATATGCCAAGCAAATT
This sequence comes from Acomys minous, assembly GCF_964271855.1. Taxonomy (NCBI): domain Eukaryota; kingdom Metazoa; phylum Chordata; class Mammalia; order Rodentia; family Muridae; genus Acomys; species Acomys minous. The sequence continues at coordinate 8,703,870 of NC_140502.1, forward strand.
TAGGAACACATTAGATTATACATTACAATCAAGTTGCCTTCATCTCAGGAGGCACCCTTGGTTCGACATTTCATATACCATGTAAAGGACATAAGGACAGAAACCATATAACCACCAAGGTTGATGCAAAAATGTCTTTGGTAAAGTTCTATGTGCATTCGTAATAAAATTGTGAAGACTTAAGGAGTAGTTGTGCATATCTTAAAATAACCAAGACTGTACACAACAACCTATAGCCTTCGTTATATTAAGTGGAAACAACTTGAGTGCCTTTTATCTAAAATTAGAAGTGTGACAAGCATTTCCATTCTCCCCTCTCTCATTGCAAAGTTCTTTCAATAAATCTTTCTGTGGTAGTTCAGCTAAGCCTGAAGGTGCTCTTTGGAAAGAAGTGAGCACTGCTTAGTCATTTATAAATCTGGATGTTCAGTTTCTTTTATCCAAGGAAAGACACAAAATCCTGAACTAAAAATAAGTGGGCATATCATCCTTGTATGAAAAAGAAATGATACACATGGTAAACGTGGGTGTATTCAATAAATCAGTGTTGATCAAAGGAAAAAAAGTACAAGAAAACTCTTTTTACTCCTCTCTCTCTCTCTCTCTCTCTCTCTCTCTCTCTCTCTCTCTCTGTTTCCTGTCCATTCCTGGGAACAGGATCACAGTGGAAAACAGGTGAGATTTGCAAATATTCCTTCATGCCATACTAAGTATGACCTCTAATTATAAGTCACAGAGAATCTCGCCTTGTATATGCATAGACATTCGTATCCCAGAGCTATTCCCATGTAGTGGAATTAACTATATTATTTACCTGCTTGTTCTGCAGTTTGAATCCTTTACAACTGACATGAAGCCCTCTCCCTCATCATCTCTCCATCCTAACCCCTCCTTCAGCATCTAAGGAGATGATCATGTGGTTTCCCCTTCAGTTTACATCTATGAAGGATTACGGTGATGGATTTCTACATATTGAACCACATCTGCATGCCTGGTGTGAAGTCTACTTGCTCATGGTGAATATTATTTTTGATGTCTTCTTGCATTTGGTTTGTGAGTATTTTATTTTTAATTTTTTATTATTAATTTATTCTTCTTACATCTCAATGGTTATCCCATCCTTTGTATCCTCCAATTCTGCCCTCCATCCTATTTTCCTCTTATTCCCCTCCCCTATGACTATTCCTGAGGGGGACTTCCTCCCCCTGCATATGCTCATAGGGTATCAGGTCTCATCTCGGTAACCTGCTGTCCTTCCTCTGATTGCCACCAGGTCTCCCTCTCCAGGGTACATGGTCAAATGTGAGGCACCAGAGTATGTGAGAAAGTCATATCCCACTCTCCACTCTACTGTGGAGAATGTTCTGACCATTGGCTAGATCTGGGTAGGGGTTTAAAGTTTACCGCCTGTATTGTCCATGGCTGGTGCCTTAGTTTTGGCAGGACTCCTGGGCCCAAATCTGCCTATCATAATGTTCTACTTGTAGGTTTCTAGGACCCTCTGGATCCTTCTACTTTGCCATTCTCCCATGCTTCTCTCATCTAGAGTCCCAATAGAATGTCCTCCCCTCTGTCCCAGTTTCCTGGTAAGTGAAGGATTTCGTGGGACATGTCCCTTGGGCTAATATGCAGAGTAAGTGAGTATATACCATTTGAGTCTTTCTGCTTCTGGGTTAACTCACTCATTATGATCATTTCTAGCTCAATCCATTTATCCACAAATTTCGGGAATTCCTTGTTTTTAATAGCTTAATAGTATTCCATAGTGTATAAGTACCACAGTTTCTTTATCCATTCTTCTATTGATGGACACTTAGGCTGTTTCCATGTTTGGGCTATTATGAATAAGGCTGCTATGAACATGGTTGAGCAAATTTTCTTGTTGTGTGCTGGAGCATCTTCTGGGTATATTCCAAGGAGTGGAATAGCTGGGTCTTGAGGAAGCCCTATTCCCAGTTTTCTGAGATAGCACCAGATAGATTTCCAAAGTGGCTGTACTAGTTTGCATTCCTTCCAGTAATGAAGGAGTGTTCCTCTCTCCCCACATGCTCCTCAACATGTGGTGTCGCTTGAATTTTTGATCTTAGCCATTCTGATGGGTGTAAGATGGAATCTCAGAGTTGTTTTGATTTGCATTTCCCTGATGATTAAGGAGGTTGAGCATTTCTCTAAGTGTTTCTCAGCCATTTGATATTCCTCTGTTGAGAATTCTCTGTTTAGTTCCCAGCCTCATTTCTCAATTGGGTTATTTGGTTTGGTGGTGTTTAATTTCTTGGGTTCTTTATATATTTTGGATATTAGACCTTTGTCAGATGTAGGGTTGGTGAAGATCTTTTCCCAGTCTGTAGGCTGTCGCTTTGTTCTCTTGACAGTGTCACCTGCCTTACAGAAGCTTCTCAGCCTCATGAGGTCCCATTTATTAATTGTTGACATTAATGCCTGGGCAGTTCGTGTTCTGCTCAGTAAGTTGTCTCCTGTACCAATGTGTTCCAGGCTCTTCCCCACTTTTTATTCTAAGTGACTTAGTGTCTCTGGTTTTATGTTGAGGTCTTTAATCTACTTGGATTTGAGTTTTGTGCAAGGGGACAAATATGGGTCCAGTTGCATTTTTTCACACGTTGACCCCCAGTTAGACCAGCACCATTTGTTGAAGATGCTATCCTTTTTTCATTGAATGGATTTAGCTTCTTTTCAAAAAATCAAGTGACCATATGTATGTGGATTCCTATCTGGGTCTTCAATTCGATTCCACTGATCAACCAGCCTGTTGCTGTGCCAGTCCCATGCTGTTTTAATTACTATTGGTTTATAGTACAGTTTGAGATCAGGTATGGAGACTCCTCCAGAGCACCTTTTATTGTACAAGATTGTTTTTATCTATTCTGGGTTTTTTGTTTTTCCATATGAAGTTCAGAATTATACTTTCAATGTCTTTAAAAATTGTGTAGGTGTTTTGCTAGGGATTGCATTGAATCTGTAGATTTCTTTTGGTAGGATGGCCATTTTTACTATGTTAATTCTCACAATCCATGAGCAAGGAAGATCATTCCATCTTCTCATGTCATCTTCAATCTCTTTCTTCAGCGTTTTGAAATTTTTTTCAAACAAGTCCTTCACTTGCTTAGTTAGAGTAACTCCTAAATATTTTATATTGCTTGTGGCTAATGTGAAGGGTGTGGCTTTCCTAATTTCTTCCTTTGCAAGTTTGTCTTTTGTGTATAGGAAGGCTACAGACTTTTTTGAGTTAATTGTGTATGCAGCCAATTTGCTGAAGGTATTTATCAGCTGTCGGAGTTCTCTGGTGGAATTTTGAGGGTCATATCATTTGCAAATAGGGATAATTTGACTTAGTCCTTTCCCGTTTGGATACCCTTGATCTCCTTTTGTGTTCTCATTGCTCTGGCTAGAACTTCGAGTATTATATTGAAGAGATATGGAGAGAGTGGTCAGCCTTGCCTTGTTCCAGCTTTTAAAGGAATTTCCTTGAGTATCTCACCATTTACTTTGAGTTTTGCTATTGGCTTGCTGTATATAGCCTTTATCATGTTGAGGAAAGTGCCTTGTATCCCTGATCTCTCTAAACTTTAAACATGAATGGGTGTTGGATTTTATCAAATGCTTTCTCTGCATCTAAAGAGATGATCATGTGGTTTTTTAATTTTCAGTTTGTTTATATGGTGGATTACATTGATGGATTTCTGTATATTAAACCATCCCTGCATGCCTGGAATGAAGCCTACTTGGTCATGATGAATGATATCTTTGATGTGTTCTTGTATTCCTTTTGCAAGTATTTTATTTAGAATTTTTGCCCAATCTACCCGGCAATCCAGCTAGGGCCTGAGCGCTGAATTTGCATGCTGACATCTGCCTGCATCAGCACCCCAGAACTGCCCGCTGAGCTGAGCTAGTGTCTAGGGCAGAACTGCTCACTGAGCTGAGCTAGCGCCTTGGGTGGAACTGAGCACTCTGCCCAGAGTGCGTCACTGCAGGAGAACTGTGGCTGTGCTGAACTCGCACCTCTGGTGGAACAGAGCACTAGCCCTGCCTGCGTCATAGCAGGGGACGGAGGCTGCGCTGAGCTCGAGCCTTTGGTGGAACTGAGCACCCCTCCCAGCCTGCATCACAGCAGTGGAACTGAGGCTGCACTGAGGTAGTACCTCAGGCAGAATTGCTTGCTGAGCTGAGCCAGTGTCTCCACGGCACAGTGCACTGAGCCAACCCAGGACTCTAGGGCTGAACTGTCCGCCGAGTCCAGTTTGGGTCTCAAGGCACCACATGACCCAAATCCTGTCCAGAGTCCCCTCTCCCGCAGCAACTCCCACCAGCCACCACACCAATCGCCTTCACCAGAAGGCACTGAGCTGCAAAGCTCAGCTGCAGCCGCTGCTATCACTGGTGCACCTGACGCCACTGCTGCTGCTGCTGCTTCTACCACTGCTGTTCCATCTGAGAAAATCCGCACTCCTCCTGTGTGCAGGGGACACAGGTCATCCACACCCTGGTCCCTCCGAACCGTGGAACACTCCTGCTGCTGTGGTGCGGGGACCTTGGTTTTCCTGGCTCAGAAATCTGTGCAATTCCCTGAATTGTTCACTGGAGCTTCCAAACACAGTCCACACTGCTCTCCGCCATCTTGGATCCACTTCGGTTTGTGAGTATTTTAGTGAATATTTTTGTGTCAATGTTCGTAAGAGAAATTGGTCTTAAATTCACTTTCTTTGTAGAGTCTTTCTGTGGTTTAGGTGTCAATGTTACCATGGACTCATGGAATGTGTTTGCTAATGTCTGTTCTGTTTTTATTTTGTGGAGGAGTTTAAAGAGAATTGATATTAGCTCATCTTTGATGGTCTAGTAGAATTCTTTGCTGAATCCATCTTGCCTTGGGCTATTTTTGGTTGGGAGACTTTTGATGACTTTTCTCAATTTTCTCTGGAGATATAGGACTATTTAGTTTGTTTACCTTATCTTGGTTCAATTTTGGTAATTGCTATGTATCAATAATAATGTCCATTTCATGTAGGATTTTCAAATTTTGTGGCATTTAGGCTTTTGAAGTGTGATGTAATGATTCCTGGGAGTGGGCCCCCCAAAATTGGAGAGAATGGATAAGCAATCTAGTGATTGCATTTGTGGTTCCGTTTCTAAATGTTGAGAGATTCTAGGCTTAGGAGAAGATTGAAATGGTGGTCCAAATTGGATCAGAAAATTTCTACAATGTTGTCCAGTAAGCTGTCCAACTCAGATGGGTAAAGCAACAGAGTCATCCAGGGCTGGAACTAGAAGGATGCAGGATGTCAGTGTCCATCGTGCTGGGAGGAATGATTCCAGTCAGGCATCCAGCTCATTACTTTGTTCTGAAAACATAATTTCTCACAAGCATTATACAATTCTAACGTTATAATTGTATGAGGTGTGCGGGATGCGCAGAACAATTAAAGCTAGTTTTCTGGTCATTGTATGGGTCGACGTAAGACATTTGCAAACCTTCCTTCTTGCCTTACTAGTGGTGTCCTCTAATAGTACGTCACAGAGAACTTGTGGCCAACATGAAGCCTCTCTATGCCTTTACTTTTATATCTCTGCCAGGCTCAGAGCTGTCCCCATGTAGTGGAACTAGGAATATAAATTACCTTGTTGTTCTGTAGTTTGAGTTCTTTACATCTCAGTTGTGGCCCCCTCTTTCATCCCCTTCCCTCATCTACCCCTGATCCCATCCTCTCTCTCATCATCTTTTCCTTCCCCCTAGTCCTTAGATAGGGGAGCTCTCTTCCCCTAACACCTGATCTTCCTTTATCTACTATCCCCTGTACTATACACGACCTGTTCCTCTGTGGCCTGACTGCTAGCCTACACACTCTATAATTTTCATTATTTTTCTATTTAGTTTCTGTCTTGATGATCTGTCCATTGGTGAGAGGGGGTGTAGAAGTCTTCCACTATTAATGTGTTAGACTCTATGTGTGATCTCAGCTTGAACAGTGTTTCTTTAATGAATGCAGGTGCCATTATATTTGGGGCACAGATATGCAGGATTGTGATGTCCTCTTGGTGAATTTTTCCTTTGATGGGAAAGAAGTGTCCTGCATTAATTTTAGTTGACGGCCTATTTTGTTAGATATTAGAATGCTTCTTTTATCCATTTCCTTGGAAAAGCTGTTTCCAGGCCTTTACTCTCAGGTAACATTTACCTTTGTGGCTGATGTCTGTTTATTGAATGAAGCAGAATGTTGGATCTTGTTTCAGCAGCCATTCTGTTAATCTGTGTCTTTTTCTTGGGGAGTTGAGGCCATTGATGTTGAGAGTTATTAGTGACCAACTATTGTTAGTTCCTTTTATTGTGGAGTTGAGGTGATAGTGTATGGCTGTACCTGTTTTCTTTTGGTTTTGTTGTTGTGAGTTTATCTATATCCTAAATATTTTTGGTGTAGTTGACCTCATTGAGTTGGAGTTTTCCTTCTAGTATCTTATGTAGGGCTGGGTTAGTGTATAGATATTGTTTAAATTTTGTTTTGTCATGGAATATTTGTTTTCTCCATCTATTGTGATTGAAAGTTTTTCTGGATAGAGTAGTTTGGACTCTCATCTGTTGTCTCTCAGTGTTTGTATGACATCTTCCCAGCACCTCAGGGTTTCATTGTCTCTATTGAGAAGTCATGTGTGATTATGATGGGTATGCATTTTTATGTTACTTGGCCTTTTTTCCTTGCTGCTTTTAATATCCTTTATTGTGCTGTTATTTTAGTGTTTTGATTTTTATGTGTTGTGAAGAATTTCTTTTCTGGTGTACTCTATCTGGTGTTCAGTAGCCTTTTGAATGTTCAAGAGCATCTCTTTCTTTAGGTTGGGAAATTTTCTTCTGTGATTTTCCTGGTAATATTTGCTGGTCCTTGGAACCTATAATTTTCTTTTCCATCTATTCTTATAGTTCTGAGCTTATGTATTTTCATGGTGTCTTTGATTTCTTGGATGTATTGTGTCATAAATTTTCTCTGTTTTAATATTTTCTTTGAGAGATGTATTAATTTCTTCTTTTGTATCTTCAACCCCTGAGATTCTCTTCTCTATTTCTTGAATTCTGTCAGTGATAATCACCTCTTTGGTTCCCAGTCTTTTTGCTAGGTTTTCCATTTCCAGGATTTTTTTGTTTTTTGCTTTCTTAATTGGTTCTACTTGCATTTTTATGTCTTGAAGAGTTTTAATCATTTATTTGTCTGCCTGATTGTGGTTTCCTGTTTGTCCTCGATGGTCTCTGTGTTCGTTTGTATTTTACTGCAGTTCTTGAAATGATCGATTCATTTATTATTTATATTTCTCAAATAACTGCACAATCACAGCTCCATGGTCATGTAGCTGAAATTCAGCTGCATTAGAATATCTGTTATTATTTAGGATTTGTGGTGGAGCCATGATGTCCTGTTTTTCCTTGATTGTGTTCTTACCCCTTCCTTTAGCAACCTGCTGAGGGGGCTCAGGTTTTCTTTTTTTAAATTTATTCATATTCCATCTCAATTGTTAGCCCATTTCTTGTATCCTTCTATTCCTCCCTCCCTCCCGCTTCCCCCCTACTCCTCTCGGCTATGTCTATGACTGAGGGGGACCTCCTGCCCCTATATATGTTCTTAGGGTATCCAGTCTCTTCTTGGTAACTTGCTATCCTTCCTCTGAATGCCACGAGGTCTCCCCATACAGGGGACGGTCAGAAATGGGGCACCAGAGTTTGTGTGAAAGTCAAATCTCCTTCTCCACTTAACGGTGAAGAATATCCTGTCCATCAGCTAATCTGGGTAGGGGTCCAAATTTACTGCCTATATTTTCCTTGGCTGGTGCCATAGTTTTAGAAGGACCCCAGGACCCAGATCCGCCTGTCATAAAGTTCCTCTTGTAGGTTTCCAGAACCCTCTGGATCCATCTATTTCCCCATTCTCCCATGCTTCTCTCACCTAAAGTCTCAATAGGATGTCCTCCCCTCTCACCCACTTTCCTGGTAAGTAAAGGTTTTCATGGGACGTACCCCTTGGACTAGTGTCTCTCTGTATAAGTGAGTATATACCATTTGTCTCTTTTTGCTTCTAGGTGAACTCACTTGTTATGATAATTTCTAGTTCAATCCATTTGTTCCCAAATTTCGAGGATTCCTTCTTTTTAATAGCGGAGTAGTATTCCATAGTATAAATGTACCACAGCTACTTTATCCATTCTTCTACTGAGGGACACTTTGGCGGGGTTCACGTTTTCTAAGCTGGCAATTGAGGGGGTAAATCCCTTTGGAAGGCAGCTGCTTATGTTCCTGGCTTAGCAAACTTAGATTTCTCTGAGCTAGTATCCTGAGGTTCAGCTGGATTCTGCTGAGTACTTGGCCTTCTCAGTGAGATCAGCAGTAGAGTAGATTAGAACTGTGTCTTGGAGGTCAGAACTCATTATCTGGGATCCAAATGCTGTTCTTGAGGGTACCAGGTTTGACTGAGCCAATCATCTGTTACCCAGGTGGCCTGTACTTGACCAGTATTTGGAAGACTGCAGGGTGTGTGAAGCTTGTGGCTGAGAGAAAATATGTAAAATCAGGTCTTTGAAGAAAATGTTATTTTCAAAGTTTCTTCACCATTTCCTTTAAAGGCAATTTTTCTTTGGGATGCATTTTTATTTCAGGAAAAACTCACAAAAACATTTGAGGAAGTTTGGAGGATTTGAGTGCTCTAGAAGTACTTTGAGAAATCCTTTGGACTCAGCTATTTTGCATCAAAGATTTTGATTTGTCCTCGTCATTTTTATTTGCATCAAATTTCTAGCTTTTAATAAAAAATAATACAGAGGACCTTTGTTGAGACAACGTTCTGATTTAATCTAAAGGAAGGCAAATTTGTAGCCTACTTGACAGGCTGCGAAGACAGATATCTGATTTCTAGACCACACATGCTTGTAAATCAAATTCTAGTACAGGCAGGACTACACAAAAACCTCCTTCTTCAAAACTAAAATAAAATAAAATAAGAGAAAAATTTGTTAGGGAGTGAGGAAAAGCAGAAGGAGCTAAGAATTTTGGACCACATGTCACTGGTGCTTTTGAGTCATTGGGTGAGAAGAGAGGATGAATAATTAAATATCCAAAAGCTTGAAAGAGCTTCTGCCGAGATCCCATAGCTACCTTCTGTTCCTATGGAAAAGGTGAGGAGGATCAGGAGAAATGAGACAAGTTGGTACAAGGTGAGTACAAGGCCTTTATCTCGACCCATGCTGGGAGAGACAAGTCTATGAACAGAGTAGGCATATGTTAGAGTGTGTTTGGGGTACAACTAGTCTTGTATATAGTTAAGTAAGTCTCCTGGGCATGATTTAGTGAATAAAGCAATAGAGGCATGAATAGAACCCAGATGCTGCTTTCAAATGTATTTTTCTAAGTATTGTGAGCTATTATTACCAAGGTCAATTTTTGTGGCACCAGATGTGGATTGCAGACCTGTCTGCCTGGAGAGCAGTGAACACGATGATCTCAGTCTTTAGTGTTTCTCTGTGTGATGAACATGAGAAAGGTTATGTACATAATATACAGAACAAGAGTGCTATAGGTGTAGCGCCTGCACATTGTTGCAACATTTCTTTTAGGTTGAAGAATGAGGTTACAAAATCTTTTGACCAGTTCACTTGTGCTAACTAGAGACATGAACTGCAACACAGATTCATATTTTTACTAAGAACTAAGGTCTCAGTCATGTGAACAGGAAGGGATCTTGATGAACACCCAAAAAGTACATGTTTCTTTTGTCTACAGCACCCCAGAAAAGAGATGATTGCTGCTGATAAGTGAGAAGAATGTGGTCACCATGTCCTCAGTGCACACTTTTTAAAAACCGGTAGTTGCTGACCACATAGCTTCTGGTCACACAGTGTGGTAATCATATGCGTCATGGAAACTGTGAGTTGAGGCTCAGAGTCTAACATAGCCCTAACCAAGGTCCCAAAATAACCTCACAACTCATAAGCACTTAGATAAATTTTTTTCAATTGAAAATATCACAATCCCTACAGCTCTTGGAAATCCCCTCATGTGTTGTAGATACACTGTGTGCCCCTTAGCAGTCATCTCTCCATTTTCTCACCAAAACCTGCAGTGCTGCAGTAAACAGTACTACACTGTACACTTGAAAACTTTCATGAGGGTTGTATTAACAATTTTTCTATTGCTGATATTAATACCATGACCAAGGCATCTTACAGAAGAAAATACTGCATTTGAACCATTAATTCAAAGGGTCACAATTTATGATGCCAGAGTGGAGGCGTGCTGTCAGGAGCATCTGAGTTCTCACCTTTCAAGACACTGGAGACAGAAAGTAGAAGGAAGGTCTCTTGAAGTCTCATTGATTTTCTCCAAGGACACACCTCCTCCTACAAAACCACACTTCCTCATCTTTTATAAACAGCTACACCAACAGAGGCCAAGCATTTTACCTTATATGCCAATAGGTGCTAACAACCACAGGGTTTATACTTTTTAATTTAAAAAAATTTAAACTTGATTTTAAAATACTTGCAAATAAAATTCACATACATAAATTAACCAGATCTACAGATCGTACAATTAAGTGACCTTCTACTTAGCTGAGTAGCCAATAGCTTAGAGGCAGTTTAGGTTCACAGTGAATTTTACAGTTTCAATATTGAAAATATTTTTACTCATTTGCCTGTATGCCATTTTTAATTGGAATATTTGGTTTGCTGGTGTCTAGTTTTCATCCACCTGGACTTGAGTTTTATGCATGATGATATATGTATGTCTATTTGAATTCTTCAACAGGGCAGCATCCAGTTAGATAAACACTATTCACTGAAAATTCTCTTTCTTCTATTGTATAACTCTGAATTTTTAAAAGAAAAAATCAGGTGTTTTTATATCTGTGTCTTCAATTAGATTCCATTGTTCAGCATGTCTGTTTTTATGTTATGCATCTTTTATTACTATTGCTCTGAAGTGGTGCTTGGAATCCAGGATGGTGATACCCTCATAATTTTTGTATTAGCTTTCCAGTTTTTGTCATATGAAGCTATGTTTCCTTCAGGGTTTGTAAAAATTGTGTTGGAAGTTTTATGGAGATTACATTCGAAATGTGGATTGGTTTTGGTAAGATGGCCATATTTTTACTAAGTTAATACTACCAATCCATAAGTATGAGAGATAATTCCATCTTCTGACATCTTCAATTTCTTTCTTCAGAGATTTCAAGTTCTTGTCAAAGAGGTCTTTCTCTTGCTTGGTTAGAGTTGCAACAAAACATTTTATATGACTTTTGTCTATTTTGAAGGGGATCGTTTCCCATTTGTCATTTGTATATAGGAGTTCTACTGAACTTTTTGAGTTCATTTTGTGTTTAATCACTTTGTTGAGTGTTTATCAGTGGTAGGCAATCAATGGTAGATATTTTATGGTCACTTATGTATACCTTCATATCAGCAGCAAATAAAAATACTTTGACTCTTTCCTCTCAAATTTGTATCACCTTGATCACCTTTGTCCTACCTGCATGTCCTCTGTATTAGGTGTAACCTCTTCCTCTGTAGCCTGGTAAGGCTGTCTTGACATGGGGAAGTTATCTACTTTGGTGGCCAGAGGGCATGTCTGAAGTAGTCCCTACTCTCAACACGTGAGATTCACAGGAAGACTATGCTACTACATCTGAGCAATGGGTCTAGGTCCACATCATACATGGTCCTTCACTGATGATTCTGACTCTGTTTTGTAGTGTAGTTATCATCTATTATGTGACTAATGTCTGATTATGAGTGAATATATACCATGCATGCCTTTCTGGGTCTGAGTTACCTCACTCAGGATGATCTTTACCAGTTCCATCCATTTGCCTGCAAATATCAAGATTTCCTTGTTTTTAATAGCTGAATAGAAAATATTCCATTGTGTAGATGTCCCACAGTTTCTTTATCCATTTTTCAGTTGAGGAACATCTAGATTGTTTCCAGATTCTAGCTATCATGAATAAAGATGCTATGAACATTGTTGAGCAAATGTTCTTGTATGGTGGAGTATCTTTTGGTTATATTCCCAGGAGTAGTATCTCTGAGTCCTGAGGTAGCATTATTCCAAGTTTCCTGAGAAAGCACCAGATTTATTTCCAAAGAAGTTAAGTTTGCATTCTCACCAACAACAGCAAAGTGTCCCCCTCTTTCCACATCCTTGCCAGCATGTGCTGTCACCTGAGTTTTTGATCCTAGCCACTCATATAGGTGTAAGATGGAATCTCAGAGTAATTTTGAGTTGTATTTCCCTGATAGCTAGGGATGTTGAACATTTCTTTAAGTGTTTCTTGGCCAGTGATATTTCTCTGTTGATAATTCTCTGTTTAGTTCTGTACTCCATTTTTAATTGGATTATTTAGTTTGGTGGTGTTTAATTTCTTGAGTTCTTTATATATTTTGTATATTAGCCCTTTGTCAGATGTAGGGTTGGGGAAGACCTTTTCCTAGTCTATACGCTGTCATTTTGTTCTGTTGACAGTGTCCTGAACAGAACACCAGAAGCTCAGGCCCTAAGATCAGCCTTCAATAACTGGGACCTTTTGAAACTGTAAGGTGCATTTGTGTTTTTGTATGCAGCAGATTATGTGTCCTGTTTCTGCATCCATTCTATTATTCTGAGTCTCTTTATTGGTCAGTTGAGGCCATTGATGTTGTGTGATATTAATCAATAGTGGTTAATGGTTCCTTTTATTTTGATGTTGCTGGTGACAGTGTGTGTGTGTGTGTGTGTGTGTGTGTGTGTGTGTGTGTGTGTGTGTGCTTCCTTTCTTTTGTTTTTTTGGGTGTCAGGTTATTCATGTCCTCTGTTTCTCTGAGTAAAATTACTGTCCTTGGGTTGTTTCTTCTAGTATTTTCTGTAGTGCTGGATTTGTGGCTAGGTACTGTTTGAACTTGGTTTTGTCATGGACTATTTTGTTTTCTCCATCTATGGTGATTGAGAGCTTTGCTGGGTAGAGTAGCCTGGGGTGGCATCTGTGGGTTCTCTACATGACTTCTGTCCAGGCTCTTTTGGATTTCATAGTCTCTGTTGAGAAGTCAGGTGTAATTTTCATAGGTATGCCTTTATATGTGACTTGGAATTTTCTCTTGCAGCTTTTGGTATTCTTTCTTTTTTTCTGTACATTTTGTATATTTTCTATCATGTGGCAGAGAATTTAAGGTCAACTTGGAGTATACAAGGAATTGTCTCATAAAGAGAAAGACAATCCCTAGGTATATGGGTTGGACACAGTTAAGCACATTTTACATTTTACATATTTCCATGTGTATGTAGGCTTTTGGTTATTTCTTTTGTTGTTGAAGTCTAGCTTTAGACCATGGTGATCTGATAGGACACAAGACATTATTTCAATCTACTTGTATCTGTTGAGGCTTACTTTGTGACCTACTATATGATCCATTTTGGAGAAGGTTCCATGGGGTGTTGAGAAGAAGTTATAATTTTTTGTGTTTGGGTGAAAAGTTGTGTAGATATCTGTTAGATCCATTTCTCGCTTTAGTTTCTGTTTAAATGACCTATCCTTTGGTGAAAGAGGGGTATTGAAATCTCCTAGTATCAATGTGTGGGGATTGCTGTGTGGTTTAAGCTTTGTTAATAGTTCTTTTACAAACGTGGGTGCCCTTGTATTGGGAGCATAGATGTTTAGAATTGTGAAGTCATGTTGGATGGCTTTAACTTTGATGAGTATGAAATGTCCTTCCTCATTGCTTTTGATTAATTTTGTTTGAAAGTCTGTTTTATTAGATATTAAAGTGGCTGCACCAGCTTTCTTCTTGTGTCTGTTGGCTTAGAATACCTTTTTCCAGCCTTTTACCATGAGGTAGTGTCTATCCTTGTGGCTTAGATGTGTTTCTTGAATGCAGAAAAATTTTGGGTCTTGTTTATGCATCCATTCAGTTAATCTGCTTCTTTTTGTTGTAGAATTGAGACCATTGATGTTGAGAGATATTAATGACCAGTTACTGTTAAGTCCCTTGACTTTGGTATTGGTTGCGGTAGAGTGTCTGGTTATGTTTTTGCGACAGTGTAGTTACCTATTTCCTGTGTGATTTTGGCTATAGCTTGTCACTTTGGTTTGGACGTTTCCTTCTAGTAACTCCTGTAAGGCTGAATTTGTGGATAGGAACTGTTTGAATTTGATTTTGTCATGAAATATCTTGTTCTTTTCCATAAATGGTTATTAATAGTTTTGGTGTGTATTGTAGTCTGGCCTGGCATCTGTGGTCTCTTAGCATTTGCACGACCTCTGTCCAGGCCCTTCTGGATTTAATTGTCTCTGCTTAAAAGTCATGTGTAATTCTGATCTATTTGCCATTATATGCTAACTGGCCTTTTCCCCTTGCTGCTTTCAATATGTTTTCTATGTTCTGTATATTTTCAGTTTTGATTATTACATGTCAGGAAGATTCTCTTTTCTTTTCTATTCTATTTGGTGTTCTGTAGGACTTTTTTATGTTTATATGCGTCTTCTTATTTAAATTGAGGACATTTTCTATGATTTTGTTGAAAACATTTTCTGGGCCTTGGACTCAGGTGTTTTCTCTTTCCTCAATGCCTATTATCCTCAGGTTTTGTCTTTTTATGGTGTCCTTGATTTCTTCGATGTTATGTGGCACACTAAATCTTATAGACGAAAAAGTGTAGAATAACTTTGAAATTAATTGTAGGTACAGAACATAACTTCCTGAACATCACCAGCTCAAACACTAAGATTAGTAAGTGGGACCTCATAAAACTTAAAAGATCCTGCAAGGGAAAAGGCCATGCCTGTAAGACAGAATGGTAGCCTTCAAAATAGGAAAATATCTCATCAGTCTTACACCCAACTGAGGGCTACTATCCAAAACATATAAAAACTCAATAAATTACACACAAGTACACCAAATCATTCAATTACAAATGGCTAAATGGAGAATTTTCAACTGAAGAATCTCTAATGGCTGAGAAACCCTTAAAGAAATGTTCAATGTTTCACACAAACTCTGGTGCCCCATATTTGAACATGTCCCTTGGATGGAGATGCCTGTGGCACTCAGAGGAAAGATAATACGTCACCAAGGAGAGACTTGATACTCTCTGAGCATATACAGGGGGAGGAGGTCCCCCTCAGACACAGACATAAGGGAGGGGAGTAGGGGGGATGTGGGAGGAAGGGAGGAATGGGAGGATACATGGGATGGGCTAACAACTGAGATGTAATATGAATAAATTAATTTAAAAATAAATAAAAAATAAAAAAAGAAATGTTCAATGTTCTTAGTAATCAGGGAAGTGGAATCAAACAATCTCTGATATTCCCTAAAACACCAATCAGCATTGCTGATGTCAAATATCAAGTGGCAGCACAAGCTGGTGAGGATATATGGAAAAGGGAACACTCTTGTAAACTTGTACAACCATCTTGGAAATCAATCTGGTGGATTCTCAGGAAATAGGGAATAGTTCTCATTTTATGTATATTTCCTAATATGTCACTATAAAATTGTCCATAGTTTTCTGCTGTGAATACTTTTTGAACAAATGTAGGGAGGCTGTAGAGATGGCTCTGTGGTTATGAGCATATACCGTTCATATTGAGTATCTGATTTCAGTTCCTAGTCCCCACAGCCCACAAACATCTATGATTCCACCTTCAGTGCCCACTCTTTAATCCATGGGCACCTGTACACATGATGTATAGTCACATAGACACATATACATACATGTAAATTAAACAATATAAATCTTTTAGAGATTGAAGTCATTATAGGGTTGTATGTGACAGGAACTGATGCAGGAGAACAGCAACTTTGAGGACGGTTCTGTTGTGATTATCAGCTTAAATCACTACAACAAGATTTTATTTGTGGTCATTTGTTAGTTTTTTATACTTGTTTTATTTAGTTCTTGGGTGTGGGAATGACACTGAGGACTTAGGTGGAGGTCAGGGAACAAATGGTTAAATTCAGTTTTCTCTTTAAACTACTCCTGTAAATTGAGTTTAAACTATGCAGCATGGTGGCAAGTGTGTTTACATGCTGAGCCATCTTACCAGACCTCTGTTATTTATTTAGTCTTTGAGTCAATGTTTCTCTATGTATTCTTGTCTGTCCTGGAACTCACTGTGTAGACCAGGTAGCCTCAGATTCACATAGATCTGCCTTGTCTCTACATCCTTCATTTTGAAATTGAAGGCATGCCACACCAAACCTGATCTATTTATTAATTTTTTAGCAGTCTGATGTATTCCATGCTAGCCTCTTCCTTCTAAGCTATGTAGCTGATGATGACTGTGACCTCTAGATCTTCCTGTCCAACACTTCAAAGTGCTATGATTTCAGATGTCTACCTTCACTGGCTCTGGCTGGAGGCTGTTGTTTTTCTGAGCATATCCAGTGGAAGACTTTGTCTCCTGGGGTGTGGCTAGCTTCTTCAGGGAGGGATCTTTAGGCTTTATCTTATGAGTAGAAAATGCCTGTGGAGGATTCTAGGCAGCTGGGCATCTTAATATAGGAGGTTATGAGAGAAGTAGGTAATGCATATGGCTGGTTTAATAAGCATCTGATTAGCCATGTATTATGTAGACTTGGAAAAAAGAGGAAGGTAGAGGGGCTGGCAAAGCATTAAAGCATTTATTTAGTTAAAGGAAAGTAAAATATCTTGGTTTGATGTCCTTTAAAAAGAAAGGTTAGGGACTGAACTCAGGACTTCTGGGAGAACAGACAGTACTGTTAATCCTTGAGCCATCACCCCCCCCAGATAAGGAATAAACATTGTTAATTACGTACTTGAAAGAAATAGTAAGGCTTTTTTTTGAAAAACGTTTATTGGTTTGGATAGTAGTTAATTTAACTCATCTGATACAAGGTGTTAACCTGTAAAGAATTTTATTAGAGCATTGTTTGTTTGGGCTGTTTTGGGGACAATAAGGAGCTGCTGGATTTAAGGGGTCCCTGGGCACCAGAAAATGTTTAGGCTGGTAGATTGGCTATTTAGAATCCTAAAGGAAAAAAGACATTTCATTAGTAGGGAATCAAACTCTGGACCTCTTGTTTCACAGCTTAAAACCTCATTAGTTGAGCTATTGGATCACTCTGAAAAAAGGGAGAGCCCAAGGAAAGCTTTGAGAGGAATCTTGGTTTATAAATGTAGTTAGTTGTTTTGTTGAGGATCTGTCCTGAATTCTAGAGCATAGGGAAGCTTATTAGTTGTTAAGTTGGAAAGGGGGAGGGTGCAGGCAATTCCTGGAGCTCCAGGATTGAGCACGGTTGTCCAGAGGCTGTAGTACTCAGACTTGGGAGATCTGTTGCTCTGAGTAAAGCCAAGAGCCACTGGAATGGTAACTCCAAACCACCTTTTTTTCAGCCTTTTCAGAGAATGCATGTAGTGGCAGCCAGCCCATGGCCAGCTGGAGGGTGGGCCCTTGTCAATTTTATTTTTATGTTTGTCTTTGTACCTCTGTCCTTTTTTTTGGGCATTTGAGTGGCTGGAATAGAGGGGAGGGGGCTGGAGAGAGAACTGGACACCTCCAGGCTTTAGAGTTTTTCCAGTGTTAGGCCACTGCCAGGGTAGACAGTCTAGAGGAAGGACTTACTTTGGGTAGGCACAGCCCCAGAAAAATTCTGTAGTGCTCCACTAGACCTGACACCCTTGAGCTTAACTTTTGTAGCCTGAAGCCAGATTGGAAAAGCTGTGGGTGGGGTTGGGTCTTAGTTTGGCATCTGTGTTGAAAATGGCAGAGACTTCTGTGAAATTTACTTCTGACAAACAGGATCTTTTTTGACCTGGGTAATTTGGTTGTAGAGGGCTTTAGTGAGGGCACATTTGGAGCATTGAAACTAAGGGGTGGTTGGAGATCCAAGATGGCGGTGAGCAGTGTGGAACGTGTTTGAAAGCTCCAGTGAACAATTCAGGGAATTGCACAGATTTCTGAGCCAGGAACACCAAGGTCCCCACACCACGGCAGCAGAAGTGCTCCACAGTTCGGAGGGACCAGGGTGTGGAGGACCTGCTTGCCCCTGCACACGGGAGGAGCACGGACTTTCTCGGATCAGAGCAGCAGTCGCAGAGACAGCAGTGTAACCAGTGGCACCAGCATCTCTAGCGGCACCAGTGGCAGTGGCTGAGGTTTGCAGCTCAGAGCCTTCCAGTGGAGGTGATTGGTGTGGTGGACGGTGGGAGTTGCTGCGGGAGAGGGGACTCTGGACAGGATTTGGGTCACGTGATGCCTTCAGACCCAAACTGGACTCAGTAGACAGTTCAGCCTCAGAGTCCGGGGTTTGCTCAGTGAGCTGTGCCGTGGAGAAGCTGGGTCAGCTCAGCAAGCAATTCTGCCCGAGGCACAGCTCCCCTGCTGTGACACAGGCTGGGCTGAGTGCTCACTTCCACCCTAGGCTCCAGCTCAGCGCAGCCATAGTTTTCCTGCTGTGACACAAGCTGGGCGGAGCACTCACTTCCACCCTAGGCGCTTGCTCAGTGCAGTCGCAGTTCTCCTACTGTGGCAGACGGTTCAGGCCCTGAGAAACTAGCTGAGCTCAATGCAGGATTCGAGACCAGTATCCCTGGCTGGACTTGGCAGGGGATCCAAAAGGCTGTGGATACCTTGGCCTGATCCAACACTCATTCAGAGACCCAGAACGATTGCAGGACCCACAGCAAAGGGGAGCTGAGGATCACTGGCTGTGAGAGCCCAAAACGACAGGGCTAACCTCCTGACATCCACACCAGTGAAGTATCAGGGCTTCCAGCCTACGGAAATCATGAGAAAACAAGTGAATCTATCATCAGACTCCCTCCACCCAACTCTGGAAGTTACCCAACAAAAACAGAGATGGGAAAATGTCTAAAGGACAGCGTAAAAGCATACGCAAAAAACTCCAAAACAACATGGTGTCTCCAGTTTCCAGCTATCCCAAAGAAAACAACCCAGAGAACTCAAATACAAGGGAAACACAAGAAAATTACCTCAAATCCTGGTAATGAGGATGATAATGGAGGAAACAAATAAAATTCGAAATCAGGTGCAGGAAGATGCAGAGAAGGAGGTGCGAGACATAAAAGAAGCACTTAGAGTGGAACAGGAAAATTTTCAGGAAAATGTAAACAACCAGATGAAAGAAATCAAAAAAATCTGCTCAAGATATGAAGACGAAAATGGATTCAATGATAAACATACAGACAGAAGAAAAACGAGAACGTGAGACCTCAGAGAAGAAGGCGAATGACACCCATCAGGATGGCTAAGATCAAAAATTCAAGCGACACCACATGTTGGCGAGGATGTGGGGAGAGAGGAACACTTGTTCACTGCTGGTGGGAATGCAAACTAGTACAACCACTTTGGAAATCTATCTGGTGCTATCTCAGAAAAATGGGAATAGGGCTTCCTCAAGACCCAGCTATTCCACTCCTTGGAATATACCCAGAAGATGCTCCAGCACACAACAAGAAAATTTGCTCAACCATGTTCATAGCAGCCTTATTCATAATAGCCAGAACAAGGAAACAGCCTAAGTGTCCCTCAATAGAAGAATTGGATAAAGAAACTGTGGTACATGTACACTATGGAATACTATTCAGCTATTAAAAACAAGGAATTCCCGAAATTTGTGGATAAATGGATTGAGCTAGAAATGATCATAATGAGTGAGTTAACCCAGAAGCAGAAAGACTCAAATGGTATATACTCACTTATATCTGCATATTAGCCCAAGGGGCATGTCCCACGAAAGCCTTCACTTACCAGGAAACTGAGACAGAGGGGAGGACATTCTACTGGGATAGAACACTCTCCACAGTAGAGTGGAGAGTGGGATATTACTTTCTCACATACTCTGGTGCCTCACCTTTGACCATGTCCCCTGGAGGGGGAGACCTGGTGGCACTCAGAGGAAGGACAGCAGGTTACCAAAAAGAGACTTGATACCCTATGAACATATATAGGGAGAGGTAATCCCCCTCAGGGACAGTCATAGGGGAGGGGAATAAGGGGAAAATGGGAGGGAGGGAAGAATGGGAGGATACAAGGGATGGGATAACCATTGAGATGTAACAAGAATAAATTAACAAAGGCAAAAAAAGAAAAAAAATGAGGAGTTTCAGCAAGGAAAAAATGGAAGCTGAGGAAGGAGAATTTATGAACAGATTTAAGTGCAGAGATGAGAGTCAGCGATACTGCCACTTACAGAAACAAAGAAGACAGAAAAGTAAGGAAATTAGCAGCTAGGAAATACAATCCAAGGCAAGAAGGGAGGTCAGATTCACCCATTGGGTCACCTAGGGCCTGAAGAACTCTCTTCAAGTCTTCTATTAAGCTGTGAGGACTATGTTTAAACTTACAGTCAACTTTGAGAGGTTGGCGGTTCCTGAGAAAAGTTTCCTTCTGTCCTGAGGGCAGGTTTCATGTTTAGACCATTGCATGTTCTTACATCTGTGCATGTGCATTTTTCTAAGTTGCTGCTCCTAGTCCAAGAGTACCCTCTACTATCATTAGTTCTTGAATTCCTAATGGATGCAAGACATAGCTTCCTTCAGCACCCAACAAAATAGAAGACGAACTGTGCATATGTCTTTAGTACATTATTGATTTGGTATAACCTTATCAAGGGCACAGTGCTTCCTTCTGGAGTTGAGTAAGACCCCTTGTTTAATTGATAAATCCTGGATGGTCAAAATGGTTGTGCCCAGCAGTCACACTATCTGGGTAGCAGAGGTTAAGCTCAGTGATTGCCAGTGAATTGACTGCACTACTTTGTGCATTTGATTTTCCCCTGTGGATGCTAGGACTATCTATCTTCCCAAGAAGGCTTCTGGGCCCCAGGGTCATCCAGTCTCCAGCCCATTGCTCCTAAGGAGCCTTCCTAAGGAGACCTGCTGGGGCCCTAGGGATACAAGGTCCCATCCACTGTCCCAAGGATTTATCCACCTTACTGAGAAGAACTCCCAGGCTCCAGGATCATCCAGCCTCTGAGCCTTGGTCTTACCAGCCTTCTTAAGGAGATCAGTGGTACCTCAGGATCATCCTGGTTACACTTCCTAATCCCCTCCCTGTGGTCTCAAATAGGACACAGCTAATGAAGGAAGACTGTTGGCTATTTCCTGAGATCCAGCCTGTGGCCTATAACACTATCTACCATCCCGAGGAGGGCTGCCAGACCCCAAGATCATCCAGCCTTTGGCCTAAAGCTCTTTCTATCTTCCTGAGAAGACAAGCACGCACCAAGAACAAGAAGCCAACACCAAGGACAACTAGATGTCTGAGGGTCAGCAAAAGAACACAATCAGCATGAGCCAGGGCAATGTGGAAACACTAATATTTATCAATAGACAGAAACAATAAAGAAAACACAAGATGCGGGAATCCTAGAGATATAAAATGTAGAGATGACAATAAGAACTAGAGATGTAAACATCACCAAAGACTACTTCAGACCAATCTTGGTCATGAACATTGATACAAAAATACTCAATAAAATACCCACAAACAGAATCCAAGAACACACAAAGACCATTATTCACCATAATCATATTGCCTTCTTCTCAGGGATGGAGGGTTGGTTCAATATATGAAAATTCATCAATGTAATCCACAGCGTAAAGAAACTGAAAGTAAAGAAGACATGATTATCTCAGCAGATGTTGGAAAAGGTTTTTGACAAAGTACAATACTGCTTGGTATTTTAATTCTTGGAGAATTCAGGGATACAAGGGGCATACCAAACACCATATAGTTAGTATACATCAAACCAATAGCCAACATAGAATTAAATGGAGATAAACAAAAAGCACTTCCACTGAAATCAGGGGCAAACAAGGCTGCCCAATATCTCCTGAGCTACTCAATATAGTATTTTAAGTCCTATCTAGATGAGCAAGACAACTAAAGGAGATCAAGAAGATCCAAATTGGAAAAGATGAATTCAAAGTATGATTCACAGATTATAAAATAATATACCTAACACTTATGTCTGCATACTAGACCAAGGGGCATGTCCCATGAAAGTCTTCACTTACCAGGAAACTGGGACAAAGGGGAGGACATCCTACTGGGACTCTAGATGAGAGAAGCATGGGAGAATAGCAAAGTAGAAGGAACCAGAGGGTCCTAGAAACCTACAAGGAGAACATTATGATAGGCAGATTTGAGCCCAAGGGTCCCACTAAAACTAAGGCACCAGCCAAGGACAATACAGGCGGTAAACTTTAAATCCCTACCCAGATCTAGCCAATGGTCAGAACATTCTCCACAGTAGAGTGGAGAGTGGGATATGACTTTCTCACGTGCCTCACCTTTGACCATGTCCCCTGGAGGGGGAGACCTGGTGGCACTCAGAGGAAGGACAGCAGGTTACCAAGAAGAGACTTGAAAACCTATGAGCATATACAGGGGGAGGAAGTCCCCCTCAGTCACAGTCATAGGGGAGGGGAGTAAGGGGAAAATGGGAGTGAGGGAGGAATGAGAGGATAGAAAGGATGGGCTAACAATTGAGATGTAATATGAATAAATTAATAAAATATATTTTAAAAAAGGAATTTCCAAAGGGGAACTTTTCTTCTCTTTTATTTTTTATGCTGTATTTTTCTTATCTTTTAAATTTTTTTATTTAAGTAATTTATTCAAGTTACATCTCATTTGTCATCCATCACTTGTATCTTTTCATTCCCCCTCCCTTCTTTTCTCATCCTATTCCCTTCCTCTAGGTCTGTGACATAAGAGGACCTTGTCCCGCACTATAAGATCGCAGCCTATCAGATCTCTTCCTGGTAGCCAGCTTACTCTTGCTCTGAGTGTCACCAGGTCTCTCCAGAAAGGGGAAGTGGTCCACAGTTCATGTCCTAGTCAGTCCCTGCTCTCCACACAATGGTGGAGAATGTGGTGTCCATAGTCTAGATCTAGATAAAGGTTCTAGGTTTACTGCATGCATTGACCTTGATTAGTACAGGAGTTTGAGCTGACCTGCCTGGGTCCAAATCAACCAGCCTTAATGGTCTTCTAGTAGATTTCTAGGATCTTCTAGACCTTCTATTTCCCTGTTCTTCCTTACCTCTATCACCTAGAATCTCAATAGGAAATCCCAGTATCTATCACTATTTCCAGCTAAGTGAAGAATTTCGGGGGATATCTCTGTTGGGCTAGTATCCAAATATAAGTGAATATATACTATGTGTATGTTTCTGGATCTGGGTTAGCTCGCTCAGCATTATCATTTCTAGGTCCATTTATTCACCTGCAAATTTAAGGATTTCCTTGTTTTTAATAGCTGAGTAGTATTCCATAGTGTAAATGTACCAGTTTCTTTATCTTCTGGGACTGAGGGACATCTAGGTTATTTCCATGTTCTGGCTATTATGAATAAGGCTGCTATGAGCATGGTGGAGCATATGTCATTGTTATGTGGTGAAGCATCTTCTGGGTATATTCCAAGGAGTGGAATAGCTGGGTTTTGTGGTAGCCATAATCCCAGTTTTCTGAGAAAGTGCAGAATGATTTCCAAAGTGGTTGTACAAGTTTGCACTACCACCAGCAATGAAGGAGTGTTCCCCTTCAGCATATGCTGTCACTTCATCTTAGACACTCTGATGGGTGTAAGGTAGAATCTCAGAGTCATTTTGATTTGTATTTCTATGCTGACTAAGGACATTGGGCATTTTAAGTGTTTCTCAGCCATTTGATATTCCTCTTTTGAGAATTATCTGTTTAGTTCTGAGCCCCTTTCTTAATTGGGTTATTTGTCTTGTGGTGTTTAATTTCTTGAGATCTTTATATATATATTGGATATTGGTCCAAAGGGGAACTTTTTAAGAAACAGTGTGTTCAATGTGTGGTATTCCACACAGATAACTTATTCATGTCAAGAGATCTTCCTATTTTATGTATATCTCCTAGTATGCTGATATAAAATTTTTATAGTATTCTGCTGTGAATATTTTTTGAACTAACATACGAAGGTTGTGTATATGGCTCTGTGGTTAAAAACATATATACCATTCCTTTTGAGGGTCTGATTTCAGTTACTAGCCCAACAGCATGAAGCTTCCAAACACCTATACTTTCAGCTCCAGTGCCCACTCTGTCCTCCATGGGCACCTGTACACATGCCATATAGTCACAGAGACTCACCTATATACAATTAAATAAAACAATATAAATTTTTTAGAAATTAAAGAGAATAAATATAGGGTTGTATATGACAGGAGCTGAGGCAGGAGGACAGTTCTATTGTGATTACAAGCCTAAATCACTACAACAATCTTTTACTTGGGGTTACTTGTTAGTTTTTTATAATCATTTTATTTAGTTATTGGGTATGGAGATGACACTGAGGACTCAGGTGGTGGTCAGAGAACAACTGGTTAAACTCAGTTTTCTTTTTAAACTATTCCTATAAAGTCAATTTAAGATATCCAGCATGGTGGCAAGTGTGTTTACATGCTGAGACATCTTGCCAGACCTATTTTATTTATTTAGTCTTTGAGTCAAGGTTTCTGTATGAATTCTTGTCTTCCTGAAACTCCATATGTATACCAGTTTGTCTCAGATGCACAGAGATCTCTCTTGTCTCTACCTCCTTCTTTCTGAAATTGAAGGCGTGCAGCATCAAACCTGATCTATTTATTATTTTTTTTAGCATGGTCTGATTTGTTCCATGATAGTCTCTTCCTTCTAAGCAATGTAGCTGAAGATGACTCTGACTTCTTGGTCTTCATTTCTACCACTCCAAAGTACTATTATTTCAGGTGTCTACCTACACTGAGACCTTTGGTAACTAATGTTTTTCTGAAACAAGTCTCACTATGTAGCCCAGACTGGCATGAATTTTACAAGGCATCCCAAGATAGCCATAAAACAAAGGCAATTTTTCTGCCTCAGACTTTCATCAGTTGAAATTGTAAAGCTGTGTAACTATGCTTGTAAATTTTCTTACTTCATTGCTTTGTTGAGATATGCCATTAAAATTAGCACTCAATGGAAAACCCTTCCCTTCTATTCATTTCTCATTTCACTTGAATGTTGAGAATCTCTGGCTTTATTTCCAAACTGTGTGACATTAGTTAAAGCTCAGACAGGTAGCTCAAAATTCCCAAATCCCTTGGTGGCCTGTTATCCATTCTGGCATACAGAAGGTCATTGTTCCTTGTCCTTGGGAACAGGCTCAGCATGAGCAGCCATCAGAGCAGCATATACATTGGGCGCCTCTGGGTCTTCTCCTGCCTGGGATGGAGAAGGTGCAGCTGTCCCCATGCTGAGCGTCCTGATGCATAGCTGGGCATAGGTCACATCCTCAGTATCCTTGGATTCTGCAGCCTGCAGTGGAAGAGAGTGAGAGGAAGGTTTATGCTTGGCTTGGGAGAATCTGTAGGTCTCTGGAGGACAGGACCCACCTGACTGTGCACCTCTCTGTCCTCTTCTGCTTGTCCATCTTTTGCTTTCATGCACTCACTTGACATGGCAGAAGGTAAGGGAGATTTTGCTTTCCTGAGCCTGGAAGGTTTCACCTGGGCATATGTCTCTCCCTGCAGGTCTTCCTCAGGTGGTTGCTGTTGCAGGGAAGCAGTGAGGTACAGATAGTGTCTCCTTGTTCCCCTGGGGGATCTCCTCTGGCCAGTTTCCCATAGAATGGCCAGAGTGACCCACTTAGATTACTGCCTCCCTGGTGGGATCTTACTAGGCTTCCTTCCTACAGTTCAGGCTTAACTTGACACTCTTTCTGTCTTGGATTCAGCAACACAGTCTATATTCCTAAAAGCACATTTCTTGGGGTTGGAGAGGTGGCTCTTGCAGAGGACCTGGGTGTGGTTCCCGGAACCCACATGGCAGCCTCTAGTCAACTGTAATGCTAATACCGGGATATTCAACCCACACTTCTGGCCTCTAGAAGGACCATGCAGGCATGCCATGCAGAGACAAACATACAGACAACACACACACACACACACACACACACACACACACACACACACACACACAGAAAACTCCATAATAACCTTACAATTACTGACCAGATTCCTTTGATTCTACTCTGCTCCATGCTTACAGTTGCTCATCCCTTAGACATCTCTGTGGGCTTCTTAACATAGGGTTTCCCACTCAGAAGACAACTA
The DNA here is from genome assembly GCF_964271855.1 of Acomys minous. Classification (NCBI taxonomy): domain Eukaryota; kingdom Metazoa; phylum Chordata; class Mammalia; order Rodentia; family Muridae; genus Acomys; species Acomys minous. The sequence goes on from NC_140502.1 coordinate 8,729,980, forward strand.
GACAGGTACCCAAAAGCCAGAAAGTACACAGAGGGTGGAAACTTATAATCCCACGAAAATGAGGAGAGAGTGAGGCCATAGCACACATGAAGCACATGTTTGTGGAAGGGAGGGAGAGGGCAACTGTGGAAATTGCTGAGGGATGAGGGAGGAAGAACAAAAAGGGCCCCCTGAAGTAAACTTCATCCTAAATTTTAGTGCTGACAATGGGGACCGGGATCTCACCCAACTGTCCAGATCCACACTGTCCTTAGGTTGAATGTCCTCCATGGAAGCATCTGTTATAGAAGAACAAACAGAATGTCTCCTGACCAGAGTCGAGGCATGTCTCAGAACTCTACATTATTTCCTGTCATTCCAATGTGGGGACAGAGAATCAGGGAGTACTGGATTATCCCTGGACATGTAGGGTGAAGTCCAGACCCAACAGTGAAGACCTTGAGTCCTCTCCACCACCCCAGCAATTCTGAGACCTCAGACACCCCCATTCCAGGACTCTCTTTCTCTCACAATGGCTTTCTTCCTGGGTGGCAGCAGATGGATTGGACCTGGAGAAACAAGATGTGAGTTGTCAGTGTGATGTTTCAAACAGGCAGGTGTCTGTGTCACTAGCCATGATTTACCTCTTCTGGAAGCCTCTGTTCCTCGTTCCTGGCTCCGCAGCTCTTTCAGGGAGTTGCAATTCTGTCTCTTTCTGAGCTGCAAGGAGAGGAGTATTAGCTAGAAGAGTAGGAAGTCCATCTACCAGGCATGATCAGGGAAGGAAGGAAGCAATTTCACAACACAAAGGTCAGTGAGCAAATGTCCCAGAACATGGTGAAGTTTACAGAACACCTGACGTTGCACAGGTTCTGAGGTCAAGTGCTTTCTCATCTGAGATCTGCAAGTGCTTCTAAGCTACCCTGCCACAGTTTGAGGTCTCCCTGGGGCTGACATCCTGTATCCCTGTTTGGAGGTTCACAAGGGAACCCACCACCTCCTGAGACCCAAGTCACCCACACTCTCCTCACCATTCTTCCTGAATTTTCCCTTATGCCTTCGTCGGAGAAGGAGGAAGATGAGGATGATGAGAAACAGGAGAAAGGCCACAGAGACTCCAATCAGAATCTTCAGGTAACTTCCCAGTCCTGAGGCACAAGTGACATCATGAGTGGGGACCATTGCTGCTTCCCTGAGCACCTGCTGTGGGACAGGCACATGCTGGCCCTTCACACTCACCGTCTGTCATCCTCACAGTCATGCAACATGGAGTTGTCCTTTTTCCTACCCAGCAAGTCACCTGCCTCAGATCACTGACTAGAAGTGGCAGAGCTCGGAGTTGAAATGAAGGACTCTGATTTTCAGCCCAGTTCTCTCCCACAGAACTGAGCTCCATGAGTTGGAGTGAAGAATCCTGAATGTCCTACCATGGCCCTGTGTCCCATCCTTACACATGTCACCACACTATGGGGCTGACCCACTGCGGAGGCCTCCTCTGTCAGGAGAGGTCACAGCCATGACCACTATGGGCAAAGACCATTAGGCATGTGGACTAGGTTTCTCCCTTTATATTCAGAGAAACAGCATCCCATAAAGGGAAGGGGTTGTCCATGTCAGGATCTCCAGAAACAGTTGTATCAAGCCCATAACAAATTTCTGCACATCTTAGCCTGACATTCCAACAGCCTTTATTTAGCCCTCTGGTATCTCTCTATGTTGGTAGGATGTTTGTACTTAGGGATTTAGTGCAGGATGCGGATTGTGGCTGCCTGTGTTCCTTGATATCAGTGTCACCCATTTGGCCCACTGTTCATCTTGAGCCTAAATCACTCTTTCTCTGGATGCCACCTTCTGTACCCCACTTCTAACCCCAAGCTTCTGGGGTCTCTTTTGTGATCTCTGTTTGCCTCTCACACTCACAAGCTGGAGTTACAGAGAAATGAGGACTGTGGTGGCGCAAGAGCTGCAAGGAAGGCTGGGGATAAAGCACACTCCCTGCACAGAGGTGCCTGATACTTACCTGTGGGTGACATGTGCCCTGAAGGTGGTGAACTGGAGTCTCCAATGGGTCCTAAGAATCAGAACAAGAGGAGGACGAGGGTTAGCTGCAAATCCAGGGTCCTCACTTGGCTTGGTGTCCTCCATCTTCCCTGCCACCTTCCCCAAGATCCTCATGCTGCCTGCTCCACACCTAGATTGTAATAAAGAATGGAGTGGATATTACCCGAGGGACCACTGTCAGCATCCACTTCTCTGTGAGGGATAATGTCTTCTGACCAAGCTTTCTACTGTCCCCTCTATCCTACCCAATCAAGAGCTCTCATAGGTTGTCGATTGTGAGTCACTATGAGATGTCAGGATCACCCCACCTGAGACCTTGAGCTCCACAGGGGCACTGGCATGGGACAACAGGTAGAGAGATGTGTCTTGAGATCCATAGCACCTGTAGGTGCCCGCGAGGCTGGAGGTCACAGCAATTATGGAGAACTCTGCCTGGTACTGCTGAGCTTGGAACTTTGATTTCTGTCTCAGGGGCCGGTGGGCCGCTCCTTCCTTGGACAGAATGAAAGTGTCCACTCTGTATATTGACTGACACAGCAGGGCCACATTCTCTCCTGAGTGGACTGTGGAGTTAGGCTTCACTGAGAGGGAAGGTGTGACACTGAGCTGTCCTAAAGAGAAGAGGGATGATGAGAGGCTGCCTTTGTTGTTCTGAGCTGAAACCTCATTGGGTCCACCCTGAACACCCAGGATTATGTGCTTTTTTTCTGACAGAGCTCCTCTCCTGCTCCTCTGTGTCTGCATCCGTTCCCTTCTATGATCCCTGTTCCTCATCCCAGCCATCAACTTCTAGGCAGCTCCATGAGAGACTGAGCACCGGCTAGGTGTCCGTTGGATCTATTTAGTTTCTCACCTGTGATCAGGATGTCCAGGGGGTCACTGGAGGCTGACCACTCAGAGGAGAGGTTGTGTGCACCATAGCACCTGTATTGGCCTCCCATGTCATGTCTCACATTGCCCAGTGTAAAGTTGGCCAAGGAGAGGCCAGCCTGGGTCCACTGGCTATAGTGCTGCATGATGTCTGCTTTCCCGTCCTTGTGCAGAGCAAATCTGTTGTAGTTGATGTCAGAGGAACACTGCAGTGTGAGGCTCATTCCAGGGTCCAGGATATGGCCTTGATGAGTTAGAAGAGATGGCTTCTTGGACAGCCCTAGAGGGAAGGTGACAGGCTAGGGACTGAGTAGATGGTTCTTACCAAATACCTATGGCCTTCCATCCTGCCCTGCACATGCTGGTGCTTCTCCCCAGATTTAGGGTGCTGTTTCAGAAACCTACCTCTCCATTTAGTCTTTCTTTACTTGTGACTCCCCAGAGGGTCAAGGCTGAATCAAAGGACTCAGGGTCTCATAAAATTGTTGGTGAATGACATGCCGACTCACCTGAGATGTGTACTTCCAAGGGATCACTGGGTACTGACCACAACTGTGGAGTATCCTTGTAGTACCCATAACATCTGAAAGTCCCTGTGTGGTTTGGGGTCATGTGTTCTATAGTGAACAGGGCTTGGTACTGTGCAGTAGAGGGTATATACTGTGCATCTACAGAGCTAGAGAACTTTTGATCTTCCTTGGTGAGAATGAACTTATCACATTGATACTGTGAGACACACAGTAGGGTCATGCTTCCTCCTGAAGTTCCTACAGGACGTGGCAGGGCTGACAAGCTGGGTTTAGTGTAGTAGTATATGCCTAGGAGAGAAGGATGCAGACTGTTACATGGGCTCACACAGCCCAGCCACATTGTTTTCTGGGGCTAGTCTGAGGGAGGGGACTACTCCTGAGAGCAGAGAGTGGGCCAGAGCTGCTGACTGTCCACTCACCTGTCACCACCAGTTCCAGGGTGTCACTGCGCTCTGACCACCCAGCTGAGCTGTAACAGTAACAGTGATATTGCCCTGCATGTTCCTTTGTCACTTCATGGATGGAGAACTTGGCCTTGTTCCCAGGCTCCTCTGGGGTGTGTGTTTGCCATGGTTTCTGGCTTCCCTCTCTATGCAGAACATATATTTCTGCATCTGGAGTTCCCTGACACCAGATGGTTGTAGAACTTCTGGAAGCAATGACAGAACTGGGCTCAGCCTTAATGATGGGTTTCTGGAGGGTCCCTGCAAGGAGAGAGTGAGGTGGGGTTTTTTTCAACATGGCACTGATAGGTCACACTTGAAAATGGCACTCATGCTGATCCAGGGTAGCAGAAAGCTCCAGGATGACTTATCTCTCCTGGACATCCTGGTGTTGCTATCACTTTCTGCATTGAAATCTGTTACTTGGATCCTGTTGTCTTCCATGCTTTGTGTAAGTGAGCTAAAGAGCCCTGCCTCCTCACATACACCATGCACCAAGGCCTCCCTGAGAACCTGTGTCATTTCAGCATCATTCCATGGAACTTCTGGGGCTCCTTACCTGACACCAGAAGCTCCAGGGGGTCACTAGGATATGACCACACCCATGGAGTGTTCCTGTCATGGCAGTAGCATTTGAATATCCACCTCTGGCTGGAGGTCACTGGGCCAACAAAGAATGAGGCCTGGAAATTCCCAGCATAATAGTTTCCCTGTGAGTCCTGTCTCCAGGACAGCGTCTTTGGTCCTTCTTTAATCAGAATAAAGCTGTAATAATGACTAGAGACACACTGAAGAATGACATTCCCTCCTGAGGTCACCACAAGGCTGGGCTGGGCTGACAGTGTGGGTTTGCTGTGTGCTCCTAGGAGAGAAGAAGGAATCAGTTAAAGGCTCCCAGCCTTCATTATCCTCCAGGGATGTGAGAGCAGGGACCCCCTGAGAATAGACTCATTTCTTCCAAGTCAGCCCTGACGCTGTAGACCCTATGTTTCCTCTCACCTGTCACCACCAGCTCCAGGGGCTCACTGTATTCGGAAATTCTTTTCTTGGTGTGATAGTAACAGCGATATTGCCCTGCATGGTGCTGGCCAATGTTTAAGGATGGGAATTCAGCCTTCTTCACAGGCTTCTTTGGAATTTGTGTGCTGTATGAATATGAATCTCCTTCTTTATAGAGTTTGTACTCTGTGGCTTCTTTGGTCCCCTTACAGAAGAAAGTCACCTTAGTCTGTTCAGAGACCACAGAGTCTGGCTGTACACTGAGGATAGGCTTAGGGAGTTTCTCTGCAAGAAAATGAATAGTTAGGACCCAAGGCATCCATCTTCAGATTACAATGCTCTACCCCATGACCCTCCCACCACCCCCAGGAACAGTGCTCATGTGATGTTTTCCATCCTCATTGCACAGACATGATATGAAGAAAAGAGCAGGTTGTGACTGTTGTAGACACTCACCTGTCAGCTCTGGGTTCCTGAAGCTTGCAGTCAGGCCTGGAAGAGAGTTCCCTGTGAGAATTTTGTTCCTGATGCATTAGTAGGTCCTACCTCTGAAGAACTGCATAACTCTGGGGTTTTCTGATGGGTGAGCCCTCAGCTACAGGCTAGGTCTCTTTCTAGACCACTGTATCCTCCCCCTCTCCACATCTCACCCAGACAGAGCAGGATGGTGAGGATGAAGATCATGGCATCGCCTCCCCAGGGCTGCAACTGCAGCTGAGGGCAAAGCTCCAGAGTCTGTCATGAGGGACAGGAAACATAGGGTGTGGCCCTTTGAGGCATGCACTCCTCATGACATGGTTGTACTTAAGCAGCCCCACAGAAAGAGGAAGTGTTGTGCTCAGGCACCAGGCTAACATCCTCTATGATGTGTTAATGCCAGGCGGTAGACTCAGCAAACTGTTCTTATATAAATGACATTTCCACAAATCCATCAATGTCTGCCTCACCCGCCCTCATCACACTCAGAGTCATATTGTAGCAGACACGTCTGAATACCTCAAATATCAATACAAATGTCAGTGTGCTTTTTATTGCTCATTTTTTTATTATTTTGAAATATTTTCTCCTTCACAACATTTTTAAATGTTTCTGTGAGTGGTATTGTTGTGTTAGAATGAAATTTATAATCTTTTCCTCATAGTCTCAATTAGTGGGTTACAAATGTGCACCACTATCTCTTTTGAAGTGTGTAGATTCCGTTACAAATTTTAAAATTGTTTCTTTTTTCGTATTTGTATACAAATATATATAATAAACTACATACAGCAAGAAGAATCATGAAACAATCAGTAATTATATAAATGTTACATTCATAGTGTTTTGGCTATTTGTAATTTGTCAACCTTGGAGAAAATATCTTTCTTATCTTGGTGATTCTAAAGTTTTGAATGTAAATTAATATCTATCACATCGCATCTCTATCAACTTAAAACATCTATCTAGACCCAAAAACATAACCTCTAAACAACTAGGCTTAATTGTAAGGCTAAACTATCTGGTCTTCAACTTCACCAGAGACTTGAGAAGGAATAAAATTAATTACCTGAGTGAATTTGAAGTGTAGATTAGTAGCTTCCAAAGTGAAAAAATGACAGAGACTGTTTGCTGCCTGAACAGTCACCCAAAACTCTCAATAACGTTGGAGCACCATCTTCAGCCTTTTAGCCCAATATATCTGACAGACATATTTGTGAGGCAGGTACTATTGAGGACTTGCTTACCCTGTCTTGGCAGAGTTTGGCCATCTAACCTGCCTGCACCCAAGCTTTCCCATTTTTTAAGCAGAATTCTATCTGTGGCTGAAATGATGACATTTTGTCCAGCGGTTGATTTACCACATTTGATGCCATCACCATAAGGAGGTTCTTTGCTTTTCATCATCATCTTTGAGGTCAGCTGGGTGTTGCTAGGACTTAACCTGTCATCTTGTCAAAGAATCTTTAAAATTATAAAAACATCTTTAAATGCCATATTCTGTAGGTCTCTGAGGTTTTTGAAGCCCTTATCTAATGATTTTTCCTTATCTATCTATAGAATTATATTGATCTGTTAAACCTACGATGTATATTCTTGTAATATAAATAGACTAGCAATTGACATGACTGGGATTTGATCAAAGGACAATTAACTTGCACAACTCCCCCAGCACCTCCATTCTGTTTACTTTTTTCTTCTCACTGCTAAGGTGAAGTCCTTTTGTCTCCATTACAACTTTGAAATTATATTTGTTAGTTTATCTATTATCCTGTTACTGTTTATGGGTGTATGCTTTTATACATACATACATACATACATACATATATATATATATATATATATGTGTGTGTGTGTGTGTGTGTGTGTGTGTGTGTGTGTGTGTGTTTGTACATACATAGATGCATATGTGCCAAAGTACAAGTATGGAAGCCAGGGGACAACTTCAGTAATCAGTTTTCTTTGCATACTGTGGATCCTGTTTCAGATACCACTCTTTAAGTTGGCAGCAGGCACATATACATTGAATCATCTCACTGGCCCAATACTTACAATCATCCTTTTCCTTAGTCCTTCTGCTTAATAAAAATATTATTTGGTTTTGTAAGTCCTGATCCAAAGGTTTCCCCAGATTTATTTGAGATTTGGGGGTGATATGGATTGTTGGTGTGGCCATCATTCCTCCCACAGCAGCTCACCATACAGTAGTGCAGGCATAAGCAGCAGCATTTGTGGGCAACACTGTATCATTTTTTTCACAGTTGGTAACCAGGAGAAACTAGCAAAGGAATGGCTGGATGATGCCACCTCACAGGCAAAGCACTAGGTGCAGAGTGGACACTTTCTAGATGTTGTTGTCAGCTAGGGTTAAGTCTCCTATTATCTGCTGGCTGCAAACATCACCAAGTGCTGATATTTTGAGGGGTTGGCATCTTGGCCCTGGATCTCTGTCTTAACATTCTTCAGTGATAGTATTCAAATTCAATAACATGTTTCACACATAAACTGAAATTTACTCTTAAATAATATTATGCAAATATAATAAGTGGCCATATAGAATAGAAAAATTGAAGAAGAAAACAACAAAAAATCTTTTCCAATCTTAGATGAAATATTGCTAGATAGAAGTAGATATTTGGGAAGATTAATTTGGTGATTTTATACACACCTATATCATAAATTCACTGTTACAATCTAACATGTCCATCATCAATGTAGCTTTCATTTTCATTGCTCATTTATTTCCTGCAGTAAGACGTTTAACATACTCACACTCTCTTGACAGATTTTAAATGTGTGATTTAATGTCTCTGATCCAGAGCTGGGTAGAGAATGTGAGAGATACGGACTACAGGAAACTATGTGATGCTATACAGAAGGAATTACAAACATTGCACACCCTGATTTCTATAGTTCACAATCTTTCAGTGGAGATTTTGGATTTTTGGGTGGGGGATTTGGATAGAGAGGGATTGGGTGAGAATCTCATGAGGCAGTTTCCCATGAACCCCGTGGCTACAATTCTAAATTGAATAAAAGCTGTGCAGTCAGAAAGCTGTGACTTTTTTGAAGTGTGAAGAAAGACTGTGGTAACCACTTCCTGGGCTCAAATGTTCTAGCAACACTCGGCTCATTTGCCAGTTTTGATCAGTTATTGAAAGCTTTCTTACAGAAAGAAAAAAGAAAAAACTGTCCCTGAAGCTACTTAGGAGAATTCTTATCTGTCAGCTTCTCTGAGAACTTGATCCCCTAGTTTGGATATGTTAGAATATAGTGAACCATGATTTCTTTTCCATACTAAAGTGTTTAAGATGTGTTAAACTCACTGATGTGTCTCAGAGTTGAAAATTCAATAGTTTCTAAGCTATGTTTTTTTCAGCAAGGATGTTCTGTATAATGCCCACAACCTCTGATCTTTTTTTCCTTTTTTTATTAATTTATTCTTGTTACATCTCAATGGTTATCCCATCCCTTGTATCCTACCATTCTTCCCTCCCTCCCATTTTCCCCTTATTCCCCTCCCCTATGACTGTTCCTGAGGGGGATTTCCTCCCCCTGTATATGTTCATAGGGTATCAAGTCTCTTCTTGGTAACCTGCTGTCCTTCCTCTGAGTGCCACCAGGTCTCCCCCTCCAGGGGACATCAACCTCTGATCTTTGCAGCACCCAATTAGCCCTCAGAAAACATGTGCATGGCTGTTACCGTGACCAGTCACCCTAAATAGAGTCCATATCCAGCTGACCAAGAGTAGATCCTTTTAAAAACATATGCCACAGTGCTTGAAAAGATTAAACCAGTGTGTTTGGATCAAGTAATACTTCTGTTTCTCTACTCACTAAATTCATGGATGGTCAATATTTTTACCATATGGCCAGGCTTGTCTTTCTCATGAAATCTCTTTAGCCTTCATCTATCTTGACATTTTTCTCTGTGTTTCTGGGATGATTAATCTTTGTGGACAAGTGAATTGGAAGTGGAATGAAATCAGAGACCCCTGCTGGAAATTCTGAGTGTATTTTAAGGAATAATTAACTGTTAGAGAATGACTTCACCCAGAATGCAGTCTCTCAGGTGTAAAGATGTTGGATTTAGCAGCAGTGCTGATTTTGTCGATTAACCTTCAATGCTTACTAGTGAGTACGCGCATTCCTCTGTGTCCTCCTTCTCCCACCTTCCTCATTGTCTCCTTCCTTATATCTCCCTTTTACTCCTTTTTATTCCTCTTCCTCCAGCTTTCTGTATATTATAACTTATCTTCTTCAGATTCCCATATGAATCTGTGCAGTCACCAAGACCTTCAGTACAAGGTTGCCACTGCTGAGACACTCAGCCTTGTGAACTGAACAGACATTGAATTCTCATATTCCAGGACATGGAGACAGACATTTATAACTACCCAACCTACGCCATATAAGCCAACCTAATAAGCCCCATAGTGTCATATAAGTTATGTCAGTTATTTTCACCTACATACGTTTTTATCCATCCTTAACAGGAACTGCAATGTGAAGCGCAGAACGAATACTTGTAAGATATTCTTTAAAACACCAGATCTGATGGCAGATAGAAAGCTATCCTACAACCCATTACAAATGTGTAGACATTCCAAGCCAGCACCCACATTCACACACACACAATCTAGGCATCTACTTCTTATCACATTTAAGTTTCTGAAGCTACTCAAGTAATTGTAAGAAGCATAAAATGTGCACCCAGGTACATACCAGGTAATTCTCCAAATCAGTTAATAATCTCATACAATGATGAACATCCTGCATATGAGCTATTAAATATGCTGATCTCTAGGTGTGTATGATTGTTGTAAGTTGCATGCTATGAAGCCAAATGTGGCTTGTAGTTGCTACTTTTAACAACAGAAAGCAGACCGTTTCCCCTGTGGCGGGATCTTCTAGAAGTTTCTGAATAGCAATACAAACTTGCAGTCATTTATGCTATTTGGTACTGCAACTCATTTCATACCTGCTGTAAGATGACTTTTTCATGGTATGTGCCTCACAGAGAACTCACTTCAGTAATATCATCTCACTATGTCTTCATGTAATTCCCTGACATGAAATTGTTTTTTTTCTGACTTTTTTCCTAACATTTTTCTCATTTTATTAGTTTTTAAAAGAATTTTCTAAAATGTGTTGTGATCATATTCATCTCCTCTTTAAGCTCTACCCTACTTCTTTTCCCTCTCTATAAAAGTCGGGTCCTTTAAAACTGCCCAGGGCTGGAGAGATGGCTCAGAGGATAAGAGCACTGTCTGTTCTTCCAGAGGTCCTGAGTTCAGTTCCCAGCAACCACATGGTGGCTCACAACCACCCATAATGAGATCTGATGCCCTCTTCTGGCCTGCAGGCACACATGTGGACAGAATACTGTACAGATAATAAATAAATAAATCTTTTAAAACACCCATTAAATTTAGCTTGTGCTGTCTATAGATTTTTGGATTTGTAGACTCCAATAATGTGTGGTTCACTATAAGGGAACATTGCCTTAAAGAAAAGTGATTGTCTGTCTCAAAAAAGCTATCAATTACAAAAACTTCCTTAGCTTCAGATGGGACTTCACACCCTGCTCCTCTTTCTATGCTTGCACTAGGTATGACTTGAACTTGCTAGAGAGATGTTTATGCTGTTATAAGAGCTGTAAGTTCATATGTGAAGATGTTGGTGGTTGGTCTGTTGCTATGTAATCTATTTTATAAATTTATTTATTTATTTATTTATTTACCAACTGTGGTCCCCACCCTCATTTCCTCCCACTCCCACCCCTCCTTCTACCCTATCACCCCTCTCCAGCCCTCTGAAAAAGGGAGCCCCCATCCTACTAACCTACCCCAACACATGAAGTCACTTCAGGACTGAGCACCTCTTCTTCATCAGTGGCCTGGCAAGTCAGTCCCATCAGGGGAAAGTGACTGAAGAACATGCAAGATAGTCCATGTCAGAGACAGCCCACATTCCCATTACTATGGGTCCCACATGAAGATCAAGCTGCCTATCAGTTACATATGTGTAGGGCACCTAGAATATTCCCTAGGGCCTTCATCTGCCTTTGGTGTGTTCTGAGGTGTTCCTTCTTTCTCATCAAAAGGCTTTTGCATAATGAGCATTTAGTTTTTGAATAAATTAATTCTGTAGGTATCTGGAAATTATCATCTCTTCTTGCATATTAATTTTATGTTGCACCCAAAAGATCAAGAGTCCTGAAAGGAACTGATCTACTCTTGTTTAGCAAGACTGAGATGTGTACAGAGTTCTTAAACATTCAGTCACCTAAAAATGAATGCACAGATGTGTTTTGGAAGACCTTTATCTAACACTGAAACTAGTCTAGGACCCCTAGTGAAATTTCAGTGTAAAAACTACTGTACTAGGCAAACTGAACAACCATAAGCCCTCATGGACTCTAACATGCCTGAATTGTGCATAAATATATACCAGTATGAGGAAGAATGCTCTTACACAGAACAGGCCCTAAACAGACAAAGATTTATAGAGATATCATTATAGATTCCCATTTACAACTTCATATTAAGTCATATAAAAATAAGTTGACCTTATACAAAATTCCTTTTAACAATGTTCAAAATAACTAGCTGATATGATTTTCAGTGTTGGAGAGATATGGAAGCAATAAAAAAGGAATCAAACCAAACAAAAACACACCCACGAAAAGGCAAATTGTGATAAAATTATCCATTAATTTTTAGAAGTATTCTCTCCCAAAATAAATGACACCATATAAAAAATTGATAAAGTATTACAAAACTGAACCATGTACATTTACACAGAATGGTCCAAGCCATTCTAAACATGGTGGAAACCTACAGTTCAGTTACCTTTCCCACTCACTGCTTTCTGCTCTTGAGGGTCATGACTGGAGTATGTGTCATTTGAGTGATATGTGAGAGAGTTTTCACTGCCTATGGGAGAGTATACACTTTCATACCCTGTACTGAGTGGGTTTATGTAACTATAATCTCCTCTGTCCGTTCTCTCCTCGGAGATGGTTGAGACATTATTTCCATTCCCAGATGAAGAAGCAAAGTCATCCCCAGGTATGCTCCCCTCCCTGTGAATTCCAGAACCAGACTTCCTCTAGCAGGAGGAGATGCTGTTACCTGGTGCATTTGCAATTTGACTGCAGCCTTTGCCTGTGGCCTTTGCCTGATCTACATGTCCAGAGGATGTAGTCCTGCTGGTTCTTGGTGCTAACGCTTGAGACTGCTGCTGCTGGTACTGTGCCAACTGCTATCACGTTTCCTTCAGTTTTGCTGACGTAGTAGAATGGTGCTCTGAAGTCATTTAGTTCATCCTCACTGTATCTAAGCTCCTCACTATATTTCTTCTCTAGAGACAACTCGGCTTCAAGCTATGCACTGTGGCCCTGGGACATCTGCCTTCCAAGGTCTTGGTTCTTGTGTATAAACATTTGACATTTCACCATTAACTCTTTGCCTATTTGACTGTTTGGACTGATTAGTTCAACAGTCATGAAGTCCACAGTCTTATTGGCATAATTGAAATGCAGTGTCTATAAGTCAGTATGCTCAAGGTTAAGATGGAGCACATTCCATGTTTTTCATTTTAATGAAATTTTACAACTTCAATTCAGGATTTAAATCTCTAGGTTTTCAATCCTTCCAGCTGTCTGAAGACAGAGTGTGCTACAGTCTTAAGACTTCTGCTTTTCCTTTTATCTTCTTCAAAAAGAAACATTTCTCAAGTGTCTACATGTCCTAGAAGGGGAATTTTTGGGACATGGCTTCTGTGAACTAGTTTGATGGCATAGGCCTCAGAAGCAAGAGGAAGAGATAGTGGAAGAGGCTGAGGCACAAGGTTCATTGGGTAAGTTTTACATTAACCATTAAAAGCTAGACAGTGTAATAATATGGCTTTTGGCTTTTTGGCTTTTTGTTCTTGGTGTGGAAACAAGTACTTGGCTGCTCCACTACAGCGTTCTTGAGGTGGGAATGACAGAGAAGTCTTGACTGGGGACTATAATTTCTTTACCTATGAGATATAAACTCCTAGGCACTCAGTTCATTTTGAGATTGTTCCAGATTGTCTCTGGCCTGTTTCAGTTCATCTTTCATTTTCAGAAAAAGAAAGTTTATCACTGGATCTACCATTGTTTTTGTTTTGAGACAGAATTTCTCTGTGTAACAGCCATGGCTATTCTGGACTCCCTTTCTAGACCAGGCTGGCTTTGAACTCACAGAGATCCACCAGCCTCTGCCTCATAGAAGCTTAGATTAAAGTTGTGCACTACCACTTCTGGCTCTACCATCTCAGTTGGGAAGCATTTGACTTCTGGACTTGCTGAAGGTACTGGATTTGAGTAATAAAATCCTTCCATCTCCTATTCCTTGGTTGCTAGTTTCAGAGCAAGAATGTTTACCCAAGGTGTAGACTACTATTGTTCTGTTAGTTTTTTAAAACTTTTTTTCTCCTTTATTAATTTATTCTTGTTACATCTCAATGGTTATCCCATCCCTTGTATCCTCCCATTCTTCCCTCCCTCCCATTTTCCCCTTATTCCCCTCCCCTATGACTGTTCCTGAGGGGGATTCACTCCCCCTGTATATGCTCATAGGGTATCAAGTCTCTTCTTGGTAACCTGCTGTCCTTCCTCTGAGTGCCACCAGGTCTCCCTCTCCAGGGGACATGGTCAAAGGTGAGGCACCAGAGTATGTGAGAAAGTAATATCCCACTCTCCACTCTACTGTGGAGAGTGTTCTGTCCATTGTCTAGATCTGGGTAGGGGTTTAAGGTTTACCACCTGTATTGTCCTTGGCTGGTGCCTTAGTTTGAGCGGGACCCCTGTGACCAAATCTGCCTATCATAATGTTCTACTTGTAGGCTCCTAGGACCCTCTGGATCCTTCTACTTTGCCATTTTCCCATGATTCTCTCATCTAGAGTCCACCTAGAATGTCCTCCCCTCTGTCTCAGTTTCCTGGTAGGTGAAGGCTTTTGTGGGACATGCCCCTTGGGCTAATATGCAGATATAAGTGAGTATATACCATTTGAGTCTTTCTGCACAACTGGATGTCTATGTGTGTTAGTTTTTTTTAAGACTCCCTTCAGCCTGTCATTTTATTCAAATAAAGGTTCATGTACTTCTTCTCCAAAGCTTGAACAACTGCTTCTTATTGTTGTCTTCTTAGAATTAAATCATCACATACCATAGATTTGAAATCTGCATCTCTCATATGGACCTTTTTAGGAAGTTTGTCATTGTTTATTTTGCATCCTTTCCAGCTTGAGTTTGTGCAGACATCAACAGTCTCATAGGCTGAGGCCACCACTACCCCTGCTTTCATGTCACCCAGAGACCCAGCAGTGCCTTTATTTTTGGGTCCTACACCCATAAAACTAATATGCATTTCTTTTAAAATCTTTATTATAATTTATTCACATTACATCCCAATTGTAATCTCCTCAATCTTATCTTTCTGTTCCCATCCTCCCTCCCTCTTCCACCCTATTCCCCTCCCCTGGACCTGTGACAGGTGGGTCTTCCTCATTCATTGTCTGAATGAAGAATTGTTTTTTGAGAAGGCTTTCTCTCTCTGATTATTCACTGCTGGACCAGGGCCAGGACCTAGACTGGGACCTAGATCTGTTTGGCTGGCTAGGCTTGGTTCCTTTGGGTTCTGTGTCTGCATACTTTGGTGCCTACATGCTCTGCAAAGAAGAAGTGGGCCAGGGTCCGCTATCACCAAAAGACCTATAACACTAAAATTCCTGGGCTGGTGGTCCTGGCTTCTATAAGAAAGCAGGCTGAGAAAGTAAGAAGGATCAAGCCAGTAAGTAGCACCCTTCATGGCCTCTGTATCAGCTCCTGCTTCCAGGTTTTTGGCCTAGAGTTCATGCCCAGGCCTCATTCAGTGATGGGCTACAATGTGGGAGTGCAAGCCAAATAAGTCACTTCCTCCTCAACTTGCTTTTAGTCCCAGTGTTTCATCAAACTTTCTCCTCTTACTGACCCAACCCTTCAGCCTCACAAATTTCAGCAGCTGTATTCTAGTGCCAGATTCTGGATCCTTCCACAGGTCTTCTTACTTTCCTTAACTTTACAAATAGTCTCTTCAGACCACACATTTGTTAGTTAGTCCTTTGATGACGTTATATCCTAAAATAATAGGAGCTTTGCTCCTAGATAGGATGCTTATTACTCTCATCAGGCGCAGGTACTTGGGCATCACTGTGAGAGCAGAAGGCAGGAATGAGAAACTCTCTCCTTGGCTCCTTCTCCTTCTGCTGGAGCTAATGGGAGAAAAGATAGATCTCACCTCCATTTCCTGAAGCAAGACAATCATGAGACTGACAGACAGACAGACAGACAGATACACAAGCTTCTTCCTCATCCTGCTGACTAGAGGTGAAGGCCTGCCCTCCTGACCAATTGGTCCAGGCTAGTCAGATACATTCAAGGCTGTGCACAGTTACCTGAAGCTGTAGGCCTAAAGCACCTCTTTCTTTGTTTAAGTTCATCACTCCATAATTATGGAAGGGGGTTCATCCCAGGCCATGCAAAGCATTCAAAACCTCCAGAGTCCAAGGAAAAATCAGCCCTTGGTTTTCCCAGAGAGAGTCCCTCTCTGCTCTGTGAGGAATCAATGCTCCTCTATCTTTCTCTGTGTTTGTGCTCTTCTGCATCTAATGAGCTCAGCTACCTGTGGCTGTGTGCTGTGTCTGAGATTTCTCCCATCTTTTAATTGTTTTTAAATTTTTTTATTTTAATTTTATTGATTTATTCAGATTACAACTCAATTGTTATACCATCACTTGTATCCTCCCATTTCTCCCTCCCTCCCACTTTCACCCTATTTCCTTCCCCTAGGTCTATGACTGAGGGGGACCTCCTCCCTCACTATATGATAATAGGCTATCAAGTCTCATCTTGGTAGCCTGCTTATTCTTTCTTTGAGTGCTGGCAGGCCTCCCCACCAAGAGGAGGTGGTCAAATATGGAGCACCAGAGCTCATGTCAAAGTCAGTGCCTGCTCTCCACATAACTCTGAGTAGATCAGAGTATGGGTTTAATGTTTACTATTGTATTGTCCTTGGTTAGTTTGAGCAGAACCCCATGGGCCCCAATCCACCCATCACAATGTTCTTCTTGTAGGTTTCTAGGACCATCTAGATCCTTCTATTTCCTCGTCTTCTATATTTCTATTACCTAGACTCTCAGTAGGATAATATCCTGGTAAGTGAAGACTTTTGTGAGACATGCCTTTTGGGCTAGTGCACAATTATAAGTGAGTATATACCATGTGGGTCTTTCTGCTTCTGGGTTAATTCACTCATTACGATCACCTCTAGTCCCATCCATTTGTCCACAAATTTCAGGATTTCCTTGTTTTTAATAGCTGAGTAGTAGTCCATAGTGTAAATGTACCACAGAGTCTTTATCCATTCTTCAACTGAGGGGCATTTAGGTTTTTTCCAGGTTCTGGCTATTATTAATACGGCTGCTATGAACATGGAATATTTTTTCTTTGTCAATGGTTATTAATAGTTTTGCTGGGTAAAATAGTCTGGCCTGATATCTGTGGTCTCATAGAGTTTGCAGGATCTCTGTCCAGGCCCTTCTGGCTTTGATGGTCTCTGCTGAGAAGTCAGGTGTAATTCTGATAGGTTTCCATTAAATTTTTTGGCCCTTTTCCCTTGCAGCTTTTAATATTTTTTCTTTGTTCTCTATATTCTGTGTTTTGATTACTATGTGGCAGGAAGATTTTATTTTCTTGTCTATTCTGTTTGGTGTTCTGTAGACCTCTTGTATGTTTATAGGCAGCTCTTTAGATTGGAGAAGTTTTCTATAATTTTTTGAGAATATTTTCTGGGTCTTGGAGTCTGGCATCTTCTCTTTCCTCAATGCCTATTATCCTAAGATTAATTCTTTTCATGGTGTCCTTGATTTCTTGGATGTTTTGTGTCAGGATTTTTCCAGATTTAGCATTTTCTTTAACAGTTGTTTCAAGGTCTACGATTGTGTCTTCTAGACCTGATATTTATTCCTCCACCTCTTGGCTTCTGTTAGATAGGCTCACCTCTGTGTTGCTTGCCTTCCTCTCTGAGCTCTCATATTCCCATTTTTCTTGTCTGTGTGTTTATAATTGAATCTATTTTCTTCTTCAGATCTTGAACATTTTTATTGACATCGTTCATCTAATTGTTTGTATATTCCTGAATTTTTTCAGTGCCTTTTTATAGGCCTTCAGAGCTTGAACAGTTTTAATTTCCTTTATCTGGTTGTTTGTATTTTCCTGAATTTTTCCAATGCCTCTCTATAGGCCTCTATTATGTCTTCTACCTGTTTGGCTGTGTCTTCCTGCATTTGATTACAAATTTTATTTGTTTCCTCCGTTATCATCCTCATTACTAAGGATTTGAGGTCATTATCTTGTATTTCCATAGTGTTTGAGTTCTCTGGGTTATTTTCTTTGGGATATCTGGGATCTGGAGACTCCATATTTTGGGGGGGAGTTGTGTATGCTTTTACTCTGTCTTTTAGTCATCTTGCCATCTCTGTTTTTGGCAGGTAGCTTCTGGAGTTGGGTTGAGGGAGTCTGAAGATAGAGTTACCCATTTTCTCATGATTTCCCTGGGCCAGAAGCTCTGATGCTTCACTGGTCTGGATGGCAGGAGGCCAGCCCTGTAGTTTGGGTCTCTCACAGCCAGTGATCCCCAACTCCCCTCTACTGTGGGTCCTGTAATCATGCTGGGTCTCAGAATGTGCGCTGGGTCAGGCCAAAGTGTCCATAGCCTTCTGAGTCCCCTTGTGGTACTGGAGCTCTCCAGGGACTGAAGCAGGTCAGGCGGAGGGGGTCTGATGGCCACTCTACTCCCTGTCTCCCAGAGATTTCCTCAGTCCCGGAGTTTTGATTATCTACTGGTTTTTGGTTCCTGGTAGCATTTCGGGACCCAGGCCACTAGCAGAGGCCAGTTTAGTGTCACGGGGCCCAAGCCGCATATACACTTAGTCCAGTTCATGTCTCTGGACCCAAATGGGTCTCGAGGTCTAATCCACACACTTAGTCTACTTAGGGCTTAGTCCAACCAGGGTCATGGGCCCAAACCTCACACTAAGCTCATGGAGTTCAGCTAGAGTCTCAGGACCCTGACCATGTGCCCAGTCCAGCCAGAATATCAGGGCTGAGACTGTGTGCCAAGCTCAGCTAGAGTCTCTGGACCCAAACTGCCCGTGAAGTCCAGCTAGGTTCTTTGGGCCCAAACCATGTGCCAAGCTCTGCTAGAGACTCTGGGCACAAACTGGCCACCAAGTTCAGCCAGGGACTCTGGACCCAAAACACCCACCAAGTTCAGCTAGGTTCTCTGGGCCCAAACTGCCCACTGAGTTCATCTAAGTTCTCTAGGCCCAAACTTCCTGCCAAATTCAGCTAGGTTGTCTGGGCCAAAAATACCCTCACCTAAGTTCAGGCAGGGACTCTGGGACCAAACCATGTGCCAAGTCCAGCCAGAGTCTCAGGGCTGGGACTGTGCACAAAGCTCAGCTCGGGACTCTGGGCCTAAACCATACACAGAATTTGGCTAGGGACTCTGGGCACAAACTGTGCACCAAGTCCAGTTTATGTCTCAGGGCACAAGCCACACATTGAGTTGAGCTTGGGTCATGGGGCTCAAATCTTGCACTGAGTCCCCTCTCCTGCAGCAATTCTCACTGATCGCCATGCCAATTGCTTCTGCCAGAGGGTTCCCAGCTGCAAACCTCAGCTGCCGCCGCCGCTGCTCTGATCTGAGAACATCTGCACTCCTTTCGTGTTCAGGGGTATGCAGGTTTTCTGTTGATATAATTTTTCTTGAATAATATTTGTAATGCAGTAGAGAGTGATCCCAAGCTCATGGACTTTTCAGCTTCCAGAGTGGAGCCTCCTGGGAAGTGTGGTTTATGTCCAGTGACATTCCATTGGAGAATATGCATTTCTTAATTATCCTAAACCATTGGTAATAGCAACTTTCAAAAGGACTAGAAGTTAACATTGCAGTTTTAAGAATTACACAAGTACAATACCTTAGTGTGTTGTAACCAAATATAATCTTAAATCTGTATCTGTATACAAAGATTTAAACCAATGTATCTTTTGGTCTTATTAATGCTCTTAGGCCTCCAAGTAGGTCCAATAATCTACCATTTTAGTTATCATTCCTATAATCAATACCTTTAAAACAATATAAAACATCAATCACCCATAGAATGAACAAAACCCATCCACCCCCTATTGAGAATGGGGCAGTTTTCTCAAATTGATTTTTGGTGGTTTGGAATATAGTTTTTTTGTAGGAGGGGCATGAAAAACTGTATGTTGTCCAGTATTAAGTAATCTAGCTATAACTTTTGCTTTCCAGTCTCTGAATGCTGAGAAAGTTAAAAACTGAACTGAAGTCCTAACTAGAACAGTCTGTGATACTGAACAAATTAGCCATTTTAAAATTGTCTCAGTTGCAGATTTTTGAGCAAACAGATTTTTGAGACTGTCTGTGAGGTATGGTCACCTGGGCTACTTGTCTTCTCTTTCTTTCTGTATCTGGTCTTCCTGCTCTGCAAAAATATATAAACTTTCAAATGTATTACACATTTTTGTATTAATGCACGCATGGGCTATGTACTGAACACTGTTCAGTTAAAGAGGATTCTTTGCTCTCTGTTTGAGCAGATAAAGAATTGATTTCTCTAAGTTAGTTTGTACTGTATAAATAAACTGTAAAGTAAATTTTTATCTACGTCATTTAAAAGAATGTCATGATAGATCCTGAGGATTTTGTAGCCAAAGATTTATTGGCCATGCACAGTTGAAATCCTGACTGGAGACATTGTCATGTCTCAATCAGTTTTAGAGGGATCAGAAAATTATGTTATTTGTCCTCTTTGGTCTTCTTGATTTCTTTACTTCTGTGTGTAGCCAAGATATTCATGAGGTCTCCTTGACAAATGTGGTTTACAACAGTTTGGATACAATACATAGCTTTTTGTTTTCTATTGAGACAGGAGCTTATTATATCATTGATAACTGTATATCCTTGATGGCTGCTCAGTGCTGACATTCTGAAGTTGGTGGTTACAGGTGAGAAGACATTAAGGGATCCAAGACAAAGATACTTCCCTTAGACTTATGTCTGCTGTTTGTGACATTACCTTCTCACAGACATACCTGAGGTGGGGTTTTTCCTGAATACCCAGGAGTGGTTTAACTGAGCCTTGAGGTTGAGTTATTCCCAATTTTCTGAGGAAGTGCCAGATTGATTTCCAAAACGGTTGTACAAGTTTTCTCTTCCAGCAGCAATGCAGTAGTGTTCCCTCTTTCTCCACATCTTGACAGCATGTGCTGTCACTTGATTTTTTAAAAATCTTAGCCATTCTGAAAGGCATAATGTAGAACCTCAGAATCATTTTGATTTTCATGATGACTAATGATGTTGAGCGTTTTTATGGCTTCTTGGTCATTCAAGATTCCTCTACTGAGAATTCTGTTTCATTCTGTACCTCATTTAAATTTTTTTATATTCAATTATTTATTTATTTATTCGTTCATTGACTTTACATTCTATTTATAGTTCCATCCCTCTTCCCCTTCCAGATCTCCTCTACCTTATGTCCCCTATTCCTCAGAAAATGAGAACCCTCCTTCTCATTCACCCCAGTTCATCAAGTTGTATCCTCTTTCTGTGTGGCCTGGATTACCTAACTCAAGATGACCTTTTCTAGTTACATCTATTTGCTTGAAAAATTCATGATTTCTTTCTAATATTTGAGTAGTATTTCTTGTATAAATGTACCAGCATTTCTTTATCCGTTCTTCAGTTGAGGGACATCTAGGTTGTTCCCAGATTCTTACTATTATGAATAAAGCTGCTATGAATTATACTTGAGAAACTATCATTGTTGTATGGGGGAGCATTTTTTGTTATATACCCAGGAATGATATAGCTGAGGCTTGAGATAGAGCTTTTTTCAATCTTCTGAGAGAGAGAGAGAGAGAGAGAGAGAGAGAGAGAGAGAGAGAGAGAGAGAGAGAGAGAGAGACAGAGACAGAGACAGAGACAGAGAGACAGAGACAGACAGAGACAGATTACTTCCAAGGTGCTTGTACAAGTTTTCATTCCCACCAGCAATGGAGAAATGTTTCATTTTCTACACATTCTCTCCATTTTGTGAATGAATCTGAATCTGGAGCTTTCTCAGAAAATTGGGATTGTTTTAGCTGTTCTTGTTTTTTTATTTTTTCCATATGAAGTTAAGAATTGTTCTTTCAAGGTTTGAAAAGGATAGTGTTGGTATTTTGATTGGGATTGCATCAAATCTGCAGATTACTTTTGGTAAGATGTAATCATTTTTACTATGTTAATCCTGCTGATCCATGAACATTGGAGATCTTTCCATAATCTGGTATCTTCTTAAGTTCCTTTCTTTAAATATTCGAAGTTCTTGTCATATAGGTCTTTGACTTGCTGGGTTAGAATTTCAGAAAGATACTTTATATTACTTGTGGCTGTTGTGAAGTATATTATTTCTCAAATTTCTTTCTTGGCCTGGGTTTCACTTGTATATAGATAGGCCACTGATTTTTTTGAGTTACTATTGTATTCAGCCACTTTGCTGAAGGTGTTTATCAGCTGTAGGAGTTCTTTGATGAAATGTTGATGTCACTTATGTATACTATCACATAATCCATTTATACTAATACTTTGACATCTGCCTTTTCAATTTGTGTTGCCCTGATTGCTGTTAGTTGGCTTACTGTTCTGGCAAGCACTTTAAGTACTATAATGAAGATATATGGTAAGAGTGGTCATCCTTGTCTCATCTCTGAATCCAGTGGGATTTCTTTATGTTTCTCTCCATTTAATTTGATATTTAATATAGGCTTGGTGCATATGTCCCTTATTTTAGTTATGTGCCCTGTATCCCTGACTTTTCGATAAGTTTTAACATGAAGTGGTGTTGGATTTTGTCAAAGACACTTTCTGCATCTAATAAGATGATCATTTAATTTATTTCTTTCATTTTGTTTATATGTGGGATTATGTTGATGGATGTTCATATATTGAACCACCCTTGAATTCCTGGGGTGAATCATCCATGATCATAGTGAATGATATTTTGACGTGTTTTTTGATTCAGTTTGTGAGTATTTTTGGATCAATATTCATAAGGAAAATTGGTCTAAAATTCTCTTTTTGTTGTGCCTTTCGAATTCTAGAAAGTCCTTAATTTTTTTCTTTATTTCGTCCCTGATCCAGTGGCCACTGAGTAGCGAGTTGTTGTTTCAATGAATATGTAGGCTTTCTCTTGTTCCTGGTGTTGTTGAGTTCCTGCTTTAATCCACAGCAGTCTGATAAGATTCAAGGGGTTAGTCTGATCTTCTTGTATCTAGTGAGGTTTGCTTTGTGACTGAGTATATCTTCACTTTGGAGTAGGTTCTATGAGGTGCTGAGAAGAAGATATATTCTTTTGTGTTTGGGTGAAATGTTCTGAAGATATCTGTTAGGTCCATTTCATGAAGTCTACTTGTTTCATTATTTCTCTATATGTTTTCTCTCTCAATGATCTGTCCCTTAGTGAGAGTGGGATATTGAACAGTCTCACTATTAATGAGTGATCATCATTGTGTTGTTTAATTTTTATTAATGTTTCTTTTACAAATGTGGGTACTTTTGTATTTGGGTCCTCATTGTTGAGAATTGTGATATCATCTTGGTGTATTTTTCCTTTGATGAGTATGAAGTGTCCCTCTCCATCTCTTTAGATTATTTTTGGTTGAAAGTCTATTTTGTCAGATACTAGAATTGCTACAGCAACTTTCTTTGTGAGACTGATTGCTTGGAATACCTTTTCCAGCCCTTCACACTTAGGTGACGTCTGAGCTTGTTACTCAGGTGTGTTTCTTGTATGGCTCCTAATTTTGGGTTTTATATACATCCATTCTATTAGCCTGTGTTTTTTTATTGCAGTGTTGAGTCCATTGATGTTGGATTCATGTTAATGACCAATAATTGTCAGTTCCTTTTATTACGATGTTAATGGTTGTAGTGTGTTTGTGTGCTTATTTTGTTTTGGTTTTGGTAATGTGTATTTACTTATATCCTGTGGTTTTCTTGGTGTAGTTGACCCCATTGGATTGGAGTTTTTCTGTATCTTCTGTAGTTCTGAGTTTATGTATAGATATTGTTTAAGCTTGGTTTTGTTACGGAAGATATTGTTTTATCCAATTATGGTGATTGAAATCATTTTTGGGTATAGTATTGTGGGCTGACACTTTTGGTCTCTTAGATTGTACATTACATCTGCTCAAGCCTTCTGACTTTCAGTCTCTGTTAAGAAGTCAGGTGTGATTCTGATTGGTCTGCATTTATATATTACTTGGCCTACCAGAGTGCAACTATTCTATGATAGGCTTTTGTCTGCAAACATAGCAGACTATCGTTAATAGTGTCAAGGGTTAGCTTTCTCCATATCTCCACAGAGTGGGTCTCAGTTTCATCCTGGCATTGGTTGGATTTTTTTCCAATTTCTGCTTTTATCTTTATCTTTGCA
Organism: Acomys minous; assembly: GCF_964271855.1. Lineage (NCBI taxonomy): Eukaryota > Metazoa > Chordata > Mammalia > Rodentia > Muridae > Acomys > Acomys minous. Next base: position 8,753,911 of record NC_140502.1, read on the forward strand.
CATCTTGTGGGAATGGTAAATTTGGTCATAGTTTTTGTAGGTGTGTTGGTGGTACCCTGAGGGGACAAGAACTCCATAAGAAGACCAACAGAGACAACTAACCAGGAACCAGAGCATCTTACAGACACTGAAACACTAACTAAGGTCCATGCATGGACTGAACCTCAGCCCCCTTCAGAGATGTAGCCAATGGGCATCTTGGTCTTCATGTGAATCCCTTGGTAATGGGAGCTGGGATACTCTCTTAATTGACTCTGTTGCCTGCTTTTTAATAACTTCCCCATAGTGACCTTGCCACTGGAGAAGATATGTGTTCAGTTCTGATGTGACTTGATAGGCTGGTGTGGAAAAAGAGGGCTCTTCTATTCATAGAAGAATGGGAGAGTTAAAGGGAAATGAGTGAAAGAGGATAGGAGAAGGGCTAAGATCAGGGTATAAATATGAATAATTAATAAATTAATTTGAACAAGAAACAATCCCTTCAACAGACACCATGGTTTTCTCCAGGGCTTTTCAAAGTGACCTTGCATGGTCCTAAACTGTCCCCTGGATAGAAACTTAATCTCCAGTGGTGGTATGACATCAGGTATGACAGATTCACTATGTCCAAGCAATAAATATATGACCTTTTCCAGAGTCCTGACTGCAAGTTTAAAATTACACTCTCTAACAGTAACTTTGTCATGGAACCTGCATGTGGCCCCACCATTAACCAATACAGACGCTAGTGTTCACACAGATTCTCCTCTTTGTGTCTTGTCCAGAGTTACCAGTGGAAACACTGATCATATGCAATAATCCCAAAGTTTTAGTCAAACACCCATGGTCTTCAAAGCCCTCTTGTTAGAGGCCAAGGTCTCACAATGAGAGGAGAGAAATCAAAGAGCATAAAAACAGAGAAATCACAGGTCTTTAGAAACTGGCCCTTGTGTGGTCTCTTATCAGAACAAAATTGGCATCTTTCCAGTTTCCTGTCTTGCATAGCTCCTTGCCACTGTCGGCCTCTCAGTATAGCTAGAACTCACAGTATCTTCCAGCATATCGTATTGCTATTTCAGTCACTCATCTAAGAGCAACATCTTAAATTCATCTCATGAGGAGTAGTACCTAAAATGACCAAAAAGGTGCTATAATTTCAAGGTTCAACCCCAAACAAGTTTTTATATCCTAGAGCCACATGAAGCTAATTATTTCTCAAAAGGTTCTCTTCCTCTGCTCTCTCTGACTTCCAATATCACTCAGTATTCTCCCCACAGAGAAGTTTTTTTCTTTTTTATTAATTTATTCTTGTTACATCTCAATGGTTATCCCATCCCTTGTATCCTCCCATTCTTCCCTCCCTCCCATTTTCCCCTTATTCCCCTCCCCTATGACTTTCTCACATACTCTGGTGCCTCATATTTGACCATGTCCCCTGAAGGGGGAGACCTGGTGGCACTCAGAGGAAGGACAGCAGGTTACCAAGAAGAGACTTGATACCCCATGAGCATATACAGGGGGAGGTAATCCCCCTCAGGAATAGTCATAGAAGATTTTTTTAATTCAGGAATGAGAGAGTGATCCCTAAGGAGGATCATTACAGTGGTATTCACCTTTCACTGTGGTTGTAGCCAAAGGTCTTGTCTTCAGAAATGCCCATCCCAATGCCTTCACTGTCATTCAGATATTCCAGTTGAGTATTGTTGGGAGCCAAAAAGTTCTTTTGCTTATAGATAACATTAGAGTAGCTAGCAAAACGTTATAGATGTAAGGTTGTCATTTCAAAGAAAACGTGAATAACCTGCTTTTGAACTCAGAAGACTGGGAAGGGAAGTTGTTAATATCCTGGAGGTAGATGTTGTTAGTAGAGCTACACCTTCTCAAGCTCCCAAAAAGCAGCATGAAGGTGAATAATAGTCCATGAAATTTTGCATTATATATGTAGCCAGTGGCATCCCACCCTCCTACAACAAAGACTGATGGTTGCCAATAGGCCATATAGCTTCTTTGCTAACTGTACAATAGAGTCCATACTAGAGCTTTCCTAGGCCCTTAATATAATACATCTAATTTATCTTTTTGGAAGAGGTGACTTGCATTGAGTGTTGTTTTAGTATAATGATGCCTCCTTGTGGTCAAGCGATTGTATAACACCATAACATGTTTTCCCAAATGTACTGTGCTTAAATATGCTTACAATAAACCTCTGAGATTCAGGTCCTAGAAATTTGAATTAATAGGATATATAGATTTTCCTGTGGTGTCCTCGACCCCCCTCTCTCCTTATGTCCTTCTTTCCTCTTATCTACATGATTGCTGAAGCTCCATCTAATGATTGTGGGTCTCTGTATTTGTTTCCACCAGTTACTGGATGAAGGATCTCAGATGAGAATTATGGTAGGCTCCTGTTTGCAGATATAGCAGAATATCACTAATAGTGTCAGGTGTTGAAATTTTAAATTCAGAACATGTTTGTTATTGCAAGAGATCACCTCTAAAGACCTTCTATATATATGTGATTTGTCTGGAATACAAATACATTTTTAATCCAGCAGACAGAGGCAAGCAGATATGAGTTCAAGACCAGCCTGACATAGAGCAGGTATCAAGTAAAGAAAATCTTAGGTCTAGTTGTAATGGTACATGCCTTTAATCTCAAAAAAGGAATATAAAGTTACTTTGTAGAAGGAAGCACCTGTGTTTTGAAAGTGATGTATAATGCAGTCAGATAAAAAGTGATGAATCAGAGGAAGGTTAACATAATAGGATATTCCCAACTCTCACAGGAAAAGAAAGGAAGGAGAAGCTACTCAAGAGTCAACGCAGAGAGAGTGAGTGAGAGAGAGAGAGAGAGAGAGAGAGAGAGAGAGAGAGAGAGAGAGAGAGAGAGAGAGAGAGAGAGAGAAGCAGCAGTTTTACTGGGACAGATTGCAGAGAGAGAACTCAGGTGAAGAGCAAATGAGTGCAAGATTGAGAAAGATCCAGGAGATAAGTGCAGATTTTTAGAGTTAGTTTGAGGCCAAGCAGAGGAATTCAGATACTGAGAGAAAGCCCTATTGAATAAGATATCTGGGGAAAGAATTCAACCAGAACAGCTGAGTTGAATCAGCCAGCACAGGACAAGAAAGTGTTAGCTTATAAAGTAGCATATCTCAGAAGTTAGAAATTTCTAGGCCTACGTTAGATTGCACAGAGGCTAGAAATTTCCAGGGCTGGGCCTAGGTTGTCAGGTGTAGGAAATAAAACTTTGAGACAAGAACTGAAACAGGTGAATACAATTTATTTTAGATATGTTGGTCAATGTGGTTGGTTGAGTAAACCCAACATGATTAAAGAAGAAAGCCCACAAGTATTTAGGAAGCTGAAGACATCTGAAAGAAATGTTGCAGAAGATGGAGGACTTATCACAGAAAGCTGGAAATGAGAAATTCATCTGGGATCATTTCCAGAAGGAGACTCAGTTCTTCAAGTTTGGCTGGATGCCTAGAGAGACTCATTAGACCAAAAGAAGTGAGAGACTTGAGCCCAAAGCAAGAAATGATGCTGGACCCTCTAAGACAGTGAATCACAGTAAGCCACCCCAAAAGACAATTAAAATTATATGGCCAGACTTTTCCCACATTAATATTGGAAACTCCATTTTAGATCCCTTGAGAACAAGGGTAGGAGGGGATAAAACATTACTTGAAAAGGCCATTTCTGTACTCATTGCAATTATGAACACTGAAGTAAAACTCTCCCTACTGTCAACTGCAATCTTTCTATCTTTCTTCTCAAAAGGTTGAAAAATAGCTACACAACAAGAAACATAAGCCTTAGAGACAAGAGGCAGAAAATCTAAGAGAATGGAAAATGCTCAGTTGGAAACTTATGATACCTAATGAAATTGATGATCAATGTAGACAGTCCACTAATAATGGATAAGAAGCCTAACTAGCATGGAATGAGAGTGCTTAAATGTCTCCTTTAAGTGTGGATTCATAAAGATCTAATTTTACCTTAACACATAGAAATATTAGCTGAAAGACATGGAATGGTGACTAAAAACTAATTAAATGGGTCAACCTGTACACTTTAAATATGTTTTAACATCAGAATGGAACTCATAGAATATGTTACATTGGGAAAGAGGTTTTGCCTATTTATCCATAGATGATTAAAGACTATCGGTTGCATTAAATTGATAAATATCTGGTCAGAAAAGAGAAGCCAGGTGTGGTGGTGCATTCCTTTAATCTTAGCACATAGGAAGGCAGAGGCAGGTGGATATTTGTGAATTAATGGCCACCATTATGTACAAAATGAGTCCACGACAGCCAAGTCTACAAAATGAAACTCTTCCCAAGAAAAAAAGAGAAATTTCCAAAATAAAGTATGATTCAGGGAAGAGAAGCAGAATGTCAGCAATGTAGACAATTCAGAAAACACATTTCCCTCCATGGAGACAGATGAACATAACAGCTGAAGAGAGACAGATAGTTCATCATATTGGCAGACTGGAAAACCTTGTTGCTGAAATTGACTGCTTTGAAATTGTTGCTGAAGGACAGATGACCAGGTCTGCAATTATGGAGGATCATCACATCAACGCCTGAGTGATCTTCATAAGCACATTCAGACAGTTAAGCTTATGGGGTTGATAGTTGTTTTTATTGCAAAAGTTAAACTGTGTTCAATTTTTAGCTTAATCAGAAAGGGGGAAGTTGTAGAAGAATTTTAATTTGGAGCATGGGTGTTCTGGCAAGAGATCACATTCAAAGGTCCTTCAGGTCTGTGTGATCTGGCTGGAATACAAACATGCATTTATTTAATCCAGGAGACAGAAGTAAGCAGATCTGACTTCATGGCTAGCTTAGTATGAAATTTCATGTAAGGAAAAGCTTGAACCCTGGCATGGTGGTGCATGCTTTTGTTGCCAAACAATGAAGGTAAAGTTAGTTTGTAGAAATAAGCACCCCTGTAAGAAAGTGGTGTTTAATTGAGTGGCAGAAAAATGGATGAATAAAAGAAAGATTTGACAGAACATGATATTATCAACTCTCGTGAAAGAAGAAGGAAAGGACAGATACTTAAGGGGTAATGCAGAGGTAGAGAGGAAGCAGTTTTACTGGGACACTAAAAGCGAGTTTTACAGAGAAATGCTGGAGAGAGAACAAACCAGACTCCGGTGAAGATGGAAGGAGCCAGAGAATGAGAAGGATACGGAAGATTAGATCATATTTATAACGTTAATTTGAAGCCAAGCAGATAAAGTTAGAGGTGGAGAGAAAATCCAAGTTGTATAAATTAGTTGAGTGAGGAGTTTTGTCTAGGACAGCTGAGTTGTACCAGCCAGCCCAGATCTCAGACAGAACAATAAGTGTTAGACTTTTAAGCTTGAGTCTCAGGCTACAAACATTGTAGTCCTAGGTTAGATTGTAAAAAGGCTGGAATCTTTCAGCACTAAGTCTAGGTTAGCAGACAGAGGTAATAAACCTTGACAAAAACAAATGAAATGGTGAATAAAAGTTCCTTTTACAGGGACATGATGGTCCAGAGTGTCTCGATGAATTCTTTTTTTTTTTCGAGACAGGGTCTCTCTGTGTTAGCCTTGGCTGTCCTGGACTCACTTTGTAGACCAGGCTGGCCTCAAACTCACAGTGATCCGCCTGCCTCTGCCTCCCAAGTGCTAGGATTAAAGGCATGTGCCACCATGCCCAGCAATGATGAATTCTTTCAGCCTAAAAAAGAAAAGGAGTTCTCCAGGTCACTGGACTCAGCATGTAAACTCAACTGGAAAGTTCAAGGCTCTTTTCAATATGGATCTTGTGTCATCCCATCCTAATTGAAAGGTTAGATGTTATGGCTACAAAAATAGTTCCTACATGGGCTCTAAGCCCAGTAACACTATGTAAATACACATCAAAGTAAGGTAGCCCCAGTAATGACATGATTATGTTTTGGGGTCCATAAGTTCGCTTCCCTGGGGATTCCAAAGCAGGAGGGTTCTGAAAGAAACTCCTGGATGTTAAACTAAAAGTTTTGAATGTTGAATGAGTAGTGACTACAGGGCATGATGGATGGGACAGATATGGATCAGGAGCTAGCTACTTTTCTGCCAAGGATGTCCATAAAGTCGTCTTTACAGACATAGCATGTCCCAATCATGGATCTTGGACACACTTTAAACATCAGTGTGTCTCTGACATCAGCTTCAGTGCACTTGCTCTATCAAGAAAAAGGAAGGAGAAACTAACATCTCCTGGCACCCTCTCCTCCAACTTTCATCTGAGTATTCTCACAGACTTTCTCCTTGAGCCCTATAAGTCGCTCCCATGAATGCAAATATAAATGACATGGTACACACAACCTTTCCTCTGAGTGATCACTCCATTGTAACTTCCTGCTCCTCCTGTTGACAAGTGAGGAATCTATCCAGTCAAGTTAGATACAAACAACTAGATGTGCTATGGACATTCAGGCTGTAAGTGCCAAAATGAAGGCTTAGGTTTCATTATGGAACAGAAATAAAGATGAGGGTGAATAAGAGAGCCACAGGCCCTAAGAGACTGGCCTTGGAAACGCTTCTGCTCAGAACAAGTTTTTCAACATAACCATTTTTCAATTTAGGTCACATTCATGTCATGCTTTCTCTCTCACCATACCCAGGCTCCAATGATCTCTGCAAAGAATATGATCCTGTTTTGTCAGTCACTGAGGTAGATAGATACTTTCCTTTTATCTATATAGGGGACTCCGAACCCATTCCTGTGTTTAAGATCACAGTTGCAAGCTGGAAATCAACAGGTAAAATTCTTTATGAGAGATGTGATCTATCCCTTTCAGTTCACCTATAAGGTGCTATGGTTTTCAAGACTTATTGTCTTACTTGTTGTCACAGTTCAGTAACTATGTGTCACTCTATTATCACATCAGGATACATTGACTCTCAGAGATAAAAAAGGTGTTGGTAAATTGCTTCATGTGGGAAGACGAAAGAAAGACACTCAAGGTTGAGATGCCACCAGGCATTAGCATGGGGGAACAGCCTTAGAAAATTGAATCCTGGGCAGTTTTGCAGAACCATAGTTATTGATTGCTACACAAAAGTTATTTTTAGAGTAAGGCAAGTTCTTCATACCAGAGCCTCTTATCTTATCTATGATCTGCCTGGAAAAAACAAATGGCCTATGCAATTCTACATCCTTACTGTGCATCATTTACTTTCAATAATTGCAATAAAGACACGTTTTCCAGGAACATCTAGTGACTGAAGTCATGCAAAGGCCATAAATCGTCTTCAGAAAAACACTCTATAAATCTTCAGCAGAGCCTGGAAATGTAAGTTGTACAAAGGACCCAACCCACATAATCCTCCATATGGAAGAGTCCTATGTCAGGTGCAAGCTGCATAGAGTCCTTTCTGTTGCTGATTCCTCATCATCCTGACCCACCTGGGACAGATCCAGCAGAGCCAGCAGACATGAGCTGTATGTGGGTCCCAATCCCCTCATTGTCCTTCCAGAGTAGGCTTATATCAGGCTTCAGCTACATTCACCTTTACAATCCTTGAAACAACAATTTTCAACTTCATTTGAAAAAAACCCAAATATCTAAGACAATCCTGTACAATGAAAGAGCTTCTGGATGTATCTCCATCCCTGATGTCAAGCTGTACTAAATAGCAACAGTAATTAAAACAGCATGTTACTGGCATAGAAATGGAGAGGTAGGTCAATGGAAACTATTAGAAAACCCAGAAAAATCCCACACACCTTTGGACACTTGATTTTTCACAAAGAATCTAAAACCACACAATGGAGAAGAAGTTGCATCTTTAACCAGTGGTGCTGGTCTAACTGTATGTTTACTTGTAGAGAAATTAGAATAGACCCATACTTATCACCCTGCACAAAATTAAAGTACAAGTGGATTAAGATCTCTACATAAAACTAGATATATGAAATATTTTAGAAAATAATTTATCAATAGCCTTCAGCTCCTTGACACAGGAGACAACTTCCTGAAAACAACACCAATAGTTCAGCTCTAAGATCAACAATGAATAAATATGACTTCTTGAAACTGAACAGCTTCTCTAAGGCAAAGAATGCTGCCAATGGAATGAAACAACAGCAAACAGACTGGGAAAATACCTTCACCAACTCTACATCTGACTGAGGGCTAATACCCAAAATATATAAAGAACTCAAGAAGTTAAACACCACCAAATTAACCCAATTAAAAACGGTGTAAAGAACTAATCAGAGAATACTCAATAGAGGAAAAAAGAATGACCAAGAAACACTAAAAGAAATCCACAATGCCCCTAGTCATCAGGGAAACGCAGATCAAAAAGACTCTGAGATTCTGTCTTATACCTGCCAGAATGGCTAAGATCAAAACTCAAATGACAGCACATACTGGCAAGGATGTGAGAAAAGGGGGACACTACCCATTGCTGATTGGGGTGTAAATGTGTACAACCACTTTTGAAATTAATCTCAGAAAAATTGGGAATAATTCTACCTCAAGACCCAGCCATACCACTCTGGGGAATATACCTGAAAGATGCTCCATCATACAAGAAGGACATTTGGTCAACTATGTTCATAGCACCTTTATTCATAATAGCCAGAATCTGGTAGCAGCCTAGATGTCCCTCAACCAGAGAACGGATAGAGAAACTCTGGTGCATTTACACAATGAAATACTACTCAGCTATTAAAAACAAGGAAATATTGAAATTTGCAGGCAAATGGATGGAACTAGAAAAGATCATCCTGATCCCTGCCTACAAGATGTGTAGGGATCAAGATAGGACAAATAAATCAAAGAAAGAAGCAATATCCAACCAATGCCCAGACCCAAAAAGACATGCATGGTATGTACTCACTTGTTAGTGGACATTAGCCAAATAATACTGTATAACCACACTACAATATACAGACCTCAGAATTAAAATAACAGGGAGGCCTCTAGGGAGTATGTTTAATTCTCATTCAGAAGGGCAAATAGAGTAGACCCTGGAAGCATTGAAAAGAAGGAACAGGAAGGGAGACTAACGTAGGGGTCCTCTGAAAGCCTCCACCCAGCAGGAGATCCAAGCAGATTCTGAGACACAGCCAAACTCCTGCAAGGAGCACAGGGAGTCTTATAGAAGAATTGGATAATAGAGGGACATGGAGGGGTTCAGGGGCTCCACAAGGAGACCAATGGTGCCAACAAATCCAGGAAGTAGAGGATGCTGCTGCAGAGACTGATGCACCAACTAAGGACCATGCATGATGCATGATGTGGACCTAGACCCTTTGCTCAGATGTGGTAAAGAGGCAGCATAGTCTCTTTATGGGACCCATATTATGAGGAGTAGGTAGTATTTCTGAAATGCACTCTATCCACCACACATTGAGCACTTCCTTCTTGTGGGGTGCCCTTGCCAGGCTGCAGAGAAGAGGATTCAGGCAGTCCAGATGAGTGGAGGAAGGCTCCTATTTTTGAGGACTAGCTGAGGGAGGGAGAGGTTAGGGAAAGACAGCGGGTTAGTTTGGAAGGTGTTGAGGGAGAGGGCTGCCACTGGGATGTAAAGTGAACAAATTAAAAAATATTTTTAAAAATCTCAAGTTGGAAGGAAGTGAAGAAATGGGAACAGTCTTCTGCTTCTGGAGGGAGTTCAGACATATACAACCACTTTGGAAATCTGTCTGGCTCTTTTTCAGAAAATTACATAGAGTTTACATCAAGACCCAGCAATACCACTCCTCATGTTCATAGCAGCCTTATTCATAATAGCCAGAACATGGAAACAGCCTAAGTGCCCCTCAATAGAAGAATGGATAAAGAAAATGTGGTACATATACACTATGGAATACTATTCATCTATTAAAAACAAGGAATTCCCGAAATTTGTGGATAAATGGATTGAGCTAGAAATGATCATAATGAGTGAGTTAACCCAGAAGCAGAAAGACTCAAATGGTATATACTCACTTATATCTGCATACTAGCCCAAGGGGTATGTCCCACGAAAACCTTCACTTACCAGGAAACTGAGACAGAGGGGAGGACATTCTATTGGGACTCTAGATGAGAGAATCATGGGAGAATGGCAAAGTAGAAGGATCCAGAGGGTCGTAGAAGCCTACAAGTAGAACATTATGATAGGCAGATTTGGGCACAGGGGTCTCGCACAAACTCAGGCACCAGCCAAGGACAATACAGGCGGTAAACCTTAAACCCCTACCCAGATCTAGCCAATGGACAGAACACTCTCCACAGTAGAGTGGAGAGTGGGATATGACTTTCTCACGTACTCTGGTGCCTCACCTTTGACCATGTCCCCTGGAGGGGGAGACCTGGTGGCACTCAGAGGAAGGACAGCAGGTTACCAAGAAGAGACTTGATACCCTATGAGCATATAGAGGGGGAGGTAATCCCCCTCAGGAACAGTCATAGGGGAGGGGAATAAGGGGAAAATGGGAGGGAGGAAAGAATGGTAGGATACAGGGGATGGGATAACCATTGAGATGTAACAAGAATAAATTAATAAAGGAGGAAAAAAAATAGTCCACCATAAAACAAGGACACACGCTCACTCATGTTCATAGCATCTTTATTCTTAATAGCTAAAATCTGGAATCAGCCTAGATGTCCCTCATCCAAAGAATGGATAAATAAACTGGTGCATTTACATAATGGGATACTACTCGTCTATTAAAAACAAAGAAATCATGAAATTTGCAGGCAATTTGATTGAGCTAGAAACAATCATCCTTCGTGAGGTAACCCAGACCCCAAATGACAGCCATGATATATATTCACCTTTAAGTAGATTTTCTCATTATTCTACAGGATAAGTACACTACAATGCACAGACCCGAGGAAGATACATAACAAGAAGACCTAAGTCAGGATAGCCTCCCTTTGGGGGGCTTTGAAGGGGACTCTAGCAGATCTTCCTAGTAGCAGGTGGGCTATAGGGCCTGAAGAAATACTACAACTTGAAGATAATATGATTTTCTTTTTTTTATTTTTTATTTTTTTCTCCTTTATTAATTTATTCTTGTTACATCTCAATGGTTATCCCATCCCTTGTATCCTCCCATTCTTCCCTCCCTCCCATTTTCCCTTTATTCTTCTCCCCTATGACTGTTCCTGAGGGAGACTAGATAATATGATTTTCAATGTAGAAATTCTGAGTTGTATGATATGTCATCATGGCAAGATGACACTGAGATTTTTTTTTATCTGCATGGCCATATATTTTGCATATGTGGGAAATACATAATGGAAAATAAACAAAAGTGCATGCATTTTATGCATTACCTCCCCCCCTCACACCTGTGATGTTACAGTGTTGTTGTGAAGATGTCTTTGATGGGGTCATAGAGAGAGGTCAATGAATGCCACACATCACGACTTTGTCTTAAGAAATCATTTTCAATGTTATGCCCACACTATCTTACCAGAAAGTCCACATTCCATCATTTTTGTAATATGGCCTTATTTTTTCAGTAGAATCTGCACGAAGAACATGTGTTGATGACTGAAGGGTTGGAGGGTTATGGAGAGTGCTTTGGAGCATCACAGGCAGAGTGATTTTCATTCTGATTTTGACTTTACTCATCATTTTTTCTATTGAAGCAACTTCTTTGCTTATTGTCCAACAGAGAGAGAGAGGCTCCTGCCATGGAGAATGTGGCAGTTATTAAAGGTGGAAAATGATAGAGAGAAAGAAATAATTTATGAAATGAGGATCCATGGCAGACAGATAGGACAACATATTCCCTCACTTTATAGATCCAGACAAGAGTTGGTTTCTGCAGCCAATGCCCACAGTGGGTAGAGGGACAATGGTGCATTTAATGAGGAAGAAAATCATGACAACACTCACACGTTCTCTGCACACAAAAGCACATATGCTCCCTGGACATTATCTCTCAACAGTTGCTCAGTATAACTGGATTTTCTTATAGAAAAATTTGACCTTCAGACTTATTTCCCAGAATCTGAAACCTTGAAATAGTTACTTCTTTCTCTTTGGATTATCTCTGTGCTGCACGGTGGGTCCATCTGTGGCTTCCCAGAGCTTCAACAACCAGAATCCCAAGGACTATGAGGACCATGACAGCAATCCCCATCCTGATGAGATTCTCAGTTGTGTGATCCTGGTTCTCTGTGTCTGTGGGTTTAAGACAAACTAGTTACAGAGTCCACGGATTGTCAAAATTCACTCAAGATAATTAAATGCCTGCCCAGTGCCCCTCCTTTTCCCAGACAGAACTTTGTTAATTTCTGTTGTGATATAACTTTGAATTTTCTTTATTCATTTGTGTTGAGTTTTGACATGTTCTAGGATGTACTAGTGGTCTCAGTTGAACCTGAGAACAGAAGAAGAAGAGTAAGTTGTGTGTGCTCTTAAAGGAACCGAGTGTTTCTTCTGAATTATATCTCATTATTTCCTGTGAATGCCCACCATTCTCATCATTTAAGCTCATGAAGTTCTGGGATGATTCTTTCCTTTAACAAAGCTGTGTTCCCCCTCTTATTCTTAATATATTCTTTAGGATCACTTTGCTAAAGGAAGAGCCATGATACACCAGTGAAAACAGCAAATTCAGTGTAGAATAAATTGAGAAGACATTTCAGGTAATGAGCCCTGAGTCACTGCACTTAGTATCCACAGGCCCATTCTGAGTGTGGTGTTTCCGGTGCATCAGCAGTTATGCAGACTCAGATACACAGTTCTGGCCTGATTTCCACAAATGATTGGTTTTGGTAAGTGTTGGTTTCATTGTTAAACTGTCCTTCCATCTCTTCTTTGATCACGCACACATGCGTGTGTGTGTGTGTGTGTGTGTGTGTGTGTGTGTGTGTGTGTGTGTGTGTGTGTGTGTGTAACAGAAAAGAGAGTAAATGGTAAGCCACTGGGCTTTTATCTAATAGGTCTCCCAATAGAATATCAATGTCATACCAAGCATAGAGCCCAAGACTGATATATCTAATCCTTAATTTTGCCATCTTTACAAATAACAGTTATTGAGACAAACAGAACAAGTTGAAGAGTGATGAGAGAGTGGATGAGATCTCCAATCATTTTATCACTTTAGAAGACTCAAGTGTCAGTGGTGGAGACTTTCTGAAGGTTCTATCCCCAAACCTTCTCTTGCTCAGATGGGTACCCCAAGGGAAAACAAAAGAAATTAATAGCTGTCACCTCTAAAATGAAGTCTGAACCCACACAATCTCATTTTCTCTATTTCTCTCTGAAGAAAAGGTTGTAGACTTCAGAAAGAAATCGAGTTTGATTGAGACTGCAGGATTTTATTTTGCTTAATGTGATCATTTTTATGTTTAGGCTCTCATGGAGAATTCTGTCTTTTTGAGTTGAGCTGTGGCTTTGAAGCTGTTTTGAATAGAAGGAGAATATACCAGGCATTGTAATTATTAAGTAAGGCTACCTCCTCCTCTGCAGGCACCGACGGCCATGAATGCACTGAGAGCAAGGGTCTGGCAGGGATCCTGTGAATATGAGAATCTGAAGCTGATGAGAACAGGTTGTCACTGGGGACCAGTTTCTACTTAGTATCCTGTATCTGTCTGTGGCTTCCCAAAGATTTTGTTTCAGATGGCCTGAAACCTCTGGGTTCCATCAGCAAGGAATGTAGAGAGCCTATCGAGAAGGATTTAGGTTGGTATCCACCATCGTGTTAGTGAATATCCTTCTGACACTCTGCCACATTTAAAACTCCATCCTAGAGAATACTTGTAAATGGAGAATGCTGAGATATCCCTTCAGCTAAGAAACATCTGGATCACCGTGTCAGCTGGGATCATGAGCTCCATAGGGGCACTGGTATATGAAAAGAGGTAGAGAGATGATGCTCCCAGAGTGGAGATAACTGAATACATTGAGAATACTAGAGCTATGCCTCAAGAGCTAGACAGAAGGAGCCTGAATGCATTGCCCCACAACGTGAGACAGATCCACTACAGAAACAGGTTATGTAGCCTTCCTCTGTCAGGAGAGGTCACAGCATGGCCGTCACAGAAAAAAAAATCCTTAGACATATGGGTCATATTTTTCCAATTTATCCTCAGAGGAGTAGAAGCCCCAAAAGGGCTTCTTGGCAGAGAGGGCTTCTTGGACAGCCCTAGAGGAAAGGTGACATGGTAGGAAAGGGATGGAGGCACTGATTTTTACCAAATACTTGTCCCCTCCCATCCTGACCTGCACATGTCACTGCTTCTTACCAGGTGTGGGCCTCTCACACAGAAACCAGCCTTTCCATTTTGTCATTTGGTATTTGTCCTCCACAGAGGAGCAAGCTTGTGCCAAAGGGCATAGGGTCTCATAAAATGGTTGGTGAATGACAGGACTGACTCACCTGAGATGTGTATTTCCAGGGGCTCACTAGGTACTGACCACAACTGTGGGGTATCCTTGAAGTACCCATAACATCTGAATGTCCCTGTGTTGTTTGGGGTCATGTGGTCCATAGAGAACAGGGCTTTGGTCTGCTTATGAAAACGCACATATTGTGTGTCCAGGGACCTGCTAAACTTCAGATTATCCTTGGTGAGAATGAATTTATCATATCTCTTCTGTGAGGTGCACAAGAGGGTCACGTTTCCTCCTGATGTCAGCAGAGGGTTGGGCAGGACTGACAAGCTGGGTTTATTGTAGTTGTGGATTCCTAGGAGAGAAGGAGGCAGACTGTGGCATGGGCTCACACAGACACAATGTTCCCCAGGACTAGTCTGTTCGAGGCAAATACTCCTGAGAGCAGAGCCTGGGCCAGAGTCTCTGACTGAACACTCACCTGTCACTACCAGTTCCAGGGTGTCACTGTGCTCTGACCAACCAGCTGAGCTGTAACAGTAACATCGATATTGCCCTGCATGGTCTGCTGTCACATAATGGATGGAGAATTTGGCCTTGTTCTCAGGCTCCTCTGGGGTCTGTGTTCCCCAGGGTTTTTGGCTCCCCTCTTTATGCAGAATGTATATTTCTGCATCTGGAGTTCCCTGACACCAGATGGTCATGGAACTCCTGTAAGAGATCACAGGGCCTGGCTCAGCTTTGATGATGGGTTTCTGGAGGTTCCCTGCAAGGAGAGAAGGAGGTGCTTCTGTCTGAATGTGGCACAGAGAGGACACTCTGTAAAATGGCATGTAAGCCCAACCGGAGTAGCACAACTCCACATAAAGACTTATCTCTCTCCTGGACATCCTAGTTTTCCTATAAGTTTATACATTAGAATCAGTTTCTTGGGTCCCACTGTCTTCCATGCTTTGTGTCAATGGGCTAAAGGGCCCTGGCTCATCACACACACCACACATCAGGCCTCCCTTAGCACCCATGTCATTTCAACATCCTGTGGTTACTCACCTGAGAACAGGAGCTCCAGGGGGTCACTGGGATATAACCACAACCAGGGACTGTTACTGTCTTGTCTGTAGCAGCTGAATGTCCACCTCTGGCTGGAGGTCACTGGACCCACAGAGAATGAGGCCTGGTACTTCTTACTAGAATAGTTATACTGTGAGTCCTGCTTCCAGTAGCCTTTCTGTGGTCCGTCCTTAGTCAAAATAAACTTGCCGTATTTATCAGAGATACACTGGAGGGTGACATTCCCTCTTGATGTCACCACAGGGCTGGGCTGGGCTGATAGGCTGGGTTTACTGTATGTTCCTAGCAGAGAAGGAGGGATCAGTTATGTGTCAGGCCTTATTTTTCTCCAGGTGGTGTGTTACCACACAGAGCGGACTGACTTATTCACAGTGAAGCCTGGGGATGACACATTGTTTTCTCTCTCACCTGTCACCACCAGCTCCAGAGGGTCACTATCTGCTGAACATCCATCATGGGTCTGATAGCAACAGTGATATTTCCCTGCATGGTGCTCATCAATTCTTGGGATGGTGTATTCAGCCTTGTTCCCAGGCCCAGGTGGACTTTTAGGGCACCACCGACCTGGACTTCCCTCTCTATAGAAACAGTACCTTTTGGCTCCTGTGGTCCCCTCACACAAGAAGGTCACCATACTCTGCATGGAGACCACAGAATCTGGTTGTGCTCTGAGCACAAGCTTAAGGGAGTTTCCTGCAAGAAGATGAGCAGTTAGTTCCCAGGACATACATCCTCAGATTGCAGTTCTCAACCCCGTGACCCTCCAGCCACCTGTAGCATCAGTACACATGTGGTCTTTTCCACACTCACTGCCCATGCATGGCTCCTGGACATGAAGAAAAGAGCAGGTCAGACAGCTATGGACACTCACCTGCCAGCACTGGGGTCCTGAGGTCCAGAATCAGTCCTGGAAGAGAGTTCCTTGTGAAAGGTTTGTCCCTGAAACTTGAGGAGATCCTTCCCTCTGTAGAACCTTCTAACACCCAGGAGTTTCCTGATGGACCCATGCTCATCTATGGGCTTGGGTCATTCTTAGACTACAGTATCCTCTCCCTCTTCAAATCTCACCCAGACAGAGCAGGGATGTGAAGGTTAAGGTCATGGCTTCTCCTCCCAGAGGCTGCAACTGTGCTAGAGATGAAGAGCCTGCCAGGAGGGATAGAAAACACAGGGTGTGGCCCTTGGCGGCAGGGGCACATGGTTGTACTTTAGCAGGCCCACAGGAAGAGGAACTGCCATCCACAGGCACCAGACTCTAACTTCCTAATGCTGTGGCTAGGTGAGGCTGTAGACCCTCTGCAACCAGATCTTACATAGATGATGTGTTCCACATCACCATCAATGTCTGCTTCACCTGTCCTCCTCACACTCAGAGCCACATTGTAGCAGACGTGTATGATCATCTCAAGTAACAACACAAATTCAAGTGTGGTTTTTCTTTGTTCATTTTCACATTTCTTGTGAAGTATTTCCTTCTTTTCAATATTTTAAAATGTTTCTGAGGAGGGTCTTGCTGTGTATATCTGCATAGAATGAAATTTATAATCTTTTCCTCATAGTCTCAGTGTGCATCATTATTTCTGATTGTTAGATTTTTTGATATGTGTGCTTTCCATTACCACTTTTAAATTATATTCATTAATTTATTCATCCATTTTTAGTGTTTGTGGTGTGTGAGTGTGCGTGTGTGTGTGTGTGTGTGTGTGTACTTAAATACATGCATATGGATCCTGTGTGTGTGTGTGTGTGTGTGTGTGTGTGTGTACTTAAATACATGCATATGGATCCTGTGGATCTGACTCATGTCTTAAAGTTGGCACCTATATACCGAGTCATCATCCCATTATTAAAACATTTATCATCATATTTTAAACTTGTTCTGCTTCTGCTAAAAAATTTTTGGTCTCCAGTGTTCTTGGGACAAAAGGGGTCCCAAGTTTTTTTAGTTTCTTGGGACCAAAGTTGTTGGTGTGGCCACCATTCTTCTTGCAGCATTTTATCCCACAGTGGTGCAGGCAATAGCAGCATTTGTGGGCAGCATTGTGTCATCTTATTGTAGTTGTAAACTATTAGAAGCTAGCAAAGGAATGGCTAGGTGATGCTACCACAGAGGTAATGCCCCAGCTGCATGGTGGACTCTTGCTGGATGTTGTAGTCAGCCAGGGTTCATTCTCCCTCCATCTGCTGGTGGCAAATATCAGAATTTGCTAGTATTTTGGTGAGATGATTTCTAGGTCCTCAATCTATGCCTTAATATTCTCAGCTGTGTCACTGAATTCAACCTCAAAGATGACGGACTTGCACTTCAGTGGGTTGACGAAGATTTGCCTGTTGATGTCTGCACTGTGCCGTAGTTCAAGAGAAAGAGCCAGTAAAAATATTTTCTTTCCCTCTATTTTAGTTGTTAGGGTCTGACAGCACAGCCTCCAGTACCCTTAACACATACTCCACAGGTGAATGACATCCCAGTTTATCATGTAGTTTTCACTGTATTGTCCCTTAATTATTTTCCTTTGTTATCTTTTTATTATGCTTATATGTGTGATTGTTTTATTGTTGTATTGAGTCTGGCTCTGCCAATGAAGTCCTCACTGTGTGGAAGCTGGTTATGTATACCACTATAGGCTGGACCTCACAAAGTTGCTCCTGTGCCTCCTTCCCAAGTGCTGGGATTATTGGTGTGGACTACCACATCCAGCCTTGAGTTTAAAATGTAAGCCTTTGAAAATGTCATAAACTGTCCATACAGTGTTTTGATTGAGTCTTCCCTCTTTCTCCTCCCCTATTCTCTCCGCCTCTCTTGCTTGTTCCTCTCCTTATTGGCCTGAATTTCTTTTTGATTCCTTCCCTGACCTTCTGGTTGATGAAAATGTGCTGTTTAATTCCATGCAACTGTAAGAGTTCCCATTTTTCTTTTCATTTATTGAATTTGAGTTTCATTCCATTGTGGCTGAGCTGATTCTTGATGTGAGCTCATCTTTCTGTTGCAGACACCTGCTCTGTGACCCTAAGTGACCTGTCCTGGAAAGCGTTGTTGGGCACTGTGAGTTGGAATGTCATTGCACGTTTCGTGTATTTGGTCTGAAGTGTTGCCTCTGTCTTCTGCTGCCTTACTGGTGTTTTGTCTAATGTTAAGTTGCCATAGAGATCTGTATTATCTTGTTCTGTGTCTGTTCCTGAATCTCTGCCAGTGCCTGCTTTTATGTGGGTGTTTATATCTTAAATATTTAGATTTTTTTTACAGTTATGTGTATTTTTCCTGCATGTATATATGTCCACCATGTATGGGCCTTGTGCATGTGATGTTCAGAAAAGAGCATTGGATTCCCTGAGCCTGGAGTTACCACTGGTTGTGAATCATGATGTGGGTGCTGGGACCTGATGAGTCATCTGTGGGAGCAAGAATTGTTCATTAGCACTGAGCTATCTGCCCAGCGCTGAATAAATGTTCATAATGTTATAATTACTGACAATTTTAGTGTTTGTCTATATGAAATAGTTTTATTCTCTTGTAGTAACCATGTACTACTCCAAATTCTCACTAAAATTCAATTTTATATCCAGTATCAATCCTTTACTACAATATCATCCCTCTCTCTCTCTCTCTCTCTCTCTCTCTCTCTCTCTCTCTCTCTCTCTCTTCCCCTCACTTTTAGAAATTAATTCTCTGAGAATTCTAAACAATGAGTTTGTATTTAACTCCTTCCTGAAATTTCCCCCAATCTACTGCCATTCATGTACACCTAACTTTCTGTTCTCCATTTCTTCCATGCAGTCTAAATTGTGCTGTCTTTATATTCTTGGGCATCCTATCAGTGGCCACAGCCTTATCAAAAACTGACTCACCCAGAAGCTATTGAATTCAAGTAGCTCTTCACCTCTGGATAGTATCTCCCATATCCAGTATGTTTATATTCAAATAATAAATGAACAATTTACCTACCAAAAGTTCCCACACTGGAAGCATATCCAAGGTATTTTACTGCATCAATTTTTACTCCAACCCCTGCATCTTATGTACCCCTGTGCCTGTCATGCCTACTATGATGTCTCTTTCCTATTGATCTCATGGCCAGCTACTTTTCCTGCCTAGATAATAAGTGATGGGTTATGCTATGTGAACCAGTAAGACTTGCATTCAGTGCTGTGATCCTATTGACACCAACATGCATCCCCAAAGTTATAATTCTCAGAAGGAAGAGATAGTTAAGATGACCTCAATGTGATGAACTTTCCTCAGAAGACTGATATCTATCCATGACATGTCATTGGTCTTTTTGATTCAGATGAATCAGTTGTTGAGGGCTGGCAGAGGCATCATATTTGCTGGTGGATATAAACTCCTCAGTATGTTGCATCATGCTTGTTCTTCAGCCTTGCCCCATGGACTTCCAGCCACGACACCCCACATGCACCACAGTTGCTGTGCACATTGTGAGATGGATGCTGCTGGGTTAGACCTGCAATCCTATGTGCACATCAGGCTTTGCTGAGCTGAGGCTGCTTTCCTCTTGCTTCTCAGAAACAGAATCAGATTAGATAAGTTTCTGTCCTGAGTCAATCTCAGTCTTGGACAAGAGCTTAGTGTCTGTGTCTTGAGGGTGGGTTCTAGGTTTGAGGGATTTATTTGGCAATTTGGCATCCACACTTTATCAAGGTTTTTATTGGTTTGTCCAGTGAGTGTATTCTGCTTTTCTCCAAATAGGTGCAAATTTTTATTATATATGTTTGATAAAATTGTTTCTTTATCATTTTGAGGGACCATCTTTCTCATTATTTCTGTAAATGAAACACACAAGACAGAAAGAGAGAGGCAGGGTGGATATGGTAGAGAGGAAAGAGTCTATGATTTTCTTTTTTACACCAATCTTGATTTTTTGAGTAAACCCATGTTCATCATGTGTATCATTCTTCTTACATGCAAAAGTGAGTTACCTGCTAATATTTATCTCAGGATTTTGCATCTCTTCCTGAAAAGAAAGAGGCCCCAGGACTGACTAAGTGGTTGAATTGATAGAGAAACCTTTATTTTAAAACTGTTTGAGAGAGGAGAAGAGTGGGTAATGAGCTTTCAACCTTGCTCCCACGTGAAATCTCACCATAGCCTGCCTCTGCAAACTTTTCTGGGAAAAGTACTGTGTGTATTAGAGGGTTTTAATCTCCACTCGAGAATACTCAGAGATCTTATGAAAAAGTAATCCTGGTGGATCCCAGTCTGCAAATTGTAATCAAGACAGATTAATTTGTCATAACCCATCAGAGAGATATTTAAGCACCTGTCCTTCAGGTAGACAGAACATATTCTTTCTGGGTCACTAGTGATACATTATTGGATAATCCTGTTGCATGATGAGTCAGAGAGAGTAGTTTCACTCTTCTCCTACACCTATTCTCTCCAACCTTCTGATGCAGGTCTCCCTCCCTATCACACTCTGACATAGGAGGACTCAGCTTCATCCAGTCACACTCCACCTGTGCCTGGAAGCTTACATCTCTGAAAAGAGGCCTTCTCAAGGGAGACCATGAAGCTACTAGGGGAAAGTTACCACTAAACTCTGAAGAACTAAAGAAATTTTGATCCTGTGCTCTGCTCCTTTTTTGTTTCTCCTCCTCCTCCTCCTCCTCCTCCTCCTCCCTCCCTTCTTCCTTTTCCTCCTCCTCCTCCTCCTCTTCTTCTTCTTCTTCTCCTTCTTCTGTCAACAGAGTCATAGCATGCAGTAATTATCCTTTAAGAGATTGATGGAAGGTATGAATCCAGGAGTGAGTGGATACTTCTGCTCCTAGGAGTAGACAGCAGAGAACTTGGCAGATACAGCCTTTAGGGGGCCGAGCTTTCTGGGGCAGGTATTTCTAGAGTGTGGGTTGGTGGGATTTCAAGCCTGAGCTAAAGAAATCTTACAGATTCGTTGTTTTATCCAGACTTGTCATCCAAAATTAGCATAATCTGGGATGAGTCTTATTGAGGGGTTGAGAGGGCAGTTACAGAGGACTGGGGACCAGTTGGGCTGCTGGAGCTTTCTCAGGGAGAGGTCTCACCACTTTTCTGCCTTGAGGGATAATTAAGTTTACAATGTGTCCAAAAGTTACAAAGAGTCCATTGTGAAGGCAGGAGCTGAAGCAGCATCAGTTGTTGTCATCATGGACAATGCCCTTGGTGGCACGAGTAGGTTTTCTGAGGCAGCCACCTGCTTTCTGATTTCCATAAAGCAGTCATATGTATCAGGAACAGTCACCATGGACAGTCTCCATGAAGGTAGCAGGAGTCAGCTGAGGCAAGAATAGTCATCATGAACAGCTCCTGCTGAGGTGCTGTGAGGAGCTGCTGCCATTTTGTCTCCCATCCCATTTCTACAGTCATAAGGCATGAGTGAGAGGCAGACTGCCCTGAGGTTGGAAGTAGGACTGGCAGTGAGCAACCATAAATTTTAGTGGCCTGTTGCTCAAGGACTAAACATATCTCTTGGGGTGGTGATACTGTGGGATGAAGGACTAAAATGGGGCAGTGGGCTCTCTGCAGCTTGGGAAAGGTATCCTACCACAAGGCTGGAGGCGGAGGAAGTGAATAGCAGCAGGCCACCACAGTTTGGAGAAGGGCTACTGGACCTTGGGGATGGATTGCCATGGATTTGGGGCAGGCTACTTTGCTGCTCCAAGCTGAGACTTGAAGCAGGGCACCATGGATTTCGCCTAGGGGGGTGGTAGTAGTGTTAGGCACTCTGGGCTATCTCCGTTGAGGCAGTGGTGGTCTTGATCAGGCAAGGTCACGGCCAAGATGGCAGCAGTGGAGAAATTTCTGAGAGAGAGAGAGAGAGAGAGAGAGAGAGAGAGAGAGAGAGAGAGATGGAGGTGGTGGCAACAGCAGTTTCAGCAGCAGTGGGGATGACCACAGTGGGAGTGGCAGAATCCCTACAGATCCAGTTTCCACTTCTTACCTACATGGACATGATGCATATGCATGGTGCACAGACATGCATATAAAGAAACCAGTAGTATTTATATAATATAAAATAAGTTAATCTTTATATAAGACAACCTGATTAAAAAATCTTTCATAGATGTGCCAAGCTGTTTTTTCCTTAGTTGTTCCACACCCACTCAAATTATTAACCAAAATGAGTCATCATCGCTGTCCTCCATATTCTCTTGGCATTTTTTACATATTGGCTTTGGAATATAAATACCTAATTGCCAGCTCTTACTGAATGTCTCTTGTGTAACAGGAGAGATTCATACAGGAAATATTTTGGCAAATATTTCACTGCTTTTTTGATAACACTAAATAATTTAAGAAGTCAGTTGTCACTTTGAGTTGTTTCCACATCTTTCCAGCACCATTGGTTGTCTTATGTTCCAGCTGTCTTTCAAAGAGCCATTCTCATATATACCCTAATATCACATTGTAAAGCAAGACAAAGGGTTTCCCTGGGTACCGACAAAAACAGAAGGTGTAATGTGCACATGACCTAGTATATTATTTGAATGGTGAAAAATTTAACAAGCATGCAGAGTTTGCCTCTGCAATTAAGAACCTTCTTCATAATAATTCATTTCCTATGATATATGCATTTCAAGGGCCACAGACCAAGCAACACAGCCCATAAGATGCAGGCATGGAGCTGTCCATCCCTAGTGCTGATTGCGTGATCACTCTCTTTGGGATATTCTCTTAACATGTGAGGCAAGACACAGATGGTTTTGTTCCTTGTGGCTAAGCGGGTGTCTCTAGTTCACATACATATCTTTATGAAAAGATAGTGAGAGCTCAGCCCTTTTTCCTGAAAAAGGTGAGTTGTTCTGACCTGTGATTCCTACACTGAAAGTTTCAGATTATCTTTGCAGCATTGG
This sequence comes from Acomys minous, assembly GCF_964271855.1. NCBI lineage: Eukaryota > Metazoa > Chordata > Mammalia > Rodentia > Muridae > Acomys > Acomys minous. The sequence goes on from NC_140502.1 coordinate 8,777,126, forward strand.
AATATCATGTCAAGGTCAAATTGCAGTCATGAGGATTTTTGCATCAGAAGGTTCAATGCTTCTTCAACTATTGAACTGATTTTCTATAGTTAAAGAGAAGTTTCAGAGATGGTAATATGTTACAGAAGAGTGCAATGTTAAAGGGACAAGAAAACCAATGAACAAAGTCATATAAATTTTTTTTAGAAATGATGTAGTTTGGCTGTGGCTCTCTAAACACCACATGGTAAAGACACCAGGGAAATAGTTACATTGCAGTGCAGTGAATCGTCAATCCTATACGTCACTGATTTTCAACTGAGAGACAAAATAGTGAATTTAATCTTTCCAGCAATTAAACTCATTCTATTCCACCCCAAGTGCTGTAGTTTCCCTTTTTAACAGTTTTTACTGAATTATTTTATCAATCCAATCAATTATCCATAATCAACCAATGATAATCCACACAAGACTTCCAACTCTAAGTGATTGCTTAAGCAGATCCATTTCTGCTTGCATGCACTAGAAAACACATTGTTGTGGACTTCTTGTGGATTCTTGATCAGTATCTGTACTGCAAACTTTCCTCAAAACCATCACTGGGTTGGATCAGTGTCTTCTATTTTTTCCTCAGACCTTTTCTTCTTCACCTTCCATGAAGTCTAAGCTGTTCTTGATGCAGCCAGAATCACAGTCTGGTTACCTTGGAAGCATCCTTCACCCATTATTGCCTAAAATTCTGAATGTTCACAGGGAATGTGGAGTCAATGAATTAATAGGGCCTATCAGAAGATGCCTCTGTTGTGGACAGATTCATATGGAACATGGATAGGGTCCATGTAGCTGGTTGAAAGCCCTGTTAAAATGAAGAGCTTACCACAAGCCTATTCATGTCATGTTCTGCTGAGGAGAACCAATACAAGAGCCAAGGCTTGTGAATTTTAAAATACTATTTATCAATGTTTTTCAACCTGTGAGCCCCAACCCCTTTGGATGGGATACAACCAAAGGGTGCTGCTTACTACCATTGGAAATATCAGATATAATATGAAGTAGCAATGAAAATAATTTATAGTTTGAGGTCACCACAACATAAGAAACAGTACTTAATGGTCACATTATTAAGAAGGTTGAGAAACACTGATATAGATAAGTTCATTTTCATAGGATTGATGATAGTTTATTTAAATTATCACACATTCTTTTACAATTTTTGTTTGTCTTTACTTTTTAGGATTGAAAATACATTTTCCTTATTGTATTTTGATTGTGGTTCTCTCTTGTCCAAATCTTTACAGATACTACACATTTCACCCACCACTTAAATTCACATCCTGTCTTTGTCTCTCTCATTAGAAAGCACTCATCGAAAATATGTATTAAATAAAATAAATAAAATCAAACCTGAATACAATTAAAGAAATAAAAGAGCCAAAGAAAGAGTAGTGGAAATACATAAATGGGGAGACACAGATATTTACACACAAATAAATCTCATCAACCAAGCCAAAAAAATATATTCCAAAACACAGAAATCCAGAGAAGCATTATGAGCAAGAAACTTCCAAAAATGCCACTGAGTTCATTTTGTATTGGCCATCTACTGCTGGGCATGAGACCTGCCCTTAAGTATAGCTTGTATACCAGTGTGATTTGTTGGAAAAAATAATTTTTCTTTTGTAAGTGTTTATCATTTGGAGATATTGTCTGGGCTAGGAATGAAGTCTTGCATCCACATTCACTCTCAGCACTGGGACACCACCTCGATTAGAACTGTCCTGGCCCTATGCATGCTGCCACAGTTTCTGTGTGTCCATATTTGCATAGGTTAGACTCAGGGATTTTTCCTTTTTCCTTTATCTTTCTTATGAATGGAGATAGGGGTTGAAAATTTAAAAAGGGGAATAGAGATGATAGAACAAAAAGTAGATTATTGAATCTACTTCTTAACTTAAGGCCTTAATTGTTACTCACAAATAAGGTTAATTTTAATTCATTAAATAGAATTTTTGTATATTGATGCAAAATAATTTAATTTTGATACATTGAAATATAATTCAAATTTAATATTATCATTCACACATTATATTTCTACTCAAATATGAATTATTGTATACAAACAACTCAATTAATACATGGGTTACTTCCAATACTCTGATAGTTCCTGCTTCACAAATATGTCTATCCGATATACTGGGCCAGAAGGCTGAAGATGATGCTCCAATATTAGACAGAGTACTAGGTGATTGCTCAGGCAGAAAACTGTCTCTGTCTTTTTATTTTTTTTAATTTTGGAAGCTGCTAACTTGCACTTCCTGTTTACTCAAGTAGTTAAATTTATTCCTTCTCAAGTCTCTGATGGGATTGAAGACCAGATAGTTAGTTTTAATATTAAACTTAGTTGTTTAGGAGTTAAGATACTTTTAGGTCTAGATAGCTACTTTTAGATTTATAAATTTGAGCTTTGATAGATATTGATTTAGGTTCAAAACTTTAGACTGACCAAGATAGAATAGGTAAGCCTTGAAAGAACAATTATCAATTTCATATGGAAAAATAAAAAGCCTCAAATAGCTAAGAAAATCCAATACAATAAATGATTCTGTGGTGGTATCCCCATCCCTGATCTCAAGCTGTAGTCTAGAACAACAGTAATAAAAATGCATGGTACTGAGCTAGAAACAGGCTGAATGATAAATGGAATTCAATAGAAGACCCAGAAATAAACCCACACAGCTATGGACATTTGATTTTTTCACAAATAAGCCAGCACCTTTCAATAGAAAAAAGATAGCATCTTCAACAAACAGTGCTGGTCTAATTGGATGTCCATGTGTAGAAAATTGCAAATAGAATCCATATTCATCACCCTGTACAGAACTAAAGTCTAAGTGAATTAAAGACCTAAGCATAAAACCATATACATCTGTTAAAAGAAAAAGTGTGGAAAAACCTTGAACTCATTGGCACAGGAGACAACTTCCTGAACACAACAACAATAACTCAGGCTCTAAGGTCACCAATTAATAAATGGAACCTCATCAAACTGAAAAGATTCTGTAAGGCAAAGGACACTGTCAACAGAACTAAGCAACAGCCTACAGACTAGAGAAAGATCTTCACCAACCCTATATCTGACAAAGGGCTAATATCTAAATTATATGAAGAACTCAAGTAATTAAGCACCATGAAATCATAATTCAATTAAAAATGAGGTACAGAGCTAAATAGGGAATTTTCAACAGAGGAATTTTGAATGTCTCAGAAACACTGAAAGAAATGCTTAATGTCATTAGTCACCATGGAAATGCAAATCAAAATGGCTCTGAGATTTCATCTTACACATATCAGAATGGCTAAGATAAAAAAATTCATGTGCCATGCTGGCCAGGATGTACTGAAAGGGAAATACTCTGCCATTTCTGATGGGAGTGAAAACTTGTACAACCACTTTGTAAATCTATCTGGCACTTTCTTAGAAAATTGGGAATAGTGCTACCTCAAAAATAGTGCTACCTCAAAATCCAATTATTCAACTCATGGGGATCTACCTGAAAGACTATCCACTATACAACAATGGCATTTGCTAAATTATGTTCATAGGAGCTTGGTTCATAATAGTCAAAATCTGTAAACAACTTAGATGTTCCTCAATAGAAGGATGGATAAAGAAACTGTGATACATTTGCACAATGGAATATTACTTGCAATTAAAAAATGAGGATATCTTGAAATTTGCAAGCAAATGGATGGGACTAGAAATGATCATCCTGAGTGAGGCAACCCAGACCCCAAAAGACATGCATGGTATACACACACTTATGAGCAGATATTCACCACATAACACAGGATATCCTACTTTACATGGACCACCCTCATGGTGGAGTACAAGGAATCTTATGGAATAGTGGGAGATAGTAGAAATTGGAGTGGACAGGGTCTCCACAAGTAGACAAATGAAGTCAATAAATTGGGCAGAGGAGGGTATTGTTGCAGAGAGTGATGCACCAACCAAGGACCACGCCTGGCTCAGATGTAGTAGAGAGGCAGCACAGTCTTCTTATGGGTTCCATAATGTGGTGAGTAGGGACTATTTCTGATGTAGATTCTGGCCTTCACACATTGATCACTTCCTCCTGGTGAGGCAGCCTTTCTAGGCCACAGAGTAAGAGGACACAGGAAGTCCAAGAGAGACTTGATAGGACATATGATAGGGGAGGTGAGGTGGGCTCCCCCTTTCTGAGGACCAGGCGATGGTGGTTGGGGGTATGAGGAATGGAGAGGAAGACTAGGAAGTGATGAGGGAGGGGTTACAATGAGCATTTAAAATGAACAAATTAATAGTAAAAAGAAAAAACATAGCCAGAAAAAAAGAAATAAGACATGAAAAGTGAAATAATAATAATAATAATAATAATAATAATAATGATGATGATGATGATGATGATAATGTAGTTTACATATGTTATAGAGATATTACAATAAAATAAGAGGTTCTTGAAGCAAAATAATGGATCGTGTGTTTAAATCCATTCTGATAGTCTATTTCTTTTTATTGGGGGGTTTGAGTCTATTCATGTTGAGAAATATTAAAGACCAGGTATTATTAATTCTTGGTGGTGGTGGTAATGGTGGTGGTGGTGGTGGTGGTGGTGACGTGTGTGTGTGTGTGTGTGTGTGTGTGTGTGTGTGTGTGTGTGTATGTGTTATTTTCTTTTGGTTTTGCTGATGTGTGCTGATGTGGGATTATTTATTTCCTGTGTTTCTCTGGGTGTAGTTATCCTCCTTGGGATTGAGTTTTTCCTTTAGTATTTTCTGTAGGTCTGGATTTGTGAATAGATATTGTTTAAATTTGGGTTTTTTTCATGGAACATTTTGTTTTCTTTTCATGGAGTATTGTGTTTTCTCCAACTGAGGTGACTGAAACATTTGCTGGGTGTACTAATCTGGGCTGGTATCGGTAGTTTCTTGGAAACTGCAAGACATCTGCCTTCTGGCTTTTTTTTCCTCCTTTATTAATTTATTCTTGTTACATCTCAATGGTTATCCCATCCCTTGTATCCTCCCATTCTTCTCTCCCTCCCAATTTCCCCTTATTCCCCTCCCCTATGACTGTTCCTGAGGGGGATTACCTCCCCCTCTATATGATCATAGGGTATCAAGTCTCTTCTTGGTAACTTGCTGTCCTTCCTCTGATTGCCACCAGGTCTCCCCGACCAGGGGACATGGTCAAAGGTGAGGCACCAGAGTATGTGAGATAGTAATATCCCACTCTCCACTCTACTGTGGGGAGTGTTCTGTCCATTGGCTAGATCTGGGTAGGGGCTTAAGGTTTACCGCCTGTATTGTCCTTGGCTGGTGCCTTAGTTTGAGCGGGACCCCTGGGCTCAAATCTGCCTATCATAATGTTCTACTTGTAGGCTTCTAGGACCCTCTGGGTCCTTCTACTTTGCCTTTCTCCCATGATTCTCTCATCTAGAGTCCCACTAGAATGTCCTCTCCTCTGTTTCAGCTTCCTGGTAGGTGAAGGCTTTCGTGGGACATGCCCCTTGGGCTAATATGCAGATATAAGTGAGTCTATACCATTTGAGTCTTTCTGCTTCTGGGTTAACTCACTCATTATGATCATTTCTAGCTCAATCCATTTATCCACAAATTTCGGGAATTCCTTGTTTTTAATAGCTGAATAGTATTCCATAGTGTATATGTACCACAGTTTCTTTATCCATTCTTCTATTGAGGGACACTTAGGCTGTTTCCATGTTCTGGCTATTATGAATAAGGCTGCTATGAACATGGTTGAGCAAATTTTCTTGTGTGCTGGAGCATCTTCTGGGTATATTCCAAGGAGTGGAATAGCTGGGTCTTGAGGAAGCCCTATTCCCATTTTTCTGAGATAGCACCAGATAGATTTCCAAAGTGGTTGTACTAGTTTGCATTCCCACCAGCAATGAAGGAGTGTTCCTCTCTCCCCACATCCTCACCAGCATGTGGTGTCGCTTGAATTTTTGATCTTAGCCATCCTGATGGGTATAAGATGGAATCTCAGCGTTGTTTTGATTTGCATTTCCCTGATGATTAAGGAGGTTGAGCATTTCTTTAAGTGTTTCTCAGCCATTTGATATTCCTCTGTTGAGAATTCTCTGTTTAGTTCCATGCCCCATTTCTCGATTGGGTTATTTGGTTTGGTGGTATTTAATTTCTTGAGTTCTTTATATATTTTGGATATTAGACCTTTGTCAGATGTGGGGTTGGTGAAGATCTTTTCCCAGTCTGTAGGCTGTCGCTTTGTTCTCTTTACCGTGTCACCTGCCTTACAGAAGCTTCTCAGCCTCATGAGGTCCCATTTATTAATTGTTGACATTAATGCCTGGGCTGTTGGTGTTCTGTTCAGGAAGTTGTCTCCTGTGCCAATATGTTCCAGGCTCTTCCCCACTTTTTCTTCTAAGTGATTTAGTGTCTCTGGTTTTATGTTGAGGTCTTTAATCCACTTGGATTTGAGTTTTGTACAAGGTGACAAATATGGGTCCAGTTGCATTTTTTTACACATAGACATCCAGTTAGACCAGCACCATTTGTTGAAGATGCTATCCCTTTTCCATCGAATGGATTTGGCTTCTTTGTCAAAAATCAAATGACCATATGTGTGTGGATTCATATCTGGGTCTTCGATTCCATTCCACTGATCAACCGGCCTGTTGCTGTGCCAGTCCCATGCTGTTTTAATTACTATTGCTTTATAGTACAGTTTGAGATCAGGTATGGAGACTCCTCCAGAGCACCTTTTATTGTACAAGATTGTTTTAGCTATTCTGGGTTTTTTGTTTTTCCATATGAAGTTCAGAATTGAACTTTCAATGTCTTTAAAAAATTGTGTAGGTATTTTGATAGGGATTGCATTGAATCTGTAGATTGCTTTTGGTAGGATGGTCATTTTTATTATGTTAATTCTCCCTATCCATGAGCAAGGTAGATCCTTCCATCTTCTCATGTCATCTTCAATCTCTTTCTTTAGAGTTTTGAAATTTTTTTCAAACAGGTCCTTCACTTGCTTAGTAAGAGTAACTCCTAAGTACTTTATATTGCTTGTGGCTAATGTGAAGGGTGTAGTTTTCCTAATTTCTTCCTCTGCAAGCTTGTCATTTGTGTATAGGAAGGCTACAGACTTTTTTGAGTTAATTTTGTATCCAGCCAATTTGCTGAAGGTGTTTATCAGCTGTAGGAGTTCTCTGGTGGAATTTTGAGGGTCGCTTATGTAGACTATCATATGATCTGCAAATAGGGATAATTTGACTTCCTCCTTTCCCATTTGAATACCCTTGATGTCCTTATGTTGTCTTATTGCTCTGGCTAGAACTTCGAGTACTATATTGAAGAGATATGGAGAGAGTGGGCAGCCTTGCCTTGTTCCTGATTTTAGAGGAATTTCCTTAAGTATCTCATCATTTACTTTGATTTTGGCTATTGGCTTCCTATATATAGCCTTTATTATGTTGAGGAAAGTGCCTTGTATTCCCGATCTCTCTAAAACTTTAAACATGAATGGGTGTTGGATTATATCAAATGCTTTCTCTGCATCCAAAGAGATGATCATGTGGTTTTTTATTTTCAGTTTGTTTATGTGGTGGATTACATTGATGGATTTCTGTATATTAAACCATCCTTGCATGCCTGGAATGAAGCCTACTTGGTCATGATGAATGATATCTTTGATGTGCTCTTGTATTCGTTTTGCAAGTATTTTATTTAGTATTTTTGCATCGATGTTCATCAGAGAAATTGGTCTGAAATTCTCTTTCTTTGTTGAGTCTTTGTTAGGTTTAGGTATCAATGAGACTATGGCCTCATAAAATGAATTTGATAATGTTCCATCCCTTTCTATCTTTTGGAGTAGCTTGAAGAGTATCGGTATTAGCTCACCCTTGAAGGTCTGGTAGAATTCTGCACTGAAGCAATCTGGCCCTGGGCTTTTTTTGGTTGGGAGACTATCAATGATTACTTCAATTTCTGTAGGGGAAATGGGACTATTTAGCTTGTTTATCTGTTCTTCACTAAACTTTGGCAAGTGAAATTGATCAAGAAAATCGTCCATTTCCCTTAGATTTTCAAATTTTGTGGCATATATGCCTTCCAAGTAGGATCTTATGATTCTTTGTATTTCTTCAGTGTCTGTTGTTATGTCTCCCTTTTCATTTCTGATTTTGTTGATTTCAATACTGTCTCTCTGCTTTTTAGTTAGTTTGGCTAATGGTCTGTCTATCTTGTTGACTTTCTCAAAGAACCAGCTCTTGGTTTTGTTGATTCTTTGGACTGTTTTCTTAGTTTCTAGTTTGTTAATTTCACCCCTGAGTTTGATTATTTCCAGACGTCTACTCCTTTTGGGTGTTTCTGCTTCTTTTTTTTCTAGTGTTTTCAGTTGTGTCATTAAGGTGTTTATGTGCGATGCTTCCAATTTCTTTTTAAAGGCACTTAGTGCTATGAATTTTCCTCTTAGCACTGCTTTCAATGTATCCCACGAATTTGGGTATGTTGTTCCTTCATTTTCATTGAATTTCAGAAACTCCTTGATTTCTTTCTTTATTTCTTCCCTGACCCAGGTGTCATTTAGCAGAGAGTTGTTTAGTTTCCACATACGTGTAGGCTTTTTGTTATTTCTGTTGTTGTTGAATTGCAGCCTAAGCCCATGATGATCTGATAGGATACAAGGTATTATTTCAATCCTCTTGTATCTGTTGAGGCTTTCTTTGTGAAGTACAATGTGATCAATTTTGGAGAAGGTTCCATGAGGTGCAGAGAAGAAGGTATATTCTTTCTTGTTTGGGTGAAAGGTTCTATAGATATCTGTTAGATCCATTTGACCCATGGCATTGGTTAATGATGTTATTTCTCGGCTTAGTTTCTGTTTCGATGACTTGTCCTTCAGTGAGAGTGGGGTGTTGAAGTCTCCCACTATTATTGTGTGGGGATCGATGTGTGGTTTAAGCCTTTTTAGCATATCTTTTACAAATGTGGGTGCCCTTGTATTGGGAGCATAGATGTTCAGAATTGTGATGTCATCTTGGTTGACTTTACCTTTGATGAGTATGAAATGTCCATCCTCATCCCTTTTGATTAATCTTGGTTGAAAATCTATTTTGTTCGATATTAAAATGGCTATGCCTGCTTGCTTCTTGTGACCATTTGCTTGGAATATTTTTTCCAACCTTTTATCCTGAGGTAATGCCTATCATTATGGGTGAGATGTGTTTCTTGAATGCAGAAGAATGCAGAAGAATGTTGGATCCTGTTTATGCACCCATTCAGTTAGTCTGTGTCTTTTTATTGGAGAATTGAGACCATTGATGTTGAGAGATATTAACGACCAGTTACTTTTAAGAGTCTTAATTTTGATGTTGGTTCCAGTTGAGCGTTTGTGTAGTTGTGTTTTTGCCATGGTATAGTTATCTATTTCCTGAGTAGTTTTGATTGTAGCTTGACCCTTTGGGATGGAGTTTTCCTTCTAGTACCTTCTGTAAAGCTGGATTTGTGGATAGGTACTGTTTGAATTTAGTTTTGTCATGGAATATTTTGTTTTCTCCATCAATGTTTATTGATAGTTTTTCTGGGTAAAGTAGTCTGGCCTGGCATCTGTGGTCTCTTAGGGTTTGCAGGATCTCTGTCCAGGCCCTTCTGGCTTTGATGGTCTCTGCTGAGAAGTCGGGTGTAATTCTGATAGGTTTGCCATTAAATGTTATTTGGCCCTTTTCCCTTGCAGCTTTTAATATTTTTTCTTTGTTCTGTATGTTTTGTGTTTTGATTATTATGTGACGGGCAGTTTTTCTTTTCTGGTCAATTCTATTTGGTGTTCTGTATGCCTCTTGTATGTTTATAGGTATCTCTTTCTTTAGATTGGGGAAATTTTCTTCTATGATTTTGCTGAGAAGAGTTTCTGGGCCTTGGAGTCTGATATCTTCTCTTTCTTCAATGCCTATTATCCTCAGATTTCTTCTTTTCATGGTGTCCTTAATTTCTTGGATGTTTTGTGTCAGGAATTTTCCAAATTTGGCATTTTCTTTATTGGTTGCTTCAAGATCTGTTATTGTATCTTCTAGACTTGAGATTCATTCTTCCATCTCTTGGATTCTGTTAGAAAAGCTCAGCACTGTGTCATTCGCCTTCTTCTCTGAGGCCTCACGTTCTCGTTTTTCTTCTGTCTGTGTGTTTATCATTGAATCCATTTTCATTTTCATATCTTGAACAGATTTTTTGATTTCTTTCATCTGGTTGTTTATATTTTCCTGAAAATTTTCCAGTTCCACTCTATGTGCTTCTTTTATGTCTCGCACCTGCTTCGCTGCTTCTTCCTGCATCTGATTTCGAATTTTATTTGTTTCCTCCATTAACATCCTCATTACCAAGGATCTGAGGTCATTTTCTTTTGCTTCCATTGTATGTGAGTTCTCCGGGTTGTTTTCTTTGGGATAGCTGGGAACTGGAGACGTCATATTGTTTTGGGGTTTTTTGCGAATGCCTTTACGCTGTCCCTTAGGCATCTTGCCATCTCTGTTTTTGTTGGGTAACTTCCAGAGTTGAGTGGAGGGAGTCTGATGATAGATTCACTTGTTTTCTCACGATTTCCGTAGGCTGGAAGCCCTGATACTTCACTGGTGTGGATGGCAGGAGGTTATCCCTGTAGTTTTGGGCTCTCACAGCCAGTGATCCTCGGCTCCCCTTTGCTGTGGGTCCTGCAATCGTTCTGGGTCTCTGAATGATCGTTGGGTCAGGCCAAGGTATCCACAACCTTTTGGGTCCCCTGCCAAGTCCAGCCAGGGATACTGGGCCCAAGCCACGCGTCGAGCTCAGCTAGTTTCTCAGGGCCTGAACCGTCTGCCACAGCAGGAGAGCTGCGACTGCACTGAGCAAGCACCTGGTGGAAGTGAGCGCTCTGCCCAGCTTGTGTCACCGCAGGAAAACCAAGGCTACGCTGAGCAAGCACCCAGGGTATAACTGAGCACTCCGCCCAGCCCGCGTCACAGCCGGAAAATTGCGGCAGCGCTGAGCAAGCATCTAGGGTAGAAGTGAGCGCTTCGCCAGGCTTGCGTCACAGCAGGGAAACTGAGACCGCACTGAGCAAGCACCCAGGGTAGAAGCGAGCGCTCCGCCCTACTTTCGTCGCAGCAGGAAAACCAAGGCTGTTCTGGGCGAGCACCCAGAGTATAACTGAGCACTCCGCCCCGCTCGAGTCACAGCAGGAAAACTGCATCTACGCTGAGCCGGCGCCCAGGGTAGAAGCCCGCACTCTGCCTAGCCTGTGTCACAGCAGGGGAGCTGCGCCTCGGGCAGAATAGCCCGCCGAGCCGAGCCAGCCTCTCCACAGCACAGCTCACTGAGCAAACCCAGGACTCCGGGCCGTACCGTCCGCTGAGTCCAGCCTGGGTCTCAAGGCACAATGCGACCCAAATCCTGTCCAGAGTCCCCTCTCCCGCAGCAACTCCCACCGTCCACCACACTAATCGCCTCCACTGGAAGGCTCTGAGCTGCAAACCTCAGCCACCGCTGCTGGCGCCTCTGGAGCCGCTGGTGCTGCCGGAGCCGCTGATGGCACTGCTGTCCTCACCGCCTCCGCTCTGATCCAAGAAAGTCCTCACTCCTCCCATGTGCAGGGGCAGGCAGGTCCTCCGCACCCTGGTCCCTCCGAACCGTGGAGCACTTCTGCTGCCGTGGTATGGGGACCTTGGTGTTCCTGGCTCAGAAATCTGTGCAATTCCCTGAATTGTTCGCTGGAGCTTTCAAACACGGTCCACACTGCTCGCCGCCATCTTGGATTTCTCCTGCCTTCTGGCTTTTGAAGTCTTTGTTGAGAAGTCTGCTCTTATTCTAACAGGTCTGCATGTATATATTACTTGGTTTTTTCCCCTTGTGGCTCTAATATTCTTCCTTTGTTCTGTACATTTAGTCTTTTTTGGTACAATGTATTTTGTGTTATGTAAGCTGCTTGTAAGTTTATAGGCATCTCTTTCTTTAGGTTAGGAAATTTTTCTTCAATGATTTCATTGAAAACATTTTGTTGGCCTTTTAGCTTGGAATATTTTTTTTCTTCTATTCTTATTATGTGGTTTCATAGTGTCCTACATATACTGGATATTTTGTTTCAGGAAATTTTTAATATTATCTTTGACCAATGTATGAATTTCTTGTATCACAGTTCCTATGCCTGAGATTTTTCTCATCTCTTACAATCGGTTGGTGATGCCGGTGTCTGTAGTTCTCATTTACTCACCCAGGTTTTATCAACAGGATTCCCTCAGTTTCTATTTTTATTTTTCTATTTCTATTTTCAGGTCTTTTACAATTTTTTTTTTTTTATTAATTTATTCTTGTTACATCTCAATGGTTATCCCATCCCTTGTATCCTCCCATTCTTCCCTCCCTCCCATTTTCCCCTTATTCCCCTCCCCTATGACAGTTCCTGAGGGGGATTACCTCCCCCTCTATATGATCATAGGGTATCAAGTCTCTTCTTGGTAACCTGCTGTCCTTCCTCTGAGTGCCATCAGGTCTCCCCATCCAGGGGACATGGTCAGAGGTGTGGCACCAGAGTGTGTGAGAACGTAATATCCCACTCTCCACTTTACTGTGGAGAGTGTTCTGTCCATTGTCTAGATCTGGGTAGGGGTTTAAGGTTTACCGCCTGTATTGTCCTTGTCTGGTGCCTAGTTTGAGTGGGACCCCTGTGCCCAAATCTGCCTATCATAATGTTCTACTTGTAGGCTCCTAGGACCCTCTGGGTCCTTCTACTTTGCCTTTCTCTCATGCATCTCACATCTAGAGTCCCACTAGAATGTCCTCTCCTCTGTCTCTGTTTCCTGGTAAGTGAAGGCTTTCGTGGGACATGCCCGTTGGGCTAATATGCAGATATAAGTGAATATATACCATTTGAGTCTTTCTGCTTCTGAGTTAACTCACTCATTATGATCATTTCTAGCTCAATCCATTTATCCACAAATTTTGGGAATTCCTTGTTTTTAATAGCTGAATAGTATTCCATAGTGTATATGTACCACAGTTTCTTTATCCATTCTTCTACTGAGGGACACTTAGGCTGTTTCCATGTTCTGGCTATTATGAATAGGGCTGCTATGAACATGGTTGAGCAAATTTTCTTGCTGTGTGCTGGAGCATCTTCTGGGTATATTCCAAGGAGTGGAATAGCTGGGTCCTGAGGAAGCCCTATTCCCATTTTTCTGAGATAGCACCAGATAGATTTCCAAAGTGGTTGTACTAGTTTGCATTCCCACCAGCAATGAAGGAGTGTTCCTCTCTCCCCACATCCTCGCCAGCATGTGATGTCGCTTGAATTTTTGATCTTAGCCATTCTGATGGGTGTAAGATGGAATCTCAGCGTTGTTTTGATTTGCATTTCCCTGATGATTAAGGAGGTTGAGCATTTCTTTAAGTGTTTCTCAGCCATTTGATATTCCTCTGTTGAGAATTCTCTGTTTAGTTCCATGCCCCATTTCTCGATTGGGTTATTTGGTTTGGTGGTATTTAATTTCTTGAGTTCTTTATATATTTTGGATATTAGACCTTTGTCAGATGTGGGGTTAGTGAAGATCTTTTCCCAGTCTGTAGACTGTCGCTTTGTACTCTTTACGGTGTCATCTGCCTTACAGAAGCTTTTCAGCCTCATGAGGTCCCATTTATTAATTGTTGACATTAATGCCTGGGCTGTTGGTGTTCTGTTCAGGAAGTTGTCTCCTGTGCCAATATGTTCCAGGCTCTTCCCCACTTTTTCTTCTAAGTGATTTAGTGTCTCTGGTTTTATGTTGAGGTCTTTAATCCACTTGGATTTGAGTTTTGTACAAGGTGACAGATAGGGGTCCAGTTGCATTTTTTTACACATAGACATCCAGTTAGACCAGCACCATTTGTTGAAGATGCTATCCCTTTTCCATCGAATGGATTTGGCTTCTTTGTCAAAAATCAAATGACCATATGTGTGTGGATTCATATCTGGGTCTTCGATTCGATTCCACTGATCAACCAGCCTGTTGCTGTGCCAGTACCATGCAGTTTTAATTACTATTGCTTTATAGTACAATTTGAGATCAGGTATGGAGATTCCTCCAGAGAACCTTTTATTGTACAGGATTGTTTTAGCTATTCTGGGTTTTTTGTTTTTCCATATGAAGTTCAGGATTGAACTTTCAATGTCTTTAAAAAATTGTGTAGGTATTTTGATAGGGATTGCATTGAATCTGTAGATTGCTTTTGGTAGGATGGCCATTTTTATTATGTTAATTCTCCCTATCCATGAGCAAGGTAGATCCTTCCATCTTCTCATGTCATCTTCAATCTCTTTCTTTAGGGTTTTGAAATTTTTTTCAAACAGGTCCTTCACTTGTTTAGTAAGAGTAACTCCTAAGTACTTTATATTACTTGTGGCTAATGAGAAGGGTGTAGTTTTCCTAATTTCTTCCTCTGCAAGCTTGTCATTTGTGTATAGGAAGGCTACAGACTTTTTTGAGTTAATTTTGTATCCAGCCAATTTGCTGAAGGTGTTTATCAGCTGTAGGAGTTCTCTGGTGGAATTTTGAGGGTCACTTATGTAGACTATCATATCATCTGCAAATAGGGATAATTTGACTTCCTCCTTTCCCATTTGAATACCCTTGATCTCCTTATGTTGTCTTATTGCTCTGGCTAGAACTTCGAGTACTATATTGAAGAGATATGGAGAGAGTGGGCAGCCTTGCCTTGTTCCTGATTTTAGAGGAATTTCCTTGAGTATCTCACCATTTACTTTGATTTTGGCTATTGGCTTCCTATATATAGCCTTTATTATGTTGAGGAAAGTGCCTTGTATTCCCGATCTCTCTAAAACTTTAAACATGAATGGGTGTTGGATTTTATCAAATGCTTTCTCTGCATCCAAAGAGATGATCATGTGGTTTTTTGTTTTCAGTTTGTTTATGTGGTGGATTACATTGATGGATTTCCGTATATTAAACCATCCCTGCATGCCTGGAATGAAGCCTACTTGGTCATGATGAATGATATCTCTGATGTGCTCTTGTATTCGTTTTGCAAGTATTTTATTTAGTATTTTTGCATCGATGTTCATCAGAGAAATTGGTCTGAAATTCTCTTTCTTTGTTGAGTCTTTGTGAGGTTTAGGTATCAATGAGACTATGGCCTCATAGAATGAGTTTGGTAATGTTCCATCCCTTTCTATCTCTTGGAGTAGTTTGAAGAGTATCGGTATTAACTCGCCCTTGAAGGTCTGGTAGAATTCAGCACTGAAGCCATCTGGCCCTGGGCTTTTTTTGGTTGGGAGACTATCAATGATTACTTCAATTTCTGTAGGGGAAATGGGACTATTTAGCTTGTTTATCTGTTCTTCATTCAACTTTGGCAAGTGAAATTGATCAAGAAAATCGTCCATTTCCCTTAGATTTTCAAATTTTGTGGCATATATGCCTTCAAAGTAGGATCTTATGATTCTTTGTATTTCTTCAGTGTCTGTTGTTATGTCTCCCTTTTCATTCCTGATTTTGTTGATTTCAATACTGTCTCTCTGCCTTTTAGTTAGTTTGGCTAAAGGTCTGTCTATCTTGTTGACTTTCTCAAAGAACCAGCTCTTGGTTTTGTTGATTCTTTGGACTGTTTTTTTAGTTTCTAATTTGTTAATTTCACCCCTGAGTTTGATTATTTCCAGGCGTCTACTCCTTTTGGGTGTTTCTGCTTCTTTTTTTTCTAGGGCTTCCAGTTGTGTCATTAAGGTGTTTATGTGCGATGCTTCCAATTTCTTTTTAAAGGCACTTAGTGCTATGAATTTTCCTCTTAGCACTGCTTTCAGTGTATCCCACAGATTTGTGTATGTTGTTCCTTCATTTTCATTGAATTTCAGAAACTCCTTGATTTCTTTCTTTATTTCTTCCCTGACCCAGGTGTCATTTAGCAGAGAGTTGTTTAGTTTCCACATACGTGTAGGCTTTTTGTTATTTCTGTTGTTGTTGAATTGCAACCTAAGCCCATGATGATCTGATAGGATACAAGGTATGATTTCAATCCTCTTGTATCTGTTGAGGCTTTCTTTGTGAACTACGATGTGATCAATTTTGGAGAAGGTTCCATGGGGTGCAGAGAAGAAGGTGTATTCTTTCTTGTTTGGGTGCAAGGTTCTATAGATATCTGTTAGGTCCATTTGACCCATGGCATTGGTTAGTGATGTTATTTCTCGGCTTAGTTTCTGTTTTGATGACTTGTCCTTCAGTGAGAGTGGGGTGTTGAAATCTCCCACTATTATTGTGTGGGGCTTGATGTGTGGTGTAAGCCTTTTTAGCAGATCTTTTACAAATGTGGGTGCCCTTGTATTGGGAGCATAGATGTTCAGAATTGTGATGTCATCTTGGTTTACTTTACCTTTGATGAGTAAGAAGTGTCCATTCTCATCCCTTTTGATTAATCTTGGTTGAAAATCTATTTTGTTCGATATTAAAATGGCTACGCCTGCTTGCTTCTTGTGTCCATTTGCTTGGAATATTTTTTTCCAACCTTTTATCCTGAGGTGATGCCTATCATTATGGGTGAGATGTGTTTCTTGGATGCATAAGAATGTTGGATCCTGTTTATGCACCCATTCAGTTAGTCTGTGTCTTTTTATTGGAGAATTGAGACCATTGATGTTGAGAGATATTAACGACCAGTTACTATTAAGAGTCTTAATTTTGATGTTGTTTTCAGTTGAGCGTTTGTGTAGTTGTCTTTTTGCCATGGTATAGTTATCTATTTCCTGAGTAGTTTTGGTTGTAGCTTGACCCTTTGGGATGGAGTTTTCCTTCTAGTACCTTCTGTAAAGCTGGATTTGTGGATAGGTACTGTTTGAATTTGGTTTTGTCATGGAATATTTTGTTTTCTCCATCAATGGTTATTGATAGTTTTGCTGGGTAAAGTAGTCTGGCCTGGCATCTGTGGTCCCTTAGGGTTTGCAGGATCTCTGTCCAGGCCCTTCTGGCTTTAATGGTCTCTGCTGAGAAGTCGGGTGTAATTCTGATAGGTTTGCCATTAAATGTTATTTGGCCCTTTTCCCTTGCAGCTTTTAATATTTTTTCTTTGTTCTGTATGTTTTGTGTTTTGATTATTATGTGACGGGCAGTTTTTCTTTTCTGGTCAATTCTATTAGGTGTTCTGTATGCCTCTTGTATGTTTATAGGCACCTCTTTCTTTAGATTGGGGAAATTTTCTTCTATGATTTTGCTGAGAAGAGTTTCTGGGCCTTGGAGTCTGATATCTTCTCTTTCTTCAATGCCTATTATCCTCAGATTTCTTCTTTTCATGGTATCCTTAATTTCTTGGATGTTTTGTGTCAGGAGTTTTCCAGATTTGGCATTTTCTTTATTGGTTGCTTCAAGATCTGTGATTGTATCTTCTAGACTTGAGATTCGCTCTTCCATCTCTTGGATTCTATTAGAAAAGCTCAGCACTGAGTCATTCACCTTCTTCTCTGAGGCCTCACGTTCTCGTTTTTCTTCTGTCTGTGTGTTTATCATTGAATCCATTTTCATCTTCATATCTTGAACAGATTTTTTAATTTCTTTCATCTGGTTGCTTATGTTTTCCTGAAAAATTTCCAGTTCTACTCTATGTGCTTCTTTTATGTCTCGCACCTGCTTCGCTGCTTCTTCGTGCATCTGATTTCTAATTCTATTTGTTTCCTCCGATACCATCCTCATTACCAAGGCTTTGAGGTCATTTTCTTGTGTTTCCATTGTATGTGAGTTCTCCGTGTTGTTTTCTTTGGGATAGCTGGGAGCTGGAGACGCCAAGCTGTTTTGGGGTTTTTTGCGAATGCTTTTACGCTGTCCCTTAGACATCTTGCCGTCTCTGTTTTTGTTGGGTAACTTCCAGAGTTGAGTGGATGGAGTCTGATGATAGATTCACTTGTTTTCTCACGATTTCCGTAGGCTGGAAGCCCTGATACTTCACTGGTGTGGATGGCAGGAGGTTAGCCCTGTAGTTTTGGGCTCTCACCACCAGTGATCCTCAGCTCCCCTTTGCTGTGGATCCTGCAATCTTTCTGGGTCTCTGAGTGATCGTTGGGTCAGGCCAAGGTAATCACAACCTTTTGGGTCCCTTGCCAAGTCCCGCCAGAGATACTGGGCCCGAGCCACGTGGCGAGCTCAGCTAGTTTCTCAGGGCCTGAACCGTCTGTCACAGCAGGAGAACTGCGATTGCACTGAGCAATCACCCCGGGTGGAAGTGAGTGCTCCACCCAACCCGTGTCACCGCAGGAAAACCAAGGCTGCTTGAGCAAGCACCCAGGGTATAACTGAGTGACCCGCCCAGCCCGCGTCACAGCAGGAAAACTGTGGCAGTGCTGCGCAATCACCTAGGGTAGAAGTGAGCGCTTCTCCAGGCTTGTGTCACAGCAGGGAAACTGGGACCTTGATGAGCAAGCACCCAGGGTAGAAGGGAGCGCTCCACCCAGCTTGCATGGTAGTAGAAAAACCAATGCTGCGCTGGGCAAGCACCCAAAGTATTACTGAGCGCTCCGCCCTGCACGTGTCACAGCAGGAAAATTAGGTCTGCGCTGAGCCGGAGCCCAGGATGGAAGCCGGCTCACCGCCCAGCTTGCGTCACAGCAGAAAAACCCAGGCTGCCTGAGCAAGCACCCAGGGTATAACTGAGTGCTCCGCCCCGCTCGTGTCCCAGCAGGAAAGCTGAGCTTGCGCTGAGCCGGAGCCCAGGGTGGAAGCCGGCTCACCTCCCAGCTTGCGTCACAGCCGAAAAACCAAGGCTGCTTGAGCAAGCTCCCCTGGTATAACTGAGCGCTCTGCCCTGCTCGCGTCACAGCAGGAAAACCAAGTCTGCGCTGAGCCGGAGCTCAGGGTGGAAGCCGGCTCTCTGCCCCGCCTGCGTCACAGCAGGGGAGCTGCGCCTCGGGCAGAATTGCCTGCCGAGCCGAGCCGAGCCAGCCTCTCCACAGCACAGGTCACTGAGCCAACCCAGGATTCTGGGGCCGAACGGTCCGCTGAGTCCAGCCTGGGTCTCAAGGCACCACACGACCCAAATCCTGTCCAGAGTCCCCTCTCCCGCAGCAACTCCCACTGTCCACCGCACTAATCGCCTCCACTGGAAGGCTCTGAGCTGCAAACCTCAGCCACCGCCTCTGGCGCTGCCGGAGCCGCTGTGGGCACTGTTGTTCTCACCGCCGCCGCTCTGATCCGAGAAAGTCCTCGCTCCTCCTGTGTGCAGGGGCCGGCAGGTCCTCCGCACCCTGGTCCCTCCGGACCGTGGACCACTTCTGCTGCCGTGGTGTGGGGACCTTGGTGTTCCTGGCTCAGAAATCTGTGCAATTCCCTGAATTGTTCGCAGGAGCTTTCAAACACGGTCCACACTGCTCGCCGCCATCTTGGATCGTCTTTTACAATTTTATTGATTTCCTTAACCAGTATGATTGTGTTTTCATGTGTTTCCTTAAGTGTTTTATCCATTCCCTCTTTAAAGGTCTCCATCATCTGAAAAAATTGGATTTAATGTTACTTTCTTGTGTTCAAATAACCAGAGCTTGCTGTAGTAGAATAGTTGGGATCTGCTGTGTTTATTGATGCAATAGGGACATGAATATTATGTATGTAGTTATCTTATTTCTGGCTAGATTTAAGGCCAGATGTATAAGAGGGAACTAATTTCTACTTCTATATAGCTGGACAAGGCCTTACAGTTGAGGAAAGCCTATCCCTCATAGTATAATATATTACTATTACTTTAGGAAATATACATAGAATAAAACTGCCTTCTGAATAGTCATATCTGTGCCCATATGTCGGTATATTTTTTAGAATTTCATTTTTTCCTTGAATGATAGTTAATACAATACAGAGCATCACAACTTTTTACATTTTAGAGAATAAGGGACTGCAAAGTTCTCACCTATAAATGGAATCGAACTGCTAAAGATATTTTAATGGAATCTTTAGCTTTTGAAAATGCTAATGCTGGCTGTTAGAAGGTTACTTGACCTTTATAAGCCAGATCCACACTTTTATGAATGGCTTAAAACCAGTGCAGATATAGAATCTAATGCTTACAATTCAGTTGTTTGGACAAACAATTACAGGATATATAAAAGCCACCAAATTCCCATTACTGTGGCTGTGACTAGTTAACTCATATACTAAAGGACTCTAGACAAATAGTTCCTAATAATACATTTTTAATAATAATAATAATAATAATAATAATATTATTATTATTATTATTATTATTATTATTATTCAGGGAGAAAGCTTTCTGTAAAACATGGAATAAGTGGAAAGAACAGCCAGAGGCTCCTAAACTTAGGTCATCAAAAATATGAGGAAATTCCTAATGTCATAAAATTGACTAAGGATCTTCACACAAGGCCCAACAAAAAGCAATATTGGTGGAGGGGAAATCCAAGATGGTGGCATCAAACACACACCTTGTTTGATCAGCAGGACAGTAGTGATTGTCAAGCAACCCAAGGACCAATATGAGAGCCACAAACACAAGTACTAGTGACCCACAGGTGGGAAGAGTTCAAACTGTATGGAGTACTTTTGGGTCTGGCCTTGGGTCAACCAACTAACCCACAAAAAATTTCCAGGTACCAATAGGTACGGGCACATACACTCTGATGGCTAGCACCACATGCCTTGCTAGTGGGCAGCTTCTGAACACCTGGGGCGCAGAGGAAGCTATGGCCTGAAAAAAACATCACCATCTGTGGCTTCTAGCACAGAACAGACACCGCAGTCTGGAACACAAGTGTACCTGACCTCAGGACAACTGGCAAATCCACAGTGAACACAGCAGAAGTGAGTAGGGTGCAAGACTGGAGCCCCATCAACTACCCCCAAACCCTCTGATATCAAATACCACCAAACCTGCTAACACCAGAGACATCAAAATAGAAAGATAAGGATATCAGTGGAAGGTCACAAGCAACAATTATCAGGACTATTTGATACCACCACAAAATAGCAGTACCACAACCACAACAAGCCCTGGAGACACTCTCACACCTGATGCACAAGAGAAAAACTTCAAATTTAAAATTATGAAAATGATAGAGATCTTAAAGGAGGAAAGTAAATCCCTCATAGTAGAAAAGGAATACACAAAGAAAGAGTGAAAGAATTGAACAAATTGCTTAAAGAAATCAATGAAAGACAGGAAATTACAAACAAACAATAGAAGGAAATTAATAAAAGGATTAAAGACCTAAAAACGTAGATAGAAGTAATGAAGAAAACACAATATGAGATGATACTGGAAATGGAAAAACTAGGGAACAGGGCAGGATCTACGGATACAAGTACCACTAATAGAATACAAGAGATGGAAGACAGAATCTCGGGTAGATGATATGACTGAAGAAATCAATACAACAGTCAAAGAAAATGTTAAATCTAAAATACTCCTGACACAGAGTATCCAAAAAATCTGGGACACTATGACAATACCAAATCTAAGAATAATAAGGATAGAAGAAACCTACAGAACTCCAAGTAGGTTGGACCAGAAAAAAATCGTCTTACCACATAATAATTAAAATACTAAATGTACAGAACAAGGAAATAATATTAAAATTTGCAAGAAAAAAATGCCAAGTCACATAAAGCCAAACCCATAAGAATTACACCTTATTTCTCAATAGAGACTATGATATCCAGAAGGGCCTAAACAGATACCATGCAGACACTAAGAGACCACAGACATCAACCTAGACTACTATACCCAGCAAAACTTTCAATCGCTATAAATGGAAAAAACAAGGTATTCCATGACAAAAACCAAGTTTACACAGTGACTAACCATAAATCCAGCCTTACAGAAGATACTAGAAGGAAAACTCCAACCAATTGAGGGAACTGTACCAAAGAAAATAAAGGAAAAAATAACCCCACATCCACAAAACCAAAAGAAAGAAACCTCTCACACATACTATACCACTACCAATATAAAAGAAATCCATAAGAATTGTTATTAATACCTCTCAACATCAATTACTTCAACTACCCAAAAAAGAGATATGGGCTAACAGAATGGATGGGAGAACAGAACACAAAATACACACCTCAGCAATAAAGATAAACAACCATTACCTTAGAATAAATGGCTCGAAAAAACTATTCCAAGCTAACAGACTCCCCCCAAAAAACAAGCTGTAGGTCCTACTACAAAAGCCTATATGCCACAAAATTTGAAAATATAAATGAAATGAACCATTTTCTTGATAGCTACAAATTACTAAAATTGAATCAAAATCAGGTAAATAAACTAAATAGTCCTATATCTCCTAAGGAAATAGAGGCAGTCATCAAAATTTCCCCAACAACAACAACAACAACAACAACATTAGCAGCAGCAGCAGCAGCAACAACAACAACAACAAAAAGCCCAGGATCAGATGGATTTGGCACAGAATTCTACCAGGCCTTTAAAGAAGTGATGATAACAATTCTCTTCAAACGAGTCTACTAAATAGAAACAGAAGGTATATTACCAAACTCATTCTATGAGGCCACAGTCACCTTGATACTTAACCAAAGAAAGATTCAACAAAGAAAAAGAACTTCAAACCAATTTTTCTTATGACCATTGGTGCAAAAAATACTCAACGAATCCAAGAACACATTAGAAATATCATTAACCATGACCAAGTAGGCTTCATTCCAGACATGCAGAGGTGGTTCACTATATGGAAATCCATTAATGTAATCTGTCATGTAGACAAACTGAAAGAAAAAACATGATCATTTCCTTATATGCTTAAAAAAGCATTTGACAAAATCAAACACCCATTTATGTTTAAAATCTTGGGGAAAGCAGAGATACAAGTCACATTCTTAACATTATTAAGACTATATACAGCAAGCCTATAGGCAACATCAAGCTAAACAGAGAGAAAGCTAAACCAATTCCACTGAAATCAGGGACAAGTCAAGGCTCTCTTCTCTCTCCATATCTATTAAATATAGTACTTGAAGTTCTAGCTAAAGCAATAAGACAACTAAAAGGAGATCAAGGAGATACAGATTGCAAGGGAAGAAGTCAAACTATCACTATTTGTAGATGACATGAAAGTATACATAAGTGATCCTAAAAATTCTACCAAGGAACTTCTGCAGCTGATAAACACCTTCAACAAATTGGCTGGATACAAAATCAACTCAAAAAAATCAGTAGCCCTCCTGTCACCCTGGTGAGGCTGCCTTTCCAGGCCACAGAGGAAGAGGATACAGAAAATCCAGATGTGACTTGATAGGCTGGCATCAAATGATAGCAGAGGACGGCTCCCCCTTTCTGAGGACTAGGGATGAAAGAGTGAAGGAGAGAGTGGGACTGGGAGGAGGTGTGGAACATTTCTTTAACTTTGAGTTGGTCTTCTTTAAGCTTCTTGTACCTTTACAGACATGTATTTTTGGTTAAAGAACTTTTCTCCTATGATGCTGTTAAAATATCTTCTGGGTTTTTGAGCTAGAGTTATTATTATTCTATTCATATTATTCTTAAATTTGGCATTTTCATGTCTTAAATATTTTGTGTTAGGGATTTTTTAGATTTAATATTTTCTTTGAATGAAGTATCTATTTCTTCTATAATATTGTCAACTTCTGAGATTTTTCTCCTTTATCTCTTGTATTCTGTTGGTGATGATTGTGTCTGTAATTCTTGTTCCCTTACTTAGGTTTTCCATTTCCAGTTTTCTTATTTTGTATTTTCTTTATTGGCTCTATTTTTATTTATGTTTTTAAAACAACCTCTTTCACCTGTATGTCTTTTCTTGGCCTTCTTGACATTCTTTAAGAGATTTATTGATTTCTTCCAAAATGTTTATCCTTCTTCCATTTCTTTAAATGGTTTTAAATTTTATTTTAAGGACCTCTATTATTTTCATAAAGTTGCTTTTATGGTCATTTTCTCTGCTTCAGCTGCATTGAAATAGTATGACCTTTTGTCATAGTATAGATGGGCTCCACATTGCCCTGGCTCATTTTGATGTGTTCTTACATGGATATTTAGGCATTTGAAATTGGAATAATTATAGGTCTATGTATTGATTTATGAGGTTTTTGTTGTTGAATGGGTATGCTGTTATTTGGTTTTTGTTTCTTCTTTGGTCCCCTGGTATTTTGACCTATATATATGGTGTCCTGCATGACTTCTGCTCCTGTATTATGTTGTAGGGTAGACTTATGCATACTACACTTATGCCTTTAGTGCATCTTGTCATCTCTGTACTTCTAAATGTTGTGGCCTACAACTATTATCTCTCTGTTGGGATGTGAACCTGCTAAGAGGAAATCTGCAGGGGTAAGGTACAGGAGCCTTTCTTCAGTACAGCTGATGAGGTAGGAAGAGTTGCAGTGGAATGTGTTTTTGGAAAGGTGTGGGATCCCCTAGCTGGCAAATGAGTCATTCTTTTGTTCTTCTGACTGATGTGGCCTGAACTTTGTGTTTATTTGTTTTGAACAAAAGGAGAGTCTAGCAGGCCTTGTAATTATTTTAACCAGGTTGCCTCTTCCACTGAGATGCTGTGGGAAATGGCTGTTCTGAGAAAGAAAATCTGACAGGAAACCTGTAAACAAGAGAATCTGGATAGTGAGAAAAATAGGGTGGCACTAGAGACCTGTTTCTACTTAGTGTTTTATATCTGACTAGGGCCTTCCTAAGATGTTTCTTCATAATACCTGGAAATTTTTGTATTCCATTAACATGGAAAGTAGTGAGATTTCTTTTTTGTAATTATGTTTATTTATTCATTGTACAACCCTATTGCAGCCCTTCCCTCCTCTCCTCCCAGTCCCACCCTCCCTTCTCAATCCCCTATTCCTTAAAAAAGTGGAGCCCCCTTACCCACCCACTCCAGCTTATCAATCATATCAAGATTAGGTTCTTCCTCTTTCCTTGTGGTCTGGCAAGTCAGTCCCATCAGAGGGAAGTGCTCAAAAAGCAACCAACAGAGTTGATTTCAGAGACAGCCCCCATTGCCCTTACTAGTGGACCCACATGAATCTTAATCTGCCCATCAGCTACATCTACGTTGAGGACCTAGGTACAGTCCAGGCATGGTCCTTAGTTGGTGCTTCAGTTTCAGTTGGTTCCTCTGGGCCCTGGTAGGTTGGCTTTGTTGATCTTCTTGTGGAGGTCTTGTTGACTATATGTCACTTTTTTCTTCCTCCCACTTTGCCACTAGATTCCCTATGTATTGTCTAATGTTTAGGTGTTAGTCTCAGCATCTGAACTACTCAGAGAACAGCTCTGATAGAATCCTGTCTTGCAATCAGCTGAGTATCATTAATAATGTCAGAGGTTGGCTGTCTTCTGTGCAGTGGGACTTGGGTTGGGCCAGGCAGTGGTTGGACATTCCCTCAATCTCTGCAGTACCTGGTCTATCTTTATCCCTGCATGTCTTGTAGGGAGAGTAAATTCTGGATCAAAGTTTTTAGTGTTGTGTTGGTGTTCTACTCCCTCCATTAGGAATATCCTTTAGTTAGAGGGCACCCTCTTCAGTCTCCATAGCATTTCTTAATAAATTTCTGTTGGCCTCCAGAATAATGACATTAAATATAAATCTAACTGGACCTCCATGGCATTCTCTAACCATATTTTTGTCAATAATTGTTTTGAATAGAGAATGCTGAAGGACCCCTACAAATCAGAAAGATATGAGTCACCTCACCAGAGACCATAAGCTTTATGAGTGCACTGGTATGTAACATTAAGTAGGAGTATGAGTACCAGAAACGTATCACCTGTAATTATCCCTGAGGGAAAACAAAAGCTCTCATGGTGAATTTTGCTTGGAATTGCTCAACTAGGACCTCTTCTCTGAGCTGTGGGTGAGTGTGTGTTGTTTTCTCCTTAAGAATAATGAAATTATCTACTTTGTACTTTGACAATACCAGATCACATTCTCTCCTGAATGTATTGCGGAACATGGTTTCATTGAAAGTGGAGGTGTCACCTAGGTTGTTTCCAGATTCTTGCTACTAAGAATAAAGCTGCTATGAACGTAGTTGAAGAAATGCCCTTGTTGTGTGATAGAGCATCTTTTCAGTATACACTGGGGAGTGGCATAGCTGGGTCTTGAGGTAGAACTTGTATCACCTAGGACTCCATCTCTTTCCTCTGATTGAACCCTACTTCTGCCCCTCTGTCTCTGCATCTGTTTCTGTCTAAAAATCTCTTTTCCTCATCTCAGATATCAGCTCCTGAGCGCACCCATGAAGGATTGTGCTGAGGCTAAGTTCCTAATTGAATCTTCTGTGATCCTCACTTGTTATCTGGATATCTAGGATGTCACTGGAGCTTAGGAAAACTTAGGAAAGAAGTTGGGTGCATCTGTATTGGCCTCCAGTAGACCTGCTCACAGACCCAAGGCTGAAGTTTGCCAAGGACAGTCCAGTCTGAATCTTCTGGTAACATTGGTGGTTGATGTCAGCACTTCCTACCTTATACAGATAAAATCTGTCATAGTTGATGACAGAGAAACACTGAACCATGAGGTACTTTTTGGGTTCATTATATGGCCTTACCAAGACAGAAAGGGAGGGCTCCTTGGACAGGTCTAAAGGGAAAATGACAGGCTATGTACAGAGGAGCTTATTTTAACAAAATACCTATATCCCTGAATCTTGCCTTTCACATAGCAGTGCTTGGCTCCAGCTGTGGGGCTCTGGCTCAGAAACCATATTCTCTCTAGTTCACTTTCTACCTGAAATTCCCCATAGGGGAAGGACTATGGCAATGGTGTAAGTGACTCACCTGGGATGTGTATTTTCAGGGATCCACTGGTACTAACTGCAATTTTGGGGTATCCTTGATGGAATGATAATATGTAAGTATTCATCTGTGGTTTTTGGTCCTGGGATTCATATAGAACAAAGCTTAGTACTGAAAAATATTATGTATGTACTATGAATAAAGGGAACTGGAGAAGTTTGATCTTCCCTGGTGAGTTTCAACTTTTTATATTCCTTTCTTGAGATGTACTGAAATGTCATATTTTATCTGCAAGATATCACAAGGCTGTCCAGGGTTGGTAGTCTGGGTGATTAGAGTAGTAGATTTCTAGGAGAGGAGACAGCTTCTTATATAGGCTCACACAGCGACAATAATCTCCAGGACTAGGCTGTGAGAAGGAAATACCCCTAAGATACCGAGACACTGAGGCTGAGACCCTGATAGTCTCCTTACTTTTTACTACCAGCCCCACGGGATCACTATACTCTGATGGTACAGCCTTGTTCTGATAGTGACAAAGATATCACCTTTGCATATTTCTGGTCAATATTTTATTTGCAGAACTTAGCATTGTTTGCAAGCTCAGATGGAATCTATTCACACAATGAATAGGGACTTTCCTCTCTACCTCCAACTCCACAATAGGGTCAGGGCTATATCAATTGTCTTGGGGGTCTCAAAATAAGATTGATCTCTTTGGTACTCTTTGTTTCTTGGGGTCCTCTCTCACAAGATGATCACCTTAGTCTAGTTAGAGATGACAGACTCTGGTTGTACTCTAAGGATAGGCTTAGGGAGTGTCCCTGCAAGAAAAGGAGAATCCATGGCCCATGAAATCCACAATCAGATTGCAGGCCTGAATATTTGAGATCCTCTAGCCAGGATCAGAACACATGTGTTGATTTCCACCCACCCACCCTGCCTATTCATTGTCCTGTGTACATATGATAAGATGAGAAAGTCAGAAGTTATGAAAACACATTCATCTGCCATCTCTGGGGTCTAAAGACCCAGAGTCATTCATGGGAGATAATTCTATGTGAGAGGTTTGCCTCCAGAACCTCTTGGTGGCCTGGAATTTCTTTTTTAGTGAGATCTGGGCTGTATGTCAGGGTCTTTTCTAAGCCATAGTATCCCTTCCAGCTGTTCATGTCTCACCAAGACAGAGTAGGACTGTGAAGCTGAAGGTCATTGTACCTCCTTCCAGAAGCTTCAATGCTGCTTGAGGGCGGAATTGCAGCTCCTTTCTTGAGGGGCAGGAAACAGTTTAGCCTTTTGAAATTGTTCTTCAGGAAACCCACAGGAAAGGACTTGCCCTATCAGGCACCAGGTTTTGACTTCCCCAATTTTGTGGTTATGCCAGATAGTAGGGACTCTACAGTTAGCGCAGTCAACTATGCTTCTCCTTGGAGTGGGAAGAGTTGAATAGCCAATTATGTTTCTTTTTTAATTAATTTATTGATGTATTCACTTTACATCCCAATCATAGCCCCCTCCCTTTTATCCTCCAAGTACTATCCTCTCTTCCTTCTCCCCTCTCCTCTCTCCTTCAAAAAATGGGTGCAACCCTACCCACCCACCTTAGTTAATCAAATAGCATCATGACTGAGTTAGTACTCTTCTTACACTGTGGCCTGGCAAGGCAGTCCTGTGATAGGGACATGATAAAAAAGCAGGCAACAGAGTCCATGTTTAAATGTTTAAACATTTCATACTTGTATATATTATGTTTTTATAGAGTTCTCCCTCCCACACTTTCTGTTATTCTTTATTCTTTCTGTTTTACCTGCCCACTAACATTACTTTCTTTTTTATTTCTTCCTTGACCCACTGGTTATTCAAACTGGGCTAATTAATTACCACACATCATTTCCCCTTTCATTTACTGAAGTCAAGTTTTATTCCATTGTAGTCTGAGATTATTCTTTTTAAAAGTTTTTTTTAAATATATGTATTCATTTATATACACCGCTATTACAGCCCAATCCCTCTTTTTGTCCCAGTACCATCCTCCTACATTTCTCCGTTTCCTTCTTCCCCTTCTCCCCAGAAATAGGAGTGCCCCTTCCATCAACAATCCCTGGCATAACAAGTCACATCAGCACTAAGGGCATCCTTTTCCACTGAGGCCCAACAAGGCAGCCCACCTGAAGCAAAGTGATCCAAAAGCAGTTGACAGAGTCAACACCAGTGACTTCCTTGGCTTTAATTTCTATGAGATCCCCATGAACACCGACCTTCCCATCAGCTATGTGTATAGGCAATCTAGGTCCAGTCCATGCATGCCCTTTGCTTGGTGGTTCAGTCTCTGAGAGCCCCATGGTCCTAGGCAAGTTGACTCTATTTTTCTTCTTGTAGAGATTTTGTCCCCTGATGGTCCCTCTATACTTCCCCCAACTCTTCCACAAGACTCCTCAAGCACCACCTAATGCTTGTCTGTGGGTCTCTGCATCTGTTTCAATCTGCTACTGAGTGGAACCTCTCCGAGGACAATTATGGTAGGCTCCTGTCTGCAAGTATAGCAAAATATCAGTAATACTGTCAGGGGCTAGATATTTCCCATGAGGTGGGAATCAAGTTGGACCTGTCATTGTTTGACCTTTCCCTTAATCTCTGCTCTATCTCTGTACAGCTTGTAGGCTGGGTAAGTTTTGGGTCAAAGGTTTTGTGGGTGTAGTATTGTCCCTCTCCCTCTGCTGGAAGATTTGCCTAGCTATAAGAGTTGACCAATTAAGTCTCCATATCCCCTGCTGCTGGAAGTCTCAACTAGAGACATACTCATATCCCTCAAGGAGCCTAATGGCTCAGGTCTCCAGCTTGTCCCAGAGATGTCCACTCCATTGGTTTCAATTTTCTCTTCCAATCATCCCTCTTCATATACCCCTGATTGCCTCTGACCTGATCCTGACCCTTCTTCCCCTTCCCACCAGCTCTCCCACTCAGTTCTCTCTCTTCATCTACTTCCAAGGTCTATTGTATTTCCCCTTTTGAGGGAGATCCAAGGCCTATTGTATTTCCCCTTTTGAGGGAAATTCAAGCGTCCTCCCTTAGTTCTTCCTTGTTACATAGCTTCTTTGAGTCTATGGATTGTAGAATGGTTATCTTGTGGTATATGGATAATGTCTGTTTATAAGTGAATGCATACAATGTGTGTCTTTCTTGGTCTGGGTTATCTCGATCAAGATAATATTACCTAGTTTTCTCCATTTACCTGAAAATAACGTGATTTCATTTTCAATAGATGAGTAGTATCCCACTGTGTAAATGTGCCACATTTTCTTTATCCATACTTTGGTTGAGGGACAGATAGGTTGTTTCAAGTTTTCAGCTACTATGGATAAAGCTTGTATGATCATAGGTGAACAGGTATATTTGTAGTATGGTGGAATGTCTTTTGGCTATAAAAAGATCCAGTGATAGAGCTGGGTCTTGAGGTACAACTATTCCCAATTTTATGAGAAAGAGCCAGATAGATTTTCAAGGTGCACATACATATTTTCACACACAACATCAATGGAGGAATGTTTCCTTCTGCCAGCATGTGATGTCACTTGAGTTTCTGATCATAGCCATTCTGACTGGTGTAATATGGAATCTCAGAGTCATTTTGATTTACATTTCTGTGGTGACAAAGGAAATCAATCATTTCGTTAAGTGCTTCTGAGCTATTTGAGATTCCCTCATCAAGAATTCTGTTTAGCTCTGTAACACAATTTTAATTGGTTTATTTTTGTTGGTGTTTACTTTCTTAGTTCTTTATATATTTTGGATATTAGCCCTTTGTCATAATGTTGGGTTGGTGAAGAACTTTTTGCAATCTGTAGGCTGTTGCTTTGTTCTCTTGACAGTGTTCTTTGCCTTACAGAAGCTTTTCAATTTCATAAGGTCTCATTTATTAATTGTTGACCTTAGAGCCTGGGATGTTCCTATTCTAGTCAGGAAGTTGTCTCCTGTGTCAATGAGTTCAAGGACTATTTCCATTGTCTCATTTAATTAATTTAGTGTTTCAGGTTTTATGTTGAGGTCTTTGATCCACATGGACCTGAATTTGACGCAGTGTGACAAATATTGATCTATTTTCATTTTTCTACATGTAGACATCCAGTTAGACCAGCTACTGATTTTTCATGTTAATTTTTTATCCAGCCACTTTGACAAAGACGTTTAGCAGCAGTATGAGTTCCCTGGTAGAATTTTGGGGTTCACTTATGTATACTATCCTATCTGATCTCTCTTAGAATTTTATCATGAAGGAGTTTTGGATTTTGTCAAAGGGTTTTTCTACATCTAATGAGATGATCATGTCATTTTTTTCTTTCTGTTTATATGGTGGATTTCATCAATGAATTTTCATATATTAAATCATCCCTGCATCACTGGAATGAAGCCTTCTTCATCATCACGGTGGATGATACCTTTGATATGTTCTTGCATTAGGTTTGCGAGTGTTTTATTGAGTATTTTTTCAACAGTGTTCATGAGGAGAGTTGGTCTGAGATTCTCTTTTATCTTGAAACTTTGTGTTGTTTAGGTCAAGGTAACTATGGTTTCTTAGAATAAATTTGGTAATGTTCCTTCAGTTTCTATTTTGTGGAATACTTTGAAGAGTATTGTTAGTAGCTCTTCTTTGAGAGTCTGGTAAAATTCTTTGGTAAAATCATCTGGCCCTGGGTGTTTTAAATGACTGATTCTACTTCCTTAGGGCTTATAGAGATGTTTAAACTGTTGACCTGAACTTGATTAACTTTGGTAAGTGAAATCTATCAAAAATTTTTCATTTCAATTAAAATTTTCAATTTTGCGGAATACAGCCTTTTGAAGCAAGACCTAATGATTCTTTCAATTTCTTCAGTATCTGTTGTTATGTCCTTTTTTTCATTTCTGATATTGTTAATTTGGATGCTGATTTTTAGTTAGCTTGTCAGGAACATTTTAGTTTTAGTAGTTTCTTTGACTGATGTAACAATTTCTTCTATC
Organism: Acomys minous; assembly: GCF_964271855.1. NCBI lineage: Eukaryota > Metazoa > Chordata > Mammalia > Rodentia > Muridae > Acomys > Acomys minous. The sequence continues at coordinate 8,808,839 of NC_140502.1, forward strand.
ATATCTTCTATGCCTGAGATTCTCTCTTCTGTCTCTTTTAATCTGTTAGTGATTCTTTTGTTTGTTTGTTTGTTTTTGTTTTTTGAGACAGCATCTCTCTGTGTAGCCTTGGCTGTCCTAGACTTGCTTTGTAGTCCAGGCTGGCCTCGAATTCACAGTGATCTACCTGCCTCTGCCTCCCAAGTGCTGGGATTAAAGGCGTGTGGCACTGTGCCCGGTCCTGTGGGTGATTCTTATGTTTGTTGTTTCGATTATCTTCCCTAGGTTTCAATCTCCCATATTACTTCACTTTGTGTTTTCTTTATTTCTTCTACTCCAGTTTCAGGTCTTAAACAGTTTTATTCATATCATTCACCTGATTAATTGTATTTTCTTGTATTTCTTTAAGGGATTTATTTGTTTCCTTTTCCAAAGCCCCTACCTGTTTGATTGTATTTTCCTATAATACTTTAAGAGGTTATCAATTTCCTCTTTAAATGTCTTTATAATGTTTATAGGATTGGATATGAGATCATTCTCTTGTGTTTCCATTGTGTTAGGGTATCCAGGGCTTGCTACAATGTAGGATCCTCTTGTTCTGCAGGTTGTATATTGCCTTGGCTCTTCTTGTTTGTGTTATTATGCTGTCCTATAGCCATCTTGTTGTCCTTATATGTTCCTGTTTGCTGCTGGAGTTTCCTGCTTGGGGACCTAGGATGGAGCTCCTGGATGAGGCTGGTGTATCTGGATTGCTGACCCTATGCTTTGCCAATGGAGGTCAGGGACAGTGCTCAGTTCAGAGAAGCTGAATGTGACCCTGTGATGCTCACAGAAGAGGGAGCTAGGTTAGGGGATGAACTAACCTGCATGAAGCTGGGGTATTTGGCTTGCTGGCTTCTGCAGAGCCTGATGATGTGGTTTGGGTCAGCAAGCAGCTCAGGGGAGCTAGCCATGTCCCTGGACTGCCAGCAGAAGAGGAGGCTTGACTTCCTCATTTCTACAAAGGGCACACACCACCTTCCTTCCATCACTGAATCTAAACCTTCTCAACGCATATCCTCCCTCACTTCCTTTTAGGTCTGTTACCACAGTTTCTCATATAACATTGCAGCTCCTGTCTCAATGCCCAGGCACCAATGCTCAGGGGAGGAAAATTACTGTTTATTATAAAAGATACAACAATAACATTTACCAGCCTCCAAACTAAAATAGTAGTTATCTCCCCCTCCCTGCTTTCCTCTCAGAGACTCCCTATGCTATTTCTTTCACTACTTCAGCCCATTGTCTGCATAGCAGTGTGGCTTCCTTTTCATGGCTAGAAGTTTCCTAGTCCTCTAAGTGCTTCTGAAAGATGCAGTCTATCACTGGATAGAAAATGAAGAGTGGCAGAAGTAGAATGACCAAGAGCCTGTAAAGCTCACATGGACAGGAGCATGGACAAGACAGGTAGGGAGGCAGGGAAGGAAGGCACTGTTCTCATGACTATGAGCATGGATACTTTTCTTGGCTGCACTGCCCCATATGCAGATTTCTTCCCCATATCCTTTTTTCTCTTTCTTTTTTCTTTCTTCCTTTCATTCTCTTTCTCTTTCCCTGCTCCTTGTTCCTTTCTTCTTCTTTTCTTTATTTCTTTTTGAAACACGGTCTTACCATTTAGTTTATGCTACCATTGAACCTGAGCCTTTCTCTGCCTCTTGATGGAGTTAAAGGTAGGCACCAGCATGCTATGGTCTTGGCTTAGAGTAGTCTCAGCAATCATTTTTTATATTGTTGACATTTCACCAAATACCATATCTAATCATACTATTTAAGACTCCTTTCTCTCTTTTGGTTAGCTGGTTAAACACTGGACTATTCTACTCAGTATTTCAAAGAACAGAAACTTTGATTCACTTTTTTTATTTATTAATTTATTCTTGTTACATCTCAATGGTTATCCCATCCCTTGTATCCTCCCCTTCTTCCCTCCCTCCCATTTTCCCCTTATTGCCCTCCCCTATGACTGTTCCTGAGGGGGATTTCCTCCCCCTGTATATGCTCATAGGTTATCAAGTCTCTTCTTGGTAACCTGCTGTCCTTCCTCTGAGTGCCACCAGGTCTCCCCCTCCAGGGGACATGGTCAAAGGTGAGGCACCAGAGTACATGAGAAAGTCATATCCCACTCTCCACTCAACTGTACATTTATTTAAGATTAAAAATTTGTTAGTTTCCCCATATGTCACAGTGTTTTGCACACATGTATATAGACACCAGGCATATGTCTGTAAAAGAAGAGCATCAAATCCATTGCAACTGGAGTTACAGAAGGTTGGAAGCCACCATGCAGATTATAGACACTGAACTCAGCTCTTGTTTTTGACAGTTCAAGCTGTTAACCTTTATTCCATCCATTCATTCATCATTTTAAAAATATATAGCAAAACAAAATATAATAAGATAAAACAAAAACAATCAAATCAAAGTTGGACAAAACAAACCAACAGCGGGAGAAAGAGCCAATATAAGGTACAAGAATTAGATAGCCATCCATTTGCTCACTCAAGAATCCCATGAAAATACTACTAAACTGCAAGGCATACTTCATATTAACCTTTTAAATGATACCTTTACTTCCATGTCTTTATCTTCACTGAACTCAGCTCTTAAGCAAAGAGCTATTTCTTCAGTTTCTTATTATCTAGTTATTTGTTCATATACGTGCACATGTGTGTATATTTGTGCGTGTTTTATGTGTAATTTAGAGAACAACTTATGAAATTCAAGTTTTCTTTCAGTGTCATGTGTTCTGGGATCACATATGGGTAATCAAATGGGTAGTCTGTGTGTGGTGCAAATCCTTTACCCATTTAGCCACCTTTCCCACCTCGTTTGTTCTGGTCTTGACCTTCATTATTTTATTCTCTGTAGTATTTTTGAGTTTTTCCAAGCCCACATAATAAATCATTTTTATTTGAGATCTCTCTTATGTTACTATAGGCATTTGAGGTTATAAATTTCCCCTTTTAGAACTGCCTTTATCATATCTTCTAAAGATTGTTAGGTTTTATTTCATTCAGTTACAAGAGTGGTTTTTTAACAGATTGTTTTAAATCTGAATTAGTCATTTATAAATAAAATGAAAGAGAATTATACAATCTCCCCTTTCACCTTCCATTTTTTCAGTACCCCACATGATACCCTCCATTACATATATGTCTTTGTGATTTTTATTGTTCTCTTCACCATACAGATGATGGGATTAAAGTTGTGTACTCCCAAGTGTGACCTTCTTTTCCATTCCTCAGCAATATTGTTGACCCCCCCCCCCATGTCTCTGTGCTTGCCTCGAGGCTGATATGTTCTCTGGGGCCAATCACTCCTTGCTGAGATCAAAGGTGGCTTAACACTTGCATACCAGTTACTGGACATAGCAATTTTAATATCTCATTTTTTGAGATTCCTCAGTTGGAAGTCTGTTCTTAGCCTTTCATTCTTCTAATTGGTGTCAATCACTTCATGGTGTCTTGGGCATGAAGCGGCTCAGCTGTTATAGACTTCCACCCCAGGGTACAAATTTTGTTTCGGTTACCAGAATTTGAAATATGTAAATGTCTAGTGAAGAGTCCCTGTCTTCCCTGTGCATTTATAGATGGTCCCTTATACTATGTGTGATATCTGAAGAGCATTGTGGTCATGAGCACAATAGAGCAACAACAGGTCCATGAAAAGAGAAGGTCACCTTTCACAGAGCAGAGCTGAGCAGGCTGTAGGTCTAGTGTCATTAGAGATCAGTAAGGCATCTCAATCCCGCATAGTATCAGTAGTTCAAGGAAACTGGCAAAAGCAGATATCTATGCTTACATCATCATTGTTTTGTAGAAGGGCACTAGAGGATCTTTATCTCAATTTCCAGAGCCCCATGGTTGGCACAGATATGTATGTGTTCACAAGACAGATTCAGTGTAGTATTTTCATCCTCAGGAATCTGTCTTTCATAAATATAAGCATCATACAGAATCCATTTCTAGCAAGCAGAACTCTGGAAAATGACAAATATGAGGTTGTGGCAAGCACACAACCCACATATCAGGACTGATTCCTGGGTAAGTTCTTGGAGGACCTCTATGTGAATAACACATAAGAGGGAGGAGAAATATCCCCCCCCCAAAATTGGGAGAGTACACAGCATGTTAAAGAAAAACAGGAAGAGAGAAATAAAGTAGGAAATTGTCACGGTCATGAAATATCATCACTTGAGCTTACTATTTTAAAAATTCAGTTAACAGAGATTCCCTGGTGTAGGAGCGGCAAGGCCTCTTAAGTGGATGCCCAACTCCTCTTTTGGTTTGATCTAAGAACTTCTTCATAGGAGGGAACTCATAAAGGGTACTCTGAGTTGGATCAAAACTCATAGCGGTCATAGGAACTAGAGGAGATCATTTTGACTTTGTTTTGCTCAACGAGCATGTCATCAAACTGTCTTCTGAATATTTATCTTTCTTTCTTCATATTTGTGCTTCTCTCAGCCATGGTCAGAGAAGCTTATTGTTCCAGCTGTCAGTGATTAATGGAGAGATGCAGTACTACTCAAAGATTCTAAAATTAAGCAACTGTCGTTGATAGGCTTTTGATAGGACAGTTATATAACGTACCCATCCAAGGCTCTGGGAATGTTGTTGAGGAGGGTGTAGAAAGAATGTAAGAGTTGCAGGGTGGGTTTGAGTGATGTGAAATGCTGCACTGGACAGCACGTGGCTGTTGCACAAATGGGCTGCAGCTGTAGTAACACACGCAAGACCTGCACAAGAGTAATCCTGTAAAAGGGGAATGGAATTCTGAAGTCCCATAACAAGTCAAGGAACTATTTATTACAGTTGATGCATCTGGGGGTGGGGAGAGCCCCATTTCTTTCCAAGGATTGCCTCTGTTATCTTCCTCATGCCTAGGTGGATGACTAAGCCACTAGACCATTATGCACAGTAATAATACATGACTGAGTGGACTAAAATAAGTACATAGCACAAAATTCAATAATGAGGTATTAAAAGGGTTGTGAAATTTGGATTGTTTGTCCTATGATGAGGAGTTAGAAATGAGAAGTGAGATGTAGATGTGATCAAGATATATATGTAAATATTTCAAGGAACAAATACAAACAAAAAATTTTAAGATATACTGCTGAACTTATTCTTTACTGTCTTAGCTGTAAACGGAAGCCTTACCCTGGAAAGTATATTGTTCCTGTTTTCATCTTATCGTAAGTGCAGACTTTTGTACACTAAAACAAAATGATACAATGATACGTGTATACATTGATACATGATACAATATAATGATAATGTTGAAAGCACAAACTGTTGTCAGAAGAAATAAATAGAATAAATTATTGGCTTAAAGAATAAAGGTGAAGTAGCAAAGACGATGAAGTAAGTGTTTCTTTTAGGCATGTGAGACCAGCTAGGATTGAACAATCTCCCATCAACTATCTCCCAAATTCAGAGCTGAGGAACAATGAGGGAAGTCAAGGGAATGAATGGAGCTCTCCAAATGTTCTGAAAAGGCTTGTCAGGCAACACCATTAAGAACCCTTTGTAGCAGGCTACCAAGAAGAGACTTGATACCCTATGAGCATATAGAGGGGGAAGAGGTCCCCCTCAGTCACAGTCATAGGGGAGGGGTAGGAGGGGAGTAAGGGGGAACTGGGAGAGAGGGAGGAATGGGAGGATACAAGGGATGGGATAACAATTTAGATGTAATATGAATAAATTAATAAAATATATTTTAAAAAAGAACCCTTTGTAATATTGTGCTTCTTGCTTGAGGACCAACATTCCACAGTAAGGTGTGATCCTCATCCTTCTTCAATTGCTGGATGAAACATTAAAAAGAAAACCTGACCTACCCACCAAGGTGGCACTCAGAGGAAGGGGAAACAGGCTCTGTAGATGAAACCTGATACACTGTGATCATATGGTTAGGGAGGAGGTCACCTCTGTCACAGATCTAGGGGAAGGGAATGGGGTGAAAGAGTGGGGGTGAAAGAGCGGGGGAAGGAATTGGAAGACACAAGTTAGGGAATAATAATCGGGATGTAATCTGAATAAATTATCTCATAAAAGGAAGCCTGAAACCTCCATATAAATACACAGAAAATCAATGGGAGCTTTATTAGAGCCCAATATCCAAATAATTATATGTTATTTTCCAAAATACTTTGGATAACAGAAAAGTTTTCAATCATCTTCATTGTGCATAAGCTAATGCTGCAATTAATTACTTTTCTCAAGAGATTTTCTGGGAGTGTTATAAAATGATTTTTTTTTCTAAACTTCTTGAAAGGAAGTCATCATGTATTCAAATTGTAATCAACTAGGCAACTCTTACGAAAGTGGTGATCTTTCCTATTGGAACTGCTATCGAGAGTTCTTGTATGACTTGCTTTTTTAGATGATATACTCTCTGGCCAATGTTAAAGTGCCTGAAGGGGTGTGTTCTTATCATGTTCTTATCTGTCTCACAGGGTGCGCACCCAGGAAACAAACACTTCTAGATTGTCACACAGAATAAAAGACATTTCAGCAAGCATATTCCTCTTTTTTTTCCTAGAGCCCATGAATTATATTGATCAAAGAATTTCATTGATTGTTTCTTTGCATAAATATCAACAATTCAATGTGATATGCATACCTATTTATGTTCCTCCACATCTATAATTATTAAATCAGAAATATGCTGCCAGGAGCTGGAGATGTAGCTCAGCTGGTAGGTTGCTTGAGTGCCACCCTCAGAGGCCTTGGGTTTGATCACTAGTATTGCATAAATGTGATGTAGAATCTCATGCCTGTAATGCCAGCATTCATGTAGTGTAGGCAGAAGGGTATGGAGGATAAAGTCCATCCTTAATACACAGTAAGTTTAATTAAGGTCAGCATGGGCTACATCAAACCTTAACTCATATAATAAAATGAAAGTTCCCATAGTTAGTTGGTGAATATGATTGTGATATATTTAATGCACGTCTATATATCCCCAAAGGATTAATAAAATGTAAACAATAAAAAGTTATCTCACTATGAAGTGTGTGCCAAGAATTTCTTTACATCCATTTCTAAGTAGTGCTCCCAAGGTCTCTTATTTACAACAACACCCTCACCCTGCATCTTATGCACCCCCTGTGAACTGTCATGCCCTGTGTGTCACATGGCAGTAGTGTAGTATTGGTTTCATGGACAGTTGATTTTACTGACTGGAGAATAAGTGATGAGTCATGCCGTGTGAACCAGCCAGACCTGCACTCAGTGCTATGCTTTCAGTCATACCAACCTCCCTGCAGGCATCAGTATAAGTAAGAAAAGGTGCCTCCCTCTCCTGGTGGGATGAACTCCATGTGATAAACTTGCCTCAGATGACTAGAGGCCTCACATAGTATCCAATCTGTACTCTCTGGTACAGAGGGTCCATATGTTGAGTCATAGGAGTTTCAAAAGGGTACTTGTTGAAAGTAAAATATTGATCTTGGCTTTCTCATTTATCTATCTATCTATCTATCTATCTATCTATCTATCTATCTATCATCTATCTATGTAATCTTTCTGTCTCTCTCCTTGGCTCTCCCTCCCTCCTCTTCTTTTCTCACACTAACCCATCTCCTTTCATGGCTTAGTTCAGTCTGTACTCTTCTAGGTGCTTCTGATTGTACTTTCTTATATCTACAATAGAATCCTTTTACTCAAATATAACTTGGAACAGTCATGTGCTCATTTTTATCCATGCCTGAAACTCAGGAGGCACATATGGACCCCTTTCCAGGAGGACTGCCCCATCTCCTAGCTGAATCAAGCTGCCTATTTTACTCTTCTAAGATAATCTGACTTCCTAGCCACTTTTACATTCTACCTATTCTACAATTTGTTTATCCTCACATACTCCATCTCTCTGCCTCCTAGAGCCTATTATACCTTCCTGGACATCGCTCTGCTACTAAGACACCTCTTTCCCTCAATTGGCCATGCCCACATGGGGCTTTACAGCATTGAAATCTTCCCTCTGGTGGAGTTCCTATTTGCAACCCCTGTTCTTCAAAATGACCCTTTTCTGTTCCTTTATATCGTATATGAGGAGGAAAGTTGGGTCTGTCAGTATAGTACACACTAGGTGGAGGAACAGAAATTCAGTTCTGAGAAAATATCTTATCACACCACTTCCTCTGCACCCAAAATACATTTGTTATCTGCGCATTTTCTCATAACACTTCCTGCACCTAAGGACTGAGTTGTCTCACAGAAATATTTGGAAACATCATTTTTATTTACCAGCTTCTGCTAACATGAAAGTGGTGCCTTTGTCTCTTCTGAATTTTGTCTCTTCTGAGTGGTGAGTCCATCTCTGGTTGTGCCAAGCATCATACATCAGAATCCCAAGCACTAGGAGGACTAATACAGCCACACCCATCCTGATGAGATTCTCCACTGTGTAATCCTGGGTCTTTGATGCTGTGGTTGTGGACAAAGAAACCACAGAAGTTAGGGAACAACAAAAATGTTTCTATGGTAACTGGTTGTCCACTCAGGGCACCCGCCCGCCTTCCCTGGACAGGACTTGAACTTTCTGTGTCATTTCCAGTCATTTTCAATTATCCATACTTACCTGCTGTGGGTTTGGTCATGTTCTGTAATGAGCTAATTGTCTCAGCTGATCCTGAGAACAGAAGAGGAGCAGGATGTGTGAAGTACTTAAGAGACTTGAATGTTTTCCAAGTGTTACACATTCTCATTTCTGGTAAATGCTCATTGTTCTAATCATAAACACTCATGAATTTCTGGGGTGAATCTTTCCCTGGATCTATCATGTTCATTCTTGTATTATTATTAGAATCGCAAGCTTCACTGTGGAAAAAGAATAGCCAGTAAGATCCAAGTGACAATAGAAAATTCAGAGTAGAACAAATTGACAAGGCATTTCAATTGATGGGTTGTTGTTGAGTCCCTACACTGAACAGACACAGGACATCATTGTTAGTGTAGCATCTCTAGTGAGCTCAGTATGGCTGTGCAGACTTAGGCCACCAGTCTAGAATGAGTGTCCCAAACATCTGTTTTTTCCTAGTGTCCTATTCCCACACTCAGTCCTCAACAGTCCCAGGCCTGTAATGAAATTTGAGGAATCATCAGGCGTTGACAAGCTGCAACTGTCTCTTAGTCTTTTAGAGATGAGAAATGATTTCTGATAAAGGTTACAATTTTTGTCTTGTTGCCACATTCTCCCACATATTCCTCCTAACATCAGACTCAGAATTTTCTCTACGCCCTGTTCAATTTGCAAGCAGATCCATATGCTATTGATTGTTGCTCACACTTGATGTTGCAATGTTGGATTAAGGTTTGGGGCACTGTCATGCAACGTGTTGTGTAATGCTGGCCCTCAGGAAAAAAACATCTGAAAGGTGTGTGTGTGTGTGTGTGTGTGTGTGTGTGTGTGTGTGTGTGTGTGTGAACTATGAAACAGAGTAGACACTAAAATCACTGGGAAGTTTTCTGTACAATTTCCCCCAGTAGCTTGACTTCCTTACACTAAGCTTAGATCCTCAAAGAGCTCTATCTACTCCCTTATTTGTCATCCTTACAAATCACAGTAACTGAGACAAACAAGACGTGACATAGAGTGACAAGCCTGGCACAGTTCTTCTATGACCCCAGAAGACTGGAAGCTCAGCGGTGAAGATCTCTGGATGTCTTATCTCCATAGGCACTACTGTTCATATAGAAACACCCAGAGTAGGATTAAGTCATATTTTCCCTCTCCCAAGGGAATTCTGAAGCAAGGCAGATTCATCTCTTCTATGTTATCCTTAAGAGAAAGGTTGCAGATTTCACTGAACTCTGTGTTTTGATGGATGCCTTTGGATTTTGGTTGAGACAAGACCTGTTTCTTCATTTGTTATGTTCAGATTCTCTTGGGGAATTTTGTCTGGGAGGGTTGTGCTATGGTTTGGGATATTATATAGATATGAATGGTCATTTGTATGCCTGTAATTTGTATAGAATGCTTTGTGGTTAATGCAGTCAAGCTATCTTCTCCTGCATCAACAATGTACAGTGTGGCTTCTCTTAGAGGAATGGTGTGATACAGAGCTATCCTAAGAAGAAGAGATTGTGTGAGGGACCATCTTCACTGTTCTGTGCTGATCCCTTACCAAAGCCTGAGTCTGAGGACCTGGACTCTATCACTTCTTTTCTCTGGCCTAAGCTTCTTTTGTGTATCATCCGTGTCTTTGCATCATTTCCTGTGTGGGATGGGCATTCTTCTCCTAGACTCCCCCATCAGGGCCTGAGCAGAGGTTGGGTACCAAGCTGAATCTGCTTGGACTCTCATTTGTGATCAAGATACCCAAGGGCTCAATACAATATGACCACTCAGAAGAGAGTCTGTATGTGCTATAGCCTCTGTGTTGGCCCCAAAGGAGTAGTTCAAAAGTCAAGGGTGATGTTGGTCAAAGAGAAGCCATGTGTGTCTGCTCACCATATGTTGGCTGAGGTTGATTTACTCCCTTTCTACAGATTGAATCTTTCATAATTTGTGCCAGAGCAACACTGCATAGTCGGAGTGTTTCCAGGTCCTGGGATACGTCGTTAATGGAAAGGGACTTGGGGACTGCCACAGTGAAAAGACAATGGGTTAGGGATTGTGAAACTGGATTTTACAAACACTTATCCCCTCCCAATTTGGCCTTCACATATAATGACTCATCCATCTGTGGAGCTTTGGCTAAAAAAATTAAGCACTCCTATTATTCACTCTCTACAGTGAACTCTGCAAAAAAAGTCAAGACTATGGCAAGGGGCTTAGAGACTCAAAAAGAGATTATTCAGTGATTGAGCTGACTTACCTGAAGTGTGTATTTCCAGGGTATCACTGTGCACTGACCACAAATGTGGGGTAACCTTGTAGTTACCAAACACACAAATGTCCCTCTGTGGTCTGAGGTTATGTGATCCATGGGGAACAGGGCTTGGTACTGCCCACTATAGTATATATACTGTGAGTCAAGGGAGCTAAGGAACTTATTATCTTCTCAGGTGAGGATGGACTTTTCATATCCCCCCTATGAAACACACTGAAGGGTCATATTACCTCCTACAGTCACCACAAGGCTAGGCAGGGATAACAATCTGACTTTACTGTAGGAAATTCCTAGGAGAGAAGGACATAGTCTGTGACATGGATCCACTACCCACAATGTTTCCCATGGCTAGGCTGTGGGAATGGAATATTTGTGAGAGCTGAGCATTGTCATTTCCAGTTCCAGGGTGTCACTGGCATCTGACCAGCAAGTTGAACTGTAAAGTGTAACCACAACATCAAACTGATCTGTTGCAATTTCACAGAAAAGATGAAGAATTTGACCATGTTTACAGGACCCCTTGGGGTTTGGGTACTCCAGGTTTTGGGGGGATCCCTGTATGCAAAAAACATACATTTCTGTATTCATGTCTCCTGACACCAGATGGTCACGGGACTTCCTGAGGTGATGACAGATCATGGCTCAGGCTTGATGATAGATTTCTAGAGGGTCCATGCAAGAAGCAGGAGAGAAGAATGTGGGTCTGTTTAAAAATTGCATAGTAGGTCCCACTTCAAGATGGCACTTATGGTGATCCAGAGTAACAGAGAGCCCAGTCGTACTCTCTGCCTTGGATTCTGTATTTTGGTTCCCATTGTCTCCTGAGCTATGTGTTAAATGAATCAGAGAGGCCTGGGTCCACACATACATCACACACTCCACCCTCCATGTGCATCTGTATCAAGTTTAGCATCATTGTAGGGAAAGGTTGGGGTACCTTACCAGAGAACAGAAGCTCCAGAGGATCACTAGGTTTTGACCACATCTCTGGTCTGCTCCTGTAATTGCCGTAGCATCTGAATGTCCATCTCTTGTTGGGAGTTAAAGATCCCAGAGAGAACAGGGCTTCAAACTGCCTAGAAGAGTTGTTATACTGTGAGTCCATGGTCCAGGAGAGCTTCTGTGGTCCTTCCTTAATCAGGATAAACCTGTCATATTGCTGGTTTGAGGCACACTGGAGGATGACACTCCTTCCTGGGGCCAACACAGAACTGGGTTGGGCTGAGAGTCTTGGCTTACTGTAGGCTCCTAGGAGAGAAGAGGGAATCAGATGCATATTCTCATATACTATCTTCCAGGACTTTAAGGTGAAGGAGCAATCCTGAGAGCCAATTCACTTCTTTGCAGTTAAATGGAAGTCTGAGGACCCTGTGTGTCCTCTCACTTGTCACCATAATCTCTACTGGGATCACTGTCCTCTGACCCTCCAACATGAATCTGAGAGTGACAGCTGTGCAGGATATTTGATCACAGTGTAAACCCCAGAATTCTGTACAGGAAAAACTTACTTCCAATTGTGGTGCATCTCATCCCTAGCATAAACCTTTAATCCAAGAACTTTCCATATATTGGAAAAAGGATCAAATACAGTCAGGAGGTGGAGCAAGCAACCAGTTGACAGGGAATAAACAGGAAAACAAACCACAGAGAGTAAGAGGAAGTCTGAAGGATGGAGAAAGAGGGGCGAGGGGGGAGGGAGGGAGGGAGGGAGGGAGGGAGGGAGGGAGAGGGAGAGGGAGAGGAAGTAGCATGAAGGGACATTCAGATTCAGTTTGAAGGGTTTTTTTTAAGACAGTATGGAGGGGAAGGGGCTTTTTCCTTCTGGGGTGTCAGATGAATTTCCTACTCAGGTGACATCCTAGAAAGAATGTCTCCTACTCCTAAGATATTTCAAACAACGTCCTCCAAAGTCAATTCTTCCTGTGCATCTAGCTTTTATCTATGCTCTCTTGAGAGTTGGGCATATTCCATTATGTCAAATTCTTCTCTGATTCATAATTAATTTTGTCTGCCTCTCAATTAGGCATCACTTTTAAACATGCCTTTTTTTTCCTCTACAAACTGACCTTCCCTTCATTGTTTGGGATTAATGGTGTGTACCAAAGGCATGCCTGTATTCCAGCTGGATGGACCAGATCTAAAAGATCTTGCTGTATCAAAAGTCCTCTACAGACAACAGTACTGCCCTGCATGCTGCTGCTCAATATTTGAGATGGAGAATTTAGCCTTGTTCTAAATCTCCAGTCAAATTTGTTTGCACCTTGGACATAGAACTTTATCTTTACAGATGCAATGCTCTTTGGCTTCTGCAGCCCCTACATGCAAGATCATCATCTTATTCTTCTTGGAGACCACAGAGTCTGGCTTGGGGATGGTTACTGCAAGGGAATACGAGTTAGGACCCAGGGTGTCCATCCTCAGATTTCAGGTCTCAATCTAAGAGCCCCCCCCCCCGCCCCAGCCATCCCCAGGATCAACACACAAGCATTGCTTTCCATCTTCACTTTCCCGGCATGGATCCTGGGTATATTGAAAATAGCAGGATAGTATAGCTAAAGACACTCACCTGCCAGTACTGTATTCCTGATGTTCACAGTCAGACCTGGAAGAGAGTTCCCTGTGAGAGGATTGTACCTGAAGCTAGAGCACATCCTTTCCTTTGCAGGAACTCCCGAGACATTGGGGTTTCCTGGTTAGTGAGCGCTCAGCTGTGGGGCAGGCTTATCTCACAGCCACAGAATCACTTTTTCCCCTCTTCGATTCTCACCTATATAGATCAGTGCTGTGAAGGTGAAGGTCATGGTGTCTCATTTCAGAGGCTGTAACAGTGCTTAGAGCTAGAGATACAGAGCCTGTAGGGAGGAACAGAAAACAGAGGGTGTGGCCCTTGGTGACACAGCTCATGACATGGTTTTACTTTCCTCATCCCCACAGGGAGGGAAACTCCCATTCTCAGGCACCAGGCTCTTATATCCCCAGTGCTGTGGCTAGGTGTAATAGTAGACTCTCTGCAATCAGTGTTTACATAGATGATGTGTCTCCAATTCCATTAGTGTCTGCTTCCTCTGTCTTCATCTTACTTAGAGACAGTGATAGTGTTAAACAAACCTGGTGTTGTGCTTAACTAATCCTTGCCAGGTGAAATTTGCATATGTCCTTAATATATTAGTGCAATGATGAAAATTTAGCAAGCACACATTGCTTTTTCTTGGAATTGAGTAATATCATTGATCATGCCTATATATACACATTCGTTTTTTCAAACAGATCAGGCATAGGCATAGGTTCTCTCCAGCCCAGAACCTGACTCAAAGTTCATATCCTTTGAGAGGTCTATCTGTTGTGTGATGTAGTAGAAAATATCTTTATTGGGACTAAATATATGTCTCTACACTCACATGTGTGTATACATGGGAGGAGAGTGAGGGCTCAGATTCTTTCCTAAAAACACGTGGGCTGTCTTGACTCTTGGTTCCCACAGGGAAATATTCAGATTATCACTGTTGCGTTGATGCATTGGTTTGTCATGTCAAGTGAAACTTCAGGCAAAAAGCTTTTGCATCAGAATTTCCTACTAAGTTGTTACAATGTTAATGTTAAGTTACTATGTTGTTATATTGAGAAAGAAGCACCAGGGCAGTGTATATACAAGTGACAAGGTTGGTGAATTTGCAAAGTCAGACAAAAATAGTTAGGCATGTGAAATAGAGGGGATAATGTGTCTGTGGGTATTCAGAAGCTCCATGGCTAAGGCACCAGGGGAGGAGCTACATATCAATGGAGTGATTTGTCAACCCTGGAAACCTCTCAGATTCTCAGTTAGGTATGAACTTGGCTAATTTACTTTATATAACTTCGAAGACTACAGTTTTCTTTGCCTCATTCAGTGTTCTATTGCTATGAAGAGACACCGTGATCTCACACAAAGTCTTATAAAGTGAAGCATTTAACTGGGGGCTTACTTATTATTTCAGGGTTTAGTTCGTGATTATCATGGCAGAGATTATCAAAGCCCATAGGCAGACACAGTAGCTGAGAGTTTTACATCTGGATACAGACAGCAGAAAGCCAGACAGGTACTGCCTTGGCTTGGGCCTTTGAAAAACCATGTTGTACACCCCGTGATACACTTCCTCCATCAAGGACATAGCTATTCCATGAAGGCCACATCTTTTAATGTCTCTCAAGTTGTGCCACTCACTGATAACCAAGCATTCCAATATATATTCACAAATGCAAATACTTAGGTCCCTTATTATTCAAATTACATACCACTTTCTGTGCCCCCATAGACTTGTAGTAATCTCATAATGCAGAAATGGACTAGATCCAACTTTAAAATGTCCATATTCCTTCAGTCACAAGACTGATTCAAATTCCAAACCCTTTTCTGAGACTCATGGGACTACTTTAACTTTAAGCCCCTGTAAATGTCAAAACCAAAGGGAAGATAGCATATTTCCACATACAATGGCACAGACCAATCATTACCATCCAAAAAGAGGTAAATAGAGGCTAGGAAGGAAATACTGGAAGAAAGCAAGATCAAACACCAGCAGGACAAACTCCAACTCTTCATCTTTATATCTGAAGTCAAAGAGCTCTTCACTTCTCCAACTCCTTTTAGCTTTGTTGAACACAACCATTTTTTTCTCTCCTAGGTTGATCCTACACCCAGTTGTAAGCTTTTCTTTGAATCTGAGGTATCAGATTCCAACATCTAAGGGTTCTCAAAGCAATACTAACTTACTTTAAAATTTCATGAAGTGACCTCTCTGGGACTCCATTCAGCCACAACACTGATATATGCAAGTCCTCAACACCTTTCCTTAACTGCAAAGGCAGATTACACAAACTCTTTCTTTTATCCATGACTCAAAATCCAGAACATGGCTGAAGCTGTTAAGTTCTGCTTGTTGGGGCTGGAAATTGGCTCCATGTTCAAATGCATATAGAGATTTCTGTTTTTGATGATTACCTTCACAACTTAAGTGTTTTTATTAATTTATCCAGATTACATCTCAATTTTTATCCCCTTGCTTTTCTGCTCCCATTCCTCCCTCCCTTTCTCTTTCACTGTATTCCCATCCCCTAGGTCTGTGACAGAGGGAACCTCCTCCCCCACCATATGGTTACAGCCCATCAAGTCTCATTGTGGTAGCCTTCCTATTTTTTCTCTGAGTGCTACCAGGCAGCCCCACAAAGGGGAAGTGGTCAAATATGGAGCACTAGAGTTCAAGTCAGAGTCAGTCCCCATTCTCCACAAAACTGTGTATTATTTCCTGTCCCTTGGCTAGATCTGAGTAGGAGGTAAATATTTACTGCATGTCTTCGGTGGCTGCAGTAGGTTAAGCAGATCCCCCTGCGTCCAGATCTACCCATCATGATATTCTACTTTTAAGTTTCTAGGACCCTCTGGATCCTTCTATTTCCCAATTCTCCCATACTTCTCTTACCTAGATTCCCAATAGGAGGTCCCTGCATCTCCTATCCCAATTTCCTGGTAAGTGAAGACTTTCAGGGGACACCACATTTGGGCTAGTGTCCAATTATAAGTGAGTATACACCATATGAGTCATTCTGAGTCTGGGTTAACTCACTCAATATGATAATTTCTAGTTCCATCCATTTGTCTGCAAATTTCAGGATTTTCTTTCTTTTTTTAATGGCTGAGTAGTGTTCCATAGTGTAAATGTACCACAGTTTCTTTATTCATTCTTTGACTGAGGAACAAAACAAAAACAAAAGAAAACAAAGTGCATTTCCTGTCTAGGGTTGCTCATGGATATATATATATATATATATATATATATATATATATATATATATATATATATATATATATACACACATATATATATATACACATATATATATATATATATACACATATATATATAGTCTGTCACCAAGTTCCAAAAATGTGATTAGTCAAAGATAAGGATAAATCTCAGGGCTTGAACCTTCCCTTGTTTGTTGAAGCCTGTGATTTCAGACTTTATAACTACAGGGAAGAAAATGCACATTTTGTGTAGGCCAAGCTGATTATGATTTCTTTTCTTTTATGGAGACTTGCAGCTGGGTGCCATACAACAAAGCTAGGTTTTCTTATTGCTAATTATTAGTTTAGAATAATTATTAAAATATTATTCAGTAATAAATTAGTGATTAAGAAAATATATTACAGATAAATCTTGGAGGCTTTCCTAAATGTTCAAAGCAAGAATTTCTTCATGGACTAGGGAGATTGCATGATAAATTTCAAGAATCATGATTATTTTCTTGCTTGTCTCAGAGTATTGGGGGACAAGAGAAAATAGCTATAGGTTACATTTCTTGTGAGGATGCTCTATGTGGGTGTCTCTTTTTCTTCCTTTTTTTCAATAAGGAACATTTTACCAGAAGTAAAGCCACTATTTCCCAACTCAGCCTCTAAAACAATCACAATACAATTCACATTTCTCCTTTTCAGACCCAACAGACACCTCTTAGGAACACAGTTCCATACTTAAGAAATTCTTTTCACATATGCCAATGGAAAAAAGAAGGTCCCCAAACAGAGAGCCAGAAGCATCTTATTTCTGTTTAAAGTCAGGTTCTTCTTCCTGAATTCTCAGGTCTTGGAATCTGGCATGGACGGATCATGGGTACAGAAATGGTATGAACGAGACCTCGAGGAGCCATTTCTTTGGATTGAGATGGTTGCACGTGGAAGCTCAAGACTCTCTTCATAAAAAAAGACCCTCTTCATCTCTTCATCCTCCATCCCTTCATACCTTGACATCAATCTTCCAGGAAGGTAACTCCAGGATATTCAGTTTTTGCTAGGACCTAGCTCAGATAACTATAGAATGCTCCTCCATCAATGGGTTCAAACCATGAATCAACCTGACACTGATGAAATCATGACAGAACTGGAGAAGATCCCTTTCCATGTGCCAGGGAGGAGGATTATGTGAGGGTTCAGGATGTTTCTCTTCTTCTTATACAGACCTGGCTATGTGCCATAGGGAAAGTGGAGCTTACCTAGACAGATGGAAACACGGCTCCTAAGAGTGTGCCATGGAACTTTACCAAAGCTACAAGACCAGCATCCAAACACCACATCTGAAAACAAGTCTGAACAAACATTGATCTGAGCATAGATATAAAGTCCTTAATACATTTTGAAATGGATTTATTTTTATTTACTCACTATGCATCCCAGTTGTAGCTCTCTCCCAGTTTCACCTTGCCTCCTTCTTCCTTCTTCCCCTCTTTCCTAGTCCTCAGACTGGGGGAGCTCTTCTCCTGTATTATCTGACCCCAGCCTAACAAGTCTCATCTGGAGTGTCTGTATTCTCTTCCTCTGTGGCCTGGCAAGATCAACCTGCCAGGGAAGTGATCAGTGAGTGCAGAACAGAGTCCATAGCACGTTAATTTATTTGCCATGCAATAATGATGATGCCATACCTATGATGATGGTGCCCCATGACTACATTACAGGTGACTCTGTATAAGAACACTTTTGGATGTTTAGACACAAAAAGTCTTGCATAAATAATCATTTATCAAAACTAACATTGCTTTTAGTGATAAAATTTTATTTAATGTTATATCAAAATATTCATGTACTACAAAGAAGTGAGATTTTCCCATTCATCACAGCAACAATGTAAATTTTAAGACATTCATGATGAAGGCATACAGATACATGAAAAAAAACAGCAACTTTCATTATCCTATACCCATTCATCACAAGTTCTCACAGTAAACTAGTAAGAGAACAACCTTATTGAAAATAAGCTTATATGCTAAGAAAACTGAAATTAACTTCACACTTAATGATAAGGAGCCAGAATTTTTTACTAAAATAGGAACAACACATCAGTGTCTCCTTTCTCCAAGAATTTTCATCAGGGTGTATGAAGTCTTAACTAATACAGCGAGGTCTGTAAATACAGGGTTCATACACTGAGAGAACAAGAACTTTTGCTCTTTGCAGACAACGTGTCTATGTAGAAATTCTGAGTTAGATTTCAAGTATAACTTTATGAAATCAATCCTTCACGATGTGCAGCTTAGTAGAACACAGTAGAATGTTAAATAGCATGCTTGTGAATTGCTTTTGTACACACCAGTGATGAACAGCAGAAAATAACATTAAATGTTAAATCAATATCCACAACTTTCACCTGATATTATACTGACATTAAGAGGGAAAGATGACAAAAAATATAGACAGTAACCAGAAAATATCCAAAATCATGTCTTTGAAGAAGATGTTTTTAAAGACAGGTCCACAGACCATCGCACAGTCAGGGTGTCTTTATATTTCAGGAAAAACCCACAAAGGGTATGTAATGGAGACTAGAGGGATTGAGTGTTGCAGAGAGTGTCTTGGGACAACACATGAACTCAGATATTTTGCAATCCAGAATATGATTTTTACTCACCATTTTCATTATTTGAGTCAAGTTTCTTATTTTTAGTTTTTAAAAGAAAAGACAGATTTCCTAATGCAGGTAGGCAAGGTGGTAATTTTATTTTTTTATTTTTTTATTTTTTAATATTTTTTCTCCTTTATTAATTTATTCTTGTTACATCTCAATGGTTATCCCATCCCTTGTATCCTCCCATTTTTCCCTCCATCCCATTTTCCCCTTATTCCCCTCCCCTATGACTGTTCCTGAGGGGGATTACCTCCCCCTGTATATGCTCATAGGGTATCAAGTCTCTTCTTGGTAACCTGCTGTCCTTCCTCTGAGTGCCACCAGGTCTCCCCCTCCAGGGGACATGGTCAAAGGTGAGGCACCAGAGTATGTGAGAAAGTAATATCCCACTCTCCACTCTACTGTGGAGAGTGTTCTGTCCATTGGCTAGATCTGGGTAGGGGTTTAAGGTTTACGGCCTGTATTGTCCTTGGCTGGTGCCTTAGTTTGAGTGGGACCCCTGTGCCCAAATCTGCCTATCATAATGTTCTACTTGTAGATTTCTAGGACCCTCTGGATCCTTCTTCTTTGCTATTCTCCCATGCTTCTCTCATCTAGAGTCCCGATAGAATGTCCTCCCCTCTGTCCCAGTTTCCTGGTAAGTGAAGGCTTTGGTGGGACATGCCCCTTGGGCTAATATGCAGATATAAGTGAGTATATACAAGGTGGTAGTTTTAAACAAAGGAAGCCTGGTATGGTACAAAATACCTGTTTCTCAGCACTTGAGAAACAGAGGCAGGGAGATGTATGGATTCAGTGCTACTCTGGTCTACCTACTGAGTTCTAAGATAGCTAGTGGTCGGGAAAAACCTGGTGCTAAGGTTCAAGTCTGGCATTACCTGGAAATTCTGAGCTCAGCGCTAAATGATAGACTCCCTTTGCCAGTGGAGCTGCCTCTTCTCTGCCTGATATAGAGACCCTGGGCCCCACACCATTTACCTGGGGACTGCCATTGGAGAAGTTATAGGTTCAACTCCCTTTCTCCCAGTAGAAGCTGTTCATCAAGTACCTGGGGTTGCTAGAATGCTGTCTTATGCTAATGAGGTATCTTATGCTAATGAGGTATCTTATGCTAATGAGGTATCTTATGCTAATGAGGTATCTCTGTACCCTATCCCCCTCAGCCAATGAATGACCCGTGCCTAACCTGAATTTCTCTACCCCTCCCTAAATTCCTATTTATTCCCCTCCTGGAATAAAGTTGAACTGCCTCCCCACAACTGATCCACAGAAGATCATTTCTTTGGTGCCCCCAGCCCTCTAAATCCCTGCACCCCCTCTGTTCCTTATGTCCTTGGGGACTGAGTGCCATGATCCCTGGAAGCCCATGGAGAGCCCCAATAGCTATGAATACCCAAAGAAACCATGTCTAGATAAGCCAAAATAAAATAAAAAAATTTTTAAAAGGGGAAATGCTGCATGGGAGTAAAGGAGAAGCAGAAGGTGCAGAGTTGAGGGCTCAGCCCTCACTGATAGGGCAGAATGTTCTTCATGGGGTGATAAGAGAAGAGGAACAACAGCCACAAGGGTGAAGGCTACACCTAAGCCGCTCTCCAACATTAGGAAGACACATATATGTCAGTGGGGACTTCCTTCTTTAACTTAACTGCCATTTCCCTTGGTGCTTCATCATCCATTCAGCACCTCGCTAACTAAAATACCCATAAGAAATGCAACTCAGTAAGACACACTCACAACACACACAAATGTTTCGTCCTAATAAATGGTAATAAAGAATAGTGAATAACACTACAGGACACAGAAGACTACAGGCTGGTGTCCCTGGTGTGTCCAATGCAGTCAAAGTCCAACCTCCATGTAGGGGAAAGGTGTCAGGCTTCCTGGTGCTGTGCTGTGGTGCACAGATGCAGGAAAGTCAAGTTGGCCCTAGTGGAAAGCTTTGAGATCAGCCCTGCTTCCACTCTTGGCTTAGCTGGAAACTTTTCACCCATGGAATGTAAGTAAACTTAGTCTGTGTCACCAATAAATGGTAATACTAAAAAAAAAGAATAGTGAATAATAAACATGTAAAACCATATTAGCTTGATATAGTGATGTGGATGATGATTTGTAATATAAAACGTTATGAGTGTATAATGTGTTGCTCTACAGGTGAGCATATGCATGTTAATAAATATATAGATAATAACAGACATATGAAGGGGAGATAAACCTGTTTGTTTTGATACCAAGTGTGGGATGGAGAAGAGGGCAGGATGTTTACCATTTAGATGAGAAAATAGAATGTTTTTCCACTTAGAAGTTGAACTACTTCATCAGGGAGCTTGGTGAAAGACATCCTTGAACAGACTGAGAGGATGGATATGATATATACCATATATACCATATATATATGCCCAGAACAGGAGAGGAGGATTTTTGTTGGGACTTGGTTTGTGGCTGTTCATCCCTGCACTTCAAGAGGCTCCTAAGGAGAACTGCTCCAGGGAAAGCTTCCAGGCTTTGGACTCCAGCTGAGGCTTGAGCTTCCAGCTGCTGTTCCCGATTCCAGTGGCAACTTTGGTGAAACTGCTAGAACTGATATCCTTAAGGTTTCATTGTAGTGTTCTTTAATATCCTTTTCTGATTGTTTGGGTTAGTCGGGTTGTTAGGGAGGTAGGCTCCTTTAATAAGTTCATGATAAAAATATAACTGATAAAAAATTATGCCTACAGAAATATATTTAAACAAGAAAGAAATGATGTGCAGAAAAACAGGGACAACTGAAGATCCCTGAGCTTAGCCAAGTTAGGTCCAACTCATAAAGACAGGCATCACATATTGTCTTAGGGTTTTATTACTGTGAAGAGACGGTAAGGATCATGGCAACTCATATAAAGAAGGTCATTTAATTGGGGCTAGCTTACAGTTCAGAGGTTTAGTTCATTATCCTTCTGGTGGCAAGCATGGTGGTATTCAGACAGACATGGTGCTGCAGAGTTAGCTGAGAGTTCTACACCTAGATTGGAAAGCTATAAGAAAAAATGTGCCACCGTGGGCCTGGCTTGAACATCTGAGACCTCAAATCCTACCCCAAGTGACACACTCTCTCCAACAAAGCCATGCTTACTCCCAAAAAGTTCCTAACAGTGCCACACTCTATACCCCTGTGGAGTCCATTTTTCACTCAAATGGCCACATTCCACTCCCTTGTTCTGATATGCCTGCAGCCACGTCATGGTCCAACGTCAAAAGTCCCCACAGTGAACTTCAGTATCAGCAGTGTTTAAAAACCCATAGTTTAAAGTCTCTTCTGAGACTCATGCAATCTCTTAACTGTAATTCCCTATAAAAGCAAAATGAAAGGGCAGATCACATATACAGTTCCAAAAAGGAAGACAAGGGATCATGTGAAGAAAAAATACTGCATCAAAACAAGACTGCAACCTAGCTGGTCGAACTACACTCTGAATCTCCAAGTCTGGTGTTGTTCAGATCTTCATCTACTTTCAGCTCTTTGACTATGACATAATTCTTTCTCATTGGCTGATTTTGCCTTCTGTTACCAGCTTTCCTGTGCTGGTATCTCATGGCTCTTGAATCTCATTTTAGTGCCTCCAAGGCAATCCAGTCTTCGCCCTCATAGCTCCATACAAGGGCCTCTCTAGGCTTCCATGCAGAAACACTCATGACACAGTTCTGCCCTCAGTGACTTTTCTTAGCCGTGGAGGGAGATTCCATGAACCCTTTCTTCCTTGACACTAAAAATTAAGCTGCCAAGCTCTGTTACTTGCTAGGTTGTAATATGGCCCTCTTGTTCAATTACCAGCTGTTTTCCATGGTTTCATTCACTGACTAAACTCGGCTGTCCCCAAACTCGATCTGTACACCAGGCTGGACTCAACCGCAGAGGTCTGTCTGGCTCTGTCTCTGGAGTGCTGGGATCAAAGGGATGCACCACCACGCCAAGCCCTAAACTTTTCTTTCGTTTCTTTTCAATTTTGTTTCATTATTTTTCTTTTTTTTTGTGAGGAAAATTATTTTAAAAATCTTCTATAGACAATTTCACAAAATATGGATGTTTGCATATTCTTCTTGGCAACTCATAAAACTTTCTCTGAACTTTATCATATATTAGAACATGAAGCAAGTCTCAACAAATACAGAGAAGTTTAAATAATTCCTTTCATCTCATCTAATCACAATGGAACAGGCTAAAATCAACAGCAAGAGAAACCCCAGAGCACACATCAGACAGACTCATAGAGAGTAAGCAACACCCTATCGAACAGTGAATGTCTCATTGCAGAAACCAAGAGGAAAACCTAAGTTTTCATGAAATCAAATGAAAATAAAAACACAGCATACCAAAACCTATGGAGGACTATGAAAATTACTCTATGACAGAAGTTTGTATCTCTAAGTTTTTTCTTTTTTTCTTTTTTTCCTCCTTTATTAATTTATTCTTGTTACATCTCAATGGTTATCCCATCCCTTGTATCCTCCCATTCTTCCCTCCCTCCCATTTTCCTCTTATTCCCCTCCCCTATGACTGTTCCTGAGAGGGATTACCTCCCCCTGTATATGCTCATAGGGTATCAAGTCTCTTCTTGGTAACCTGCTGTCCTTCCTCTGAGTGCTACCAGGTCTCCCCCTCCAGGGGACATGGTCAAAGGTGAGGTGAGAAAGTCATATCCCACTCTCCACTCTACTGTGGAGAATGTTCTGCCCATTGGCTAGATCTGGGTAGGGGTTTAAAGTTTTATGGCCTGTACTGTCCTTGGCTGGTGCCTTAGTTTGAGCGGGACCCCTGTGCCCAAATCTGCCTATCATAATGTTCTACTTGTAGGTTTCTAGGACCCTCTGAATCCTTCTACTTTGCCATTCTCCCATGATTCTCTCATCTAGAGTCCCACTAGAATGTCCTCCCCTCTGTCTCAGTTTCCTGGTAAGTGAAGGCTTTCGTGGGACATGCCCCTTGGGCTAATATGCAGATATAAGTGAGTATATACCATTTGAGTCTTTCTGTTTCTGGGTTAACTCACTCATTATGATCATTTCTAGCTCAATCCATTTATTCACAAATTTCGGGAATTCCTCATTTTTAATAGCTGAATAGTATTCCATAGTGTATATGTACCACAGTTTCTTTATCCATTCTTCTACTGAGGGACACTTAGGCTGTTTCCATGTTCTGGCTATTATGAATAAGGCTGCTATGAACATGGTTGAGCAAATTTTCTTGTGTGCTGGAGCATCTTCTGGGTATATTCCAAGGAGTGGAATAGCTGGGTCTTGATAAAGCCCTATTCCCATTTTTCTGAGATAGCACCAGATAGATTTCCAAAGTGGCTGTACTAGTTTGCATTCCCACCAGCAATGAAGGAGTGTTCCTCTCTCCCCACATCCTTGCCAGCATGTGGTGTCGCTTGAAAGCTTCTGTAAGGCAGGAGACACTGTCAAGAGAACAAAGCGACAGCCTACAGACTGGGAAAAGATCTTCACCAACCCTACATCTGACAAAGGTCTAATATCCAAAATATATAAAGAACTCAAGAAATTAAACACCACCAAACCAAATAACCCAACTGAGAAATGGGGCTTGGAACTAAACAGAGAATTCTCAACAGAGGAATATCAAATGGCTGAGAAATATAAACCACTCTTAAGGGCAGTCTCCATACTAAGAAGTAATGGGCTAACATATAACTAACCCATTGACATTTTGGGAGGTTCTTTTTCTCATAGTGATTTGTTAGGGTTTTTTCCCTTACAGAACTTTTTCATGTATTGTAAAATGAACTTTTATTCTCTGGAGGTAATTGTTGTCTTGGATACTTATTGTTTCTGTCTGTTAACCTAGGCATAGTCCTAAAGGCTTCTAGCCTCTGTACAATTTAATCTAGTTGTAGAATATTTTTAAGCCTCTGAGATTTACTGCTTAATACGCTCACCCTTTCTTGTTCTTACTGAGCTCTGGGTCAGCTGATTCAACTCAGCTGTTCTGGCTCAAACTCTTCTCCCAGCTGACTTTTTCAGTCCGACTCTTCTCTCAGCCTCTGAATTGCCCTGCTTGGCCTTGAACTAACTCATGCATTCTTTTCCAATCTTCTGGCTTCTCTAGCTCATTCTATCTTCATAGGCATCTAGCTTGCTCTCTCGTTCAACCTCTATCTGTAAAACTCTCCCAGTTAAACTGCTGTAAAACTCTCCCAGTAAAACTGCCTCTTCTCTCCTTATTCTCTGTGTTGCTAACTTAGGTAGCTCACCCATTCCTCTCTTCTCATGAGACTGGGATGTATCCTATGCTGCCAAATCTTTGATTTGTCACTTTTTCTGCTACTCAATTAAACATCACTTTCAAACCTGCGTGCTTCGTTCTTTGGGATTAAAGGCGTATACCATCATGCCTGGACCTAAGCTGTTCTTTGCCTGAAACTTCCTCTATACCAGACTGGTTTTGAAATCAGATCTTATTGCCTCTGTCTTCTGGATTAAAGACATGTTTCTATTCCAGGCAGATGACACAGACCTAGAAGGCCTTTGGAATGTGATCTCTTGCCAGTGCAGTCATGTTTTGAATGAAAATTCCTCTACAATGTATACTATGGTTTTCAGTTATGTGTTTTTTATGGGATTTTTCTCTGTGTGAGCATGTGTGTCCCTGTGTCTGTATGTATTTCTTGTGGGGTTTTTATTTTTGGTTCTTCTATTGTTTGTTTGTTTTATCCTATTCCACTTTATTTGATTTTGTTTATTTTATTATTTTTGATGCCTCTCTTTTTCCAACAAGAGGTAGAAATAGTATGGATTTGGGTGAAAGAGTAGATGGGAGGACCTGGGATGAGATGGGGAAGAGGAAACCATAATCAGAATACATTGTATTTAAAAAAAATCTATTTTCAATAAAAGAAAAAAATCTTTAAAAATCATAATCTTTTTATCAAGTGTTACTTCATGCATGTTTGTATATGCATATATATGTAAATACATCCTTCATGTCTGTATAATGTCACTTGTATTTATGTTTTTAGGGCTGAACAAATGGTTCTTCCCTGGATAATATTTCTCCCATTCTCACCATATCTTAGTTGCCTGTAGTCTTTTTTTTTTTTTTTGGCGGCATTGAAGCCTCACTGTTTTTTTCCTCCTCCACTTTTGTATGCCCATTGCTGTTGCCTTTGTTCAACTCATATTTAGCCAGTCATATTCATGAGATTTCTATGAGGATAAATTTAGATATTACTAGGAGACACAATCTCACTGAAAACCTGTCTCTTAAAATCTTTCCACCTCCTTTTTGCAATGCTAACTGGGCTCCATGTGTAGGAATTATGTTGTGCTTTGTCTGGTGCCAGTGGCTCCACAACTCTTCAGTTTGATTTTTTGTGGTTTTCTTTAATGAGTTACATCTCTTGTAAAAAGAAGTTTCCTTGCTGAGGATGACGACTGCACTTATATCTTTTTTTATGTTTTTTATTAATTTATTCTTGTTATATCTCAATAGTTATCCCATCCCTTGTGTCCTCCCATTCTTCCCTCCCTCCCATTTTCCCCTTATTCCCCTCCCCTATAAGATTTGTAACTAGGAACTCCCACTGGGAGAAAACATGTGACACGTGTCTTTCTGGGCCTGGGTCATCTCACTCAATATCTTTCCTAGGTCCATCCATTTACTAGGCTATACTATAGAAGGGAATGCGCCTTTAACTACCAAGCTTTTAAAATAATTTAAAATTAATTTCTTCATTTCATATTCTATGTGAGTATTCTGCCTGCATGTATGTATGTGCCATAGAGAGCCTCAGATATCCTAGAACAAGAATTATGGATAATTATGAACTACAATTTATGTTATAGAAATTGAGCTTGAGTCCTCTGTAAGAGCTACAAGTAGTCTCAATTCTCCAGTTCCACTTTTTTGATAAGCTTTTTAAAAAATTATGAATGTATAATTTTATTTTTATTTTTTAATATATTTTATTAATTTATTCATATTACATCTCAATGGTTATCCCATCCCTTGCATCCTCCCATTCCTCCCTCCCTCCCATTTCCCCCTTACTCCCCTCCCCTATGACTGTGACTGAGGAGGACCTCCTCCCCCTATATATGCTCATAGGGTATCAGGTCTCTTCTTGGTAGCCTGCTATCCTTCCTCTGAGTGCCACCAGGTCTCCCCCTCCAGGGGACATGGTCAAATATGGGGCACCAGAGTTTGTGTGAAAGTCAGTCCCCACTCTACACTCAACTGTGGAGAATGTCCTGTTCATTGGCTAGATCTGGGTAGGGGTTTGAAGTTTATGGCCTGTATTGTCCTCAGCTGGTGCCATAGGTTGAGTGGGACCCCTGGGCCCAGATCTGCCCATCATAATGTTCTTCTTGTAGGTTTATAGGACCCTCTGGATCCTTCTATTCCCCCATTCTCCCATGCTTCTCTCACCTAGAACCCCAATAGGATGTCCTCCCCTCTGTCCCAGTTTCCTGGTAAGTGAAGACTTTCATGGGACATGCCCCTTGGACTAGTGTCCAGATATAAGTGAGTATATACCATTTGAGTCTTTGTGCTTCTGGGTTAACTCACTCATTATAATCATTTCTAGTTCAATCCATTTATTCACAAATTTTGGGAATTCCTTGTTTTTAATAGCTGAGTAGTATTCCATAGTGTAAATGTACCACAGTTTCTTTATCTGTTCTTCTATCGAGGGACACTTAGGCTGTTTACAGATTAAATGCAATCCCTATCAAAATACCTACACAATTTTTTAAAGACATTGTAAGTTCAATTCTCAACTTCAAATGGAAAAACAAAAAACCCAGAATAGCTAAAACAAGCTTGTACAGTAAAAGATCCTCCAGAGGAATCTCTATACCTGATCTCAAGTTGTACTATAAAGCAGTAGTAATTAAAACAACATGGTACTGGCACAGCAATAGGCTGGTTAATCAGTGGAATCAAATTGAATACCCAGATATGAATCCACACACACATGGTCACTTGATTTTTGACAAAGAAGCCAAATACATTCAATTGATAAGCTTTTTTGTTTAAGTCTCAAATAAACCTTTTCATCCCTGAACATTAAAATCTGTGCGTTTTTTTTTTCTTAACTCCAAGTGTCTAGAAAAAAGAGTTACATCTCAGAGATTTAGTACACTATCAAGATGACTTGGATGTGAGGAAACATTCCATCAATAAGAACAGACAGGACGGAAGAATACACAGGGCCAATTAGATGCACAGTTAATCCTGTGCTTGCAGTTTTACATGACAACAGATATCTAACAGCATTGTTTAATACTAGTAAAATGTCATGAGGACTATTACTTGTGCATTGATTTTAATATGGAAAACTTTTCTTTTTGCATACATTTAAAGTATTTGCTCTCCTTTCATCTGGACCTTGACGTTTCTTATTCTTGTCCACCCTCACTAGTCTGATTTTTTGGGGGGCAGCAATTGGAATTTTGATTGTGCTTTTCTTTGTTCCTTCTTACATAGATATGTTGGGACTCTCTCACTAACTCTTCCAGGTTCTTCACCTCTTGACACTTAGACTTTTTTCATCACCTTTTACTATGTGTGGCCAGCTGTGAGTTACAAAGTGCAATGTCAACATCCCTGACCTAAGATACCTAATATCAAGTTTTTTTTTACCTGATCCCTTATTCTTTCTAGGAACATTGTAGGCACTTTTTCTTGTTGTCCATAAGAGCTCCCCACATTTTGGCATGCATTGTGAAGAAGTCACAGACAGAGACATCATACTCTCACAATATTCCTTCAAGAAAGTTTTTAAATGTTGTTGTATGAAATTGGTCAAGCGTACCCTGGATGGCTCATGAAAACACTGAAAACTTTATTTACTTCCTTATTGGGTAGTTTTAGGTCAACTTGATATAAGTCAGTTATTTTCGAAGACGGAACCTCAGTTGAGGAAACTGCTCCCACTGGATTGTCGGAAGGTCAGGTCTACAGGATGTTTTCTTGCTAGATGATTGATGTAGGAGGAGCTGGCTCACTGTTGGAGGGGATAACACTGGGTCGCTGGTCATGGGTTATATAAGAAATCAAACTGAGCAAGCCAAGAGGGGCAAGCCAGTAAGCAGCCCTCAATCATGGTCTCTTCCTTAGTTCCTGCCTCACAGCTCCTGCTTTGAATTCCAGCCCTGACCTCCTTGATGGAGTACAATCTGGAAGATGAAATAAATTCTTTCCTTCCCAAGTTGCCTTTGGACATGGTGTTTTATCACAAAATAAAAAAAAATAGCTAATACGCTTACTTACTGAATGATACATCAGAGGGTCATCCCACCAAAAGTATGGCCAATCTATTCTGCAGTGTGTTTGGAGGTTTACAGGAGACAGCTTAATACCATAATCCCCTGTGGAGAGCCACAGAGCCCTTTGTGGACCCCAAGATGGCACCTGGCATGCAGCCAGAGCCGCCTCAATTTAGACAAACAACCCCTTATTTGGAAGACGCCCGCTGCTTGCATTCGCTCTGCCTCTACGAGCCTATCAGCGTGTGAGACGTGGCTTAGTGTGATTGGCTGTTTGGGTGGTATAAATGAGCACGACGGGAGTGGCTCGGGGGATTCTCCTGGAAACAAAGGCTGAGTAAACTGCTTGAGAGAAGAACTGGTGGTCACATCTTTCTTGCTGGTGGAGCGAGGTGCAACAAGTCCGACTCCCCCACCGTTAAGTTCAGAACTCCAAGTGGTCAGGGATTGCCGGCGGGTAAGTTCCTGGTAAGTGGAGCTTACGACCCCTGGGGAAGGGGAAAGTCCTCGGGAGGGAGGCTATCCTTAGGTCTCCGGAAGGGAGCTAATTCTTGGGTCTCCGGAAGGGAGCTAATTCTTAAGTCTCCAGAAGGGAGCCAATATGCGAGGTTTATCGCAGAAAAGAAAGTGAAAATATGGGTGCATCACAGTCTTATCCAGTTTTTGCCGCTCTTCAAGAGCTATTAAAATCAAAAGGGAATCAAGTTAAAGAGTAAAACCTTGGAAACCTTTTTGTCAGAATGTGATACCGTAGCCCCCTGGTTTGCTGTATCAGGTCAACTAACCTCCCGATACCGTCCAATCCTTTTAACTATTGGCTCCTTTGTGGGGTCAATGGCAGCTGACACCAATGGCCATGACTAATGGAGGAGCATTTGGTAATGCCACTTTCAGCTGGAATACTTCTGACCTTTTTGAAACTTCTAATGCTTTAGTGACTACAGGACGCAATGTTTCTTTTGGCCCTACTCCTGTATGCGTTTGGCCACTGCCTTAGAGGTTCAGACCAACATAAATGCACACTTGAAAGGTGGCATCATGATTTTAAATCCATGCATTGATCTGGTACAAGAACAAGTAGATATCCTGTTACAGGTGGTTCAGCTCGGATGCGAATGGAAATATCAGGGTTATGCATTACATCTGTGCCATATAACAATTTTACACAAGCTGCTAATTTGTCTAAGAGTCTTTCAGCTTATCTCCAGGGGAACTGGTCCGCAGAGTTTGAACATACCCTAAGAGATCTGCGCCTCACCATTGTCACTGTGAATTCAACGCAAGTGGATCCTCCCATGGCATTGGGCTTCTCCCCCTGGATGTCGGTGGCTATGAACCACCTGAAAGAATGGGCAGGAATAGGAACCCTGGGGTTTTTGATGCTTGCAGTATGTGTGGTATGCTTTTGGTGTATTTGTCGCTTGCGTGCATCTCAGATGCATACTCAAGTTATGATGGCTCAGGCATTTGCAGCAGTTGAGGTGGGGCAATCTCCTCAAGTGTGGATGTCGGTCCTGAAGAATTGATTACCTCATCACGCTCAGGGTGCAAGGCAAAGCACTGCACAGGAGGTACATTGTTTGCAGTTCATGGCCTCCTGGGGAGCAAGTCTGATTGCATGTGGGTTGGTACCCCAGAACCCACCTCCAGAAAAAAGGTACCAGACGGGTCCAGTACTGAGCCAAGTGAAGGGCTTTGGCTGAGTACTGTTGTACATCAGTGTCCATTCGACAGGACGGGTTCAGCACTCAATCTGGTGGAGGGCTTAGATTGTGGGATGTTATACATCAGTGTCCTCCTGGAGATCAGACCTCTACTCTCACCTGTTGCATCAGCGCTAATAAAACAAAAAGGAGGAACTATGGAGAGCCACAGAGCCCTTTGTGGACCTCGCCCCAAGATGGTGCCTGGCATGCAGCCAGAGCCGCCTCGATTTAGACAAACAACCCCTTATTTGGAAGACGCCTGCTGCTTGCATTAGCTCTGCCTCTATGAGCCTATCAGCGTGTGAGACGTGGCTTAGTGTGATTGGCTGTTTGGGTGGTATAAATGAGCGTGACGGGAGTGGCTCGGGGGATTCTCCTGGAAACAAAGGCTGAGTAAACCGCTTGAGAGAACTGGTGGTCGTGTCTTTCTTGCTGGTCAAGCGAGGCGCGACAATCCCCCAAAGAACCATTTTTTTTTACTATGGGATTTGGAGATCATGTTTACTTCATTGTCTACTCATCTGCTCCTCCTAAAAAATGACTGCCACACAGAATTAAAAAGGGAGGGATGTTAACTCTTGGTTTACAGTTCAGTACTTTGCTTTCATCCTTCCTATTTACATGTATGCAATAAATGTCTTAAACATTCCACCCAGGACTCTGGAGTCTGTGTAGTTCCACATCATTCCTTCCCATGAGACTACTCAAGGCCCAGGACTCTGAAAAGAGATCAAATTTGCCTTCTATTCTCTTTGGTGGGCTAATAAAAACTAAAGCAAACCTGGATCCTCAACAATCTGACCTACAGCCTCTCCACCCCCATAAGCTGGTTGCTGAGACTCACTGGGTTCTGTTTTGCTTCTGTAGTTCTTGCCTAGGATGCAAGGAAGGTTAATCTCCTATGGATAAACAATATTCTGGTATAGGGTGAATCACCAATTGTGGCCCTCCTGGGTCGGTGATATGAAATATACATACTACATACATACATACATACATACATCTTATCTCTTTTTCTATATATATCTTATCTCTTTATATCTTTCTATATATCTTATAAATGTATCTCTATACCTTTTCTGTGGATAGAAGCCTCAGGAAATATTTCAGGCTTTCTGAACAGAAATGATGCCCTTTGGCTTTCTTAGCATGAAGCAGTTTTTATTGTGTGCTCACACAATTGCTGTAGAATTGCTCCTCAAACTCAGAAATCCCAATATCTGAAACAGAACCTTTTATTCATTTTTTGGCTTCGTTTTCTTTGATATATTATAACTTACATTCCGATTGGCTACTTTACTGTAGAGTGTTATTTAAAGTTATAGTAGAGTGTGAAGAAAAGAAAAAGTAGTTGCAGAAATGTGGTAGTGGGGTGGGACTTACAGTAAATTCTGACCAAATTACAGGCTGTTTCTTGTTTTTCCTCTTGGATCTTGGGAACCCCTACCACATGACCTCTAATCCTAACATTCTTACCCAAGAAACATAACCTGTGTTCCTGGTCCAGAAGTTTGCCTGTGCTGTGTCCCCTGCCTACAAATGCTGGTCATTTAGATATTTCTTTGGACTTTTACATTCAATATTCCCCTCAAATTCACCCTGGACCTGTTCTGCCCTACATACTCCAGCCCTTTACTCTACTTTGTCTCACCTTCCGAAACGCTTTGCACTGCATATACTTATCAATATGTTGTCTCATTATTCATAGGGAGTTTTTAAAACTGTAACCCCGTGCAAGGAGGCTTGTCTAAAGTATATTTCTTGTGACAGCTGGGTGAGGGAGTGGAGGTATTAGGACCATCTGGACTCATTTATTCATGTGACATTCTGAGATTCCCCAGAGCATGTTAACAAGCAGACAAATGCCAACCAGCCATACAGGAAACATGAGGGAGGACTCATATACTCCCAGGAAAATCAGAAGAGAATAAAGCCATAGCATACAGGAAGCAATTGCTTGCAGAAGGGAGGTGTCAGCTAAAGATTTCACTGACACTGAGAGAGAGGCAGGAAGGGAGAGAGGGTGGGGGGGAGAGGGAGGGAGGGAGAGAACCAAAATGCCCTCTCAAGTAAATAGTGCCTGAGTCTTATCACTGAAGTTGGAGACAGGGTCCTCAACCAACTGTCCAGATCCACACTGTCCACAGACTATATGTAAAGCATAAAAATGAGAAAGAAAACCAGGCACTGTGGTGATATTCTGGATCCATAGTGAGGGCGTAATTTTTCAGAGTGCAGATGCAGACTCCAGAATCCAATCCCTCCACTATTCCTGTGAAACTTAGAACCGTGGACATCTCTTGACTAATGGTATTCTTCCTCTAACACAGGTTTTCTTCATGGATGGAAGCATCTTAAATGAAACTGTGGAAACAAAAGGGCATTTATTGGAAGTGAGCCCTGTTAGTCAAGTCGTAATCTGTGGTCTCTGGACCAGAGTTACCTTTTCTGAGCACTTCTGTCTCTAGTCACTGGCTTCACAGAATTTGCAAGAAGTTGTAAGCTAGTGGGCTCTCTCTGGGCTGAAAGAGAGGGAATTTTTTTTTTAGTCAAGAGGGTGGTGCCTTCTCAAGCCCAGGCATATGTAGAGAAAGAAAAGACCTTTAAAACTTATGGGTATTAATTACTATTGCTTTATAGTACAGTTTGAGATCAGGTATGGAGATTCCTCCGGAGCACCTTTTATTGTACAAGATTGATTTAGCTATTCTGGGTTTTTTGTTTTTCCATATGAAGTTCATAATTGAACTTTCAATGTCTTTAAAAAATTATGTAGGTATTTTGATAAGGATTGCATTGAATCTGTAGATTGCTTTTGGTAGGATGGCCATTTTTACTATGTTAATTCTCCCGATCCATGAGCAAGGAAGATCATGGGAGAATAGCAAAGTAGAAAGATCCAGAGAGTCCTAGAAACCTACAAGTAGAACATTATAATAGGCAGATTTGGGCCCAGGGGTCCCTCTCAAACTAAGGCACCAGCCAAGGACAATACAGGTGGTAAACTTTAAACCCCTATCCAGATCTAGCCAATGGGCAGAACATTCTCCACAGTTGAGTGGAGAGTGGGGTATGACTTCCACATGTACTCTGGTGCCTCATATTTAACCATGTCCCCTGGAGGGGGAGACCTGGTGGCACTCAGAGGAAAAATAGCAGGTTACCAAGAAGAGACTTGATACCCTATGAACATATACAGGGGGAGGAAATCCCCCTCAGTCACAGTCATAGGGAGTAAGGGGAAAATGGGAGGGAGGGAGGAATGGGAGGATACAAGGGATGGGATAACCATTGAGATGTAACAAGAATAAATTAATAAAAAAAATTTTTAAAAACAAAAAACTTATGGGTAAGTTCCAGGAAATGGAAAATTCCACATAATGCCTGAAATCTGTGGTAGCTGCTGAGATCACATTTTCCTCTCTGAGATTTTACATAAGTGTTTTAAGTTTATCTGTACCAGTCTAGATAGTTTATTTTCATCTTGGTGACCTGGCACACTGATTAGATGGAACGTAGTATAACCCACCACCTTCTGAGACCCTGTTCACACATGCTCACATATACTCACCCTTTCTCCTGAGTCTGTCTTGATGCTTTAATTGGAGAAGGAGGATTGTGAGGATGAAAAGCAACAGAAGGAAAACCACAGATAACCCGATGAGAACCTTCAGGTATTTTTCCAATCCTGTGGCAACAGCACATCATGAATGAGTAACTATGCTACCTGGCTGAATACCTACTGTGTGCAAGATCCAAGCTGAGTATTCGAATTCATTATCCATCATTCTTAGAATCATGCAACAAGTGCTCATCTCCCATTCCATTAAGCCCAATCACCTAGCTGAAATTTGCAAAGCTTGGGCTTGAGCCCAGAAAAATCTGACTTCTGGCACTTATCCTCACAGCAGAGATAAATCCCATGAGTTGGAGGGAAGGAGCCTCAATGCCCTGCCATGGTCTCGTTCTCCACACTTGGACATGCTACTATGACTATGACAGAGGGGACAGGCCCACTGCAGAATCAAGTTATAGAAGTCTCCAATATCAGTAAAGGACCAAGCTTAGGCCAATTCTGAAAGTAACATAAAATGTGCTCTGGGATTCTACCATTTACAGTTGGAAAAATGGAAGGTCAGACAGAGTAAACGCTTATCTAAGTCAGAATCTCAAAATAAGGGGGAGGGCTTTTACTAAGTCCATAATGTCTTCTGGCTTACTAAGACCTACCTCTCAACATTACCATTAGTACTCTCAGGGCCTGGGCTTTCATAGGTGAACACCTAGTTCCCAGGGCATGCTGGGGAAGGATAGGCAGATGGGGGTCTTGGCACTCTGTTCTTCACCTCATCCACCTGTTTCTCCCCAAGAGGAGCCACAACCTCTCTATCTGGATGTTCCCTTGTGAAGCCTAGCATCTAAGGCTCTGGGAGTCTGCAGACACTGCTGAGACCTCAGCTTGGCCTCTGGATATTTGGACACAGAGTTGACAAAGGAACTGTGTATAGATGTTCTGAGTGTTGACAGGCAGCCTGGGGATGGGAAAACTCCCAGGGGAATGGCCACTGACACTCACCAGATGTTGGAACAGGCTCTTGGGATGAGGAACCGGGGTCTTCAGAGAGTCCTTGGAAAGAAAGACAAGTGGAGTATGAAGGAAAAGGACTAACCATGGAGGAGACTTTACCTCGCATTGTCTTATATCTGCCTTGAAGCCACCAAAGACTCTTCTGTTGCCAACTTCAAAATTTCATAAAGTCAATGAAGAAGTGAAGTGAGATTTTTTTTTTGAGGGACCACTGTTAGGTTCTGCATCTTTGGGTGGTGAATCCCCATGTGAATGACCCTCCTTATTTCCCCCTCAGTCATAGTCCAGCTAAGAGTTCTTACAAGTGTTGGATCATGAGTTACCCTTTTAGCTCAAAGAGACTCAGGGCTACTCACCTGAGACCACAAGCTCCACTGGGTTACTGGGATATGATAATAAGTAGGGGAACAAGGTGTCATAACTGTAGCACTTGTACGTGCCCCCATAGACAAAGGTCACATTCCTCATGGAGAATTTTGCCAGATACATCCCAGCTTGCAGCACTGATCTTAAATGCAGGGGTTGGTGGGTAGTTCCCTCTTTAGACAGAAGAAAAGCATCCATTTGACTCGATGACTGACACAGCAGGGTCACATTCTCTCCAGAAGACACTCTGGGGCCTGGGTGTGCTGAGAGGTGGGGTGTGACAAGAAGCTCTCCTAAAGAGAAGAAGGATAGATGAGGGGCAGCTCGCTTTTATCTGAGCTAAGACATTTCCCGGCACAAATCTCTAAGAACTTGGGTATCACTGATTCAGCATCACCTCTACATCTTTCCCTTATTGAGACCACACCCATTAATTTGAGTTTCACAACCTGGACTTCCACAGCACATGCTAGAAAGTTGGGTTTTCCGACTGGGCTGGATGGGCACCTCACTTGTGAGCAGGGTTACAAGAGATCACTGGGAGATAGTCCCTCAAGAAGAGAGCCTTATATGTACCATGTCATCTATACTTGCCCCATGTGAGGAAGTCATTGGGTCTCAAGGGGAAAATAAGTCCAGTCTTCTGCTGGGGTGGTAGACCAGGGTGCCAGGAGAGGTCAGTTCCTCTTTCCCTTCCATGGATAGAACAAGTCCATGAAAGATGATAGTATAAAACACTAATGGGTAAGTATATCTCCCAGAGCCTGGATAAGACCATATTGGGTGAGTAAGGAGGGTTTTCCGGGCAGCCATGGAAGGAAGATGTCTGCCTCCAGCCGTATATCTGCCACTCCCACGATGAGATTTTTTTTTAAAGGTGCCACACTTTAACACAACACAATTCTAGCTCAAGAGCCAGGAGTTCCGTTCAGCGCCCTTTTTCTTGGGACTCCCTAGGTTGCAGAACTCATGGGCCTCAAAAACAAAAAAACAAAACAAAACCAAAAAAAAAAAAAAACGATCTCATCACTGCTGGGGCTAACTCACCTGAAATGTGTATTTTCAGAGGGTCACTGGGTGCAGACCACACATATGAATTATTTCTGTAGCCATAACATCTAAACATTCCTCCGTCACTGGCTGTCACAGGATCCATATGGAAAAGAGCCCGGAACTGCCCAATAGTGTCGATATGCCATGAATCCATGGGACTGAAGAACTTCTTGTCTTCTTTGGTCAGAGTAAAACTTTCATATCTCTCCAATGAGACACACTGGAGGGTCATGTTCCCTCCTGAGGTCACCACAGGGCTGGACAGGACAGACAGTGTGGGTTTTCTGGAAAATCCTAGATAGAAGAAGGTAACATGTTACATGGGTTCACACAGCCCACATTGTCCCTCAGGTCTGGGTTGTGGAAGAGAAACACTCTTGGGAACTTACAAACCATTGAGGCTTGATCTAGAACACTTACCTGTCACCACCAATGGCAACGGATCGCTGAGCTCTGACCAAATAGGAGGCTTCTGATACCTACAGTGATATTGCCCAGCATGGGACCATTTAACAAATGGGATGAGGAACTTGGCCTTGTTTCCAGGTTTCATGAGGGTCATTCTGTGCCAGGAGGATAGGTCCCCATATTTGAAGAGATAGTAATCTTGAGCACCTGAGGTTCCCTCACATAAGATCATCACCTGGGTTCCTTTGGCAACCACCAATCCAGGCTCAGCCCAGAGGGTAGGCTTTTGAAGTATCCCTGTAAGGAAATCAAAAGCTGTCTCATAGGAACCAGGCTTCCAATGCCAGACTTCTGCCCCAGGATCCTTTTCAGTTCCCCAGCCTCATCTCACATTTACCATTATCCATTCCCACTTCCCAGGGATTCCTTCTTGTTCTATGTGAGGAGAAGGAAACTAAGACAACTAAGGACACTTACATGCAAGCACTAGGTTCCGGAGGCCTAAAGTCAGTCCTGGAAGAGAGTTTGCTGTGAGAGATTTGTCCCTGAGGCCTTGATAGGCTCTCCCTTCCACAGCTGCATTTTGAGTTCCCGAGACAACTTGATGGAATAATGCTGGGCTGTCGAATTGAGCCTCCCCACACCCACAGTAGGATTTCCTCCCCACCCCCTGCTTCACATCTCACCAAAGCAGAGGAAAGTTGTGAGTGTTCCACTCATGGCATCTCCTCAAGTTACTGTAACCTTGCAGATGGTTGGGGACAGTGCCTAAGCAGATGGGAAGATACCCTTTTATGGTGGTTTGTCCCTCCTATCACAATGCAATCATTTTACCAGCCTCACAGGAAGAGGAACTTCCCTATCCAGTAATCTGCCTTTGGTTTCTACACTGCTGCAGCTCAAGCAGGATCTAGAGTCTGTCTCTCTCTCTCTCTCTCTCTCTCTCTCTCTCTCTCTCTCTCTCTCTCTCTCACCCTCTCAAAAAGAACTTCATGAAGCCCAGATCAATGCCTGATCTGTCTTCCTCAGCTGGTATTATAGACCAGCACTGGCCTATGTTTTCTTCTTATAATATCAGCATCACATCTTCCTGGAATCTCTTTATATCTGTGTAAAATATTTTCATGTCGCCAATGGCTGGGACTTAGCAATAAATATTCCTACTGTCTTACTGAAAAGTAACATTCCAGCTGAATTTGTACATGTTGGAAGCTGTTAACCCACACTGCTGGTTCACTCAGGAATTTAAGTTTTATTCCTTCTCAAGTCTCTGAGGGGCATTGAAGACAAGAGAGTATAGTTTTACAACCAAGCTTAGTTGATTAAGGGACAAGATCGTCTTAGATTAAGTTAAAGAAGTTAAACTATTAGAGTTGAAATAGGATAGATATTGAATTTAATTCAGAAATTTAGACCCAACAAGACAGGAAAGACACTTACTTCAAATGAGACGAATGCAGATGGCCAAGTCACCATGAATGTAACATGTATAGAACTCATTATTCTCATGATTGTCACATGGTTCTCCCTGCTTTATGTAGTTTGTTTTATACATGTGTAATAAAATAAAAATATTAATAAAAAACATTCCAGCTGAAGGTGATCTATGGCTGTCCATTCCCCCTTCAGAGCCTCCTGCACTAGGTCTCCATCATTTGTTCAGCTGGCCCATCCTCACAGAACTTGGAGCTTCAACAGATGGTATCTCATCTGATTCTCTGATGACAACACATCAGATATTCAACCACAACAGGAACAACATTTACCAAGTGAGAAAGTAACTCCCTAGGAACTTGCGTCCATGCTTATCTCCCAATCCTTGCCTTATGGTCACCTTATTCATGGTTCATACGTCATGAATTATAGTCACTTTAGGCATAGCTGGATTAACTCTTCTGGGTTAACCCTGCAATCTTATGTGCGCATTAGTGTCCAAATAACTGAGGAAAGTACTTGCTGCTTGAGGTGGAAAGGAGGCTTTCTGTCAAGACTCAGTCTCAATCTTGGATGAGATCTGTGTACCTAGGTTTCAAAGGTGGGACTTTCTTAATGTTTGTATGACCCCCTTCTTTGACAGAACACTGAAGTACTTTGTATGTGTGGCTGTTCAGGGACAGTGATTTTGTGCTCTTTTATTAGTAAATGCATATTTCATATAGCTTGGGTGTTAAATCAGGAGAAGTTGTAGATGTTGTCTGATATTTGGATAGGCTCCTTAGACTACAAAAACTTCCTGAGCCCTATTATGTTGTCAGTGAGTATAACAATCTACCTTTCTTGCAGCCACAGTAGATATCACCAGAAAAGGAAGTGGAGAGTCTCATGACCCTTTCATAGTAGATTATGGATTTTCCAATCTAATAAAATATTTCTAACATTCACAAATGTTTCAGATGATAAGTACTTTTGAGTACTTTTTTAGTTAAATAATCTCTCTCTCTCTCTCTCTCTCTCTCTCTCTCTCTCTCTCTCACACACACACACACACACACACACACACACACACACACAAACACACACACACACACACACACACACACACACACACACACACACATACGGAACATGGATAAACAGAGAATTCTCAACAGAAGAATCTCAAATGGCTGAGAAGCACTTGAAGAAATGCTCAACATCTTTAGTCGTCAGGGAAATGCAAATCAAAATAGCTCTGAGATTCCATCATTTTGGAATAGCTTAGCCATTTTGGAATAGCTTAGCCATTCCAAAATGGCTAAGACCCAAAATCTCAAGTCACAGTACATGTTGTTCAGGACATGGAGAAAGGAGAATATTCCTTCTCCAATACTGAGCACCTACTGAGCAACAAAGTAAGCCCCAACAAATACAAGAAAATTTAAATAACACCATGTATTCTATATACTGCATTGGATTAAAACTGGACTTAAACAACAACAAAAATAACAGAATGCCTAATAACTCGTGGAAACTAAACAGGCCTCTACTCACGGGCCACTGACTCAGACAGGAAATAAAGAAAATAAAGAATTTCTAGAATTCAATGAAAATGAAGGCAAAACCTACCCAAACCTATGGGACACAATGAAAGCAGTGCAAAGCAGAACATTCATAGTATTAAGTGCCTTCATAACAAGGAGAGATCTCATACAAGCAATTTACAAAGCATGGCTGAAACTCTAGGACAAAAAGAAGCAAGCACATCAAAGAGGGGTAGGTGGCAGAAAATAATCAAACTCAAGACTAAAATCAAAAAGTAAAAACAAAGGGGATAATACAAAGAATCAACAAAAGCAAAATCTGCTTCCTTTTTAAAAAATCAACAAAACAGACAAACACTTATCCAAACTAACTAAAAGGTGGCTGGAGAGTATACAGATGAACAGAATTAGAAATGAAAGAGTGAACAGAACAGTAAACACCGAAGGAATCCAAAGAATCACTAGGTCATACTTCAAAAAAAAGTTTTCAAATTTGGAAAATCTAAATGAAATGGATGATTCTATTGAAAATTACAACTTATAAAAGTTAAATCAAGATCAGGTAAACATTGGAAATAGACCTATAACCCTTAAAGAAATAGACATAATCATTAAAATTCTCCCAACCAAAAAAAAGTATTTTTAAAGCCCAGGGCAAGTTGGGTTCAGCACAGAATTCTACCATACTTTCAAAGACCTAATACCAGTACTCCTCAAACTATTCCAAAAATAGAAACAGAAGGAACATTGCCAAACTATGAGGTCAGAAGTACCCTGACACATTAACTACACAAAGATCCATGAAAGAAAGAGAATTTCAGTCCAATTTCCCTTATAAACATTGATACAAAAATACTCAGTAAAATACTCAAAAATTAAATCCGGGAACACATAAAAAATGTCACCAATCATGATCAAAGATTTATCCTATGGATGCAGGAATGCTTCAACATATAAAAAATCCATCTATGTAACCCACAATATAAACAAACTGAAAGAAAAAATGACATGATCTTTTGATTAGAAAGTTGAAAAAGCTTTCTAAAGAATCAAATACCTCTTCATGTTCAAAGTCTTAGAGAGATCATGGATACAAGGAGCATATCTAAACACAATAAAAGGCAATATACAACAAGGCAGTAGCCAACATAAAGTTAAATGGAGAGAAACTTAAAGCAGTTCCACTGAAATCAGGGACAAGGCTGTGCACTCTCCCCATATCACTTTAGTATGTAGAACTTGAAGTTCTAGATAGAGCAATAAGACAATTAAAGGAGATCAAGGGAGAAGAAGTCAAAGTATCTCTATTGACAGATGATATAGTATACATGAGTGACCTCCAAAGTTTTACTAGCGAACTCTTACAGCTTATAAACACTTTCAGCAACATGACTAGATACAAGATTAAGTCAAAACCTTCAGTATCCCTTCTGTATACAAATGACAAATGGGCTGAGAGAAAAAATTAGGGAAACTACACCCTTCACAATAGCCATGAATAATATAAAGTATCTTGATGTAACTCTACCAAGTAAGTGCAATGCCTGTATTACAAGAACTTAAGTCTCTGAAGAAAAATAAATGAAAAAGATATCAGAAGATAGATCTCCTGTGCTCATGGATCAATAGAATTAACATAGTAAAAATGGTCATCTAACCAAAATAAATCTACATATTGAATCCAATTTCCATCAAAATACCAAAACAATTCTTTACAGACCTTAGAAGAATTCTCAACTTCATATGGAAAAACATTAAACCCAGAATAGCTAAGACAATCCTGTACAATAAAAGATCTTCTGAAGTTATATCCACTCCTAATCTCAAGCTGTATTATAGAGAAACAGTAATAAAAAATGCATGGTACTGGCATAGAATCAAACTTGTGGATCACTGGAATCCCACTGAAGAACCAGAAAAAAATAAACACCCCTATGGATTTTTTGACAAAGAAGCCAAAACCATAAAATGGAAAAAAATGATAGCGTCTTCAACAAACAGTTCTGGTCTAACTGGATGTCAATGTATTGAAAATGCAAATAGATTTGTATTTATCACCGTGAAGAAAACCAAAGTCCAAGTGGATCAAGGACCATAACATAAAACCAGAGACATGCCTCATCTGCCTGGCCCATCTGGGACAGACAGTAAACCCAACGGAGCTCAGCTGGTCCTGGGCCACAAGCTCCACTGTCTGCCATCCCTAGGACGCCTGCAGAGCACCTGAGCATCATTTGGCTAGGAGCTCTATTAGCCTGCTCCTCACCTGCCTGGAATATCTGAGAGACAGAAAGTGAATCCAACAGACCTGAGCTGGGCACAGGCTCAAAACCCCATTGTATGCCATCCTGAGGAGGTATGTGGAGATCCCTAGCAAGCAGCTTTCAGTTTAGCGTGCTATTCATCTGCTCCTAAAATTAAAGCAGATGCTGAGACTCACAGACAAACAATGAGTTGAGTTCAGGAATCCTCATGGAAGAGTTGAAGGATAGAAAGGACTTGGAGGGAACAGGAGCTCCAGAACAAGACCAAAATAACTGACTAACCTGGTCCTGGGGAGACAGGGCTTGTGGAGACTGAAACACCAAACACCAAGGACCATGCATGGACTGGACATATGGCCACTACACATATGCACCCTATAGGTAGCTTGATCTTCATGTGGGTCCCCTAGTAAGGGGATTGAGGGCTACATCTAATAAGGATTCTCTTATATGCTTTGTGATCACTTTCCCCTGGTGAAACTGACTGTCTAGACAGCTGTAGTGGAGGATGTGCTCAGTCCTGATGCAATGTTATATGATGGGATGGGTAGGTGGGGAGGGGCTTTCCTTTTCTGAGAGGTAGGGTATATGGGGAAATACAGTGAGGAGGG
This sequence comes from Acomys minous, assembly GCF_964271855.1. Lineage (NCBI taxonomy): Eukaryota > Metazoa > Chordata > Mammalia > Rodentia > Muridae > Acomys > Acomys minous. Next base: position 8,852,351 of record NC_140502.1, read on the forward strand.
AAGGATTGTGGGACGGGGAGGAGAGGAGGTTGGTGGCTATGGTTGGAATGTAAAGTGAATGAATAAACTTAAATTAAAAAACAAAAAAAAGAAAACACTGGTACATTTACACAATGGAATACTACTTAACTGCTAAAAACAAGGAAATCATGCATTTGCAGGCAAATAGATGGAACTAGAAAATATCACACTGAGTGAGGATAATCCAGACCCAGAAAGACATAGACAGTATGCACTCATGCGTAAGTGTATATTAGCATTATCCTAGAGGATAACCATACTTTAACCAACAGACCCAAAGAAGCCAAGTAACAAGGAAGTCCCAGGGAAGATGCTTGAAGCCCACTCAGAATGGAGAAATAGAACAGGTATCAAAATGGATGAAGAGAGGACAGTGAGTTGGAGAGGGTGTGGGGAGGATGGAGATCAGAGGTGGGAGAGCAGGCTGGGTGAGTGAAAGGAAACTGAGGAGGGCATCATTGAGACAATCTAGAGATCTGTGACTGGGTGGGCTCCTAGGAGGATATGGGGTGACATTAGCACTCCTGGGGTGCTAGAAGCTGAGGCACATGTAGCCTAATGTATACCCCTCCTGTAGTCAGGAGAGGTACAGCAACCTACACATAAACATTTTGACCCAAAATTTGCCCTGCCTATAAGACATGTAGGGATAAAGGTGGAGCAGAGATTGAGGGAATAACCAAGCAATGACTGGCTCTTCCTTAGGCCCACACCATAGGAGAGAGCCAACCCCTGACACTATTAATGATATGCTGCTATACTTGCTGTGAAGAGCCTAGCATGGCTGTCCTCTGAGAGGCTCCACCTAGCAGCAGATTGAAAGAGATGCTGAGACCCACAGCCAAACATTAGGAGGAGCTTGGAAAGTCATGTGGAAGAGTGAGGGGAGGGATAGAAGGTCCTGGAGGGGAAAAGAACTCCTCCAAAAGACCAACTGAGTCAACTAACCTAGAGTCATAAATGCTTATAAAGACCGAAGTACCCAACCAAAGAGCATACATGTGGCACAGCCATGTCTAGTCGGAACAGTGAAGTCCTAAAGATAACACAGATGTTTGACATAGCTCCAACAAAGCCAAGCCAACTGATGCAATGGCTGTTTTTGCACTCTCCTGCTTTTTGGCCTTGATTCCATGTGTATCTCTACAACTTGAGGATATTGGATTGATGGAATCATTTATGCCCTCTCCCAGGATTACTGCTTCTAAGCATCCCCAGGAATGTAATGACCATAATACCCCTCCTGATTTTTGGTAGATATCATATTCTGGCCCTACTTGAAGGTCTTCTTTATGCCCTGGGGGTTTTAACTCAATAAAATATGCCAGAGACCTCCTTATAAGAGTCTGACTCAAAGATACTCTTAGAACATCTGCCCCTGCACTTACTCAGGAACAAGATAATCAGAACAAAATAAACTTTAAAAAGTAAGCAATATTTGGTAGGCTAGAGAAGTTGGCAGCAGATCAAATTAAAAACCTCTTATACTGATGGACAAAGAATGGTGTGGGTAAGTGATTAAAAAAAAATCCAAAGTATTAATACCTCTCCTTTCTTAGAAAAAGTTAATTCATACGGGGCCACTATGATGTCATGTGACTGAGGAACCAAAGAATACCAAGATTAGCCTTGCAAATAAGTTGTACAAATATATAAAATATAAACATTGCACTATGGCAGAACAGCAGGTTTGGCCTGAAGACTTTTACTGGGCCTAATGACAATTAACACGATGACTATTAAGAGTTGGCAATGCACTGTTTGGGACAGGACATCTTCCCAGGCTGTCTTGGAGATTTTAGTTCATTCTAGTGTTTTTGAAACTGCTGGAACTACCAGAAACTGAGAACAGTCTGTCATGCTTTCACAAAATATGCCATTGAAACTACAAGACTGTTAAAAAGTTGGGCTTTGTGGTTGATGATGGAAAATGATTGCCAAAGATAATTCCGTTCTGTCATGGTTTATCAATGATGACTCAACTTATGACTAAGAGAAAATTCAAACATGTGTTCAGAGACAAAAAATGATACGATCTATGTTTTGAAACAACGTGCATCTACCCCCCTTGCCTACTGAGTTCTGTATGAATAAAGAAGCATTCTGACTGCCAGCCGGTCAGGATATATGTCTTCATCGTCATGTCCAGTTCCTTCCCTTCTTCATCACTCTTGCATCTACCCTGCTTCAGGCCCTCACCTCACCCATGGCTGGACTGTGGTACGCATGCACTGGACCTAGGCCCCCTACACATGTGAGTCCTTTAGCAAGTACAGTAGGGATGGTCTCTGACATGGACTCTGTCGCCCGATTTCACATCACTCTCGACAATGTTGGCTGCCTTGTCTGGCCTCTGTAGAAAGGGATATGCTTATTTCTGATGTGACTTGACGTGCCAGGGTGGGTTTGTATAAGAGGGACTCCCTTGTTCTGAGAAGAAGGTAGGGGAGGAAAGGGGAAAGAGGGTGGGAGGATGGCTCTGGGTGGAGAGGAAGGAGGGGCTGTGATCAGGATGTTAAAATGAATAATAAATTTAATTTTTTTTAAAAAAAGAAAAGCTTGCATTTTCCAAGACAGCGCCTAGCTGTGAGGACCGTGTCTAGGAGCCAGAGTAATTGAGTCAGGGAGTTGGACTGATTTCTTAACCAGATTACACCAAGCTCTCCCTCAACTGCAGTTGTAGAACTCCTAAATTCAAAAGGAACGAAATTTGGAAAACCTGTGCTCCTCCCCCCCCCCCCCCCGCCCCGAACACGGGAAGATCGCTGACCAACTGGGGAACAGGCAACCTGTGGCAGAGGCAGTGGTGGTGGCGGTGGCGGGGAGTAGCAGGAATGGCGGGGAGCTGCAGGCAGAGGTGATTGGCATGGCATCCAGAGGGAACTGTGGCGGGCAGTGGCGATCTACAGGGGCTGCAACGCAGCGGGCTGCAAAGGGCGGTGGGTGATGGAGAGGCTTAGGGGCAGGCTGCAAACAGAAGGGAGAAATGGACGGACAGCGAGAAGCCGGTCTACCAGCAGGATGGCTCAGCACAGCAAAGCCGGTGAGGGAACCAGCGAGCCACTTTCCAAAATACAGACTTCGGGGCTCTTCAGTCTAAACGAATAAAAAAGATAAAAGGAAAGCCCCACCCAACCGCCTCCTCCCCCAACCCGGCTGGTTTTCCTATGGGCTTGGGAATCACAAACTCTGAGCACACTGCACTCTTTAGAGAACTGGGACAGAGTGGCTTTCCTGCAGAACAAAGGTTTAACACAGTGTCAGGCACACAGCATCTGGCATACAAATCACAAATGAGACATTCGGTTACAAATAAATGGGAGAAAGGATGTGAGTATTCCAAAAGCCAAAAATAAAAATAAAAATAAACAAAAACCTGAAGAAAACTCACATGCTTTCTGCTAGTTCATTTAAGCTTGTCAGTAGTCTTCTCTGGTACACCTAAGGACCTCACCTAGTATCTGTGGTGTGTTCTTTGTCAACTGAGGTTCTGCTGTTCTTCCAGAACCTCTAGAAACACTCTAAGACCCAACCTGCGGGCATTATACATCCACTCAAGGATATCACAGCAGATGGATTTCTTTCCAAGATTCCTTGCACCAGGTCATCTCTTTGCTGGGTTCTGGCAGAAGTTTCCCTCATTTCGACCTGTGGTGCCTTCTCGTGGTCCCACCAGGCATCACCCAATATTTTCAACAGAATCAGGAGGGCCAAGCCTGCCACACTCATCCTGATTGAATTCTCCAGGGTGTATGTAATTCTGGATGGCAGAGCCTGGGGGAAAGAACAGAAACATGTATGAGTGGAGCAGACCCATCCATCGTGGGAACTTCAAAATGAACCTCTTTCCTCTCCTAAAAAATTATTTTTCCAGTGTCCTTCACCCTTTGGTCATCACAAGTCTCTCAGTGGTCACTATGTTCGTTCATCCTTTCATTAGTTCTTTGCCCTTCCTACTCTCTGAGTCTGTGCACAAGCCTGATTATGGCTTTCAACTTTTCCTCATCAACTGTGCTAGGTGTGATGCTGTGCTGTTGCTGGACTCAGGCTTGGAGACCAGTCATGGGTATGTGTCTATCCACCTGAAAGTCCTTTGTTATCACTTTGACTTACAATAGCCTGTGCTCTTCTCAAGCCTGCTAGAGGGACCCAGGGGATGATGGTCCTTAGTCTCAGACGATTTCCTTGTGAAAAATCAGGATTCATTTCTCTCCCCCTTCTAAAACGTAGACCGTTAAGGACTACCACATCTAGGGTCTATGTCTGAGTGGAAGTTGGGAAGCAGTGAACGATGGTATGTTCAAGAGGAAAACAGAGACAAGACGACATGTGGAGAGAGAGAGAGAGAGAGAGAGAGAGAGAGAGAGAGAGAGAGAGAGAGAGAGAGAGAGAGTTGCAACTCTCAAGGCTGTCTTGTGCCTTACAGACATGCATTTTCTAGCTCAGACAACTGAGGAAAGCTGCAGACCATGCTCAGTCAAGGTCTCACTCCCACAGTTGCAGGACAGGGGCTAGTTCCTTGGTCATTGGCCCACCCTGTTCAGTATTCAGGGGGAAGGCAGGTATGGATCTGACGGGAGGGACATGCTGTAATAAAATGTTACTTTGTATCAAAAACAAAACAGACCTCAGCACAAACAAAATTGAGTTTGTGTTCTTAAAAATGATGTTCACTGATACTTCCTGGCCCCATGTACTAGTGAACCTCAGTTGAATTTAACCCATGCTGTCATTATCTAGAATATTAATTTAGTATATGAATTTTAGCACTGTAATGGATTTGGTGGCAACACAATGTGCCAGACCAGATTAATAAAGGATACATTTTCTATCACCTTCGGGGGGGGGGAGGAAGTGAAGCATGGCCTTGTTTTAATGACTCAATATACATTTTATTGTAGACTAATGGAGTAATAGTATGCCGGGGATTTTCTGTAACCAGTTTATTTTTATTTTGTTCACTTTATATCCTGATTGTTTCCCCCTTCCTTATCATCTTCCAGTCCCACTGTCCTTTCCTTATACCTCCTCCCTTCCTCTCCCAGTCCTCGGAAAGGGAAGCCCTCCTGCCCTAAAACCTCACCTCAGTCTATCACATCTCATCAGGGCTGCCTATACTTCCTCTGTGACCTGGCAAGGCCACCCAGCCAGGGGGAAGTGATCAACATGTGGGGGCCAGAGCCCATGTCAGAAGTTGTCTCTGCCCACTGTGCTGCGTATCTATTACATCTGAGCAGAGGGTCTATGTCCTTTCCATAGACCATTCATGGTCCTTGACTGCTACATCAGTCTCTGCAGCACCCTTCTCTCCTTTGCCTGGATTTTTTTGGCTTCATTGGTCTCCTTGTGGAGCTCCTGTGACCCCTTCAGGATTTTCTGTTCCCCAACTCTTCCATAAGACTCCCTGTGTCCAACTCAGTTTTACCATGTGTCTCAGGATCTACTTGGATCCCCTGCTGAGTGGAGTCTTTCAGAGGACCTCTGTGGTAGGCCCCCTTCCTGCTCCTTCTCTTCAACTTCTTCCTGTGTTTATTCTATTTGTCTGTGGCCATTTATGTGTCAATGAGTTTTTCTGTTTATACAAGTATGAAGATGCTCATCTGCCCTCTACTTTCATCAGCATTATTCAGCAATATATTTTACTAGTATATATTTAAATATATTATAATGTTTATACTGGGGATCAAATCTAGGGTCTGGTTTTGCCTTCACATGTTAGACAGATGCTATAAAAATATGATACACTCCCAAGATTCTTGCATTTTATTATAAAAAAATTTGTTAATGTTTATTGCATTTCTGTTGATGTATGTACAGGTAATCAAATTCATGGCTTGTGCCTAAAGAGGCTAGAAGAGAGCATTAGAAGTCCTGAGTCTATAGAGTTACAAACACTTGAGAACCACTATGTGGGTTCAGGGAAGCAAACCCACGTCTTCTGCAGCAGCGTCATAGTCCTATTAACCTGACTGTGCTTGTCTCTTTGGATTCAAAAATGGCAGTTTTCCCCTGAGTGTTTCTAAAACATCAGTGATTATTTTACAATGTAGGTTTTGAGATATGGGGAAAGACAGACAAGCACACAGGTATTGGCATCCAGACTCCTCTCCCAGGAGCATGAATATAAGACCATTATGACGCAACAACAGGAAGGAGGGAGTGTCAAACCAAAGGCAGTGTGAGGAACCATGGTGAAGCAGCAGCAGTTCAGGGACACAAAGTACATCTGGTTTTTCTAGTCAAGGAGAGAGATGAGATGAAGTGGAAACTCGATTTCTGAACTTTCCAGGTCTCTAGGCAAGGTAAGGATGGAAAGAGTCCCTTTCTGACCTATGTGTTGTGTCACCATGGTTTCTCTGCTGTTTGTCACTGCTCATATCTCTTCTGATACTCCTATTTATGTTTCTTTAAATAAATTGTTTAAATTTTATATTACAATATATTACATCCACCCCTTTCCTTTACCTCTACCCAAGCCCTCCTATAATTTAAATTTTTTTAATTATTTAAATTTAAAAAGTTGTTTCTTTTATCATTTTTTTCTGTCATCAAAACTCTCAAGTCTTGATACCCTTTTGAGCACATACAGGGAGAGGAAGTCCCCCTCAGTCACAGTCATAGGGGAAGGGAGTAAGGGGAAAATGGGAGGGAGGGAGGAATGGGAGGATACAAGGGATGGGATAACAATTTAGATGTAATTTGAATAAATTAATAAAATGCGTTTTTTAAAAAAAACCTCTCAAGTCTACTCTCCATACATACCCAATACTCATTATCCTCATGACTTCTTCAGAATTTCCAATTCGAGAATAACCAACACATATTTAAACCAGAATAAGACTGAAGACTCTCCCCTGTACCTCCCATGTCCCGGGGGGTCTCTTAGCTTTCAACACACATGGGAATGTCAACTGCAGAAGTGTAATATCTGTAGGTCCCATCATTTGCGGCACCATAAGAGCTATGGGAATGTAGCCCTGAGAGTCACGAGCATAAAGCTCTCCAGTAAGATCCATACGGATCTCACTTACCTCTTCCCTGTACACAACATGGTTTCTGGCCAGCCTTGCAATGTCACCGTCTCTCCTGATTTTATTGAATGAGCTGGTAGGGTCACGGCGGGGGGCGGGGGGAGAGGCATTCTTTCGATTCCTAAAAACAAAGAAATTGTGAGTTTGGGAGTCATTATTTCTCATCTCACCTCATGGAAACTGGAGTAATGGGTTTTTTTTCTCCTACTCACATCCCCACGTTCTCTTCTGTGGCCATGCCTCCCTCTACCCACATGCCAATCCATTTCTTTCTGTATTTTGCTTAATTCAATGATAGTTTCAGACTCTGTCTGACTTGAGTTGTCCCATTCAGGTCACTGCTGCATTCCTCTACCACAGACTTCTTTCCCAATTTCTATGAGTGACGGTAGAAAACATGTCATATTGGGCCTTCTTGGGCTCTGCTTTGGATATGGTTTTATGTTCTTTTGGGGGAAATGGAATCCTCGGGCGGGTGTGCCTCAGCAGTCAGGCAGCTGACAGGAGACCTCCCGTGTCTCCATTCTGATTCTGGGCTGATCCAATTAGTGTGTCTGGGGACTTGCTGTGGTGCCAGCTCACGCAGAGAAGCCGTGAATCTGGATACAATGAGTATCACTCCCTCTCAACCTGATGGCAGCAATACTACCGGGGCCATACTGGTATTTTAGCATCACTTCTCCTCCTGTTTGCCTTTGACTTGGGTATGTTTTTAGCTCCTAGTTGCTGGAGTTAGAAATAATCACAAAGATAACACAGGGAAAAACCACATGTGTGTGTGTGTGTGTGTGTGTGTGTGTGTGTGTGTGTGTGTGTGTGTATACACATACATACATACATACATACAGTCTGGAGGTGAGAAGATAGAAATGAGCCCACTGGTATGAGTTGCATATCTTAAAGACTGCATTTCTTCCAGTAAAAGAATACATTTTTTTTTCTTTTACAGATTGTAGAGCCTCCTTCGCTCTGTGGCTTGTAGACGCTTTTCAAAACCAGAAAAAAATGGAGTATATGTCATGCTGCCTTGCTCTGACCTTCACTATCCTCCTCATCCTCTTTTGTGAGATACTGTAGCTGCTCTGACGTACGTGGGCAATCCAGAAAATTCTCTTCATCTTAACATCAACTGATTAAATCATGAACTGCATCATCAGCCTCTTGCCCTTATCCATATTGGAGACATTTTGTACAATCTCTATGAAGTGAACTCACCAGAGTCTCAGGAGAATAACATTAGTACCTTCTTAATGCAGTGTCCCTCATAACCTAACTATCTCATATTGTGCCCCACTGCCTCAAGATCTCTCCATCACAGTACATCCACCCTCAGAACCAATATTTTTGCACATGAACTTTAGGTAGATGTTGAACACCCAAACCATCAAAACCACATGACAAATATTTACAGACTGTAGGGATGAGAGTATGCATAACATTAGGGAAATACTGTCCTAACTACATCAGTGACCTGTATTTATCTCTGAAATATAAGACACTTGAAGATTTTTTTACCATGTTTGTACTGGTACATGTTTTAACATCCATTTCTCTTATTCAGAACCGTCAAATGAGGTAATTATCGCAAAAATTGTATCAATACATGCTTTTATAGATGATTTAAATATTTTTCTAGTAGTTTATGGACATCAAATGAGTACATTTAGTATAATAATAACATGTAAATCAACATGAGTTTTATGCTAATATTTTAGATTGGATAGGGTTATAATTAGTTCATTTCTAATTCATTTAATTGTTTGGTCATTTGTAATCATAAAATCTGACTTCTGAAGCAATATTCAAAGCGTGTACATTTGCATTACAACAGCAGTTGAAAATTGTTTTAAGACGCAGGGGTCAACTCATTATTTTTTTTCTTGCTCTTTTGTTTCTGTTTCTACCCTCTCATTTCTCTCTGTTTATTACTTTATGTTACATACTCTCCCACTAGTTACTAGCATAATTTTTCTAGGTAAAATAGTAAGAAATTAATTTTTAATATCACAGTAAATTTTTTTTCAGAAAAATTCAAGAAAAAAATACTAAAAAGAAAATCAGAACATGGCAACATCCAAGCATTCAAATCTACAAAGTTTTATCATAAGTTCTTAAAATTTTTCCCTTTAAATGTTCATTTTGTGGGAGGCCTAGGAGGCTATGGAGACGGCATAATGGTAAAGAGTACTTGTTAGTCTTACAGCGGACCTGGGGTCAGTTCCCAGTACCCTCATGGTGGTTCACAACTTATAACTCCAGTTCCAGGAGCTTTGGTGGCTTCGGGACTCTTTGTGCAGCTGCATGCACACACAGAGGCGAACACGGTAAACATAAATAAAAAATAAAATAAATCTTTAAAAATGGTTTTTTTTATTATTTGAAATTTTCATGCGTGTGTAAAATTTAACTTGTTCATATCCACCCCTACTCTCTCCTACAACCCCTCCTCTATAACTGTTCCAACACATCTGTTTTCTCTCAATGTTATTTCCTCTGAGAGCATATATTGCTGCCCGTATGTACATGGTTGGGGAGATATCCAAAGGAATGTGGGCACCCAGCATCACATCCTCAAAGAAAACTATCAAAAGAAAAAAGAAAACTGACTATCTCTTCACTGACAGATATCAACTGCTAATAACTCCTCGTCTAGGGGTGGGCCTTAAGGAGCCCCTTCTTCAAACTATATTGGAATATTGTCTTTTGAGTGGATTGCTTCAGAAAATGTTTTAATTAATTAGTTAAGTAAATTGATACACGAAAATAACATGTCTATGCCACAGGCTAAGTAATGGTCATGTACTGGGGACTAGCCAATTATGACAAAATATTCTGTTATTTATTGATTTAATTACCTTTTGTTTTGGTTTTTCTTTTTTTTCTTTATAGTTCTCTTTTTTCAAAATAATTTATTTATTTATTTATTCTTGTTACATCTCAATGGTTATCCCACTTATATCTGCATATTAGCCCAAGGGGCATGTCCCACGAAAGCCTTCACTTACCAGGAAAACTGAGACAGAGGGGAGGACATCCAATTGGGACTCTAAATAAGAGAAGCATGGGAGAATGGCAAAGTAGAAGGATCCAGAGGGTCCTAGAAACCTACAAGTAGAACATTATGATAGGCAGATTTGGGCCCAGGGGTCCCGCTCAAACTAAGGCACCAGCCAAGGACAATACAGGTGCCTCACCTTTGACCATGTCCCCTGGAGGGGGATACCTGGTTGCACTCAGAGGAAGGATAGCAGGTTACCAAGAAGAGACTTGATACCCTATGAACATATACAGGGGGAGGTAATCCCCCTCAGGAACAGTCATAGGGGAGGGGAATAAGGGGAAAATGGGAGGGAGGGAAGAATGGGAGGATACAAGGGATGGGATAACCATTGAGATGTAACAAGAATAAAGTAATAAAAAACTATTAATATGTAAAAAAATTTTTAAAAATAGTTATTTGCTAATTTTTATCATATAAAATAGTATATAAATACATGAATAACCTATGTAACTTAATGCTGTGTGTTATATTTCAAACATGTATACTACACAAAACCATCATAATAAATAATGTGTAACAATACGTGGGTTATAGTAATAAAAAGTTTTGTTTAGTTATCTGTTGCAAATATTAAACAATATGTGATGCTATTTAAAATAACATGGACTATATTTATAAGTAAAGATACATTATATCATTACAGCAATAATTGTGTTTATAGGTTTAAGTCTAAGATTAATATATAATTCAATATAATTTAGTTTTAGATATGAAATTTCAATATATTTATGTGATTCACCCTAATTACTTCTCTATTAATGCTCAAAGGGGTAAGGGCATTTCTCTTCCCTCTCCAAAAGTGTCTAGTTTGATTCACTTTCTGAGCAGTTCATTTAAAATGGAGAATAGTTGCTAATAAAGTCAAAGATAGCATGGTGATCCAGGTCTGTTCAGCTAGGAAACACTTCATGACATGTTCCAACACAATGGCACATAAAGGACACTGCAAGAAACAGCATCTTGCTCCCCTATATCTCCCCACACCCTGTGTCCCTGTCTACCATGCAACCTGCCTGAGCTAAGAGCTTAGCCTCACAGTAAAACAGCCTAGATCACACAGTCCTTGGAAGACTCAGGACCACATATCCTCCTGAGAGGGTTGTGGCCACAGTGCCTAGCGAGCAGTTTGCCCAACAGACAGAGATACATGAAGTGAGAAAAGCTTATTTGACATCACACAGCAACCCAGACTGACTACCTTTCACAGGTCTTACCATTGCACTTTGCTTTGGGGGTTGTGGGAGCAGGGGAGACCCTTCCCTGTCAGGCACACATATTGAGAACAACACCTTAGCTGTCATAGAGCCTAAAGTGGCAAGATGGACTCTAATGGGCTTCATCACACAATATGCGTAGTGAGGCTCAAACCACAAGATGGCAGCATGGAACTGTACAAACTGTGGTCAGGGGTTGTAGGTTTAGGGACTGCAACTGTTTCTTCCAGAGTCATCAGAACTTGATACCTTTTGACCAAAGAAGTTAATTTTCTCCATATTTAAAGTAGCGGTGTCCCTGGCCATGATGTTGCATGCATTTAATTCCAGAACTCAGGAGGCAAAGTTAGGAGAATCTCTCTGAGTTCGATGCCAGCCTGGTCTATGTAGCAAATTCCAGGACAGCCAGGATTACATAGAAAAACCTTGTCCCCCTCCCTTAAAACAACACAACACAAAATAACAACAGAGGTTGTTGACTCGACCTGCATCCAAACTTGCCTATTTTTAGGCAGAATTATTCCAGTGGTAGAGGTAGAAATGAAGACATTTTGCACAGTGGCTTGTTTGCCCACATTTGAATCCATCTTCGTATGGAGGTTCTTTGATGTTCTTCATCTTCTTTGAGGTAGGCTGGGTGATGCCAGGAGTTAACCTGTCTTATAGTCAAAGAATCCTTAAAACAAAATAAACACCTTTAAATGCCATATTTGTAAGACTCTGAGGTTTTTGAAGACCATATCTAACTATTTTACCTTATCTGTCTACAGAGTCATACCTATCTAGGTACATATTAGGATGTATATTCTTGTGATATAAATAGACTAGTAATTGACATAATTATGAATTGATCAACTAACAATTAACTTGTCTTACTTATCCCAAACAACCTGCAATAGCACTTTCACAGTATTGGAGGTAAACCTTGTATTCTACTTGAGTGGTATGGGTACAGTACCTCATATTAGAGTGTATATATATATATATATATATATATATATATATATATATATATATATATTGTGTGTGTGTGTGAAGAATAATCTTAAATTTGAATTCTGTACCAATGTATTAAAATTAAACTTATTTTGCATCAATATACAAATTTCTATGCCAATGAATTAAAAATAACCTTGTGAGTAACAATTAAGGTCTTAAGCTGAGGCATTGACTCAATAATCTACTTTCTGTCCTATCATCTCTATATATTTCTAGAGACCACCTTCTTTCTTTTCAGCCCTTATCTCCAAACCTAAAAAAGAAAGATAAAGAAAAAGAGAGACATCCCTGAGTCCAACCTCATTGTCTCTCTGGATAAGACCAATACTAATTTATAACCAACTCCCAATGAAATAAATATGTATAGCCCAAGAAAGCAACCAAAAAAATCTGCCCAATGCTCCTTAAGAGAAATGGGGCATTATTCTCTTAGGGTTTCTTCCAGCTGATTTGAGATGAATAATACCTTTGTAGCAGCCCAAATAAAATTGGGGAAAATGTTCAAACAAGTTAGGAATAACATTTGTGGTCCAGTTTCTAAATGTTGAGAAATTCCACGCTTAATGGAAGCCCTACATGTGACAGTCTGAAATGCTGGACCAATTTAGTACAAGAAAATGACACCAAATATTTCTTTTTTTTTCTTTTTTTTTAATAATAACACATTTTTATTGAAAATTAAAAATAATTCATATTACATCTCATTTTCTATCCCATCCCATGCATCCTCCCAATCCTCCCTCCCTCCCACTTTCACCTCAATCCCCCTTCCCTATGACGGTGGCTGTGGGGGACCTCCTCCCCCTGAATATGGTGCTAGGGTATCAAGTCTTTTCTTGGTAGATCGCTATCCTTCCTCCGAGTGCCATTGGGCCTCCCCAACAAAGGGACATGGCCAAATATTGGGCACCAGAGATCCTGTGAAAGTCAGTCCCCCGTCTCCACTTAGCTGTGGAGAATGTTCTGTCCCTTGGCTAGATCTGGGTAGGGGTTTGATGATGACTGCCCGTTTTGTCCATGGATGGTGCCTTAGATCAAGCAGAATCACTGGGCTCAGATCTAGCCATCATAATGTTCTTCTTGTAGGTTTCTAGGACCCTCTGGGTCCCCCTACTTGCCTATCCTCTATATTTTCCTCATCTAGAGTCTCAATAGGATGTCCTCACCTCTACCCCCGTTTCCTGGTAGGTGCAGACTTTCATGGGACCTGTCCCTTGGGCTAGTGTCCGGTAATAAGTGAGTATATACCAGACACCAAATATTTCTTAATGAAGATGATAATAGAAAATATGAATAAAATCCATAAACAAATTCAGAGAGATGCAACAACAGATTGAGGCCCTCAGAGATGCCATAACAGAGGCCTATAAAGAAGAAATGAATAAGTTACTGGAATTCAGGAAAATGGAAACAATAAAGTGAAGGAAATCAATCAATCAATCAATAAAAAATAAATTAATAAAATAAAGTCTTGAAGATATCAGGGATATAAGACACATACATAAACAGAATAAAGGCTATATACAACAAACCAAATGGCCAACATCAAATTAAATGGAGAGAAATTCAAAGAAATGTCATTAAAATCAGGGAGTAGACAAGGCTTCCAACTCTCTCCATATCTCTTCCATACTTGAAGTTCTAGCTAGAACAATAAGACAACAAAAGGAGATCAAGGATATCCATATAGCAAAGGAAGATGGTATGATAGTGTACATCATTGACCCAGGAAATGCCACCGGAAAACTCATATAACTGATAAACTAGCAAAGCACTTCAGCAAAGTGGCCAAATACAAGATTATTTTTAAAAAATCAGTAGCCCAGCCGGGCATGGTGGCGCACGCCTTTAATCCCAGCACTCAGGAGGCAGAGGCGGGTGGATCGCTGTGAGTTCGAGGCCAGCCTGGTCTACAAAGTGAGTCCAGGACGGCCAAGGCTAACACAGAGAAATCCTGTCTCAAAAAAACAAAAAAACAAAAATCAGTAGCCCTCCTGTATACAAATGACAAATGGCCTGAAACTACACACTTCACAATAGCCACAATTAATATAAAGTATTTTGGTGTGACTCTAACCAAGCAAGTGAAAGATTTGAATGAAAAACTTCAAGTCTCTGAAGACAGAAACTGAAAAAGATATCAGAAGATGGAAAGATCTCCCATGCTTGTGGAATGGGGGGATAAACATAGTAAAAATGGCCACTTTACCAAAAGCAATCTACACATTCAATGCAATCCCTATCAATACACCTACACAATCCTTTACAAAGACTGAAAGATAAATTCTTAAGTTCATATGGAAAACCAAAAAGCCAAAATACCTAAGACAATCCTACACAATAAAAGAACTTCTGGAGGAATCTCCACCCCTGAACTCAAACTGTACTATAGAGCAAAAGTAATAAAAAAAAATGGCATGGCACCAGCATAGAAATAGGCTGGTTGATCAATGGAATCAAATCAAAGACTCAGAAATAAACCCATCACCTATTGACATGATGTTTGACAAAGAAATCAAATCCATACAATAGAAAAAGATAGCATATTCAACAAATGGTGCTAGTCTAACTGGATGTCTACTTGTAGAAAAATAAAAATAGATCCATATTTATTACCATGCACAAAACTAAAGTCCAAGTGAGGAACAGGTGAGGTAAGGGACCTTGGGTCCTCTGGTTC
Organism: Acomys minous; assembly: GCF_964271855.1. NCBI lineage: Eukaryota > Metazoa > Chordata > Mammalia > Rodentia > Muridae > Acomys > Acomys minous. The sequence goes on from NC_140502.1 coordinate 8,867,357, forward strand.
TTTCCCTTTCTGTCTGTCGATTGTTGTTCTGTCTGGCTGTATTGCTTTTTAATATTGTACCAAAAGTTTTTAAATAAAACTTTAAGAAAGTCTGCACATTGTATAAATATTTCATTAACACAACGGAATATTATTCAACTAATTAAAACAGGGATGACATGAAATTTGTAAACAAATGGATGAAACTAGGGGAAAAAAATCAATGTGAGGTAACAGACCCAAAAATGCAAACACAAACATGGTGTATATTCTGTTATAGGTGGGATATTAGATGTAAAGTAAAAGATAAATCATGCTACAGCCCACAGACTCAAAGAGTCTAAGTAACAAGGAGGGAGTAAGTGGAGGGGGGCAAAGATCTCCCCAGGAAGGGAAATAGAATAGATTTCCAAGGTAGACTGGGAATGGATGGGGCTGGGAACAAGAGGAACCAGGGCAGGAGAAGGAGGGAAAATTATCAGGAGAAATGACATGAATTTGAGGGGCATTTCAAGGATAAGGTGGAAACCTAATGCATTTGAAACTCCAAAGCTGAACAAGCCATGTTTTGTAATCAGGTAAGACCTTAAGAGGAAGGCACTGGGACCCCAACCTAGCGACAAAACCTTCCGCATACAGTTGTCCTGACTGCAGAGTGTGCTGGGAGTGGAGCCTAGAAAAATGGTCAGCAGAGATATTTCATCCAGCTATTGATGGAAGCAGATGAAGAGTCCCACAGCCAAACGGAGCTTGGGGAGTCCTATGGAGAAGAGGGAGGAACAAACGGAGGAACCATTGAAATCAGGGATGACATACAATCATAGCACACAGGATCAACTGAATGGTATCATGGGGTCACATAGAGATCAGGGAGCCTGTAGGGCTCTGACCTAGGTCCTCTGCATATATGTAATGGCTAAGTAGTTTGTTGTTCTTGTGGGGAATCCTAACAGTCAGAGCCCAGAATCTCTGACTCTTTTGGATGTTTGTGGGACTCTTTTCATCCAACTGGATTGCCTCATCCAGCCTTGGTGTGATGGTATATTCCTGGTCTTATTGTAGCTTGTTATGCCATGTTTGGTTAATATCCCTGGAAAGCTTGATCTTTTCTGGGAGAAGACAGAGATGAGTGGGAGATAGGATACATATGAGAGAGAGAGACTCAAGGGACAAGGAAGGGAAATAGAGGTCTGGATGTTATATATGAGAGAAGGCTCTTGTTGGGGAGTTAAAGGATGAAAAATAAACATGTGAAACCTCTATAATAAAGCATAAATACAAGTTGCTTGATGAAACTATCAAATTGTTGAAAATAGAAAGATAGTATTTGTGCTTCTATATGGCAAGGAGCGATCCTCGTGGCGACAAGAAGAGTGAGAGCCACAGGAGGTGTAGACAGGCAGAGGAGACAAGAGATGACAGACAAGAGTGGAGAGGAGAGGAACTTAGAAATAAGAAAACAGAAATGTATGCAAGGATGGAGAAAGACTTGAGGCTTGGTGTGGTGGTGCAAATATTTAACTCAGACACTTCAGAGGCAGAAGCACTGTGTTCTATCCCAGCCTGGTCTACGTAGCAAGGTCCAGGATAGTCAGGGGCACAATGATAATCTGTCTCAGAACAAACTAATTAAACTAATAGACTTTGTCTCTGACTCTGTTGCCTGCCTCTGTATCTCTTTCCTCTAGTTGGGCTGCCTCGTCTGGCTCAGGTGGAAGGGGATGGATGCACTTAGTCCTTCTGCGATTTGAGGTGCCAGGGTGGGTTGGTAGCCCCTGGGGTGCTCCCATTCTATGAGAAGAAGGAGAGAGTTTAACAAATAAGGAGACAGGAGTGAGAGAGTCGGACTTGCGGGGAGGGGAAGATGGGGAATGGGAGTCAAGCTGGACAGTGATTAAGGAAATAGACAAACGTAGACATTGTAAGTGGTCAGAATCAAGGATGTATTACACATTGCACGTAGGAAGATGGACACGTGAGATCAATTCTGAATTCTCATGTTTTAGTCTGAGGACTGTTAAGTCCTTCCTAAGGGGATCCTAAGAGAGGTGTTGGGTTGTGGGGAGACATCTCTAAGGTGAGGGCTTTGTCCTACGGCATGATATTGTCTTCGTAAACAGCCTACTGCAGAGATGTATTGCCACATGTTCTTCTTCACAGAATGACTCCCAGTAAAGAAGAGACAGAATCAGAGTAACTGTCAGTGAGTACATAAATAGACAAAGAAAACGTGGTGCACAGACATGTTAGAATAGTGGTCATCCTCCAGAAAGGAGCTGCTGATATTGATGAGAACCATAGTAAGTAGGAAAATGGTGAGCGGAATGAGCCAGTCACAGAATAACAAGTACCACAGGATCTCACTTATGTATGGAATGCAAAGGCATTCATCTCAGAGATGGGTAGAAGGAGAGTAGAATGGTTATCTGAGGCTACGGATAGGGAAGATGGAAACAGAGAAGATGCTAGTCAAAGGTACAAAGCTCCATTGAGATGCAAGATGTGCCATGCATGACAGTGAGAGGTTGTTTCTTTCAAAATTTGAATAACAATAGATACATATTATTTTCTACATAAAATGAGTGTCAGAGGTGATTTACATGTAACTTAGCCTCAGTTAGTCACAGCATAGTGTAAATACACATCAAAACAGCATATGGCATTGGATAAATATATGCCATTGTTATTTGTCAATTAAAAGTATTTTAAACAAGAAAACAGAGAAATACAAGTGGAAAAGAGGGAGAAAGAAGAAGTTGCCAATCTTGGAGTGTCTATGATTACAGAGAATATTCAAGCTTTTCCCTCCAGACTTCCCAGGTGCACATGGTCCTCTTCAAGGTTGCCCATTTGTGCAGAAGTAATTTAAGACATGACTCACCCTCCTGTGTGTGTTAATTTTCTGTCCCAGGTGCAGCACTGAAAGAGAATACCTAGTGAGAAGGGCATTTACCACATGGTTTGCTTAGAGATGAGACTCTAGGAGGAACTAAATATAGCCTCCTATGATTCCTCCACACTGATGTCAGAGTATAATCCTCCTTCTTTGTTAAGAACTCTAAGATATCCTCAGTTCTAGAGAGGAAGGCACAAACTCAAAATCCAAGCTGCTCAGCTGTGCACCCTCTTCAAGTCCTACTTGTCTACAAAGTGAGTTCAAAGTTAGTCTGATGATCTTAGTGAGACCATGTCTCAAAACCAAAAGTAAAATGAGGGCTAGAATGGGTGGGAGAGTGGTTCCTAAAGCCCCCCCCCCAATGCCTAGCTGAAGAGCTAGTAACAGTTCATGGCTTCTGGGGGAGGGAGAGGTAGTTTTCTTGAAGGGTGTGGTCTCCGGTAGGTTGACCATGCTCAAGCAGATGGCCCTACACCCTTGAGTATATGAACAGCACAAAACATATTCATTGAATTATTTTTTAAATGACGTAATTTTGGTGTGGGAGGTCGATACGAATTTACAGGCAAGAATGAGTGTGAATGCGATAAAAAATACATTGCATGTACCAATAAAAATTCTCAAAAAATTATTTTAAATATATGTAATAACACCTTATTTATAATTATGCCCATTGATTAATGCATCTCCCAACACTCATCTGAGAAGTTTCTATTAGCAGTAGATGGAAAGTAATACAGAGACCCATAATTGGCTAAAACATTGAGGAAAAAGAGACTGCAGAATGCTCAGCCTTAAAGGAAACATATATACTAAACCCATCCTCCTGCAAAGACTCATGGAATATTTAGGAATAAGGGATGGAAAGAATTGTTAGAGCCAAAAGCAGGAGATAACTTCAGGGACTAGAGTGTGTTCTGAACACAGAGGGCAACTGCACATATAAATTTACTGCAGTTGTGACAACATACACAAAACCTGTGCAAGACCAAGCTATTCCAAATACCAGAACTGGAAGGGAAGTTAGACCCACACCCATTGCTTCTAGCCTTGGAGTTATTGGTAATGGTTGTATGTTGAGAGACGTAGAGTTAGTTTTTTTTTTAAGATTGTTGTAGCCCTAGAGCTGGTCTTAGGGACTCACACCTTTAATCCCTGTACTTGAGAGGCAGAGGAAAGCAGATCTGTGACTTCAGGGTCATCCTGGTCTATGTAATGAGTTCCAAGAAAACCAAGGATACATAGTAAGAGCCTATGTCAAAAATAAAATAAAATAAAATAAAAAATTGTAGCTCTTGGCAAGGTAAATATGTTCCAGTGCTAGACCACACTATTAAAAATATTTCATCAGTACAAACTGGTATTAAAAGGGTTTTTTGTTTTGTTTTGTTTTTCAAGACAGGGTTTTTCTGTGTAGCCTTGGCTGTCCTGGATTTACTTTGTAGACCAGGCTGGCCTCAAACTCACAGCAATCCACCTGCCTCTGCCTCCCAACTGCTGTTGGAATGGTGGAGTATTCTGGTTCAGTCTCCTCTTGTTTTATCGAGTATCTAGTCCTATGCTTTAACCAGTAACAGCCTGGATGATTGCTGATCCATCACAACAAGGAGATATTCCGGTCATGGCTAGAACTCTTCCCCACATCAGTTTTTGGTGCTCTTTGGGTATTTTCCCTGTTTGCGCTTAGCAAAAGTTGCAAATGCCATTGGGTTCCAAGATATAGCTGACTTGGCATTTGAGGCTTCGGGAAGGAAACCTCATCCATTCCCCCAGTGTCAGCAAAATAACCGATGACCTACTTTTCAACTTTTTGCTACAGGCACTTTTCCTTGTTCAGGGGATGTTTCCGTGTCTCTTCCCCATCCTTCTCATGAGTCAGCTGGTTAGTCTGTTGCACGTATCTCTTCTCTACCCACTGTACTGCTTTGAGTACCGTTGGTTCAGCAAAGGAATTGAAATGGACCAGTGATTGTCAAACATAGAAAGGAATTGGCCTTACTACTTTGGATTTGGCCTGCCCTTGGCTTTTCTCACAGCAATACAAACTTTCTCCCTTATGAGTGGCTGCCTCTTTTTCTTTCTTTCTTTCTTTTTTGTTTTTTGTTTTGTTTTGTTTTGTTTTGTTTTTGTTTTCTTGTTTTTCGAGACAGGGTTTCTCTGTGTAGCCTTGGCTGTCCTGGACCCACTTTGTAGACCAGGCTGGCCTCGACCTCACAGCGATCCACCTGCCTCTGCCTCCTGAGTGCTGGGATTATAGGCGTGCACCACCACGCCTGGCTTTTTTTCTATTCTGTTTCCTTTATTCATCATCAGCACCAATGAAGCAAAGGCTCATGGAAAAGCAAATATTTTTCCATTGTGCCTCTTCTCCTTGGTTGTCTTTTTAAGCAATGGAATTTTCCACAAGACAGTCTACCTGCAGTCAGCCCTGAACAGTTGAACCTCTGCAGAGAAATCCCCTGTGCTACATCCTTCTCCTGCCAAACTGAAAGGTGCTGCAGGTCACTGAGTCCTGGTGTGAAGGGGATGGGTGGGACTGGGTGGACGATGTGGCAGCTCTTTTCGTTGTTTTCCTCTCCTGCCATGGAAGGCAAGACCCACTGCCAAGGACCCTCTGCATATCCCCTTCTCTTTGAATTGGAATCTTCCTTACCCCAATATGTGGATTTTTACCACCACCCTAGGTCTGAAAGGACCAGAGTTTTCCAGCAGGATTTTTTTGGTTGGTTGGTTGGTTGGTTGGTTTGGTTTTTTTTTTTTTTCTTTTTTTTAGCATTTGCCAGCTCCTGCGCCTGAACTGATGTGAGTACTTTTTTTTTTCTTCCTCTTTCCCTGTGTCATACCCCACTTCCTCCTGCCTTCCAGCAATCCTGGATGAATGGGCTTTGTAATTTTAACTCTTGTATTTTGTGAATTTGTTGTTACTGTTTTTCTGTGACGTGCATACACTGAATGTGGGGGGTGGTAAAGGAACATTCTAGTTGCTCTAGGCCACCCCCTTTATAGCTATCACTGTCTTGTTTTCTTGTAACTCAGGTTTTGGTCTCTCTTGCTCTGATGCAGAAAATGAAAGGAAAAGAGGATCCTGAAGAGATGGGACAGATAGACCTCATCCCAAATGGTTGGGTTTTGATGAGTCATTTTCTTTCTTCCCCTTGAAGGGGAAACAGCTTTTTTTTTCCATTGGTACATTTTAAGTTTCCAAACCATGGGGCGGGTGCCAGCTCTGGACAAGTGTCACTGTGTCATAGAATGCTCAGAGGATCTGAACTTCTTAACTCTGAAGATGAAGTTCACTGTTGGCCAGTGCCAGGTCTGACTGGTGTTTGAAGGGATACTGCGTGCTTCGTGTAGGAAGTGAAGGGGTGAACTTGTTAGACCATTCAACCAGTGATTGGTGGTTTTCCCCTGTCATTTTAAGAGTCTAAATATGGGATGAGACAGCAGATGTAAAAAGAAACTGTACAATTTTAAAACATGACAATTTTTTATTACTTTATTAATTTATTCTTGTTACATCTCAATGGTTATCCCATCCCTTGTATCCTCCCATTCTTCCCTCCCTCCCATTTTCCCCTTACTCCCCTCCCCTATGACCATTCCTGAGGGGGATTTCCTCCCCCTGTATATGTTCATAGGGTATCAAGTCTCTTCTTGGTAACCTGCTGTCCTTCCTCTGAGTGCCACCAGGTCTCCCCCTCCAGGGGACATGGTCAAAGGTGAGGCACCAGAGTATGTGAGAAAGTCATATCCCACTCTCCACTCTACTGTGGAGAGTGTTCTGTCCATTGTCTAGATCTGGGTAGGGGTTTAAGGTTTACAGCCTGTATTGTCCTTGGCTAGTGCCTTAGTTTGAGCGGGACCCCTGGGCCCAAATCTGCCTATCATAATGTTCTACTTGTAGGCTTCTGGGACCCTCTGGATCCTTCTATTTTGCCATTCTCCCATGCTTCTCTCATCTAGAGTCCCAATAGAATGTCCTCCCCTCTGTCTCCATTTCCTGGTAAGTGAAGGCTTTGGTGGGACATGCCCCTTGGGCTAATATAAAGATATAAGTGAGTATATACCATTTGAGTCTTTCTGCTTCTGGGTTAACTCACTCATTATAAAACATGACAATTAAACATGAGCTGGTTTTCCATTTTAAAAAAAAAAAACAGTATTTTAAAGAAAAAAGTAAAAAGCAAAAAAAAAAAGAAGAAGAAGAAAGGCTTAACAAGGGTATTCAACAATATATAACAACCCTTGTGATTTTGAAAAACTAAAGAGGGTTGCGAAGTAGGGAATAAAATTCGACAGTAGTGTGCTTATCTAACATTCATGAAGCCCAGAATTCAACCTCCGACACTGGAAAAACACAGATGCCCCAAATTCATCTTCCCTTCCAAACAGGCTCTTACTAACTTCTTTTAAAGTTGAACTTGGCCACATGTCTCACCTCTGTTCCTAGCAGCACACCTACACAATTGTCCTCCCGTGGGGTCTCCAGCATCTTTGGCTGGTTTCAGGCCTGAGAGAAGAATAGACAACCTTCTCTCAATTACCTTCCCTATTCCTCCATTTAATCCCAGGACTCACCAAGAGTCAGAACAGTAGAGGGATGAAAAGACGCGACTCAGGCTCCAGGGGGCTGACCTGAGCTGAAGTCCTGCAGCAGACACAACAGACAGGCTGCGGGGACTGGGGATCATCACAAAGTTTCTGAGTTTCCCCCCATAAAGAAGGAGTTTCCCACAAACTTTCCACTCTTCCCCATAGTAATTGGCTTCACAAAATGGTGTCAGGTTCTAAAGAATGTGTCAGGCCCCTAAGCTCAGGTGTTTGTCTCTCTGTAAATATGGAGTGATGAGAATATATATGTCGGTTTCCAGTGTAAAAAGTGATGGTCACCGATCTTTGGGTAAGACATTTCAACACACAAAGCTCATGTTCCCTCATGTTTAAAATGATAATCAAAATGAGTCCCCTAAACGTTTGATGTTATGATCTTTGTAAAAATCTCAACCACATTTTTCACACATTAAATGTGCCCTGCTATGGACAGTGGCTTTAACTATTAAATAATATTGACTTGGCACCCAGGGAGGCCAAGGCAGGCAGATCTCTATGAGTTTGAGGCCAGACTGGTCTACAAAGCAGGTCTACGTTTCCATAAAACACCCTAAACATCACCCAGTGTTTGGCTCTGAATCTCAGCATCTGAGAAACAAACATTTAAAAAATTCCATTGAAGACACTAGAGCACAGATACTAAAGTATTGTGACTCTGTATTGGATTCTTCCACAAGGAGCATCAGTTGAGACTCTGATCTCCAAATTGTAAGTCAATAAATTTGCCTTATTCTAAACCGCTGTATGAATGACAATTCACTAAAGATTCAGGGGGAATAAAGCTACCAGCCGAAGAATGACATGCACAACTCTATTCACATTTTATTAACAAGAAGCAGACAAAAGAGAGAAGATATAAGCACATCGTCACCTCTTTCTCTTGTTGCTGAAATAACATTCCTTAGCAAACAGAACTAAGTGGAAACAGGATTCAATCTAGCTCACAGTTCAAAGTAAAATCAATTCTGGTGGGCAAGTCACAATAGCAAAACCTTGAAGTACCTGGTTACGTCGCATCCTCAAGCAGAAAGCAGAAGGTAATGAATGCCTGTGGATCTCAGCTCACTTTCTCTGTCTATAGAGTCTAGAATACCATCCAGGGAAAGTAGCTACAGGTTTAAAAATGTTGCTTTGTAGACACACCCATGGCTATGATCCCATAGTGTTACTAAATCTCACCAAGTTGCCAATGAAGAGTAATGATCACAGAACCAAAGGTTTCACACGTGCTAGGCAAGTGCTCTGATACTGGGCTATAAGCCCAACAACTGGCCGCCTCCATGAGTTTTGTCTTCCTTAGAACATTGCACACTTGAAATCAGACCATCCATCCAGTCTTTTGGGATGAGCTTCTTTCACTTAGTGATACATGTATTTCCCATTTCCATGAGCAAGGCATTTGTATAAATGGAGGTTTTTCGATTCCTGTCAGCAGATAGCAAAGATCAAGATTATTGGGCCCTATAAAACTATGATGCCTTTTAAAAGCAGAACTAGACACACTGTAGCTGCAGCTGCTGCACCACACTGATAACCACATCCTACATCCAATAACCACATTCCCACCCCACCCCCCAACTTTGCCAGTGTCCACAGTTTCCACTGATCTGACATCCTTACAAGGGTTCAGTGAAAACTCGCTTTGAGATTTTTTTTACATTTTTTTAATTTATTTTTTATTTTTGTTAATTTATTCTTGTTACATCTCAATGGTTATCCCATCCCTTGTATCCTCCCATTCTTCCCTCCCTCCCATTTTCCCCTTGTTCCCCTCCCCTATGACTGTTCCTGAGGGGGATTACCTCCCCCTGTATATGTTCATAGGATATCAAGTCTCTGAAGAGCTTCAGAACACAGGCAGCAAAGTCAGGTGTTAGAGAAAGTTCTGCCTCTGGTTCAATCTCCCACAGCCTCAGTGACCTGACCAAGTCACTTCCCCTTGTAGACTTGCTTAGACATGGCAAACTCCTTTCTTAGAAACTAAACATTTACCAGGTGTACATCAGGACCTGAAATTGAGGACTCACATAAAGGTCAGTGGGCACAAGAGCTTTCAGTGTAAGTTGTTCATACCTTAGTGGATCAGGAGCCTGGGATCATGTCTGGGAACAAGGTCGGGCTATATTTCTCATAGACTCACCAACTAGACATTTGTCCCAAAGATTCCACAAACTTTCCGCTGGACACAAAGTGCTCAAAACATGAGCTCTTTTGGGCCATTTCATATTCACACCACAGGAAACATTATGCTGTAACCTTGACAAACAACCTTGACCCTTTCTTTACTCAGTGAGAACTTAACAACATGAAGCTCTAAGTAGCACTAAAGAAAGACATTCCCAAGCTCTTCCCAGAAAGCTGCTGCACACATCTACAATGTGTGTGTAGGCTGTTGCCTTCTCTCTCAATGCCTTCGCTCTGGTCTTTGACACAGGACATTTTCTACATGGCGATTTATTGTTATCTTTTCTAGTTTCATTTCTTGTTGCTTTGATGTACTCTTCTGGCTTTTTCAGATAATTAAAACATGCTCATGTACATACATACATGTGCAAACACACACACAGAGGGGGAAGAGTCAGAGACACAGAGAGACAGAAAAACATAGAGAGATAGAGATGGTCCTTAGAGAAAAGAGAGTAAATGTTCTTTAAGTGAGTTGTAGGCTTAGCTTTTCCAAAAACCCACTTTATTTAGAGTTCTTAAATGTTTCTATCTCCATAGGAACCCACTGACTTGAGACAGGGAAATAAGATTAGTAGGAAAGGGGGTTGTGAAACATTTTTTACATAATCCTTGGGGAGATTTCACTCTTCATTGTCAGGATACCAAGAGTCCAGTCAAATAACAAACACCCAACAGCTACACGAATCAGCAGCAGTGGCATGATTCAGCAGAAACAGCAAGACTCTGCTAAAATGGCACAAGTCAACTGAAGTGGCAAGACTCAGCCAGAGTGCCCCCAGGAAATTTACTGGAGTGTTTCTCTCTGCAAAGTAAAGTGTAGAAAAATGAAGACCAGTTGTTACATTAAATATGTATCGGTTCAGCCTAAGACGCTAAATTAAGACACAGAGTCTGAAGCGTACTTTATTTTTTTTATTTTATTGATTTATTCATATTACTTCTCAATGGTTATTCCATCCCGTGTATCCTCCCATTCCTCCCTCCCTCCCATTTTCCCCTTACTTCCCTCCCCTATGACTATGACTGAGGGATATTTCCTCTCCCTGTATATGTTCATAAGGTATCAAGTCTCTTCTTGGTAGCCTGCTATTCTTCCTCTGAGTGCCACCAGGTCTCCCCATCCAGGGGACGTGGTCAAATATGGGGCACCAGAGTTCGTGTGAAAGTCAGACCCCATTCTCCACTCAACTATAGAGAATGCCCTGTCCATTGGCTAGATCTGGGTAGGGGTTTGAAGTTTACTGCACATATTGTCCTTGGCTGGTGCCATAGTTTGAGCAGGACCCCTGCTGAAGTGTACTTTAAAACTGCTAGCTCTTAGCTGGGCAGAAACTATACTAATACAAATCTATTCCTAAAACCATGGTAAACAAACTACTCTAAACTGATATATAGTACATAGAACCCAAGCAATTGACACTATGATGTTCCACAGGCCATCCTTCCCTTTGTCTTCCTCCCCAGTCAACCACCTCTATCCAACTGCCAAACCGCCTCCTCTCCAGGAAGGCCCGCCTTCCACTTCCTGTTCTTCTGTCCAGCTGATTGGCTAAATGACGCTTTATTGATGGATGTTACATACACTCAGCATTCCTCTACAAGAAAAGCTGTGTTAACCATTATAAAGCCTAGTGGTGCAAAAGCGTTGTCTTACTGTCCATAGGCTTCTATTTATCCTTTCTCAGAGTCTACACAAGGCTGCTTTTCCAGCTGACAAGAACACTCCTATTGCATGAGACAGGTTCCAGCAAAACATTATGAGCCCTCTCACCTGTTTGTTTTCAGCTGGCCAAGGTCACGTGGCCTTTCATGAGTTTGATTTTAACTGAGCATGAACTAAAAACATTTCCAATCTCACATTTTAGGACCAAAACAAACAAACAAAAAACACACATTAAAGAAACTAAAACTTTCACTACAGTGAGTGGTTCCTAATAAGTCAACCATACATTGTGAATGGCTCGTGGATGGATAGAAAAAAATGGTATTATTTGTTTATGAAAAGAAAAGAGTATGCAAAGTTGGGATGGATGGAGGTGATTATGGAACTGGAGGGAAAATAGAAGTGGGAGTATAATCAAAATACATTGCATTCATGATGATGTTCTCAAATATTTGACTCTGTGCCTTGGATTCAAGACCTCCAGCATTCTAAGCATTCACTCTATTACTGACCCACATCACCTAGCATTACACATACCACTGAAAGTGAATATGTGTATTCTGTTTGTTTGTCTTGAAACAATTACTAATTAATTTCTTTGTCTTAGAAGGAGTGTCTCACAACCAATAAGCCACATGTAACCAAGGATATCTTTTAATAGGATCTCAACATTAAATTTTATACTTATTTAATGATTTGTGTGTGTGAGTGTGTGTGTGTGAGTGTGTGTGTGTGTGTGTGTGTGTGTGTGTGTGTGTGTGTGTGTGTTTCTATTAGGTGCAGGCACCCTTGTATGTATGGTACATGTGTGCAAGTGTGAATATACACTGGAGCCAGAGTCCAACTTGGTTGTATTCCTGGTTTGTTTCTGCTGTTGTATTAAGCACTGACCAAAACCAACCTGGGGAATGGGAGAGAGGGTTCCATTCTCTTACTGGTTACAGTCCATCATTAAAGGCAGGTTGGACAGGAACTCAATCAAACCTACCGTGAGGTAGAAACTGAGGCAGAGGGCTTGGAGGGGTGCTGCTTACTTGATTGTCTTAATGACTAACTCAGTTTGTTTTCTTTCACCACCCATGACCTCCTGTCCAGAGGTTTCATAGCTCACAGCAGGCTAAGCCCTCTTACATCATCAGAAATAAAGAAAATGTCTCCCAAAACATGCCCACAGACAGACATGATGTAGGCAATTCCTCAACTGAGATTATCTCTTCCCAGATATGTTTAGTTTGTGTCAAACTTACAAGAACTAACCAGTTCAAGTCTTCCTGAGGAGCAATCTATCATGTTTCTTGAGAGAAGTTCTCTCACTTGGAAGGTAGAAGCAGAAAGGAGGATAGACTACGTGGCCATCAAGCCCTATTGCTCTTCCTTTCTCTGCCTCTCCAGCCTAGGACAACAACCACGTATAATTATGCCCACCTTTTTGCATAGATAATAGATAACAAATTCTGGTCTCCATGCTTTGTGGCAAGCTCTTTACTAGTCAGTAAGGCCATGTCTTCATCCCATTATAACATTGTGTATGATATTTCAAAAAGACTTATTTATTTTTATTTTATGTATATGATTGTTTTTCATGTACGTATGCCTGCTCATCACATGCATGAAGTGCCCACAGTAGCCAGAAGAGGACCTCAGATACCCCGAGAACTGCCTGTGAATATGGACACTGGGAACTGAGCGCAGGTCCTCTGCAAAACCAGCCAGTTCTTTTTAACCACTGATTTCTCTCTCCAGCTCAATATGTTGTTCATTCTGATATCTTGGTTCAGAATGAGAATATAGAATGGACTTTAAATATATATGTAGAATGACCTTTTGTCTCTTGTTATGGAATTTTATCTTACTTCTATTATGCAATGTAATGTGGATACCGCCTCTGATATATTTATTATTATATAATTAAATTTTCTCTATGAATCTCTCCAATATTTTTCTCTCCCTCCATCTAAATCTAAAAATTAAGTGGAGAGGGTGTGCTGCTGTAAGGCATGTCCTTTCTTTTCACTTTTAATCTAGAAGAAAAGGTGATGTACCTAAGACCTTTGATGATTAATCTTCATTATTACTGTGATTAGGCTTCTACTCACCTAAAATATCCTACTACGTGTGTCTGGGAGGGCATTCGCAGGAAGGTTTAACTGAGGAAGCAAAAACTTCCATTAAATGTGGGTGACACCAAGGAACACTGAAAGGCTGGAGAGACAGATGATGGGTTAACCTGCTTTCCTTTGAAGTGTGAGGACCTGGATTTTGATTCCAGGAACTCACATGAAAAAATTTACACACTGAGTTCCAACTGCAATCCCATTACTGCCATTGGGAGATGTCAGGCAGAGACAAGTAGATCCCTGAAAATTCCTAGGCTAAATAATCTAGCCTTTGGGTCAAAATACCAGGCAAAAGGGGAGGTGGACGTGCCTGAGTACTGGTGTCTGAGGTTGTCTTATGACCTCAACATTCATAGTGTGCAGGTGTGAACCCACACTCACATGTGCACTCTCCATGTACACACTAAAATTATAGAAATAAGATGGAAGAAAGGATAAATCTGACTGTGCTTCTTCCTTTTCCTCTTCCTCCTCCTTCTCTGCCTTCTTCTTCTTCTTCTGATGCTGCTTCTCCTGCTGCTGCTTTTTCACTACTCAATATTATTAAAAATAATATAAACAATTGACTCAACCTCCTGTTGGGGGGTAACTTTCCCACCACAATGAACTATCTTCTCTAAAATTGCGAGCCAAACACACAACCTTTATTCCTCCATCGGTTGCTTTTGTTTTGGATTTTGTCAAGCAACCGTCACAATAGTTTTGCTCTTTCTCTATTCGTCAGTGGTTTTTACACTATCTTTTTTGGTTTTATGTTCGTTTTTGTTTTACAGATTTACCCCTGACTTTGCCATGCCACGGATACCACTGAGAACAACTCCAGCTCTCATGTTTCTGTATAGTGTCCTACGGTTTTCATTTCTGGTAAGTTTTAAAGTTTCTTTTTAATCTTATATGTATGAGTGTTTTCCCTTGTATATGTTTGTTCACCTCATGCATGCTTGGTACCCGCAGAAGCTGGTAGAAGGCATAAAAACATGGAGCTGGAGTTATAGATCGCTATGACTATGAGTTAATATGGGCACTGAGCACCGAACATGGATTATCTGAAAGAACAGCAAGTACTCTTCAGATAAGAGCCAACTCTCAAGCACTTGGTTTGTACTTCTTAGGGTCTCATAGGAATAAACACCTTAGTATTTGTATGACTGACAGTCTTCATTGCTTCATTTCTGAAGCACGTGATTCACTAATATTAGGGGCATGTCTAAAAAGTTAAAATGAGATTCCAAAGTTATCAAATTCGACACACAATAAAAATGTCTGCACATCTATATTTATTGCCATACTATCCATGACAGCTAAGGTATGAATCAATGGATGAAGAAAAAATTGAATACGTATAAAATTGGATTATTTCTATTTGCTTGTTTGTTTTAGTTTTGAGACAGGGTTTCTCCGAACAGCACTCGCTGTCCAGGAAATCAATCTGTAGAGCAGGCTGGCCTTGAACTCGCAAAGATCTTCCTGCCTCCACTTCCCAAGTACAAATATTAAAGACACCAAGCTCCCAATGGGATTTGTTAAAGGTTTATTTTAAATTATGTGTATGTGTGTTCCATGTGGGATGGGAGGTACAGAAGGAGATCAAAAGAGAGTGCCATGGCCCTGGAGCTGGGCTTGCAAGATGGTTATTACCTGCCTGACATAGGATCTGAAAATATCCAAACTTAGGTCCTCTGGAGAAGCAACAAGTACACTTGGCTTCTGAGCCATCTCTCTAGTAACTACAATGGATCTAAACTCAGCAATGAATAACAGATAGTCCCATTTTCAGAAAACTAGATGCCACTGAAGATAATTTGAGTAAGGCAAGTAACAATGTGTGTTAGTTAGGGCTTAATTACCGTGGAAAAACACCATAACCTTGCAACTCTTAATGAGGAAAACGTTTAAGTAGGGCTGGCTTGAGGTTTCAGATACAGTTCACTATCATCATGGAAAGAGGTATGGTGATGCACTGCCAAACATGGTGTTGACAGGCATCAGAAAGAGAGAGTGACGCTGGTCTGGGATTCATCTCCTGAAACCTCAAAGCTGATCTCAGTGACAGGCTTCATTTGATAAGGCTACATCTACTTCAACGAGGACCCACCTCCTAATAGTGGGTCTCTCTTTGAGCCTAGGGCTGTGATTTTTTTTTCATTCAAACCACCACAGCTCAATTCAGGAAGATCAATTTTTGCATGTTTTGTTCCATAGCCAGAAATTTATGTTTTAATGTTTAAAGTAAAAGGGATATCTTAGGAAGAGGAATAGATACCATGAGGGGCATAGGAAATCAAAGAGTGACCTGCTGAAGCCAGTGTTTTCAAGGTAGCCATAGAATTGACATAATGAAATCCATTGTTTTGAACAAGAAATACACATTAATAAAAAATTAAAAATTATTTCTTTGATAAGATGCTCAATATCATGTCTTATCTTTTTAAGCTCTAAGAATTGTATGCAAAAATTAAAAACTATCCTATTCATCAACTAATTCATAACTACTTTATTAGACTAATATTCATATCAGAGTGGGGCCAAAATATTTCCATACATAGTGTTCTGTTGAGAAGTACTAAACGCTTTTTTCTATTAATGATGAACAATTAGATTCTTTAAGTTCCAAAGTGTTTACAATAACCAATAAATAAGAAAATCTGGCTCAAAAGCAAATTAGTCCCTCTCTGCCTTGCTCCCTTTCTCATCTGTGAGATTCTCTTTAGAAATTTCAATTATAAAAAGACATAAGGCAATTTGAGGTATTAAGAACAGGTAATACTTCCATAAGAAATTAGAGAAATCACAAAGAAAAGTGACCATTTTAATCATCACCTAGGAACACAATTATCTTAATAAATTAAAAGTTAAAGATAATTTGACATGACAAATTTAAATACAAATTTAATTATTTTCGTAATCATTTATTCCACAAACAAAATATTACACTGAAAGACCTCAGTTTTGATGAGTATACTCAGAGAAATGGTATTTTTTAATATATTTTTTCAACACTTCCAGTTTGTTTACAGATGATAATGAAGGTAAAATGAAAAAAAAATACGTTGATTTATTTTACACACTTGGATCCATGCTTTAGAAAAAAAAACAGAAACACCAGCCATAATGGCACATGCCTTTACTCTAGCACCTGGGAGACAGAAGCAATGGATCTCTGTGAGTTTCTGGACAGCCAGACCTACACAGTGAGATACTGTCTTTTTTTAAGAGCAGAAACCAAGAGTCAGTAAAGAGAAAAGTGAAAATTTCGAGGGTATTAATGAAAACATAAATGAGGTGAAAATAAGAAGAAATTAATGTAAGAATAACAATAGGGAGAAGGGGAATAAATGTGAAAGAAAAGTAAAAGAAGAATGAAAGTAAAGGTGCAGAAATATAACTACAGCATTAACAAAAACAAACACAAATGATACATTCTGTTACAAGCAAATGGGAGAGAAATATCTCATGAATATTCTACAAGCCAAGAGAAAACTCACATGCTTTCTGCTAATTCATTTAAGCTTGTCAGAACTCTTCTCTGGTACCTCTAATGAGCTCACCTAATATCTCTGGTGTTTTCCTTGCCTATTCTTCCAAATGCCCCTAGACAACCTTCTAAGACTCAACCCTGAGTGTATTCCATATCCATTGGGGATATCAAAGCGTTGGATTTCTTTCCACTGTTCATTCCACTAGGCCATATGTTCTCTGGGTTCTGGCAGAAGTTTCCCTCATTTCAACCTGTGATGCCTTCTCATGGTTCCACCAGGCATCACGCAATATAATCAACAAAATCAGCAGGACCAGCCCTGACACACCCATCCTGATCGAATTGCCCAGGGTGTAATTCTGGATGACAGAGCCTGGGATAAGAACAGAAACATTTATGAGTGGAACAGTCCCATCTATCACAAAAACTTCAAAATGCAGCTCTTTCCTGTCTACCTTAAAATAATTCTGTATGCTCACTGTCCTCTGCTCCAATTTCACGATGTCTCTCAGTGGTGACCATGTTCACTCATCCTTACAAGATTCTTTCTCACTTTCTGTTCTTTGAGTTGGTGCACAAGCCTGTTCATGACTGTCACCTTTTTCCTCACCAACTGTGCTAAGTGTGAGGCTGTTATTGCTGGACTCAGGGTTGGAGACCCGTAAGGGATCTGTATCTGTTCTCCAGAAAGCCCTTTGTTGTACCCTAGAGTTACAGTAGCCCATGCTGCTAGGTCACTGGGGACCATGGTCCTTCGGCTCAAATATTTTCTTTGGGAATATTAAGGATTCATTTCCCTTCCCTCCTAAAAATGAGACCAATAAGGCAATAAGAAAACTTTCCACTAGCTATGTTCAAACGGAAAACAAAGACAAGAACTTGGAGAAGAGAGAGAGAGAGAGAGAGAGAGAGAGAGAGAGAGAGAGAGAGAGAGAGACAGACAGACAGACAGACAGACAGACAGACAGACAGACAGAGACACAGAGACACAGACAGAGAGACACAGACAGAGAGAAACAAGAGAGAGAGAGAGAGAGAGAGAGAGAGAGAGAGATTTTCAAGGGCAGATCAACTGTGAGGAATCTTGTAGTCCTTTGTGCATGCTGACTACCCACTGTATTCACAGACTTCCTGTGACACCCCCCCCATCCCTTGATCTGAGAATCCATAGTGCTTACTTACCTTGTGTCAGGTTAAAAGGATATGAAGAGTTGGCAGCAATGGGACCTAAGAAGCAGAGGAGGATGAGAAGATGGGCTCTTGATTCTTTGTATGCAGTTTTCAGCCTAGCTCCTTGTGTAAAGTCACTTCTCTGTAAGGGTGCTCAGTTATACTCCTGCTATATACTAGTGACCCTCTTTTGAGTTTGATTCATGCTGTCATTCTCTTGGCTAGTAATTTAGTCCCTGACTTTTAATATTGCGATAGGTTTGGCAGCAATATTGTGCCAGGACAGGCTGAGAAATGATACATTTATTATCACTTTTGAGGAAGTGAAACATACTATTTTTTTTAACTACTCTATCTACCTTAGTTTGTAAATTAATGGAGTAACGTATTCTAAGGATTTTCTGTAAACAACTTGTGTGTCAATGAGTTTCTTTGTTTATCAAAGCTTGAAGTGCTGTTTTGGAGTTACAACAGATACTTACAGGCACTCGAATTTCAGCACCATTCCCGAGTATTTTTATGCTATATACATTTAAGTATTTAATCATATTAAAATATTTATTCTGTGGATCAAATCTAGAGTCTTGTCTTGCCTTCAAATGTTAGGCAGATGCCGTACAAAGGAGATAAATTCCCAAGACACTTGCACTTTACTACAAATAAATATTTATTGTTTACTGTATATCTATGTGTCTTTTGCCTAAATTGTATGTACAGGTACCAAATTCATGCCTTACACATGAAGAGGCCATAGAGAACAATACTGCTTCTGGAGCAACAGGTACAATCTGTTTGAACCACTATATGGGTGCAGGGAACCAAACCCAGGTCCTCTGCAGGAGCAGCAGCGTGCTCTTATCCTGACTCCAATTATCTCTTCTGAACCAAAACATGTGGTTTTCTCTTAAAGAAACAGTGATCACTTTAGAATGTAAACCTCAAAAGCTAGTTTTGAGATGTAGGGGAGAAAGACAAACACACAGGCGTTGGAGTTCAGCCTCGTCACCCAGGACCAAAATGTAAGACCCTTATTACTTAGCCACTGAAAAGAGTGAGTGTCAAACTAAATGCAGTGTGAGGAAACATGGTGAAGGATCAGGTGAGGAACACATTCGATACAGGACATGCCTACTTTTGCTAGTCAGGAAGAGAGCTGTGATAAAGTAAAAAACTCAATTTATGAACTTCCCAGATCTCTTTGTAAGGTAAGATTAAAAAGAGCCTTTCTCACCGAGATGTTGTATAACCTTGGTTTCTCTATTTTTCTTTTTTTTTTTTTTTGGTCCCTGCTCATAGTTTTTCTAATACTTCTATCTATGTTTTGGAAATTTATGTCTTTTACTATTGATATTACAATATATTACATTTCCCTTCCTGTCATTAAAGCTCTCAATGTGACTCCTCTCCATAAGTGCCCAACAGTCATTATCCTCCCGATCTCCTGAGACTTCCCAATTCTAGAATATATAAACCAGAGTTTACAGAATATGTCTAGAGACACTCACCTGTGACTACCAGTTCCAAGGTGTCACTTGGCTCTGACCACACAGGGGAATGCCGACTGCGAGCAGTATAACATCTGTAGGTCCCAGCATGTGCAGCGGTCACAGGAGCTATGGAGACATTGGCCTGGGAGCCACCAGCATAAGGCTGCCCAACAAGATATAGATTGATGTCATTTACCTCTTCTTTGTCCACAACCAGAATGAAGGTTTCAAACATGGTTTCCGAACAGCATTGCAATGTCACCATCTCTCCTGATTTGACTGAGGAAGCAGGTAGGGCCAAGAGGGAGGGTTTTCTGTAGGCGCCTAGAAACAAAATGATTGTAAGTTTGGGAGTCACCTAATGGAAACTGAAATAACTGAGGGTCTCCCACCTCAATTTTTTTCCTCCTACTGATATCTCCATGTTCTCTTTTCTGGCTATGAGTCCCTACCCACATACATATCAATTTTTTCTGTCTTCTGTCTTTTGTTCAATTCATTAATAGTTTCTGACTCCGCCCTACCGGAATTGCCACACACAGGCGACTGTTACGATTATCTACTGCAGACCTCTTATCCGTTTTCCAAGATGGGTCATGGTAGAAAACATAGCATGCTGGGCTTCAGGGCACATTTGGACACATTCCATAGATTCTTTTCTTGGAAAAGTGGAATTCTTGGCTTGTTATACCTTAACAGCCGACAGGATATATCTTTCATCTCCCTCCGATCCCTGGACTGCTTCAGCTAGTGTTTCTGGAACCTGTCTGTGGTCCCTGCTCACAGAGACCAGCCCTGGGTCTGAATCCAATGAAGCCCACCACCTCCTTTCAACCTGATTGCCCTGGCCATTTGGTAACTCTCTTCCTGTTTGTCTTTGAGTTGGGTATTTTTTTTTAGGTACTAATTGGGTATGGTTTTTTTAGATCTTAGAAATGACCACAAAGATGACACAGGAAGAGAGCACACATGCAATATTTTACAGTTCTGGAGGTGAGAAGTCTTAAATGACTTCGCTGATATGAGTCTCATGGCTTAAGGATTGCATTTCTTCCAAAGGCCCCAGGAGGAGAATGTATTCCATTTCCTCTTCCCAATTGGAGAAGCATCTTGCATTGTCTGACTTGTGTATCTATTTTTCAGAATTAGAAAAATGGAGTATATCTGAAGCCTCTTTGCTCTGACGTTCACTATCCTCCTCCTACTTTATGAGATATTGTAACAACCGTGGTCCATCCAGGGCATTTTATTCATCTTAAAATCAACTGATTAAAACATGCATTATCCTCAACTTCATTCCCCTTCCATATGGGCGTTCTTTTGTACCAACTATCTGATGAGAACTCACCAGAGTCTCAGGACAACTATATTAGCACCTTTTGAATAAAGCATCTCTTATCACCTAACCATCTCATATTAATCTCCACCTCTTAAAAGTTATCTCTGTCACAGCACATCCAACACTGGAACCGTTTTTGTTTTGTTTTGTTTTGTTTTGTTTTGTTTTTTGCACATGATATATTGGCAGAGGTTAAAAAAAACAAGCCATCAAACCACATGAAAAACAATCATAGTAAATAAGGATGAGGTGTGAATACTATTAGGAAAACATTGTCCTAACTACCTGTTATTATGTCTCTGAATCCTGAGAAACTTGACAATATAACTGCTATTCTTGGGGACGCCTATCTTAACAGTCAGATTCACAGTGTCAATAGAAATGTTGAGGTAATGAAGAAAACCTCTGAGAGGAGCCGTCTCACCTGTGACTATTATCAACAGAGGGTCACTGATTTCTGACAATGCGTATGGGGCTTTAGGATCAAAGCCCTGACATCTATAAGTCCCTCCATGTGCCATGGTCACGGGGTACATATCAAAGTGCTGTTGTGATAAGACGTCTTGGAACTCTCGAATATTGACCACATCTTCCTTGAACAGACGGAACATTTCAAACCCAAGCTGAGAATGGCAATGCAGAGTCACGTTCTCTCCAATGGGGACCATGGGACTCGGCCAGGCAGACAGGATGACCTTGGTAGAAACTTCTGTGATGAGAAAATGGTTCAGTATTAGATAGGAAAAAGGAGCAGCACCTCCTTCTTGGTGCTCAGTATCTCTCCTTATGTTTCTGGGGCTCCTTTCGAGCCTGTACACCCATAATTCCTGGCGGCACCATATCCTACTGAAACATTTCGGCAAACACTGCATAATGGATCAAAAGCGTTACGAAAATCAGTTACATATAGTAATGTAGCCGTTAATGAAGAATTAAGGACATCAGGTTGCCTCAGAAAAGCAGTTAGCAGCTGAGTCTGCATTAGAATACTCTGTAAGTACAGGAGCACAGTACAAAGCTCCCACACCTCTTCTGGTACAATACCAGCTGACTTCTACGTACTCCACCATCATAGATGTTCTGGGGATCTTGCATCCACGTCTGGTCTTGAGAGGGACTGCTGTTCCAAGCTATGTGTCCTTATTCATCATATAGATGACTTCACCTTTCCTAGGCACTCAGAACTCTTATAGTCTCTTTTACCGTCTTAAGTGATAATCGAGCCAACTAAGGAGAGCATATCTGGGGATTTCCACAACAGAGTCAGAGAGCGTAGTTCCAGGTCCTTCTACTTTTCCATTTAAAAGAGGTCTTCCTGTTAGTCTATATAACAACCAAATCCCTCTGCTGTTCTCTTTCCTGTTACCGGAAGATCTTTCTATGTAGCATGGAAAATACTCCGTGATTTGGAGTCAGACTCACCCACTTCTGCCCATGTCGTCTGGTACAGGAAGAATCCTGGAGAGAAAGACAGGTGATAGCTAATCTATATCCTCCCAATGATCCGGCCCTCAGTCCCTCTGACTTTAATGGGCTTTGTAAATTAGAAATCAGAGAGACTTGATACCCTATGAGCATATACAGGGGGAGGAAGTCCCCCTCAGTCACAGTCCTAGGGGAGGGAAGTAAGGGGAAAATAGGAGGAAGGGAGGAATGGGAGGATACAAGGGAGGGGATAACCATTGAGATGTAATATGAATAAATTAATAAAATAAAATTTAAAAAAAGAAAAGAAAAGAAAGGAAAAAAAAAGAAATCAGAGTTCACTCAGTAACCCTAACCCAGCATCACATGGAAGCCAGGCTCTCTGATGTGGAAATATTTATCCTCCCAGGCTGATATTCCCACCATGCTATTCCACACCCTTAGTTCCCAGCAAAACTCACCAAGACACACCAGGCTAAGGAACATGGGCAGCATGTTGCTGCTTCTGCTGACAGGAGGCAGATCCCCAACCACACAGGATTTCCTGAGGGGCCCAACTCATCTGTTTCACCAGCTGACCACAGCCAAATAGAAAGCTGGTGCTGGTGTGCTCCTTGCATGGTGTATGTGGCTCACAAATTAAGGTGGCTCTCAGAAAATTCTCAATACTACAAGTCTTGCTTTGGAGACTTTTACCCTGGCTGTACTGGATCACGTCTTTACCTCAATTCCTCTTTTCAGAGCCATCAAAAGAGGTAATTATATCAAATCTGTATCTATTTGTATTTTTAGAAGAAATTAAGAAATTCACATTGAATGAGTAGATTTGATAGAATAATCATAACTTGTAGGTCAGCATGAGATTTATGCTGATACTTTTAGATTGGATAAGCTTATAATTATTTCATTTTCAATTCAATAACTTGTGTGATTATTCAGAATAATAAAATCCCCCCTTTGAATCAAAGTTCAGAACAAATCATGTATATTTGCATTACAGCATCATCTAAAAATCATATCATGACCTAGGGATCCACTGCTTATTCTTTTTTTAATTGAGAATTTTTTATTAATTTATTCATATTACCTCTCAGTTGTTAGCCCATCCCTTGTATCCTCCCATTCCTCCCTCCCTCCCGCTTCCCCCCTACTCCCCTCCCCTATGTCTGTGTCTGAGGGGGACCTCCTCCCCCTGTATATGCTCATAGGGTATCGAGTCTCTTCTTTTGTGACCTATTATTCTTCCTCTGAGTGCCACCAGGCCTCCCCATCCAAGGGACATGTTCAAATATGGGGCACCAGAGTTTGTGTGAAAGTCAGATCTCTTTCTCCACTTAACAGTGGAAAATGTCCTGTCCATCGAATGGCCTTATTAATAATAGCCATAACCTGGAAACAGCCTAAATGCCCCTCAGTAGAAGAATGGATAAAGAAACTGTGGTGCATTTACACTATGGAATACTACTCAGCTATTAAAAACAAGGAATTCCTGAAATTTGTGGACAAATGGATGGGACTAAAAATGATCATACTGAGTGAGTTAACCCAGAAGCACAAAGACTCAAATGGTATATACTCACTTATAACTGGGCACTAGCCCAAAAGGCATGTCCCATGAAAGTTTTCACTTACCAAGAGATTGGGATAGCTGTTAGGACATCCTACTAAGACTCTAGGTGAGAGAAATATAGGAGGTGGGGAAATAGAAGGACCCACAGGGTCCTAGAAACGTACAAGAAGAACATCATGATGGGTGGATCGGGGACCAGGAGGGTTCTGCTCAAACTATTGCACTAACCAAGGAGAATACAAGTAGCAAACATTGAACCTGTACTCTGATCGACCCAATGGACAAGACATCCTCCACAGTTATGTGGAGAGTGGGAACTGACTCTGACATGATCTCTTGTGCTAGATATTTGACCACATCCCCTTGGTGGGGAGGTCTGATGGCACTCAAAGAAAGAATAAGCAGGCTACCAAGATGAGACTTGGGAACCTATGACCATATAGTGGGAGAGGAGGTCCTCCTCAGTCTTAGACCAGGGGAAGGTAATACGGTGAAAGCAGGAGGGAAGGAGGAATGGTAGGATACAAGTGATGGGATAACAATTGAGTTGTAATCTGAATAAATTAATAAAATTAAAATTTAAAAAAAGAAAAATATTTTCTGGGTCTTTGAGCTGGAATTCCTCCTATTTTATATTTCTTGGGTTTGGTCTTTTCGTTGTGTCCCATACTTCAAGAATATTTTGTAATGAAATTTTTAGATATAATATGTTTGACCAATGAATGCGTTTCTTCTATCTTACTTATACTGCTTGAGATTCTCCCTTCCATCTCTACTATTCTGTTGGTGAAGCGTGCTTCTATTGTTCCTGTTTGTATTTCTAAATTTTTCACTTCCCAGTTTCCCTAAGTTTGAGTTTTCTTTATTGACTCTATTTTTATTTCCAGTTCTTCAACAGTTTTGTCCATTTCCTCACAGTTTACTTATGTTTTCCTTGATTTCTTTAAGGACTTTACTCATTTCTCCTTCATCAACATCTTAAGCTCTTTTCCTTGTGCTTCAGCTACATTGCAGAATAGCTGGGCTCTTTTTGAGACATGTTGTCATGACTGTGTATTTTTAGGTGTCTATACATCTGACATTGGGATGACTATAGGTCTAGGTGCTGATTCCTGGAATTATCTTTGATGGGTTATTTGTTCTTTGGTTTTTTTTTTTCAATCTTTATTTTTAAACAATGTGACAGTTGTGTGTTGCCTGGTATAAATTTTCTTTGCCCCAGTAGTTGTGACCACTGGAGGCTCCATATCAAATGCGTTTTTACAACTGTCTTTCAGGGTTCCCACTAGGATGGCCCATTAATCCATGCTGATAGAAATCAAAGGACCCCTTTTCTATTGCAACATCACAAGGTTTTCCACGTTCCTCTAAAAAGCAAGGTGGGGTTACTTGTCCCAGCACTATCCCGCCGCTGGCACTAACTTCGGCATAATTTACTTTTCACTGGCTGTTACAAAACATCATGACCAAAGCAACTTATGGAAGGAAAACAGTTTATATGCATTTACAGTTCCTGAGGATTAGAGTTCACGATAGCAGAGTGAAGGCGTCGTGGCGAGAGCAGAAAGCTGGCAGATCACATCTTGAATCACATGCACTAAAAGGAAAGAGTTGTTGGGTGGTAAGAATTTTTCTGGGACATAATATAAATACGTATACGCACTCTAGATAGTGAGCCCAAGACAGACAAAAATACAGACTCCATCAAAGTCTAGTTTGCCAAACCAATGAGATTTATTAGGGCTACTTACAGGAGAAAAACTGGCTCAAAGACAGCTGCATCACAAACGTTCACTCCAGTACGGGTGATATCTATCAAAGGGTACACTGCAGAGCCTTCAACAAGCTCAATAGGTCTAGTATGTGCTTTTCAAGTGACTCTGATATAAACCTTTGTGTCTCGGTCAGTTTTTTTTTTTAATGCTTCCAAGCATCTGCTCTGTTCTCAGATTCTTCCCTGCAACTTGTCTAGTCTAAGAGTGACTCTTATAAACTCTTCTTGTTTATTCTTGGGAAGAAAAGACTTAGTGAATTTGATCAAGCTCAGGGGGCTTCCTGGAGTTATTTTGAATTTTCTACCTTTTGGCTTAAGAAGACTTCCTACACCATGGAACATTTCAATCTTGGAGGAAATGAATACACGAGAGTGTTCTGGAAGTGAAAAGTTTAAGCTTTCCAAGGCTACCTCTAGTCGCGACAATTCCTCCAACAAGGCCACACCTCCCAAGTCTCTCCAAACACCACCACGAATGAGGACCAAGTATTCAAATGACTGAGACTGTGGCAGCCATCTCATTCAAGCCACCGTATCTGTACCAACTGAATGGGTGTGTGTCTGTGTGTGTGTGTGTGTGTGTGTGTGTGTGTGTGTGTGTGTGTGTGCATGTGTTTGCAAATCTCTTGGAAATTTCCCCTGCATTTAAATACGTTGTTCTCCTCAAGGTCTTCATGGCCGTTCAAACACTTGTGCCACAACTTTCACCCATAATATCTTCTATTTCTTGGTTTCATCTCCAAGTTTCCAAACTCTCTGGTTAACCTCCTCTCCACGTCTTAAGGCCATCTTTCTATATGTGTTTTGAGATTCACAGAGAAGAATTCCAAGAAACACCAGAACCAAGCCAGCAATAGACAGTCTGATGAGATTCTCCACAGTATGATCTTGTGGATGTGAATCTGGGTATTTGGACAATCAAGAGAATAAGTTAGTATCGTCTCAAATTGAAAAAAAAAAGTAGAAGAATTAGTCACCTGTATCAATAAGAGACAATAATATACCCGAGTCAAGTTTTTAAGTATATTTAATATTTGGTAAATATAAGGTCATGAAAATCTTTATGTTCCAGTTATTAAAGTAGTTGAAAAATTCATTAATATTTGAGTGTATTTATCATCAACTTCAAAATATTGTATTATTATTAATATTCAATATATTCATAAATAATATACAGTATAGGTAGAGAACATAGTTCAGTCACTCATGTAATTCCTGAACAAGCATGAGAAAAAAATACTTGGGGTTAAAGGTTTAATTACAAATGGGAGGCTGAGAAAAAATGAGAGTAAAGGGTAAAATAACCAAAATTAAAGATATATGAAGACATCCTAAGGAAATCTATAGTTTGTATATAATATATTTAATGGGGACTTTGAAAAAGAAGCATCCTGCATCAGTGGATAATGATACTTTCAAGAAATATGGTTCTTTAATGAAAATATTGTTGCCTGGCACACAATACCTCCCTGTGTGTTATTGGCTATGGACACACAAAAAGGAACCAAACCAAACAAGAGCTATTGCTTTTACTTTTTCATCGTAACTAGATTGTAACTACCTCTTACTAAAGATACCACTCACTTGGGTAGCAGCATATAAAGGAAGCAATTTCAAACTGACTAGGCATATCCCTTCCTGCCGGCTCTCCTAGATAACGCTGTAGAGTGTTGTGCAGCCTGCAGGATGAGAAATGACATCAATGGTCTTATCTATCTCTGCATCCTGTATGCTCTAATACTGACCTTATTGGTAAGAATGTCTACTGTACAGTATGTACATGGCAGTCATGAGTGTAATCAGCTCTGTAATTAGACTCAAGGCTTGATTCGTAGAAATGATGCCATGGACAGCACTGTAAACATGAACAAAAGGCTATAGCTAGGGAGATCATAGGGCCTAGGCTTGGAAAGCTCACTTTTGTTCTTTTGATAAATGATCATATCGTCAAGCTATACTGTCAAACAATGTGTGCTACTCTCAACTTTGGCCAGAGACACATATTTCCTAGGTGGGTAATGATTAATGTAGATACTCCTAACTGGTCAAAGTGCCAGTTAACTGTGATTATTAATTTATAGCATCAGTATCAACCTCCTTATAATCTAGATTCAGCAAACATCATGGAAGAGGGAATGGAAAGAATGTAACAACCAGGAGACAGGGAGAAAAGCTATGGAATGCTGGTTCTTGAATTATATTGACAGTTGCACAAATCAACTCATAGAAACTGTAGTTACCTCAATGATACCTGCACAAGACTAATCCAGTAAAAAAAAATCAGCATATATAGGAATGGGAACCTCACAGCTTCACCGCTAGCTATGGAGCTATTGTCAGTGATGGTTGCTGGGGATGGGAGACTCAATCTTCTTTGCAGATGTTAACATTGATAGGTTGAAGAAGCCCTAGTGAGTGGCCCCATACACATAAGGATATGGAATATTAATTATTGTTAAACATGAAATTGGGATGTTGGGTGGAGAAGCTAGAAGGTGGTAGTAGTGGAAGAAATATATAATCAACATACATTTTATGAATGCATGAATGTTTCAGAAATAAAGACTGTCTACAACACAAGATCAAGGCTGCCAAAATTCTGGCACAGAAGGCTACATTATATTTAGGTTCCATGACTTACTACTGAGGAGTTAAAGGCTATTGGTAGATGATAAGGAATGGAGAATCATTATTATTTGAAGGTACATCCAGTAGTTAATTTTCCATGCTCCAGTGGGCCCAGAACTGTGCCCATACGGGCAGCAGTAACTGACCAACTGGGCTATAAAAAAAATCCATTAAGTTAGGAGTGGGGTATGTGAAGAGTTGGAAAGGCACACCATGTGAATAAATGTGATCATATTTCACATCTTAAACCATAAAATAAAGAAAAAAATTGGAATATTATATAAAAACACAACCCCCGAAACCAGGAACTTAAGTAATAACAAAACAAACAAAATCTGTGTGTGCTGGTGGCCCCTGTAATTCCAGCACTGGGGAAGAGTGATAGTTTGATGCCTGGGACTCACTGGCTAACCTGTCTTGCCTACATGGCAAGCACCATACCAGGTGATACTCTGTCTCTAAAACAAAGGCATAAGGCTTCCAAGTCTATCTGTTTTATGACTCCACAAAAGACAAGTCTCTTCTGCCTATTATTGTCATTAATTTAGACTTATAAAACTCCTATCTTTCTATCTCTCATCTTTCCTGAGACATCACACTTCATCTTAGTAATAACCATATGGGCTCCCCAAAATGGCTTTTGAAGATCTGGGTCCCTTACAGGACCAGGGATCCTCACCTGTTTCAAATATCCAGAGGTCATTGGCAAATATCCACATAAAGGTTGTGGTATCTCCATAGCTTGTGTACTAATCAATTTGAGAGCTGCTAGCAAGGGCACATGTGACAATAGCCTGAGAGAGCTAAGTCTGAAGCTGCTGGCTAAGGCAGTATGAGAGGTAATATGTTCCTTCATTAAATGTAACTAATCTAACATAGGCAATTTTACCATGATATTGGAGGGTCAGAGCCTGTCCAAGTATCCACACAAGACAGTGAAAAGGGGATAGATTCCTAGTTGTTCTCAAAAAGAATATGGGCCAGATATTGAGGGAGTAATTCATGCCGAGCACCTTCTTCTCCCATACTTTCTTCAAAGTCTTGCCTCAACTCTCCTTCAGCCTCCCATAGCAACAGGGCTCAAAGCAACAAGTTCATTGGCTTCAAATACATAGCTACGGTGGAATCGCTCACCTGAAATAAATAGCTGCAGGGTATCACTGGGTACTGACCACATCTGGGAAGTCCTCTTGTAGTATCCATAGCATCTGAATGCCCATTTGTCTTTGGAAGTCACTGGGCCCACAGAAAACAGGGCCGTAAAATGTCCATTGGGTTGTCTCTGTGAGTCCTGAATCCAGGACACATTTTGTTCTCCTTCCTTGGTCAAAATGTACCTTCCATATCCCTGACGTGAGCTACACTGAAGGGTTACGTTCCCTCCTAAGGTGACCAGAGAGTTTGGCAGGGCTGAGATGTTGGGTTTTCTGTAGAATCCTAAAAGAGGAGATAAGCATGTTGAGTGGTAAAGACCTTCCACATTGTCTAAAGAATGGACTATGGGAGAAACGGGCCCTGAGAGTAGAATCCCTTACTCACGGGATAACCTGGGTTTGGGACCCCTGACAGTACTCTTTTGGGGGGGCTGGGAAAGTACTTTATTAAGCTGTGCTTCCAGCCTTGACCATTTGAGCCCTGCCCGCTGTTATGGGGCACCCCCACCGCCCTCCTCCTCCTCCTCCTCCTCCTCCTCCTCCACCTCCTCCTCCTCCTTCTCCTCTTCCTGATCCCACGGATCTGGTATTGCAGTGCCCCGCCCAGCAAGAGTACTGCACCCTCCTCCTCCTCCGGTGGTGGCTGAGGTGGCGGTGTTGCAATCTCTGGGGCTGGCTCCAGGGGCACCGGGGGCTGTGCCGGCATGCTCTCTGTGTGTCTCTGACAGTCCTCTTACCTGTCACCACCAGCTCTAGAATGTTACTGTGTTCTGACTGGCCCTCAGGGCTGGAATAGTAGCAGTGGTATAGTCCTCCATGATACTCTGTCGTGAATGAAATCGAGAAGTTTGCCTTGTTCCCAGGCTCAAGAAAGGTCTGTGTCTTCCAGGCTGTTGAATGTCCCCGTTTATACAGAGAGTACTCCTGGGCTCCCTGGGTCCCAAGACACCATATAGTAACAGACTGTCCCTTGGTGACCACAGAGCTTGGGTCAGCCCATAAGGTGGGTGTAGGGAGTACTCCTGTAAGGAAATAAAACATTCTTTCCTTGGGTATTCATACCTTATAGTGCACCTCTGAGTCCCATGATCCTTCCAACTGTCCGCAGTATCAACCCACATATGCTGAGGTCCATATCCAGTGCTCAAGAGTGGTCTTCTGGTTGCAAGGTAGAAACAGAATCTGGTAAGATAGGGGGACTGACTCACCTGCCATCACTGTGGTCCTGGGTTCCAGACGAAGCCCTGAAAAAGAATTCTCATGAGATTTTCTTCCTGAAGTTTAAGTCGATTCTCTCTTTTACAATGCCGCGCTGAGAAGCCAGATCTTTAATATGGCCTGAGGTCTCTACCAGATTTGAGTGTTCCCTCCATCCTTCAAGTCTCACCAAGATGGAACAGCACCGTGAGTGTAGAGATCGTTATGTGTCTTTCCATGGGTCCTCTCCGTGCAGAAGAATGAGACTCCTGTGACTCTCCAGACAAATCAGGAAAATAGGGTGACCACTGTAGATACTGTGCTTTATGTATAGACTGTTCAAACACAAAGAGGAAGTCCTATACAACTAGCTTGCTGAGCCAGAACAAAGCCCTATATTGCACAAACAGCACTGGAAACAGAAATATGAGGAAACGCCCTCCACATGAGTCATTATGCTATATTTTGCACAAGACTGAGCCTAATTTCTTCTAATACTGACACTAGAGACTCTGAGTAACAGGACCTCACTCAGGTTCAGTTCTTTTTATTTCTCCAAGTTCATAAAATAGTTTCAAATTTATCTCACGTCTTCCTGAGAAATGACTCTCCATTCAGTGAGACTGAGGACTAGAAGCTTCCACAAGGACTTTTTACTCCATAATGTCCATAGCTCCAATATCATGGGGCCTTTACCATGCTCATTCGTATCTGCACCTCTGAAGGGACCCTGAGGAATATGGAGACTGACGTTATTGGGTGGGTTCAAAGCAGCAGACAGACACCAAGGACATCTCTGTATAGCTCCTGTAGAGATAATTCTGAAATTCTTATAGAATTTTTTTTACATGCCAAACAAGATATCATCTCTTCCAGACACCCCGTGAATGTAAGAATTGTTCTTTTCTTCCACTCCACATGCACCAACCCACTATCTGCTCTGCCCTCACTATGTAAGTGCAGTACCAGGCATGTAATAAGTGTCCTTGTTAACATCCGTAAGTTGCTTCTGTGAGCTCAAGGATCTCAAAGGATGAAGAGAGGCAGGTAAACATTGGGAAAAGTTCTATAATGTTCTATACAACAAGGTCATAGAAAAGTGAGAAGTTGGCACCCAGAAAAAAAAAAACGTTAAATGAGCTGAGTCCTTATGGCGAAAACCCATAGAGAAGTTAGGGACCCAGGCAGGAACAGATGTCATGGATAACATGGACGTGGTTTCTCAGTAAAGAGGATCATCAGCTATTTAGAGAAGTGAAACTGACAGGTTTCTAAGGCCCCCATCTCACCCTTGCTAAATATATGTGTCCTGGGGATTCATGGTTAAGGCAGTAGAAAGTCTTAATTTTGTGTGCTCCATAAGTACTTCATACAATAGGTTTTGATCATATTCAGCCCTTCCCCCAACACTTCCTTGATCCACCCCTTCATACCCAATCAACGTAGTCTCCCTTATGTTTTTGTTTGTTTTTTTTTTAACCCATGAACTGAATCATTAGGTTGCAGGCCCATTAGAGAAGGGAAGGACCCAGGCATGAACAGATGTCATGGATATAAGCAGCATAGTTACACAGTAAAGAGGATCATCAGCTGCTTTGAAAAGTGAAGCCCCATCTCACTCTTGAAGAGCGTATGTATACAGACGTTCATAAATAACTCAACAGAAAATCTTAAAAATATTATGAGTCCCTTAAGAATTTCATATGGTATGTTTTTATCATATTCAGCCATCCCCGAATGATTCCTAGATCCACTCCCATTCCTAACCCATCAATTTTGTGTCTTTTTTTGTTTTTTAAAACACATCTTCTCCAATTTAAAGCTTGGATGTGTGGCCTTCCACGTGAGCATGGTTGACTTACGAGAATCTACATTTTTTTTCTTCCTTCCTTGGAAACTATTGATTACCAATATCTCCATGTCCAGAAGTGATCGTTTGTGCAATTCTCTCTTATCTATGCTTGGATTTGGTCTAGTCTGAGCTTGTACAGTTCTTGTCCGTACAGTGACCACTACTCTGAGTTTATGTATGAAGCTGCTGTGCTGTGTCCAGATGACACAGTTTCCTTCTAGTTATCTGCCATGGCTGGCTCTAACCTCCTTTCTATACCTTCCTTCATATTTATCTCTGAGACCTGAAATGATGAGTCTGGGATACAGATGTGCCATTTATACCTGAGCATTCCTCAGTCTCTTATTTTTCAAAACTTGGGCATTTGGTGATCTCCGTGCTAACCACCATTTATTTACTCCATACATAATCTTCTCTTATTATGTTTTAGAGATGTTTTCATCTCTGTTTATAACAAGAAGTCATTAAAAGTAAGTTTAAGATTATGTTCACTTAGAATAATAGTAGTAATT
This sequence comes from Acomys minous, assembly GCF_964271855.1. Lineage (NCBI taxonomy): Eukaryota > Metazoa > Chordata > Mammalia > Rodentia > Muridae > Acomys > Acomys minous. Next base: position 8,900,396 of record NC_140502.1, read on the forward strand.
ATTCTTCTTTGGGTCAATGACCATAGGTTCTTGGCTACGAAAAAAAATGGTGCCAAAAAATGAGTTTCGTATTGTGGGTCAGGACATAAATCCTCATAGAAAGTAGTTGATGACTCCCATGGGATTTTGTGCCACTTTTGCGCCTGTGGGCTTATCTTTCCATGACAGCCATTACTGTAGTTTGTGTTGTTCATAACTGGGTAAATTGATCATTACTTTTCTCCTTCAGTAGTGTGCATAGTGCCTTACAGCTATGAAATTTAGCTATTAGAGATAAAGCTTCATGGTTAGTAACAGATTTATTAGTGTTCCATCCTCAAGTGTGTGGTATATTCAGCAACAAGGTATTGCTATTAAGTCCTGGAGATGAACCACTGGGAAGCAGCATGTATGATTAAGAACCTATGGAATATCTCTGGCCAACAACTCAAAAGAAGTAACCCATTCCCAGCACTGGGAATGGGTATATTTGTTATTCTGTGGTATCAAGTAGGGGTAATGTTTCACTATATAGGGTAACTCCATTTGATATTGTTTTTCTGTCTAAATGAAAACTTCTAGAAGAGTATGTTTCCAATGGCTTTTCAACAGGTAATTAGAGGCTTGCAGAACACTAAGTAGACAGAACCAGAAAGTAATTATACATGTCATATTTCAATTAAATAATTAAAAACACAAACTATTTTTTTTCAGAAAAGAATAAACACCTTTTATTCACAAGTCAATACATCATTAGTTGTGCTTTGATAAGAAGAAAGTACAAAGAACAAACTTCAAGTAATTTCACTAAAGAATAAATCAAATATTATTTTATAGTAATATCAACATTCCGGTAGAATCTGTTTCATAAAAAAAGAATTATATTGTTTCAGAGCCTTTTAAAACTACACTTTCCCCCTGTATATCTCTTATGGCTTACTACTTTATGAAATGTTTTTAACGTCATATTTTCAAAGCACAAACTATTTTAAAAACATAGTGTTACAAGCTGCAAAAGTGAAAGGTTGGATTGGTCGTGAGTTGTGCAGTTTCATAGGCTGGATATCTCAGCTAGTCTTCAGTCTACTCTGCAATCCTGAAGCATTAAAGTCCAATGACACTGAAGGAATAGGCTTTGTAGCTAGTTTGGGCAAGCAGGCCATTAGGAAGAGCTTCCCTTTTCACGTCTTTTATATAGGTTGCCATAAGAAATTGTGGCCCAGATCAACCACCTCAAAACATCTAGATTAAAGGTATATCTTCACACCTGAAAATATCCAGATTAAAAGTGTCCCTTCCCCACGTACTCTGGTACCTCATATTTGACCACATCCCCTGGAGGGGGGGACCTGGTGGCACTCAGAGGAAGGATAGCAGGCTCTCAAGAAGAGACTTGATACCCTATGAGCATATACAGGGGGAGGAAGTCCCCCTCAGTCACAGTCATAAGGGAGGGGAATAAGGGAAAATGGGAGGGAGGGAAGAATGGGAGGATACAAGGGAGGGGATAACCACTGAGAGGTAGTAAGAGTAAATTAATAGAATAAAATTTTTAAAATGTGTCCCTTCCCACTCCAAATGACTTAATTAAGGGAAAAAAACCTTCATATGTCTACCTAGCCACTTGGGTTTTAATTAACTCCAGATTCAGTCAAGTTGACAACCAAGAATAGCCATGACAAAGGGCAAGCCACTGACAAATAAAAGCATTAGAAACTGGGTTATTTGAAAGAAATCTTTAAACTACCTGGAGAGATATACTCCACCCCCTGAAAGACCACAACTCTCAGCCCAGATTATTCTACCCACAAGTATCCGATAAATTAAAGAAATTGTAAATCTTTAATACCACCAGTAAGTGGGTAATGAATGTTAAAGAATTGTAAATAATAGAAAACGGTGATGAAAATCCACAACATTGTGAATCTATCCACTGTTCCCATTAGTATTGTAAGTTGCGTAGGGTCTCTGTGGATCTCTAACATAATTTTACCTAATGAATATACTTTCAGTTGAGTGAGTTGGTTCTCTGTCCTTATCACACTGAGGAAGTTTTTAAAGTATTTGATAGTCTCTTGCTGCTGCCGGTGGCTGCCTCTGAAAGACACAAGTGAATTAGTGGCTGAAAATGTACGTCTGTCAGGAACTGATGGTGACCTGTGTTGAATTCCCCCTCTAACAAGAATGATATTGGTCTGTGAGGAAGTAGACTAATGTAGATGATCACTTATGGCAAAAAAAAAAAAGGCACTCTGTGATATATTGCTGAGATAGAGCTCTCCATTCAGAATGGAGGAGAGCATGGGTCCTTACAAGAAGTGGTAAGAGAAATGGGCAAGTGTGGTCACAGGAGCTTGCGTTAGGGAAAATGCTACTACACGTCAACTAGAATTTCACTGAATGTGGACAAGACTTATCTGGGGCTTGAGATGGGATTTCTTTACAATTGATGCAAAAAAAATGGAAAAAAACATGGAAGAACTGAACTTACCCTCTGTCTGACTTGATCAAGGAATCCAATGTAGCCGCCACTGATGGTACCAAGAGGAAGTCGGAGGTGATAACAAGACTTTATTTTCTTACAGAGAAAAGTTAAGCTTCTCCAGACCCATCTTATGCTTTGGTTGCTTATAGTTTTTTTTTCCTTTTACATCCTCATTATTGTCAGTGACAGTACCCTGTCTAAACTTCCTCATGGTTTCTATTTAGTACCTCTTTTCTCCTGACCACAGGAGACCGTGCTGTGTCAACAGTGGAAATTCAGTCTTAGTTCTCATGACACGAATACCTGCTGCAAGAAATTTATTTCTTACCTGTAGCAATCAAGTAGTTTTCCTCCTGAGGACATCCTATTGAGAATCTAGGTGAGAAAAATATAGGGGATAGGGAAGTAGGTGGATCCAGAGGGTCCTAGAAACCTACGAGAGGAACATTACGATGGGTGGATCTGAGCCCAGGGGTTCTGCTTGATCTAAGGCACCAACCAAGGACAAAACATGCAGTCATCATCAAACCCCTACCCAGATCTAGTCAAGGAACAGAACATTCTCCACAGTTAAGTGGAGACTGGGGACTGACTTTCACAGGATCTCTGGTGCCCCATATTTAGCCATGTCCCTTTGTTGGGGAGGCCCAATGGCATTCGGAGGAAGGATAGCGGGCTACCAAGAAGAGACTTGATACCCTAGCACCATATTCAGGGGGAGGAGGTCCCCCTCAGTCACAATCATAGGGAAAGGGGATTGGGGTGAAAGTGGGAGGGAGGGAGGGATGGGTGGATGCATGGGATGGGATAGAAAATGAGATGTAATATGAATTATTTTATTTTTCAATAAAAATGTGTTAAAAAAGAAATTTATTTCTTTCCATGTAAGATATAAGGAATAACATTTACTGTTATTCGATCTCAAACATGTAATAGCTTTCCACAGGGAAAATAGTCTGAGGAGCATTCAGTCCTGGAACTTGGAAGGTTTAGAGTCTGGATTGCAACCCTCAGAGTAAGTGGGGGTTAATAAAAACTAACAAGGCATAAAAAAAATCCACATGGTGGGTTGGAGAGATGGCTCAACGGTTAAGAGCACTGTCTGTTCTTCCAGGGGTCCTGAGTTCAATTCCCAGCAACCACATGGGGGCTAACAACCATGTATAATGAGATCTAATGCCCTCTTCTGATGTACAGGTGTATATGGAGGCAGAACACTCTGTAATAAATAAATAAATAAACAAACAAACAAACAAACAAAGATTTATTTTAAAAATCCACATGGCATTTTTGCAAGCTATTTAAAGTATTGAAAACAAGTTGAAAATGAAATAGCTTGCACAAGTAAATAATGATGTCCTCAGAAGCCATAGATTGTTAACTGAAAATCACAGTACCAGGTGTGGTATAGTTCAACTCAAGTTGTTGATCAGGGAGGGTGCTGGTGTTTCCAAGGCTCAAAATACATCATTTGCTGCCATTGTTCCTGGTTGGCCACCAAAAGTAGATAGTTAGGTGTTAGAAGTTGGTTTGATGTATTTTGATGCTAAGTATTGCTTGCTGTCTCTGCCCCACCTTGTACCTTCCCTAACCTATTTGACCAATAAAAGGCCATCACACCTAGACAGGGCAAATGGGACAGGCGTGGTTAAGGTTCCCGGGCTGGGGGAGAGAGAATCTTGGGAGGAGAGACCAGAGGAGAGGAGAGGAAAAGGTGACTGGGCCATGGGTTAGGTGTAGGAGAAGCACATTTTATGGCCTTATGTTTAAAATTATAATGATGTTCTGGCCTAGGCTTAAAAAAAAAAAAGGAAAAGCAGTACAATGAATGGTCCTGCAGAGACTTTCTTCATTTCACCCTAAAGGCACCATCTTGGTAGCAAATAATTCTCATGATATTTTTTTTGTCATTTGCCAACAAGGTGGGAAACTCCCTGTTGAATGTAATCACTGGGAACATTCCAAGTTAAAGACAAAATGCTTAACCTACACATAATACAAGTTATGTACAAGATTTGGGGGAGGAAGGAAATGTGAACAAATCCTGGAACAGGAACAAACTGATGAGCACGCAGAGGCTCATACCCTTCCAATAGTGATGCTAGGTGCAGTTAACCTCAGAAATGACTAAATGGCCACACTGAACCCCATGTAAATATTAGAGTCTCTTAGATTACCACGATAAATACATTTTTTAAAAAAAGGAAAATACAGAAATACCTACCAACAGTATCTGAGAATAGACTAAGTTAACATACATTGCATGTGTTGCAGGCAAGGCAGAGGCATATTGAAAGCTTTTGCAGACTTCATATAATCTTTTTTAAAAAATATGCAGGCCTTTACAAAATTTGACTTGCTGAAATCAAACAATTCCAAAGTGTGAAAAAAAAGTCATTAAGACTTCAGCTTTAAAACGTTCCAGCCTTAGGCCGAAAGAACCTGGAGGTGTTCGGTACTCAGATTGAACAAGCATGGTCAGGCTCAATCCTGAATGTACTTCTGAGCCAACGCTCAAAGGGTGGGGAACGCAACCTATTTGGTAACAAGGTGTACTCCACACTGTGGTATAAAAAAGGTATGGTGAAGCGTACCTTTTACTAAAGCTCATGCAAGTTCCTTGGTTCATAAAAACAATGTTAGATGTGTGTCTTCTAGCCTAACCTATAGTTTACCCACATCTATTTCTTTTTTATAATTTTTAAATTAACTTATTTATTCATTCATTCATACTGCATCTCAATTGTTATCCCATCCCTTCTATCCTCCCATTCCTCCCTCCCTCCCACTTTCACCCTATTCCCCTCTCCTATGACTGTGACTGAGGGGGACCTCCTCCCCCTGTATATGCTCATAGGGTATCAAGTCTCTTCTTGGTAGCCTGCTATCCTTCCCCTGAGTGCCACCGGGCCTCCCTATCAAGGGGACGTGGTCAAAAATGGGGCACCAGAGTTCGTGTGAAAGTCAGTCCCCGCTCTTCACTCATCTGTAAAGAATGACCTGTCCCTTGGCTAGATCTGAGTTAGGGGTTCAATCACATATCTGTTTCTTGACCATTTAATCAAAACCAAACAAAAAACAATGAAAAGGGGTGAGAGAGAGAGAGAGAGAGAGAGAGAGAGAGAGAGAGAGAGAGGAGAGAGAGAGAGAGAGAGCTGAAAACCTTCATTTCCAATGGTTTGTACATTTTGATGGTTTTCATTTTATGTGGCTTCTGCACTTCACATCAGTGTTTGCAGGTAATGGTTTTTTTTTTTAATAGATCACCTGCTACAAAAAGTTTTCTCAAGAAATCACAAAAGATTTTTCTTTTTATCCTTGCCTTTCCTTTTTTTCTCTTCTTTTCTTTCTTTCCTTTTTCTTTCTTTCTTTTCTTTTCTTTCTTTCTTTCTCTTGTCAACTTTTTGCCACATTCAAGTCAGTTTAAGCGCCAGCAAAAAGGCGGTAATTAGGACACCACAGTTGCTGTGGACGATGTGACACTGGTAGAATTTGTGCTAGAGCTTATGTTAACTTCCCTCCCTGTTGTGTTTGATTCGTTGGTGAGCACTTGGCATGAGCTGGCTCTGAGAATTGCTTCTGCTGTGCTGCAGTGTGGCCTTGGCCCTGGTTCTGGTGTGTAGGTAAAGGTAAGGCTGGTAGAATAAATTATTCCATCATTACGGACCCAAGTTACTGGAACCTGGACTGGCTGCCTGACCTATCTCCAATCTTCTTGGAAGGCAGAAATGTCTGGGACCACACAGAGCATGCTCTGTCCACATCTGTACATTGTTTTGGCTTCCACATCCCCAAACCACACTCGTAAATTTGGAGTAAAGTTCTTTCCTGTGAGTTCAAGCATTGTTACATCCCGACACCATTCAAGTGAAGGGTTTTATTAAAGTCACGGGAGTGCCTGGGGCAAGGACAGAGCCCGTTCCCTCATAGAATATATACTCTGCCTTATCTGTGCTAATGATTGTCCATGAAGCTCTATCATTTATCATTTCTTTATTTGGTTCTTTCAGACATGGAGTGGCTGGAAATTGCATTATTCTTTCTCGAGAAAGGCACAAGTACATTCTTTCTGTACCCTTAAGGTAAAATGCACATTTATGGAGTTGTGATATGGGGTCATCTGCATCCAGCAATGCTGTCTGGTTATCAACTTTCATAATTATCAATCTTGGGAGTGCCCTACCAGTAACTGAGCACACAAGTCTTACAGTTTGTGCATAATGGATGTAACCCTCTCTAACTGTGAATGCCTCTCCTTCTCGTTCATCATCATCCAAGAGAGGAATATGAGATGCTCCCCACTGTTGTGACCTGGCATGAAAATTTCCTCCTTCTACATGCAGGTATCTGGTACTAACTGTCTGTGATCAAAGTCAATTGAACAAAGTCCCCTTTGTTCCTGTGGCATTTTTCAATAAGTGCATCATTTTGGGAGGCTTGGAGATGACTTTGATCCATTTGCTGAGTAATAAGCCAATGTCATCACTGTTGCCACAGAACATCTTTACTGACAATATGAAGTGTTTTCTGTTGTCTGAATCAGAGATGTACAATGTTTTGGCTGTGCAGCAGTTCTTCCCTTCCAAATTTAGCTGTTGCATTTCTTGGTCACTATTCAATAAATGCACAGGGTTGAGATTCTTGTTCAGAACAACTGTCTCGTTCCATTTGTTCTTTTTTTTTTTCTTCCAACCACTGCCCATAAGATACACACAAGGAGGAAGACCAAAACAATCGTTTTGTTGTTGTTGTTATTGTTGTTATTGTTTTTGTTGTTTTAATTTTTGAATTTTTTATTTTAATTTTATTAATTTATTCAGATTACAACTAAATTGTTATCCCATCACTTGTTTCCTCCCACTCCTCCCTCACTCCTCTTTCACCCTATTCCCCTCCCCTAAGTTTATGACTGAGGGGGACCTTCTCCTCCATTATACCAAAATAATTTTTAATTACTAAAGAAATGACACACACACGCGAGAGAGAGAGAGAGAGAGAGAGAGAGAGAGAGAGAGAGAGAGAGAGAGAATCTATGTAATCTGTACTTGAGTGTTTGGATGAATAAAAGTCTTCACACATGCATGGTAAAAATCATGAAAATCTATACAAACACAACTCCTAAGTAAAGATAATTTACTTTTAATCTCTAAGATATGAAAATCTATACAAACACAACTTCTAGGTAAAGATAATTTACTTTTAATCTCTAAGATAGAAACATTTTACAGCTCAGTAGACCTGAGAATTTTTTCTCCATCTTTTCAACATGTGGGGATTGAGCAATGTCTAAGTTGGGCCACAACACAGATAAATGGAATCATCAAAGCTAGAATAAAGGTTGATTGCTCTAGACTTACCCTAAACATTCACGTCCCAAAATAACTAAAAAGATGAAAGTAACTACCAACCAAGAAAGATATAAAATGCTCAGATTCTGGCACTCCAGAAAACAAATAAAGAACATATTGCCTTTAGGAAGAAAGAAAGAAAGACAAATGAGGTAGCACGGGGTTAGGACAAGGCCGACACTACAGCTAAGTGAGCAAAGTAAACATGGGGCTACAAACGGTCCCCACTCTCATTTCAAATAAACAAACAGGAGGCCATACTAGTCCACGGGTCTTCTGTAGGGGGAGGAAAAGTTAACTTCAAAAGAGGCATCTTTTCCTGGTGAAACCTGAAAGTCACCTGTGAGGAAATACAGCCAAGGGTAATTGAACCCCAGGAGGTGGGGAAATACATAATAGAACTGACAATGATCCATCAAGTAGCTGGAGTAAAACAATAGTTTTTTATTTCCATAAGATTTCTTTGCAATTTTTGCGTGAAGAATGAGCACTGTTTGACCTCCTCGTTCTTTTGAATAATCTCACATAGCTTCCTTAGTGAGTCGTTTAGCTGGAGGCCAGTCACCAAACTTCCGTGTCACAGCAGGCGCCATCTTCCACAAACTCTCGCCAAAATTCTAACCCTCGCCAGATTCCTCCCCCACACCCCAGCCCCACACCCGGCTGCCTTTCTCTGCTCCTCTCCCCTGCTCCTTCCCTTTTCCTCCCTGATCTCTGCCACCCACCTCCCCCACACCCGACTCCACCCCCCATTTCATGCCCCAGACACTTCAGGCTGCCAGTGGACTAGGGGGATCCTGTTCACTTTCTTCCCTGGAAACCTACAATTTTAAGGATTGTGATCACGATATTTTACCCAGATTTTTTGTAGATTGACAATCAAAGTATGTACTTAATATTTACTGTGAACAACTATGTTTTTATTCACTGGTTGATTTGTAGAAGTATGGAAAGCTATTTTTTAAGTTAAATTTCTGATTCTTTACCTGCACTTTTATTACCTTCGTTCATCAATAGGTCTAAATGAAAAGCATATTCATACGTATTCCAATTATATGGATGTATTTATTCAAGGTAATTTGCTTATTATTTGTTTCCTTCATCTTTAAAGTTCTGAGTACTAATCCCAAGGCATCTAGAAGATGACTCCTTAGCCACTTAACTGTACAGCAAATTTCCATTCATTACTATGTTCTCTCTGCACACAAGCTACACTAATCTGCTCTGTGTTGTTCTAGGTTAACATTGATGAGCATTATTTTCTGTCTAGTGTTTCTCAGAATTTCTCTAGCTCTTTTGGGATCTGAGCTTATCTCTGTCTTTATTTTTTTACCTTATGGATTCCAGTTTTTAGCTATTTTCCTTGCCAATTCTAATCACCATCTCCAATTTTATGCTCACTTTTGTTCTGAGACCCTTTCTCTTTTTTCAACATCTGGTTCACTGTGTGTGTGTGTGTGTGTGTGTGTGTGTGTGTGTGTGTGTGTGTGTGTGTAGGGTGTTTCTATGTTTGTTTATTTGACCTCAATTATTGGTAGAATGGATACTTCACCAAGGGCCACAAAGAAGATTGAACCTACATCCTCCAAGTACCGTATATTAACTTTAACAAGGACAAATTATGCATAAATCTCAACAAAAAGGAGGAAACAGACTAGCTACACTTACTGGTATAAAACTGAAAAGAAACCTAGGGATCCCTGAGTGATCAGCCAAAGACACGGCAAGCTCAACACTGTAACTCAATTTAGACATGTGATTTGTCCAGTTCTCCTAAAAGGAAAATGAGAATCGTAGTAAAATGAAAACTAAACTTCTGAACTGTTCAGGTTTCTTCTCAAGTACAGAAAGGATACCATCTGCTGATCCATATGTTCCATCACCATGTCTCTCCTTGAACCTTATACCCAAGTATGACATCTTTATATTTCCTTTGTATATGCACTGTTTATGTTAAATGCTCTGTACTTGAACCTCCTTTTTCAATGTCTTTCTTGATAAAAAAAAATTCATCAGAGCTTTCATTTTCATAAATCCTCTTGTCATCATTCTTATCACCTCCCAGGACTTCCATGCTCTACAGCACATGGTCTGTCTCTTAACCATAGTGAAGGACAAATGTGGACACTCTGACCTGTGATCTTGATGTCCAGGGAAGTACTTGGGTCTGGCCATGCATATGGATTGATGATTGAAATAACTATAACATCTGTAGGAGTCAACATGTGAAGCAATCTCAGGAGCCATGGAGATGTCGGCCTAAAAGCCCCCAACGTAAGATTTATCCACAAGGTACAGACGGTCGGTCTTAATTTACCCCCTCCATCTGCATAAAAAGAATGAAAGCCTTAAATACTATATTTGAGCAGTATAGTACTGTCATTCTCCCTCTTGAATTCATAAGGAGCTAGTAGGGCCAAGAGGGAGGACTTTCTGTAGACTCCTGGAAAGTAGATCGTTATGGGCTGAGCTGTACTTCCTCACCCAGCTCAGTGTGACCTAGAAAAACAGGGGAATCCCTTCCTCCATTTGTTCTCCTTAGTAGCTTAGTGTCTCCATGTAACTCTCAGTGTCTGTAGCCCCTTTAAGCCCAATACTGTGTCTATGCTTCATTGCTGTGGTACAGAAAGGACCCGTTGCATCATTGACTTTGGTGTCTAACAAGGAACAGTGGCAAGAACAAATCATTGGCCTATGAAAATCACATTAGGTACTTTATTAAGACAGCTCCCCTATTAGCTCAGCCATGAAGCATCAGTCCTCAACTCTTACATAATATTGTACTTCAAAATGTTCACACTGGAGACCAATCACTCTGTTTATCATGTTTGGGGCATAAGCTACATCTCAACATTAGATCACATGACATAATTATGTACAGGCCACAGTTAAGAATGTGGTTATCCAGTAGAGTGGAGAGTGGGATATGACTTTCTCACGTACTCTGGTGCCTCACCTTTGACCATGTCCCCTGGAGGGGGAGACCTGATGGCACTCAGGGGAAGGACAGCAGGTTACCAAGAAGAGACTTGATACCCTATGAACATATAGAGGGGGAGGTAATCCCCCTCAGGAACAGTCATAGGGGAGGGGAGTAAGGGGAAAATGGGAGGGAGGGAAGAATGGGAGGATACAAGGGAGGGGATAGCCATTGAGATGTAACAAGAATAAATTAATAATAATAAAAAAAAAAGAAAAAAAAAAGAATGTGGTTATCCATTGGAGGCTGCTTGCCCTGCCTGCCATAGTACACAATTTCATGTACTGAATTCTCTATGATACAAAACATTTAGGGTGTTTTCCTTGGGTTTCACTAAAAATGTGCTGGCTAGATAGAGGATGGGAAATGTTGGGTCACTGAGCATCTTTCAGGATAGATGCTCCCTCCCCTGGCACTATGTTCAGTGATAATGATTCAAAAAGGTACTTAGGGTGAAAACATAGACATCTGTAGGTCTCCCCTCTGCGTGCTGTGGTCACTAAGCCTACAGAAGGGACATCCTTGAAAAGACTAAACATTTCAAACACAAGCTGGGGCTAACACTGGAGAGTCACGTGCTCTCAAACAACAACAAAAAAAAAAAAAAAACAAGGAAACTGGCAAACTGGGTGGGTGGAAGGGAGTGTGCAGGGGGAAGTCCCAGCCTAAGGAAGAAAAACCTATAGTTTTTTTCCCCCTTCCTTTCTACTTGTATTTAAAACATCTTCTGTCCTGGCTTGTAAAGACCTGTACCAGCTTTAATGAATTTGTTTTGTCAACATTAAAGGATCCCATACATACCCGAGAAGAGGAAATGTCAACTGAGAAATTGTGTACGTCAGATTGGCCTGTAGAAATTTCTGTGGGGCATTTTTTTTTAATTCTTGATTGCGTTAATCTTTCCACTCTCCTCTTCCATATTTATCTCTGAGTCTTGAGAAGATGGGGCTGTGATGCAAATAAGCCATGCACAGCTGAACATTCTTCAGCCTCTTATTCTCTGAAACTTGGACAGCTGTGGATCTCTGAATAAACAAGCTTCTCTGATGACGGTTTAGAGATGCATTATTCCATGTGTACAGCTGAGTAGTGTTCCATTGTGTGAATTTACTGCACTTTCTTTATCAAATCCGCAGTTGAGGGACATCTAGGTTGTTTCCAGTTTCTGCCTATTATGAATAAAGCTGCTATGAATATAGATGAGCAAATGTCCTTGCAGTATGTTGGAGCATCTTTTGGGTACATTCCCAGAAGTGATGTAGCTGAGTCATAAGCTATTTCCAATAGCTTGATTCCAATAGCAATAGATTGATTTGCAAAGTATTTGTACAAGTTTGCGCTCTCACCAGAGGTAAAGTAGTGTTCCCCCTTCTCCACGTCTTTGCCAGCATTCCCTGTCACCAGAGTTTTCATGTTCTGCGATTCTGAAAGGTGTGAAGTGTCGTTTTGATTTTCATGTCACTGATGACTAATGATGTTAAGCACTTATTTAAGTGCCTCTACAAATAGCCAGATCGATATGAATGTGACATTTATATAACTCATGATTGTCTCATGGTTCTCCCTGCTGTACGGAGTTTGTTTTATACGCGTGTAATAAAAAAAATAAATATATATGTTCAAGATAAAGAACCACGCGTGGACTGGGCCTAGGTCCTCTACATTGATGTAGCTGATGGGCAGCTCAAGCTTCATGTGGGTCCACTAGTAAGAGGGGTGTGGCCTGTCTCTGTCATAGGCTATGCCATCTGCTTTTCAGACACTCCCCCCTGATGGGACTGCCTTGCCAGGCCACGGGTGAAGAGAACAAACTCAGTCCTGATGTGACTTGATGAGGGGGTGGGTGGGTAAGGGGGGGGCTCCCCTTTTTGAGGAACAGGGGATAAGGAGAGTGGGACTGGGAGGAGAGGAGGAAGGAGGCGATGACCGTGATGTAAAGTGATTAAATTAATAAGTTAATAAAAAATTGAACTTAAAAAAAAAGAAAGTCCTACGCTGTGAATTTCTGTTTTCCGAACCCCATTTTTTTTTAACTGTATTATTTTGTTTGGTGGTGTTTAATGTTGAATTCTTTACATGTTTTGGGTATTTAGTGTGTTACGTCCCTGTTTTCATTTCTGGTTTTGTTAATTTGGATACTGTCCCTCTGCCTTTTAGTAAGTTTGGCATGGGGTTTGTCTGTCTTGCTGCTTTTTCAAAGAACGGGTTCTTGGTTCCGCTCGTTCTTTTACCGTTCTCTTTGTTTCTAAGTTATTGATTTCGGCCTGCCACACAGATGTAGCTGATGGGCAGCTCAGGTTATCATGTGAGACCTTTAGTAAGGGTATCAGGGGCTGTGCTTGACATGGGTTCTGTGACCTGCTTTTTTTTGTCACTTTCCTATGAAAGGACTGCTTTGCCGGGCCAAAAAGGGAAATGACAAGCTCAGTCCTGATGTGACTTGATGAGCTGAGGTGGGTCCGTAGGTAAGGTTCATCTTCTCTGAGGGACATTGGAAGGGGAATGAGGGGAAAGGGAAGGAGTGTAGGGACTGGGTAGAAAGGAGGAACAAGTACGATCAGAATGTAAAGTGAATAAATAAATTAATAACAAAAAGAATGAAAGAAAGTTTTCCTGTGTGTAGCTGTCTGGGATGATATCTGTCACTGCTTAGGGTCTGTAAAAAAGTCTATCCAGGCCCTTCTGGCATTTAGAGTCTCTTTTGAGAAGTCGAGTGTGGTTCTATTAACTTATCTTTATATGTTACTTGGCCTTTTTCCCTTACATCTTTTAATATTTTTTCTTTGCTCTGTACATTTAGTTCTTTGCTTATTACTTGGAAGGAGGATTTTCTTTTCTGATATAATCCATTTTGTGTTCTGTAGGCCTCTTGTAGGTCTACAGGCATTTCTCTTTCTTTAGGTTGGGAAATTTTTCTCCTATGATTTTGTTGAAAATATTTTCTGAGCCTGGGAGCTGGGGATCTTCTCTTTCTTTTATTCCTATTATTCTTAAGTTTTGTCTTTTTGTGGTGTCCTTGATTTCCTGGATATTTTGTGTCAGGAATTTTTCATATTTGACATTTTCTTTGACATATGTATCAAAATATTCTATCATATCTTCTACATCTGAGATTCCTTCCTCCATCTCTTATATTCTGTTTGTGATGTTTACCTCTGTAGTTCCTGTTTTCTTTCCTAAATTTTCTTTTTTTTTAATTTTTTATTGAAAAATAAAATCATTCGTATTACATTTCAATTGCTATCCCATCCTGTGCATCCTCCCATTCCTCCCTCCCTCCCACTTTCACCCCATCCCCCTTCCCTATGACTGTGATCTATGTGGATCTCCTCCCCTTGAATATGATGCTAGGGTATCAAGTTTCTTCTTGGTAGTCTGCTATCCTTCTTCCGAGTGCCATCGGGCCTCCCCATCAAGGGGACATGGCCAAATAAGGGGCACCACAGTTCATGTGAAAGTCAGTCCCCAGTCTCCACTTAACTGTGGAGAATAGTCTGTCCCTTGGCTAGGTCTGGATAGGGGTTGATGATGACTGCACATATTGTCCTTGGCTGGTGCCATGGGTCACACAGAACCCCTGGGCCCAGATCTGCCCATCATAGTGTTCTTCCTGTAGGTTTCTAAGACCCTCTGGATCCATTCATCTCAAAGATTTTCTCAGATTGTGTTGATTCTATTCCCATTCTCAGGTCTTGAATTGTTTTATTCATTTCCTTCACCTATTTACTTGTTTTTCCTGTATTTCTTTAAGTGATTTATTCATTTTCTCTTTAAGGGTCTCTATATGATTGATTATATTTTCTGTATATCTTTGAAGGATTAATCCGTGTCCTCCTTAATGCCTCTATCACCTTCATAAGCATAGACTTAAAGTCATTTCCTTGTGTTTCAGTTGTGTTGAAATACCCAGAGCTGCTTGCTATCGGATAACTGGGTTCTGGATGTGCCATATTGTCCTGGTTTTGTTGATTGTGTGCTAATGCAGGCCGTTAGCCATCTGCTTGTCTCTGCCATTGGCTGGTTGTTCCTGGTGCCCTCTGGATTTCTCGAGGGTATGGAAAGAGTCCTAGACAGGAGGCTTGGGTGTTCCTGGAGCATTACCTCCTTGGGATTGTATGTGTGGTAGTGGACTGGCTGCTGGATTTTAGGAATGAGTCCACCATTCTGTTGGAGGTTGGTCTGATGTATTTTGATGCTATTTATTGCTTGCTTTCTCTCTGCCCCACCTTGTACCCTGCCTAAGAGCCTAATCTGTTTGACCAATAAAAGGCCATCACACTGGGCAGGGCAAATGGGATAGGTGTGGCAAAGGTCCTCAGGCTTTGGCAGACAGAAAGAATCTTGGTAGAAGAAGAGACTAGAGGAAAGAAGGTTGCATCATGGGTGGAGGAGAAACACATGGCTGGCTTGGATGGATATTTGTCCCAGATGGTGATAATTAGCAAAGTATTTGGGATTATGGAATAGAAATTATTAGAAGAAGATGGCATGGGATTGGAGTAGGTATCCTATACTAGCCCCACTATGGGAAGCAGTTGAGATGATTAATATCTGCCCTGCCCCAGGTTAACTAAGGCTATTTTAAAATATAACAGGTGTCTGTGTCTTGATTGATTCCTAGTGGTTTAGAAAACGCTGTCGTAATAATAATTGTAGGCCTGATAATAAACATTATTAGGCCATACTGATAATTTAACCACAACACCATTCTCCTCAGGTAACTGTGTCCCAGGTAGACACACAGGCAGGAGATTGGAGTTGGGGTGTCTAGTTTTTATGATCATGAGGACCAATGAGTTTCTGTGGGAACCTAGGTATCCTCCTCTTAATAGGGGGAACTCCTTGAATCAGAAGCCTCATCACTTGTTCACTTGCTCCATGGTCTCTGAGATCAAGCTGCCATCATGGAAAGGGATCCTGTAAGTTTCTGAGTTCTGGCCAGTATCTTCAGGGGAGATGGGTAGAGCTATGGACTGAAAGCTGGACCTTTTCCCTAGATACTGGGAGTCAAGTGGCCAGAGGTTGGGACCTTGGCCCTGGAACCCAAGAGCTCTCCTTGGGAAGGTGGGAACTGCCAAGTGGCCCAAGACTAGGACAACTTATTCCTGGCACCTGTGGGCTCTCCTGTCACCTGATAAACACAAACTCTGGCATTTTGGAGTCTATAGCACAGCTTCTCACTCACTTCTATTCAGAAACGAGCACTGGGCATTGCCATCATCAAGCCTTTTTCTACAGACCCAAATGCACTGATATTCTACTGGGAATGTTCTGATGGAATGAAAATTTGGACTGTCCAGTTTACAAACACCCAGATAGATCCCATTTAGTGGTATATTCTTATCTACAACCACGCTGAGCCTACAGTGGTCCATTTATGTCACAGAACAGAAATTCAATATACACATGAGAATGACTTTATAACCTCATCCCCAGCAACATTGAGTCACCCGTCAAATACTGCTTTTTCTTTTCTGAGCTACCTCTTCTTGTTTCTCCCAATGGTCCTCGTGTCCACAATGCCTGGGATGTTAAGGTTGTCACTAGGATGTGATGCTTTCCTTCACTGAGTCTCTGTATAGTAGTTTATTTCCTTTCTCTCTCATCTCCCTCAACCCTAGACCCATTTCTCAAAAGGTGGACCTTCATTTCACTTTGTTGCAGAGGTATAGATGCTGGAGACCTATGACAGAGTAGGATCCTGGGAGGATACGGGGTGACTCTAGCTGAGATTTGTAGTAGCAGAGGTCATGGAGAGTGAAGAGGCCTTTCTCTAATTAAATAGGACTCCTAGCGAAGGATGGGGCACACCAAACACCCCACAAAATATTCGACCAAAAATTTACCTTTCCTAAAGATGTGCAGGGAAAAAGATGGAGCAGAGATTTAGGGGATGTTCAACCAGATCTTGGCCCAGTCTGAGGCCCACACCATGGGAGAAAGCCAACCCCTAACACTATTGATACTTTGCTTTGCTTATAGATGCGAGCCTAGCATAGCTGTCCTCTGAGAGGCTCCATGAAGCAGAGGATTGAAATAAGTGCCGAGACTCACAGCCAAACATTGAGAGGATGATAGGGAGTCTTAAAAAAGAATGGCGGGCAGTGAATAGAAGGACCTGTGGCTCCACAGGTTCTGGCTGTCCATATGGCTGCCTCTGCTAAGAGTAACTATGCCACCTGAGCACCTCTGCCCACATGACTTTGGAAGAACCCACGGGATCTCATTGAAAAGTAATAGATGAATACAGACTTGGAAAGGAGACGAATGTTGTGAATCAGGCTGACATCACTGAACAATTTGAAGAAAAAAAAAAGCCATGGTAGAGAAGCAGATACTCAGATAACATAAACGTTGGCTGCAAAATATAGTAACACTTGGCATACATAAACTCTTTTTTTTAAAGTTTGGTTATTATTATGTATGCAGTGCTCTGTCTGCATGTACACCAGGAGGCCAGAAGAGGGCACCAGATCACATTGTAGATGGTTGTGAGCCACCATGTGGTTGCTGGGAATTGAACTCAAGACCTCTGGAAGAGCAGTCAGTGCTCGTAACCACTGAGCCATCTCTCCAGCCCAGGACACATAAACTCTTTGGAGCTGGGTACCTACCTCTGATCCTCAACTGGCTCGCAGCAAACGAAGCACAACCTGACATAGTCAGGAAAGCCAGACATCATGCATCTAGGGACCCTCAGCCCTGCCTTCTTTTGTGACCCACTAGAACCATGATCCCTTGTTTTCCCACAGCAATGAAGACAGCTGTGCTTCATAGAGAACAAAACAAAAGACTGTGGCCTAATAAATAACAGATGCTAAGACTCACAGTCAAACACTGGGAGTAGGACACAGAGTCTTGTGGTAGAGTGGGGTAAAGAACAGAAGATCCAAAGACCAACAGAGCCAACTAACCTGGGCCCAGGGAGGCTTTCGGAGACTGATGCACCAACCAAGTACCATGCATGAACTGGACCTAGGCCCTGTACAAATACATAGATTATGGGTAACTTTGCCTTCATGTTACCCATGAAAGGGGAGAGGAGGCTATCTTTGATGTGGATTCTGTTGCCTGTTTTTTCAATCACGTCCCCCCTAGTGGGGCTGCCTCTCCAGGACACAGAGGGAAAAGATGAACTTAGTCCTGACGTGACTTGAGTGCTGGTGTGGGCTCCTCTTCGCTGAGCAGTAGAGGAAGGCAGATAGAGGGAAGATGGAGGGAGTGTGGGACTAGAAGGAGAGTAGGGAGAGCCTATGATCAGGATGTAAAAATGAATAAATTAAAATAAGTAAATGGAAAAAAACAAAGTTGAACTTAGCAAATTAACAGGGAAAAAAGGAACTCAAGAGAAGGCAGACGAATCAGAGAGACTCCCATTCACACACTCAGGCATCCCATAAAAACACTAAACTGAAAGCCATAATATATACACAGAGGACCTGGTGTGGACCCGTGCAGGCCTTGTACTTGCCCATTCAGTCTCTGTAAGTTCATATGAATATTTTCCTTTTTTTTAATTAATATTTTTAAATCTATGTTTGATTTAATTAATATTCTTAATTTTATGTTTCACTTCTGTGAAAATACGTTTGGAACTGGTCTACCTCACCAATACCTCTCCCCAGCCACCCTCAGGTCCTACCATTGTAAGATTTTTATCACTCCTACTTCATGTCTTTTAAGGTGACTTTGTCTCTTTTTGTGATAGGTTCTCTCTTTGTGGCCCTAGCTGGTCTGGAACATTGCTATGTTGACCAGGCTGCCCTAGAACTCACAAAAGTCTGTCTCCTAAGTACCAGGGTTGAAGAAGTGTGTGCCACAATGCTCAGCAATGTTCCCTTTTTATATCATTGCTGTTGTGGTGGATAATAGCTCTGTAAGTCTAAACAGTGCTGATCATATGTGCACGGGTATGGGGATCTTTGAACCTGACTCTGTGTGGGGGCAAAGATACTGACAAATAGCATCTCACAGTATTCTCTTACTCCATATGCATCCATACATTTGTGTGCACATGTACGTTGGGGTGTGCATATTTTCATGTGTGGGTCTGCCTGTGTGATTTTGTGTGTAAGTGTGTGTAGGTAGAACAGTTCAACTCACTCTCAGTTGCCACTTCCTTTTGACTCCTCCTACCTCTTCCATTCCAGATCAACACACTTCCATCAAGAAACACTGACCCAAAGTACAATCATCAGGGAACACGTTGAGATCACCCAGTGGAGGTGTCAACTGTGCTGACTATTTGTGCTGATGCTACAGACAAACAGAATATCAAGTTCTGATGATTCACACATGAGTATGGTCAATTAAACATATATTGAAAGGAAAGAGGAATCATAATCACCTATCTGTATCTCTCATTTCTCCATTTATTTCTGAACAGCAACAAAAGCAAAGTTTGGGTCCTTACAAGCGGTGTGTCCAACACCCACAAACACTGTAGATGCTCCATCTTCAAAAACACCCATGATGCACCCCATGAGGCCTGACACAAAGAAGGGACTTGGCTTTCAGCTGCGTGAGTACAGCCCAGTCAGAATCAGCAAGGGAATCCAGGGAAGCCTTTGGTGTTCACTGGGTTCATTACACAACTGGAGATGTAGAGGCAGCTGGACAATTACAACATGGACTGTAGAAGGATCTGTAGAAACAGCTATTGTGCTATAACTGTGCCTTAGGAACAACTGGGTGATTGCAACTGAGCTCTGAAGGTTACTGCAATATACTCTTTCCAAGGACGGATACTATCGTCTATACAATACAACCCCTAGATGGGGAACAGGGACCTCCAAACTCCAGTCTCCCCCTCCAGCAGAACTGGCTAGCTAGCTTTCCACATGAGGGCAATCCAAAGAGGAGCCATTAAATTTCTGTTTCAGGGTTTTTTCAGTAGTGAGTGTGTGTGTGTGTCTCCAGGTGTGCCCGGGCTCAGCGTCTGATGATGTCTGCATATATGCTGGATTTGACCATGCTATCTGTGCCCTGTGGCGCCACAGCTCCACCCATCCTCTGTGTGCGGGAGTGGTGATCCAGCTGGGCATATGTCACCTCCTGAAGGTCTCCCGCAACTTGGGTCTGAGAGAAAGAAGACCAGACGACCAGAAAGAGTTAGGACAGGTGTAGAATAGGAAGCTACCTGCTCTATGAACTGTAGTCATGTTATCCTGAAGTTCCCTCCCAGGAGTGTCTGGGTTGGATCATATGACCCAAAGACATATCAGAAATAACTTCTGCCCTTTCATTTCTTAGATGCTCTCTCTGAGGGAGGCCATATGCTGTGGAGAGCCCTCCTGCCTGTAGCCGTGAGAATGTGTTACTCTGGACATGAATCTTCTATCCACTAGGCATTATATATGACAACAGCTGTAGTCAGTATTTTTGTTAACTCGTCCCCTCCTGGGTTCCTTACCTGAGAGACTGAAACCATGTTATTAAGCTGCTAAGTTTGGGCACATTTTGTTAGTGAACACTAGATGATGCACATAAAACCCTACCAAGGATTCTGTTCTTCTGTCCTCAGGAAGCCTGTTATCTGTGAGTATGTCTATAGAAAAGAAGACATTGGATAATTTCACTTTAATAGACAGTAGAAAAGAATATTACCACATTATATTCTACCACCACCCTTAGAATTTCCCTAGAGGGTTTCCTTCCCAATTGCTTCTCAGTGGGCTGGGTAACCTCTTCCTTGCTCCTCACATCCCTTACCTGGTGTCCTCTCCAGGTCATTAGTAGCTAGGCTGAGCCTGAGCAGAAATGATAGATGAACATTAGAGACTGGCTGGAGGCAAAGGATTGGACAAGAGTATGGAAGTCATTCCAGGGGTCTCACCGTTGTTGTGGTCTCTGCTGCTTGATCTTGCTGTCTGGGAGCCCTGGAAATAGTCAGTTGTTCACATTTAAGAGGAAGGTCTTTTTTCCCAGCACTCCCAACAGTCCACCAAAGCCAACTCTCACCACCAATACCTACTCTGCTTTTTCTGGTGTTGCCTATAGAAGCTGAAGAGGAGGAAGAGGCAAAATAGGAAAACCACAAAGACTATAATGCAAATATACATGCTGTCAGTCTTCGGCCCAGGTGTATTATCTAGGAAAGATGGTAACCAGGTTATCAGCAGCATGCATTTATTGAGCACCTACTTCATATCACACACATGTACTGGGTGTTGTTCATGAGCATGTGACTATATAAAACTTCACATAGCCCATAGTCTTGAAACATGAACTCAGTACCCCTATATTACCAGTTTAGTAGCGCCTACCTTTTTTTGTACTCAGGGACACAATAACCACCTGCAAGGTCCTTTCGAAGGACTCACCAGTCATATGTGGCTAATGACATTCATGGTTCCCATAGCTAAGGGCACTAACTTTTTGAGTGAAACCATGTAAGATTGCATTGGCAATAACACTCTGTAGAGCTTTGCAGACAGGCTCACAACCACCAGGAAAAGAAGCATAACTCTCTCAACAAACCCACTTTGGTGTCTCACCGAGGTCAAGAAATCTCATCCTGTATGTTCCTCAGGGTAACCTGTGGCAGGAAGATGCTCAGTTCCGATGTTATCTTGTTGCCTGATACCCTGCAGGCAGCGTCTAGTGCTCATCCAATCCTCTACTTTAACACGCACCCTCCTCCACCCATGCACTCACTGTACTACCTCACAGGTGGACCACATAAGATAGATCCCATCTGTCCTCATTTTGTTCAACATCACAGGGCCACCCGGACTGACTGCCTTTCACAGGTTACACTCTTCCCGTGTCAATTTCCTCTCGGGGATTCTTCATTGTCAGGCACATACATTGGGCTATCTCAGAGCCTACACTGACAAGGTTCTAGTCTAACTGGCTAATTGGCTAGCCTACTCTAACTACCCTAATTGGCTCCATCACACAATATGTATAGTGAGGCTCGGCCACAAGAGGTCAACACAGAATTATGCATCCTATGGTCTAGAGTGTAGCTGCAGGGACTGCAGCTGCTTCTTCGCAGAGTCTTCAGAATGTGGTATCTTTGACCAAAAAAAAAGGTTAAATTTCTCCATATTTAAACTAGTAGGTTCTCTGGGCATGGTAGTACACTCGTTTAATCCCAGAACTCAGGAAGCAAAGGAAAGAGACTCTCTCTAAGTTCAATGTCAGCCTTCTATGTATTGGGTTCTGGGGCAGTCAGTGATACACAAAGGGACCTGGTCCTAAAAACAAAACGAAGAAACAAAATAACAACCAAAAAAATAGTATGAATGATACCTTGACATCTGGTTCTGAAGCTAATCAGTAGGATGGTTGTCACATCAACCTAATATATAACCTCTTAATAAACTACTACACCAGCAAAGAAAAAGGATGAAGGATTGAGAGCTTATGAGAGGAGCTTTGTAGACCTCTTCTCCATCCTAAGTATTGATCCAAAATGGAGACCTTGCCTGTCACTCAACTCCAGACCAACCACAAGAGATGCCTGAAAGGATAGGACAGGGAAAATATGAAATCTGACAGAGCTCCTCCTCAATTCCACCTGTGGTGGGTGGGGAATGGACTTTCCTTTGATTCCTCCCTCACTTGTTCTGCTTGGCCTCACAGAATCTGCACTGAGCAACTCCTTTTAAGACCTGGGAAGACATGGAAGTGGAATAGAAGTTCTTCCTAGGTCATCACTCCAGGACACAGAGACAATTTCAGGCCTAGACTAGTCCAGGTCTGCCCACCAGCCATCCTTGGACCATACTACCTACCTAGTAAGATGGAACCACACTAGAGGAGATTTGTTCCTGCAGCCAAAGCAGGCTCTGACTCAGTGGAAAGAAGATAATCCACCATGTGCACTGAAAAGACATACATCACCTTGAGAGGAGTCTATCTTCAACTGCTGGTGGGGCTCAGTTGCTACCCACTTAAGCAGTGAAAGTTCTGTTACCTATCCCTCAGACTGCAGATGTATCTGTGTCATTTATAGTGTCCGGTAAGACCAAAGCTCCGGGGAATCTGTGGTGTTAGAACAAGGAGGGGCAGCTGGTGCTGAGCAAGGTGGGAGACAGATCCTTGAGGTTAAGAAAAAGCAAAGGATGTTGAGGACTGCAATAACAGCTATGGGTCAGAGTCCAGAGTACTGAGAACAAACCTGAGGTCTTTGTTGGACCTGGGGCAGGACCGGGGGTGATATTTTCACTGGTCACCTTTAGCTCCACACTCTCACTGCGATCAGACCAGATGCGCCCGTTCATATAGATACAGTTATATCGTCCAGAAATAGATGCATTCACTGGGCCGAGGAAGAATCTATTCTCTTTCTTAGAAGATGAATCAATCTTATTATCCATGAAGTTTTGACCATCTTTCTCCAGGCGGACACCCTCATATTCACCGACGATTGAGCACACAAAGGTTACAAGACTCCCTTGAGGGATCACAAGACCTGGCTCAGCCTTGATGGTGGGAACAGACTGAGCTCCTAGGAGAGAGCAGAGCAGGAGTCTCAGTGTACATAGTAAGGACACTGCCATAGCACAAAACCTAATTAGGTGCGCCATTCAATAATATTACCAAATTTAGAGTTCTCTAGACATAATCAAATGCCATCATTATAACATCCCCACTTTTGTGTGCATTTGAATACTCCTCACTAATAAGTATCCTAAACCTAAGCACATGTTGTTTCTGGAGAAGATCCATCCAAGGAAATCTCAGAGCGACCTAGTCTGAGCACATCTGGGGCAGAGTGCCCTGCCTCCCTGCTCATTTCAGGGACCTTTGCATTCTCTACCATTTTCTCCACCTATTTGCAGTCTGTTATTGGGATTTAAAAGACCATTTTCTTCTAATTGTCTGGATTTAGGAGGACTTGATAAAATCATAGGCATGTATACTTATGTCGAGAACAATTTAACATGCTCACATTTACTCTGTTCACAGTGTCTGCTTTGTGAAAGTGATGTATGTTGTGAAACTGCTGGGTCAACATAATCAATATCGATTAGCAGGTGAAGTTACACGTTTTTAAAGATAATATTAATCACTTACCACCATCATTTATCAATTTCCAAGCTTACAAAAACACAGGTGCTACCAACTATGCATAGTTGACATACTAGCCTTATACATAGGTAAATGAAACTTTATACACAAAGACCAACATTCTCTAAATCTCTCTCCTTCCTTCACTCGTTCTTTCAAATATTTTGAAAACCTTCTAGGGGTGTCTTCAATGATCCCATGGTTTTATTTATACAATAAATAGGATTGCTTCCATTTGAAGGGAAAGTATGGGAGGAAAGACTGATGTTGAGAGAAAAATTATACAATAGAGTGACTAGAATAAGACTGTGATGAATGTGAGGGATGAGCATAGAAATCTCAAGAGGATGGTGAGACCAGATGACAGGGAACATGAAACTTGCACTGAGACCCAAGAAATGGGAGTAAATTTCTTATACCTAGAAGACAGGGACATGGGGGATCCAACATTGATGTGTCAGAAAAACTACACCCATGACACATCAACAATATGGCTATTTAAACATTCCCTGAACAAAGACATCATCAGTTGACATCCCAGCATGGCTGAGGAAAATCTCATGGGTCTCCATGCCTAGTCAAAGAGGTATACGCATTTAATCACTACTGAGAGAGAGATAATTAGTATTTGTCAGAAATGAGCCCCTTAATTGCTTATCCAACATCAAAGAGAGTCATCTCTAAACACACACACACACACACACACACACACACACATTAGTAACAAAAAACTAAACAGCAGGTTGCATTTGTGTATTTCTTTGAATATATGTGTCCATGGGTATGGAGGAAAAATAAAGAAAAAGAGGCCATAAATTTGAGAAGGATCACTGAATGGAAGGACATAGCAAGGTTAGAGGGAGTATAGATATGGGAAATTTATGTAATTATATTTTAATTAAAACAAATTTTTTCTTTTTTTCCTCCTTTATTAATTTATTCTTGTTACATCTCAATGGTTATCCCATCCCCTGTATCCTCCCATTCCTCCCTACCTCCCATTTTCCCCTTATTCCCCTCCCCTATGACTGTTCCTGAGGGGGATTTCCTCTTCCTGTATATGCTCATAGGGTATCAAGTCTCTTCTTGGTAACCTGCTGTCCTTCCTCTGAGTGCCACCAAGTCTCCCTCTCCAGGGGACATGGTCAAAGGTGAGGCACCAGAGTATGTGAGAAAGTCATATCCCACTCCCCACTCTACTGTGGAGAGTGTTCTGTGCATTGGCTAGATCTGGGTAGGGGTTTAAGGTTTACCGCCTGTATTGTCCTTGGCTGGTGCCTTAGTTTGAGCGGGACCCCTGGGCCCAAATCTGCCTATCATAATGTTCTACTTGTAGGCTTCTAGGACCCTCTGGATCCTTCTACTTTGCCATTCTCCCATGCTTCTCTCATCTAGAGTCCCACTAGAATGTCCTCCCATCTGTCTCAGTTTCCTGGTAAGTGTAGGCTTTCGTGGGACATGCCCCTTGGGCTAATATGCAGATATAAGTGAGTATATACCATTTGAGTCTTTCTACTTCTGGGTTAACTCACTCATTATGATCATTTCTAGCTCAATCCATTTATCCAAAAATTTCGGGAATTCCTTGTTTTTAATAGCTGAATAGTATTCCATAGTGTATATGTACTACAGTTTCTTTATCCATTCTTCTATTGAGGGACACTTAGGCTGTTTCCATGTTCTGGCTATTATGAATAAGGCTGCTATGAAAAATATAGAAGAGAGGTAGTAATGATGCCCAGTTTCTGAGGCCAGGAAAAAAAACTCTGTTAAGAGACACATGTGAAGACTCTAGGATAAAACAGAAATAAAAGCTTCCAGAGAAAATAATAACAATCAAAACACTATACATATAAAACAAAGAAAAAATATTAAAAGCTGCAAGTGAAAAGACCAAGTAACACACAAAGAGAGACCTATCAGAATTAAACCCAACATCTCAACAGAGACTCTAAAAGACAGAATGGCCTTGACAGATGTCTTGAAGATTCTAAAAGACTATGAATATCACCCTAGACTACTGTACCTAGCAAAATTTTCAATCACCATAGATAGAAAAATCAAGGTATTCCATTACAAAGTGACGCTAAATCAAGATCTTTCAAAAATCCAGCCCTATAGAAAGTACTAGAAGGAAAACTTCAAAGCAAGGATGTTAAGCATACTCATGAAAACACAGTAAAGACTTCCACATCAGCAAAACCATAAGAAGGGAAGTTCTCCTCTTATCTATCTATCTATCTATCATCTATCTATCTATCTATCTCTATCTATGTCTCTTTCTCTCACACACACATACACTAACAACAACAACAACAACAATAACAACAACAACACAACAACAAAATAACAGGAATTAACCATTGGTCATCAGTATCTCTAAATATCAATGGACTTAATTCCCAGAGAAAAGAACAGGCTAACAGAATACATACTAACATAGAATGAATCCTCTGCTGCATACAAAAAAACACCTTAACATCAAAGATAGATATTATGTCACTGTAAAGTGTTGGGAAAAGATTTCTAAGCAAATGGACCCAAGTAGAAACTTGGTGTGGCTATTCTTTTTTTCTCTCATTTTTATTTTTTACACATACATTTATATTATGACACATATATAAGATAAACTATATACAGCAAGAGGTACCACAAAACAATCAGGAATTATACTAATGT
The DNA here is from genome assembly GCF_964271855.1 of Acomys minous. Taxonomy (NCBI): domain Eukaryota; kingdom Metazoa; phylum Chordata; class Mammalia; order Rodentia; family Muridae; genus Acomys; species Acomys minous. The sequence continues at coordinate 8,926,887 of NC_140502.1, forward strand.
TACATTCATAATGTTTTGGTTATTTGTATTTGACAACCTTGAAGAAAATATATTTCCTATCTTGGTGAGTGTAAAATTCTAAACGTAAATCAGTATCTATCATATCTCATCTCTATCAACTTAAAACATCTATCTAGACCTAATAACATCTTAAGCCCTAAACAACTAAGCTTAATTGTGTCTACCAAAATAGACTTCAAATCAAAATCAATTCGAAGAGATGGTGAAAGACATTTCATATTCATCAAAGGAAAAAATCCACCACAGTGATGTTTCAGTGCTTAACATGCCTGCAATGTGAGGCCACCCACAGTTCTAAAAGAAACATCATATCTCACACACTAATACTTTGGAGACTTCAATACCTCACTCTCACCAATGGACAGATCATCCAGACAAAATCTAAACCAAAAAAAATACTGGAGTTAATTTTTATTAGCTTCATAACATAGCATTATGACTCACATGGAACTAGCATACGCACAAAACATTTCACCAACACACTAAAGAATATACCTATTTCTCAGCACCTTCTCAAGAATTGGCCACCGACTTCAAACTGTAGCTCCTTCAGAATCCAGATTGGACTGACAGTGAGCAACAGACTAAGCCTTCTGAAGCATGCAGGTTCATGGACCAAGAAGTTACTGGGCTCTGAGACACAACAGTATACCCATGGTTATTTTTTTGCCCAATTCAGCCTCTCTTGTTAAGGCAATCTAACAATTCTTTTTTTTTAAAGTATGTATATCCATTGCATTGGGTGTCACTTTGCAGAAGCCTGCTTAATACACTAATTTATAAGTAAAGTTAGAAAGATTTTAAGATATCTGGCCATAATGCAAAGGAATAAATTTGAAAATTATTGTTTCATCTCATGATAGCATTTTAATATTTAAACTATAACTGATGTACCATTAATACTCTTCTTTCTTAATGTAGTACAAGCTCTTGTAATATGATCATCATATTTATGATAATGAATCTTTTTCCTTTTCATCTTTAAATACAAGTGAGTGAAAACATGCATGAAACTTGGAATAATAAAGTATTTAAGGCAACCAAAAAAAAAGAATTGGCCACATACTTGGTCATAAATCAAGTCTCAACAGATACAAGAAAATTGAAATAATTCCCTGTATCTTGTCAGGCCATCATGGATTAAAGCTAGATATCGGCAATGCCAGAAACAACAAGAAGCCTACAAACTCATGGAACTGAACAACTTCCTACTGAAAAAGACTTTGATGTCAATAGAGAAATAAACATACTCTGGTGCCTCACCTTTGGCCATGTCCCCTGGAGGGGGAGACCTGGTGGCACTCAGAGAAAGGACAGCAGGTTACCAAGAAGAGACTTGATACCCTATGAACATATACAGGGGGAGGTAATCCCCCTCAGGAACAGTCATAGAGGAGGGGAATAAGGGGAAAATGGGAGGGAGGGAAGAATGGGAGGATACAAGGGATGGGATAACCATTGAGATGTAACAAGAATAAATTAATAAAGGAGAAAAAAATTTAAAAAAAAGCAACAGAATGTTTTAAAAATAAAAAAAGGAACATAAAAAAAGAAACCATTTTCTAGATAGATACCACTTACCAAACTTAAATCAAGAACAGGCAAACAATTTATATAGACCTGTAACCCTTAATGCAATAGATGCAGTCATTAAAAGTCTCTCACCCAAAAAAAGTCAGGACCAGGTGTTTTTAGTACAAAACTTTACAATACTCTCAAAGAAGAGCTAATAGCAGTACTCCTCAAATTATTCCACAAAATTGAAACAGAAAGAACACTGCTAAATTCACTTTATGAGGACACAAGTCACTCTGATATACAAACAAAAAAATTTAAAATAAGAAAATAATATACTAATTTCCCTCATGAACATTGATGATAAAATACTCAACAAAATACTCATAAACCAAATTGAAGAACATATCAAAAAATCATCAGTGGTGATCGACTAAGCTTTATCCCAGAAATGCAGGGATGATTCGGGATATAAAAATCTGTCCATGTAATCCACTATATAAACAAACTGAAAGAAAAAAATCACATGATCATCTCATTAGCTGCTAGAAAGGCCTTTGAAAAAAATCTAACACAACTTCCTGATAAAAGTCTTGGATAGATCAGGGATACAAGGCACATACTTAGACATAATAAAGACAATCTGCAGAAAAGCTATAGCCAACATCAACTTAAATGGAGAAAATATCCATTAAAGCCAAAAACAATCAATGTTGGGCCCCCCCTCCATATCTGTTCATTATAGTACTTAAAGTTCTAACTAGAAACAATATTGAACTCATACTGGAAAAGAAAAAAATCTTAAAAACAGTCGTATGCAATAACAGAACTTCCAGAGGCTTCATCATCACTGATCTCAAGATACAACTATGGAGCAAAAGTAAACAAAACGAATACAAGAGCACATCAAAGACATCATTCATCATGACCAAGTAGGCTTCATTCCAGGCATGCAGGGATGGGTTAATATACGGAAATCCATCAATGTCATCCACCATATAAACAAACTGAAAGTAAAAAAAAATAACACATGATCATCTCTTTAGACACAGAGAAAGCATTTGATAAAATCCAACACCCATTCACGTTTAAAGTCTTAGAGAGATCGGGAATACGAGGCACTTTCCTCAACATAATAAAGGCTATATACAGGAAGTCAATAGCCAAAATCAAAGTAAATGGTGAGATACTCAAGGAAATTCCTCTAAAATCAGGAACAAGGCAAGGCTGCCCACTCTCTCCATATCTCTTCAATATAGTACTCGAAGTTCTAGCCAGAGCAATAAGACAACAAAAGGAGATCAAGGGGATCCAAATGGGAAAGGAGGAAGTCAAATTATCCCTATTTGCAGATGATATTATAGTGTACATAATTGACCTCCAAAATTCCACCAGAGAACTCCTACAGCTGATAAACACCCTCAGCAAATTGGCTGGATACAAAATTAACTCGAAAAAGTCTGTAGCCTTCCTATACACAAATGACAAGCTTGCAGAGGAAGAAATTAGGAAAACTACACCCTTCACATTAGCCACAAGCAATATAAAGTACTTAGGAGTTACTCTAACTAAGCAAGTGAAGGACTTGTTTAAAAAAATTTCAAAACTCTAAAGAAAGAGATTGAAGATGACATGAGAAGATGGAAGGATCTTCCTTGCTCATGGATCGGGAGAATTAACATAATAAAAATGGCCATCCTACCAAAAGCAATCTACAGATTCAATGCAATCCCTATCAAAATACCTACACAATTTTTTAAAGACATTGAAAGTTCAATTCTGAACTTCATATGGAGAAACAAAAAACCCAGAATAGCTAAAACAATCTTGTACAATAAAAGGTGCTCTGGAGGAGTCTCCATACCTGATCTCAAACTGTAGTATAAAGCAATAGTAATTAAACCAGCATGGTACTGGCACAGCAACAGGCTGGTTGATCAGTGGAATCGAATTGAAGACCCAGATATGAATCCACACACATATGGTCACTTGATTTTCGACAAAAAAAAAAAAGGAAAGGAAAAAAAACTTTATAGTATTGGCAAAAAAAAAAAAAACAAGCAGATTGCTCAAGGAGATCAAAAGACACAGAAACAAACCCACATACCTATGGACATTTCATTTTTGACAAATAAGCCGATCTGTTTGGATGTCCACATGTAGAAGAATGCAAATAGATACATACACATCACAGCAAAAAAGGTCAAGTCCAAGTGGATCAAAAACTTCAACATAAAACCTGATACTAAATCTAATAGAGGAGAAAGTGAGGCGTTGCCTTAAACACATCAGTACAAGAGACAACTTTCTGAACCAAGTACCAACAGCTCAGGAACTGAGATCAACAATTAATAAATGGGACCTCATAAAACTGAAACTCTTCTATAAGGCAGAGGACACTTGTCAATAGAACAAAATGGCAGCCTACAGAATTGGAAAAGAGCAGGAGAGACCCAAGCCAGATGAGAAGTATTCCTCACTCAGCATCTGGGGAACAACGTATGATGGCCTTGACAAGATCGTGGAGCACTGTAACCTGCCTGAGATGCATGTGGGTGACTGGATACTCTTTGAGAACATGGGTCCATACACCATTGCTGCTGCTTCTACTTTCAATGGGTTCCAGAGGTCGACCATCTACCATGTAATGTCACGGCCAATGTGGCAACTCATGAAGCAGGTCCAGAGCCATGGCTTCCCACCGGAAGTGGAGGAGCAGGATGTTGGCACTCTGCCTATGTCTTGTGCCCAGGAGAGTGGGATGGACCATCACCCAGCAGCCTGTGTTTCTGCTAGTATCAATGTGTAGATGCCATTCTTGTAGCTCTTACCTGAAAGTTTAGCTTGAATTAAGGGATTTGGCTGGCAAGGATGTGGAGAGAGAGGAACACTCCTTCGTTGCTGGTGGGAATGCAAACTAGTACAGCCACTTTGGAAATCTATCTGGTGCTATCTCAGAAAAATGGGAATAGGGCTTCCTCAAGACTCAGCTATTCCACTCCTTGGAATATACCCAGAAGATGCTCCAGCACACAACAAGAAAATTTGCTCAATCATGTTCATAGCAGCCTTATTCATAATAGCCAGAACATGGAAAAAGCCTAAGTGTCCATCAGTAGAAGAATGGATAAAGAAACTGTGGTACATATACACTATGGAATACTACTCAGCTATTAAAAACAAGGAATTCCCGAAATTTGTGGATAAATGGATTGAGCTAGAAATGATCATAATGAGTGAGTTAACCCAGAAGCAGAAAGACTCAAATGGTATATAATCACTTATATCTGCATATTAGCCCAAGGGGCATGTCCCACAATAGCCTTCACTTACCAGGAAACTGAGACAGAGGGGAGGACATTCTATTGGGACTCTAGATGATAGAAGCATGGGAGAATGGCAAAGTAGAAGGATCCAGAGGGTCCTAGAAACCTACAAGTAGAACATTATGATAGGCAGATTTGGGCACAGGGGTCCCGCTCAAACTAAGGCACTAGCCAAGGACAATACAGGCGGTAAACCTTAAACCCCTACCCAGATCTAGACAATGGACAGAACATTCTCCACAGTTGAGTGGAGAGTGGAATATGACTTTCTCACATACTCTGGTGCCTCACCTTTGACCATGTCCCCTGGAGGGGGAGACCTGGTGGCAATCAGAGGAAGGACAGCAGGTTACCAAGAAGAGACTTGATACCCTATGATCATATAGAGGGGGAGGTAATCCCCCTCAGGAACAGTCATAGGGGAGGGGAATAAGGGGAAAATGGGAGGGAGGGAGGAATGGGAGGATACAGGGGATGGGATAACCATTGAGATGTAACAAGAATAAATTAATAAAGGAAAAATTACACTAAAAAAATAAGGGATTTGGGGGCACCATTTAACTTAACTATGCTAGTTTTGGAATGTCTTGTAAGAGTAGGGTCAGCACCAATGCAGTATGAAAGGCTAGGAGATAGGGTCACACTTACCTGTGTTCCTATGGAAACTTTGAATATTTGTTTTTGTTTTTTTAGGGAAAATATTCTTTTTATCACTATTTTTATTTTTTTAATTTTTTATTAATTTATTCTTGTTACATCTCAATGGTTATCCCATCCCCTGTATCCTTCCATTCTTCCCTCCCTCCCATTTTCCCCTTATTCCACTCCCCTATGACTGTTCCTGAAGGGGACCTCCTCCCCCTGTATATGCTCATAGGGTATCAAGTCTCTTCTTGGTAACCTGCTGTCCTTCCTCTTATATGGGTTTTTATTCACTTTTCAGACATGAGACTAATGAGTGCCCCCTCAGCTGCTGAGCAAGCATTTGTGGCTTGTACATTGGCAGAATGGGCCAAAAGCTTGTGTTGTGACCCATTTTGAAAATAAAGTGTCTTGAAATAACAAAAAAAAGAATTAGCAAAGATCTTCACCAAACCTATATCCAACAGAGGATTAACATACAAGCTATGTAATACATTCAAGAAAGTAGACTCCAACAAACCAAGTAACCCAATTGAAAAATGGGGTACAGTCATAAACAGAATTATCAACAGAAAGATATCTAATGGCTGATACTCACTTAAAGAAATGGTCAACATCCTTTGTCATCTGGGAAATGCAAATCAAAATGGCTCCAAGATTCCATATTACCCCCCATCAGAGTTGTTTAGATAAAAAAAAAAAAAAACTCGAGACAGCAAATGCTGGTGAGAATGTGGAGAAAGTGAAACACTCCTCCATTGCTAGTTGGAATGGAAACTTGTACAACCACTCTGGAAACAAATTTGACGGTTTATCACAAAATCAGTAATAGTTCTCCTTCAAGACCCAGCTATACCACTTCTGGGCATATACCCAAAAGATGCCCCACCATACCACAAGGACACTTGCTCAACTATGTTCATGGCAGCTCCATTCACAATAACCAGAACCTGAAAACAACCTAGATATCCCTCAACCAAATATTGCATAAACTAACTGTGGTACATTTATACAATGGAATGCAACTCAGCTATTAAAAACAAGAACATTGAGAAAGTTTCGGGCAAATGGATGGATCTGAAAAATATCATCTTGACTGAAATAACCCAGACCCAGAAAGACACGCATGGAATGTATTCACTTATATATGGATGTTAGCCATAAAGTACAGGATAAGCATGCTAACAATGCACAGACCCAAAGATGCTATGTAACAAGGAGGGTGCAAGGGAGAATGCTTGAGTTTCACTTAGAAAGGGAAATAAAATAGACGTCAGAGGTAAATAGAGTGAGGGAACTGGGCGAGAGAGGGTTGGAGAAGATTACAGGAGAGATAAGTGTGGAAAGGATGGAGGGTGAAAGGACTGAGAGAGAGAATGGAAATCATTGGGGGTGGGGGGCATCTCTGGATCAAGTCAGAAGCAGGAAAATGGAAACTCCCAGGAATTTATAAGAACATAGCGAACAGAATCAGCTGACTGGGATGACAGGGTCTCACAGAGATCAGGGAGCTTATAGAAGTCTGTCCTAGGTCCTCCGCATATCTGTGTGTGTTGTGTTGTGTTGTGTTGTGTTGTGTTGTGTTATAAGTAGTTTGATGCCCTTGTGGTAATCCTACCAGTGTAGCTGGGGCTGTATATGACACTTTTGTCTGCTTGTGGGTCTCTTTCTTCCTACTGGATTGCTTTGTACAGCCTTCATGTGATGACACGTCCCTGTCTTATTGTAGCCTGTTGTGTCATTTTTGGTTGTTGTCCCTGGGAAACCAGCCCGTTTTCTGGAGGAAGTCAATATGGGAGAGGGGGGAACTGAAGACTGGATGTGACATATGAGAGAAGACGTGTTGGGGAGTAAAAGGATTTTTAAAAATATGCTATATCTAGCATAAAACATAATTAAAAGCTGCTGGATGGAACCTTCAAACTGTTGAAAGTAGATACTATTTGCGCTTCTGCATGGCAAGAAACAATCTTAGCAGTGCCAAAATGAGTGAGAGCCATAGGAGGTGTAGACAAGCTGAGGAATCAAGGGAAAAGACAGCAAAGAGTGGAGAAAGGACAAACATAGGGAAAAGAAATCAGAAATTTATGAAAGGAGATAAAACGACTTGAGGCTTGGTGTGATGGTGCAAACATTTCATCCAAATACTCAAGAGGCACAAGCAGTGTGTTCTATGTCAGCCTGGTATACATAGCAAGTTACAGGATAGTCAGGGACACACAGTGAGACTCTGTCTCAGAGCAAACAAACTAGTAAACTAACAGACTTTGTCTCTGGCTCTATTGCCTGTCTTTGGATCTCTTTCCTCTAGTTGGGCTCCCTTGTCTGGCCTTAGTAGGAGGAGATGCACTTAAGCTCTGCTGGGACTTGAGGTGGCAGGGCAGGTTGGTACCACTTGGGGGCTCCATTTCTCTGAGGAAAGAGGGGAGCAAAGAAGGGAAGGGGGTGTGAGAGTGGAACTGAGAGGAGAGGGGGGAGGTGACTGGGATCAGGCTGTAAAGTGATAAATTAATTAATTAATTAATTAATTAATTAATAAGAAAATTGAACTGGTCAGAATCAAGGACTTAGTGACATATTCTGCGTAGGAAGATGATCAGTTGTGAATTCTCAGGCTTTATTTTGGGGACTGCCAAGGCTTTCCTAAGGGCATCCGAACAAAGGTCTTGGTCCTACTGAATAGAATTGTCTTCAGAAATAGCCCATTGTCTCTACAACATGACTCCCAGTAAAGAAGAAGAGACAGAATCAAAGCAACTGTCAGTGAGTACATAGTTTTTAAAAAAAAAAAAAACAAAAACAAAAAACAAAGTGTGATGTACAAGCATGTTAGAATGTTGGTCACACCTCAGAAAGGAGCTGAGGATGATGGTGACGACCACAATGAATATGGAGATGTTAAGTGAAATAAGCCAGTCACAGAAAAACCTATACCACAGCATCTCACTTATATATGGAATGTAACCTCGGAGATAGTTAGAATGGGAGTAAGGGGAGGGTGGATGGAGAAAGAGAAGATGCTGGTCAAAGGTACAAATTTTTATTTAGACAGAAGAAATACATTTCTCAAGGCCTCTCATGCATGACAATTACAGGTTGTTTGTTTCAAAATTCCAATAATGGTAGACACATAACATTCTCAATGTAAAAACTGATGAGTGTCAGAGATGGCTTACATGTAACTTAGCCTCATTTAATCTTAGCGTAATATAAATACACATCAAAACAGCGTGTTGCATTCCATAAATATATACCTATTTTTTCAATTAAAAATATTTTAAACAAGATAACAAAGAAATGCAAGTGGGGTAGGGGAAGAGAGATGAAGTTGGCATGTTTGGAAGTGTCTATGATAACAGGGAATATACAAGGTTTATCCTCCAGACTTCCCAGGTGGACATGATCCTCTTCAAGGTTGCCCATGAGTGTAGAAGAAACTTAAGACATGACTCACCATGCGTTGCGTTAATTTTCCATCCCAGGCACAGCACTGAAAGAGAATTACCTAGTGAGAAGGGCATTTACCACATGGTTTGCTTATGTAGGTGAGGACATCAGGCCTCCCATCACAACCCAGCCATTCCTGCTCCACATTAATCTCAGAGCATAATCCTACTTCTTGCTTTTTAATAACTCTAACATATCCTCAGAACCAGCCACAAGGCAGATTTTTGGCCTCAGACAAACCTTCACTTCAGATGACACAATGAACCCTAGTATACGCCGTAAGCATAGTGATGTTAGCTTAAACTCCCATGAACGCAAAAATACAATGGGATTACCTAGAAATGTTTCAATTAATTACAAATCTTAATGTCCAAATATACAAACTGTTCTGTTACAGTTCCGTACACCATGTCATCTTATGGCATTATATGCTGTCATTTTAATTTTTCTTTGTTTCCTGGAGCGAAAGACAGATAAAAATCATTGTCCTTGAACTCATAATAAACTAAGGGATAGCTGGCAATTGTGTAGGCAGGTATGGCCCTAGCTGAAAAGACATATTCTCATAACTTTTAGACCCCATTAAACTTTAGTCCTTGTCACCTTTTGTCATTCTAAACTCACTATGAACTCGTGAAATGGATACATGGCTAAGAGTCGATTAGTTCAAAATATGTAACCTGCCATAATTTAGAATTCACCTGTTTTTGTGATTAATTTCTTTATTGACTATGAAGTAATTCCTTTTTCTCGGAGGTATAAATACTGTAACAAGACGATAAACAGTGTTGAAGTTGAAATCTTTAACTTCACCCACCATTTCCTCTTCAATGGATGTGCATGAGAGTGGTTCGTTTTCTCTTTCTGTCTTGCTTTCTATTCCCCCAGTAGATCCACAAATAACTTAGCAGACTCAGAACTCCAATCAACCCTCTCCGACAAGGAGGCATACTTTAGCTTACCAGAGATCTCCACAAAGAGGCCTATCTTCAGATGAAAGAACCTCTTCTTACAACCCTCTGCAGTTTTGGCCAAAGCCTACTTTTAGAGCTCTGGCTACAGGAAAAAATGTGATCACTTTAAGTTTTCTTCCTTAATTGGAGTACAGTCACTCTGTAAAGAAGAACCCTGGGCTCCCTCCCTCCCCTCTTTCTTCTTTCAATCATGATCAGTTGCCAAAGCCATCAGCTCAGTGCTCCAACAGATAAAGTGAAGAGGAAGTACCAGATCCTATCCTGGATCTTGACAGAGCAGAGAGACTCTGACAGAAACTGAAAAGGTTCTGTAAAGCCAAGGATGCTGTCAATAAAATGAAATGATGGTCTACAGATTGGGAAAAAAATCTTCATTAATACTACATCTGACAAAGGGCTAATATCCAAAATATATAAAGAAATCAAAACATTAAACACCAACAAACATAATAACTCAATTTTTAAAAATGAGGCCCAGAGATAAACAGAATTCTCAACAGAGGAATCTCAAATGACCATGAAGCACTTAAAGGAATGTTCAATGTCTTTAATCATCAGGGAAATGCAAATCAAAGGACTCTAAGAGTCCGTCTTACACCCATCAGAACAGCTAAGATCAAAAACTCAAGTGTCAACACATGCTGGCAGGAATGTATAGAAAGGGCAAGAATGTGGGTCAGAGGAGAGGACATCCTATTGAGACTTTAGGCGAGAGTAGCATGGAAGAATGGGGAAATAGTAAGATTCACAGGGTCCTGGAAACCTACAAGAAGAACTTTTTTTTTTGGTGGTTATAAACACTTTTTATTTTATTTTATTTTTATTTTTTTCTCCTTTATTAATTTATTCTTGTTATATCTCAATGGTTATCCCATCCCTTGTATCCTCCCATTCTTCCCTCCCTCCCATTTTCCCCTTATTCCCCTCCCCTATGACTGTTCCTGAGGGGGATTACCTCCTCCTGTATATGTTCATAGGGTATCAAGTCTCTTCTTGGTAACCTGCTGTCCTTCCTCTGAGTGCCACCAGGTCTCCCCCTCCAGTATGACAGGCAGATCTGGGTCCTGGGGTCCGCCTCAAACTAAAGCACCAGCCAAGGAGAATATAGACAGTAAACTTCGAACCCCTACCAAGACCTAGCCGACGAACAGGATATTCTCCACCGTTGAGTGGAGAGTGAGATCTGACTCTCACATGAACACTGGTGCCTCTTTTCTGACCACATCCCCTAGATGAGGAGGCCTGGCGGCACTCAGAGGAAGGATAGCAAGTTACCAAGAAGAGACTTGATATTCTAAGAGCATATATAGGAGGAAGAGGTCTCCCTCAATCACAGACATAGGGGAGGGGAGAAGGGGGGAAGTGGGAGGGAGGGAGCAATGTGAGAAAACAGGGGAAGGGCTAACAATCGAGATGTAATATGAATAAATTAATACAAAAATTTTTAAAAGAATGTATAGAAAGGGAAACATTCCTCCATTACTGGTAGGAGTGTGCAAAGTGGTGTACAACCACTTTGGAAATCAATCTGGTGTTTTCTCTGAAAACTGGGGATAGCTCTGCCTTAAGTCACAGCTGTACCACTGGTCATACACCTAAAAGAACCTCCACCATACACGGATTCTTGCTCAACTATGTTCAGAGCACCCTTATTCATAATTGCCAGAATCTGGAAATAACCTAGATGTCCTTCAACCAAAGAATGGATACAAAAAAACTGTGCTACATTTACCACAATGGAATACTACCCAGCTATTAAAAACAAAGAAAACATGAAATATGCAGGCAAATGAATGGAACTAGAAACAATCATCCTGAGTGAGTTAACCCAGACCCAGAAAGATACACATGATATACACTTACTTATAAGTGAATTTCAGTCATACAGTACAGGATAAACATAATACATTGCATGGACCAAAAGAAGATAAGTAACAAGGAGAATCCAAGGGAGGATGCTTAGATTTCACTCAGAACCACAAATTGAATAGATAGATGTAGTCGTCGAAGAGAGGGAACAAAGAAGGAGAGGTAACACAGGAAGATATGACACTGGAGGTCAGACCTAGGGAGCGTGGGAGAGGAAGATAAAAGGGCCTATAGAGAAAAGAAAAACTGGGCCAGGGCATCATTGTGACAAGAGGAAGCTCTAAGTCAGGATAGGCACCCTAGGGGATATGAGAGGGACCCTAGCAGAAACTTGTTTTTTTATTAATTGATTCACATTACATCTCAAAGGTTGTCCCATCCCTTGTATCCTCCCATTCCTCCTTCCCTCCCATTTTCCCCTTACTCCCCTCCCCTATGTCTGTGACTGAGGGGGACCTCCTCCCCCTGTATATGCTCATAAGGTATCAAGTCTCTTCTTGGTGACCTGTTATCCTTCCTCTGAGTGCCACCAGGCCACCCCATCAAGGGGACATGGTCAGAAATGGGGCCCCAGAGTCAGACCTCACTCACCACTCAACAGTGGAGAATGTCCTGTCCATTGGCTAGGTCTCTAGCAGAAACTTCTAATAGCAGGGGTTATAGAGACTGAAGCGGATATTGTCTAACTAGGCAAGTCTCCTAATAGAAGAGGAACACCAACCCAGCCACAAACTTTGACTCAATAATCACCCTGCCTACAAGATGTGCAGGGATAAAGATAGTACAGATAGAGCGGAGATTGAGGGAAGGTCCAACCAAATGCCTAACCCAACCCAAGACCCACCCCACAGAAGAGAACAAACCCATGACACTACTAACGATATCTGCAAACAGCATTCAAGCAGAAGTTTCCTCTGAGAGGCTTCATGCAGCAGCACCTCAAAACTGGTGCTGAGCCTCACAACCAAACATTGGCCAATGTGTAGGAAGCCTTGTGGGAAAGTGAAGGGATTAAAAAAAAAAAGACCTGGAGATGACAGAAGCTTCACCAGAAGACCAACAGAGCCAACTCACCAGGGCTCAGAGGGGCTTGCTGAGACTAAAGTACCAACATAGGACCTTACATGGACTGTACCTAGGCATCCTACGAAGATGTAGGTGATGGGCACCTCAGGCTTCATGTGGGTCCCCTAGAAAGGGGAACAGGGGCTCTCTCTGACATGGACTTTCTTGCCAGCTTTCCAGTTTCTTTCCCTTGGCAGGACTGCCATACCAAGCTATAGGGGAAGAGGACAAGGTCATTCCTGATGGGACTTGATGAGCTGGCATGGATGGGAATGGGGGCTCCCTTTTCTGAGGAATAAGGGGTTGGGAATGGGGAAAAGTGAGGGGGTGTGACTGAGAGGTTAAGAAGTATGGGCCTACATTTTTTACCACGTCCCCTTGATGGGGAGACCTGGTGGCACTCAGAGGAAGGATAGCAGGATACCAAGAAGAGACTTGATACACTATGAGTATATACAGGGGGAGGAGGTCCCCCTCAGTCACAGTCATAGGGGAGGGGAGTAGGGGGAAAGGGGGAGGGAGGGAAGAATGGGAGGATACAAGAGATGGGCTAACAATGTAGATGTAATATAAATAAATTAATAAAATATTTAAAAAAGAAATATGGGGCTATAACCAAGATCTAAGGTGAATAAATAAATAAAATTCTTAAAAAGATGAAACAAAGTTGGGATAAGGAAGTAGTATATGGGAGGTAAATGCAAAAATGGGGGGCGAATATGGTCAAAATACACTGCACGCACCTATGAAATTCTCAAAAATGTATTTTTAAATACATCTAATAACAGCAATTTGTTTATCATTATGCCCATAGATTAATGCATCTCCCAACCTTCATCTGAGAAGTTTCTATTAGCAGTAAATGTAGATTAACACAGGGCCCCAGAAGTGGCCAAGATGCAGTGAAAAATAGACCACAGAATGCTCAGCCTTAAAGGAAGCAAAGGTACTACACACATCCTCCTCCCAAGACTCAGGGAACATTTGGGAAGAAGGGATGTAAATAATGGTAGAGCCAGAAGCAGTAGATGACTTCAGAGACTAGAGTGTATTCTGAACACAGAGGGCAACTGCACATATAAACTCACTACCGTTGTGACAGCAAACACAAGACCTGTGCACGGCCAAGCTATATAAAGTACCAGAATTGGAAGGGAAGTTAGCCCTACATTCGTTGCTTTCAGCTTTGGAGCCAGCAGAAATTACTGGCTGCTGAGAGAGGAAGAGTCAGTTTACTATAAGATTGTAGCCCCTAGAGCTGCTCTTAATGGTGCACACCTTTAGTCACAGTGCTTGGGAGGCAGAGACAAATGGCTATGTGGCTTTGAGGCCTGCCTGGGAAAACGAGTTCCAAAATAACCAGGGCTACATAGTAAGAGCCTGCCCCCCCCCAAAATAAAATAAAATAAAATAAAATTTGTAGCCCTTGTAAGGCAACCATGCTCCAGTGCTAGACCACACACCCAGGAATATTTGGTCAACACAACTTTGTCTAAAAAGGAGTACAAAAATTGAATAAAGCTGACTGTGTAGGGAAAAGAGGTAGATCTTGGAAGAGTTGAAGGAGAGTAATTTAAGGAACTCTAAAAACTAATAAAAGGTATTTTTTTAACCTGGTGGTACTCAGAGGAAGGACAGCAGGTTACCAAGAAGAGACTTGATACCCTATGAACATACACAGGGGGAGGTAATCCCCCTCAGGAACAGTCATAGGGGAGGGGAGTAAGGGGAAAATGGGAGGGAGGGAAGAATGGGAGGATACAAGGGAGGGGATAACCATTGAGATGTAACAAGAATAAATTAATAAAGGAGAAAAAAAGAAAAAAATTTTTAACAAGGGTACTAAACAATACAAAACCTTATGATCTTAAAAAAAATTAAGAGAGTTGGGGTGTAGGGAATACAATTAGATGGTAGTGTGCTTACCTAGCATGCATGAGGCCCCAGGTTCACCCACCAACATTTGGGGAAAAAAACAAATGTCCCAGAGTCACCTTCACTTCCAAACAACTCTTCCTAACTTCTCTTAAAGCTGAACTTGGCCACATGCTCCATGCCTGTTCTTGGCAATAAATCTGCAGAGTTGTCCTCCCGGGGGGTCTCCAGAATCTCCTTGGCTGGTTTCAGGCCTGAGCATGAATAGACTACCTTCCTTAAACCACATTCTCTATCCCTCCATTTCTGACAGAACTCACCCAGGGCCAGCACAGTGGCAAGATGAAGAGACATGACCCAGGCTCCAGGAGGCTGACCTGAATTGAAGTCCTGCAGCAGACACAACAGACAGGATGCAGGAACTGGTGCTCATCACAAGATTTCGGAGTTTCCCAATATAAAGAGGAAGAGGTTTCTCATGAACTTTCCATCCTCTCCAATAGTAATTGGCTTCACAAGATGATATCAGAGTCTACAGAATGTGTTGGGCTCCTAAGCTCGGCTATAACAGAGCTTATTCCTTGACTTCTTTGTCACTCTGTAAATATAGAAGGATAAGATTGTACATGTCACTCCCCATTGTAGAAAGTAATGGCCACCAACCATTCACCAAGACATTTCAATGCCCAGAGCTCACATTGCCTTTACTAGAATCATAAAGTCCCCACTAAATGTTTAGTGTTATGTTTGCAAAAAGCTCGACCAGATGTTCACACATTGTGTGTGTCCTGCTATTGGATAATGGCTTTGGCGATTAAATAATATTGATTTGGCACTTGGGGAGGTCTGAACAGCAAGTCCAGGACAGCCAAGGCTACACAGAGAAACCCTGTCTCAATGAACTGAGAGAGAGAGAGAGAGAGAGAGAGAGAGAGAGGTCTTGATGTGTGTGTGTGTGTGTGTGTGTGTGTGTGTGTCACAGTGTGTGGTATCACAGTGTGTGTAGTAGTCAGAGGACAACTTGCTGAACTCAGTTTCCTCCTTTTACTATGTATTCCCCAAGGAATCAAATTCAGGTTGTCAGAATCAGTAGCAAGTGTCTGTAACCACTGACCCCAGATGATGATTTTTAAAGATATAAAAAAAATTTTTTCAGAAGTGTGCAGAAATTGGATCCTTTTCTTACGGTTAATGAGAATGTGGAATGCACAGCTTCAGCTGTTCTGAGGAATCCTGCCTCTAGGTGAATGAGGCAGAATCATTGTGGAACTGAGTCTGATGGTGCATGCTTTTAATCCCAGCACATTTGAGGCAGAGACAGGTGGATCTCTGTGACTTCAAGGCCAGCCTGCTCTACAGAGAGTGTTCCAGGACAGCTAGCACTACACAGAGAAGGCATGTCTCAAAAGGGAAAATACAAAAACAAAATAAATAAATAAATAAATGAATCATTTTGAAAATGCTGGGCCCTTCCCTTTCCCCTCCCCCGTGTGACTAGTTAAAAAAAAAGTAGAAGCCAGAGGGAAAAAATATCTTCCTCTCTGAAAATAGCATGACGGTTTCACAAGAAAAGAAAAGGGAAATTACAAACAGAACCACAGTAAGATGGTGTGGAAGTGAGATGTCAGCACTAATGTAACCATTGCAGCTCACACCACAAGATCTATGATGGAGAAATAAGTCTGAAACAGTTGAAGAAAATGTGGTGTACATACACAGGGAATGAAAGTGATGATGATGATGCTCTGTGAAAAGCCATGGCTGTACCTTCAACAAATGGCTCTAAGTGAAATGATTAAGAACCAGAAGGATGGCCGGGCATGGTGGCGCTCACCTTTAATCCCAGCACTCGGGAGGCAGAGGCAGGCAAATCTCTGCGAGTTCAAGGTCAGCCTGGTCTGCAAAGTGAGTCCAGGACAGCCAAGGCTACACAGAGAAACCCTGTCTTGGAAAAAAAAAGAACCAGACAGGTTACACTCTTCCGCTGCTTTGAGATATGTAAAATAGTCATATTGAAGGTGGACATGATGACCCATGCCTATAATCCTTGTATTTGGAAAGATGAGGCAGGAGGATTGCCATGAGTACAAGGCCAGTCTGTACTCATTATGAGCTCTGATCCAGTCTGAACTATATAGCAAGATTTTGTCTCAAAAACTATAAAATAAATAAATGAAGAGGTAAAAATTCATAAAAGCAGAGTTTGGAATGCTGTATACCGGAAAGGAAAAAAATGGAAATTTATTTACCAATAGAAAAGAATTTAGTCAATTAATATGCATAACTCTAAGACAACATAACACCTAACTAGTCCATGTTAGTGAAACGCACAGTTAAACTGTTAGGACAACAGATTTTCTGAAACCCTAGCTAGGGTTTTTATTGCTGTGATAAAACACTATGAGAAAAAACAACTTGGGGAGAACAAAGCTCATTTCATCTTAGATTTCCAGGTAACACTTATCACTGAGGGAAGTCAGAGCAGGAACTCAAGGAAAGAGCCTCCTGCAAGTGGAGACAGAAGCAGAGGCCATGGGAGAATGAAGTTTACTGGCTTGATCCTAGTAGCTTGCTCAGTCTTTTTTACGGAAACCAGGGCAACGATACCAAGATATGAACCATGCACAGTGGGATCAGCTGACCCACATCCATCACTAATCAAGAAAATGTCTCATAGATTTGCCCACAGGCCAATCCATACACTATGAATGCCCATTCATCTACAGTTTTCAGTCTTACTGGCACAATTTACAGAACAGAATTCTTGAGTCCTACTATGATCCAGTTTGTCTTACTGTGTATTTTATTTTAAAGTGTGTGTGTGTGTGTGTGTGTGTGTGTGTGTGTGTGTGTGTGTGTTGTATATAATGTAGGTTACATATGTGGCAGAAAACATAGGATATCTGTTTTTCTGGGTCTGATTTATTTTATAAACACCATAATAAACCCCAGACCCGGGCTGGAGAGATGGCTCAGAGGTTAAGAGCACTGGCTGCTCTTCCAAAGGTCATGAGTTCAATTCCCAGCAACCATGTGTTGGCTCACGACCATCTATAACGAGATTTGTATATATAATAAATAAATAAATCTTAAAAAAAAAATAAACCCCAGACCCATCCATTTCCCTGAGGACAATGCAATCTACCTCATCTTCATGGCTGAATATAATTCAACTGTGTAAATACATTTCCTTTATTCATGCATCTGTTGAATAGTAGGCGTCCAGCATCACCTGAAATCTCTTATGGGACAGAAAGAAATGACAGAGGTGATTATGTCCCGCATTTTTTGAATTCCAGTGTCACAACTCTAGAGCTAAATATAAGACACCAAAACTTAGGAAGTTCCTGGAGGTCTCATAGGACACTCTCTTCCATGTTGTTATAAATTGAACGCTTGGGTGCCTTCCCGCCATCACAGCCTACATGTTAAAACTCAATCCCTTATGGGCTGGAAAAAATGTTCAGTGGTTAGACATGCTTGCTCCTTTTTCAAGGACCTATGTTGGGAAACCCATAACTGCTTCTTGCATTCCTTCTCTGGGGAATTCAACATCCTCTGTTGACCTCCACCGGCATCTACACACACACACACACACACACACACACACACACACACACACACAGAAGTTATTTAAAACTAAATATTTTATTTATTAGTTAATTTATTCACTTTACATCATTGTCCTAGCCCCCATCCCTCCTCTCCTGCAATCTCCCCTCACTTATTCTTCAGAAATGGGGAGGTCTCCTTCCCGTGCACTCATCAAGTCACATCAAGGATGAGTTTTTCAACCCAGAAGCAGAAAGACTCAAATGGTATATACTCACTTATATCTGCATATTAGCCCAAGGGGCATGTCCTACGAAAGCCTTCACCTACCAGGAAACTGAGACAGAGGGGAGGACATTCTAGTGGGACTCTAGATGAGAGAAGCATGGGAGAATGGCAAAGTAGAAGGATCCAGAGGGTCCTAGAAGCCTACAAGTAGAACATTATGATAGGCAGATTTGGGCCCAGGGGTCCCGCTCAAACTAAGGCACCAGCCAAGGACAATACAGGCGGTAAACCTTAAACCCCTACCCAGATCTCGACAATGGACAGAACACTCTCGAGTGGAGAGTGGGATATTACTTTCTCACATACTCTGGTGCCTCACCTTTGACCATGTCCCCTGGAGGGGGAGACCTGGTGGCACTCAGAGGAAGGACAGCAGGTTACCAAGAAGAGACTTGATACCCTATGAACATATACAGGGGGAGGTAATCCCCCTCAGGAACAGTCATAGGGGAGGGGAATAAGGGGAAAATGGGAGGGAGGGAAGAATGGGAGGATACAAGGGATGGGATAACCATTGAGATGTAACAAGAATAAATTAATAAAGGAGAAAAAAATTGTTCTAATAAAAAAATAAAAAATAAATTTTTAAAAAAAGGATGAGTTTTTCCTCTTCCTCTGTGGCCTAGCAAGTCAATCCTGCCAGGGGCGAGAGATCAAGAAGCTGGCAACAGAGTCCATATCAGAAATGACACCCACTCCCTTACTAGAGGGCCCACATGAAGCCTGAACTGCCCATTGGCTACATCTATGTAGAGAACCTAGGTCCAGTCTATGCATGGTCCTTGTTTGGTGCTTCAGGCTCAGCAAGCCCCTCTAGACTCTGGTTAGTTGGTTTTGTTGGTCTTCTTGTAGAGCTCCTATCATCGCCAGGTCCCTTTCTCCTTCCCTCCACTTTTCCGGAAGATTCCATATGCTTCACGCAATGTTTGGCTATGAGTCTCAGCATCTGTAGAACAAATTTTTTTTTAAGTTTATTATTTATACAGCGGTCTACATGTGCATCTGCAGGAGAGAAGAGGGCATCAGGCTACGTTATAGATGGTTGTGAGCCACCATGTGGTTGCTGGGAATTGAACTCAGGACCTTCAGAAGAGCAGTCAGTGCTCTTAACCTCTGAGCCATCTCTCCAGGCTCCAAAAATATTTTAAAATTCCATTGAAGACACTAGAACAAGATATTAAAGGAGACTCTAGATCAGATTCTCCCACAAGTAACATCAGCTAAGACTCTGACCTCCCAAATTGTTAAGTCAATAAAACTGCCTTAGTCTAAGCCGTTGCTTTCATGACAATTCACTCAAGATTCAGGGGGAATGAAGCCACCAGCTGAAGAATGGCATGCATGATTCTATTCACATTTTATTAAGAAAAACCAGACACAAGAGAGACGATATAAGCACTTTGTCATTTCCTTCTCTTGTTGCTGTGATAACATTCCTCAGCAAATAGAACTTAGTGGAAACAGGATTCACTTTAGCACACAATTCAAACTAAAATCCATTAGGGTGGGCAAGTCACAATAGCAAAGTCTTGAAGTACCTGATTACGTTACATCTACAATGAGAAAGCGGAATGTAATGAATGCTTGTTGCTCTCAGCTCACTTTCCCTGTCTGCAGAGTCTAGGATACGACCCATGGAAAGGAGCTACCCACAGTGGGTGGGTTTCACACTTTAATGATGAAAAAGTAATTCCTCAAAGACATGACCAGAGGACACTCTCCTAGGTGATGCTTGATTCTCTCCAGGAGATAACACTAAACATCCAAACCTTTACATGACACACAACACGTTGGAGGTGGCTACATATATGTCTTTGCCCTGCAGTCATTTTTACTGCATGATGCATTTACGTTCATGGGAATATATAAACAGCCCTGCGCTCTTCTTTTTCACCACTGTAGCATGTTATAGCTTGGAGAATGACTGGCTCCTCTATCTTGACAGTTTAAACTTCTTAGAGTATTGGAGTTGAAGTCTCACCTGCAGCCAACCTGAATTGTGGCCATACTGAGGATGAGATAACAGTCTGAAATAACAGTCAGAGGTATAGAAAAATGATGCTGTAGGCAGCCTTGGGCAGGTAGTATGCCATGATTTTATTTTCTTTGTCAATTTCTCAGAGAAACAAAAATACCCATTTCCCTTGAGCTTGGCTCCTATTGCCTGAGACCTCACCACATTAAGAAGGGTTTCATCCGGTAACCAATGGCTGCACGTAAACAAAATCCACCTCCCCAACTAATGCCCGCCAGCAGATACCAAACACTGATAGCTGGTTTGACTCAATGTTTAAAAATACATTTCAACGGAAACTCAAGTTTCACAGAAAAACTGGCCAGAAGGTGAAAAGGTTTCCACTGTACTCTTGCCCTGCTCTGACCCACGGGAGTGGGACACATTCTCCAACTGACTAACCTGCACAGACATATTGCTGTCTTCCAGGATTTAGTTCATATAGTATTGTGTACACCGTGGGTTGGATAAATATCTAGTGACATGTATCCATCACTATAGAACCATAACAAGCAGTTTTGCTGCCTCTTAAAATATCTGTGACTCATTGAGCTCTCTGTCTCTGTCTCTGTCTCTGTCTCTGTCTCTGTCTCTGTCTCTGTCTCTGTCTCTCTCTCTCTCTCTCTCTCTCTCTCTCTCTCTCTCTCTCTCTCTCTCTCGTATGTGTGTGTGTGTTTCTAAGTATACAAAAGGCCTAAGGATAGAATTTGTGTTAGTTATTATTCTCATTGCTGTGACAAAAAAAAAAGCTGACAAAAGCAACTTAAGGAAGGAAGAGTTTCTTTTCGGTCACAGTTCCAGGACACAGTCTGTCATGACAGAAATAGTCATAGCATCAGGAACATGAGTCAGCTGGTCACATATCTGACAGTCAAGAGGTAGGGAACAATGAACGTTGATGCCGAGTTTGCTTTCTCCTTTTAATTCAGACTAGGGGACCACAGCCACTGGATGGTGCCACCAACGTTCAGGGAAGATCATCTGTGCTCTGCTACACCTTTCTGGGAATATCCTTATTGCAGAGGTTTCAACCTTTCTGATGCTGCGACCACTTAATACAGCTCCTTCTGTTGTGCTGACCATCAACGACAAAATTAGTTTTGTTGCTACTTCATAACTATAATTTTTCTACCGTTATGAGTTGCAATGTAAATATCTCATATGCAGGATTTATGATGTGCAATCTTGTGAGTGCGTCTCCCAATGGGGTCTAGATCCACAGGTTGAAAATCATCGCCTCATAACCGTGTTTCTGTCTGGTCCTCAGAAGGGCCGAGAAGTGTACCGGCATTTTGGCAAGGCCCCAGGGACCCCACACAGCCACACCAAACCCTATGTCCGCTCCAAGGGCTGGAAATCCGAGCATGCCAGAGGCCGAAGGGCCAGTCGAGGCTACAAGAACTAACCCTGGATCTGTTATTTAAAAGCTTTGGATGTTGATGATGAAAAAAGAAAGAAAGAAAGAAAGAAAGAAAGAAAGGAAGGAAGAAAGAAAGAAAGAAAGAAAATCATTGCCTTATAGACATACACGGGGGTGTGATTCCATGGTGTTACTAAATCTCACCAAGTTGACAATGAAATGTAACTCTCACAGAACCCAAAGTTTCACACATGCTAGGCAAGCACTCTGCTTCTGTGCTACAACTCCAGTGACTTGCTGCCTCCATGAGTTTTGTCTACCTCAGAACATCTGGCAGTTGAAGTCAGACCACCCGTGTTCCTTTTGGATGGGCTTCTGTCACTTAATGATGCACATCTTTTCTAAGTCCCTGAACAAGACTTTTGGGTACACAAGGCTTTTCAATTCCTTTGAGCAGATAGCAAGGCTGAAGAGTGGTGGGCCTTATAAAGACACTTTTGAAAAGCAGAACCAGACTCCCTGTAACTGCAGCTGCTGAGCCACACCAATCCCCACATCTGAAAACCACGTTCCCACAAATCCTCAACTTTACCACTGTCCACAGTTGCTGCTGCTCTGACATCTTAACAAGGGTTCAGTGAAAACTTAGTTTGAGATTATTTGAAGGTTTTCTGAACACTGGCTGCCACGTCAAATGTTAGGGTCTGTTCCTCCTCTGGTTCAGTCACCCATGGCCTCACTGACCTGGCTGTGGTTGCTTCCCCTCGTAGACTTGCTTAGATATGAAATTTCCTTTCTTAGAAACCAACCATGCTTCTCTCATCTAGAGTCCCACTAGAATGTTCTCCCCTCTGTCTCAGTTTCCTGGTAAGTGAAGGCTTTCGTGGGACATGCCCCTCGGGCTAATATGCAGATATAAGTGAGTATATACCATTTGAGTCTTTCTGCTTCTGGGTTAACTCACTCATTATGATCATTTCTAGCTCAATCCATTTATCCACAAATTTCGGGAATTCCTTGTAGTATTCCATATTGTATATGTACCACTGTTTCTTTATCCATTCTTCTATTGAGGGACTCTAGATGAGAGAAGCATGGGAGAATGGCAAAGTAGAAGGATGCAGAGGGTCCTAGAAGCCTACAAGTAGAACATTATGATAGGCAGATTTGGGCACAGGGTTCCCGCTCAAACTAAGGCACCAGCCAAGGACAATACAGGCGGTAAACCTTAAACCCCTACCCAGATCTAGACAATGGACAGAACACTCTCCACAGTAGAGTGGAGAGTGGGATATTACTTTCTCACATACTCTGGTGCCTCACCTTTGACCATGTCCCCTGGAGGGGGAGACCTGGTGGCACTCAGAGGAAGGACAGCAGGTTACCAAGAAGAGACTTGATACCCTATGAGCATATACAGGGGGAGGTAATCCCCCTCAGGAACAGTCATAGGGGAGGGGAATAAGGGGAAAATGGGAGGGAGGGAAGAATGGGAGGATACAAGGGATGGGATAACCATTGAGATGTAACAAGAATAAATTAATAAAGGAGGAAAAAATGAGAAAAAAAAAGAAACCAACCACCCTAGCCGGGCGGTGGTGGCACACGCCTTTAATCCCAGCAGTCGGGAAGCAGAGGCAGGTGGATCGCTGTGAGTTCAAGGCCAGCCTGGTCTACAAAGCGAGTCCAGGACAGCCGAGATAGCATAGAGAAACCCTGTCTCGAAAAACCAAAAAAAAGAAAAAGAAAAGAAAAGAAAGAAACCAACCACCCAATATTTACCAGTTTCCCAAAGCTCAGTGTCTTGATGTTAAGGGCCGACCTAAAGTTCTGTGGTATCAGTAGCTTTCAGTGTATCTTGTTCAGATTTTAGTGGATCAGGAGACTGGGATTGAAAAAAGATCAGCCTTATAACCCTCAAAGGCCCACCTCCAGTGGCCTGTGTCCACCAACTAGACACATGTCCTAAATGCTCCACAAACTTCCCGCTGGACACCAGGCGCTCAGAACTTGAACTCGTGTGGGCCATTTCACATTCACACCACAGCAAATATGCTGTAAACAAACAACCTTAACCTTGACTCTTTTTTTTTCTCCTTTATTAATTTATTCTTGTTACATCTCAATGGTTATCCCATCCCTTGTAGCCTCCCATTCTTCCCTCCCTCCCATTTTCCCCTTATTCCCCTCCCCTATGATTGTTCCTGAGGGGGATTTCCTCCCCCTGTATATGTTCATAGGGTATCAAGTCTCTTCTTGGTAACCTGCTGTCCTCCTCTGAGTGCCACCAGGTCTCCCCCTCCAGGGGACATGGTCAAAGGTGAGGCACCAGAGTATGTGAGAAAGTCATATCCCACTCTCCACTCTACTGTGGAGAGTGTTCTGTCCATTGTCTAGATCTTTAACCTTGACTCTTTACTCCGGGGGAACTTAACAACCTGAAGCTCTAAGTAACACTAAAAGGAGACAGGCCAAGCTCCTCCCAGAAACCAGCATAAATCTCCGCAAAGCTAAAGGTAGCTGCCTCACACTCCTGCCATAGAGGCTGATATGTTTGTAGGGTGTTGCCTTCTCTCTCAGTGCCCTGGCTCTGCACTGGGACACAGGACCTTTTCTACATGGGACAATGTATTTTCTTATTTGTTGCAGTTTCATTTCTGGTTGCTTTGATAAACCACCCTGACGAAAAGGAACTCCAGGGGGTGGGAAATGTTTAACTTATATAGCTACAGTCCACTACAGCCCAAAAGTGACAGTTCCATGAGTTTGGTGCACCTAGTCACATCATATTCATATTCAAGGGCAGAGAGAAGTAAATATGTGTTTGTTTGCTTGCTTGCTTGCTTGCCTGTGCTGTTTGAATTCTCCATTCTTACTCACTCCATTCTTTTTTATTATTATTAATTTATTCTTGTTACATCTCAATGGTTATCCCATCCCTTGTATCCTCCCATTCTTCCCTCCCTCCCATTTTCCCCTTATTCTCCTCCCCTATGACTGTGACTGAGGGGGATTACCTCCCCCTGTATATGCTCATAGGTTATCAAGTCTCTTCTTGGTAACCTGCTGTCCTTCCTCTGAGTGCCACCAGGTCTCCCCCTCCAGGGGACGTGGTCAAATATGAGGCACCAGACTCACTCCATTCTTACTCTTACTGACTAGGGACCAGTGTCACACACAGTGGAGTGAATCTTCACACATCATTAATCTTAGACATCCTTCCCTCCCCACCCCCAAATACTTGCTCACAGATCAACCTGATATAGAAAATCCCTCAATGATAATCCCTCTCTTCCCAGGTGATTCTACAATTCCCTGAGGGAAACTTAGGAAGAAAATACAGTAGGCATTGTGCTGTTTCCCTTGGTCTCAGCCTGGCTAACAAATGTACAGGGTTGTATCATAATTACCTGTGGTTTTCTTATGCATGGCTTGGTTCTTTTTTCTCTTGACTGGGGCATAAGAGAGAACTGTTCTCTTGAAATATTCTTCTGCCTGCCCATGTCCCCCATGAATAGCATCTCTGATCTAAGTATCAAGTTTATATTAGCTATGTTGACCTTGACCTGCCAAGAGATATTTCAGTTGCTGTATCTGAAGCACAGTTAAATTGGAACATGGCATCAGTGTGCTAGGCCTACCTAAAATAGAATGGAAAAATCTTAAATAAGTCACCTTTTCCCTGTAATCTTGTGTAGTTCTATTTATTTTCTTATCAACTGGGACATTTTCACAGTAGTGGCTGTGGAATGGATTGTTTCTTTGTTTACATGACACTTGAAATACACAAGCCAATGAATGATACTCACAGTCTAAGAAGGCTACAGAACAAACCTCCTCAAAAAATTATAAAACTTTGAAGTCACATGAGATGCTTTAAAAAATGAACCAGCCTCGGGGCTGGAGAGATGGCTCAGAGGTTAAGAGCCCTGCCTGCTCTTCCAAAGGTCCTGAGTTCATTTCCCAGCAACCACAGGGTGGTTCACAACCATCTGTAATGTGATCTGATGCCCTCTTCTGGCCGACAGGTGTACATGCAGGAAGAACACTCTACACATAATAAATAAATAAATAAATAAATAAATAAATAAATAAATATTTTTTTAAAAAAATGAACCAACCTGAGCATGGAAAAAGATTGCTAAAGGGTAAAAAATGTACACTGTTCTTCCTGTGGACCTAAGTTCGACTCTGCAAACCTACATCAAGAGGCTACAGCTGACTTTAACTCCAGCTCCAAGCGAGCTGATGCCATTTCCTGGCTTCCACAGGCATTTGTACACCTGTGTACAAATACATACATACATACAGAGAGAGAGAGAGAGAGACAGAGACAGAGACAGAGATACAGATACAGGCACAATGACAGACAGAGACAAAATCTTAAACAGGGGTGTACAAACCCTTGTTTATTTGTACACCTATGTACAAATACATACATATGGAGAGAGAAAGAGAGAGAGAGAGAGAGAGAGACAGAGAGAGACAGAGAGAGAGAGAGAGAAAGTGTGTCAGACAGAGACAGAGATAAAATCTTTTTTTTTAATTTATTTTTTTTAATTTTTTTTTTACTTTATTAATTTATTCTTGTTACATCTCAATGGTTACCCCATCCCTTGTATCCTCCCTTTCTTCCCTCCCTCCCATTTTCCCCTTATTCCCCTCCCCTATGACTGTTCCTGAGGGGGATGACCTCCCCCTGTATATGTTCATAGGGTATCAAGTCTCTTCTTGGTAACCTGCTGTCCTTCCTCTGAGTGCCACCAGGTCTCCCCCTCCAGGGGACGTGGTCAAAGGTGAGGCACCAGAGTATGTGAGAAAGTCATACCCCACTCTCCACTCTACTGTGGAGAGTGTTCCGACCATTGGCTAGGCAGAGATAAAATCTTAAACATTCCTCTGTGGTGGGAGACTGCCGTGCACCTGGAGTTACTTCCTGGGGTAGCTCAGGTACCCAGGTCTCCTCCAGCTTCAATTCCCTCTGGACTTGAACCTGGGAAAGAATGGCAACTGTGTATCTATTTGTTGCCTTTATTTTTATTTTTTTAGTAAATTGTTACAGAAACGAGTTTGGTCGTGACATTGTCGCACGTGTATTTCCTTGTATTTTGTTCATATCCCACCCCCCATTCCCAGCTTTTACCGACTCCCCTTCCTCTGCTCCATTACCCCTAACTAATCCCCATTCTTCTTTCATTTGAGGAAAAAAAATAGATATAGAAATGGATAGATATAAAATGTCACTAGCATATGCAATATTTGTCTTCTGAGTCTGTCTTACTTCCCTAAATACAATGATCTCCAGTTCTGTTCATTTTCCTAACAATGGCCTAAATCTATTCTTTGTTATGGCTGAGTAAACGTCCTGCTTTTCATATGCACATTTTCTTTATCCACTCAACGGTTTGTGGACATCTAGGTTCCTTCTATAACTTGGCTGTTGTAAATAGTGCTATAGCAAGCATAAGTGTGCAGGAATCTCCACAGTATGAGGACTTTGACTCCTTTACACGTGTTGCCAGAAGTGGTATACAGCTGGATCAAATCTAACTTTACTTTTAGGGGTTTTTTTTCGGAGGGACCTCCAAACTGATTTCCATAGTGACTTCACTAATCTACATCCTCACTACAGTGTGTAAGGAATCCTTTTCCCCTGCATCCATGCCATCATCCCTCTTTTAGAACACTAAAATGGCACACATCACTTCTGCTCACATTCCAGTGGTGAAAATCAATTAAAGAGTCCACACAGCCTGGCCTTAGAAGGGAGTAGAGTTTCTCTTGTGGCAGCTGCCTGGAGGATGACATTACAGTGTTAGGAACTAAAGGCTGTCCTCCATGAATACAGAGACACAGTAGAGGGTGTGGCCGGCAGGCCAGTACAGTAATATAAAATTAATCCTATGGTGACTTTCCCACAAACTCTGGTGCCCCATTTTTGACCACGTCCCCTGGATGGGGAGGCCTGGTGGCACTCAGAGGAAGGACAGCAGGTTACCAAGAAGAGACTTGATACCCTATGAGCGTATACAGGGGGAGGAGGTCCCCCTCAGTCACAGACATAGGGGAAGGGAGTAGGGAGAAAGCAGGAGGGAGGGAGGAATGGGAGGATACAAGGGATGGGCTAACAATTGAGATGTAATATGAATAAATTAATAAAATATATTTTAAAAACACATACTACTAGCAAAAAATTAATCCTATGATCCAATGCCAAAATAAAATAAACAACAACACACCAAACAAAAAAGATGATATTGAAGCAGATGTCAAGAAGATCTTGCTGCTCTTGCAGAACTGTGTAGTTTGAAAAGTGGCGAGCTGGCCCATGGAAGGTCAAGGACACTGAAGCAGATCAGCCATGGCCAGAAGTTAGGAAAATATCTCTTATTTGTTCTGAGATTTGAGTCAATTCCAAATGGAAAGCAACAACTGAATGGTATAGCCTAAAAGCCTAAGAGAATATTTGAGATTTCTTTTCACTGTTTTGAACAATTTCAGACATTTATATAAATAATTTTGGTCATTTTTACTCCTTCTCAACCCCTCCTTCTCCCATTGAAACCCTTTTTTTTTTTTAACTAATCCACTTTCTACTCCTATGTCTTTTCTGTGCATGGGCCCCTGAATAATTAGGGTTGCTAGCTCCGGCACTGGGAAGGTTTAAGTATCTACTGGAGCAAGGGAAACTTACCAGTGGTAATGCCGCTGAAGATATTGACACTCCCTCTTCCAATAGATATTAATTACCAATAGAGACCCAGATGACATCACTCTGGTGCACCTCTGTAGGCATAAGTTTATTGGTATCTGTCTCATTGTTGTGTAAATGCTGCTCCCAAATTGTTCCCTGGTGTGCCGTCAAAGCAGCTTACAGCCAATCACTAAGCAGGGGAGAGAATAGGGCTGGACTTCCTGCCAGCCAGGGGAAGAGGAGTTAGGAAAAGAAGCAGGGGATTTGGCCATGGGTCTGGGAAATATCAGGAGGAAGGAACTGGAGCCAGCAAAAGCTATAAATAAATTTTTTAAAAGAAATAAGTTAAGGCCTGGAGAGATGGCTCAGTAGTTGGAAGCACTGCCTGCTCTTCCCAAGGTCCTGAGTTCAACTCCCAGCAACCAGATGGTCACTCATAGCCATGTGTAATGAGATCCGGTGCCTACTTCTGGTATGCAAGCATACATGTAGGCCGAATATTGTATATGTAATAGATAAATCTTTTTTGAGAAAAGAAATAAGCTAAGAGAAACAAACATTGTTTTATAAAAAAAAAAATAACATCAACACGCACTTAAGTATTTTGGCCATCTTCTATGAAGACATGGGACTGAGTACTGTGTGCTATTTTTATATAAGGATAGTGGTGTAATAACAAAATCGAGGTGTATACTGCCAGTGAAATTTTGCATATCCACAGCTCTGAAGAGTAAAGTTCCTGAATGCAGTGCAGCTCCAGCCAGCAGAGAGCAGTGGGGCATTTAGGACTGGGATGGTGGAGTTGGTGACAGCGATGGTGATTATTTGTGGATAGATCTAAAGCACAGAAAGGTAGAACTTGCAATAATGAGAGTGCTGGAAGAAATACAATCTCCCTTCTTTTCTTTTCTTCTTTTCTTTTCGAGACAGGGTCTCACTATGTAACTGTTCATTCCACAGATGTGAGGAGAAAGACCATTAACACCATATTATACCCAAATCAAAGCAAGTTTTATTCTGTGCGCACCAGACCTGGTCCAGAGGCTTTCTCCTCCCTAAGGCGGGGTTCAAAAGATCAACCTAACCAATTTCTCAAGCCTCCTTTACAGGGCAATGCCATAGGATGAGGGGGGGTGGATTTTACAACCAAGCTTAGTTACAGAATCAAGACCTTTAAGAAAATCTTCCTGAAATGTTTGTTACAGAATATTTTGTAATTACAGGGGTGGGGTGCAGCCCAACACCAAGAAACACAGGTCTTACAGTAGACAGAACCCTGACTGAGCTAGACTGGCTCCTGGTTACAAAATGGGGCTGGGATAGCTTTTCAAAGCCTATGTGGCTCAGGCTGGTCTAGAACTCCGTAGATACCCACGGAACTTTTGATCCTCCTGCCTCCTCCACTTCTTGAGTTATTCCAAGTGTTCACCACCGCTTCCAAGTTAGGCAGCTTCACACATGCTAACTGCAAGCACTCTTCCTACTGAGCTGCATCCTAGTTCTGAGTCTCCATTCTGTGTTGGGGGAGGGAGGAGGGAGACAGGGTTTGGCTATGTAGTTCAGGCTGCCTTCAAAACACATGACCTTCTGGGTTTTGTGTACCGTTATGTTATCATTTCGTTTTGAGTCTGACTACTTCCTCCCTTTTCTATAAAGATGTCGCTGGCGAGCCATCCTGCAGTTTCTTCTTAACTGCCCCAGACCGCAGCCTAAATCATTTTAGACAAATAATTTTACTGTTGAAAAATGAATGGGGGATGACATTGGATAGCTAGCTCATCAGGTAACAGCGCTGTCTGTTCTTCAAGAGAATCCAGACTTGATTCCCACCCAGCACCCACATAGTGGCTCACAACCATCTATAACTTTAGTTCTATGGGAGTTAACACCCTCTTTTGACTTTCAATGGCATCAGCCATGTATGTGGTGAATAGACATAAATGCAGGCGAAGTACTCATACACATAAAAACAGTTAATATTTTAATGGATGGAGGTATAGCTTGGCGGTAAAGCAAGCTGGGTTTGATTCTCAACATCTTAAAAAAAAACCATATTGAAAAAACAAACAAAACAGAATATCTGTCCATACACTGGAGCCTCTCCAAAGCAGAGAGAGCAGAGTTTCCAATTTTGGAACAAGCAAGGAGGCAGGCAGTGGTGATGCGCACCTTTATTTTTTTTCCTCCTTTATTAATTTATTCTTGTTACATCTCAATGGTTATCCCATCCCTTGTATCCTCCCATTCTTCCCTCCCTCCCATTTTCCCCTTATTCCCCTCCCCTATGACTGTTCCTGAGGGGGATTACCTCCCCCTCTATATGATCATAGGGTATCAAGTCTCTTCTTGGTAACCTGCTGTCCTTCCTCTGATTGCCACCAGGTCTCCCCGTCCAGGGGACATGGTCAAAGGTGAGGCACCAGAGTATGTGAGAAAGTAGTATCCCACTCTCCACCCTACTGTGGAGAGTGTTCTGTCCATTGGCTAGATCTGAGTAGGGGCTTAAGGTTTACTGCCTGTATTGTCCTTGGCTGGTGCCTTAGTTAGAGCGGGACCCCTGTGCCCAAATCTGCCTATCATAATGTTCTACTTGTAGGCTTCTAGGGCCCTCTGGATCCTTCTACTTTGCCATTCTCCCATGATTCTCTCATCTAGAGTCCCACTAGAATGTCCTCCCCTCTGTCTCAGTTTCCTGGTAAGTGAAGTCTTTCGTGGGACCTGCCCCTTGGGCTAATATGCAGATATAAGTGAGTATATACCATTTGAGTCTTTCATACCCAGAAGATGCTCCAGCACACAGCAAGAAAATTTGCTCAACCATGTTCATAGCAGCCTTATTCATAATAGCCAGAACATGGAAACAGCCTAAGTGTCCCTCAGTAGAAGAATGGATAAAGAAACTGTGGTACATATACACTATGGAGTACTATTCAGCTATTAAAAACAAGGAATTCCCGAAATTTGTGGATAAATGGATTGAGCTAGAAATGATCATAATGAGTGAGTTAACCCAGGTGCGCACCTTTAAATCACAGCACTCAGGAAGCAAAGTCAAGTTCATTTCTGTAAAGTCTGAGGACATCACGGTCTACAGAACGAGTTCCAGGAAAGCTAGGGCTATACAGAGAAACTCTTGAAAATAACATAAATAAAGACGGGACAAGGAAGGAAGTTCAGAGCGGGGGTTCATGCTTTGGGTGAGCGAGGGTTTACTGGATCTGAAAGTGAAAGTAGCAGATGAGGGACATGAGAGCAAAGAACGGGAACTGGAGTCTCAGCAAAGGAATAGAAGGCACAGAACTAGCTAGGTGAAAATGTCAGAACCGATCAGTGTGGCTACTGAATTACGAAGCTTCAGCAGATGAGGTCCGCAGCAAGTTAGACTCAGATAGTTAGAAAGGGACTAACTGAGGCAGAAGTAAGAAGGGCCTTCCATTCACTTTGATTTCAAAGGAGGATGAGGGCAAAAGACAGCACTCAAACTGGAGCACAAAAGTCAAGTGGAAAACCTGGGTGGGCTCACTTGTGATTCCATACTTTGTAAGACAGAGGCAGGAGGATCAAGAGTTGGGAAACCTGGGTTACAAGGTAAAGACCTTGCCCAAAAACAATTAATTAATTTAATTTAATACAATCAGGGGGAAAAAATGGAATCTAGAGAGATGGTTAAGAGCATTTTGCTTCCCTTCCAAAAGACCCATGTTCAATTCCCAGAATCCATATAGCAAATGTAGCCACCTATAGCTCCCATTAGAGGTGATCCAGTGTCTTCTTCTGGCATCTGTAGGCACTAGACATTCATTAGTATAGAGACTTACATGCAGGCAAAACACACATGCACATAATTTCTTTTTTAATTTTTGTTTTTTTTTATTTAATTAATTTATTCAGGTTACATCTCAATTGTTATCTCATCCCTTGTATCCTCCCATTCCTCCCTCCCTCCCGCTTTCACCCTTTTCCCCTCCCCTATGTCTGTGACCAAGGGGGGCCTCCTCCCCCACTATACGATCATAGGCTATCAAGCACATAATTTCTTTTTATTTTATCTTATTAATTTATTCATGTTACATCTAAATTGTTAGCCCATCCCTTGTATCCTCCTATTCCTCCCTCCCTCCTGCTTCCCCCCTACTCCCCTCCCCTATGTCTGTGACTGAGGGGGACCTTCTCCCCCTGTATATGCTCTTAGGATATCGAGTCTTTTCTTGATAGCCTGCTATCCTTCCTCTGAGTGCCACCAGGCCTCCCCATCCAGGGGATGTGGTCAGAAATGGGGCTCCAGAGTTTGTGTGAAAGTCAGATCTCAACGGTGGAGAATGTCCTGTCCATCGGCTAGGTCTGGATAGGGGTTCGTTTACTTACCAGGAAAGTGGGTGAGAGAGGAGGACATCCTATTGAAACTTTAGGTGAGAGGGAGACTGGGGAACGAGAAGGATCCAGAGGGTCCTGGAAACCTACAAGAAGAACTTTATGACAGGCAGATCTAGGTCCTGGGGTCCTCCTCAAACCATGGCACCAGCTAAGGAAAATATAGGCAGTAAACTTCGAACCCCTACCCAGACCTAGCACATAATTCCTTAATGGAGCTGGAGAGATGGCTCAGCAGTTATGGTCACATACAAGGCGCCTGGAGTGTGGTTCCCAGCACCCATATCAGGTGCCTCAGAACCTCCTGTAACTACAATTCCAGGGGATTCAATTCCTACTTCTGAACTCCATGGACACCTGAACATCATACACACATACATGTAAAAATTGGTTTTAATTTGTAAAGATTGTATCAGACATGCAGACATGGTGGTGTCTTACATGTATATATAAACAGAGGGAGGACTGGAAGAAGGAAGACAGACAGACAGAGGGAAAGAGAGAAAGAGAGAGAGAGAGAGAGAGAGAGAGAGAGAGAGAGAGAGAGAGAGAGAGAGACAGGAGAATATGGAAATGAGACTGCCATGTTCCTAAGCTGCTCTCCTGATGATGCTTCCTGTGTCAGATAATGAGAATTCCAATCTTCTACCTTTGCAGCCTTAAATAAAATTCATGATTATTCTCCATGCTTCCTTTCCCTCACACCCCAGCAAATTATATGGGTCTCCCCTCACAGTTCACCAAAGCCAGTGCACATCTCGTAACCTCCACCTGACCTATCATCCTATCATCCACA
Organism: Acomys minous; assembly: GCF_964271855.1. Taxonomy (NCBI): domain Eukaryota; kingdom Metazoa; phylum Chordata; class Mammalia; order Rodentia; family Muridae; genus Acomys; species Acomys minous. Next base: position 8,960,696 of record NC_140502.1, read on the forward strand.
GTGTTGTAAGGACTCACCCTGGTTTCTCCTAAGATGTTCCCTTTACGGGAGTCTGCTCGAATTATCCCACTAACCAAGGGCAATACAATAGTAAACATCGAACCCCTACACTGATCTACCCAATGGACAGAACATTCTCCACAGTTATGTGGAGAGCAGGAACTGACTTTGACAGGAACTCTGGTGCTCCATATTTGACCACCACCCTCTTGGTGGGGAGGCCTGGTGGCACTCAGAGAAAGAATAAGCAGGCTACCAAGATGAGACTTGATAGCCTATGACCACATAGTGGGGGGGAGGAGGTCCCCCTCAGTCATAGACCTAGGGGAGGGGAATAGGGTGAAAGTGGGAGGGAGGGAGGAATGGGAGGATACAAGTGATGGGACGGCAACTGAGTTGTAATCTGAATAAATTAATTTTTTAAAAAGATGTTCCCTTTACTCTGTCCAGGATATTGTAGCATAATTAATCTGTTAAAAGCCTGTCGATTCTCCTGCAAATTGGGGGCATTCTGATAGACAGGGTGACAGATGACACAGTAGCTGTGAGGTGCCAGGAATGGCACCCACACATTGCACCAGCCCAGTTCTTCTCAGAGTTTGTACTCTTCCGGATGAGAGAGGGTAACGTGCCAGTTTCGTGTCTATCATTCTTGGAAATCATTCCCTTGAGAGCAAAACTTTGTCAGGAGCAGGGAAAGGGTGCTGGGGAAATAAATCTGTGGGGAAAGGTTTATGAACAAGCATAAAAACCTGAGTTCAATTCCCAAAGTCCACCAAAAAAAAAAGCCAGATACGGTCACTCATGTCTGTAACCCCAGCAAGTCTACATTGAGATGAGCCTCGGAGGCAGGAAAAATCACTTGGAAGAAAGGAAACAGCAAGAGAGACGTTGTCTCAATGAGCTGGAAGGAGAGGACCAACTCGTGACCTTCTAAGTCTGTGTGGCCCATCTGGAATTTAGACACATGCTTAGTACACAGATTTCATCCCTCTGGCTGGAATCCTCTAGTACACACCTTTAATCCCAAACAATGATGTCTAATTGAGGGCCAGACAAAGTGACAAATCAGAGAAAGATCTGACAGTATGAGTCAGAGAAAGGATATGGCCATCTCTCAGGAGAAAGCTATTTAGGAACAGTGCAGGGAGAGAGTCAGTCACTTCTGTTCAGTCTGTTGAGTTCAGGACAGTTGAGCGAGGGCAGGGCAGTGGGGTTGAGTTTGTCCTGGAGTTCCTGCAGAGTCAGTTGAAGCCAGAGAATAAGAAGGAGCCAGAAAGCCAGGCGTGGTGGCGCATGCCTTTAATCCCAGCACTCGGGAGGCAGAGGCAGGTGGATCGCTGTGAGTTCGAGGCCAGCCTGGTCTACAAAGTGAGTCCAGGACAGCCAAGGCTACACAGAGAAACCCTGTCTCAAAAAACCAAAAAGAAGAAGAAGAAGGAAGAGGAGGAGGAGGAGGAGGAGGAGGAGGAGGAGGAGGAGGAGGAGCCAGAAGATTGGACCAAATTGCCAGAGCCGGTCTGAGGCCAAGCAGAGCAATTCAGTCAGAAGCTGAGAGAAGACAGGGTGAATGAGTCAGCTTGGAGAGGAGTTTGAGCCAGAACAGCTGAGTTGAACCAGTCATCCAAAGTTGAGAAAGAACTAGAAAGGGTCAGCTTATTCAGCAGTAAGCCTCCAAGACAATTGTATCAGGTGAATAAACGTTGCTCTTACAATTCTTCTGTGGAGGAAAGATAACTGGTAGTTGCCTCCCTATGTCCCAGTGGGTGACTTCAAGCACATGGGTATCTGGGAAGCAACTATCCGGAGTTAATGGTTTGAAACAAATTAACAAACAAGTAACTAAAAACAAAACAAAATTTAAAAAGAAAAGAACACCTAAGTTTGAACGGAGTCCTGTTGGGAAAAATTAGGAGCAGATTTGGATGGAGGGAGCGGGAAAAGAAAATGACCAAGATATGTTGTATACATGTATGAAAATTTCCAAGAGTAAATAATCTGTATTAAATATGTGTGTAGGGATAGGTACGGAGGCACAGGCACTTAAGGACTTAAGAAGGCAGGGGCAGGAGGATCTCTGTGAGTCCAAGATTGGGCCCAGTCTACATAGTGAATTTTCTGACAGGCAAGGCAACCTAAACAGACCATGTCTCCAGAAAAGAAAATCTAAATTGTGTGAAGCTGGATGCGACGGGACACGTCAGTAAATGCTGGTGCTAAATTATGTTGTTATAGCAAGCATCCCCCTACCCTTCTATAACTGAAAATAAACAAACAACCATGTTGGGAGATGTGGACAACCTGACTAAAGAGCAGTTGCTAGGGCAGACAACCTAGCTCTCCTTTTGCCAGCACAGACAACTTTGAATAGTCTACAGATGCCTTAAGCTATGCAACAACTGCAGCGACCTGCTGTCAACATGTAACCCTGGCTCCTGAAGTTGCAGCCCCAGTTGTAACTGTTTGGAAAGTCTACAGCGAAGTGTCTCTCCAGCTATTTCTACCCAGGCCAGTTGAGGAGCGCCTGCCCTGGTGGCCCAGCCAAGAGAATATTGTGATTGGTGCAAAAAAGGACAATGTTGTGATTGGGATGAATAATTCTGTGGGGTTTTCACCAGAAGAGACTCCTTGGACATGGGTTTAAACCAATAGAAAGTTTTTAACTAGCCAACCCGCACCTGCACTGGCCGTTCCGGATCCCAGTGTCCCAGGGCAGCACTAACCGAGCAGTTCTTGGGGTTAGCTTGTAAACACAAAATCCACATCTTGGATTGACATACTTCATTTAACAAGAGCACATAGCTAGGAACAGAACTTACAGAAGTAAAAAGGCAAGGTTAGTACACTTAGAGACTTTCCCAGAGTTAACAATTTTGATGGGTTAGGTCTTTGTTTACTTTTTGGCAGGTGGTGCTATACGCTGAGTTTTATGGCCTGGATGGTACTTCATCATGGAATCGGTTATCCTATGGTCTGAGAGCCTGTTACAAATTACAGTTGATATATATATGTATATATATATATACATATATATATCACATATATCATATGTTTATAAAATTTGGTAAGTTTAAACAAGTAATAATTTTTAAACTACTTACACTTTATGTAGTTAAACTGTACAACAGGAAGAGCTTTTAAGATAAATTTTATATGTATTTAAGATACATCCAATACGATGCATTAATAAACATATACAATAAAGTAATTACTATACTGGAAGAAACTGCCACACCCACATTCTCTCAAAGTAATCCATTCCCCCCGCCCCAAGGAAAATAGCAACAATGCACTTACGTATTAAAGTTCATGATGCAAAGCACTGCTATTGACTCCAGTCCGCACGCAATGGATTAGATTTTTCTCCGCAGGCAAGTATATCTGGGGGAAGTCTCAGCTTCAGTGGCCAGTGCAGACGAAAGAACTTCCTGGCTTCTTCATATCTGTGGTCTCCATGCTACCAATGGAGAAGCAGAAGATTACTGTGCGAGACAGACGGTCCAGTTAAAAGTCACTAGGCTAAGGCACCCAGACCTCCCACTTTCTCATTGCAAATGCTTAATCTTTGTATTTGGGCTCCCTCTTGTGGCCATGGTGGAAAATTCCCCTCCACCCCCACCCCCACCCCCATTTTTTAAATTTAAGTAATTTATTCAGATGACATCTCAATTGTTATCCCCTCACTTCTATCTTCCTGTTCCTCCCTCCCTCCCTCTTTTACCTTATTCCCCCTCCCCTAGGTCTGTGACAGAAGGGGACCTTGTCCCCCACGATAAGATCACAGTCTATAAGGTCTCTTCCTGGTAGCCTGCTTACTCTTCCTCTGAGTCACCAGGTCTCCCCACCAAGGGGAAGTGGTCAAATAGGGGGCCCCAGAGTTCATGTCTGAGTCAGTCCCTGCTCTCCAAACAACTGTGGAGAATGCATTGTCCATTGGCTAGATCTGGATAGGGGTTCTAGGTTTACTGCATGCATTGTCCTTGTTTGGTACAGTAGTTTGAGCAGACTCACCTGGGTCCAGATCTGCCAGCCTTAATGGTCTTCTTATCAATTTCTAGGACCCTCTGGATCCTACTATTCCCCTATTCTCCCTTACCTCTCTCACCTAGAGTCCCAAAAGGAAGTCCCAGTATCTATCCCCATCTCTGGCTAAGTGAAGACTTTCAGGGGACACCTCTTTTGGGCTAGTGTCCAGTTATAAGTGAGTATATGCCATGTGTATCTTTCTGGGTCTGGGTTAACTCACCCAGGATGATCATTTCTAGTTCCATCCATTTGCCTGTGAATTTCAGGATTTTCTTGTTTTTAATAGCCTAGTAGTTAGTATTCCATAGTGTAAATGTGCCACAGTTTCTTTACCCATTCTTTGACTGAGGGACATCTAGGGTGTTTCCAGGTTCTAGATATTATGAATAAGGCTGCTATGAACAGCTTCTTCATATCTTTGGTCTCCGTGCTACTAATGGAGAAGCAGAGGATTATTATGGGAGACAGAAGGTCCAGTTAAAAGTCACTAGGCTAAGGCACCCAGACCACCCACTTTCTCATTGCAAATGCTTAATCTTTGTACTGGGCTCCCTCTTGTGGCCATGGTGGGAAACATTCCCTTTTAAGTAGGTTTTAAAAAGTAGATTTTTCCCCCTCCCCAACTTTTACATTCAAACAACACACTCATGCAAGCAACCCTGCAGGAAGTTAAGCACACACAAAAAGACAGAATTATGGGAGGGAAATTTTCCAGGAAGAAGAAAGCTTTGAGGAAAAAGGGGGGATTAGAAAAGAATGATGGAGCCGGGTGTGGTGGCGCACGCCTTTAATCCCAGCACTCCGGAGGCAGAGGCAGGCGGATCGCTGTGAGTTCGAGGCCAGCCTGGTCTACAAAGTGAGTCCAGGATGGCCAAGGCTACACAGAGAAACCCTGTCTTGAAAAACCAAAAGAAGAAGAAGAAGAAGAAGAAGAAGAAGAAGAAGAAGAAGAAAAGAAAAGAAAAGAAAAGAAAAGAAAAGAAAAGAGTGATGGAGGATGGGGTCCTGAAAACTAAAATCGTGTGTGTCTGTGTGTTTGTGTGTCTGTGTGTTCATGTGCCTGTGCCTGTGTCTGTGTCTATCTGTGTGTGTGGAGCTTTCAGTAAATTCTGTAAAATGTGGTAAGCTGCTAAATACTTGTCCAGGCTCCTTGTATCTATCAGAATAGACAGCAAACAGACAACCATCCCCCAGTTACCTTGAAGACCAACAGGAGACTGAAGATGAGATGCTACAGGAGCAATATAGGAGCCCTTCCCCCCTCCCCACCCCATCCATAGCTGCACCTCAGTGCAGACCATCACCCACTGTCAACCATAGCCAGAAAACACCGAATGGAAAACTCCAGAAGTAAACACAATTATGTGCCTCTCTGAGTAGTTTGACAAAGTCTCAATACTCTTTCCAAAACAATGCTAATAACATGCTTCACGCTTGTCCTGTTTTTAGTGATGACTGCTAGGCCTTATGCCTGGTCTCTAACTGAACTTTCTGGTGGGGATGTAGGCACATAGGATATATATATATATATATAGACAGAGAGAGAGAGAATTCAATACGCTGTGTGGTTTCAGGCATCTGCTGGGTGTCTTGAAATGAATTCCCCACAGATGGCAGGCTGCTGAGCTGGCTCACCGTCTGCTTAAAGGGATCAGAAAGGATGAGGCAGCTGAGCAGCTTGCACTGGATATCCAGAGGGCCACAGACCTCTGGAAAGTACAAAATGCTGGGTTCTGAGAAAAGGCATAGAAAAAGACAAAATACCAGGGGGTTGACTCCAGATCATGGCGGGGGTTGGGGGGTGTCCTGTCAGTCTCTGCAGTTACCTTAAATAAACTAGGAAATATCACAGGCTGCCCGAAGTTAAAGACACCTCCAGCAATGAGTCTTTTTCCTAGACTTCCACAATAAAGCTGACCTGCTCATACAAGCGATCTGCTGTGGCAGTAACCTCCAAACAGTGTCAGCCATCTTCCTCAGCAGCTGCCCATCCCTTCCTTCTCGGGGCTCTGCATGACTCCTGAATGCCTGTCTTGTGGTGGGGGTCTCACAGTGCTCCTCACAATGTGTGGCGTGGTGACCCCTAAGCTGTATAGTGCATACTCCACATATCTGTGCGTGGTGAATCTGTAATACTCCCTCTGACTACCTACAGAGGTTTCTGCCTGCACTATTATTTCACTAGGGAATAGGTGCCTCAACTTCTCTCCCCTCACATGTGAGAACACCAGAGGCACCCAGAAGAGAAACAGAAACACGGGAGCTTTGATGTCATCCCTTAAGAAATAGACTGCTATGCAAGGCGGATAATTATGGTGACAGGGCTTTAGACGCCAGAGTGTAACTATGTACAGTCGCTGAGATCAGATGAGGAACTGCAGCCCAGCTGGCTCATGGTACCAGGAGCTCCCACAGCCAGCAGAATAATTATAGCAGAGGCATTAGATCTACCGTGTGATTGTCACGCAGTTATGGTGCCCAAAGCATTAACAGCAGGCTTCCAAACACAGGCACTGGCTAGGAACTGGAGACATGGTAATGGTCACAACTCAGGGAGATGTTCCTGAAACATCAAGGTTCAAGATGCCCAGGAGAGCCCCACCAGTCACCTAGCCTCTGAAGCCCCCAAAAGTTGAATGATTCCCCTTCACTTTTTTGTTATTTGGTTCTTGGAATTGAACCTAGCCCCTTGCACATGCTATCAAAGACTCTACCACTGAGCCATGCGCCGAACTTCTCACACATGGATTCTAGGCCAGTGTTCTACCACTGCACTACACCCCCAGCCCCTTTGCTGGGGGAATCTAAGCAAATGCTCTCTACCACTGAGCCACCCCTCCAAATCCTTCACTGAAGGACTCTAGGCAGGTGCTCTACCACTGAGCCACACCTTTCACCCACCATCACAAATATCTTCCTCACACACATTTCCTTTGGGTTTTGTGTGTGTGTGTGTGTGTGTGTGTGTGTGTGTGTGTGTGTGTGTGTGTGACCCACTGAGTTTCACCAGAGCCATCTGTGTGGCTATGGGTTTATAACTATTCACTGGAGCCCGATGGACTCACGAGTGGGTATACAACTAAAGGCAATGACACTCCCTAACTACCCCTCCCCCCAATCTGCCAGTAACCAATAGTTCAGCAGAGAGAGGTAGGGCATCGCAAGCCCTTCCTCCATCCATAACTGAGTGACGACAAGCTCAGCCTTGTGCAGGCCCAGTGCAGGAGACCACAGCTGCTGAGACATCATGATTACAAGGGCTGTGTCCTGCTAGGAGGCTGGCACGTCCCAGCTCTTCTCCCTATCTTCTGCTTCTTACATTCTTTCTACAAACTCTTCTTCAGTGTTCCCAGAGCATGCAAGGAGATGATGTGACTACCCATTTTTAGGGCTGAGCATTCCAACTGTCATTTATCCTCAGCACCCTAAGTGAGTCCCTGTATTTGCTGCCATTCCTTGTGAAGAAAAGCTTCTCTGATGAAGCCTTAGAACAGAAGTTTTGGTGCCAGAACATATCTTGGTGCCATGACAATTTAGCTAACAAGTGGAGCTCCTTCAACTGTATTGATGAACAGTGTTCTCCTGTGTGCACATGGCCCAGTTCATCCATGAAAAACCACCATGGCTGTTTCAAGAAATTTTAGTCAAGAACCTACAGCTAGAAAGTTGATAAAGCCAGGCTGGAGAGGTGCCTCAGAGGTTAAGAGCACTGTCTGTTCTTCCAGAGGTCCTGAGTTCAATTCCCAGCAACCACATGGTAGCTCACAACCATCTATAGTGAGATCTGGTGCCCTCTTCTGGTGGGCAGGCACACATGCAGGCTCTACATTGTATACATAATTTAAAAAATCTTAAAAGAGAAGAAAACTCCTTTTTATATTATACCATTTTATATATTATATTATATTATATTATACCATATTATATATTATATTATATCATACCATATTATATATTATATTATGACTTCTCATTATGCCCATAGATTAGTGCAACTCTCAACCCTCAGAGAAGGTTCGTTCTCCAGGGGATTAACAATGCGACTCACAGTTTGTCAAAGTTCAGAGAATAAGAGACAATGGAGTGCTCTGCCCTAAGCAGGATATTGTACTCTCCTCACAAGGCTCAGCGAGCATTACACAAGAGCAGGCAGAAAGAGATCCAGATGACAACAAAGGAAACAGTGTTTTCCAGAACAACAGGACAGATGCGCATGTGAACTCAATGACTGTTCCATCATGCAAGACCCACACGAACACAACCCAAGCCAGATGAAATCCCAGCGTGGATCAGAGAGATGGGCACCAAAATCCCACCTCCAGATAAGGATCTGTTGGCAAATGATAGCTTCTGGGAGAAGGAGAGTCAACTCTCTTTAAGGATGTGGCTCTTGGTAGGCTGACTTCACATCACTAGGTAGTGATGCAGCCATGCAGCCAAGAGTATGGAATTAGCACACACGGGGGTCGGTGGTTTTCTGAACGATGAGTAAGGACACCAAGTTGGATGACAATGGAAGAGGGTACATGTGGGAAGAGATGGTGAGTGAATGTAATCAGAACATTATGTATGAGATTCTCAAGCGATTAATATAAATGGTTTTTATAGAGAAGAATTCACGCGATTGTAGGATCATCCAACTTGTCTTCCTGGTAAACTTTCATTATTAAAGGTCCTTCTGTAGCCTAGCAGAGTTGTCTTCCAAAAGGCTACACCCAGAAGCCCTTCGAAACAGATCCTGAGACTCATTGCAAAAACTTGGGCAATAAAGAGAGAGTCCTGGGTGAAAAGTGGGATGAAGGAGGAAAAGACCCAGAGGTGACAGAGCCCCACAAGAATACCAAAAGCCAGGACCCAGAGGGGTTTGTTGGGACTGAAGCACCAATCAGAGTTCTCCGAGAGCAGTGAGAGAAACGCTGCTTTTATATTCAGTCAGCAGTGCACACGAGCTGGCAGGGGTGTTCCTCCCTGACCAGAGTGACAGAGCTGAGAGAAGGACAGACGTGGTGACCGATAGAGTCATCTGGAGCATCTCCTGGCAAGATCATCTAAGGGCTCCCTTAAGCTCTCATGGCTTAAGCAAAGTTCCCCAAAGCAGAGATGTTGTTGGAATAGTAGCCACAATAATAACTATGGTTACCATAGAAGGAGCAAAGTACCATGGGAGACTGTCTGATCTGAAGCCTCTCCCAGGCGTCAGTGGCTGGGTTAGTGACTCTTTTAGCAGCCACGGGGGGATTTAAAGCAGTCACAACAGTCACAGTGATGGCTGAGGAAGCAGATGCTTGATTGACAGCTCCCATGGCTCCCCCAGGGAAGCGCTGTCTACCTCCAGTGAGCCTTCAGACATAGCAGCCGTGTCATCCACAGACCTCCTGGATGCTGAACTTGGTAACCGAGAAGATAACTATCATGATTCTGAACCAGCCTTTGTCACTGTCCCCCTTGGACCTAGGCACAAAGGAAATTTCTAGATAGGTGTCAATCAAGCAGCTAAAATTTCCCTGGTATCCGGGAAAAGAAACATTATGGTAGGCTGGCTGAAAGATCTTTTTTAAATTTTATTGATTTATTCATATTACATCTCAATAGTTATCCTATACCTTGTATCCTCCCATTCCTCCCTCCCTCCTATTTTCCCCTTACTCTCCTCCCCTATGACTGTGACTGAGGGGGACTTCCTCCCCCTGTATATGCTCATAGGGTATCAAGTCTCTTCTTGGTAGCCTGCTATCCTTCCTCTGAGTGCCACCAGGTCTCCCCATTCAGAAGACGTGGTCAAATATGGGGCACCAGAGTTCCTGTGAAAGTCAGACCCCACTCTCCACTCAACTGTAGAGAATGTCCTGTCCATTGGCTAGATCAGGGTAGGGGTTTGAAGTTTACTGTACATATTGTCCTTGGCTGGTGCTATAAGTAATTAGTCATCTTCAGTGAACTTATCTAAGAACGTTTAACCCCAACTGGTACCACACGGAGGGCTGAGCTCTCCAGATTAGTCTTAATTCCTGGCATTTCTTTTTCCCTTTCCCCTCAGTCTGCAGGCCCACATGTTCAGGAGTGATAGCTGGGAAGATAAATCTTCCTAACTCATCTCCTGGTGCAGAAAGCATCCATTTTATTTGTTTGGTTGTTTGGTTGTCTGTTATTCAAGTTTTCACTATATAGCTCTGGTTGACCTGAAACTCACTAAGTAGACCAGACTGTCCTCAAACTCAGAGATATGCCAGCCTCTGCCTCCCAAGTCCTAGTATATACAGGCATAAATAAATAACATAAAACTTTCACATAAAAATTTAAAAGAAGGAAATTTTGTCGCTTGTGCCAACATGAATAAACCCAGAGGGTATATGAAATATGTCAGGCTACATCATAACTGAAATCTACAGAGGTGAGCTCAGGGATAGAATAGAAAGGGTCAGAAGATGAGAGGAGGAGAATATGGTGAAATGCTGGTCAAAAGATGCATGATTACTGCTACCTGAGGGGTTCAGATTAGGTTAACATGGAGAGACAGAAAGCAAATCAGAGATTGTCTGGAGCCAAGAAGGATGAAGGAGGTTAAGGGAAGACAGAAATTAAGATTGAGTGCTAACCATTGTAAGCTTCCTTTCTTGTTATTAAAATATCCAGAGGTTGATGAGGGTGATAGCAGCCTAATTCTGTGAACGCAGTAAGAGCAGTTGGCTTGTTTTCTTTAAATTAGATAACAGAGAGCCAGAAAGATGGCTCTTTCAGCAGTCAAGATCACTTAGTACTCTTGATGAGGACCCAGGCTTCTTTCCCAGATGGCTCACAACCATCTGTAACCCCAGTTCCAGGAGATTTAACACCTTTTTCTGGCCTCTACACACCCCTGCACACACATACACACATTCAGGAACACACACATACACATAAAATAGTGACAAGTGAAAAAAAATAGGCAACCTAGGCAGCATAGCAAGGCCAATAAAACAAATCCATTTTAGGATGGCAAGATGGCTCAGTGAGTAGGGTGCTTGCCTCCAAGCACCTGACTTCAATCCCTGGTACTTATATGGTGGAAGAAGAGAATTTGCCCTTTGACCTTCACATATATGCTGTGGGACATGATGCCTTCTCCTCATGCATGCACACAAAATAAACATAATACAAATACATATTGGAAGAAACAAGAATTTTATAAAGGGCTGAGGCTGGTGTGGTGGTACATATCTGTATGTAATGTCAGCATTTGGGAGGTAGAGGCAGGAGAAGCAAGACTTCCAGTCACCTTTAGCTACATAATTAATTCGAGGCCAGTGAGAGCTACATGAGGCCCTGCCTTGAGGCAGAAACTGATTGCAAAGATGTTAGGCAATCAAAGAAAAAGCCTGGAGAATCAGGCTTTGAGGCCAAGCTTGGTGCTTTATGCCTATAGTTCCAACACTAAGGAGGGTTGGATATGAACAGCATTACCAGGATATGAACAGCAGCCTGAGCTACAGAGTGAGACCATGCTGTTCACCCACACCCCATCCCTATTCAAAATGACTCAGAGGAAGCAAGGCAGAAACTATTGAGACAACTTTGGGCCAGTGGGACATCAGAGTGTGAAAGATGCTCCAGTTTGGGACTAGGGTATAGCTCAAATGTTAGAGTCCTTGTCTAGCATACGCAAAACCCTGGGTTTCATCCCCAGCACCACGTAAACCAGGTGTAGTGGCACATGCAGGCATTCCCAGCACTACAGAGGTGAGGGTAAGATGGCCAAGAGTTCAGGGTCACCCTGAACTCCATAAGACTGTGAGACACTGCCACAAGAGAGGGAGGGAGGGAGGGAGGGAAGGAGGGAAGGAGGGAGGGAAGGAGGGAGGGAGGGAAGGAGGGAAGGAGGGAAGGGAGGAAGGAAGGAAGGGAGGGAGGGAGGGAGGGAGAGAGGGAGGGAAGGAGGGAGGGAGGGAGGAAGGGAGGGAAGGAGGGAAGGAGGGAAGGAAAGAAGGAAGGAAGGGAGGGAGGGAGGGAGGAAGGGAGAGAGGGAGGGAGGAAGGGAAGGAGGGAAGGGAGGAAGGAAGGAAGGGAGGGAGGGAGGGAGGGAGGGAGGGAGGGAAGGAAGGAAGGGAGGGAGGGAGGGAGGGAGGGAAGGAGGAAGGGGAACGGGCAACTAGGTACACCATCATTCCTTGTATCTCTGGCTTAACCAGAGATGTCCCACGCAGGACCATAAGATAGGTGAAGTCCAGAACTGACTCTAAACAAAACTCAATAGGTGGTAACAACGGGCTAGCAAAAGTACTTCGGCTTCCGTAAGAGGAGGCAAAGCAAGACTTCCCACTAAGTCCCAGATAGATGGAAACTCCTTTCCAAACAGGAAAATAACGTCCATGCACAGAGCTGAAGACAGCAACCATGCTCAGTCCCTGTGCGCACCAGCCAAGGTGACACCTTAAATAAACCTCCTGTACTTCCTGCCTGCCCACACACTCTCTGCCAGGTGCCCGAGGAAGGTTTGCTTTTTAACTAAGAGACTGACAGACCTGTGGGTGAGAGGGTTGAGCTCTTCAACAATTCCATATGAAAAACTTTCAGACATAAAGGTTGAAAAAAAATTGACAATGATGAACTAATCATATCACGCTTGAGTTCTTCCAATAGCATCTTACCCTGTGTGGTTTAAAAATATAGCAACTTTATTAATTCTTTGAGAGTTTCATACTTTCCTACAGAGTGTTTTGAGCGTACTCACCCCCCACTCCTCTTCTAACTCCTCTCAGATCCATCCTTCATCCCTTCTAACTTTGAGTCCTCTTGCTTTGTGTTTAATGATCTGCAGAGCCTGATTTGTGCTGCTCGTGTGCTCATCAGTATAGAGTCACACACTAGAGCTTGGTGGGCTTTTACTAGGGGCCACACCCTTAAAGAAAACCGACTCTTTTCTCTCCCAGAAGATATCAGTTGTCAACAGCATCTCAGCTGGGAAGGGGATCTAGGGAGGGTGCCTGGTGATCCCCTCCCCCACCTCCGTACTGGATTGTCAACTGGCATGATTCTGAGCAGGCATCCTCAGCCCCTGTTGAGTTCATAGACATAGCAGTCCCGTTGTATCCAGAAGACACTATTTTGTTCACATCCTCCCTGGCCTCTGGCTCTTGGAATCTCTGTCTCCTCTTCCATGATGATGAGCCTTTGGCCTCGATAGTGAGTGTGATGCCAACGTCCTATTTAAGGCTGAGCGTTCCACACTCGCTTATTCCATGCACTTCAATCAGCTGTGGTTTTTCTGCCTTAACTGCCATCCATTATACGAAGAAACTTCTTTGCTGAGATCTGAGAGGCACACTAATCACTGGGTACAGAGATGGAAATTTTAGAGAGCTGTTTGATAGATACGAAGTCCACCTCTCACTTAAAGTTTCTACTGCTCTGATAAAATATCATGACCAAAATCAAATTGGGGAAGAAGAGTTTATTTTAATCTTATACTTTTAGTTAACAGTCCATCAATAAGGGAAGGCGAAGCAGAAACTGAAACATAGAGGAATGCTACTTGAGACAGGATTTCACTAAGTTTCCTAGGCAGGTCTTTAGATCAAGACTCTGGAGCTCAAGCCAGCTTTGAACTTGTACCCCTCCTGTCTCAGTCTTCTGAACAGTTGAATGGACAGGTCCGTACCACAAGACTGGACTGAATAATATTCCATTGCATGGTCATACCATTGACGGGTTGGTTCTAATAACCTTCCAACTTCTTTGTGGAACCCAAGAGTTACAGGATCTAGCTGTGGGCCCACATATCTGGCCCTCAAATGCCACCTCTACTTGTGTGGTGCTGGGCAGATTGCTCACCTTCCCTGAACATCGGTTTTCTCAAACACAGGATGGCAGTAATGACTGCGTCTGACTCACAGGATGGGCGTCAAGGTCTCCTCCTCCTCTTCTTCCTCTTCCCCTTCCTCCTTCCCTTCCTACTCTTTCTCTTTCTCTTTATTTCTCCTACTTCCTTCTCCTTCTCTGTCTCCTTCCTTCCTCCCTCTTTCTCTTTCTCTGTTTCTTCTTTTGGAAAACCCCTACCCCTCGGAAACACCCCCAAAGCCATAACAGCAGCTGAAGAAATGTGGCCCTTGTGGTGGTTTGATAGCAATGGCCCCCAAAAGACCCCCGTGTGTAACTGTTTGGCCACAGGGAGTGGCACTATTTGTAGCTGTGGCCTTGTTGGTAGAAAGTGTCACTGTGGAGGCCAGCTGTGAGGTCAGCTATGGCCAGCGCGGGACGCAGCCTCCTTTTGCTGCCTTCAGATCCAAATGTAGAACTCTCAGCTCCTTCCCCTGCGCCATGCGGGCCTGCACGCTACATGGTTTCCTGCCATGACAATAATGAGTTAAAGCCTCTGAAACTATGGCCAGCTCCAATTAAATGTCTTCATTTATAAGAGTTGTCATGGTCATAGTGTCACTTTATGGCAATGAAACTCTACCTAGGACAGCCATCATGGCAGGACAGAGTAGAAGTGATAAAACACACAATAGATCATTACCCGGTCTCTCTCTCTCACATACACACAAACATACACACACACATACACACATGCACATACACACACACATACACACACATACACACAAACATACACACACATACACACATGCACACATGCACACACACACATACACACATGCACATACACACACACACATGCACACACACATGCACACACACATACACACACATGCACACATGCACACACACACCACACATGCACACATGCACACACACACACATACACACATGCACACACACACACAAAGAGGACTGATATGTCTTTGTTCAACTTTGCTTCTTTGTGGCTGTGCTAAAATGCTGACCAAAAACAACGTGGGAAGAAAAGGCGTTGTTTGGCTCACAAACTGATGGATGGAAGCAGCCAGGGAAGGAACTCAAGTGGGAACCTGGAGACAGGATCTAAAGCAGCGGCCATAGAGGAGCTGGCTTGCTCTCCTCGGCATGCTCAGTTTGCTGTTGTATACACCCGAGGACCAGCGGCACAGGGATGGCACCGCCCACAGCGGGTTGGACACTTCTTTCACCCATCAGTCAACAATCAAGAAAATGTCCCCAGAGACGAGCCCACAGACCAGTCTGATGGCGGCAATGCCCTCTTCCCAGGTGACTACAGTTTATATCAACTTCACAAAACCTAATCAGCGCAGTCCCCTGTTGTTGGAGGATCCTTGAAAATATCTTGCCCTGTGATTAGAAAGCAGACCCCACAGGGCACGGCTAGCGTGATCCCAATCATTATGAGACACCCGGAAGGGAAATCCAGGGTCAGAAAGGAGATTAACGTGGGACAGGGTCAGAAGGGGTGAGGAATTACTTATGTAAGGCACAGAACATTCTATGGGCCTGGGGAGATGCTCCTGCCACATAAGTATGAGAACCTGGGTTCAAATCTCTAGAACTCATATAAGCATGAGTCTATGATCCAAGCACTCCTACAGCAGGAAAAGAGATGGAAATAAGAGACTTCCCGGAAGCTTGTGGGGCAGCTAGCGTGGTGGACACAGCAACAAATAAAGAGGCCCTGCCTTGCTAGGCGCGGTGGTGCACGGGTTTTTTTGTTTGTTTGTCTTTGGATTTTTTTTTTTTTTGAGACAGGGTTTCTGTGTAGCCCTACCTACCCTGGAATTCACTTTTTAGGCCAGCCTGGTCTTGAACTCATAGACATCCACCTTTGTCTGCCTCCAGAGTGCTGGAACTAAACTCATGCTCCACTATGATGGCTTAATATTTCTTTTTCTTTTTTCTTCTTTCTGTTTCTTTTTCTTTCTTTCTTTCTTTTTTTTTATGTATACAGTGCACATTAGATCATATTATAGATGGCTGTGAGCCACCATGTGGTTGCTGGGAATTGAACTCAGGACCTCTAGAAGAGCAGTCAGTGCTCTTAACCGCTGAGCCATCTCTCCAGCCTCCCTTCTTTGTTATTTTTCATGACAAGGTTTCTCTCTGTAGCCTTGCGTATCCTGGACCTCACTCTGTAGACCAGGCTGGCCTGGAGCTCACAGTGATGCTCCTGCCTCTGCCTCCAGAATGCTGGGATTAAAGGCATGCATGCACAACCATACCCAGCTCAATTTTTCTTTCTTCCTCTTTTTTTTTTGGTTTTTTGTTTTGTTTTGTTTGTTTTTTGTTTTTGTTTTTGTTTTGTTATTGTTGTTGTTTTAGAAACAAGGTCTCTCCATGTAGCCCTGGATTGTCCTTGAACTTGATATATAGACTAGGCTGATCTTGAATTTACAGACATCCACCTACCTCTGCCTCCCAAGGACAGAGATTAAAGACATGTGCCACCATGCCCAACATAACATTTCTTATAAAATGTTTTCATTGCATTCTTCAATGAGCCTACAAGGGAGAACAACAGAGATAATGGAGAAGAAAGATGGGCGGAATCTGAATTGTAGAATCCAGGAACTGTTAGGTTTTGTTGCCTTTTTCTTAGTTGGTGGCAAATCGCTCCATGCCTGTCACGCTATAAATAAAGTGATTTAAATTTTAATATCACCTGCTGGAGCAAGCGCATCGGCAGAATCAAAGCCCACACATATTTCTTTGCCAACTTCCATTCAGAGCTTTACTGCTGTGCTTGGAATCCCCCCAGCAGCTTCTGTTGCCTGGAAATAAACTCTGAACTCTCTGCTTTCATTTCTCCCAGAATATTGCGGGGCTCTCCCTGCCTGCTTCCAGACCCCTGCTTCAGCAATCCTCCCAGCTCACTCCAACCAGCTTTCCCTAAAACGAGCTCGGTGTCTTCAGCCCTGTATAGGGCCTTTGCAGTTGCTGTTCCATCAGACAGAAAGCAACTGACCATAGCTTGTGCTCCCTGTATCACCTTGTGGTACTACCTCAAAAAATCTCTCCCCTGGAAGCCTCGAAATACCCTGAGAGATGGCTGGGTAGTTAAGAGAACTCTCTCAGAGGACCTGGGCTCAGTTCCCAGCACTCACATAACAGCTCACAGTCTGTAAATCTAGTTTCAGAACGATCTGGTGCTCTCTTCTGGCAGCTGTGGGTATGGTACGTACGTGGGGCACATGCATACTTAAATACATACACAACACATACATTGAAATAATTTTTTTAAACTAAAAAACAAAAATGTTTTAAATGCCTCTGATTATTCCAAATAAAACAGGTCACTCAGAGGGAGGAATGGGAGGATACAAGGGATGGGATAACAATTGAGATGTAATACAAATAAATTAATAAAAAATATATTTTTTAAAAAAGGTCCCTCTTTGTGCCCCCATCACACCTCCATATCCATACTCGTGTTTTGTTTTGTTTTGTTTTGTTTTGTTTTGTTTTTTCAAGACAGGGCTTCTCTGTGTAGCCTTGGCTGTCCTGGACTCGCTTTGTAGACCAGGCTGGCCTCAAACTCACAGCGATCCGCCTGCCTCTGCCTCCCAAGTGCTGGGATTAAAGGTGTGTGCCATCGGTGTCCAGCCATATTTATATTCTATCATCACCCTTTCCATGTGTGGTCACATGGGAAGGGTTGTGCACTGCTCCCAACCCACAACCACCACAGGCAGAGTCAAGAGCAGGAACCGTCTCTTCTGAATTCTACATCTGAAATGTATATCTTGATACTTACCTAACAGGGGTGACACCGGGATCACGAAGGTGGTTTTCCCAGGGTGAGGCTTACCCATTCCACTCTGGATGCTCTGGCTCCTGTGCTTTCCCCCCAAACTTGGGAAACTCGGCTGTATACTTTATGGTAGTGGGAAACTGTTTTCATTCCCCTCTTGGAAAAAATACGAAGAAATTTCTATCATGAATCCCAACCCTAATGAAATGGGAATTTAGAAGTGGGGCCTTTTGGGTGATTTGTTTTAGATGAAGTCATGAGGAGAAGCCTCCATGAAGGAATTAGTGTCTGATGTGGTAGAAGATACACTATATTTAGATCTCTCTCTGTCTCTCTCTGTCTCTGTCTCTGTCTCTCTCTCTCTCTCTGTCTCTCTCTCTCTCTCTCTGTCTCTCTATCTATCTATCTATCTATCTATCTATTTATCTATCTTTCTTTCTCTGTCTCTCTCTGTCTCTCTCTGTCTCTCTCTGTCTCTCTGTCTCTCTGTCTCTCTCTCTCTCTCTCTGTCTCTGTCTCTCTGTCTGTCTGTCTCTCTCTCTATCTATCTATCTATCTATCTATCTATCTTTCTTTCTCTCTCTCTCTCTCTGTCTCTCTCTCTCTCTCTGTCTCTCTATCTATCTATCTATCTATCTATCTTTCTTTCTTTCTCTCTCTCTCTCTCTGTCTCTCTCTGTCTCTCTCTGTCTCTCTGTCTCTCTGTCTCTCTCTCTCTCTCTCTCTCTGTCTCTGTCTCTCTGTCTGTCTGTCTGTCTCTCTCTCTCTCTCTCTATCTATCTATCTATCTATCTATCTTTCTTTCTCTCTCTCTCTCTCTCTCTCTGTCTCTGTCTCTCTCTCTCTCTCTGTCTCTCTGTCTCTCTGTCTCTCTGTCTCTCTCTCTGTCTCTCTCTCTCTCTCTCTCTCTCTCTAGCTTTCTTGTTCTCCTCACTATGTGATGACATACGTATCTGCAGCCTGAAAGACAACTTTCAGAATATCCTTGAATTCTCCTAGCCACTTTTCCCTGCCCTGCCCAGGTGGGATGGCTTTTTATTAAGCAAAAGTTGGGTCACAGAGACAACAAGATGTAATTAGCATCAAGTACATCAGACCGTCCCCCAACACTTAACTGTCATTTATTCTCAGCACCTTGTACAGTATAAGTTTCTGTATTCACCACTGTTTGCTACAAAGACAAGTTTCTTTGATTAAGGCTAAGTAACAACTATCTGTGGGTATACATATATTTAGAAAGTGGTTTGAGGCCATGTCAACTTAGCTGAACAACAGTACTGATTTTCCTCTGAGAGCTCATGAGTTCTCCAGTCATGTGTTTCTGACCAGATTTGCAGTACCAAGGATGGATTCCTTTCTATGGAGCAGAACTCAAATCTAAGCAGAGATGTGCTACTCCAATAACAGTCATGCTGCTATTGCACAAGGAGACTAGTCTTGCCTGGGAGGTTGGTACTGTTGAGCGTAGATTTCACACCCTCTCTGCTTAGTTATTGACTACTGATAAACTCTGGCAGAGAGCGAGAGAGAGAGCCATTGCCTTTAGTTCTCAACCTTCTGGTGCATCCACCAGGCTCCAGTAGATACTTCCAAAGAGATAACAACACAGAAAATACTCATTAATCTCTGAGTCTCCAAACAAAACCAAAAAACACAAATGGGAGAAAAAGATTTATAGGAATTTAACAAGTGTGGGAGAGAGATAAGAGAGGCTAGGCAGGAGTGCAAGCAATCCTGTAGTATATACATATATGAAATTGTCACACACACACACACACACACACACACACACACACACACACACCAAACAAACAAAAAACCACCAGACTTAAATAACTAAAAGTAAAACAAAAAGGGGGGAGGGAGTAGATTTATAGGACCATACGGAAGCCATGCAATCTAGAAGATGCTTCTACAACACTCAAAAGGAAGGATCCCAGGGAACTCCTGAGAGAAGTCTTTCTCAAATCGCCCCCATATCTGAGGCAGAAACACTCCAAGAGAAGTAAACAGGCTACTGGTTCGAGGGACGTTGGCCAACGTTCTAGATAGTACCACTAGGTGTCAGTATCCAGCGTGCCAAGTGTTAAGACCAAAAAAACTCAATGATGAGGCTATGCCTGGGGATAATCTATGCAACAAATTACTGCATTCCTAATACCTTGCAGAAAGTCAGATGCATTTAAAACAGCGAGGTAAACATCTCCCTTCAAAACCACTGGATTCCTGACCATTAGGTCTTGCACGTGAATCATGTACTTCTAGTCCATATATTTGTTTCTGCCTCTGGAGGCAGAGGCAGGCAGATCACTGTGAGTTCGAGGCCAGCCTGGTCTACAAAGCGAGTCTAGTATAGTCAAGGCTACACAGAGAAACCCTGTCTCAAAAAAAAACAAAACAAAAACAAAAAGGGGGGGGGTCTTGAAAAATCTGTAAAGGGCTAACTAAATTTCTAGACATGCCAAACACCCCACTTGTTGTGGTGTTTCATCTCATTGCCAGTTTGACTGGGCCTGGGCTCAAGAGACGCAGCTACCTGAGGCAGGTCACTTCCTTTAACCATGATAAAATGTTCTGACCAAAAAGCAATTCGAGTGAGACATGGGGTCATCTGGTTTTCAGCTCCAGGTTGCAGTCCACCACTGTGGAGAAGAAGTCAGGAAGCAGGAACTTGGACAAAAAGCCAGTTACATCGCAACCACAGCCAAGAGCAGAGAACAGTGCTTTGATACATGAACGCTTGTGCTCAACTAAATGTCTCCATTTTCAGACTATCCAGAATCCCCTATTCAGGAACTGGGGCCACTTGACTCACAGTGTGCAGGTCTTTGTATCAATCATAACAACTCCTCAAAGGCATGCCATCAGGAGCCTAATAGAGCCAGTCCCTTATGGAGATGCCTTTCCCTGGGCGTTCTAGATTACGGTCAAGTTGATCATTAAAACTAAACATCCACAGTATGTTTCTTAGAAGCATTAAGAGTGGAAGGCTCGCCCCCAAGAGTGGGCTGTCCATTTTCGTGCCTAGATAAAGAGACCTGAATAAGAAGCAGGATGGGTTTGGCCTGCCTATGTCAGCTTTGGCTGCTGAGTGTGTCTATGCTGTTACTGCTGCCTGTACCACAGCCATCCTTTCCTGACATCAGAAGCCAGATTCTTCAGCCGTCCAAGGCAGACTGGACATCAGTGTCTCTCCAGCAATCTTCTATGCCTTCAACACTAGATTAAGACAGCCGAGGCATCCGGCTTGGTGGCCTGAGCTACTGGGCTCTCATCCTCCCTAATGTCCAGACAGCCATTGCTGAAGTATCCAGTCTGTATTGTATAAGCCAATCTAATAAACTCTTTATATAATATCTATTCTTTTTTAAAAATATATTTTATTAATTTATTCACATTACATCTCAATGGTTATCCCATCCCTTGTATCCTCCCATTCCTCCCTCCCTCCCATTTTCCTCATACTCCCCTCCCCTATGACTGTGACTGTATATGCTCATAGGGTATCAAGTCTCTTCTTGGTACTCTGTCTCAAACAACAATAACAACAACCCATTCTGCAATTCTGTTCCTCTAAATCAGCTCTTCCCAACCTGTGGGTCAAGACCCCTTCACAGGGGTGACACGTCAGATATCCTGCAAGTCAGATATTTGCATTACAGTTCAGAACGGTAACAAAACTACAGTTATGAAGTGAAGAGGAAAATAATTTCGTGTTTGGAGGTCACCACAACATGAAGAACTGTATTCAAAGGTCACAGCATTAGGAAGGTTGAGAACCATTGCTTTAAGTAAACCCACCTAATATATCTGTGACTGTGGTTTCCCTATGCAGACCACACAAGCTAGAACCCACTCCCAAATGCACATTACCTGCTTTTCTCTTGCGTCTGTCATTGCCCTGGGTAATTCTCTGTCCTCAACACTTAAAAAAAAAAAATGCCAGGCATGAAAGATACCCTTTTCCTCAGAGCAACATAACTAATCCAAAACTTGACCTTCACAAAACACAGGGATACCTCTTGCTCATCGGTTCCCCTTATTTCCGGTGCCTCCTGATGAGCCTGGTGCTTCCCCGTGCAGTTTCGTGTGGCACCGCACGCCGCCTTGTCTATAAAAAGCTACGCTTTCAATGTTCTCTTCATATCTCTTGGTTTCATCACGTCTGTGTTTTACAACATCTTGATGCCTGCACAAAAATGAGAGATAAGGATGTGCAACCCAGAGGTTTGGGGTGGGAAGGCTGCCACTGTGAGCGTTGAACCAAGCCGTCTTTGCAGGGATCGTAGGGGACTCAAAGAAGGATCTAGGTCTGGCGGTGAGAAAGCGGCCTAGAAATGAGAACAGCCCGAAGGCTGCCTGAGGGAGAGATTGGCCCAAGGAGACGGATGGTAAACAAGAGCACAGAGGGTCAGAGCAGGACAGCAAGAGCTAGTGCACGGCCCACATGAATTGGAAGTAACATAGAGCAGATAGATTTGGGGACCTAACCTGAGTCCCGACACCATGAGAGTTTTCTTTCTCACTTGCAGATCCTCTCTGCACAGGTGAGCCACTCCTTAGTCCCTTGTGATGCTCCTACAGATGATGACACAGAGACAGATAGAGCCGCTGAGACAAATTTTCATGACCAAGCCTAGCGTTGAAAAAAAAATCTTTGCATGCCGGGCATGGTGGCTCACGCCTTTAATCCCAGCACTTGGGAGGCAGAGGCAGGCGGATCACTGTGAGTTCGAGGCCAGCCTGGTCTACAAAGCGAGTCCAGGACAGCCAAGGCTACACAGAGAAACCCTGTCTCGAAAAACCAAAAAAAGAAAGAAAAGAAAAAAAAAATCTTTGCAGTCTTCCACTCCTAGAATAGCCACAATGTCTCATCTGATGGTGGGGGTGGGGTTGGGGGGGAGGAGCTGTGGTGCCTGTTTGGGATGCTACTTTCCAATGAGAAAGAAAATAAGCAAGCGCTGAGGATGTAATTCAGCTGGCAGAGCGCTCGCCTGGCTTGAAAGCAGCCCTGGGTCTGAGCCCCAGCACCACATTAAAACTGGGTGTGGTCGTGTATGCCTGCCATCCCAGAACTGGGAGGCAGAGGTGGATGGATTGGAAATGGAAAGGTGCTCTTTGCTGTATAGCAAGTTTGAGGAAGGTCAGAGTGGAGTACTTAAAACCATCTCAAACAAAAGAAAAGGAAAAATGGAAGGAAAGAATAGAGAGAAGGAGGCAGGGAAGACAGGAGGGAGGGAGGGAGGGAGGAAGGAAAGGAGGAGGGAAGGAAGGAAGGAAGGAAGGAAGGAAGGAAGGAAGGAAGGAAAAAAAGACCCTTATTACCCCAAACAGCCCAAGCACTATCTTGGTAAGCTCAGCAGGGCTCCAACTATCCAGCAGGATGCTTTTTGTGAGTTGAATCTAAAATCACAACCCACGCCCCACCCTACTCGGCCCCACAGCTCCCCACAGGCTCTTTCGGAAAGGTTTATCTCCAGCTGGCGGCACTGTTTGGGAAAACTGTGAAATCTTTACTTGGGGTCTAACCGAAAGGAGCAGGTCACCAGGAGCAGACCCTTCAAGGTGGTGCCTGACTCCTATTTTTCTCTGCTTCCTAGTCTACCTGTGGGACAGCTTCTGCCACAGGCCCCCGGCTATCATGAGCTGAGACCCACCACATCTCCCCTGCCTTGCCTCTGACACCGAGCAGAATAAATTGTTCCTAGTTTCAAAGTGTTTCTGCCAGGTATTTTGGTCACGGGGATGCAGATGACAGTTAGAATGTCATTCCTTTACACACAAAATCCCCTATGGCTTCTTTTCCATTCATGTGATAAATTCTTTGCCTGGCAGGTCTGCCCCCTTATAAACCTAGATGCATTAACACACCAAATCATACACAACTAGAGCTAGCCCACTTCTTTTTTTCTACTCCAGTCTCTGTTACATTTTTAGTTCAGGGTGGTGGATTGTTGGATAAGTGCAATATATATATCTCAATCATTAAGAGATCCAGTGTGAAAATCCACAGCTTCTGATTGGACTTCTTTCTCCTCCTCCTCTTCCTCCTCCTCCTCCTCCTCCTCCTCCTCTTTCTCCTCCTCCTCCTTCTCCTCCTCTTCCTCCTCTTCCTCCTCCTCCTCTTTCTCCTCCTCCTCTCTTCCTCCTCCTCCTCTTTCTCCTCCTCCTCTCTTCCTCCTCCTCCTCCTCCTCTCTTCCTCCTCCTCCTCTTCTTCTTCTTCTTCTTCTGGATATTGGCTTGGCTTGGCTTTATTTTTCAAGGTAGGATTTTTCTGTGTAACCTTGGCTGTTGTTGATTCACTTTGCAAACCAAGCTGGCCTTTAACTCACAGCGAACAGCCTGTCTCTGTCTCCCCTGGGGCTGTATTTAGAGGAAGACATTCCTCCCACCTGTCTTTTCCCCTTCTACCCTAAATGATGAGAAAGATCCCAGGGTGAGGTAACATAATGGAGCTGCATTCCTGGTGGTCTTTGAATGGAAGACATAAAAAATATGTGAGCTGAAGCTAAGGGGGGGGGGTGAAGAAGGAGGAAAAACAAAAGAGGCAAGACAGGCGTTGCAACTGTGTTAACAACTCTATAAGGACTGACCTTGGAGAGCTAGAACTAAAATGCTGCAAACCAGACCCCCACAGTCCAATTATCTTGGGGGTATTTTCATTCCCTTTGAAAGCAATCCACTGGCGGCCCCTGTGTCTGACCTAACATCCTGCAAAGATCAAAACCTTAAAATGTTATCGTCAGAACTGGCTTGAATTGTTTGACCTCCAGCTGTTGTAAGAACTAGAAATCCAGGTGGAGGAAATAAATTATTAATCGGTTTCATGAAGCAATGTGGGAAATGAGATACCAGGAAAAGAAATACCCTTAAAATGTATTCTTAGTATACCACCAACCTAAATGCTAAAAATAGAGAGCAACAGAAACCTGTAGCAGGAGGTTCCTGTAAGGAAAAGTAAAGGCTCAGGACCGGCAAGACCAAGTTCTCAGCATAAAGGAGATTTATTGTCCCCAGAGGGACTTAGGGCAAGGAATAAGAGACAAAGACATGAGACAGAGGAGAAAGGGGTGAGGACAAAGGAGAGAGGGCGGGGTATTTGTCCCAGAAGACAAAGTACTGTCTCTGAATAGAGGAGACAGACTGGCCCACGGGCAAATGGCAGTGTATAAAGAAACCAAGGGAAAGCCCCAAGTTAGGTTGGATTGTTAAATATTAATTGGACATGTTAATTAGGTGAGCCTTAGGCGAGTTTTGATTGCTGGACTTCAGGACTTTGATAGCTGGCCCTTGGCAGTCAGCCTTAAAAGGAGGAAGTGGCCAAAAAAGGAAACAGACCCTGGGGAACTGGCTTTAGAAATGTAATGGTTTTTAAGCAAAGGCAGAAAGAAATTGGGAGAAGGGTAAGGCCCGCCAAAGTCCTGCTATCCAGTGTCCCTTCATCTCCCCCACTTTTCCATAACCCATTTACCTGTGCACCCCTCCTCCGGCAATGTGTTTAACAAATATTTGATTTATGACGTGTTTCTATAACTAATACAAAATCTTATGCAACTATTTTCATAGTCGAACATGGCTTTTAGGGAGAGCCTGAGTCTGTGTTCCTGGACCATGCCTACTCATTTTTTGGTTCCATGATAAACTGTCACGTAGTCCCCTTGGGGTAAGGAGCATGTTTTGGAGGTAAGGGTCAGGGTTTTACTTTGACATCAACAGTAAATGACACTAAGGAAAGTAGCTTTTTTGTGTTTTTGTTGTTGTTGTTTTTGTTTTTGTTTTTCAAGACAGGGTTTCTCTGCGTAGCCCTGGCTGTCCTAGACTCGTTTTGTAGAACACGCTGGCCTCAAACTCACAGAGATCCACCTGCCTCTGTCTCCCAAGTGCTGGGATTAAAGGCGTGCGCCACCACCGCCAGGCTGGAAAGTAGCCATTCTTTGTTTGGTTGGTTGGTTTTGGTTTTTCAAGATAGGGGTTTCTCTGTGTAGCCTTGGCTGTCCTGGCCTCACTTTGTAGACCAGGCTGGTCTCGAACTCACGCCTGCCTCTGCCTCTGCCTCCCATGTGCTGGGATTAAAGGCGTGCGCCACCACCGCACAGCCGAAAGTAGCCGTTCTTAAAAGCCTAAGCACAAGAGACGAGGGCTTCCCAAGAGCTTCCACCAGACGAAGATTCCAGCTGCTTTCCCAGCCAGATGTGGGAGAGAACAGCCAAAACAGCACCAATAAGAGCACCCCGTTTTCCTCGACTTGACTTCAAAATTTAGAGCAAGAGAGAAAGGAAGAGAATAAAGGCACAGAACAGGATAGTTTGTGCTCTGCTCCCCTCCCTTGTCCTGTGGAGGAAAGTCTCGTTCAGTCGTCCACTGGGTTAAGAAAAGCAACTTTGAGCTGATCCAGTTAGCAGCTTTCATAATAAGTTAGGGTGGATGACCGGGCCTCTGAAATTCCAACTCCAATTGGACAACTCCAAAATTACCAAAAGATATCAAAGGCATTCTCAAGATTATGGCCCAAGAACAAACAAAACAAACAAGCAAACAAAAAAATCCTAACAAACAAAAGAGCCTTACGTGGGCAGAGTGGCTCGTATGTTTAACTATAGCACTTAGGAGCCAGAGGCAAGCAGATCTCTGAGTTCAAGAACAGCCAGTTCTGCATAGCAAATTCCAGGCCAGCCAGAACTATATAATGAGATCTTGTCTCACACACATGTGTGTGGTGTGAAGAAATGGGTCCGTGGCTAAAAGCACTCAGTGCTCTTCCAGAGGACCATGGTTCAACTCCCAACACACACACACACACACACACACACACACACACACACACACACGGTGGTATAACTCCACTTCTGTAACTCCAGTTCCAAGGGTTCTCAACTGGCTTTCAAGGACACGAGGCACACACCTGTTGTACAGACATACAGGCAAGCAAAACAATCATACACATTTAAAATAAATAAAACAGAAAGGAGGGCTCAGACACCCAGAGAGCATGAAGACAGATGAGAAAGATCAGGCTGTTTTGTGCTTACACAGGGAGTCCCGACTTTATTTTTGAAGATGTTTGTAACATTTATTTGTTTGTTTGTTTGTTTATGACACACCTTGTGTTTATGGGTTGTGGAAGTCATGGAGCACCTTGCAGAAGTCAGCTCTCTCCTTCCACCATATGGTTGCCACGGATCAAAGTCAGGTTGTTAGACACTTGGTGTCAGTTGCCATATAAACTGAGCCCTTGCATTGGCCTCCAGATCTCATACTTAAAACTCTTCTATCTAGCTGGGTGTGGTGGCCCACGCCTTTAATCCCAGTACTTGGGAGGCATAGGCAGGCAGATCACTGTGAGTTCGAGGCCAGCCTGGACTACAAAGTGAGTCCAGGACAGCCAAGGCTACACAGGGAAACCCTGTCTCTAATTCAGACTGATTTTTAAAGTAATATTTTAATTTTAGAATGATTTTAGATTGTTGGTATTATGCAGTTGGCAAGGTAAGTTGCCAAGTAACATCTTTCCCAGACTCCCCTCCTGTTATCAGCTCACATTCCTAAGATACCTTGTCACAGCTAATGGTCACATTGTTTTTTAACGATAGTCACATTACAGTCAGATTCCCTTCGCTTTGACTTAATGTCATTTTTCTGTCCTCTTGGCTCCGATTCCTTAACGATTCTACTTTATTAGGGATTGATTAAAGGCATGTACCTCCCTTACCATCCAACTACCCTAAATAGGAGGGAAAGGGAGATTAAGGAGAACAGAACTGGGTATCAGTTCTGTAAGGCAAATCCTCCTGGCGTAAATCTCAGGAGTCTAAGACACCAGATCATCTATCACACAGAAGAAGCTCCACTGTCCGATCTCCGCCCCCTGCCTCCCTTCCTCCTCCCTATAGATGGTCCATCGCTTTTGGCAATACAATGCCAGGGCCAGAAACTGTGGCCCCTGTCTTTTGTCTTGGGCTGATCCTTCCCCCATCTCAGTCTGTACTAAGATCTTTATTAGTTTGTAGAGACAAAGTCTCAGTGGGGTCAAGCATCCAAAGACTGTTTTCACCTTGGGCCCAGACTAGGGCAAGATTACATTCTCTGCACACTGTCCCAGGATCCCTGTTACATTTATCCCCCCTATCTCCTCAGGCTCCTCTTGGCCTTGGAAGTTTCACAGACTTTTCTTTGTTTTCACTAATGCTGACAACTTTGAAAACACTGGTTCAGGATTTTGTGAAATGTTCCTCAGTTGTGTGTGTGTGTGTGTGTGTGTGTGTGTGTGTGTGTGTGTATGCACGCATGTGTGATGAGCATGAGTGTATGTATGCACGTTCACTTATGTTAGAGTCGTTGGGCATGAATGTGTACATACATGTGGAGGCCAAAGGTGGACAGCAACTGCCTTCCTCTATCTCCCTTTACTTTATGTATTGAGGCAGAGTCTCTGCTGAGGGCAGAGTTTGCTAGCTACCTAGCTCCAAGGGTTCCCTGTCTCTGCTTCTCAAGATGAGAGATTAGAAATGGGCTACCATGATCCCCATAACTTACCAGTGACGCATTTCCTCCCACCAAGCTAAGCCTCAATCAACAGTACCAAGACTATGCCCAAGAATATGGAGGGCATCCATCATTCAGATAACCCCAGGCATGGAGCCATCACCTTCATGGCTTTGAACATTGACCTTTGTCACTGGCTGAGGAAACAGTTTTCAAGGCTCTCAACTTTAAAGTTATTTGTTTTTATGTCTCCTTGCCAAGACTTTTCACTTTAGAAGGGAGCCAACAGCCCACTCTTTGGGACTGAGTTCAGACCATTCTTTGTTGCCCAGCTAGTCTTGGGAGTGGGGCTTGTTACGATGTATGCTCAGCTTGCCAGGGGTCGCGCCATTTTTTAAAAATGGACTCTCCCTCTCCTAGCTATGAAGTGCCAATAGCTCCTCAGTTAGTGGTGGCATTATGTGTCAGCCTTTCCCCATCTATGCTAGGCCTTCGGCTGGAGCGTGAGTAGGTTTTGTTCATAATGTCACATCTCCAGAAATGTATAAGTTTATCTGGCCTGTTAAGTCTGGAAAACACTGTTTTCTTGAAGTTACCCACCATTTCTGCCTCTCACAATCTCTCTGCCTCTTCTGAAAAAAAAAATCCTTCATCCGTAGAGGGAAGAGTATAAATTTGGCATCCAGTTTAGGTCTGAGAACCCCACAGTATTTTTTTTTCTCTCTGTACAGTTGAAGATTTCTGTGTTAGTTACCAACTATTGCAAGGCAAGGCTTCTCTGATGAGGGCCTGGGAGACTCTCTGATTTACAAGTATGGTAATGAGTCATTGTTTAAATATTATGTCCATTTGGCAGAAGATTATCAGGCTCTCCCCTGGGGCCTATGACCTACGTAGACACAAACTCATGGCCCCTTTAATAATTTCAGGTATGGCTTCTATACTGTCATCTGTGGATAGACATGCAGGCTGTTTCCAGCCCTAGGTTAGCATGAATATAGCTGTTATGGACATTCTTTTATACGTCTTCATTTTTCCTGAATAAAGAAATACCTAAGAGTAGGCTTTCCAGATTATAGGGTAGGAGTTCCGCAGAGAAGCAGCATAAATGGATGGATGGGTGGATAGATAGACACAGAAATAAAGATATCATATATATGTATGTATGTACATATATGTGCATGTTATATGTATATATGTACATATATGTGTACATGTGCACATCTATATGTACATATATGTGCATATGTGTACATATATGTGCATATGTGTACATCTATATGTACATATATATACGACCTAGGTCGACATATGACAGAAAATATGCAATATTACTTCTTTTTTTTTTTTTTTGAGGCAAAGTTTCTCTGTGTAGTCCTGGCTGTCCTGGAACTTACTCTGTAGACAAGGCTGGCCTTGAACTCACAGAGATCTTGCCTCTGCCTCCCAAATGCTGGGATTAAAGGCAAAAGCCACCACCACCCAGCTGAAAATATGCAATATTGTCCTTGCAAATCTGGCTTATTTCATTTAACACAATGATCTCCACTTCCGTATATTTTTTTGTACATAATAATTCATTCTTTCTTACATCTGCATAAAATTCCTCTGTATATACATATCACACTCTTTTCTTTTTTTAAGATTTATTTATTTATTACGAATACAATGCTCTTTCTGCATAATCACCTGCACACCAGAAGAGGGCATCAGATCACATTATAGATGGCTGTGAGCCACCTTCTAGTTGCTGGGAATTGAACTCAGGACCTCTGGAAGAACAGTCAGTGCTCTTAACCACTGAGCCCTCTCTCCAGCCTGCATACCACATTTTCTGTATTCATCTGCCAATATATTCCAAGGTTGAATCTGTAACTTGACAGCCATGCATAATGGTGCAGGAAACACAGAAATGTGGGCATCTCTGTGGTACACTGACTTAAATATTTCCCTTTTCCTAAGGTCACACACAATTCTTCTTCTTCTTCTTCTTCTTCTTCTTCTTCTTCTTCTTCTTCTTCTTCTTCTTCTTCTTCTTCTTCTTCTTCTTTGCCTTACCCATACATGAACACAGGTGTCTACCATTTATAGGAGGCTGTGTTGTTTGTTTTCATGGCACAAAGCAGTGCCTGGAGCACAGCTGGGACCTATATTGTCTATGAGACATATAGGACAATAAATAATAGCTGGTTCCATTTAAAGAGGACCTACTATGTGCTGGGAATAAGAAGCAGAACTTGGTGATATCTCCGGAAACCTCCACCTGCCTCATTAACCAGCAAGGCTCCTAGAGTCTAGGTTGGATTTCTCAGGCAAGACCTGCTCTCACCTTCTGCCAGGAAGGGTTGGGTAGGAGGGCTCCCTGGAGGAGGCACATTACTACCTCTCCTGGGATTCGCTCACTCTTCTCTGGTTCAGCATCACCATGTGCCCCCCCACTCCTCTGCTTGCCCCTTGCATGCCAGTGAGGCACAGTGTCTGGCTAGACCAGAGCTTGAAGACCAGCCAGCTCCAACCCACAGACAGGTTTTATTTGGCCCACACAGTCACTTTTTTTTAATTTGAATTCATTTTAACATTTAAAAGCCGAGGGATTTTTGCTTTTAAAATATCCAGATTTCAGTCTCCGTTTGAAAATTTGGAACATCTGGTAAGGCTGGGTCTCTCTTCCCATATGGCAACACTGGCTGAAACTAAATGGCATTGGCCACGTGGCCAGAGCCAGCAATCTCTACACCCAGCCTGAAGTAATGCCTGTGGGACCTGAGGTCGTTGGGGAGTAGTGTCCCCAGCTGGGGACTCTAGAAACCGACAGTACCATCTGGGAATAATCCGTCCATATCTCTTCCAGATGAAACAGACAGGGTACAATGCCAAGTGGAGGTCAAGCCAGTACACCTGTGTCGGATGGTACCACACATCTCTGATGTAATAAGACAAGCATCTTGAGTTTATTAATCAATACAGGCTGACATAATTCCCCACAGAGGCTTCCTTCTAGGAGCAAACCACATATGCAAGAGACAGAGAGATGGATACAAATGGAGTGGAGGGGCAGGCAATCAGTTCAAAATCTCCCTCTCTCCCTCCCACTGTGTGTGTGTGTGTGTGTGTGTGTGTGTGTGTGTGTGCGCGCGTGCGTGCGTGCATGCCCGTGTGCACGTGCACACCGGATTATGGTTCTCACTGGAGTTTGTGATCCTATTAGTTGAGATGCCACTACTCTGTAGTATTATCTACTCTGGCCCTGAAAGCTAGAGCTCTTAGAACAAGGTGATCTTACTGTCTCTGACCATGAAGTGGTTTTTGTTTTTTGTTTTTTGTTTTTTTTCGAGACAGGGTTTCTCTGTGTAGCCTTGGCTGTCCTAGACTCGCTTTGTAGACCAGGCTGGCCTCGAACTCAGTGATCCGCCTGCCTCTGCCTCCCTGGTGCTGGGATTAAAGGCGTGCGCCACCACACCCGGCCCACGACGTGTTTTAAAACTGACACATAAAATATCTATCTTCTCAGCTATGGAAATAAACACTCTAGATTCAGAAGCCATGTATTTGACTAATGTAAGTTAGAATGCCTCCAGATGCACACCTCGGGGTCTTCTTTGTTCCTAAGCCCCATGAAGACCATTTAGTTGGGATGGTGGGGAAAGAGGTCCATCCAACTTCTTACTTGTACTTGTTATCCTCATTATCACCACCGCCATCACTATCACCGCCATCACAAGCATCATTACCGTCATCATCACCATCACTATGACCACCATTACCATCACTAACATCACCACCAATATCATCACTGCTTCCCTTCAGCCACCATCATCAACACCACCAAGACCCTTGTCACCTGCAGGTTCGCCATCATCACTGTTACCAGCATCATCGTCTCCCCACCATCATGACCATCACCATGAACACCACAACTCTACCGTCCCCATGACTACCATCATTATCATCAGGACCATCATAGTCACCACCAACACCATCATCATTACTTCTCTCGCTAGCCCATTCCTACCAGCCCTGGACCAAGATGCAGGGATGGGAAGGGTAGATCACTCTTTTTGTTTGTTTGTTTGTTTCGTTTTTTTTTGTTTTTCAAGACAGGGTCTCTCTGTGTCATCTTGGCCATCTTGGACTTGCTTTGTAGACCAGGTTGGCCTCGAACTCACAGCGATCCACCTGCCTCTGCCTCCCGAGTGCTGGGATTAAAGGCCTGCGCCACCACCGCCCGGCTGGGTGGATCACTCTTTACTCCCTCCCACCTAACTTCCCCCCAACAGGAAGAAACAATACTGAGTACTTTGGGGCCAAAGACTAGGCCTCTTCCACTCCAAGAGGGACCCTTGAGTAGCACCCCAGGAATGTTAGTTTTTAGGCCACACAGTGAAGGCCTTGGTGACGGTGTAACGGTGGCCAGTTCCCTTCCAGGGTCTCTAAATCCCCTCCCCCATCGTCTATCTGTGTGACTTTAGCAGTTTCCTATTTGACTTAACACAAGTATTTTGGCTAGCAGATACTTGTAAACTGTAAAGTGAACGCCAATGAACGAGTGTCGTTATATAGAATGAGACAGTTGGAGGAGGCCTCAAACACCTGGGAAGCCATCATATACGGATCGGATGGCTCCCTATATAGAAAACGAAGGTCCTATTCAAAATGGGCGGGGTCCTTATATAAGCAGTTAGTGCTCACAACATGTGTGGATCTGTCTAGAAATCGTGTCCATATATAGGTTAGGACAAAGAGGGAGGGACTTTTACCAAGTAGCAACGTTCTTCTTTTTTTTTTTTTTTAAATAACAGAGGGTGTTCTTAGAAAAGTGAGAGATTTTCATTGGTGCTCCTGGCTACCACTTGCAAAACACTGCTCAAATACTAATGACCTTTACACCAAGGTGAAGGTTTTATATAAGATAAAAAGCTTGTGGGCCTCCAAAAGAAATCAGTCACAGTATCCTGGCTCTTGTACGAACGTGGACAAAGAAGGCTAACGGATTTTGTTCTCAGCACAGAGCAGCTCCGGGATACCACTGACTGGAGTGGAGACCCTGCACCTGCTCAGGCAGCAGGTGGAAGCCCGGGAGAGGGCGGAGCAACTGGGCCCACTGCTCACGCCGCATTGCCTCCGGTGGCCGCCAGAGGCAGCACCGAGGCTCCTGCCTCACCTCCCCCTCCCCAATCTCCACCCCCCGCCCTCTGGGCTCCTGCTCCCGGGAGCCCCACAAACCCCGCTCCGCCCGCGCCCCGCACAGCACCCAGGCTCCCGGCCCGGTCCGCCCCGCTGCCCCTCCCCGGGGCCATGGGGGCACCCCCGGGCTACCGACCCTCTGCCTGGGTGCATCTTCTCCACCAGCTGCCCCGCGCCGACTTCCAGCTCCGCCCGGTGCCCAGCGGCTTTGCTCCCCGCGACCAAGAGTACCAGCAGGTGGGATGGCAAACAGGGGGCCAGATCCCTGGGAAAAGGAGGCTGGGTCAGAGTTCCTGCATCTTAGGGGCTGGGGACCCGGCCTGCGTTTGTCGGTACATGTCCAAGACTAGAGGTAGAGAGCTCATACCTTGAGGTTCTCCTAGGACGTGCGCTGTGGGTGCAAACCTGGTGCAAACCCGTCTCTCCTAAATAAGGGAGAGCCGGGATCCTAGACCCCGCAAGAGTCCTGAATGGGAGGACATGGGGCCTCAGCAGTTGGGTTTCTGAGACCTGCCTGGGAAGCCAGTCTCCGGGGTCATCTAAGGAAAGGTCCGCTCTTGAGGTCCTAGGCGAGAAGGACCCCGCCCCCACAGGATCCCAGCTGGTAAATATGTCCCAGATTTGGGGGGGGGGGGGTGAGGGAGAAAAAACTGAGAGGGGCAAAGCTGGGGAGGCAGCTGAGTTCTGGGACAGGGATTGATAACCTCAAACAGCGAATAGAGATTTTTAGGGCCAGGGCTGAGAAAATAATGTGAGGTGAGGATTCAGAGTGCTTTTTGGCCTGTCCCAGGACAGACGAGGTTGTCAGGGCGCCAGACAGGGTCGGCATGGTGAGGTGTGGTTAGAATCAGGGCTACCGAAGATTCTCGGCCTGGGTCCCAGGAGGGTGAGGCAGGTGGTGGAACCTCACAGACGCTGGGGTCCCTGGAAAAGGGGCCCAGCTGCAGCCCCTGAGTGTGTGAGGGGGTGCTGTCCCCTGACCCAGTTTAATTCAAGTCCTTGACTTTGAGATTAATGAAGAGAAAAGCTTGGCTGAGCTGGGGGCCTGGGGGGGATGGGGGGGGGATGGGAGTTGGCCCTGCCCTCTCCTCAAGTCGGAACCTCTGCGGTTGTCCAGAGTGGCTTCTAGGGAAGAGACACCATCGGCTTGGGAGAGCTTTGAGGGAGGGGGGTGTTCCCAGAAAAGCAGCAAAGGGAGAATGTGTGCTGATGTGCTTGCTATTTGGGTCATGGTTGGCACAGGCTGAGCGGCTCCTCCCTGCCTACTCCACCCGCCCCCTCTCCCCTCCAAACGGGGACCGCCATCCCCTCGCCCACAGCCACTTACACAATCACAGCCTCCAGCCAGTCGGTCCACCCACCCCCAGGCACAGACTCACGGGGCTTGTGGCTCTGTAGAGCTCCTCAGCCACGAGGAATCTCCCACGGGCCCCCCCAGCACGACCACAGGCTCTCAGAACAGTTCACTCAACCCGATACCTAGCAGACAGATGATACTCAGCAGTCAGAGTCGCAGCTGGGGCAAACAGTCGCAACCCTGGGCCATTATTCTTCGTGGAAAAGACCCAGAAAGAAACGCTCCAAGACTCTGGGATAGGACCTGCATGACCATATATATGCCCAGTCACATATACACAGCACACTCAGGTGTACGTCATCACACACATGTGCACACTTATATACCACACACACGTACACCCACCCACCCCCACGCCCCACAAAAGCTTACAAACTCACCCCCAAGTCACACACATACACTCAGCCCACCCAACACCACGCACTGTGTTCAGAAGCAGCTGTGTTCAGAAAACATTAATGCCCACAAATATTCTCTTGCCTAGGGGCATGCAGCGTGATCGACACGAACACCTCAGACTCACGCTCCATATGCCCTCACCTGGTGGAAGGCAAATTCACAGCCACCTAAATACTGCACACTCTTGTCACTCACACAGGTAATGTGGAGGACAAGCAGGTGTGCTACAAAGAGCCCCTGTGAGTGCACGGTTGTGATTCCAGACCTCACCCTGCCCCTACCTAAGAGGCTCTAGGCAAACCATGTTCAGCTCTGGGCCTCTGAGAAGGCGTGTGATACGGGTCTCTACCACAAACAGAGCCCGCTATTTCCGTAACTTACTTGAGGCATGGCCTCTCCCTCTAGTCCAGGCTGGCTGGAGTTTTCTGTGTTGGGCTGGCCTGAAATTGTGGCAGTCTTCCCGCACCAGCCTGCAGAATGCTGCTGGGGTTACGGGCATGCACTACCACACCCAGCTCAGCAAGGTGTTCCGAGCTATTAGCATCCTTTCTGCCTACGTTTCCTTTCCTCCATCCGTGGGTCTCACTACACACTCGGCCCTATCTACCCGCCTGCTTTCTCTCTCTACTTCTTTCTACACCTCTGCCTGTGTGTCTCCTCATCCCTCTGCCTCTGTCTCCCTCTCTCCCCCCCTGTCTCTGACTTGATCTATCTGATGTTTTGTATGTGGGTTTTGTTGTTGTTGTTTGTTCTTGTCATTGTTGTTGTTGTTGTTGTGTTTTCGAGACAGAGTTTCTCTGTGTGTAGCCCTGGCTGTCCTGGACTCGCTTTGTAGACCAGGCTGGCCTCGAACTCACAGAGATCCACCTGCCTCTGCCTCCCGAGTGCTGGGATTAAAGGTGTTCACCACCACGCCCGGCCCCATCTCTCTCTTTCTTGCCTTTGTCTGTTTCCTTGGCTGCCTCTGTCTGTCTGTATTTTCCTCTCTTTTGCTTGTTCTGTCTTCCTTATCTCCATCTCTGAGCCTTACACGTGTGTGTCACACACAACACGCATACACAACCCTCACACACTCATACATACCACATACTCATAGTCACACACACACACACACACACACACACACACAAGCTGTCACAGCACCCCAGGTTCCATCCCCAGCCCTGGGGTGACAGACTCAGCTGCAGTGGGTGTGTGAGCTCAGCAGCGGGAGGGAGAGAGGGGTAAGGAAGGCTGCTTCTCCTGAAGTACAGAAATGGGAACCTCCTGTCCCTAAATCCTGTACAGTTCAGAGGGAACCTGTTCCTTGGGACATGTTTCATTTCAATTGCCTGGCTACAGTGAGGAAAAAAATCAAGATGGGGGCACAGGCAGGGGGGTGCTTTTGAAGCCACACACCCCTGGAAGAACCAAGCAAGCTTGCAACCCCAAGGCTTAAGCCCTATACTTGGATGCTGTCTTTAGCAACCTATCCTCAAAATCTGAAGAGGCCTCAGATGCTAATATGAGAGGGAATTGGGGGAGGGGGGGTCTCGTCTTCTTCCACAACCAAAGCAAGCACCATCACAGGTTGGGGTTGGCCCCCATGCAGCTGAGGGGAGATTTCTTGTCTGGGATGTGAAAGTGCCTCTGAGGCTTCTCAACACCTTTTCCTCAGGCCCTGCTGCTGGTGGCAGCCTTGGCTGGGCTGGGTTTGGGCCTGAGCCTCATCTTCATCGCTGTCTACCTCATCCGATTCTGCTGCTGCCGCCCCCCAGAACCCCCTGGGGCCAAGAGTCCCCCACCCGGAGGAGGCTGTGTCATCTGGAGCTGTATCGCTGCCCTGCTCGTGGGCTGGTAATGGGGCCCCAGGGTGGGTGGGGAGAGGGCATAGAGCTCCCTACACTTGCTGTTCCAACCCTTCAACATCCCTTTGGGAGCTGGGTGGTGGTGGCGCACACCTTTAATCCCAGCACTTGGGAGGCAGAGGAAGGCGGCTCTCCCTGAGTTCAAGGCCAGCCTGGTCTACAGAGCGAGTTCCAGGACAGCCAAAGCTAACACAGAGAAACCCTGCCTCGAAAAACAAAGACACAAAAACAAAAACAAAAACAAGATACCTTTGAGTATGGTCCCAGAGTTAGGAGAGAGATTCCCTAGGAGCTAAGAGTGCCTGCCTGTCTGCCTGCTTGGAAGTAGAATTCAAAGCCTAAGCCCTGTTTGGGGATGGGGGTGGGGGTGGGGGTGGGAGTTTAGTGGTTCTCTCATTGGCCAGTGGTCCTACTTAGGGGAGTGAGACTTAAGTTTGCACATCTATAGCAAAGTGTGTTTCACAGCCACCCATAGCCTAGTTGCACTAAGACTAGAAAACAGGGTGGGTAGTGCATGACTCCCAGTGTCCTCTGTGAGTGTTAACACGATCAAACTCATTCATTCAACAGCCATGTGCCGGACACTGAGCGTGCCAGGCTAGGCTCTCTGATTTCAGCCATGGTTCCAATCCAGGAAAGAGACCTTACAGAGTCACCAGCAGGAGCACCCACTCAGCCCACACCCGAGCTAGCTCCCAGTCCTCGTCATGATGAGGGCTGTGTGCGAGACTGTCACACCTGGTTTTCTTGAATGAGGAAGCCTTGGGGAGGGGACGAATATGACTTTTCAAGCCAAGATGGTTTGAGAGGCAAGCAGAGACTCACGGTAAAAGACACCACGAGGGCCCTCAGCAGGAACTCCCTAGGAGTTTCAGTGAACTTGATAGTTACTAACTATCATAGTTAGTTAGCTGACATCTGTCACATATGACAGGACTCAAGATTTGAGGGGCTCAGGCCTGCTGAGGACTTCATCCATACTCAGCAGGAGCCCTAGAGGAATATGGTGTCCCCCTCCAGCCGGTGGGGGGGTGGGGGGGTGGGTATGGCCTGAAGTACTTACCCCAGTCTGGGCTCTGGGCCACTCTTCCTCATTGTAGGAAGAAGAGGGTGTGTGTGTGTGTGTGTGTGTGTGTGTGTGTGTGTGTGTGTGTGTGTGTGTTTGGGAGTATATGGGGGTTGGGCGCCCTATATCCAAGAAGTTTTCTCATCAGACTCTCCAGGATGGGGGTGGACGAGGGGAGGTTAACAAAGGCCCAGTGGGGGAGTGACACAGCCCCAGCCCCCTCAGAGCCTGGGAACAAGAGGAGCTTTGTAGGGTTCTGAACAATGGGCCTAGGGCAGTAGGCTCCTATCCAAGGAGTGGGGTGGGGTGGGGTGGGGGGGCCTATGTAGCCCAAGGCTGGGAACTGTGAGGGCATCAGGCTCTCGCCACCACCACCACCCCCTCTCCAGCGTAAAGCACAGACTGAGAGAGGAAAGTGGGTTCCCATATTCAAGCTCCACAATGGAGGTCTGTGTGTTGGCTGAGCAGAGACAGGGGCCCAGCTCCTGGCCTGGCCTCCAGCCCTCCCTCCCACGTTCTGTTACTCGGTCTCTTCCAGCTGGCCAGATGCCTGGCTGCCTGGGCATCGTTAGAGGAAGGCTGAGGGCTTCAGGCACAATGTCTTTTTTTTAACAAAAGAATAGGGCCTAGGGACCTTGTGCTCCTAAGAACTTTTAAGAGGAAGGGGCAGGGAACACCTGGGCTAGAAAGAGGCAGGTGTTGACCTAGTGATTCCTAAGACACAGCTGTGAATGCTGACTGGTTGGGTTTTTGTTTTTGTTTTGCAAAGGATGTAGGAGTTGGTTGTGTGCTGATCATAATTAGGAACGGGCAAAACCGTGGTTCTACTCCTGGGGAGGTGCGAGTTAAATCTGGGGGCTCCTTCTTTTCCACCACTCCACCCACCATTAGCATCACAATGACGTCTCTCCGGCTTAGGGGGTGGGGCGTGGGGGGGGGTGGAGTGAGGTCTTCAGGTTACCTTGGCAACTGGTGGAGGCCAACCTTGAGCTGTTCTTTTTTTTCCCACGGAGGATGGACCAATAGGATGAATGCAGAGATCAGATAGGCAAATGAAGAAAAGGGAGGACGGGGTAGGTGCGTGGAGGCACGGATGCCCATTTTCCAGCGTCTGAGACTCGTTGGTATTTCTTCTTCCTTTCCCCTCAGTGCCGGCATTGGCATTGGTTTCTATGGCAACAGCGAGACCAGCGATGGGGTGTCCCAGCTCAGCTCGGCATTGCTGCACGCCAACCACACGCTCAGCACCATTGATGACATGGTGAGGGGGCCAGCCTCTGGCCAGACGGCAGATTCATGCCCCAGTTGGTCTCCAAATGGGGGATGCGATGCGGGGTCCCCCACTGAGGAACAAAAGGCTCAAAGCAGATTTCAGACCGAAACCTTAATCCCTAGATGGAGAACTGCAAACTCAGACCTGCAGACATTACATCACAGTTTCAACCCCAGCCCTGCAAACCTGGAGCTGGATTCAGACTCACACTGAGAAAGACTCACATCCAGCCCCAAGCGCGCACTTGAATTTATATTCCAAGCCAGAGGCAAAACACCGAGGAGAACAGCCCATGTGTGTGTGTGTGTATGCTCAGACCAGATCCAAAGCTGCAGACCCTGTCCTCGGCCCAAAAACAAGTTCAGCATATGCCCCAGGATTCCAGGGCTCAGGGATAAGATGCAGCCCACCTCCAACCTTGAACTTCAGGGCCTGCTTGTGTACACCCAAGGAATCAGATTTGAGACCCCAAACTTGAAAAGGCAGATGCAGACTTCAGACCTAAAAGTCCCTTCCATTTCTTTTTTTAAAAGATTTCTTTATTATGTATACCGTGCTCTGCGTGCATGAACACCTACAGGCAAAAAGAGGGCACCAGGGCTGGAGAGATGGCTCAGAAGTTAAGAGCACTGTCTGCTCTTCCAGAGGTCCTGAGTTCAATTCTCAGCAACCACATGGTGGCTCCCAACCATCTATAGTGAGATCTGGTGCCCTCTTCTGGTACACAGACATATATGCAGACAAAAACACTGTATATAATAAATAAATAAATCTAGAAGAAGAAGAAGAAGAAGAAGAAGAAGAAGAAGAAGAAGAAGAAGAAGAAGAAGAAGAAGAAGAAGGCGGCACCAGATCACAGTATAGATGGTTGTGAGCCACCTATGTGGTTGCTGGGAATTGAACTCAGGACCACGGGGAGAGCAGTCCGTGCCCTTAACCTCTGAGCCACCTCTCTAGCATCCCTTCTTCCATTTTGACTTAATTTCAATGCTGGTGTTAGAATCATTACCTTGGATACAAGCCCCTAACCAGCTAGAGCTCCTGACAGGGGCCTGGAGCCTCACCTTGAGTCACCTTTTCCTCAGTCTTCAGATGCCCCAGAGCCCAGATCTCAGGCACTCTTTATTCCTGCTTTACCCCTCCCCCCCTCCCCCCTCCCCCTCCCCCCTCCCCCCTCCCCCCCCTCCCCCCCCCCCCCCCCCCCCCCCCCCCGCCCGCCGACCCTGGCCTTATCCCTCATCCCCAACCTCAGGCTTTGGGGAAAGGCCATGCCAGACTTGGACACCATACCATCTCTCCAGGTGCTGGAAACAGTGGAGAGGCTAAGTGAGGCTGTGAGGACCGAACTGACCACCCTGGAGGAAGTGCTGTCCGAACGGATGGAGCTGGTGGCTGCCACCCGTGGAGCCCGGAGGCAGGCCGAGGCTGCCGCGCAGCACCTGCAAGGACTGGCCTTCTGGCAAGGCGTGTCCCTGAGCCCAGTGCAGGTGGCTGAAGATGTGACTTTTGTAGAAGAATACAGGTGGAGAAGGATGTTCCTACTTTGTAAGCACTGTGGTCTCGAACTAGATGCTGGGGTGGGGGTGGGGGTGGGGGATGTGGCACAGAATCTGGAGACAGCTTGGTTTGTCCCCGTCGGTGGGAAGAGAAGCTACTGACACCTAGTGGGTGAAGGCAGGATGCTGTCCATCATCCTATTGCCAGCCCCTGAGGAGAATTACCTAGTTGGGAAGGTAAGACAAGGCTGATAAACGCAGCTGTGAGGACATGGACCAAGTGACCGAGAGCCCACCTTCATACTTACATAAATCCTGAATGATGGCTTTCCTCCTTCATTCGCTCACTTGGCCATTTCTTGACCTATTCATTCAGCAAGTCAATCACCATTACGTATAGTTGCTCCTGGACTAACCCTAGTAGCAATCCTACCGACGACCAGCTTAACTGGTTAGCGACTGTGTTCACTGAGCAAACTGCTTAATTTAACGTCTGACGAGTGACAGCCTATGTGATTAGAAACTTCGCCTTCAGGAAGCCACTTTGGGTTTTGATCAATTGTTTGTTTCATTTGTTTGATCACTTTATAGCGTGATCCCAGCTGCTCCTCCTCTCTTCCCACTCCCACCCTCACGCCTCCCTCCTTGATTTCCCCCTCTACGTCTCAGAAAAGGGAAGCCCCGCCCCCCAAGTGGTACCAACCCACCTTGGCACCTCAAGCCACAGCAAGACTAAGCACATCATCCTCTCCCACTGAAGCCAGACAAGACAGCCCAGCTAGAGAGAAAGGATCCATAGGCAGGCAACAGAGTCAGAGACAGGCCCGACTCCCCATTTTTAGAGCACCCACATAATGACCAAGCTTCGCATCTGCTACATATGTGTAGGCGGTCTACGTCCAGCCCATGTATGCTCTTCGGTTCAGTGTCCTTGAGCCTCCGTGGGCCCTGGTTAGTTTATTCTGTAGATTTTTTTTGTGGTGTCCTTGACCTCTCTGCCTCCCCCATCCTTCCTCCCACTCTTCCACAAAACTTCCTGAGCTTTGCCACAATTTGTTTGGCTGTTGGTCTCAGAATCTCTTTCTCTCAGCTGCTGGATGAAGCCTCTCAGAAGACAGTGATGCTAGGCTCCTGTCTGTAAGCATAGCAGAGTATCATTAATAGCTTCAGGGGTTGGCTGTCTCCCATGGGGTGGGTCTTAAGTAGGGCCAGTCATCGGTTTGCCATTCCCTCAATCTCTGCTTTATCTTTATCCCTACATGTCTTGTAGATGAGACACATTTTGGGTAGAAGGTTTTAAGGGTGGGTTGGTGTCCTCTAGGAGGCCACTTTGTACTTGTAGATCTTTAGGCAAGTTTCTTTTCATCCACCAGTCTCAGTTTCCCCACCTTTAAACGAGTCCTGTCATGGAAACCTCAAAATGGATTGTAGAGAGTTAATTAATAACTTTGAGTGTCTGCGCACACAGTGACAGAGGGAACAGTGCCAATAAAGCATGGATATGCCACGCAATGAGAATAACACAGGGAATCCCACATTGGTGGGTCTCTGCTGGGATATCTATATAAAACAGGCCTATGAAGCCAGGGCTGGTAATACAGCTCTGTAAGGTCAACTATTCTGGAGACTGAGGCAGAAGTATTGAAAACTCAGGCTAGTCTGAACAACGTAGTGAGGCATCGTCTCAAAATAAAAAGTAAAAAAAAAAGACTGAGGATGTGGATAATGCGGATGTGGCTCAGTGGTAGAGCACCTGCCTAGAATCCCCCAGTGAGGGGCTGGGGGCGTGGCTCAGTGGTAGAGCCCCTGCCTAGAATCCCCCAGTGAGGGGCTGGGGTGTGGCTCAGTGGTAGAGCCCCTGCCTAGAATCCTCCAGTGAGGGGCTGGGGTGTGGCTCAGTGGTAGAGCACCTGCCTAGAATC
Source organism: Acomys minous (assembly GCF_964271855.1). Classification (NCBI taxonomy): domain Eukaryota; kingdom Metazoa; phylum Chordata; class Mammalia; order Rodentia; family Muridae; genus Acomys; species Acomys minous. Next base: position 9,003,364 of record NC_140502.1, read on the forward strand.
CCCCAGTGAGGGGCTGGGGTGTGGCTCAGTGGTAGAGCCCCTGCCTAGAATCCTCCAGTGAGGCACTGGGGATGTGGCTCAGTGGTACAGCACCTGCCTAGAATCCCCCAGCGAGGGGCTAGAGTATGGTTCACTTATATAGAGAATCCATTACTGAGGGACTAGGAATATGACTCAGAGGTACAGTTGCCCCTTCCTAGCATGTGCGAGGCTCTCTCTATGTTCATAGTAGCATCAAAAGGGAGGCAGGGCTTGGGGGGGGGGGACCGTAAAAATGGCTCAGTGGCTGAGGGCACTTGCTGCACTTGTACAGTACCTAGGTTCAGTTCCCAGCATTCATATGGTGCCTCACAACTTATCTGTACCTCCAGTTCCGTGGAATCCACCACTTTCTTCTGACCTCTGCAGACACCAGGCATGCATTTCGTAGACACGCACACATGTAAGGAAACACTCCTACGTATAAAATGAAAATATTTTTAAAGAGTAAACACATTTTCTATAGTGGGTGCTTTGGAACAAATTAAATAGGAAGGGGCTTGTCTGGAGACAGGCAGACAGTTTATGTCAGGGTGTTTCGAAGGGCCATACTAAAGGGTGGCACTTGAGGGGAAAGGTCAAGCCGTGCGGCCCTCTGGGGACGATATTCCTCTCAGCAGCCAACACAGCCAGCCTTTATGCACTCATAGTTATTTTATTACATCTAGCATTCAGCTGACGCCCCTGAGTCTCCCGCCTTGGTGCAAGCACACTGGGGCTGAAACAATCCCCAGCTGACTGAGGCTGCACGGTGGGGCCATTGAAACATGGAGAGGCCAGGCAGGCCTGAGCTCATGGGCTACAGGTGCTGTGTCACTTGGAGCTTGGTTGGGGAGGTAGAGGCGGTGACTGTGAGCATGCTTCTAGGTGATGCTCTGTAAAAGTGTCTGACATTGGAGAGGCCCCTCCACAAACGCACTAGGGCCTTGTAGCTGAGTCTGGAGGCGTGGTCAGGGCAAGGGCTCAGAGAGTGCAGACCGCGGCTGATGGGAACTGCTGAGAGTGACACTGTTTAGTGAGCCTTTGCCGTGTGCCAGGCACCGAGTTGGGACCTTCCACGGAGCCTCCTCTGTAGTCCTTACGCGTTCTTATGTTATTATGTACCATTGAAAACCCCCTAGATGGTAATTTATCTGGCGTTAACTGCACTCACAAACCCATTCATTCATTTGGCGACAGATTTTGAAATTGAGCCTGTTGTGTCCCTCCTGTTACAGGGAAACTGAGGGCAACGGGTTGCATGGCTAATTGGGTAGCTGATATGCAATTAGGTCCTGGGTGACTGACACCCTACGACGCTGGCTTGGGGGTTCTATTCAGAGAGGCTAATGCATGTGTGCACAACCACAGAACTTCCACGTGATTTGGTCAGGATAGGTTCCCCGCCCCCCCCAGCCCCCCTCAGGTGCTTCAGTTCCAGAACCTACGCTGCAGAGCACTCCAGAGTCTTGTGGCCCCTCGCGCCATTTCACCAATGAGCTGTAGTAGACAGCAAGCAGGACTCAGGACCGGATTGGGTTGGGGTGAATCTAGGGCGCTGCTAACCTCCCGAGGCTCACAGTCTTCGGCCTTTCTTCCTGCAGGTGGCTGGCCTATGTCCTCCTGCTGCTCCTGGTGCTTCTGGTTTGCCTCTTCACCCTCCTAGGCCTGGCGAAGCAGAGCAAATGGCTGGTGGTTGTGTGAGTGGAGCAAATTGCCCAGGGGAGGGGAAACGGGTGGCTTTCCGGCAAGCAGCACGCTAAAGCCGTGAGAAAGACCAAGGTCGTGTTTGCCCTAAAGGGGAGGGTGATCTCTGACATGCCACCCCATGCTTTTTTCTTGTGGTCACCACAACTAGCCCATGGAGGGGAACCAGTGTCAGCAGCTCCCCTATATGGCAGGGGAGGGACTTGATGTACTTGTGAGGACACATAGGGCCTATGCTCTCAATAAACAGTTCTCTGTGTACTAGACACTGTGGAACTCTCACCTTCAGCCTCCCAGGGAGGTAGGCACTGTCCACTGTTTGACAGTAGGAGGTGGTGGACCCAGAATGACTGGGTTACTTGTTCAGGGCCACCCAGCCAGGAAGTACTATGATAGGTCCCAAAATCAGCCTGGCTGTCATTGAGAGAACCCATGGTTCTCCTCCCTTGGTGCCCACTGTCTTTGGAATCCCCCCCCCCAGACAGATGAACAGCTATTACATCCAGGCTGTCATCAAGGCTTGAAGACTGATTTAAAACACACACACACACACACACACACACACACACACACACACACACATACACACACATACACACACACACACATACACACACACACACACACACACACACATACACACACACACACACACACATACACACACACACACACACACACACACACACACACATACACACACACACACACACACACACACACACACACACACACACTGTGTGTGTGTGCTAAGCAAGAATAGGACTGGTCTTTCAGTTAACAACAGTTGTCACCCTCGCCCACCACCCCATGACCCAGAATCCTTCTACCCCTCACACCCCTGGATGTAAGCCAAGCCTTAAATAAGCCACGCTCCGAGTTTCAGAAAAGCGACTCTGGAACAATCCCCACACCTTACAGATTGGAGACACAGAGAGTGGGGAGAGACTACAGCTAAAGAAAATGGGCTGTGGAAGGACCTGGAAGCGGGCTCAGAACCTGTTAGACCTTGTACAGTCAAACCCCAGGAAATTTCAGCCCAGGGGTGGACAGCTGCCTCCTAAGGGTCCAGGAACAGTTGGGACGGCGGCTACTGACCTGCCTGCCAAGACCGTCCCCTCTCCTTTTCCAACTGAACAGATGTTCGATTTGACGTCAGTCGTGGGCCTCACCCCACTCTTTACTCCCATGCCTCTGACTCTAATCCTCTAGGCTACAGAGGTTGGTGGGGAATAGGGAGGGCTGGGACTGGATATGGGGGTGTAGAAAGAGGCAAGGCTGATTAAGACACCTGAGTCCAACCACATCCCCCCCCCCCCACCTCTAGGATGACCGCCATGAGTCTCCTGGTGCTTGTCCTGAGCTGGGGTTCCATGGGCCTAGAGGCTGCCATAGCCGTGGTGAGTATGGGGCTTGGATTCAAGGGGTTCTGAATCCTGGGGTGGGTGTGACTTAATTGACGCCATGAGTCCTAAGGCTTGGGGATCGTGAGGTCTCAGCCTTACTTGCTGGATCCTGGGCGAACAGAGGCTGGGGCCTAGACTAGATTCCTCAGTCCAAGGAGAGCTGGAGTGTGGATCCCTGGATCTGAGGGAGAAGGGCTGGGGCCTGGACCCCAGTCTAATCCCTTTCTACTCCCTTCATCAGGGCCTCAGTGACTTCTGCTCCAACCCAGACACCTACGTGCTAAACCTGACCCAAGAGGAGACTGGGCTCAGCTCAGGTGATTCCCATAAGTCCCTGTTGTCCTCAGCGCCCCCTCCCGCCTCGAGGGCCCAGTCCGTTGTACAGTAAAGAGCAGAATCATCTGGCAGGATAGGAAAAGGGTTGGATGGAAATGCCTGCAGGCGTGTAAAAGGGGGAGTGAGTGGGCCCTGGGCCTCAGTGATAGGATGTTTTGACTGTGGGACAGCAAGGACGCATAATTAGGTCAGTTGAATCTGCTTCCAGATATGGGTGAAACAGAAGGGATAAATATATGGCGTGTCATGCTGCCCACCTATAATCCCAGCAAGCAGGAGGCTGGGGCGAAAGTTCGAGAGCAGACCTTGTCACACCTTGTTCTAAAACCTGGCATAGTGGCTTGTGTCTAAAATCCCAGCGCTGAGGAAGTAGAGGAAGAATGATCAGAAGTTCAAGGTCAAGGTCAGGCTTGGCGGTGGTGGCGCACGCCTTTAATCCCAGCACTTGGGAGGCAGAGGCAGAGGCAGAGGCAGGCGGATCTCTGTGAGTTCGAGGCCAGCCTGGTCTATAAAGTGAGTCCAGGACAGCCAAGGCTACACAGGGAAACCCTGTCTCGAAAAACCAAAGCCAGAAACAAAAACAAGAAGTTCAAGGTCATCCTTAGCTATACAGCAAGTTCAAGGCAGATCTGGGCTATGTGAGACTCTGTCTGAAAACAGGCCAGGCATGGTGGCACACACCTTTGATCCCAGCACTCGGGAGGCAGAGGCAGGCGGATCTCTGTGTGTTCGAGGCCAGCCTGGTCTACAAAGCGAGTCAAGGACAGCCAGGGCTACACAGAGACACCAAAAACAATAACAACAATAGGACAAGAAGGAAGAAGAGGAGGAGAGAAAGAAAGGAATCGGAAGTGGAAGGAGAGAAACAGAGGGAAAGGATGGAAGGGAAAAATGGAGTCAGAGAAGGGAGGAGGGAGGGAGAGGGAGGAAAATGGGAAGAAGGAGGAAGGGAGGGCAAGAAAAAGATGGGAGAATGACTAACAGGTCTTTGAGACCCCAAGAAAGTTCCAAACTGGGTGGGGAATGTCCCCCGGCCTACGGCCCTCCAGATTTGCCCAGGGAGAGCCTGGGCCCAGGCGTATAGCCTGCTCCGTTCTCTCATTCCTCCTCAGACATCCTCAACTATTATTTCCTGTGCAACCAGGCGGTCTCCAACCCCTTCCAACAGGTTAGGACTATGGGCAAGAGAAATGGGTATTTAGGCGGTGCCTAATTGTGGCGCCCTCAGGGGCATACGCTGGGGGCTACACTAGGGGCTCCAGGGTCCCACGGGAGGTGGAGGGTACCAAGGCCCAGAGTTGTGTGTAAGTCTAGTGGACGGGTGACGGGATGGACACCCTGACCTGACTCCTCCTTTCTCTTCTCTCCGTGCAGAGGCTGACTCTGTCGCAGCGAGCTCTAGCCAGCGTTCACTCTCAGCTGCAGGGCCTGGAGCGGGAAGCTGTCCCTCAGTTTCCTGCTGCACAGGTTAGGTCAATTGGACTGCACCAGCGGGTGGGGGAGGGGGGGCGGAGCCTGGTGAACCTGTGGGATGCTGGCCCGGGTCACGTGAAGGGGTAGATGGGCTGGGTCACCTAGGCTTGCAGGGCAGACCCTTCTCCTAGTAGGCGGGTTTTCAGGTGCTGTGCAAAGCCTATGGACAGGGGCAAGGGAATGGAGCTGACTTGGGTCTCTAGGGCAGAGCCTGCAGGAAGGGGGTGTGGCTACAGAAGTAGAAGGGTCTCTTGGTGCTGAGGCAACAGTGGCTGTGAGGGAGATTTCTAGGGTGCGGCTGAACCTGTGGAAAGGGGAGGGACTGATCCCTTTGGGAGGTGGGGCTCGTGGGTTGAAGGCAGGGCCTACTTTGGTGGCTAGCCACTGTGTTCCCTCCCACGACAGACGCCGTTGTTATCCTTGGAGGAGACACTGAACGTGACGGAGGGAAGCTTCCACCAGTTGGTGGCGCTGCTGCACTGCCGCAGTCTGCACAAGGTGCGCTCAAGACGCTTGCGGGTCGCTTCCGCTCCTCCCCCACCCCCCCCCACCCCCCACCCCGTCTCGTCTCGTTCTTTCTCGTCCTCTCTCTCTTTTATTTTTAATATCATTTTTAAATTAATTCACTCATATTACATCTCAATGGTTATCCCATCCCTTGTATCCTCCCATTCCTCCCTCCCTCCCATTTTCCCCTTACTCTCCTCCCCTATGACTGTGACTGGGGCGGGACCTCCTCCCCCTGTATATGCTCATAGGGTATCAAGTCTCTTCTTGGTAGCCTGCTATCCTTCCTCTGAGGGCCACCAGGCCTCCCCATCAAGGGGACATGGTCAAATATGGTGCACCCGCGTTCATATGAAAGTCAGTTCCCACTCTCCACTCAACTGTGGAGACTGTCCTGTCCGTTGGTAAGATCTGGTTTGGGGTTCAAAGTTTACTGCACGTATCGTCCTTGGCTGGTGCCACAGTTTGAGCAGAACCCCTGGGCCTCTCTTATCTACGCCCCATTCCTGCCCAAGTTCTTCATCTTCCACCCTCTCCCTTTTCTCCTTGAAAGCTGCTCGGCCACTTCAGGCCTGGAATGAGAGTCCGGGCAGACCCCTAGTTCCCAGGCATCTCTTGATGTGAAGTGGACAGGAAAAAAAGCTGGGGGTCGGGGGTGGGGGTGGGGCTGGGAGTGGGGACAGGGCAGCCTGTGAGGCCACCTTGGGCTCAGCTCTGGGCTCTGTGGCCTCTAGAACAAGCCAGCATCTCTGAACCTCAGTTTCCCCACCTTTACACCTTTCCGGGAGTGGTGTTGAGCGTTGTAAAGACTGTCACCCCTTGGCGCACGCCTTTAATCCCAGCACTCGGGAGGCAGAGGCAGGTGGATCGCTGTGAGTTCGAGGCCAGCCTGGTCTACAAAGTGAGTCCAGGACAGGCAAGGCTACACAGAGAAACCCTGGCTCGAAAAACAGAAACAAAAACAAACAAACAAACAAAAAAGACTGTCACCCTTATAACAGAGTCTTGTTCTAAATAGAGGCATAACTGCTTTCCCTGGTTACAGTCTCCCACAGTGAGACACCCACCCACCCCCATGCACACAGGCTTTGCCATGATCCTGGCTCTGTGTGATTCACTGGTTGCGTGCGCGAACACACACACATACACACACACACACACACACACACACACACACACACACACACACACTCCCCATAATAAGACCAGGATGACTTTTTTCTTTCCAGTCTATTAGATGAGCATTCTACCATTGATCGGTGTGTGTGTGTGTGTGTGTGTGGTCTCATGGGACCCAGGCTTGCTTCAAACTAGCTGCATAGCAGAGGATGATCCTAAGTTTCGATCTTTTGCCCGCGCCTCCTTCCTGGGTACTTTGACTACAGGTTGTGTGTGTGTGTGTGTGTGTGTGTGTGTGTGTGTGTGCGTGCGTGCGCGCGCGCCCTCACACCCAGTGTACGTAGTGGTGAGGATGGAACCTAAGGCTTCTTGCATTTCAGACAAGCACTCTACCAGCCAAGCTGCATCCCCAGCCCCATGTACTTTTTATTTTTTATTTTTTTTAAAGATTGATTTATATTTATTTATTTTGTATACAGCGCTCTGCTTGCATGTACACCTGACCACCAGAAGAGGGCACCAGATCTCATTGTAGATGGCTATGAGCCACCATGTGGTTGCTGGGGATTGAACTCAGGACTTCTGGAAGAGCAGACAGTGCCCTTAACCTCTGAGCCATCTATTTCTCCAGCTCCCCGCCAAGTGCTTTTTAAAAGACTTTTTTTTTTCCATTTTGAGGCAGAGTCGCACTAAGTTGCCTAAATAGGCCTTGGACTCAGTCTTTTTTTTTTTTTTTTTTTTGAGACAGGGTTTCTCTGTGTAGCCTTGGCTGTCCTAGACTCACTTTGTAGTCCAGACTGGCCTCGAACTCACAGCGATCTGCCTGCCTCTGCCTCCCGAGTGCTGGGATTAAAGGCGTGCGCCACCACGCCCGGCCTTGGACTCAGTCTTCTGGCCGCAGCCTCCCCACTAGCTGGGATGACAAGCTCTTCCAGACTCCGCACTAAATATTACTACATTGTTTTTGCAAATCCAAAGGCTGGGATGAGACAGTTATCTGGGTTGCCCAGAAGGGACAGACCCCTTGGAAGGACACTGAGCTGCCTCTGGTCTGTATTGTTAGGTATGGCCAGCCCGTCCCCTTTCTGTTTCTGAAACATTTTTACCCATCCACCACCCAAGGGCTCCCTGCAGCTCAGATCTAGAAGACATAGGATTCTTTGCCACCTTCTAGGCATTGGGTCTGCCTTAGACTTAGGATACAGACTCGGTAAACAGATTCATCTCTACAAGGAGACCCCAAGCAACACCTGGGAGGTCCCGGCCCTGAACCACTTATTTGCTGGGTACCCAAAGTCTGAAGTTAATAGGGCATCCTGCCTCCCTCAGAGGAGTCAGTGTATAATGGTACCAAACAGGGAGCTAAAGGGCACCAACGGGTATCTGAGAAGGGCTGGGGGGTGAGGGTGAGGGGACTCGGGCTGGGAGGAGAAGGATCGGGGGAGGCGGGCAAAGGGGTGCCTTGCTCTTTTATACAATGGCATGCTGGGGCTCCAGCCCTGCTTTATGACTCATGCAGATGCTGATGTCCAATTCTGGTTCTAAGATGGCTGTAAAAGGAGAGATGAGGGGTCAGAGTCTGTGCCTGACATTGATAAACCACATGACCTTGGGTATTGGGTTTCCTATCGAGGCCTTAGTTTCCTCACATGTTAAAATTAGGTCTGGGCTGGAGAATAACTCCCCATCAATTAAGTACCTGCCACACAATTGTGCTTTTTGTTTTTTGGTTTTTTTTTGTTTTTGTTTTTGTTTTTTTTGTTTTTTCGAGACAGGGTTTCTCTGTGTAGCCTTGACTGTCCTGGACTCACTTTGTAGACCAGGCTGGCCTCGAACTCACAGCGATCCGGCTGCCTCTGCCTCCCGAGTGCTGGGATTAAAGGCGTGCGCCACCACCGCCCACGTGCCACACAGTCATGAGGACCTGAGTTTGATCCCCTTACACCATGCAGAACGAAGAGCATATATGGTGCTGGTTGAAAATCCCAGCACTGAGGTGGAAGAGAACGGTGGACATCTGGGGCCTGCTGGCCAACCTGCCTAGCCCAAATAGTGAGCATCAGACCCCTGTTTTGAAACAGATCGGAGCCTTGTTTCAAAAACCAAACAAAACCTTGCTGGCTGCCTGTAGTGGTACATGGCATTAATCCAAGCGCTTGGGAGGCAGCGCCAGGAGATCTCTGAGCTTAAGGCCAGCCTGGTTTACAAAGCAAATTCCAGCACAACCAGTGCTACAAGGAGAAACTCTGCCTTGGAAATACAAAAACAAAAAGCCCAAAGTGTACTTGACCTTTGACCCTTGGCCATAGCCCACATGCACAGGCAGAAGAACACCCTTTCCCGACAAGCGCGCGTGCAAATGTGTGCACACAAATAAAAACAAACATAACCGCTGGGCTCCTCACCCCAGGCCTTAGTAGGAGGAGCCCCTTCCTGTACCCCAGCATTTGAACTAAGAAGTCAGGACTGTCCTTTGAGGTCCCTGTCCTCACTTCCCACTACAGCTGCTGCTCACACAGCCAACACTACATCAGGCCCTAGCCGCCCTCCTCACCTTTTTTTTTTTTTAAGATTTTATTTATTTATTGTATATGAGTCCTCTATCTGCATGTACACCTGCACGCCAGAAGAGGGCACCAGATCTCATTACAGATGGTTGTGAGCCACCATGTGGTTGCCGGGGAGGGGGGCGGGGAATTGAACTCAGGACCTCTGGAAGAGCAGCCAGTGCCCTTAACCTCTGAGCCATCTCTCCAGGCTCCTCCCCCCCAGCTCCTCATCTCTTGCATGCCCATCTCGCTCATTCCATCTGTCCAACAACAGCTGGTGATGCTTTCAAACACAATCGGATCAGTCTTCCTCTAAAAACCCTTTCCTGAATCCCGTTCGCATGGGATTAAAGCCTGGGGGCTTCTGGCCCTGACCTAGAAGAGCCTGTGTAGACAAAGCCCTCGCAAAAGCTCTGGCCACCACCTTGATGTTTTCACCCTTGTCCTCCACATCAGCCCAGCCACCCGCTTCTGAGTAGACCTGACCATCTCCCTGGCTCCTTGTGCCTGTCTCACATGGCCTCTGCCGGGCACTGCCATCTGTCTCCCTCCCTGTCCTACCAGTTCACCAGCCTCCAAAATGAGGTTGCCAGTGCTGGGGCATGCCTGGTGCAAAGGTGGATTAGTCCATCCCTGCAGAATCTTTTTTTTTTTTTTTTAATATTTTTAAATTATGTGTACAGTGCTCTGCCTGCAGGCCAGAAGAGGGCACCAGATCTCGTCATTATAAATGGTTGTGAGCCACCATGTGGTTGCTGGGAATTGAACTCAGGACCTATTGGAAGAGCAGTCAGTGCTCTCAACCACCGAGCCGTCTCTCCAGCCCCCGTCTGTTGGCTGCGCCACTGGGCATTGAGGCTACAGAGGTCCCGCTGGCCTCCAGGGTGGTGGTGGTCACGGTAGCCAGTCCCTTTTGCAGGTCTATCATATGGACGTCCAATCCTAAGTGTTATGTAAGCCAGCAATCTGTGGGACCCAGGAGGCATGTGACAATGCGTTGGGGGATGTGACTGTCACCAGCCGTAGGTTAGGATGCTGTTGGCATCCTCATCTGTCAGTAGCACCTGGATGGGGCAAGGATAGGCAGGGCTGGTGCTGGCAGGGGGCAGCAGCGTAGAGGCTTGCCCCGCCCATGATTCTGGGAGAGCGGTTCTCTGGGCGATGAGTGGAGATGCTAGACCGCTTTGCATGTGGGTGGAAAATGAGGTGAAATAGGATTAGGTGGTGGGGCTGCAGCTCAGCAAGTGCGTAAGCTGAACACATGGGTGACTTCCCCTGTTCGGAGCAGCTCTCCGACAGGTGACTGCACTTGGGCACAGAGAGTCTGGGTGACTCATGTAATCCACACAGCCAGGTAGATGGCTGTGCACAGAAAGCACGTGTGCCCACTCTGAGGCTCACCTTCTGTCTCAGGACTATGGCTCGGCACTCCGAGGCCTGTGCGAAGATGCCCTGGAAGGCCTGCTGTTCCTGATGCTCTTCTCTCTCCTGTCCGCGGGGGCCCTGGCCACCACCCTTTGCAGCCTGCCCCGTGCCTGGGCCCTCTTCCCGCCCAGGTCAGCAGGGGAGAGAGGGCAGGGTCCCCAGGGAGGGGACAGGAGGCAGTACCCAGGGCCACTGGTGGGGATGGGACAGCCTCCTGATGGGTTTCCATCCTGCTTCTCTGCCACTGCCCACGTCACACTTCAGTGATGACTACGACGACACGGATGATGACGACCCTTTCAACCCTCAGGTACAGACCCTGGTCTGAGGAGGAAGGCTGGGCTGTTGACTCCTGGGTCTGTGGCTTGGGAGGACTGGGGCCTGGGATCCTGGGTCTAAGTAAGGGACTTGGAACCCAAGAGTATTGAAGTCTTGGGTCTGAGGAGAGGAGCAATGGGACCTGGGACTCTGGATCTGAGAGAGGATGGAGCCTTGGATCCTGTGGGAAGAGGAATGGGTCGTGGACCTTAGGGAGGACGGCTGAGGTCCAGCATCCTGTGTCTGAGGGAGGAAGGGGGGCGAGGCCGGGGGGCGGGGCTCCACAGTACACAACAGATTCTCACTGTATGTCTTTTCCGCCCTTGTTATCCTGCCAGGAATCCAAGCGCTTTGTGCAGTGGCAGTCTTCCATCTGAGCCTCCCTTCCAGCTCAGAGCTGGCCTCTCCTCGTTGGTAAGATCCACTGATGCCTTCCTGTGCAGCTGGGCCTTGGCTTCTCCCCTACTGATGCTTGCACTCATACTTGGTGGATGTCCATGGAGTGTCTCCTGCCTATGTCAGCTCCTCATCTCTCTCTCTCTCCCTCTCTCTCTCTCTAGCTGCTTTCCTGGCTGCTGGAGATGGCCCCACTAACATGACCCTGCCTGGGCTCTGACCACTAACACTGCTGGCCGTGGACACCTCACATAGGCTGACATCCTGCTCTGGCCCCAACACTCCTCCCCCCCCCACCGCCGCCCCAGTTCCATTTGTCCTTAGCGCAGGGGGTTGCTGAGGTGGCACAGCAGGGACCAGGGCTGGCTGGGAAGTGGGGGGGGGGCTGACCTATACAGCTGGGTGTCCCTCAACTCTGGCTGCCAGCCCTGTCCGTGGAGTCCTAAGCTGGAGGCCATGCGGGGATGTCCCTGCTCCCGCCATATCCCAGCGATCTCAACTTGTGGCACTAACTCGGAAAAGGGTTGATTTGAAATAAAAGGGAAGACTTTATTTTGCAAGTAGCCAGGTCCTGCTCATTTCCCCATCTCCTGGGAGAGGAAATCCTGGCTGGGCTAGGGAGAGACCCCTTCTCTGGTGGTTGAAAGGCAACTCTCCTCTTGTCCAGGCTCGGCACCGCTCTGCTTCTGAAAGTCGCATGTGCATCCTGACAAGGCAAGAAGCAGATCCCAGCAAGAGAATAAACCTAGCACTAAAAATCGACACATGCGTGCATCCACAGGAACAGAGAGTCAAGCTTCCAATCATGTGGAATGTGCAAGGCCTGTTTGGTTTAGGGACGGTGTGGAAGCAACTCCTTTCCTGACAGCTCAAACCCAGCACAAGACGTCAGAAAACCCCGAGTTTGTATCAGGGAAGGGACAGAGAGAAAGTAGACTATTTGCTGGTAGTGCCGCAAGGGTGACGTAGAGGGGGAAACTTTACAGACGACATTACAAATCCAGACGGGAAAAGAGGACACAGTCAATAAGTTATAAGGGGAAAACAAAGAAACATGATTGTCAAAATAGTCTGGGTAACAATACCTAGGTAGTTGTGTTTTTTTTTTTTAAAAAACAAAACAAAATTAGCACACATGGCGAGGAAAACTGTTAGTATTAATAGATAAACATAATTCACAAAAGCTATTTACCTAACAGACAACTCGATTTAATAATCAGCAATGGAGACGAACATATGAGGAAACAAAAACCCCAAGAGAAATTGATAAAGTTGTTGAAATTCTAATGATTCGAAACACAATGCGCTGCTTTCCCCTATGTAGTACCTACTTATTGTGACATTAGAATGGGGTGTTGGCTGGAGCTGGTCTGGAAGCCCAAGGAAGGGGGTTCTCACAATATGCTCCCCAGAGGCTGTGAGTCACCAGTTATGTGGGGGTGGGGGGGGGGAGAGGGAAAAAAAAGACGAAGAAGAAAGAAAAAAGAAAAACCTGCTTACATGGGAGAGAATGAAAACCGCACCATGACTGACATGGTGATCCTTTGGGGGAACAAGCTTCCAGAAAGAGGTGAACAGGTAACTGAAGACGCGTGCGAAGAACCTTCTGCCCAGGCGACGCTTGTTTCAGTTAAACCCTGGAGACACACAAAGTGCACAAAAGGAGGAGAAGTAATCTGCCCAATAGAACTCTGGGAAACCAGCGGGCTCTGTAGGGGAAGTTGGTAGAGCAGGGCCCTCAGGTTGAATGTGACAAGAGAGTGGCAGTAGGATACAGAAGCGCCAAGGGACACACCCTGAAGGGTCTCACACAGCGGCTGCTTGGATGTCTCTGGGCCCCCAGTCCAGGCACCACTGCGTTGACTCATTGAACCTCAGTTGAGTCGTCAAGCAGGACAGGTGGAAAGCACTACAATGCTCTGCGTCACACTCTGGCGCACAGGAAACGTGAGAGAAGCGCTGAAGCCTGCAGACCGCGGCTTAGTTCCGAGTATTAAAGCAATGTCAGTTTTTACTTTTAACAAATAAACTATGACGAATTCGAGGTGTAAAATCTAGCAATAGGGGAAATTGGGCATACTATGCCCAACTCCTGTATTACCTTTTTATTTCTGTAAACGTAAATTTATTCTAAAATAAAAGTTCATTATAAAGAGAGAGAGAACCGGACGTGGTGGCGCACGTCTGTAATCCCAGCACTCGAGAGGCAGAGGCAGGCGGATCGCTGTGAGTTCGAGGCCAGCCTGGTCTACAAAGTGAGTCCAGGACAGCCAAGGCTACACAGAAAAACCCTGTCTCGAAAAACAAAACAAAAAACAAAAACTAAATAAATAGAGAGAGGGATTGGAAGAAATCTACCATGCTAACATTAACAAAATGATACAAAGTCATCCAAAGTGTTGTTTAATTATCGAGTTGCTAGTACAAAGTGCGACTGGAAAGGGGTATAAGGTTCTCTGTTTCATAGATTACTTTTTTTGTTTGTTTGTTTTGTTTTTCTAGACAGGGTCTCTCTGTGTAGCCTTGGCTGTCCTGGACTCACTTTGTAGACCAGGCTGGCCTCGAACTCACAGCGATCCGCCTGCCTCTGCCTCCCAAGTGCTGGGATTAAAGGCGTGCGCCACCACCGCCCGGCTCATAGATTACTTTTAACAAGGATCTGTAATTGGAAGGCACAATTCAGTCACTCCCGGTGTGAACAGTGAGCTTTAACGAAGGCCCTTGTGGCCAGGCCTGGTAGCTCACATCTTTAATCCCCTAAGAGGGTGGCGAATCTCTTTTGAGTTTCAGGACAGCCTCCTCTACACTGGATGCAAATACTTCTAGATTCTCCTAGCTGCCTCTCCGTACACATCTCTACCTCCGCACCCTACAGGATACCTTTCCCGAGTTATAGTTCAATGGCTACTCCCATTCCCCAAGCGACGCTTGGTTCCTGCTTCCTTTGGTTCGCACGCCCCACGCCAGGTTTATTCCTCCCAGGGAAGGACTCATCTTTATCCTACTCCCACCCCACACATCACCTTCTTTTTTTTTTTTTTTTTAACCGTCATGGAGCAACGCGCAGCCTCACAACTCCTGCCCCCTATACTTTCCATTCTAGAGTTAATGACTACTGTAGACGGAATCAAAACTAGGTTGTTGCATGCACACGCCAGGGGCTGGGAAAGCTTGCGACACTTGTCCCCATGGGGCCACCGTCCGGCTCGGGCTTCCGGCTTGCCGGCAACGCCCACACGCAACTGAGTAGGCGGGATGAGTTAGAGGGCGGTTCAAACCGAGCGCTGGCACCTATTGGCTGTGTGCGACCCACGGGGCGGGGACAGACATCCGGGTAACGTCATCACGCCCCGGCCAGGACGTTCCAGCCCCAGACCGGAGCCAGCCGGTGACTGAGCGCTGTCTTGGTTGTCTCGTCGCCGCCGTGGGTCGCCGGTAACGAATCCCGGGAGCGGGCGGTCCTGGTGAGTGTCGGGAGTGGTGCGCAGGCTGACTGGCGGGCACAGCGACGCCTTCGGGCCCCGTGCTCCGCGAGCCCTGGCCTGCTCGGCGAGGCCAACCGACGCCGCGCCCAGCGTCTGCAAAGGGTGTGGCCGCCGGGACGCGGATGCGCATGTGCGCTAGGGGCGGCGGCACTGCGCGTGCGCGTCCGCCTCTCCGCCTGGTCAAGGGGCCTTGGGAACGCGCTCCCCTGTGGCCCCATTGACCCGCTGTTACGCCCTCCGTCTCCCGTTGCCTAGGGCAACACAGAGAGGCCACCCCACCCCTCTCGCAGCGTGGTTCGCAGGCGCGGCCGGGCTAGAGCTGGGCGCTGGGGACAAGCGGGGAGGGGGGGTCGCTTGCCTCCATCTGGCGTCGTGGACCCCATGAACTGCGGGACAGCCAGGTGCTCCTGAGCTTAGAATCCATGTTGTCCTTGTCCATCTGACCCCTGCCCCGAAGGCCTCACTCCTAACGCCTTTGGTACCCCTAGATTCTTCTACCTGCATCCCTAGTTGGTACCCCTTGACTCCCCCCAACGGTTTGTCTTTATTTTGTTTTAAAAGGTCTTTGAGGCCTGTCAGTGCCCCTTAGGCTGCCTGTAAGATTTCCGGGTTCTCCAATAGGCCTCTTTGCTGTTAATCTTACATTTTTGGCCCCCCCCCCCCCCCCCCCCGTCCTCTCTCCACCCCTGCCTTTCACGTATCTTCTGGTACTATCCACCCTACCCCCTAATGGTTTCTTAGGAATATTGTGGGCCTCCATAGCTTTTTTTTCTTTTTCTTTTTCTTTCTTTCTTTTTTTTTTTTTTCCAGACAGGGTCTCTGTGTAGCCTTGGCTATCGTAGACCAGGCTGGCCCTAAACTCACAGCAATCCGCCTCCCGAGTGCTGGGGATTAAAGGCATGTGCTACCACGCGTGGCCAAAGCTTTGCCTGCAAACACGATGCTCGAGGAATTGCCTGTCGTTTTTCCGGGAGCAGCTCCTGCTCCTAGGAGTCCTCTGGAGAAACTAGTTGATTCAGTCTGATAGCTGCTCACAGCCACTGACTTCACATAGGGAGAGCCTCCCACACCATCCCCATCTGCTGCTCCTCAGTGGGACATCTCTAGATTCCCTTTGTTTGTTTGTTTGTTTTTCAAGACAGGGTTTCTCAGTGTAGCCTTGGCTGTCCTGGACTCACTTTGTAGACCAGGCTGGCCTCGAACTCACAGCGATCCGCCTGCCTCTGCCTCCCGAGTGCTGGCATTAAAGGCGCCACGCCACCACGCCCGGCCTGGCTTAGATTCCCTTTTTCTTTGACAGCTTTGCTCTGCTCTCTCAACCTCAACCCCTTGCTCCTCAGTGTGTCCCCAGACGCTTCCCTCTTGCCAAGCTTTGTGGCAGCTAGTACTTTACTCATCTCCCTGGTGGTTACTCACTGGAATGTCTTCCTCCTGCTTCTCTGAGAACCTGTACCAATACTCCAGGGGATGCTCTTTAGATTGCCTGCCGCAGGACTGAGGTCTCCCCATCCACCACTTGCGCCAGGTTCTCCTCACATCCACACCCGTAGCATGAGTTTCAGATGCTTCTCTGCCTTTTCTCATCCTGCGTTTTAGTCTTGGAGCCCTCCAAGGGAGGCCAGTGTCTTTCTTCCATGCTCGGGCCTCTTTCCTCCTCACTGAAATCTCTTCGATTCTTTTGGCTGTTTGTCTTTCAACATGTAGTCTGGTCAGGCTTTGAACTCCCAAAGGAGTGCTGGGATTGCAGTCATGAGCTGCCCGGTTTCGTTTCTTTTGGATTCTTTTCCATTCTTTACCAGTGCTTCCTTCTCTGACATAGTCTCCCTTCCTGCCTATCCTTTTAAATTTATTTAATTTTATTTTAGTGTGAGGGTGTTGCCATTGGAACTGGTATTATAGACAGTTGTGAGCTGCCATGTGGTGGCTGGGAATTGAACCCGGGTCCTTTGGAAGAGCAGACAGTGCTCTTAATCACTGAGCCATCTCTCCAGCCCCTCCTGCCTGTCCTTTCAAGGGTCCAACCTGCTTTCTTGTTTTCCCTTGGGGCTTCCTAATTATCTCTTTTCTTATAGACAGTGAAAAAGCAGTCTGGCTCCCGAGGTCCACTCCCTACACCCCAAGGTCCAGATGGCGGCCAACGTGGGTGATCAGCGCAGCGCAGATTGGTTAGTAGGGCTAGGGAAACACACAGCCCGTTGTAGAGGGAAGAAAGAGAAAGACGTAGTGGGACCTTGGAACAGCCTGGAATAAGAGATGTGCATTCTGGGGCCTAGGGTGGAGGGGCAAGCTTCCCTTTCCTTTTATGTGTATGTGAATGCTTGTGTGTGTGTGTGTGTGTGTGTGTGTGTGTGTGTGTGTGTGTATGTGGGGGTGGCATTCATCCTCATGGAGGTCAGAAGAGGCATCAAGATCCACTGGAACTTGTTATGGATGGCTGTGAGCCATCTGACCTGGCTGCTGGAAACTGAACTTGTGATATCTGCAAGACCAGTAAATGCTCCTTAACATTGATCCATCTCTCCAGCCCCCTCTTATTGTCTTTCTTTTAAATTCCTTTTTCGTTCTTTTTTGTTGTGGTTGTTGTTTTTTCCTTAATTTTCTCATAGTTGGCCATATCAGAATTCATTGGCTGTACAATGCCTTGTCCTCCCTCCTAAGGTCCCAGGGCATGTACATACTGGTCAGCCTTACATTTGCTTGGCACTTGCTATGTGTCAGCTTCAGCTTGGGCTGTGGTGAGTAGGGAACTTAGCTCTAGAATTCAAGCCTTGGGTTTGCTTTCCCCACCCTTGCCTGCCTGTGTACAGGGGGAGAACATAACTCTGTCTCGCCTTTGCAGGTCTTCTCAGTACAGCATGGTGGCCGGGGCCAGCAGAGAGAATGGCATGGAGACCCCCATGCACGAGAACCCCGAGTGGGAGAAGGCCCGGCAGGCCCTGGCCAGCATCAGCAAAGCGGGCGCTGCCAGCAGCTCCAAAGCCAGCAGCAGTGGGTCTGTGGCCAGTGCACAAGTGAGAACAGCATACTGTGCTGGGGTGGGGCTGTTGCTGAGAGGGGATGGGAAGGATGCTGGCTTCCAGAGAATGGAGTGCCTTAGGAGGACCGTAAACAGATTTGCCTAGTAACTAAATTTGGGGAAAGAAAAAAAAAAGTCAATTTCTTAGAGTGATCCTAAAGAGGGAAGCCTTCCCCATCTTCCAGATGCTTAGCCTTACTGTAGGGACACAGACGCTATTCTCTTCCTGTACTTACCTCTGCAGCAGAGGCCTGTGTGGGCCTGTGGTGCTCATGGGCTCCTGTAGCTGGTATTGACAGGCATATACGCACCTCTTTCCGCAGTACGTGTCTCAGGCAGAAGCCTCGGCTTTGCAGCAGCAGCAGTACTATCAGTGGTACCAGCAGTACAACTATGCCTATCCTTACAGCTACTACTACCCTATGGTGAGTACCTGGCTGCGGACGACTCGTTAGTTGGGGTGAAGCAGACACAGCAGCCTCTAACAGCTTCCTCACGAGCTCTGACATACCCATTCTGCTCTGTCTCCACTGTTGATGTTCACGTCCTCGCTGCCTCCAGACCCCAGGACACTGGGCTGTCCTAGTCTCCTATGCTCTGCTCTGCTGCAGCTCTCCATTTTACCGTGCTCACTTGAAGGCTCCTTGTTGCCCAGAGAGCACTTTCAGAGACCCTCCCAGGCCTCTCAAGTCCCGTGCCTGCTTTCCCTCTCCTCGGCCTTGTTTTCTTTCATGGTACTTACTGCAGGACATTACCCACTTATGCCTCTGGCTATGCTTAGACTTCATTAAGGTGGGGTTTTGGATCTCTTTTTGAGTCAGGGTTTTCTGTATAGCCCAGGTTGGCATCAGCCTCCCCTCCTGCCTCAGCCTCCTGAATGTACATCACCACGAGCTTGCCCTTTTTGTTTTTGTTTTTTTATATTTAAAGACAAGGTTTCACTGTGTAGCCTGGTTGGCATGGAACCCACTATATAGATCAGGCTTGTCAGGGGTGAGCCTGTCTCTTTATCATAGCATTTAGAAGCACTAGCACTCACTACTTGTTAACAAGAGCTGTAGGTGCTAGAATAAGTGGGACGAAGAGGTTTTTGTTTTTGTTTTTTGTTTTTGTTTTTTTTTTTTCTGTTTTGTTTTTGTTTTTGAAAATATATGATTTGGTGCATTTGTGTGGTGTAAAACCTAAGGGCCTGTGGTCTATAGCCTCTTGAGTTCTACACGGTTCCAAGGGAGGCCAAAGGCACGAGCAGCCTCCACTAACTCTGGCTCCCCCTGTGCCTTGGCAGAACATGTACCAGAGCTATGGCTCTCCTTCCCAGTATGGGATGGCCAGCTCCTACGGCTCAGCTACAGCCCAGCAGCCATCGGCTCCCCAGCACCAAGGGACTCTGAACCAGGTAATGCTGTGCCTAGCTTCTCCTGGTCAGCTGGGAGCAGGAGCCTGGGTTTTGAGAGGATTCACACCAGGAATGGTCTGCACAATTTTAGAGCTGCTCCTTCCCTTCCTCCTTGTTCTTTCTTGCCCAGCAGCTCCTATCGAAAAGCTTAGCTTTTAAAACTGGGATGGGCTTGAGGCTGGGCAAGGCCAAGAGGCTGTAGTGTTGGGGACATGGTGGGAGTAGTTTGCAGTTTGGCAGTCTGTCTTCCCTTCCTCCACATGTGCAGTCAAGCCCCACCCACATCACACAGCACAGCACACAGCACAGCAAATGGTGCATACACACCACACCCATCCTGCCTGTCGTGCTGCCTTTGCAGCTGGTGCAGCCTAGAGGAGAGAGGAGCCGAGAGCATGGGAAGCACATTGACCTGGGTTTGAGTCCTTGCTTTGCCTCTTCTGTGGGCTTCTTAAGTCGTGTGGTCTTCACACATTACTGGCTTCTCAGAGTTGCGAGTGCAGGCTTGTCATAGGGTTTAGGCAGGTGTGTTGCCATATGTGTCGATGTGCTCTAGAGGGAGAACGTGAGTGGACATGGTTCTCAGTGTAGTAGTCAGGTGCCATTGGTTGAGTTGGGTTGGCATGGCTGGTAGCTGCTGCTGGACAGCTGGGGCTGTGGAAAGTTGTTCAGTCTCAGTGAGCCTGAGTCTTCTCAATTGTGAAAAGGGCGGTTAGGGAAAACACACCCCAGGGGGTCACCAAGCACACGGAATGGCAACCCACAAAAGACTGAAGGGCTCAGCGCTAAAGATGGCTGTAAGAAGCGAATACCGTGTGATTCAGCACCAGCCTGCTGCCTGCTGCCTTCAGCCTTCAGCTTCTGCTTCTTTCCACAGCAGCCTCCAGTCCCTGGCATGGATGAGAGTATGGCCTACCAGGCGTCCCCTCAGCAGCTACCTGCAGCCCAGCCCCCTCAGCCCTCAAACCCCCAACATGGGGCACATGGTCTAAGCAACGGCCCTCAGCCCGGAACAGCCCCGGCCACACAGCTCAGTCAGGCAGGGGCACCTACGGGGCAGGCCTATGGGCCACACAGCTACAGCGAGCCTGCCAAGCCCAAGAAGGGTCAGCAGTTGTGGACACGCATGAAACGTGAGTTAGCAGATCTGTGGGAGGTCAGAGTTTGGGGCTTGGCTGTGAGCCACAGCGATGGCTGGTCCTTTGTCAGGATGTTGTGATGGTCCCTATTTAGAGGAAGACTGTTCTAGAACAGTATTGTTTGCTGGTGGCCTGCTCCAGTGCTTGTGGCCTGTTTGAATGTCTGGGAAGGGCCTAACTGCAGTCTCTGCTGTCCTCCCATAGCAGCCCCTGGGACTGGAGGTCTCAAGTTCAACATCCAGAAGCGGCCGTTTGCTGTCACCAACCAGAGCTTCAACTCCAATGCAGACGGTCAGCACAGTAGCTTTGGCCCCCAGCCCAGCTCTGAGAAAGCTCAGAACCACAGGTGATTCCCATCCCTGCCCCTGCCTACCCATGCTCTGTGCTCCAGGCTCCCTCTCTAGGCAGCACTCTTGGGTGCCTCATGAGGTGAAAGGAACGCTGGAAAATGTACAGTGCCAGACTGCCATCTTAGATCACAGGGAAAGTTCAGCGGCAACGAGGGGTCCTCCCACCAGAGTGCCCTCATCTGTCCCCCTTTCCCACAGTGGGCCTTCTGGCCGGGGAAACCTGTCTGGGAAGCCGGATGATTGGCCTCAGGATATGAAGGAATATGTGGAGCGCTGCTTCACCGCCTGTGAGTCAGAAGAGGACAAGGACCGGACAGAGAAGCTGCTCAAGGAGGTGCTGCAGGCCCGGCTCCAGGATGGCTCTGCCTACACCATTGACTGGAGCCGAGAGCCTCTGCCTGGGTCAGTATGGGTGATACTGAGGTGGTGGGGCTGCTCGGCATGGCCTGGGGACTTGGGTATCAAAACTAGCAGCTTCAGAGAGAAATGAACTAGAAAGCTGACAGCTGTATCTCAGGACCCGTGGGGTGGGTAAAAGGCCCAAGAGTGTTGAAGGATGGGACTTGGGGGAGTGGGCAGGGGTCGCTGGGGTGGCGTGATGGCTAAGAGCATCCCCTGGACACAGACAATCTTGGGCTTGGTCCCTTTCCTGCACCACAGTGGCTGAGTTGCCGGGGTAAGTGCCTCTCCTTTCTGAGGTTTTGTGGCCCTAGGCCACAGGGTGGGGTCTGCGGACCTGCAGGTTGGTGGCTGGTTGGTAATGCCCTGCCCTGCTATATCCTCAGGCTGACCAGGGAGCCTGTGGCTGAGAGCCCCAAGAAGAAGCGGTGGGAGGCCCCTAGCAGCCTTCACCCTTCCAGGGGGGCAGGCTCGGTGACCAGGGGCGGGGGTGCCCAATCCCAGCGAGGGACACCTGGGGCTGGGGGTGCTGGCCGAGCTCGGGGTAGCAGCTTCGCCAAGTTCGGCAACCGCAACGTCTTCATGAAGGATAACAGCTCTTCCTCCAGCACGGATTCGCGCTCCCGCTCCTCATCCAGGTCCCCCACCCGACACTTCCGGAGAAGGTATGCAGGCTCGGGCTGGAGGGCAGCTGGGAGGGGGCTGCCTGGGGCCTGACCGTTGTGCTTCAGGCCTGACTTTTCCACTTTCTCATGTAGTGACTCCCACTCAGACTCTGACAGCTCCTACTCAGGGAACGAATGTCACCCTGTAGGCCGCAGGAACCCACCCCCCAAGGGTCGGGGTGGTCGCGGGGCCCACATGGATCGAGGTCGAGGCAGAGCACAGCGTGGAAAGAGGTGAGGCGCTCTGCGTGGGATTTCTTCCTGGGCGTAGGTGGAGTGTATTGGGTCTCACAGGTGGGGTAGATGGGCTTCAGGGTGGCTGAAGACATTGGCCTTCTTTGCCCATCCTCCCCAGACACGACCTAGCTCCCACCAAACGCAGCCGCAAGAAGATGGCAGCGCTGGAGTGTGAGGATCCAGAGCGTGAGCTTAAGAAGCAAAAGAGGGCAGCCCGCTTCCAGCACGGCCACTCACGCCGTCTGCGCCTCGAACCTTTGGTGCTGCAGATGAGTAACCTGGAAAGCAGTGGAGCTGACCCTGACTGGCAGGAGCTGCAGATTGTGGGCACCTGTCCTGATATCACAAAGCACTATCTGCGCCTCACCTGTGCCCCAGACCCATCAACTGTGCGACCTGTGGCCGTAAGTCCCAGCAGTGTGTCTGCCCCAAGCATGTGTTAGCATTAGGGCAAGAAGCTGACATGGAGAGGGGCACAG
This sequence comes from Acomys minous, assembly GCF_964271855.1. Lineage (NCBI taxonomy): Eukaryota > Metazoa > Chordata > Mammalia > Rodentia > Muridae > Acomys > Acomys minous. The sequence continues at coordinate 9,025,784 of NC_140502.1, forward strand.
GGAACACATCGGGTGTTGGAGGTGGCAGTTGTGGCTAGGCGAAAACCCTAGCATGCAGGCATTTCACTTCCGGGGCATAGAATGTCCACAGTCAGCCTCATGCCCAGCAAAGTCAAGGCAGACTTATGGGAGGGACCCTAGAATGGCAGTTAGTGTTCTGCTTCAGGACACAACAAGCGACAGGAAGTTGGGCACTCACCCTTGCTTGTATTGGCCCAGTGTTGTTTGCTCATTGCAGTAGTGAGTCACTGGCTCAGGCTGTGTTGCAGGTTTCATTGAGGGGGCACAGTGGCTGTGACCTGCCAGCTGTCCCTGTACTCAGCCTTGATTCTGTTGCTGACAGGTTCTGAAGAAGTCTCTGGGCATGGTCAAGTCCCACTGGAAGGAGAAGCAGGACTATGCCTTCGCCTGTGAGCAGATGAAGTCCATTCGGCAGGACCTCACGGTAAGGCAGAGGCTGAGAAGGCTCTGATGTCAGCCATCTTGCCCTGCCCTGTTGTGACTGACTCTGCTCTTTTTACTGCCTAGGTGCAAGGTGTCCGGACAGAGTTCACTGTGGAGGTATATGAGACCCATGCCCGCATTGCCTTGGAGAAGGTAGGGAATTAGGTAGCTGCCGTAAGCCTCACACCCGTCTCCTGAAACCACCTGTACTTGCCTGTGCCTCACAACCCCTCCCTCCACGCCTTGCCCTCAGGGTGACCATGAAGAATTCAACCAGTGCCAAACACAGCTCAAGTCGTTGTACGCGGAAAACTTGGCAGGCAATGTGGGTGAATTTACTGCATACCGAATCCTCTACTATATCTTCACCAAGAACTCTGGAGGTGAGAGGCCCATTCCCAAGATGGAGGGTACCATGCCTAAGGTGGTACCCTGCCACCTGACCTCCAGTTGTCTCCTGTGCAGACATCACCACGGAGCTGGCATACCTCACGAAGGAGCTGAAGGCAGATCCCTGTGTGTCCCATGCATTAGCACTTAGGGCAGCCTGGGCCCTGGGCAACTACCATCGCTTCTTCCGGCTCTATTGTCATGCACCTTGCATGTCTGGCTACCTTGTGGACAAGTTTGCAGACCGGGAGCGCAAGGCTGCCCTCAAGGCCATGATCAAAACGTATGTGGCACTGCACTCTGCTGCCTTCTGTGCTGTGGCTTTGCCACTTCCCCTCCACATCCTGGTCAGTCTTCAGCTTCTCTGCTGGAGTCTCCTCCCAGGCTCCTGTCCACACCGGCCCTCCTTGCTTTCCTCCTGCCACCTTCAGGTCCAGGTTTTCTCCTCCTGTTTTTACCTCACTGCCCCTGGGGTCATGTCCTCTCTTCTCCCATACTCCTCTTCTGTTTGCATCAGCTTGGAACCTTCCCCCTCTTCCAGGCCTCTTTGCTTGCAACTACTTGTTCTTCCTGACATACTAGAAAGGGCAGCCTGGCCTGTCTTCCTAGCAATCTCTTGATATGAGACCTGGTACCTGTTCCATCCCCAATCCAAAAGAAGTTTGATACTCAGAGGACATGTGGCACGGAGGGAGGTGTTGCAGGGCCCTTGAGCATCAGAGTGCATGAGGCTTGCCCGTGTGGATAAGACACACACACTCCACACACAGATAATTTTGCTTCTCACATGGATGTGAATGCTGCTGCCATCTACTGGCTAGAGACCAGGGATGCTGTGCAGCAGTGTGGGCCAGTCTTACCGAGGTTGGAAAAACCCTGGTCAAGAAGTCAAGAGGCTCAAGGGGCCTTGAATGCCAGGCTAGGCAGCAGTGTTTCCTCATTAAAGTATTGGCCCCATTATGATGGGTCATGTAACCAGTGAATTAGAAAACTTGTTCTAGGGTTTTTGTTTTAGTCAGTCCAACTCAAAAGCCAAACCTCAGGAGGGAGTGCAAGTGACACTTAATCTGTTCATAGCCTTGGTGGCTGGACGGCACAATGATTCTTGTGAGTGGGGCTCTGGCCTGTGTTGACTTCATTCTCACAGGTCCTTCCTGTGAATTTCGCATAGCCATTCTTAGCAGACAAGTCTCTCAGACCCCAGACCTGTGTTTCTGTCAGTGCCTGGAAGGCCACTTAATAAGAGACTGACCTGTCCCAGGGCCATAGGATACCTGGGGTTCCAGATACTTGGTGAGGCTTTCCAGGCAGCTAAAGGGCTTTGGTGGTCTGCAGGAGAGCGTCCACAGAACCAGCAGGACATGTACATGATTAGTGCATCTTAGCAGCTACCAGAAAGCACTGCTGAGTGTGACACTCTGCAGATAGCCTGGGGGAGGGGCACCATTGTTCCTACCCTCTGAGCCCTTGTACCACTTACTCTGTCTGGCTCCAGCCCCTCAGCCAGCAGAGGAGCCAGCTGGGCCCTTTCCCTCCTGCCCCCTCCTTCCTGGACAGGTAAGTGTGGGCGAGGGGGGGCACAACTGGGCACTGGGGCTACCAACCCCATCCCTGGCCCCCCCAAGCCCCTGACATGGGGAGGTTGGGAGGGGCTGCAGAAGCCAACAGGTTCCTTGCTGAGGAAAATGCGTGCCCAGATGGGGAGCATTGCTCCCTGCTCTTGGGCCCTCCCTTGTCTGTTTGCCTCATCATTTTCTCCTCTTGTCTCCATAGCTTCCGCCCTGCGCTGCCCGTCTCCTACCTGCAGGCCGAGTTGGCCTTCGAGGGCGAGGCCGCCTGCCGGGCCTTCCTAGAGCCCTTGGGCCTGTCCTACACGGGCCCGGACAACTCCAGCGTGGACTGCCGCCTCAGCCTGGCGCAGCTGCCAGCCTTCTGAGCACCCATCAAGCACGGGCGGGGGCAGGGCTGTGGCCCAGTGCCGCCTTTGCGGATTATTTTGTTTTTGAGCCATGGACATGGGTTGTAAATTAATTTGTGGGGAGTGGGCTCCAGGAAGAGCCAACATCCCTAGCCCCGTTTCCCACCGGGGACCTGTACAGAGATTTTTCTACGTTTTTATTTTTTGTCTCAGAGGGGATAATTGGGAGAATAGTGGAGGAGGGTCGGGTGGGGGCTACAGTTTCTGTGTCCACCTCTCAACTCCACTAATGCTGTCTCAGTATTTTTTCTCTCTCTCTCTCGAGCTCGTACTCCAGCACCTGACCCTGCGTGCTGGCCCATCCCATGTTGGGGGGCCAGCAGAAAGAAGACAGGCCGTCCAGCCCATACCCGCCAGCAGTGGGGCACCAGCCAGCCACACCCATTGCCTCGTCTGCCTTCATAGACTCTTGCTGCCCAGCCTTTGGGGCCTCAGTGTTTGGGGTGAGGGGAGCTGTTTAAAGACTATGCCCCACCTTCAATCCCTCACCCCAGAAAAGCCAGCCAGCATCACCGACACAGCCAGACCAGCGCCACACCGCACTGAGGACTCCAAGGCCTTCGCGGGACCATGCCGGCCGGGCTGCCTCGTCTTACTAAAGTTGTATTAAGTTGTCTGAGTGTCCCTTCCTCCCTCTGCCCCAATGTTTCTTCTGATTTTTTTTTCCCTTCCCTCCCTTCCTCTTCCCCTTCCCGCTCCCTGGTTCAACACAGGTAAAACGGTTACCCTCCCTTTCCTCCCCTCTGCCTTCATGGATCACCAGCTCACGTCATGTTTCCTTCTCTTTTCTCTGTGTGTGTGTTTATTTAAGTTGTTTTTCTTTCTCCCCTTTTCTTTTCAACCCTTTCCCCTTTCTGCCATGTAACTGGAGGATGTGCTATGAGGTTGCAAACAGCTGGACTGTCAGGCTGCTTTTTTTCCAGATGCCTCCCTGCCTCCCTCCCCTACCTCTCCCCTTCCCTTCCTTCATTCACCTTGAGCATTGAGTACAGTACATTTTGGAAGCTTGAAACCATTAAAGAGAGAGAGAGAGAGAGAACTTGTTTCTGCTTTGCCTGTTCTCTGAGGTTTGGAACCTTGGTCATTTGAGGGCAATCTCAGCCAGGGGCAGGTAGCTATGTCCTGCCCTGCCCATACGGCACAGCCAGAGTGTCCCTAGGGGCTGCCTCAGCTCCTGGTTCAGGACGAACCCTGGCTTAGGGATGCAAACCTCAGATCCGTGTGGCACCTTAGCCAGGGTGAGGTGAGGCTGTAGCGCCCCTGGTGGCCTCAGCACTCTGAGCCCTTCAGCCTCTAGCCTCTGATGCAGAGTTTGGGCCATGTCTGCCAGTGTTGGGGAGGGTATGGCACAGAGTACATGTTGGCCCAGAAGAACCAAGTCCCCAAACTGTAGCTGGGAGGGTGCCTGAAGCCCTGGTGTCAGGAGGGCCTTCCGCAGAGCCCTAGCTGCTGCAGCCTCCTCCCCAGGGCCTGTGAGCCTTAGCAGGACCATTGTCAGGTGCAGGGCCTGTGCTGGCACCAGGAACGCAGCACAAGAAGGGGCTATCTGGACCAGATGCTCTTGGGCCTTGACCACTTCAGCCCTGAGCCCAGGCTCTGTCACCATGAGTGCCACAAAATGTGTAGGACGGAGCTGGCGAGGGGCCATTCTGTCATCAGGCCAAGCACCTGGACCCCACTCACTTTCCATCTTTTCAGCAGAAAGCCCTGAAGTTTCCATGTCCTGTGCCTGCCACCGTGGAAGCAGTGTGACTCTGGGCGCCTCTACTGAGTTCAGGATCTCCTTTACTCCTGAGATGCACACGCTTGGGTCTGGTGTTTCTAACTTAGTTGTCCCATTCAGGGTGGTCTCTCTGGTTGCTCCATCCACTTTGTGTGTCTCCAGGCCCAAATCAAGCCTGGTTCTGGTCTCATTATTTGCCCCACCCTCTCCTAATGTCTCCAGGCCAGAATCAAGCTCAGTTCTGGTCGGATTTCCACCCCCTCCCACTGGGGCATTCTGGGTGTCCTGACCCTTGGAAGCCACCCCTGTCTTCTCTGTGTCAGAGAAGACCTCTGGCCAGTGTTCGTCCCCGCCGTTCAGCGCATCGAGGATGGTGGGTCCCCGTCCAGCCGCAGAGCCCGAGCCAAAAATGAGGTCAGTGCGCGAGGCTCGGTCCCACACCAGGCGGCCGCGGAAGCGGAAGTAGCGTATGCGGTGCTGCGGAACTGCTAACACGCCGGGTCCGAGCGCTGCCAGCGGCTCGTCCCAGCAGAAGGCGCAGAAGGGCTCTTCCTGCACGCCCAGGAAGCGGTCGGTGTAGCCTACCGAAAAGTCAGCGGGGTCCAGGCGCGGGTCCCAGCGGATGCGCCGAATGACGTCGGCGGCAGTTCGCAGAGCCGGCTTCTTGGACCCGGCCTCGGGCTGCGAAACCTCGGGCGACGGCGCAGGGGCCCCAGGATGTGGATGACGACAGCGCGCTCCGAAGCGACAGCGGCCCTCTAGGAAGAAGCGGCAGGTCGCGGGGGCCTCGGAGGCCTCCATAGTCTCGAAGTGTACTGAGCCGGCGCAGTCTACAGAGCTGAGCACCGACTGTGACGCCAGGAGCCCCGCCCGCTTCACTTAGAGGGAGGCCCGTGGACTAGGCGGGGCATCAGAGTGCCCCCACTGGCTCTGGAGCTTCGTGCCACGCCCAGTGTATTTACGCGTGTCCCGCCTCTAAGCCTAGTCTTGCCCCTCCCCTAGGGTGGGGTACCATAGAGAGCCCTGCTCAACCAGTCAATTTATATGTATGTCCAGATTGTCCGGCAATCTGGACCAGGAAGCCATGTCCCATCCCATCCAACTACATTATATGTGCTCTTCTCTTTTGGGACGTTAGCGAGACAGTTTCCACGCCATGCAAATACTTTACTTGTGCACCAATATTCTCCGTAGCGCCTCAAGGGATTCTTGGAACAATTGATTTGAGTCCGTGGCGACTCAATTGATTTACATATACCCCACCGCTGAAGTGGGGGTGTGGCTTAGAGAGCCAAATACTTTTGCTTATGCCCAGGCCCTCTCTCAGGACCTCTAGGGGGTCTGGCCCTGCCTACCCGTTTCCTCCCCCCACCCCGCAACATCTGACTCACACTTAGACCCCCCACTTCTTGGGGGAGGAAAGGGAGGTTTAGTGATGCTGGCTCCGTCCCCAACCATCTTTTTATTTTTGGAATTTTTATTTTTAATTTTACTTTTGGTTTTTCTGTGTAGCCTTGGCAATCCTGGACTCACTTTGTAGACCAGGCTGGCCTCGAACTAACAGCGATCCGCCTGCCTCTGCCTCCCAAGTGCTGGGATTAAAGGCGTGTGCCACCACGCCCGGCTTATTCTTGGATTTTTTTGTTTTTGTTTTTGTTTTGGTTTTTTGAGACAAGGTTTCTCTGTGTAGCCTTGGCTGACCTGGACTCGCTTTGTAGAGCAGGCTGGCCTCGAACTCACAGTGATCCGCCTGCCTCTGCCTCCCAAGTGCTGGGATTAAAGGCGTGCGCCACCACGCCCCCCAACCATCCTTAAAGTGTGGAGCCCCAAACCATTGACTGAATTACAGACCATACCTCACTCTGAGTAAAGTCCTGCCAGTGTCAAGTTAGTTATAAACATCCTCTCCAGTCTTTCCTGGGAGCTCCACCCCTTTACCTTGGCTCCACTCCACCTGACTGTTTAACATATGCCCCACCCCTCACTGGACTTAGCCTGGCCTCACCAAGGTTCTATGCTGGGTTTGTCAGGGAAAGACAGGTTTTGCTCCTGTCCCTATCCTCCGGACTGACATATACGACCCACCCCCCTGGAAACTTTATTTTGTTTGTTTGTTTTGGAGACAGCGTTTCTCTGTGTAGTCATGACCATCCTGGACTCGCTTTGTAGACCAGGCTGGCCTCGAACTCACAGCGATCCGCCTGCCTCTGCCTCCCAAGTGCTGGGATTAAAAGGCGTGCGCCACCACAGCCTGGCTCCCTCTGGAAACTTTAAAAGACCTTATTCTGTCTCCCGTTCAGTTAATTTAAATTGGTCCTGCCCCTCCAAGGACCTAAGATAGCCCAGCCCCAAACCCAGTAATTAATTCTAGAGGTCCCTCCACCTCTGGGAACCTTCAAGAATTTTGCTCCACCCTCAGTCCACGAGATAGGCAAGGGGAACCCAGCATCTCTGGGATGTTTAAAACATCTGGAGATCTGTGGGCTCAGGCTGAACTTTGTGCCCAGATTTGTGACGCAACAGCCACGTGCAGAGTGACACACTGGGATCAGAAGCCCATCCCCTGGGAACCACGCCCCTCCTTGCTCTAATGGTTCCCCAGCCCTTTGCGGCCGCTCCCTAAAAAAGAAGTGCGCCGCCCAGTCAGAGTGCGTCTAGGGGGATGTGGAGGGTCAGGCAACTATGACTCTTGGAGCCAAATTTTCCCGTAGCTGATGCTAAGCAAGCCACAGGCCATGGACTTTATCCAGGTGACAGGTCAATATTTGAGGGATGAATAAGGCTGTTGGAGAGGACAGGTGTGAGACTCCGCCCTTCGGGAGGGGCATGAATACACTTTTAAACTCTTAAAGGGCTAACACTGACGACAGACTTAACTCTTAAGTTGGTGGCACCCCACCACTGTCCTGCTTTGGCACTCCTTCCCGAGCGAAGTGAATAGACACAGCCCGTGGCACAAACCTCGTCCATTTATGTGTACAAAAGTGAGATGTTGGGAGGCAGGGGTTGCGGGAATCAGGACACTACAGACCGATGACGTCATCGGGCTGGAGGTCAGCATTGGAGCAGCAGCGGGCGTTGGGGTGCTTCATTCCAGCTTGGGCATCCTCTTCAGGCTTGGTGGCTGTTGCCTCGGTGCGCTCCGCGTCCATGACACCTAGAACCGCGTCCAGCATAGAGGGGCCCAGGTCCAAGTGGAAGGACAGTAGCGGGTCCGCAGGTGAAGGCACTCGGAGATCAGGCGCAGGGGGCTGTGGGACTGCAGGTGGAGGGACTGAATGTGGGGCCCCAACCGGCGGGGCCCCGGGCTCAGGGGGTGGGCCACCTCCGTGGCGACTCAGGAAGGAGGTGTCCCCGAAGGCATCGCCACCGCGTCCCACGTGCAACGTGTGCCTGAAGTCTCCAAGGGGCGCAGAAATAGATAATGCTCCTCGATCCAGTCTCTTCTTGGGCTGTGCAGGGCCCAGCTGCTTCAACACCGGCATCTGTGGGGACACGTATCAGAACTACCTCACCCTGGAGCCCCAACTCTGGGTCCTAAACACAACCCCCCTCCCCCCAGTCAACCATAAGAATGCTTTTATAGGGCAGGTCTGTGGTGGAACTATTATTCTCAGGTAAGAAGTGAGGAAACCGAGGCTGTGAGAGGTTCCCAAGGTCACTACTGCTGGACTCAAATCTCAAATGACTTATTTAGGTTTTCCTGAGTCTAGCATGTCCATGATTGTAGCTGGGTTTTTTTTTTTTTTTTTGGTACTTTGTGAGTTCTTCTTTTTTCCCCCCTTTATATCCCGTTTTCGCATCCTGTAACTAGATAGGTGAGAAACAAGGATTAGAAAGAGAGGAATTAGGAAAATGCCTGAATCTTAATTTCTTTTCTTTTGTTTCTTCTTTGATCATAGCTACTAGTAAACTACAACTCGCTTCGTTAAATGATCACTGATTACTGTCCACCTCTCTTGAGGCCCTCACATTTATGTACCCCCCTGAAAAGCTCCCAGAATTCCAAACGTCGCACAATCACAGAAGTGATCTGAAGCTGGTAAGACCACATTTCTGCTAGAGTAGGAAGCGCAACACGGGTCAGCTGCTGTGGACAGTCCGAAGCAGCCCCACATCCGCACACATTCTTATATTTGTTTTTCATTTTTATTTGATTGTTTTAGAGATAGGGTTTCTCTGTGTAGCCCTGGCTGTCCTGAACCCGCTTTGTAGACCAGGCTGGCCTGAACTCACAGCGATCCACCTGCCTCTGCCTCCCGAGTGCTGGGATTAAAGGAGTGTGCCACGAGGCCCTGTTTATTTCTGTTTTTTAAAGAAACCAAAATTTCAGAATTCTTCCTAAATATGACCAGTACGCTATGTGGGTCACATTAATAACTAATATTCTAGCATTCCTGGAGGGTAGGTGCCAAAAAAAGCACTTTAGGGGTGCTTCTCAATGAGGCCAGTAAACAAACAAACAAATAAACACTCCAGTTAGCATTTGCTATAGATGAAGAGCACCAGTGCCCATTCTTTTTTTGTTGTTTTTTGGATTTTGTTGTTGTTGTTGTTTTGTTTTGCTTTCAAGACAGGGTTTCTCTGTGTAGCCTTGACTGTCCTGGACTCACTTTGTAGACCAGGCTGGCCTCGAACTCACAGCGACCCGCCTGCCTCTGCCTCCTGAGTGCCCATTCTCAAAGACAGGGCAGACTCTGTCCACTGGGAACAACAGCCACCGGTCTAGGGCTAACCATATTCTCAGGTGGCCTCCCCTCCAAACACACCAAAGAAGTGGCTCAAGAAGGCTCTACAGAGCATGTGCCCCCCAAAAAGTCACTAAACACACCACTCGAAGATTCTTATTTAGGAGGTTTGGCATGGTCCAAGGGAGCCGAATATTTTACACAGGATTTTATAATTAAAATGATCTGCTTTAGGGGAGACTGTGACCTAGCAGTATAACATGTCTTATTTTGTAAAACACTAATAATAAGACAAATGCCTCATATATTAAAACTTGGCAGTAATGGTGGGCTAGACAGATGGCTCAGAGGTTAACGGTGTTTGCTGCTCTTCTAGGGGAGGGAAGTTCCCATCCTAGTACCCGAGTGCCACCGCTTACAGCTTCCTATAACTACAGCTCCAAGGAGTCTGATGCCCTCTGCCTGTTTCTACAGGCACTGCACACACACACACACACACACACACACACACACACACACACACACACACACATTCCCAGCACCCACATGGTAGTTCACAGCAATCCGGCATCAAGAGTTCCAGGGGATCTGATGCCCTTGTACAACCTCCATGGGCACCAAGTGTGCACATGGTGTACACACACACACACACACACACACACACACACACACACACACACGGAGGCAAAACATTCATAGATAAAATAAAAATAAATTTAATAAAAGAATACCAGCAAAGCTGGGCAGTGGTGGTGCGCGCCTTTAATCCCAGTACTCAGGAGGCAGAGGCAGGTGGATCGCTGTGAGTTTGAGACCAGCCTGGTCTACAAAGCGAGTCTAGGACAGCCAAGGCTACACAGAGAGACCCTGTTTCAAAAAACCAAAAAAACAAAACAAAACAAAAATATTAGCAAGAATGACGTGTTTGTAGCTGCCAGCTTGTGAACTGTAAACCAGACATGCAGTTGCTAGATTACTGTGCCACACCTGACTGGGTGGTAATAAAAACCCAGCAAGCCTTGCCCCATATCCTGGAGCTTAGTCTTTTTCCACGGAAACCGTGGGAGGGACTTTGACACCTTTGTACTTGTAACACTCACGGCTACTACGCATGATGAAATCCCTTGCTTCTCTTGCAATCAACGCCCCGCCCTTTTCCGGTTAAGCGAATCTCCACAAATGAAGCTTTCCTTTTTTTTCCCCTGTCTGCCGAATAGATAAAAACCGACACAACCGATACGTCTCAGAGCACATGGAAACAGCGACTTAGTGAAAAGCCTATTTTTAACATTAAGTATTGCCAACTGGTAGCGTTAGTGTCGGGAGAAGAAAAAGGCCGTGTGCCCCTTAAACAGCAACTGCGGAACAAAGATTAGATTTGGATAAAACTGTACGAGGACGGCAAGGGAGCCAACATTGTTCTTTTAGCGTCCAGCACCCTGGGAAGTATCAACGATATTGTGGACATAAAGAGCAGCCAAAACTGTTTGAAATAACATAGATGGATGTAGTTGAACAACTATCTATGCATGTATGTACACGTGTGCACACTTTACATGTGTTCCTCTCTGCTAGGGACTGAGTCTAGGGTCTCACACATGCTAGGAAAGCACTCTACGGAGGAGCTACATCCTCAGCTCTTTTTAAAAAAAAAAAACAAATCCTTTTATGTGGATGGGTGTTTTGCCCAAATGTGTGTCTGTGTTCCACACGCACGCCTGGTGCCCACGGAGGACAAATGAGGGTGTCAAATCCCTCGGAATTACAGATGGCCAAGATGTGGGTGTGGGAATAAAACCCAGGTCCTCTGAAAGAGCAGTCAGTGATCCCAATGTCTCAGTCTTGGCTCCAACACTGCCATCCCCCCCATCCCAAATCCCAAACCTCTCCTTGCTTTTCCTTACGGGACAAGATCTTCCTGCGATGCCCAGGCTGTCCTCTTAACTCGCTTCACAGCCCAGACCTTGAACTTTGTTATCCTTCCACCTCAGCAACCCGAGCGGCTGGGATTGCAGGCCCTGGTCACCAGCTCCGCTGCTTGTCCTTGGTGGTTTTGAGAAGATACTTTTGTTGTTTGTTTTATCTTGGGGATAAACATCTCACAGGCAGCTCACAGCAGTCCTCCTGCCTCAGCCTCCTTACTTACAAACCTGTATGACCTTGCCCATCTCTGAAACCACTCTTGCCGTACCAGTTCCACTCTACCCTTAACCTAAGTGAATAGACATATTTTTTATTGTAACTTGACACACAATCACCACTCCCTTCGTCCACCGTAACGTAAACAGAAGTTTTGACGGACTGAGACTTCCTCTCAGCCATTCAGCAGGTACTTGGATTTCCCCTATTTTTAAAATGCTGTATTTGACTCACTAATAAATATTGAGCCATAGTTAACCATAAACTCTCTAGGTGCAAGTGATGCCTTTCACCTCAGTACCTGCCCTGTAGTGAGAAGTGAAAAGAGGGAGAATTTGGGGGCTGGAGAGATGGCTCAGAGGTTAAGAGCACTGACTGCTCTCCCAAAGGTCCTGAGTTCAATTCTTAGAAACCTCATGGTGGCTCACAACCATCTATAATGTGATATGATGCCCTCTTCTGGCCTGCAGCTGTACATGCACTGTATACATAATAATAATAATAAATAAACCTTTAAAAGAAAGAAAAAAAGAAAAGAGGGAGAATTCAGAAAACCAGCTGCCCAGGTTTGGAACTGGATGGGGCACTTGCTGTGTGGCTTTGGGTAAGCAATGTGACCCTTCCATATTGTTTTCTCGTCTGTCAAATGGGATACCAACAGAATGCTCCATCTTAGCAAAGCACACAGTAGGTGTTCAATTAAGTAGATGCTACTTAGAATGAATTCTACCCCCTTTTTGTAGGGAGTGTTGAGGCTAGAACCTAGAGACAGCTAACACTCTGGTTTGTTTTGTTTTGTTGTGACAGGGTTTCTCTGTGTCGCCTTAGCTGTCCTGGACTCACTTTGTAGACCAGGCTGGCCTCGAACTCACAGAGATCCACCTGCCTCTGCTGGGATTAAAGGCGTGTGCCACCACCGCCCGGCTAACACTCTGGGTACTAATCAGGCATTCTGCCATTGAGCCATGACCCTAGTACCTCATTAGTTAATTTTAGGCAGGCACTCTAGCACTGAGACACACCCTCAGCTCCTTACAGAAGAATTCTAGGCAGGAGTTCTAGCACTGAGCCATGCTCCAGGCCCCTCACTGGGGAATTCTGTTTTTTAGCTATACCATTAGCCTTTAAAGGGCTGGGGGAGCGGGGGAGTGTGGCATGGTGGTGCATACCTTTATTCCAGCACTTGGGAGGCAGAGGAAGGCAGATAAGCATTCAAGGATAGCCTAGCCTACAGAGTAAATTCTAGGATAGCCAGGATTACACAGAGAAACCCTGTCTCAAAACAAACAAACAAACAAACAAACAAAAAAACCCCAAAAACCAACACAAACACACACACACACACACAAAACAAACAAACAAAAAACCACTTTTTTGAGATAGGACCTTATTAAGTTCCCCAAACTGGTTTTGAATTCACTCTATAACCCAGAAGTTGTGAGCCTCCAGCCTCAGGCTCTACTCCCTAGTAGCTGGGACTGTAGGCTTGCACGCACCTATAGCTTCAGCTAAGATCCCAGTATGTAACACTGCATATACTGGGACTCAAAATTTGCCATCTCTTTCCTTATGGGATCCTGACCTGATCCCTTAACCTTTTGCTGAACTTAGTCTCCGAAAAACAACAGTCAGACCCCTGTATGTTAAAGGATGGCAGGAAACACACACACACACACACACACACACACACACACACACACACACGACTCGTTTTATTTCCCAAGCACTTTCTCAGGGCTGAGCCCTGGCCTCAGTACTTTGAAAGGATGCACAAACCCATTTAATCCTAGAATAATACAAGGAGTAGAAAAGTGAAGATTTTAATTTTTCTTTTTTTTGGTTTTTCGAGACAGGGTTTCTCTGTGTAGCCTTGGCTGTCCTGGACTCGCTTTGTAGACCAGGCTGGCCTCGAACTCACAGTGATCCTCCAGCCTCTGCCTTCCGAGTGCTGGAATTAAAGCCCGGCCAAGATTTTAATTTTTCAATGATTTAAAATCAGAAAGATTCAGTAGCTGGCCCTGGGTTACACAGGAACAAGTTCTGGACACAGGATGTAAACCAAGTTGATGAAGTGTGGAATGTAAAGAAGCTACTTCAGGGCTGGAGCGATGGCTCGGAGGTTAAGAGCACTGACTATTCTTCTAAAGGTCCCGAGTTCAATTCCCGGCAACCACATGGTGGCTCACAACCATCTACAATGAGATCTGGCGCCCTCTTCTGGCCTGCATGCACACATGCGGGCAGAATACTGTAAAATAATAAATAAATAAACCCTAACAAAAAGGAGAATCTATTGCAGTTGACAGACACAGGAGGTGGACCCCCATGAAAAGGGGGTGGGGGTGGGGGAGCTTTAATTTGATATAAAGGCCAGAGCTTTCCTTGGTATCTTACCTGGCTTTGGTTTTCTTTTCCATTCTATATGGAGGAGGGAGCGTTTAAAAGAGCTTTTGTGAGGCTAGAGAGATGGCTCAGCAGTTGAAGGTTAAGGGTCACAACCAAAGTGAGCTTTTGGAGGTGGAAACGGTGGCCTGTGACTTTAATGTCAGTGTTTCGAAGGCCGAGGTAGGCGGGTATTTGTAAGACTAAATAAAGCCAGCCTGGTGCACATAGAGCGCTTCAGGCCAGCCAGGACTGCACAGTGAGATTCAGTCTCAAAAAAAGAAAAAGAAAAAGAAAAAGAAAACAAAATCAAAGAAACAAAAGAAAACAAACAAACAAACAAAACCCTCTCAGGGCCGGAATGATTCAGAGGGCAAGAATGCTCGCTGCACCAACCTGAACACCTGAGTTCAAACCCTTAGCACACAGTTAAACCCCCCCCCCCAAAGCCCACCGCTGTAGAGTGCAGGGACAGGAGATAGTCTGACTTGTTCAACTCCGGGCTGAACAAAAGACGCTTCCTTATCTCAAGAATAAGACAGAGCATAATCTACCAGGAGCCCGGAGGACTTCTCGGGGTTAGGCTTTCCCATCCCCCAGCAAACTCGCATGCACACACTACATGTATGCCTCTCACACGTGAACACGGAGATTCTAATGTCCCTGCAGCCCATGACCTTAAAGCTAGTCACTTGTCCCCGCAGCCTAGCTCGTGGATAGGGCTCGAAACTCGAAAAAAGGCTTGCTGCAGGGCTGTTAAACTCAAGGCAAGGCGGGTCATTCTTGGAAAAAAAGTTCGTCATCAGCCTAGGCTCTTACAGAGGGACTGTTGTTAAGGATCAATGGAAAGTGGACTGGAAGCAAGAACACACTGGCGACCCGGCCGGCCGGCCCTGACAGACACATGCTCAGATAAGCACTTCTCCTCTGGCCTCTTCCACTCTCTTTCCTGCCTAGGCACTGCGTGGCTCCAGCAACGGGGGGGGGGGGGGGGGGGGGGCACAGCTGGGTCACCTCTGTCCTCTCTCAACCCCAACCCTGCCAGGACGGAAATAACAAGCCCGCTATAGAGCTGGCTCGACAGGTTCTCAGGCGGGAGGAGGGTGGAGCCCAGATCTGGCAGGGGACCCCACCTGGAGACCCCTGGAATCTTAGGACTGGTAACTCTTTTTCTAAAGCCACAAGGCTGCAGCAGGGACTTCAAAGGCCCTGGTCTGTTTGGTAACTAGTCTGCCTCTGTTTTCTCTGATTGAAGACAACGCCCCCCCGCCCCCCCCCCCGTCCGCCCCACAACCCACTACAGCTTCCTCACCTCTTCGTCCTGACTGAATTGGGCTCCGGCTCAAGCTGTGGTCCCTCCTGACCTCGGAGGCTACCTCTTGGCGCCTTTTTTTCCTTCTTTCTCCGGGAGGGATATCACCTGGCAAAAAAACAAGTGTCATGCCCAACCTGGACGTTGGCACCAGGACCTAGGCTTGAGGTCTGAGTGCTACCGCCTCAGGCTGGGTCCAGAGCTCCTGAGTCCCAGGAGCCCCACCTCCTAGCTCTCTGGTTTCACAGGCAGGGAGTTTCCTAGCTTTCCTCTCTCACATTCCAGGGGTCCAGGCTTCTGCATTCTCTGACTTTTACTGCCCTCCTTCCTCAGATCCAGGAGACCAAACCCCAGAGTCTGGCAAGCCCTGGTTATGGTTCCCTCTTACCTGCACTGAGAATAAGCTTCAGCCCCTCCCGGGGGCCATGGCAGCCTCCTAAGCAAGCGCGGAGTCAACGCCCAGTCTGCCAAGTTGGTCTCGCTTTCTAGTCCCGGGTTGAGAGGGTTAAGCCACAGGCCCCTCCCAGCATTCCTTATTCCTCCCCCCCCCCCCCCAAAGTTTGCCTCTAGGATTTAAAGGACTAGAAAGCCTTGGCGGTGGAAAAGCTGAAGGCCCTTTGAGTGGATGTCGGGAGCGGGAGGAGACCAGGGCTGAAGCGGCTGGAATTGGGGCAGAGTTAGTGGGATGGGCCGGCGCGCCCCTTGCCTGGCCCCTCCCCCTGCCCAGCTTGGAATTTCCTGAAACCAGGGAAGTCTGGCTGTTTAGAAGAGTAGAAGAGTAATTTCTTCCAGATTGCAGCTGTTGGGGGAGTGGGAGTGGGAGTGGGAGTGGTGTGTGTGTCTGTGTGCTCTGTGTGTGTGTGTGTGTGTGTGTGTGTGTGTGTGTGTAAGAGGAGGGAGACGACAGCAAGAGAAGAGAGAATGGGAGGGAGGGAGGGGGAGAGAGAGAGAGAGAAGAAGAAGAAGGAGGAGGAGGAGGAGGAGGGGGAGGAGTGAGGAGAGGGAAGGAGAGGGAGGGAGGGAGGGAGGGAGGGAGAGAGGCAGAGAAAAAACTAAAGTCCTGGCTAGACAAAGAAGCGGTGTGAGATCGCCCTGAAAAGTTCACCAGAGTTCTCCAGTTGCTATATGCAACCACCTTCCAGAAAAGGGTCATTACTCTGAGCGCCCTTGGCTGCGAGGAAGACAGCGCGCTGGTGTTCTAAACATCCTTCTGAAGCCGCTAGGGCATGATGGGGGTTGGGGGGGGGGGCGCGGGGCAGTAGAGGCGTGATGTACCAAAGTGTAGTGTGGCTTAGGACAAAATCTGCAGAAAGTTGGCGGGCTCAGAGGGAGACCCAGCTACAGATTTAACAAGAGAGATGCCGAAGGACCACTGGGGACTGTAGAGGCCAGGGAGGGACAATGCGGAATGCAGACACACAGGCAAGCCAGTAGAGATAGATGGTTTTGGTAGATAGAGCCTGAAGAGGTCAGCTGGGAAGCCACTAGGAGGAATCTAAGTCGGCACGCCGCGTATCTGCGCGATTGCAACTTTCTTTCCCCAGGAGCCAAGTAAACTGGATTGGTCTAGCCCCCTCATCCGCAGAAAGATGATTGAGTAAAGAGATAGTGGCGTATATTCCCGCCGGAGTTCTTTGCAGCCTTGAAGAAAGGCACAAGCATGTCATTTTTGAGGAAATGGTAGAACTTCGGGGGGGGGGGTCATTGTGTTTAAACAACCCTTACTGATAAAGACAACTACTGTGTCTCATTTGCACAACCCCCCACCACCACCACACACACCCGTGCATACACATGAACACATTTGCTGTTGATGATTTTTTTTTTTTTGCTGGTGGTGGTGATTAGTAGAGCCTCAACCCAGGGCTTCCTACATTTAAGCCTTCTTCCACTGAATTATATACCACTCTCTCCTCTACCCCCACTTGCAATTAATCCTTTTAGAGAAAAGACTAATTTTTTTTTTCTTGCACTAAACACTAAAACTCATAGGTTAATGAGGCTGATCTCCCACTGAAAGGCAAAGCAAGACAGTAAGGCTTGGGGCAAAACTCTCCCTGCAGTGCAAAGAGTGAGAGATGAAGGGGAATGAAACTCTGGTGCAAGGCTGTTGCGGTAGTGGGGGCAGTGGGGGGGGGAGAAAGGATGCAGGAGGGGGTGAGGGGAGGCAACGAGGCTCTCTTGAGTCTCAGAAGCAGGCCAAAGATAATAAAACAAAACAAAACAAAATAAACAGGGTAGCTGGACTTTTTTATAAAGACACCAAGACGGCTGGGGAGTGTGGGTAGGAGCAGGCTTAAAAGGGCAGAGTTGTGGAAAGCAAGGCTGGGGTCAGGAAAGGTGAGAGAGGCAGGCCCTGTGGAGGCCAAGCCAGGCCAGGCCAGGGAGATAAGGCTATCTACAGGGAGGATTAGGGTCACAGAAAGATTTTCCCCTTCTCTGGTTGGTTTAGACTCATTTGTTACTATTTTGTCTCATTAAAAGTTAGTTCTTTCTTCTTTCTTTCCTTCACTTCCCTTCCTTCCTTCTTTCTCTTTTTTAAAAAAAAAAAATTTAATTTTAATTTTTTTTTTTTTCAAGACAGGGTTTCTTTGTATAGTCCTGGCTGTCCTGGAACTCTCTCTCTGTGGAGCAGGGCTGCCTCGAACTTCTCCTTAGTGACTCGAGAGGGGGCTCAGTGTTTACTGTTCCTGCAAGGGACCCAAGTTCTGTTCCTAGTAGCCATGCCAGGTGGCTCACAACCACCTCTGACTACAGCTCCAGGAAATCCAGTGTCAGGTTTTATGACGTCTGTGGGCCCTCTAACCCGTGTGCATATACTCACAACTCAGACATGCATGTACTCACATAATTAAAGATAAAAATATATATATTAAAGTTTATTTGTGTGTGGGAGGGTTGTGGTGGGCATGTGTACGGAGGCCAGAGAATGAGTCTATATAGTTGGTTCTCTCAATCCAAATTTCTTTGGGGGTGGATACTTTTTTTTTTTTTTTGGTTATGGAGGTCATCCTGCGTGCTGTGGAACCTCAGTGGTTGTCCACAGACTTTGACTATGAAATTCTGCCCCATATCTCCCATACTTCTCATTTGAAAGGCCAAAAGTAGCCCGGCGTGGTGGCGCACGCCTTTAATCCCAGCACTCGGGAGGCAGAGGCAGGCGGATCGCTGTGAGTTCGAGGCCAGCCTGGTCTACAAAGTGAGTCCAGGACAGCCAAGGCTACACAGAGAAACCCTGTCTCGAAAAACAAAACAAAACAAAAAGAAAGGCCAAAAGTGTTCCAGGATTACTCTACTTATGCTTCTATAACAAATATGCTACAAACTGGAAACTGAACTCACTTTGTAGCCTAGGGCTACCCTTGAACTCATGATCCTCATGTCTCAGCCTGCCTGGTGGAAGGTACAAGAATGTGTGCCACCACAGATGCTCGAAGTACTTTCTTTCTTTTTTATTTTATTTTATTTTATTTTATTTGGTTTTTTGAGACAGGGTTTCTCTGTGTAGCCTTGGCTGTCCTGGACTTGCTTTGTAGACCAGGCTGGCCTCGAACTCACAGCGATCCACCTGCCTCTGCCTCCCGAGTGCTGGGATTAAAAGTGTGTGCCACCACCCCTCAGCCACACAAATCACTACTTTTGATACTGTTCTGGATTGTGGAATCTGATCTTGTGATCCTGAAGTCCCACACCAGAAAAGATCTGGACCTGGGTCCTTAAAAGGCCTGAAGGGAAATGCTCTCTTTTACAAGGACACACATTCCAAACATTTTGAAGCCAGGCGCCCGCCTTTAATCCCAGCATTCAGGAGGCAGAGGCAGGCGGATCGCTGTAAGTTCAAGGCCAGCCTGGACTACAAAGTGAGTTCCAGAACAGCCAGGAATACACAGAGAAATCCTGTCTTTAAAACAAAAAAACCAAAAAACCCAAAAAATTTGGTATATTTCTACCTATCGTTCCCCCCCGCCCCCCCCCCCCCCCCCCCCCGTTTCAGCGTGTGTGGGATAAAGACATTGAGATCACAACACAGACACTGGTGCCAAATACCCTTGAATAGGAATATATCTATGGAATATTTGAGGTGAGTATAGATTTATTTCAAAGGAACCTGCAGTGTTCTCTAAATACTCAGAAATCCTATGAGATGATTTTGGAAAAATCTAGTGTGGTGGCACAGACCTAGAATCCCAGCACACAGGTGGCAAGAGGATCAGGAGGTTCAGGGGCCTCCTCAGCTGATAAATGGGGGTGGGAGTGGGGGATGGGGGGGGATGGAGCATGGGGGGTGGGGGTGGGGGGCACATAAATCAAGAATGAGGAGGGGGGAAGGGAAAGATGAAGAGAGATGAGACTACGGCTCACTGTACTTCTTCCCTACATTTAATTCATTTTTGCACCATTCCTCATACATTAAAAACAGATTGAAAAAGGAACAGGGCGTGAACTTTAGTGTTTCAAAAGTAAGGAATAAAAAACAAAGGCCGGCCGGGCGTGGTGGCGCATGCCTTTAATCCCAGCACTTGGGAGGCAGAGGCAGGCGGATCTCTGTGAGTTCGAGGCCAGCCTGGACTACAAAGCGAGTCTAGGACAGTCAAGGCTACACAGAGAAACCCTGTCTCAGAAAAACACCAAAACAAAACAAAAAAACCCAAAAGGCCGGGCGGTAGCGGCACAGACCTTTAACCCCAGCACTTGGAAGGCAGAGGCAGGCAGATGTCTGAGTTTGAGGCCAGCCAGGTCTATAGAGTGAGTTCCAGGACATCCAGGTCTACACAGAGAAACCCTGCCCCGGCCTGCAGGGTTCGACTAAGAAACTCGGGAGGAGGTTCACCTGTTGAAAATGCAAGACACAAAGAAGGAGAGCAAGTCTGATTGATCAAGCTCTCAAACTTTATTAGTCAGGCGGCAGCTTTTATAAGTCAGAAGGCAAGGAAACATGTTGCTATAGCAACCCAACTGCAGGTTTTTCTCAAAACACAGGGAATTCCAGGCAGGGTCATAATGTCCTGTCACACAGGGTATCTGGCTCCCTCTTTGTCTAGTCTAACTGCTAAACCATGACAGCGTTGCTCCATCTCTATCTGTCTTTAGTCTAACTGCCAACCCCCAACAGGGTCAGCTAGCTTCTGGTGAAAGGTAAGCTCTGGGAAAGACAGAGACTTAAAGGTGCAGACTTGGACAAGATGGCTGAACATTGGTCATATGGCCTATTGTCCCCAACAAAACCCTATCTCAGAAAAACAAACAAACAAAAAAACAACAGAAAACCGATCAACCAAACAAACCCACAATAACATCTGAGAGTTTCCCAAGGCTGAAACCTTCCAAAAAGATGTTAAATCCCTTCCTTATAGTTATAGGGATGCCAAGAGTTGGTTTGTTGCTGAGAGAGTAATTGTGTATGTGTGTTGTTGTTATTGTTATTTTTGTTGTTGTTGATATTTGCCATTTGATATTGGAATACATTATTTAATTTACTTTACACTTTCACTATTATTTGTGTGCACATACAAGTGCACATGCTATAGCACATGCGTGGAGGCTCATGGGAAACTGGAGGGAGTTGGTACTTTTTCCACCATGGGGGTCCTGGGGATCAAATATTTTGGGGATCAAACTCAGGTTGTTAGATTTGGCAGCAAGCACCTGTATGCTGAACCATCTTGATAATCCTGAATTTGTTCTTAATAAATGTAGTTATAAAGCAGCAAAATTAGTAAATATGATTACATTACTCATAATTTTATAAACATATTATTATTATTAGTGCGTTCTTTTTTTTCTAAAGATTTATTTATAACATATACAGTGTTCTGCCTACATGTATGACTGCACACCAGAAGAGGGCACCAGATCCGATTATAGATGGTTGTGAGCCACCATGTGGTTGCTGGGAACCGAACTCAGGACCTCTGGAAGAACAGGTGGCGCTCTTAACCACTGAGCCATCTCTCCAGCCCCTATTAGTGCTTCCTTGTGTGCAGGCACGGGCATGGCACGATTCACATAAAGAGATAAAGGGAGACCCTCTCTTTCTGCCATAGGATAGGTAGAGTGACCTCAGGCTCTGTCTTCTGTCCCACATTCTCCTCACCGCTCAGCAACCTTCTGCCACTTATTTTAGCTCCTCCGTCAGCGTGCAGGGAAAACACTTCCACAAACAGCAGCATGAAGAAACATTCCCAGGAGTTTTTCATGTCCCAAAGCTAAGATTTCTATGCCAAGAAATCAACAAGCTTCCCATGGCAAAAATGTGTGGATTGTCCTGGTTCCTATCCTGATTAAGAAAGATGTGTTTGTGTTTGAGGTTAGGTATAATGACTTTAAAAATTCAACCCTGAAACTGCTATTCACTTAGCTCAAACCCACTGAAGAAAACAAAACCAGGCAACCCTTAGGTCTCAAAATTAGGCCAAGGACAAAACAAAAACAAAACAAAACAAAAAAACCACACAACAACGACAACAAAACAAACAAACAAACAAAACCCAACCAAACAAAAACAAAACAAAACAAAAACCAAAAAAAAACCCAACCAAAACCAAACCAAACCAAAACCCCAAACTATACAAAATATTCAAACAATTAGTAACAGCCCAGAGAACTGCTGTGGTTGTGGATATGATCTGGGTCCTGAGGGCTGAGTGGGTGGAACCAGATTGGTGTGGGGAGGGGGGAGGGGTGGCGGAAAGGAGAGAAGTGAGCACCAGGTGCGCTGAGGAGGGCAAGGGCAGGGCAAGGAGATAGGATGGTCAGGGTCAGAAAAATGTTCTCCTTTTTCTGCCATAGTTTGGATACATTGGCTGCTATTCTGTTTCTTTTACTTCCTTCTGTTAAGGCTCAAACGTGGGACAAATGGCTGAAGTGCCTATTTAACATATCAAAGTGGGGGCGGGGCAGTGGGGCACTGGAGAGATGGCTCAAGAGGTTAAGAGCACTGGCTGCTCTTCCAAAGGTCCTGAGTTCAGTTCCCAGCAACTACATGGTGGCTCACACCCATCTATAATGAGATCTGGAGTCCTCTTCTGGCGGACAGGCACACATGCAAGCAGAGCACTGTGTATGTAATAAATAAATAAAAATTTAAAAAAAGACACTGTCCTCCAGGTTGTCCCCTGCATCCCTCAGTCCCTACTTGTTACAGGGTCCTCATGGCTGACATACCCTGCCCCCTACACTAAACTTCTCCAGCCCAGGGAGCTGGGATGCTCTTCCCCATATTATCCAACCATTCTGGTTTATTACTTACCCTCTTTGTACCTTTTGGCCTCCTAGTTGCTGCACATGGTCCTGTTCTGCCCCCCTCTCACCCTCCCCACATTCTCCTCACCTGGCTTGGGGTCAGGTCCACTCTGGACTCTCCCAGATGTCCCTGCCTCTGGCTATGCTTTCCCACATATCTATAATAAAACTTTCTCCACCATACTTAGGACCAGTCATGTTTCTTTCTCTTTTATGTCTTTCCACACCCCCTAGTCAATCTTCCTTTCTTCTTTATTTTTTTAACTTGTTTTATACATTGTATATTGTAAGAAAATTTCAAAAGAAAAAATAAAAAATATTATACCTATGACTTTGAAAAAAACTGTACTTCTTTGAAATTTTATTTTTCACATTTTTATTTATCTACTGTCCGTGGAGGAGCATGATGTGCTATGTGCGTAGGGTCAGAGGAAGACTTGTAGAAATTGGTTTTGTCTTTCCCAAGAATTGAACTCGGGTCTTCAGGCTTGGCACTATGCACCTGTACCCACTGAGCCTTCTTACCAGGCCTGTCCTCCTTTCAAAGAGTAACTTTTTAATTTTTTAAAAAAAGTTTTTCAAGACAGGGTCTCTCTATGTAGCCTTGGCTGTCCTGGACTCACTTTGTAGACCGGGCTGGCCTCGAACTCACAGCGATCCACCTGCCTCTGCCTCCTGAGTGCTGGGATTAAAGGTGTGAGCCACCACGCCCGGCTCAAAGAGTAATTTTTAATGACACGCAAGACACACTGACACATGTTTCCAACTTTACAGTAGGGAGAAACTGAGTCACAAGAAGGTTTTTTTTGGTTCTGCTTTGATGAAGTTTTACATCTTGGTATAAATAATTTGTGTGTGGGCTGATGGTCTGTACGGAGAGGTTGCCTAGGAGCAACTAGGAAATAGATCAGTCTGATAGATTCCTCTCATCTGACAGAATGATGAGATTGATTTTTAACACTGTCTAAGACGATGGTCACCCATGGCTCGTGGGACTGGGACTGTGGAGTTTTAGATTGATTTAATTATTTTAATTTATTCACTGCTGGCTTGAGACCCATCCACAGTGACTGGGTCGGACCCACAGAACTCACAGAAGGTTTGGCCGGGGCCAGGTGGCACCCTCTGAGTGAAGGGGAAGAAGAATTAACCCCAGCACTTGGGAGGCAGAAGCAGGTGGATTTCTGTGAGTTCGAGGCCAGCCTGGTGTGCAAAGTGAGTCCAGGATAGCCAGGGCTGTACATAGAAACCCTGTCTCAAAAAACCAAAAAGAAGAAGGAGGAGGAGGAGGAGGAGGAGGAGGAAGAGGAGGAGGAGGAAGAGGAGGAGGAAGAGGAGGAGGAGGAGAAAGGTGAGAACCAGCTCTGTGGTACCTACTGTCTAGGTTGGTCTCAGTGAAGACGAAGGAACTCTGTAAGACAGAGTCCAGCGGGAGCTTGGACAAATGCTGGGCCATCCAACCTGAGGCAGTCAGCCAGACAGCATGTACTGAGCTTTTGCTCATAGCAAGGCCCTGTTCTAGCTCGATGTGCCTATAATCCTCTACTCTGAGCAGGAAGCAGGAGGGTGGCAGCTTTGAGGCCAGCCTGGGTCATAAAGCCAAGACTGACTCAAAATAAATAAATAAATAAAACAAGCAAGCAAACAGGAAACAAACAAGGAAATATGCTTTTCGGGTGTGTTCTGCACCGTGGTATGTTATCTCTTTTCCATCCTATCAGCCAAACTGAGTCATCTCGGCGGAGCCTGTACCAAAGTGCATTAAGGCCAGAGGCCAGAAGTCTGCAGTGACCAGAGCCTGGGGCTTCAGGAATGTGTACAGTTCACTGTTCGGTGTGGGCTGCCCACAGCCACAGTAACTCGGGATTGGGGTGCCCAGCAACAAAAAGACTTTATGAGAACTAGGTTCGGGGAGCACAGAGAGAGAGGGAAGGAAGGAAGGAAAAAGTCAATGGGGAGAGAAAGAGGGGGGAGGGGCGGACAGAGAGGGGCAGGGGCGGGGGAGAGAGAGGGGGAGGGAGAGAGGCGGGGAGGAGAGTTAACACTCCTTGGTGAGCAATCTATGATGTCTGGAACACACTATTACAGTGGAGGTGCTTCCGTCCTGCAGTTGAGGTTTCTGTCACTACTCTTGTCCCAAATCATGGACAGCCGGAAGTTCCTCCCTCTCCACCTTTCGCACCAGGAAACATTCCCCCTCGACAGCCCACTGAGGGCCTGGGAAGAGCGCTGGGTGTTTTGATATTAAGTGGGAACTTTGAAGAAGCAAGAGATGATGGCTACATTCCCGAGAGACGGTTTTGTGAGGTTTTCCATTCCCCAGAGCCTCCGTGTCTGACTCCAAGTTCAAGCGGATAGGATTATGGCAGGAGCCCTCCCTCTACCCGCCTGTGTGTAGAGTGGCTACTTTGTGACTCTTGGCTCCACCCCACACAAGTATCTGTGTTTCTCAGTAAAACAGAAAGCCAACTTTTAAACACTTGTAGCTAAAGACAGTGCTGACAATTTAAATAACTTTTACTAACCCCCTAATCTCCCCTCTGCCCCCATCCTTGACAATCGCCTCTACTTTCAGCCTCAGTGACTTGTTATTTTCCTGTTTTGTTTTGACTTATTGAGACAGCATCTGCCTACATAGCTCAAGCTGGCACCAAACTCACTGTTTAGTTCAAGACGGCCTTGACCTCTTGGCAATATTCTTGATTTGTTTCAGCAGTCCGAACACCTGGGGCTTAGAACCCAACTGTCTCCATCGTTTTAATCATTTAAATATTTTATATGGGCCGGGCGGTGGTGGCGCATGCCTTTAATCCCAGCACTCGGGAGGCAGAGGCAGGTGGATTGCTGTGAGTTCGAGGCCAGCCTGGTCTACAAAGTGAGTCCAGGACAGCCAAGCTACACAGAGAAACCCTGTCTCGAAATGCAAATAAATAAATAAATAAATAAATAAATAAATAAATAAATAAATAAATATTTTATATGGTATTTGCTTTTCAGGGGGAGGGGTATGGGACAGGCTTGTTTTCTTTTTGCATAACATCCTTGAGTTTTGTCCATTGTAATTTATAGCAGGATCTTCTTCTAGTTACTTTATTTTGTTTTTCTGGGTTTCTCTGTGTGTAGCCTTGGCTGTCCTGGAGCTCACTCTGTAGACTAGGGTGGCCTTGAACTTACAGAGATCCACTTGCCCCCATGTTTCCGTTGCTGGGATTAAGCCAGCACTGGCCAGCTCAGGATCTTCTTCTTCTTCTTGAGGACTGACTAGTATTCCGTTATATGTAAATGATCACAGTTTTCTTTATCCATCCATCATTGATGGGCCACTCCTATCTTTCAGCATTCATGAACAAGACTGCAATCAACATAGGTGTGCACATATCCCTGTTTGGCTTTAAGTTCCCTTATGAAATGACCGGATCATATGGAAATTCATTGGTTTTTGTTTGTTTGTTTGTTTGTTTGTTTTTTAGACAGAGTCTCTCTCTATAATTGTGGTTGTTCTGGAACTCACTATGAAGCCCAGACTGGCCTCAGAATTACAGACATCCGCCTGCTTCTGTCTCCCTAGTGCTGGATTAAAGGCATGCAACACTACAGTTGGTTTGGCAATTCAATACTTAATTTAGAATTTTTGAAGATCTTGAATATTTTTCCACAATGGATGCATTGTTTTTAATTCCCACCAGAAGTGTACTAAAGTTCCAAAGTATTTTTCTCTTCCTCCCTCCAACCTTCCCTCCTTCTTCCTTCCCTTCCTACCTTTCTCCTCTTTTTTTAGCTGAGGGGAGGCAGTGTCTCTGTATGTACCCCTGGCTATCTGGAACTCACTGTGTAGACTAGGCTGTCCTTGAACTCACAGATGTGTCTGTCTGTGCCTACCTTATGCCACCACACCCAGTTTATTGTCCTGATTTCTCTACCTCCTCACCAATCCTTATTAATTTTTGTTCTTTTGGTAGCAAGTGCGATGCAGCTTCTGCTTGTGGTTTTGTGTGGGAAAAATAAATGTTTAAAAATAATTTTAGGCATCTCCAGGGTCCTTACAGGACCAGAGACTCAAAATTAGGGAAGGCTTTGTAAGCATTCACACCCAGTTGGCAACGGAGGACTAACTGGTATCCAGGATAACGATACTGCCCTCAAGTGGGCTAAAAAGTTATATTCTCCGTGTCTCTCCACTAGGAGGCATCTCAGACCACATCGTCTTGTCTTGCAGAGCTGGTGTACACTGCCCCAGTGGCTTTTGAAAGCCTTATGTATGATCGTCTCACTTACTATAAGGGGATTCCTCCTCTAGCCTAATGTGCCACACCACCCACTTCCATACTGATGTCTTCCATGGATGCATCTGACCTGTGGTGCTCTAGGTTGCCTATCTACTCCTTTTCCAAAGTGGCCTTGATGTGTTCTGCTTTTACTTTGAGAGGTATAGAGATGTGCGGAGAAGTGTTAGGGGTCAAGAGTAGTAAGGAAAGGCAGTTGTACAGGTCAGTTTTGTGTCAACTTCACACAAGCTAAAGATAGCTGGGAGGGAGGACTCTTAATGGAGGGATTGTCTTCATCAGGTTGGCCTGTAGGCAAGTCAGCGAGACATTTTCTTGACTAGTGATTGACGTGGGAGGGGCCAACCCCCTGTGGTGGTGCCACCCCCTGGAAGATGGTCCCAGGAGGTATTATTAGAATGTGGGCTGAGCAATGCCTAAGGAGGAAGCCAGTGATCAGCACACTCCGCCATAGCCTCTGCTTCCATTCCAGCCTTTCATGCTCTGCTTGGGTCACTACCTTGACCTCCGTGCATGATGGACTACAATCCTTAAGATGAAATGCTGTTCCCTTCCTAACTTGCTTTTGGCCATTGCCCTACCACTGTTCTGTTGTTATGAAGGGACATCACGGCTAAGGCAACCTTTTCTAGCAGAAAGCTGGTGCTGGAGAAGTACCTGAGGGTTCACATCTGATCTACAAGTTGAAAGCAGAGAGAGAGAGAGAGAGAGAGAGAGAGAGAGAGAGAGAGAGAGAGAGAGAGAGAGAGATTGATTGTGGGCCCAGCCTTTGAAACCTCAAAGCGCTCAGAAACACACCTTATCCACCAAGGCCTCCATTTCTCCAACAAGGTCATCATATTCATAATCCTTTCCAAACAGCTCCACTACCTGGGGACCAGGCATTCAAACATATGAGCCTATGGGGGGGGGGTCTATGCTTTTTTTTTTTGAACCACCACAATCGTGGTATTTATCAATCAATGAAATGAAAATTATGATAGGAGTGATTTCAGGTATGTTAGGACTCACCGTTTTGCACCTGTTCTTCTTCTATTGGACTCTATCCTGTCCATTCTAAATACCCTTTGTGCCTTGAAGAATTTCATGCGGGACCCTCTTACGATGTACACAATGGAAGGCAATATCTATTCTCCCAAGTCTCTTCTGTGTACAGTCTACACACTGGTTACCACAATTACCTCAGGAATTGATTTTGTTTCCTTTCTCTTCTCTTCTTTTTTCATTTAAACTTTTTATTATGTTTATTTGTTTTTTTTGTACACACACACACATACACACACACACATACACACACACAGACACACACATACAGACACACGCACACATACACACACACATACACATACACACACATATACACACATACACATACACACACACAGACACACACACACATACACATACACACAGACACACACACACAGACACACACACAGACACACACACATACACACATACACACACAGACACACACACACAGACACACACACATACACACATACACACACAGACACACACACAGACACACACACAGACACACACACAGACACACACACATACACACACACAGACACACACACATACATACACACACACATACACACACATACACACACACACACACACACACATACACACACACAGATACACACACATACATACACACACACATACACACACACATACACACACAGACACACACACACACATACACACACACAGACACACACACAGACACACACACAGACACACACACAGACACACACACACAGACACACACACAGACACACACACACACACACACTCTTTGAGCTCATACCCATGCTACTGTGAACATATGCAGGTCAAAGGACAACTGGAAGGAATTTGGAAGGAATTAGTTATTTCCTTTTGTCACGAGGGCACTGGAGATCACACTTTGGATGTAAGGCTAGATTACTAGTGTCTTTACTCATCTCACAATCTCACCAGGATGCCTTCCTTCCTTCCTTCCTTTCTCTTTTCCTTCCACCTTCCCTCCTTTTTTTCTCTTGTATTTGTCTCCGTCTCTTTCTCTTTTATTCTCACTTTTTGAGACAGGGTCTTGTGTATGAGCAGAAGATGGTCTTGAACTTCTAACTCACCTCCCAAATTCTGAGCTTACAGACATGCACCACTATGCCTAGCTGGTTTGGCTAGATCTGTCACTTTCTCCCTGTCTGTCACTGCTTGATGCCAAATGTCGCATCAAGACTCTTACAACAAGAAGGCTGTCACCAGATGTTGTCTCAATATAAATAACAAAAATGAGCCCGAAATAAATATCTTTGTAGCTTATCAAGTCAGTGGTATTGGATAATTAACAAACAAACAAACAAAATGCTTTGAGGCAGAATGCCACAACCAAACTTCTGAACTCTTTCTAGTCAGAATCTGTTAAGTATGGAAAGAAATTTGAGTTAGTATTAAAGATGATTATCTCTTTATTTATTTTAAGCTTATGCTCATGCTTTGACTCTGTCTCTTTCTTTTTTTCCGCTTCCCTCCTTCCCTCCTTCCATGGTCTTTTAAAAAAAGATTTATTTATTTATTACTTATTGTATACGAGTGCTTTATCTGCAGAAGAGGGCACACGTTCACATTATGGATGGTTTTGAGCCACCATGTGGTTGCTGGGAATTGAACTCAGGACCTCTGGAAGAACAAGTGGTGCTCTTAACCACTGAGCCATCTCTCCAGGCCCCATCCTTTCATGGTCTTATGTAACCTAGACTGGCATAGAACTTAATATGTAGTAGATGAAGGTGACTTTGAACTTCTGATTCTCTGATTTGAGTTTTGGGGTTACGGGTATGTACAACCACACTTAGTTTCTGTGATGCTGAAGCTAGAACCCCAGAATTCATTCATAGTAGGCAAGGCACATTGACAACTGAGCTATATCTTCATTCCAACTGCATATTTCTTACAAAAACCCTTCAGGAAGATTGTATGTGTGAGAAGCCTGAGTACACTCTAACCGAGAAGGCAGAACTTGGAAGCTGCACGAACCTATAGATTCTGACCATGGTGCTGAACCCAGAGCAGCATGCCAACATCTCAATCAGCACTGTGGACAGCAGCCGGGAAAGCCGCGCTCTCTTGAGGCTGCATTCTGATGAGAAAACTACAAGGGTGGGGGAGGAGTGGGGAAGGGTAGGGGGGCGGGGGGTAGAGGGGGGTGAGGTGGGGGTTGGGGGGTGCATCTAGACTCTGGGCATATCCAGGGAAGGACACAGAATTTAGCAAGAGGCAAAGAAGCTTACGGTATTGGGTAAGGTCTAGATAGATCATGAAATATTGCTCCATGCACAAGACAGCGAGAGGAGACTAACAGGGAAGCTGTGGACTTGGAGTAGTCGACACAATATATCTTCTCTCAGTGCACATGAGTGCACAGTACAGGTACAATCAGAATGTTTATAATACATCAGGCCTTTATCAGCCTGTTGTGTAGCTATTTCCTATGACCATTGAGGCCTTTTGAAACTTATTTCTATTTTTTTTTTGAGACAGAGTTTCTCTGCATAGCCTTGGCTGTCCTGGACTTGCATTATAGACCAAGATGGCCTTGAATTCACAGTCATCCACTAGCCTTTGACTTTCTGACTGCTGAGGTTGCAGGCATGCGCCACCACACCCAGCTGACTATTGAGGTCTTGAGGCAGAGCAGCTGTGATTTCATGAGGCTCATGGGGGTCCCATCTCTTCCAGTTATGTGTATAAGAAGTGCACAGTTGCTAGGAATGGGATATGTAAGGTTTTAAGAGAACAGTTTTTTGTGTGTAGTTGCCTGGAAACCATACTGTATTTGTAAACGAGGTTTTAAACAGGCTTCATTAGGTGATCCCAAGCAATTCATTAGTTTACCAAGCTGGACTGGCATGGAATCTTTTCTTTAGCCTGTCAGTTGCTTAACTCAGGTGAATAGGCATTTCTTATGTCTCTTATATCTTTCATAGGTCAAAATTAACCCCTCACTCACTGGAATGGTACAATTCATTTACTGCATTTGGTATTTTGTGTCGTTAATACCTCTACCTATCAAGATTTAAGACATTTTCATTCCACTAATAAGAAACAGTTACTGTCACTTACCAGGAAACTGAGACACAGGAGAGGACATTCTAGTGGGACTCTAGATGAGAGAATCTTGGGAGAAAGGCAAAGTAGAAGGACCCAGAGGGTCCTAGAAGCTTACAAGTAGAACATTATGATAGGCAGATTTGGGCCCAGGGGTCCTGCTCAAACTAAGGCACCAGCCAAGGACAATACAGGCAGTAAACCTTAAGCCCCTACCCAGATCTAGCCAATGGACAGAACACTCTCCACAGTAGAGTGGAGAGTGGGATATGACTTTCTCACATACTCTGGTGCCTCACCTTTGACCATGTCCCCTGGACGGGGAGACCTGGTGGCAATCAGAGGATGGACAGCAAGTTACCAAGAAGAGACTTGATACCCTATGATCATATAGAGGGGGAGGTAATCCCCCACAGGAACAGTCATAGGGGAGGGGACTAAGGGGAAATTGGGAGGGAGGGAAGAATGGGAGGATACAAGGGATGGGATAACCATTGAGATGTAACAAGAATAAATTAATAAAGGAGGAAAAAAAAAAAGAAGAAACAGTTACTGAAGTAGCCAGAGTTCAAAACCAACAAAATGCACACAGACACATAATGGTCACACATTATCGAAACTAGAAACTCTAAAATTGCCATTTGGACTCAACAAACTGGGAAACTCAGGGGAAAATGAACTTGATAGTCAGAGCAGAGGTTGTCTGCTAGTAGAGTTTCTTCTTGCTTAGAGAGCACACCATTCTGTTGTTCTACCTAATTGGATGAAGCCTACTCACATTCTTAATGTTAATATTGCTGTGATAAAAACACTGTGACCAAAAAGAACTTGGGTGGGTGGGAGAATTTATTTGGCTTACACTTACACATTGTAGACCATCATTGAAAAAACTCAGGACAGGAACTCAAACTGGGCTGCAGCCTGGAGACAGGAACTGATGCAGAGGCCATGAAAGAGTGCTGCTTACTGGCTTATTCCACATGGATTGCTTAGAGTGCTCTTTTAAATAGAAGCCAGGACCACCAGCTAAGGGTGTCATCACACACCATGGGCTGCTCCCTTCTATGTTAATCACTAATTAAGAACATCCCTATAGGCTTGCCTATTGAAAACATTTCTGTAATTGAGGCTTCTTCCTCTCTGTTGACCCTAGCTTGTGTCAAGTTGACATAAAAAGAGCCGGTATACTCACTCACATTATGGTGTGTGTGTGTGTGTGTGTGTGTGTGTGTGTGTGTGTGTGTGCACTTTGTGATTTGCTTCAGTGGAAGATTTAACTTAATTTAATTCTATCCAAAAATTTCATCACAGAAACCCCTAGAATAATATTTTACTATTCGTCTGGAAACAGTGTCCCACCAAGTTGACACCATTGTCAGCTCATTATGTGCTTCTTCATGCCACACTTGTCCTACGTGTAAAATAACAATAAGGTCATAATTCTATCTAAGAAGATATGGCCATCCTTGGTATATCTGGTATCTTGGGGTCCCTATCATTGTGACTACAACCAAAAGCAACTGAGGGATGAGAGCGCTTATTTCAGCTTACAGATTACTGTCCATCATCCAGGAAAGTCAACGCAGGAGCTCAGAGCAGAAACCTGGAGACAGGAATGGATGCACAGGCCTGGGAAGGCCATCAGTGAAGGCGCTCCAGTTGTGGAAGATGCCCCAGGATTGACAGAGTCATGGGAGAGAAGTTAAGGCTCAGTATTATGTTGTGGGCTCAGAGTCCATGAAGAGATTTCAGGAGTGGACATTGGTGAAAGTACAGCCCAGTTGCTTTGGAGACCTGAGGCTTTTGGAGATGCCAGTACCATGGCATGACCACAAGGACAGCAATTGAGGAGTGGAGCTGGCCTGTGCTGTGAAAGGTAGAGCCAGAGAAGTGGAGCCCATTGGAGCCCATAAGATTGTGTGTTCTCAGCATCTGGCTCCAAGCTTTACACTGTTAGACTCTGAGTTTGCTGATTTGAATGCAACATCACTGGCTTTTCCTTATTGGAATAAGAAAATATGTAATTTATTTTGATCTTATGGGAGCTCACAGTTGCAGACATTGGATATTTTAGAAAGACTTTGAACTTTAAAGAGACTGGATAGTGTGTGTGTGTGTGTGTGTGTGTGTGTGTGTGTGTGTGTGTGTGTGTTTAGAGATAGGGTTTCTCTATGTAAGAAGAGCCCTGCCTGTCCTAGAATCCTTTGTGGAGCAGGCTGGCCTTGACCACGCCAAGATCTGGTTGCTGCTGCCTCCTTAGTGCTGAGATCAAAGGTGTGGGCCACCACCCCTCTGCAAGTTGTAGAATATTTAAAGGCTGTAGGGCTTTTAAAAGTTACGATGTTGTACATTGTGATACCAATATCAATGTGTTAATATGTTATCTTGGGGATAAACTAGAAAGGAAAAGTTATGGTTTAACAGTAATGTGTTTGTGTCAATTTCCTTGTTACCTTTATGTCCACTTGACACAGGTTGGAGTCATTTGGGAAGAGGGAAATGCCTCCATAAGATTGGCCTCCAGGCAAGTCTGTTGAGCATTTTGTTAATTAGTGAGTGATGTGGGAGAGTTCAGCCCATTGTGGACAGTATCACTCCTGGTCAGGTAGTCCTGAGGCTTATAAAAAAAAAAGCAGACTGAGCAAGTCATAGGGAGCAAGCCAGTGAGCAGCACTCCTTCATGGCCTTTGCTTCAGTTCCTGCCTCCAAGTTCCTTGGGTTCCTGTCTTGACTTCCCGCAGTGATGGACTGCAGCCTGGAAGTGTAAGGTGGGTCCACCTGTTCTTTCCCAAGTTGTTTCCAGTCAAAGTCTTTAATACAGCATTAGAAAAGGACAACTTGATATCAGTTCACTAGAAGAGAATTAAAAGGTTTTTTTTTTTGAGCGATGTTTACATTTCTTCTTGGTATTTTATTCACTTAAGCTATTTGTGAAAGTTTTATTCATGAGTAGAATGTATTTTCTTCATATCTCCTTCTTCAACTCCTTCCATGTCTTCCTCCATGTCCCAACTCAAATTTGCAATGATGTCCCGAATTTATTTCTTCTATAATCACACACACAGACACACACACACACACATACACACACACACACACACACACACGGACACACACAGACACACATACACACGGACACACACAGACACACAGACACACGGACACACACAGACACGCAGACACACGGACACACACGGACATACACAGACACATACAGACACACAGACACACGGACATACACAGACACACACGCAGACACACACACACACATACACACACATACACAAACACACACGGACACACATATACACAAACACACACAGACACACACAGACACACAGATACACGGACACACACAGACACACATGCAGACACACACATACACAAACACACACGGACACACACAGACACACACACACACACACACACACACACACACACACACACACACACACACCCCACACTACTGAATCCACCTAATGGCAATCACATGTCTTCCATGTTCTTAATATTTTGTAATTTAAGTGCCATGAAATTAGTAGACAGTTTCTAAAACCCGTGCTCTAAGCTTACAGCGTTCCGTTCCATGTGGCTTATGATTACTACTGATTGCCAGCTTGACAACATCTACGGTCACCACAGACTCAGGCCTCTGGGCATACCTGTGAGGATTCTGCAGGTTAGGTTCATTGAGATGGGAAAACCCATCTTAAGTGCAGGGGCCAACATCCCTTGGGCTAGACTCTCTCACTGTGTAACAAGGAGAAAGTGATCCCAGCACCAGCATTCATCTCTTTCTCTGCTTCCTGAACTGGATGCCATGTGACCAGCAGCTCAAGGCTCCTGCCACACCACAAATTTCCCACCAAAATGCACTGTACACACTGTGGGATGGTGAGCCATAGTGAACTTTTCCTTCCTTAGGTTTCTTTTTAAAAGATTTATTTATTTTCTTATGAGTACTTTCCCTGCACTGATGTATGTACATCACATGTGTGGATGGTGTTCTCCGATTTCAGAAAAGGGCATTGAATCCTCTAGACTTGGAGTTATAAATAACTGTTAGCCACCATATAGGTGCTGGGAAGTGAACCTGGGTCCTTCCTTTGCAAGAGCAGCAACTGCTCTTACCCATCAAACATCTCTTTAGCTCCTCAAGTTGCTTTTGACAGGTCATTTTTATTGCAGCAGTGAGACAAGAAACTAGTACGATGTAAGATAACAATAGAAGAAAATAAGGAACGTGTACATGATTTTATTTACGTACATGGATTCCATTAATATTTATGCATATTATAACTATAGACACGTACAGATAACAAATGTAATTTATGTTGGCTAGAAAAGAGCAGTGCATGAAGACACAATAAACGTGCTAGCCTTCACTTACCAGGAACCTGGGACAGAGGGGAGGACATCCTACTGGGACTCTAGATGAGAGAAGCATGGGAGAATAGCAAAGTAGAAGGATCCAGAGGGTCCTAGAAACCTACATAGAACATTATGATAGGCAGATTTGGGCACAGGGGTCCTGCTCAAACTAAGGCACCAGCCAAGGACAATACAGGCCATAAAACTTTAAACCCCTACCCAGATCTAGCCACTGGACAGAACACTCTCCACAGTAGAGTGGAGAGTGGGATATTACTTTCTCACATACTCTGGTGCCTCACCTTTGACCATGTCCCCTGGAGGGGGAGACCTGGTGGCACCCAGAGGAAGGACAGCAGGTTACCAAGAAGAGACTTGATACCCTATGAGCATATACAGGGGGAGGTAATCCCCCTCAGGAACAGTCATAGGGGAGGGGAATAAGGGGAAAAGAGGAGGGAGGGAAGAATAGGAGGATACAAGGGATGGGATAACCATTGAGATGTAACAAGAATAAATTAATAAAAAAAGGAAAAAAATAAATGTGCTAGTATCTGGCAGAGGAGAACCCTCTATACTACCAGAGTTCAGTTTTCAACAGGCTTAAATAGCACATGATGATTTGCGAATGTTGTGTGCATTACATTCATTCTACAAGGAATTATGTTGTGATTCATAGTATAATAATACAATGAATATGAGATGACTGAAGTGTGCTCAACAATAGAGTATGATAAACAGTGTCATCTACTCTGCATTTTATCCATAAGACACATCTACAGAAGGGGAGGCTTGGGAAAGAAGAAATAAAACAGCATAAGAATAGGAAGAAGGCCGGGCAGTGGTGGTGGCGCACACCTTCAATCCCAGTACTTGAGAGACAGAGGCAGGTGGATCTCTGTGAGTTCAAGGCCAGCCTGGTCTGCAAAGTGAGTCCAGGACAGTCAAGGCTATACAGAGAAACCCTGCCCCAAACGGGCGTGGTGGCGCACGCCTTTAATCCCAGCACTCGGGAGGCAGAGGCAGGTAGATCGCTGTGAGTTCGAGGCCAGCCTGGTCTACAGAGCGAATCCAGGACAGCCAAGGATAACACAGAGAGACCCTGTCTCGAAAAACCAAAACCAAAACCAAAACAAAACAAAAAAACCCAAAAACCAAAAAACAAAACAAAACAACAAAAAAACAAAAAACCAAAAACAAACAAACAAACAAACAAACCAATAACCAACAATCAACCAACCAACGAAACAAACAGAAAGAATAGGGGGATTGGGAAAGATTATTGGGAGGAGGACAAGTAAGGACAGAGTATGGGGGATGGCTCAGAGGTTGAGAACATGCACTGCTCTTGCAGAGGACTGGAGTTCAGTTCCGAGCATCCACACCGAGCACCATAGCCACTTGTAACTCCAGCTCCTGTGTCCCTTTTTTGGCCTCCAGGGGTGCACTACTCATGTGTGTGCCTCCCCCACATCCACGCAAATTAAAATAATAAAAAAATTAAATACTTACAAAAAACAGAATTGCTTTTATACACTAGCTTTAAAATCTAATTTAAAAGGATGTGCCTGGGCTGGAGAGATGGCTCAGTGGTTAAGAGCACCACCTGCTCTTCTAAAGGTCCTGAGTTCGATTCCCAGCAACTACATGGTGGTTCACAGCCATCTGGAATGTCATGTGATGCCCTCTTCTGGCCTGCGGGTGTGCATGCAGGCAGAACACTGTATACGTAATCAATCAATCAATCAATCAATCAATCAATCTTAAAGACATGCCCATTCCACAGTTGTAGGAATCACAAACTGAGGGGTGGAAAAAGGCTGTTACTGCTTTGTGGACATGCAGTTCTCCTTTGGGATGGTGACAATGTCCAGGAACTAGGTGTAGGTGGTGGCTGTGTAGCATTGAGAATTTACCCCATGATGTATAATTACACACTTTGAAGTGCTTGGTGGTTAAACTCATGTTTTTATGAACTATAATTCAGTAAGGAAAATGAGATAAAAAAAAACCTACAACAACCAAAATGAGACTTGATACCCTATGAGCATACACAGGGGGGAGGAGGTTCCCCCTCAGTCGCAGTCAATAGGGGAGGGGAGTAAGGGAAAAATGGGAGGGAGGGAGGAATGGGAGGATACAAGGGATGGGATAACCATTGAGATGTAATATGAATAAATTAATAAAATATATTTAAAAAACCCTACAACATGGAATCCTTATAGAATGAGGAGGTTTGCCTTAGTGACTTCTCTGTTGCTGTGATAAGATATCATGACTAGAAGCAAGTTATGGAGGAAGGTTTGTTTTCACTTATGGTTCTATGGGGTCAGATAACTCACCATTGAGAGGACAGCATGGCGGCAGGCTGTAGGAGTAGGACACTGCCTGGTCCCATTTCACCAGTCCTCCAAGAAGCAGAGAGTGAACTGGACATGGGTCAAGACTATCTATTACCAAAGCCTACGTCCAATGACCTGCTTCCTCTAGCAACCGTCCATGTCCTGGAAATTCTCTAATCTCCCCCAGCCAATGCCCCCAACTGGGGACCCAGTGTTCAAATACACAGGTGGTTCTTATCTAAACCACCGTCAAGGTGCACCGTAATTCTGAGGTCACAACAATCAAATGTTACCTCCTTGATGAGTTCGAGGCCAGCCTGGTCTGCAGAGTGAGTCCAGGACAGCCAAGATAACACAGAGAAACCCTGTCTCAAAAAAACTAAAAATAAATAAATAAATAAATAAATAAATAAATAAATAAATACTTTTCTCTCCTCCTGTCTGTCTGTCTGTCTGTCTACAGAGGCTGCAAAATGATGCCATATCTCTTCTGGTGTTAGAGAAACAGTGAGTTGTAGGCCACTCAGTGTGGGTCCTCTGGGAGAGCAGGCAGTGTTCTTAGCTCCCAAGCCTTTCTCTCCAGCCTCCTTGATAAAACTTCTATAATAAGATTCGATTAATAAAAGTCTGAGTGTATAGTTTGTGTTGTACACAATGCTATTACACCTCTTTAGCCACCTGGTTTTCTACCCGGGGGTGCAATACGACATCTTATGATGCTGTGTAGCAGGAGGGCAGGTGCAGGCCATTGATGAATCACTCCTAGCACAAGCGCTTTTGTATCCCAGGTCTTATTCTGAAAAATTTGCACGTCCTTGTGCTTCGTGATCTTCACAACCTGAGAGGAGATTGTCACTATCTTCTCACCTTGAAGAGTATGGGATGGAGGCTGTTGATAAATATATCTCTCATGATTCAAGCAGAAAAGATCAATTATTTTCTAGTCAGCAGTAGCGTGTAGGCATGCAGACATGATCAAGTGAGGATTTGTTGTCAGGAGAGAAAAGAAACCGAGAAGGGAACCAAAGGGTGAGGATGAGAAAGAAGAAGTGACATGACCGGTCCATGGAGGAGAGTGAAGAGGAGCTGTAACGTCTCACAGAAATGATGAAACCAGAAGGAGGAAGTCTGGGGAAATAAAAACCACAGCCTCCTTACAGGAAGGAAGCTAGTATCCTCACATATGAGTTAGATAGTTTCAATATGGTCACACTGAAAAAAAAAACCCTCCCTCTTTCTTTTCACTAACCTGTCCATCTATTTGTTCTACTGAGGACAAGTGCTTGAATCTGGATTTGGAGGTCATTTGGGGTCCAGACTTGTAAGCCCCAGAACTCTGATAACAACCGCGGCCGATTTGGAAAGAAAAGAAAGTGAACGAGAAAGGACTAATTGACGAAACCCTCACACGAAGCCCCGATGATGGAATTGTTTCTTTTCCTAGCCCTCTGCGTCCCTCCGGGTTCATACTCAGGATGAAACAGTGGGTATTCTTTGAAACGTCAACCTGCATCTTCTTTAAAACATCTCCAGAGTTTGAAGGATGCTGGCCATGGTAAGGACCCCAGAGTGCTGTGTAGATACTTGACAGGATGAAGGAAGGAAGGAGACCTCATGATTGCCCTCTGAGACAAAGGGATGAGATCTCAGCTACCCTTCCTACCTCAGGGGTTTATATTCTGATTATTATTATTATTAATGTTGTTGTTATTATTTTTAAAAAGAGATTTATTTATTTATTATGTTTACATTTATTTATTATATTTACAGAAGAGGGCACCAGATCTCCTTATAGCTGGTTGTGAGCCACAGTGTGGTTTGCTGGGAATTGAACTCAGGACCTTTGGAAGAGCAGGCAGTTCTCTTAACCTCTGAGCCATCTCTCCAGCCCTATTCTGATTATTATTGAAATAAGACCATGAAGTCAGATGTCTATCAACCTGGCAGAGAATGACTCTCTATCTAAAGTGTCAACAGTCTGCATCACTGCTTGTGCCCCAGCTCCAGGAAGACAAAGACCAAGCTCCTGAAGGTGTCAGTTCCTCTTCCTGTGGGGCTGTTGGTGTGCTAACTTTGTCTCCGGGAACTCAGGCTAACAGGCCACACCTTGCCTGACTGTTCATCAAACCGCACAGCAGAACAGTAGGTGGTGATGGAAGACAGCGTGACTCTTACTCTCACTGTCCTGTTCAGCCTTGGTGAGATGTAAAAAGGGGAGCCAGCTAAGTCTGGGAAAGACCTCACCCCCATAGACAAGCCCTGGCTCATGAGGAGATTCCAGGGGTCCCGGAAGCTCTAGGTAGTGGAGGACCTCCTCAGCTTTCAGGATGAACTTCTCACAGGACAATCTCTTTCAGGGCTGAATCTGGGCTACAAGAAAGCGGTACTGGCAGGTGGGTGTATTTCCAACTTTCCCAGGTCCCTCCAACCACACCCAGGCAGTGGGGGGTGGGAAGCAGCAGATGTTGGGGGTGGCCGGAGGGTCCTGGACCTGATAATAAGGATGTGGATGATGAGTGTCCTTGGAACCAGCCCCTGGGTTCTTTTCAGGGACTCTCTCTGTGCCCATCATCTGGGCTGAGCCAGATTCTGTGGTGAAGTGGGGGACGACTCTGAGCATCTGGTGCCAGGGAGACTTCGAGGCTCTGGAGTACCATGTGGAGAAAGCAGGAAGCCCGTCACCCTTGTACAGACAGCCTTCACTGGAGCACAAGAACAAGGTCAATTTCTCCATCTCATTCTTATCGGACCGTCATGGAGGGCGGTATCGTTGTTACTATCTGAGCCCTGCTGGCCGGTCGGAGCTTAGTAACCCACTGGAGCTAGTGGTGACAGGTAAGGGGACACTCGAGGATCTCCCTCCCCAACTCTCCCCCTCCCTCCCTCCCCCTCTCTCTCCCTCCCCCTCCCCCTTTCCCTCCCCTCCCCCTTCCTCTCGCATGTGTCCAGTTCCTAAAAGGCAATGTGGGACCCAGTTTACTCATTACAGCCTCCACATCCTCCTTCTTTTCTTCCTTTGATTTTTATTTGAAACAAGGTTTCACTATCATGCACTTCTGGCTGTCCTGGAATTTGCTATGTAGACCATGCTGGCCACGAGCACGCAGATCCACCTGCCTCTACCTCCCGGAGTGGAGTGCTGGGATTAAAGGCACGCGCCACCACACCTGCCTGCCTTCTTCTCTCGTAGGATTCTACAGAAAACCCACCCTCTCGGTCCTGCCGAGCTCTGCAGAAACCTCAGGAGGGAATATGACCGTTCAGTGTGGTTCCTCGCTGGGATACGACAGGTTCATTTTGACTCGGGAAGGAGAACATAAGCTATCCAGGACAATACATGCACAGAATGCACCTACAGGGCAGTTCCAGGCCCTGTTCGCTATTGGTCCTGTGACGCTCAGCCAGAAATGGACGTACAGATGCTATGGCAATTACAAGAGCAGTCCATATGTGTGGTCAGAATCCAGTGACCCCTTGGACCTCCTAGTGTCAGGTGAGGGAGCGCCATCATGAGCAGTAAGTTTTGAGTCTTCCCCATAGCATTTCTATGAGTCTTTATTTTCAGATATGTGGCTAACAAAAACTTGCGGTCCCTGAGCCAGGCGGAGACCAAATTTGAGAGACAGCGCCACCTTCAGGATGGGATAAGAAGGGACCAAGTGTCCCTTGTGGCCCCTTTCTGCCTATCTTCTTTCTGGTGATGTCCAGGGAACCTTCGCTGTTAATCCATCAGTGTCTGTAGCCTGGAGAGAACCCAACCCGCAGAGACACCCTGTCATTGGCTGTACTTTGCTTAAGATGGGGGAATGTGACTCTCCGCAGTGTCCTGTGAATGATTTTTAGGGGTTACTAGACGCTCTGGTACACATCTCCTCTCCTCTGAGTGGTCAGACCCCATTGAAACCCCGCTTACCCTAAGGACAAATGAGAAACTTAGAAACTTCAGTCACGGATGCACATTTAAAACAGGATCTGCTTGGTCACCAAGATTGAGGAATAGGAGGGCTGGGGAGGGAGGGGGACAGAAACAGGCAGTTGCTGGGAGGGATGAAGTTTGAGAAAATCGACAGAAAGGCCTAGGTACTCAGAGACTTGCCCTGGTGAGGTCTCAGCTCAGGAAAAGATGTACAGCCTCTCTCCTATGCTCCTCCTTTTGACACGTCCCTAACATGTTCTCCCTTCCCTTGTAGCCAGGACCTACAGTGTTATTTATTATAAGACATGGTCTTATTTGTCTTAGAGCCCTGAAGACACACTTTCTGGTTTTCCAAAGCTGAGGCGGTCAGTCTCCTTTTGTGTCTAAGACAAAAAAAAAAAAAATCTCAGCTCAGCATTATCAGGCAGATCTTTATGATAATTGTGACTTCAACTTTCTGTGTGTAACATACAGGAACTGGGTCTGTGTTTACTTGGCTTTACCTTGGGAGGTGACAGATGAGAAAGCCTTCTCCCTCCTGCCATTGTTGGCTTCATCTACACACGAGAAGCTACTTAGACACGGTCTCCAAGGACCCTTCATTTCGCACCTTTTGAAGCATCTGAGAATGGAGCTTTATTTCGGACCTCCTCCATCCTTAAGCCCCTTTCTGTTTCTGCATATAACTGTACACATGAAAGAAACAGGAGCTAGAGCGACACCTTGTGGTTAAGAGTGTGTACTGCTCCTGGAGAAGCTGATAGTTTGGTTTCCAGCATCCAGTTATGACAGCTAACAACTGCCTGTGACTCCAGTTCCCGGCAATCTAACTTCCTCTCTGGCACTGCAGTCAACTGCACACACACACACACACACACACACACACACACACACACACACACACACACACACACACTCACACACAGACACACACACACTCACACACACAGACACACACACACACACAATTTGTTTTGCTGTAATGCTGTAGTTTGTATTTTAAGACAGGGTCCCTCTAGCTCTGGCTGGCCTGGAACTCTCTATGTAGACCAGGCTGCCTGGGATCAAAGGAATGCGTCACAGCACTCAGCTTCAATATACACATAAATTAAAAAAAATTAATCTTTTATAAAAAGACAAAAAAAAAAAAACCCATAAGGCGTGGAGCTGGAACATGGGATTGCATCCAACAGTCTTGAGCCTCACATAGGAGGACACCAAAGTAATGGTTTGTGGAGCTTTCATTGCTCATAAAAAATCCATTCAGCTTTTTCCACTAACAAGTCACCAGCGCACACCAGCGCACTAGTATATGACATACTGTGTGATACCCCGGCACCGGTAAGTCCTGAAGAATGTTCTGGAAGAAGAGGAAGGATAATACATCCTGCTAGTGGGATGTGATGTCTGAGAGAATGCTGGGGCCGAGAGAGAACACAGGTAACTGGGTGAGCAGGGAGCAGCACGCAGGGACACCCTCTTAGCAGCTCTTTTATCCAATTGCTGAGAGACTATGACGGTGCAACCCCCCTCTCATGCCTGGAGTGTTCTCCTGAGTCCCCTCAGGTCAGGAGATACGACTGCTCAGGCCGTAATGGTCACAGTGAGGTCTTGTTGTGGGTGAGGCTGAGGCACCCAGAAGCATGGCATCCCTTGCCATGAGTACCAATCTGCGAGGCCTCTTCTGAACTCACCCGGGTCTCCGTATTCAGCGCACAACTGAGACACAGGAGGGGCTGTACAGCTGCTCACCACAGTGGCTGTGCAAATTGCTGCCTGACAACTTTTTTGTTTGTTTGTTTGTTTGTTTGCATAGCCGATTTGTTTCTAGTCTACATTTTCTGTTTACTCTTGTGTACATTGGTTCCTTTAGTTTTTGAACCTTTAAAAATGGTTAAAAAATATATTTTTTTTATATGTATGGGTATTTTACCTGCATGTAGTCTGTGCACTATGTATGTGCTTTGCCCACAGAAGCCAGGAGAGGGCATAATATCCTTGAAACTGAAGTTGCAGATGGTTGTGAACCGCACAACATGCAGTTGCCCACAGAGCTCAGAAAACAACAACAACAACAACAACAACAACAACAACAACAACAACAACAAAACATTGGACTCCCTGAGATCCCACTACTTCTTTATTTTCTGGGAAGATCTCAGCCCATCACAGAGCCCTTGACCAAGGAGAATTCTAGATAGGTAGTTACAAAGAGTATAGTCTTGTCCATAGGAGGCCAGTTGTGAGCCATCATATGTGTGTTGGGAATCAAATTGGGTCCTCTGGAAGAGCAGCCAGTGCATTTAACCACTGAGCCACCTCTCTAGCCACAAGAATTTCTTTTCTATCATTGTGGCTCAGCATGGGGACCTGAGTTAGGATCTCCAGTTGATACTTTAAAAAGAAGCTTAGCATAGTTGTAATCCCAGATATGGGGAGGTATAAGAGGAGGCTTCCTTGGGCTTGTTTGGCACCTACTCTTACCGAATCAGCAAGCTCCACTCCAAATATGGTGGAGAACAATTAAAAAAGATGCTAAGATGCTGATCTCTGGTGTCCATATGTGTGTGCCAGTGAATCATACAGTGTGTCATATGCTAGTGCCCTTCTGGGCACTGGTGATTCATAAACTGACTTACACAGAAACTTACTGTTTTAAAACTTGCAAAACTGGTGGCTAGAAAAATGGCGCAGCGGTTAAGAGCACTGGCTGTTCTTCCAGAGGACTCTGGTTCAACTCTCATATAAATGGGGCGTCTATAGACAGCAGATGAGAGTATCAGTTACCCTAGGACTGGAGTTACAGACAGTTGTAAGCCATCATGTAGGGCCTGGGAATGGAATCCAGGTCCCTTGAAAAGGCAGTAAGTGCTCTTACCCACTGAGCCATTGAGTCAGCCCTTGTGTTTACGTTTCTGTATGTAGAAGCATATTGTATTTCCCGTCGGCATTGCCAGCAGTTAGAATTTACATATGTCCTTTTGTGTATCTATGTCTCTCTGTGTATGGCGCGCTGTGATTCTGACTTAATGATGCTCAGTTAATAAGTAGTTCAAAGAGTGATGAAGTTCCAGGGTATCTGGCTAGGATCAGATGCACCTCCTGTTTGGTATGGCTGCTGTGCTAGGACCCCTGAGGCCTGGTCCTTGACTCTTAGCTTCTGGGCGATAGCTGGTGAAGCACTGGTAACTCACCTCTCTGGAAATTGGGTTGCATGTTCCTGTGATCGGAATGTTTAGAGAGCTAAGAGGGTGCTACTGCTTCTGAATTGGGAGACCACTTCTCATTAGTTACGAACTCACAGAGGATAGTGGGGCCGAATTATCACAAGGAAACTGGCTGAGTCATGGAAAGTGCCCATTAAGAGTCTACCGTAATTGGGCTGGAGAGATGGCTCAGCAGTTAAGAGTGCCACCTGCTCTTCCAGAGGTCCCGAGTTCAATTCCCAGCAACCACATGGTGGCTCACAACCATCTATAATGTGATCT
Organism: Acomys minous; assembly: GCF_964271855.1. NCBI lineage: Eukaryota > Metazoa > Chordata > Mammalia > Rodentia > Muridae > Acomys > Acomys minous. The sequence continues at coordinate 9,070,586 of NC_140502.1, forward strand.
GATACCCTCTTATGCAGCTAAAGCACTCATATGCAATAAATAAAATAAATAAATCTTTCAAAGAGTCTACCTTAATTAACAAAACTAAGACATAAGAAAGTGTACCCCAGGGGAACATTTTGTATTTATTAGTATGTACAAACACTACCCCCCTTCCTTATTTCCTGGGATGAGCTCAGCCCATCACAGACCGCCTGACCAAGGGGAATCCTTAGATATGGAGGTAGGTAGTTACAGAGAATATAGTCTTGTCCGTAGGAGGCGTGTACCCTGTGTGGACTTTCAGGATGGCTCTGACCTTGGTGGTTTCTTTGTCCGATTCCCAGATTTACATCCCCAGGATCACAGAGTGGAGAATCTCGTCCGGATCACTTTGGCTACTTTGGTTCTGGTGACTCTTGGAATTCTGGTGTTTCACGCTTGCCACATCCGGAAAAGGACATGAGAGTATACTGGTTATGTTTAGATGAGAAAGCGGACTTATGCACTGGGGGATAATTGAGTGGATGGGGAAGTAAGAGCAATGTACAATGATGTAAATATACAGAGCTATTATGTTGAAATCTGTTCTCTTGCGCAGTAAATACATTAATAAAACAAATACATTAAAAACAGAACTACCTGAAGATTCTTTACTTCCGTCTCTAGGTTCCTAGGTGACTATATCAATGTCAAGGTCTCAAGCATGTTCATGTTTGAGAAATTACTACCCACAATCACCCAAGAACGGCAACAGCCTAACTAGATGTCAGCACGTGAACTTATGAATGGATAAAAATGGAGTGCGTACCAACTCAAGGCCCACTACCAGCAATGCAAGGGGTGGGTGGTCAAATGAAGGGAAGATGTCTTTCTTCATGCCTTCTGTTGGGAGTTAATAGTAAAAACAAAAACAAAAACAAAAACCAAACAAACACACACAAAAAAACAAAAGCAAAAAACCAAACCAACCAACCAACCAAACCCAAAAAACAAAAAACAAAACAACAACAACAACAACAACAAAACCAAACAAACCTGTGGGTCTTTAAGCAGAGCATGTGAGCTGACTCATTGATTTGTAACTCTATCACATTTACTAGGTGAAAATCCAAAGCCAAACACAGCCAGGAAATGCATTATACATGGCAGATAAGGAGAACAGAGGAGTTGTTGAAGAGAGCAGGCATGGGCATGGGGATTTTTATCCAGGGAGCCCATACATACTCACGTCAGAAAGAGCTTTAGGGATATGTGCTTCTTGATGTAAGGTCAGAGTACAAGAAAGGAAGACTGTAGGTGTATTTTGGGCATTCCGGCAAGATCATGGGATGGAATATATGGCCCAACATCTCCAGTAGAAGCTCTTTTGGGCATATTCAGCTTTCAGCATAATGATAATGGAAGAGAGCTCACATGTGGGCATGCTCGGTGTGTGTCACTAAGATCGTCATTGTCATAAAGTGAAATGCCTTCAAAGCATGCTCAGCTTGCACCATAACTATAGCCAACAGGAACACTGCACACTCCCTGATTATGTCATCAAAGAGTGACAGGGAAGCAAGGCCTATAATCCCAGCACTCAAGGAAGCAAAGGCAGGCGGATCTCTGTGAGTTCAAGGCCAGCCTGGTCTATAGAGTCCAGGACAACCAAGGGTAAACAGAGAAACCCTGTCTCGAAAAACCAAAAGGAAAAAAAAAAGAGTGACAGGGAAGTTTTGGGCGTGTTCAACGTTCTGCATAATTTTTAGCTGAGTAAAGGAAAGGACACTTTGGAGGTATTTTAATACAGAGACTTGCTTGCAATAGTGCCAGACTTGCTCATTGGCTAACAACAGTGTGAAGCATATCTTTCATATTAATTGAATAATATATTGTATGGTTAACAACCGTGTTTGGTATAATTAGACAACTGCCGTCAGGCTTGGTGGTGCATACCTAGTGCCAGATTGCTCAAGGCACTGAAGCCAGAGTCTTGGGGCAAGGGTATGGGATACCTGCCCCATATGGGAGGGAGTTTAGGGAATTAATATCTTCCCTGCCCCAGGTTGACTAAGACTATTTTAAAATATAGCAGGTGTCTGCGTCTTGATTGATTGCTAACGGGTTAGGAATAACCACCGTAATAATAATTATAGGGCTAATAATAAACGTTGGTAGGCCATACTGATGAATTAACCACAACATCTCCCTCCTCTCCTCCAAGTCCCTTCCCCCATCCTCTCCTCCTCTGCCTTCCTACAGAAAAGGGCAGGCCTCCCAGGGATGTCAACCAAACATGACGTATCAAGTGGCAATATGACTAGACACAAACCTTGTATTAAGGCTGGAGACTTGATACCCTATGAGCATATACAGGAGGAGGAGGAGATCCCCCTCAGTCACAGTCATAGGGGAGGGGAGTAGGGGGGAAGCGGGAGGGAGGGAGGAATGGGAGGATACAAGGGATGGGACAACAATTGAGATATAATATGAATAAATTAATAAAATATTTTAAAAAAAGAAAAGAAAAGAAAAAAAGGCTGGAGGGGCAACCCAGTGGGAGGGAAAAGGTCCCCAACTCCATCAAATGGTTCAAAGACAGCCCCTGTGTGCACTGTTTAGAGTTCCACAAGAAGGCAAGGGCCCACAAACATAACATAGATGCAGAAGGCTTTGGTAAGACCCATGCAGGTTCCCTGACTGTCAGTTCAGTCTCTGTGTGGCCCCTACAGGACCAGATCATACTTTTTTTTTTCAAATCTAAAGTTAATTTTACTTTGTTTTGTATTTTTGACACAGGGTCTTTTTAATGTGTAGTGTTAGTTGGCCTGGAACTCACTGTTTAGACCAGGCTGGCCTTGAACTCAGAGATCCGCCTGCCTCTGCCTCCCAAGTGCTTCCATTAAAGGCATGAGCCACCATGCCCGATGCTAACGTTTATTCTCAAATCAAAAAGCCTTTAGCACCTAAGTGATGTTTTTTTTAAAAAAAATATAAAATGTCTAAAATACCTGAGTAATCTTAAGGAATTTGAAGTTTTAAGGGAAAATACTCTGTATAATGTTTATAGGCTCACATTTTATTCTGAAACACAGACATCAGAATTAAAAATAAAGGGACAATTAGTTGAGTCCAATAATGTATTTAAAAGTTCACTGTGATTGGGACTGGAGAGGTGGCTGAGAGGTTAAGAACACTGATTGCTCTTCCAGAGGTCTTGAGTTCAATTCCCAGAAACCACATGGTGACTCACAACCATCTATAATGTAACCTGATGCCCTCTTCTGGCCTGCAGGGGTACATGTAGACCACTGTATAAATAATCAAATAAATCTTAAAAAAAAAAAAGCACACTGTGATTAAGTAGGTTTTATTTTAATGCAATAAAAATATTTTTAAATCAGAAAGTCTGTATATGTGGCTCATTACATTAAAAAAACATGCTTACCTTGGGAGGTACATACAAAGCTTTGGATTAAAATTTAGTACGCTTGTAATTCATAGGCATATGAAAAAAAAAGAAGTATGCTTTCTTAGTCTGACAAAGACTATATATAAAAAGTTGCATTTGATACAATGTACTAATTCATCCTTTCCCGACACCAGAGACAGAATTTATTATGTGAAGCAGTTTGCCAAAGCTTGGGGGCTGGCCATGGTCCTCTCCAGCTGTCTTTTTTCACACGTCCTCTACCTGCAGCTGAAGCGGCGGATTACAGACCGCAGCCCAAGTTCCATCACGGTTACTGTGTGCTTATTCTTGATTAATTATCTTAAGATCACAAAGGGTGTGGGGCTGGAGAGATGGCTCAGAGGTTAAGAGCACCGTCTATTCTTCCAGAGGTCCTGAGTTCAATTCCCAGTCAACCACATGGTGGCTCACAACCATCTCCAGTGAGATCTGGTGCCCTCTTCTGGTGGGCAGGTGTATGTGCAGGCAGAATATTAAATACATAATAAATAACAACAACAACAACAAATACAAATGGTGTGATTCAGACCTAGTTAATTAGGTACCTTTACATCCTGATCACAGCTTCCTCCCCTCTCTCCTACCCTCCCCTGTCCCCTTCCCTTTCTGCTCAGAGAAGGCAAAGTCTGGAGTGTATATCAACGTGCACTGGTATATGAAATTGCAGTAGGACTAGGTACCTTCTCTCTACTGTAGCTAGACAAAGCAGCCCTAAGAGGGGGAAGGGATCCAAAGGCAGGCAACAGAGTCACAGATCACCCCTGCTCCAGTTGTTAGGGGTCCCACATGAAGAACCAAGCTGCACACCTGTTTCTGTGTATGGGGCCTAGGTACATCCCATGCATGCTCTTTGGCTGGTGTTAGACCCAAATCATATATAGAAAATCTCTATCTATGATGAATATGATATGATGAGTGAGTTCTGTGATATCCATCCGACAGATATCGCCAGCCTTACCAAGCTATGAGAAGGGGAAACATTTTTCTGAGAGCCATAACGGAGTGGCATGAGGTAATAGCCACCTGTGAGTGAGCCTGGGAGGGGATGCTCATCCTCTGAGTGGGGACTCAAGCCCTCTGGCGGTCCTCTTGTATTAGTTAGGCAGGACTTCAGATCTCAAGGCGGAAGTCTTCTGGTTGCCTAGCCCCTGGTACTGCTCCTTATCACGAATGAGTGGTGTTGGGAAGGCAATCCTCCACTTTGTAATGACAGAGTTCCTTGGAGTTGAGGAAGAGGTGTCTATGGGACTTATTTTATTCTCCTGATGAGCTTTTGTCCTGGATCCAGAAAGCAAGTTTCTTTTCTTACTCCCCTCAAGCCAAATGACACTCCGCTTGAGAAGTGCTGTTCTCTCTCCGAACAGCTGACAACCCTTTACCCAGATGAAAAGATCAGCCACATGTCCACTTCTGTCTTAACGAAGTTGTTTCTTCACAAGCCAGCCCCACTCCCGTGGCAGCCACGGTGGAACGTGGACAGCAAAGACATGTTTTGCCCTCTATTTAAAGAAGGTACCAGAGGAAGAAGGATGCTCCTAGCACCTATCTGCCAAACTCTGCTCTGTACTAGACTCTCCTCAGTGTAAGCATCTCATTCTGGCTACACAGTTCCCCAAGGTATCCCCCACTTCTGTCTTTAAGGCACACCAACTCCTCTAAGGTTCTCTGCTTATGATGAGCTAATTATTTTTACCATTCAGAATAAAATTCTGCATCGAGAGCCTCCCTTTCCTAGCCACTTAGCCCTTAGATGCTGAGGTGGTGGGCTGAGGGCACAGATCAACTCACATGTTCTGGTCATTGGGGTCACATTTGATAATAACTTTCAGCCCAACTCCCCTTTGGATGTTTCAAAGGCTCCTACAGTCTTCTCTAGAGGAAATCTATGAGTAACTAAGGGCATGTAACATTCAGTGTCCAAAGCAAGCATGGAAATTTCCATTAACCACATGTTGCAGTATCAAAACACACCTCTGATATCCACCTCCCACACAGCCTGTGTGCACTTGGTGTAAACTGACCATCTCCGAGCCCTTTCCCATAATCATCAACGTCCCACCTGAGTGAGTTGTGCAGATGCCCATAAGCATGGAGGAGTCTGCTCCTGTGAATTCAGTGGTGACCTCTGGCTTGCTTCCCAGCAGACTTTGCACTTTTACTGGAAATTTCCAGAGGGGCTCTCTTTGGCAATCTGGATGGTAAAATACACTCCAACTTTGTTGGCTTCGGCCAACCAAGAGGAAGATAGATCAGTCATCGGTACTTGAGCAGCTTCCGTCGCTTTTGCCACAAGCAAATTGGCTATCCCAACTGGCCCAGCGGCACACACAAGAAGAACCTTGTTCTCCAGAGAAACCGAGCCTCGATGGCAGGCATAGATTCCCACAGAGGGAGGCTCAATCAGGACCCCTTCTTCAAAGGTGACACTGTCAGGAAGCTTGTAGCAGAATTTCGCACTGTGCGCACTCCTCTCACCGAGTGCTCTCCAGTTCTTGCGGTCTGTACCTCCCAGTAGAATCCCTCCCTGTAGAACAGATACAGTTCATCTTCGGCACCGCCATCTTGGAATCCCCGCTTGTAGCAGAAGTCAACACTGTCCTTGTAGAACCAGCAGATGTCCCCGCCATGCAGGAGTGTGGCGCAGAAGAAGATGCGTGGTGTCGGATTGTATCAGTCAGTCTCACAGAACTCATCTATTTCTTGGGGGGAACACACCAGGCTCCACGGCAACGGGATCGCCTGGTTTTTAGATGTTTCACAATCTCTCCTACCTTTGTGATTGCTCTAGCAGCTTCATGTTCAAGCACCATTGACCTTTTCAAAATGAAATCTCCAATTCAGCCACGCTGCCAGTAGTGAACATCTGAGCTGCAGATCCCCCACTGAGTCCATCTGTAGTAGAGCCTCATTTGGGCCTGGCTTGAGGAGTGGGTAGTTCTCCGGGCGGAGGACCCCAGGATACTGTACCACCAGGGACAGGTTCTCAGCCTTAGCTGGAGCCGCCATGTCTCTCTCTTTCTTTGAGATGTCAGCTAGACCCAAATGGGGGAGCTGGTGGTTCTCTTATTTGCTCATATAACTACATTTTTTAAGTTACAATATAATTATATCACTCCCCCTTTCTCTTGCCTGCTCCTTCCATGTCCCCAAATAAATTGATAGTCTCTTCCTCTTTCGTACCTTCTACTTGGATCCCACTTCTGAACCCTTCATCACATCTTACTTCCACTTTCATGTTAATAAGATAATATAATTTATAATTAGCTTACTGGAGTCCCGTTAGTGCTGCACATATGTACTCTGTCTGCATCCACCTGCATCTTCCTAGAAGGATTTTTTTTTATGGCTAGAAGATGGATTATCACTCACCCCCCCCCCCCAAGTGCTGTGGATGGATGAGCTGAAAAAGTGGACTCTCCATGGGTGTTTTAAGAAAGAAGGATCAGTCTTTAGCCACCCTTCCCCTGGAAAGGGCCAGCAAGGGAAAGTAAAAGTCCATTTGCTGCTACCCTATGAATGAATGAGCTTTAGGAGAGACGATCATTTCTGTAAGGATTTCTGGAGCCCATCCAAGCCACAGCCTTGGGGGGAAACAAGAGACAGTTGCCTAGGGAGGACTGCTTCCCTTCCTGTCCATGTTCTGAAGAAACAATCATGTGATGCCAGATATCCAGTCTCTCTCTAAAAAAGTCTCATACTTCCTGTTGTTTGTCTATCTGGTCAGACACTGTGGTCTCTTCCATAAGTACAGTTGCACCTACCAAGAGATGACCTTCACCTTCACAGCCCTGCTGTCTCTGGGTAAGATTTGAAGAGAAGAAGGGGTTTTGGTGTTTTTTTTTTTTTTTTTTTTTAGACAGAGTTTCTCTGTGTAGCCTTGGCTGTCCTGGACTCACTTTGTAGACCAGGCTGGCCTCGAACTCATAGCAATCCACCTGCCTCTGCCTTCTGAGTGCTGGGATTAAAGGCGTGCGCCACCACCGCCCTGCGAGGAGAAGGGGTAACAGAGGCACCCAGGCAGGCTCTAGCCAAGCAGAGAACTCCAGGGTGCATGGGAGGTTTCAGTGAAAGGAAGGCATGCCTAGGTAGGCCTTTGGGGCCAAGTTCTCACAAGGGTCTTCCCTTTTCTTCTAGGGCTGAATCTGGGCCAATGGATCTCAGTGTTGGCAGGTGAATGTGTGTCCAGCTGTTCTAGAACAGTCTTTGCTGGGGATCTGAGGCTACCATTGCTCAATGGGGCTTGAGAACATCAGATGATACCTGGGGTGTGAAAGAGCTGAAGTATGTACTAGTTTGCATTCCCACCAGCAATGAAGGAGTGTTCCTCTCTCTGCTCCATTTTTGACCATGTCCCCTTGATAGGGGAGGCATGGTGGCACTCAGAGGAAGGATAACACGTCACCAAGAAGAGGCTGGATATCCTATGAGCATATACAGGGGGAGGAGGTCCCCACCTCAGTCACAGACATAGGGGAGGGGAGTAGGGGGGGAAACGGGAGGGAGGGAGGGAGGGATGGGAGGATACAAGGGATGGGAAAACAATTGAGATGTAATATGAATAAATTAATAAAATATGAAAAAGAAAAAGGAGCTGAAGTCTGAGAGCTGAGGAGGGTGTCCTACGACTGAGCCCCCCTCCCCTTTTCTTTGCAGGGAATTCCCATAAGCCAACCCTCAGTGTTCATCCAGGATCAGTGGTCACCAGAGGGAACCAAGTGACCATCTCATGTGCGGTGTCCACAGGCTCCCAGGAATACCGTCTTTATAGAGAGGGAGGTCCACATCCCTGGCGCACAAAGAGCACACCGAAGGCCTCAAACCAGGCTCAGTTCTTGATTCCATCAATTGAACAACGATATGGAGGAAAGTATCGTTGTTATTATAAGACACCCACCGGGTGGTCAGAGCACAGTGACCCTCTAGAGCTTGTGGTGACAGGTGAGAGACCACCCAGCCCCAGGCTCTGCCCTCAGGAGTGCCCTTGTCTCACAGCCCAACATTGGAAGGCAACGTGGCCGGTGTAAGCCCACTTAACACGTTACAACCTTCTCTCCTAGGACTCTATAGCAAACCCAGCCTGTCCACCCAGTCCAGCATTGTGGTGACCTCAGGGGAGACTGTCACCCTTCAGTGTGCCTCAGGGTTGAAATTTAGCAGCTTTGTTCTGCTTAAGGAAGGAGAACAGAAGCCCTACTTGGTCCTTGACTCAGAGTTCATAAACTCTACTGGACAATCCCGAGGCCGATTTCCTGTGGGCCCTGTGACCCGCAGCCAGAAGTGGATATTCAGATGCTATGGCTGTCATGGCAACAGCCCTCAGGTGTGGTCGGAACCCAGCGATCCATTGGAAATCCATGTGTCAGGTGAGAGAGCTCCATCATCGACTCGATCAGTTGTTCACAGTGGAAGTTCTTGGCAGGGACCCTGATTTTCCTAAGGGAATCCCAGGAAGTAAGAGGATAAGTCACAGCCCCAGAGTGGGAGGGGCCCTGGCATCTGCAGGTAGAATGTGAGGGGACAGGTGTCGGACAGGTGCCAGCTTCTCAATCCTCAGGCTGTTTTCCCTCTAGGGCTGTCCAGGAAGCTCTCACTGCTGACTTGGCAAGACTCTCACCTTTTACCCTGGAGAGAACCCGACTTTTCAGTGTTGCTCTAACATAGGTTATGAAAGGTTTTCTCTGTCTAAAGGATGAGGAACTGACCTAGTCTGTTTTTTTACCAAGTTAGACTCTCAAAGCCAACTTCCCCTTGGGCCCTGTAAGCAGCCCCACAGGAGCTGATACAGATGCTATGGTGTACACAACATTTTCTTCAAGCAGTCAGTACCTAGTGACCCTGTGAAAATCCTGATTATATCTGGGGAGTCTAGAGGGTCCACTCAGAGACTGAAAACTGCACATGAGCAGCTGAGGGAGAGGAGGTGATGGCTAGGATGAAAGATGAGGGTCTCAGGACCAGCAGACCAGGCAGTGGGGTGGGGGCAGAGTCAGCAAAAGCAGGAAGAGATCCAAGTCCTTAGAGACAGGGTCAGAAAAAGATGTTCAGCATCTCCCACATCTCTCTTCCTCTAAGGCAGCTCCCTGTCACACTCTCCCTCCCACTGAAGCCAGGTCCCATGGTATCCCCTGGACCTGGCAGTGTCAATCATTGAGAATGAGCAAGGGTAGAGCAGTTCCTTCCTTTCTGTGTCTAAGATCAATATCCCCTAGCTCAGCAGTATCAGGCAGAATTCTTTAGGAGTGCTGTGTCCTCCCTTTTGAGGACACCTAAGGATGCTGTAGTTTTTGAAACCCACCACCCTACCTGTTGTCACACCAAAATCCCTCTACAGAACTTAAGGCCTGTTCTGTCTGTGCTCAAGGGCTCGCTCGTTGCCTCTAATTGTATGTTTCAGTGAAATTCAGGAAAACTTGATTATAAGGCGACTCTGATGCAAATTTTGAAGGCAAAGATGAGAGTGGCTCCGAAGCATCTCGTGGGGGGACCAGTAGGAACCTCCTGCAGAACAGGGAGGGTTAATGTGGAACTGGATCAAGTTGTGTGAGGAGAGTAATGTACATGTACAGGAAAGGGAAAAAAAAACCACGTAGGAAACAGGGCCAAAGGTGGAGCTTAGTTGGGAGAGTCATTGCAGGAGACTCTGGCACTAAATAAACTGGGAACCGTCATTGGTATCTGTAACCTCAGCACTCAGAAAGGGGAAGCAGGAGGGTCAGAAATTCAAAGTCATCCTAGGCCACATAGTAAGTTGAAAACCAGTCTGGGCTACATAAAACTCTATCACACAGAAAAGAAAAAAAGGAGAAAAGAAGTCAAAAGACAGGAAGGAAGGAAGGAAGGAAGGAAGGAAGGAAGGAAAAGGAAGGAAGAAAATAAGAAAACCAACGATAGCAGACAGATGTACAGAAAGAAAGGAAGGAAGGAAGGAAGGAAGGAAGAAAGGAAGGAAGGAAGGAAGAAAGAAAGAAAGAAAGAGGTGAATGAGGGAGAGAGGGATGAAGGGAGTGAGAGAGAAACAGAGTAGGAAAATAAATTAAGACATTTTGACTTGCCAGACTTGGTGGTGCACACCTTTAATGACAGGACCCAAGAGGCAAAGGCAGACATATTTACATGAGTTCAAGACTAGCTGGTTTACCTAGCAAGTTTTAGGACATCTAAGGCTACAGAAAGAGACTCCGTCTCAAACAAACAAATAAAAACTAAGAAATTTGGACCTTTTGTAAAAATGTTACAGATAACCAGCATGAATAACAACTTCAAATTCTTTCCCGTCTTTGTTTTTTAAATTTTCATTTCAATTTAAAAAAGAATTTCACACGTAAGAACTGCATCAGAATTATTTATGCCGGGCTGGAGAGATGGCTCAGAGGTTAAGGGCAGTGGGTGCTCTTCCAGAGGTCCTGAGTTCAATTTCCAGCAACCACATGGTGGTTCACAGCCATCTGTAATGAGATATGCTGCCCTCTTGTGGCGTGCAGGTGTACATGCAGGCAGAGCGTTGCATTCATAGATAATAAATAAGTAAACAAATCTAAAAAAAAAAAGAGAGGACTATTTATATCCCTACCTCTCTTCCTCAAGATCCTTTAGTGTATCTTTCACTCCCTCTCCAATCATGACCTTTTCTTGAAGTATTATGCTGCTTGTATGCATATATATAAATATAACCACGAAGCTACATTTACATTTTGTGTAGCTCATATGTATTTGTGTTTAGGGCTCCCCCACTTGGGCTTGGATAACCTACCTGGGGCTCCTCTCCGTAAAAGACTGAATTTTTCTCTGTAGCTTACTCATCTAAGGGTGGGAATCTTGTGAGATTTCACCCATCCACACTGGCGTGGCAACTGATGTTATCATTCAGTTCTTGCTGAGGCAATTGGGTTTTTTTTTTTTTTAGGTCATGGGTGCAACCCCTTGCCATAAATAGAAGATACTCTCTCACAGCAGCTGTCCTAGTCCTCTGGTCCTTAGACACTTTCTGAGCTCTCTTCTGTGGTATTTCCTGAGCTTTAGGTGTAGAGGTTGTATTGCAACTGTATCAGCTGGGGCAGACGCCTCACAGTCAGTTGCTCTTTGTATTTTGACCAGTTGTAAATTTCTGCAATGGCCTCTGAATCCTGCACACGAGAGAAGGTGGGGGGCTTTTGAGAGAGGGTCTCACTATGCAGGCCTGGCTGGCTGGAATCCACTACGTAGTCCAGGCTGGCCTCTAACTCACAGAAATCTTCCTGCCTCTGCTTCCCAAGTGCTGGGATTAAAGGTGTGCCCCACCACACCTGACTTAGCTTTTTTTTCTTTATTTGATCTTTTTTAAAAAATTAATTTATTCATATTACATCTAGATTGTTAGCCCTTCCCCTGTTTCCTCCCATTCTTCCCTCCCTCCCATTTCCCCCCCTTCTCCCCTCCCCTATGTCTGTGATTGAGGGAGACCTCCTCCCCCTATATATGCTCTTAGGATGTCGAGTCTCTTCTTGGTAACTTGCTATCCTTCCTCTGAGTGCCATCAGGCCTCCCCATCCAGGGGACATAGTCAGAAAAGGGGCACCAGAGTTCGTGTGAGAGTCAGATTTCACTCTCCACTCAACGATGGAGAATATTGTTTGTCGGCTAGGTCTTGGTAGGGGTTTGAAGTTTACTGTCTATATTCTCCTTGGCTGGTGCCTTAGTTTGAGGAGGACCCCAGGACCCAGATCTGCCTGTCATAAAGTTCTTCTTGTAGGTTTCCAGGACCCTGTGGGTCCTACTATTTCCCCATTCTTCCATGCTACTCTTGCCTAAAGTCTCAATAGGATGTCCTCTCCTCTGACCCACTTTCCTGGTAAGTAAAGTTTTTCCTGGTACGTATCCCTTGGACTAGTGTCTCGATATAAGTGAGTATATACTGTTTGTTTCCTTTTGCTTCTGGGTGAACTCACTCATTATGATAATTTCTAGATCAATCCATTTGTCCACAAATTTCGGGAATTCCTTGTTTTTAATAGCTGAGTAGTATTCCATAACACAGGACCTAGGAGGAACCCTTTGGTTTCAAATATTTCGCACATCATTCTTTTTTCCCCTTTGGTTCTTAGAAGCTGCTCAGCCCCTCTGGACATCACCAAATATGTCAGACCCCAAGACAGGTGAGTGAAAAATTTCATCCTCAGGAGTCAATACAGAAGCTTAAGTTCCGTCCAGGGTAAGCAGACTCCTGGGGTGACCTTCATCTGCCCTGATCTCTGTGACCTCTTTTTCTACAACCTCCAGTTTCACAGCCCTGGGATCACACAATGGAGAATCTCATCAGGATTGGGGTGTCAGCCTTGGTCCTTGTGTGTCTTGGCATTCTGCTGTGTGAAGCTCAGCACAGCCAAAGACGAACCCAACGTGCAGCCAGGAGAGAAAATACTGTTACTTTCATGATGGCAAAGACCTGGGAATAGGTCCAAGGATTTCATGCGGTTCTTTTAAATCTGGGGCTTACAGCGGGGGAACCGTTTTCATAGAATATCCAGGGAGCAAATGTGAATCGAGTGTAAGGAAACATCTGGGTATCGTGGCGGGGAGGCCTTCTAGATCAAATCATGATGCTATCTCTTCACCTAAAGTACACTTTAGCTAATTAACTGCTCTCTCCTCTCACCCCCAGTGACTGGAGGGAGGGATGATCCCATCCCATCAGTCAGGTTTGGGACCTAATCTGCGTATCTTCTGTCCCCAGCCTCCCAATAGGCAACATTTTACTTTATTGTATGCTATCCCATTCTCCACCTGCATCATGAGTCATTGTCTTCTCTACTGAAAACAAAGAAGTTGGCTGAGACAGCAAAAAATAATGCTCAAAACTCAGATCCCAAAATGCAAAGCAGTAGCCTAATGTAAATGGTGGCACAACGCTGTTTTTTTTTTGAACTCTCTGCTTTCAGCACATGTTCTTTGTGTAGTTTTTTTTTAAATATAAAGGCTTGCAAGCAACACATCTGCATTTGAAGGAACACTCTGGAGGGATACTGCTTACATGGATATGAAAACATCATTTTTCTTAATAATAATTAGAGAAGAGGTCATGAATTTGAAAAAAAGAGTATGAGGAAACATAGGAGGTCTTGGGGAAAAAAGAAAGGTGTAGAAATGATGTAAAATATAGTACTCTTATAATGAATTTGGAAAAAAATAAATATCCTCTCCCATAAATTCTTGTATGAATGGCGTTTCCTAATTTCAGTATATAATCACACCATAGGCAACTTCATAACACCAGCAGACTGTCATTTATGTGGAGTCTAAAGTTGATGTATGGATCAGACATATTTTTAAATTTCAAATTTCAGTCTTCACTGCTAGCCTTTATGTAAACGAACCAATCTTGAACCAGTTTACTCTACATTTTGCCTAGTTCTACAAAGTCATTTTTGAAAAATCGTTAATTTCTGTGGGATCTGCAATGGCACTTATAATTCCTGCTGGGTATCTGAACCTTTAGTTCACTTACTGACCTCACTGCAACAGTTAGGGCTTCAAGCGCAAAGCAGAACAACTTACGGAGAGAAGGGTTGGTGCTGCCTTCTTCCTGATTTAAAATGAGATTCCTAAGTTATCCTTGTTAAATATGTTAACTTCAGTCTTACTGTATTATCTTATTCCGATAGAAAAACGTGCCTGTCCCCAATTTTCTGTGATTGGTCACGATCAATGATTCTGGGAATGTGACAAATGCTATTTTTTTAAATCTACATGAATGACTTCATCCATGCACGCTTTCAGTGTTTCCTTGCTGATGTAACCGATGGTATTAATTAGTTTCCAACCAACCCATGTTTACAAGCCTGTGTAAACCCCTTGTTGGTGGTGTATAAATCTTTTATATGCATTGGATTAAATTTGCTAACACGTCTATGCACCACTAACAATAAAATATCTCCTCATACATGTCAGTCTCCTCATCGACAAGGAGGAGCACGCTGATTACCGTAACACCTTATCCTAGTTAATTTTCTATTTCTGTGATGAGGCATCATGTACAAAAGCGATGTGGGGGAGGGAAAGGTTGTTTCACCGTACAGCTCCCAGGTCACTGACGATCCTGAAAGGAAGTCAGGAACTCAAGCAGGACAGAACTGCAGGCCAAAAGTGAAGCAAAAAAAAAAAACATAGAGTGCTGCTCATTGGCTTCCTCTTTTTCATTGTAGATCTGACAAACATGCATTAAAAACAACCACAACTCAGATTCAATATTATTTTGCTTCCACCAAAGACATTAGCCCATTATATTTTATTTTCACATCACACAAATTCTTGGTATGGGCAGAATAAAGCCAGATCAGTTGCCCAAATATTGCAGGGATGGTCTCTAGCCCAGTTACAGTTAAACTCCTTGACTCCCTTGAAACCTCTTGAGTCAAGTTTCTTCAGTCTGCTTTGGTCTCAGAACTGCTTTCCAGGCTCACATTAGCATGTCCTGTTAAGCTTGTTTATAGAACACAACTTCTTCTTCTTCTTCTTCTTTTTTTTCCAAGACAGAGTTTCTCTGTGTATCCCTTGGCTGTCCTGGACTGGCTTTGTAGACCAGGCTGGCCTCCACAGCAACAGCCAACTCTCTGCTACCAGCTTATGCATTACTTTACTGCTGTTGTAATAAAACACCATGAGCAAGGTAACATATAAGAGAGTTTATTCTGGTGCTCAGTTCTGAAGGGTTAGAGTTCATAATGGCAGGACAGAGGCAGCATGCAGGTATGGTAGATGGAGCGGGATGCTGAGCTCATCTCTTGAACCACAAACAGAAAAAAGCAAACTGAAACTGGAAATGGATCAAGTCTTTAAACTTTAATCTTTTTTTTCCTGATTTTTCGAGACAGGGTCTCTCTGTTTAGCCTTGACTTCCCTGGACTCGCTTTGTAGACCAGGCTGGCCTCAAACTCACAGGGATCCACCTGCCCCTGCGTCCCGAGTGCTGGGATTAAAGGCATGTGCCACCACCCCCAGCTCAAGTCTTCTTTGAAAATATATATTTTATTAATGTATTCATATTACATCTCAATTGTTATTCCATCCTTTGTATCCTCCCATTCCTCCCTCCCTCCCATTTTCCCCTTACTCCCCTCCCCTATGACTGTGACTGAGAGGGACCTCCTCCCCCTGTATATGCTCATAGGGTATCAAGTCTCTTCTTGGTAGCCTGCTATCCTTCCTCTGAGTGCCACCAGGCTTCCCCATCCAGGGGACGTGGTCAAATATGGGGCACCAGAGTTCATGTGAAAGTCATACCCCACTCTCCACTCAACTGTGGAGAATTTTCTTTCCATTGCCTAGATCTGGGTAGGGGTTCAAAGTTTACTGCATGTATTGACCTTGGCTGGTGTCATATTTGAGCAGGACCCCTGGGCCCAGATCCGCCTGTCATAATGTTCTTCTTGTAGGATTCTAGGACCCTCTGGATCCTTCTATTTCCCCATTCTCCCTTGCTTCTCTCACCTAGAGTCCCAACAGGAAGTCTTCCCCTTTGTCCCACTTTCTTGGTAAGTGAAGACTTTCATGGGACATGTCCCTTGGGCTAGTGTCCAGATATAAGTGAGTATATACCATTTGACCTTTTCTGCTTCTGGGTTAACTCACTCATTATGATCATTTCTAGTTCAATCCATTTGTCCACAAATTTCAGGAATTCCCTGCTTTTAATAGCTGAGTGGTATTCCGTAGTGTAAGTGTACCACAGTTTCTTTATCCACCCTTCTACTGACCATCTCTAGTCTTTAAACTTTCAAAACCCATTTCCAGTTGTTGGGAGCCAGACCTACCCAAGGTTTTCTCAGAGGCCCCAATGAAAGGAAAAAGGGCAGTATTATCAGTTCTGTGTCCTTGTTTAGTAGCCGACTTGGCAAGGCTGGTCTGGGGCTGGAGCCAGTATCTTTAAAGAGTCAAAGTTGTGGTTTCTGGACACTTGATTTTCATTCCTGGGCTGTGATGATCACAACTAAGGCATCTCTGTCTGTGGTATTCTGTGTTCTCTATGACAACGTTGTCCGATTTAGCTATCCACTGACATTGACCCAATATCCCCCTACAAATAGCACATATGATGCTGTACTTCTTAAACTTGCTTTGCCTAAGCCATCAGCTTTTGCAGGACCTCTTGGTCCCAGTCCTAATCATTGCTTTTTGCCGTCTTTATTTCTTGTTATCTTTATTCCTCAACCCCCAGTCCTCCCATTAGGTGCCTTACCATTGGGGACCCTTATTCCCCAATGGGTTATGGTCATCCAGTGACATACTTCCTCCAAGGCTACACACCTCCTCAAGTTCTCCAAACAGTGCCACCACCTGGGGATAAGTGGTCAAGTTCTTGAGACTATGGAGGTCATATTGGAGGTCATATTAAAACTATCATACTCTCCCTTCTTTCTAATCTCTCTCCAACTTGATTACCTACCCGCGACAAGCCGCTTTTCCACACTCATGTCTCTTTCTTGCCCCATCTTGCACTTTTGATGGATTCTCAGGAAGGGGAGCTCATTGTCTTCAGTTGTGAAGCCCACCAGGGAGTGCAGGCTTCAGTGCACAGTTCCAAAGCAACAGTCGTACAGATAGTGATTCTCAGGCCAACTAACAGAAATAAACTATGTTCTAATGTGACTCAGATGCACGCAGCGAATGCCTACAGTTCAGCGAGGCTGAAGAATGCAACAGAAAGGACAGGAGTAGCCTAGCAACTTTGCAATAATTCTTTGTGCTTGAGTATAACTGGGGCATCTGCAGAACTCAAGCAGAGGCTCCACATGCACTCTCCATTTTTCTCTTGGATACTGTCTGTTTTTTAAATTTTATTTTATTAATTCACTCATATTATATCTCAATGGTTATCCCATCCCTTGTATCCCCCCATTCCTCTCTCCCTCCCTCCCATTTTCTCCTTACTCCCCTCCCCTATGACTGTGACTGAGGGGGCTTCCTCCCCCTTTATATGCTCATAGGGTATCAAGTCTCTTCTTAGTTGGATACTGTCTTAATCTCTGTTATTGCTGTGAAGAGACCCATTTAATTGAGGCAACTCTTATAAGAGAAAAGCATTTAACTAAGGGATTATTTACACTTTCAGAGGTTTAATCCATTATTATCACAGTGGGGCCACATATGGTGCTAGACCAGTCGCTGAGAGCTAAAATCCTGACCTGCAGGTGAAGAGAATGAGTGACCGGGTCTGGCATGGGCTTTTGAAACCTCACACCTCACATCTTAACGCCAGACCCCGCCCCCAGCGATACACTTTCTTCAACAAGGCCACCTTGTTGAAATCCTTCTAATCCAGGCAAAGATTTCCACTCCTTTATGACTGAGCACTCAAATATATAAATCTATGTGAGCTGTTCTTAGGCAAGCCACCACAGATATGCACACTGATATTTGGAGGAAGACGTGAGACCAGGTATGTGATGCTGATTTGACTGGCTGACATGGTGTCAGGTCTGGAAACACGCTCCTTTCCAGATCATTCTCCCACAAAGAGCAGAAGCCTTAATGTGTTTGTCAGCCTCAAGTCCAAATAATGCTCTACCCTGGTTAGAAAGATAGATTAAAAAGTCACCATCTACCCATGAGGTCTTCAGGAAACATTCTAAGACCCATGATCCAAATCAATATTATCTGATTTCTATAGCCTCAGGGATGTCAACCCCCCCCCCCCAATAACCACCATTTAAGATATCCAGGCTCTAGTTTGAGCAGACACCTCTGGACCCTGATCCACCCATCACGATGTTCTTCTTGCAGGTTTCTGAGATCCTCTGGATCCTTCTACTTCCCCATCTCCTATATTTGTCTTACATAGAGTCCCAGTGGGATGTCCTCACATCTGTCCCAATCTCCTTTGGGACACAGGCCACAAGTCATGTAGCTCATCTTTACCAGCAGAGGGCAGCGCCTGCTCCTTGATGCGTGTGGGGAGGACAGTGTGAATGAGTTCAGAGCATCTCAGCTGAGGATGTAGCTCAGCTACAGCACCTGTTTAGCATGCAAGACTTTCATGGGACATGCCTTTTGGGCTAGTGTCCAATTATAAGTGTGTATATACTACGGGAGTCTTTCTGCTTCTGGGTTAACTCCCTCAGTATGATCGTTTCTATTTCTCTCCATTTATCCATAAATTTCTGGATTTCTTTGTTTTTTATAGTTGAGTAGTATTCCATAGTGTAAATGTACCACAATTTCTTTATCCATTCTTCCACTGAGGGGCATTTAGGCTGTTTCCAGGTTCTAGCTATTATGAGTAAGGCTGCTATGAACATGGTTGTTGCATTAACCAAGGACAATACAAGTAGTAAACACTGAACCTCTACTCTGATCTAGCTAATGGACAGGACATTCTCCACAGTTATGTGGAGAGCAGAGACTAACTCTGACATGAACTCTGGTGCCTCATATTTAATGACCTCCCCTTGCTGGGGAGCCCTAGTGGCACTCAGAGAAAGAATAGGTGGGCTACCAAGATGAGACTTGATAGCCTGTGACCATAAAGTGGGGGAGGAGGTCCCCCTTGATCATGGACCTAGGGGAGGGGAATAGGGTGAGGGTGGGAGGGATGGAGGAACAGGTGGATACAAGTGATGGGAGAACAATTGTGTTGTAATCGGTATAAATTAATTAATAAAAAACCCCACTAAACTGAAAGCCATAATATATACACAGAGGACGTGGTACAGACCCATGTAGACCCTGTGCATGCTGCATCA
Organism: Acomys minous; assembly: GCF_964271855.1. NCBI lineage: Eukaryota > Metazoa > Chordata > Mammalia > Rodentia > Muridae > Acomys > Acomys minous. The sequence continues at coordinate 9,089,732 of NC_140502.1, forward strand.
GTCCCTGTGGGTTCCTATGAGCCTTGCTTAGTTGACTCAGAGGGCCTTGTTCTTAGGGGACATATTTTAATAAACAATTTTCTTAGACATTCTAAAAAAAATAGATATCCAGGCTAACAGCCAAGCGTGGTGGAGCACGCCTTTAATTCCAGCACTTGGGAGGCAGAGGAAGGTGAATCGCTGTGAGTTTGAGGCCAGCGTGGTCTACATAGCGAGTCCAGAACAGCCAAGGCCACACAGAGAAACCTTGTTTCAAAACAAAACAAAACAGAACAAAACAAAACAAAAAGACAAAAAAACAAAAACAAAATATCCAGGCTCAGGGACTTCTCGTGGTCTTGTACAAACAGCATTGGAGACTTGTACTCACCGGGTGTACCCAAAGAAACCAAACACACCTTGTGCAGAGTGCCTGTCAGGGGAGTAACACCAGCACTTAGAGAGCCGCGAGTGGTAACAGGAGTCTTCAATTAGGGGCACTGATGGACACAGAGGATGGCAGACCCGAGCTAGCAGAGTCTACCAGGTACGCGCTCAGTAACTGCGGTACATGAAGGGTGAACCATGGATGCAGCAACGTGGGACAAGAGTGATGGATCAGCACAGATGCAAGTTTCTGGGGGAGTTGCTTTGGTTTTTTTTTTTTAAATCAGGGACTATGTTGCTATAGCTGTGGCTCAACATCTGACCTATCGCAGAAGAAGGCAGGTCAGGCCACAAGTCATGCAGCTCATTTTTACCAGCAGAGGGCAGCACCTGCTTCCTGATGCCTGTAGGGAGGACAGCGTAAATGAGTCCAGGGCACTGAGTGTAGGCTTGTTGGTTCAAGAGGAACATCTCAGCCGAGAACGTAGCTCAGGTAGAGCACCTGTTTAGCATACAAGAGGCTCTGGGTTCAAACAGAGGAAACATTCCATCACTTATTCTCAGGCCAGGGAATCCAGATACCATGAAAAGAAGATACCATGACATAGTAGGGATGACTGGAATATGTAGAAGGAAGAGGTTGGTATGTTGCTGAGCCTCATAGATCGTGGGACTACCCCCTTTGCAATGGTTTTAGTATCAAGTTTGAGATATCCTGTTCACCGTGCGTTTCCTGTTATGCTCAATGTATAAAAATGATGCGCATAGGGAAATAAGAAATTATAGATATAGGTTGTGGAAATTATTGATGTTGATACAAAGAAAAATGCTGCTGTTGTCTTTTGATCAGCAGAATTTGTGAACCCAGGAGCCAAAGCGGAGAATACTAGGTGGCCTCTGAGGATCATGTGACACAAAGGAAAGGTGTATTTCCTGGGATTTCCCCCATATATGATGCTGAGGTAGAGAATCTTCCTAGAGTGGATCTTTTTTTTTTTTTTTTTTTTTTTGGTTTGGCTAGTGAACACAATAAACAAATATTCTAAATCACCTGGATTAAATGGTGCAAGTTTGTAATCCTAGCACTAAGGAGGCAGAGGTAGGAGGATTGACAAAAGTTAGAGGACATCCTGGTATCTCTTCAAGAGGGACCCAAGTTTAGCTTTTAGCAGATATGTCAGACTTACTACCACTACCTGGAAGTCTAGCTCCATGGCTTCTGACATGCACTAAAACTCACTTGTGCATATCTCCCCACCCTTCCCACACATGTCTGTGTGCACCTGCATGTGCATGCGCACGTGCACACACACACACACACACACATAAATAATAAAAATAAATATTTAAAAGTACTAAGCAAGCTGGGCAGTGGTGGTGCATGCTTTTAATCCCAGCACTTGGGAGGCAGAGGCAGGCGGATTGCTGTGAGTTTGAGGCCAGCCTGGTCTACAAAGCGAGTCCAGGACAGCCAAGGCTACACAGAGAAACCCTGTCTCAAAAAAACAAAACTAAAGCAAAAGTACTAAACAAACCAGATATGGTGGCACACTCCTTTAATCCTGGCACGTGGGAGACACAGGCAGACAGATCTTTGTGAGTTCAAGGACAGCCTGGTCAACAAAGAAAGTCCAAGACAGCCAAGGACTACAAGAGAAACCCTGTCTCGAAAAACCAACTAACCTGTGGCGCCCCGGTGGCACACAGAGGAAGGGGATGCAAGCTATCTGGATGAGACCTGATAGGTTGTGGTCGTATAGTGGGGGAAATGATCCCTTTTGGTTTGAGATCTAGGGGAGGGGAAATACGGCAGAAGAGGGAGGGAGGATGGGCACGGAAAGACAGAAGTCAGGGGATAAAAATCAGGATGTAATCTGAATAAATTATAATCAATTTTAAAAAATGAATAAAAGAAGTATCTTCTAATTAAAAAAGAAAAAGAAAAGAAAAACCAACAACCAACCAACAAACAAACAACAAAACCCCAAACAAAACAAAACAAAAGTACAAACCCAAAAAAAGGCGCTCAACAAAAAACTAAGACGTAGACAATATCTCAAATGAAAACTGAAGCATAAACTTAATACAATTACAAAAAGAACAAAGTAAGCCTCTATCTAACATCACCCATTTTTAGTGTGTTTATGCATTGGTGTTTCTGAATGCACAACCACACGATAAGGCCGGGTATTCTGTGCTATCCTTCTCCACATGACTCCCATGAAACTCGGTTTCTTAGTGGACTTGGAACAAGGCTGGGAGCCCCAACAATTTCTCCATCTCCGTCCTAGACAGAACTAGATTTACTGGCTTGTGTGGCCATGCCTGGCTTCTTACATGAACTCTGGGGATTCAAACTCAGATCTCCATGCTTGTGCAGCAATCGCTCTTAACACTGAGCCATGTACTCAGCACCCACTGTCCTCCCGGATCTGCCCTATGGTGTGGGAAATCAGGCCCTTTTCATTCAGGGATTTTTCTCTCTCTCTCTCTTCTTCTCCCTCTGATCATGATGTTCTACAGATTTCACACATATTATAATCTATAAATTCTCAGAGTATGGGGGGGACACATCCATTATGCAACAGTGTGTGCTTCTAATGTTCCACACATGTCTTGTACCTTGGGTTGGGAACAGTGATGGCTGAGATTCTGAAAGTCTTAGACACCATAATGCCATGGGTAGTCACAAATTGCTCCAAATGAGGAAGTTCAGAGATGACATGCTACTGTTCTAACTGGCAGGGGAAATGTGTGCCATACAAATATTATGGAGGCATCAGGCCTGATCCTACCATGAGGAATTCTGTCCCCAAAAACCACAAACAGAAAGAAGATTAAAAATAGCCCTTGCGGTTGTTTCCAGAGAGAGATGGAAATGGTGATGTTGCTAAGGAAAGAGGTGGTTCCACCCACAAGGCTGTTCTCCAGAGGAAACCACACCCAGAACCGTGAGAACAGCTGTTTCCTTTTTCCAGTTTTTCTGTGTTCTCTTCTGGGCCCGTTCCCACAATGAAGCCCCATGTGAGCTGCAGTCTCCTGGAAGCAATGGAGAGCAGCAGATGTGAATTAATCCTGGAGAAACCAAGAGTGTCCCCAGACTGAACAGTGAGATCTGCATGGGGCGGATCTAGGACTGAGGCTCTGATTTCCTTGCAAGGATCCACCTCAAAGCAGGGCTCAGCCAGGGTGCTTGGTCCTCAGAGGTATGAAGATGACCAACTCATGTGAGGGGACCTCCAGGGCTCACAAGTACCAAGCATATAAAAAGAGAAGTCCAGACTGCTGGTGCAAATAGACTTCACTTGAGGCTGGGAACAAAGCTGAGTTCCTCTATTGAACAGCACCATTGAGGGTTATATGCTGTTATTATGAAACCGGTGGTGATTTATCAGAGCATAGTGACTCGCCTGCTGCTGATGGCACATATGATGTAGGATCTCCAGTCTCAACCCTAATCTTAGGAAATGGGTGCTCTCACTCAAAACGCATCACTATGGGACAGTGTGGAAGCTGTGAGTCAATTAACACGTTCTCTCTGTCTCTCCTAGGAGACCCCTACAGCAAACCTAGATTGTCGATCCAAATAGCCCAGTTGTGAACTCTGGACCCTTCAATGTGTCTCATGGAAGAGATATAATGGGTTTATTCTGACCAAGGAAGAAGAACCCAAGTTCTCCAGAACCCTGGACTCACAGTGTATTTTCACTGGGCATTTGCAAGCCATGTTTTCTGTGAGCACTATAACATCTAGCAACAGGGAGACAATCAGATGCTGTGGTTGCTACAAAAGAAATCCACAGAAGTGGTCCATGCCCAGTGACCCCTTGGAGATAAGCATATTAGGTGAGGCGGCCCCACCTAGGATGACTCAATCATTTGTTGTGATCCTAAACTATATCCCACGGGCTTTGCTGTCAAGGGAACGGGTAGCTAAGTGCGGTTTCTGCCTCTTCTGAAGTCACACTTCCAGAGTCTGAAGGGCAGTAACACTTCCAAAGCATGATGGGTGGTGAGCATGAGGAGGAATCAGCTCAACCCATGTCCGGACCCACTGGACAATCAACTGGGACTCCTGGACCCCTAGGGAGAGAATGGGGGACAAGAGACAGAAAGAACGGACAGCAAGTCAAAGAGTCTGATCAAGCTGACCAAATTTTATTTTTTCACAGGCAATTATATACCATTAAAGCAGGAGGCTGAGTGGGGTAATCCGGGTGGGCAGTTTTTACAAGCTATCAGGAAGTCAGGAAGTTTGGCAGGGTGAGGGCCCCTGTAGTTCTGGGGCTGGGTGGAATTTTTAAGCAAATGGAAGCACAAGATGTTATCTATAGACTTTGTTTCGCTCGTCCTCTGAAGGCCTCTGTAATTCCGGGAATACTGAGAACGGCTGGAGAGTGCCTTGAGGGAGGGGAAGAGGTCGCAAGGCAGCCTTCTGGAATGTACCCTGAGGCAAGGAGGGAAAGAGGTCACAAGGCAGCCTGCCCCAGGTCCACTCAATGTATTATGCCAAGGTCCAAGATGCTTGCTGGCTATGGTCTTGGCTCCCCACAAACCCCCGGGCCATAGTCTCTCCAGACCTGTCTAGGAATCACCAAGTTAGTTTTTTTTTGGGGAGACTTATATTTAAATGATGAAACACACAAAAGAAAAGAAAACCTTAATTCTCTACATTATTTTATTCCATATTTATGTAGGCTATTTCTTTTCCAATAGCTTTTAATTTAATTTTTATTTTTTTGGTTCACTGAGAAAAGTCATCTCAGTAAGGTAAAAATTCTACTTCTTCAAAAATTATTTATTGGCGTATGCCCGTTATAGATAGTGATACGTTTTAGAAAGATGCTTTCATACAGGGATATTGTGTAGTTTTACCCTATTCACACCACGACCCTTCCCTTTTCTCTCATCCCTCTGTTACCGTACATTCCCTCAGTCTACTCACATCTACTTTCATGTACGTGAACACACACTCACACAAGTGTGTATGATTTCATTTGTATTGGTGTTTTGCTTGCATGTATGTCTGTAAACTACTTACATGCAATACCATTGGAGGCTAGAAGAGGGCATCAAATATTCTAGGGCTGCCGTTACAAATGGTTGTAAGCTGCTGTGTGGGAACCAAACCTGGGTCCTATGGAAAAACGCAGTTTTCTTAGGTGCCGAGCCACCTGCATAATCATGTACACAGTTTTTTTCTCCTTTATTAATTTATTCTTGTTACATCTCAATGGTTATCCCATCCCTTCTATCCTCCCATTCTTCCCTCCCTCCCATTTTCCCCTTACTCCCCTCCCCTATGACTGTTCCTGAGGGGGATTACCTCCCCCTGTATATGTTCATAGGGTATCAAGTCTCTTCTTGGTAATCTAGAATTTCATAGATGTATCTTGTGTTTACATCATTTACACTTCTTTATGTTTCTGTGTTTTCCAACTCCTCCTATATCCCTGTCAAATTCAAGGCCTTTTCTTTTTTAATCATTATCATCTCACACAAATGTGTGTGTGTGTGTGTGTGTGTGTGTGTGTGTGTGTGTGTGTGTTGTAAGGATATCTACAAGTCCTTGTGAGAATATTTTAATTAATAAGGTGCTGAACAAATGGTGAAACACCATGGAAGTAGCTGTTATACATAAAAGGGACAAAGTCTCATACTCCTGTGTCCTGACTCCAAGAGCCCCTGAGGAGTACCCATCAGCCCTGGCCTTTGGGGCCTCAGCTAGTAACTCAAGGGAGATTATGTCCATCCCTCTATATCCCAGACTGAGCAGAGAGCAAAGGAGGCTTCCTTCATTCTGAAGTGGGACAACATTTTTTTATCACAAGTTCATCACTTGTGATGAGACTAATATTCTGAAGAAATAAGGATCACTGGAGCTATAGGATTCATTAAGAAAACCAGAGGCAGCTCTGCCAAAGCAGGGAAAGAATCTTCAAGAAGTAGTGTGATGGGACTAACACGCAAGGAAGGAAAGAAATAACAGGAATCCCATGTGAGAGGCTCAGGTCTCTTAAGTACGTCAGGCATTCTACCTCTTTTCCTTGTGTTTTTTTTTCAGGAACATCTGAGACTATCAACTCATCAGAAGCCAAGACAGGTGAGCAATGGGAGGTCTTTATTAAGGGCTGGACCCAGAGAGTCAAGTCTTCCTTATCCAGTGGAATCAGACTCTATGGGAGGACACTCACTCATGCAGGAGTGACATTTGTCTGCCCTGCCCTGTTCATCCACAGGCTCACAGCCCCAGGATCATACAGTGAAGAACGTCATCCAGGTTGTTTTTGGTTGGCTAGGTCTTCCTGGTTTTCAGGATTCTGCAGCTAAAGGCTTGGCACAGTCAGAGTCAGATCTGATACATATCTGGGAAATGAACAGAAGAGAAAGCAGTGCAGATGGGTGGCAGATTCTGGGAAATAGGTCTGAGGATTCCAAGTATTTCTGTAAGAAAATCTGAGGCTTATTTGGGAAACTGTTTTCAATATTGTTAATGGAAAGAGTGTGTTTTGGGTTCAGGGAGAGGTCTTGGTGTTGGGGTAGAGTGCTCCCCCACCAGATTAGGACTTTCTCTGCACCTTGCTGTGAGCCTTTGCTGACTGATGCTTCCTCTCTTCTTACCACATACAAAGAAAGATCCTGTTTTAAAGCCTGGTGGGTCCTTACCTTCATCTATCTTCCACTTTCTCTTACGTAATGTGACATTTTTCTTCATTATAAATTGCCACATTGCCCATTGCATTTTGAGATTTTTGTCCTTTCTACCAAGAACAAGACATTTGGCTCGATAACAGTAGCTATGAGCAAAATTCAGATTTCAAAATAAAAATAATTGAACAAAAATCAGGTCCTGAAACTGTCTCTGGGACCCTCAAACTCCAATTCTCACCACGTTCTTATTGTGTGGTTTCTCCTAAAATGTAAAGATTTGCCAGCCATCAACACAGTGGTGTCTGAGGGAGTTCTCTGATGGGAGAACGGTTGACATGGCTTTGTAATATCACTTTCTAAAAGAGCTCTGATGTGTGACACTTGCTGATTGCTGTATATAATATAATCTCTTCGTGGCTAACTTCACAAGATATATGTAAACCTATTTGTAAGAAGTCTGGCAATGATACATGGTATTGATATACTTTCAATCAAATTTAACAATCAAATTTAACAGAAAAAACAATTGACATGTAAATAAATCAACCTTGACTCTCTTTGATATAATCATTTATTTGGGAACTGGTTTAGAGCGTTGGATGCTCCTGCAGATGACTTTGGTTCAGTTGCCGGCAGCCACATGGTGGTTCACAACTCCAGTTCCAGAGAATCTGACATCACACACACACACACACACACACACACACACACACACACACACACACACAGACACACACACACACACACACACACACACACACACACACACATACACACACACCACAACCCAAACCAAACCCACCCAAATAAAATGGGAAAATATAACCACTTCTTAATTCTACAAAGTTAACAGTTATGAAATTCTACATAGACAATCATGCACACAGTCATTCTGAATATGCGAACCTTCATTTACTGGTCTTTATTAGCTGGGACTTCAAGAACAAGATTGAAAGTGAATGAAGAGAGTAGACATTGCTGTCTTCCTCCTACATTAAAGTGAAATGTCTCATTTCTCACCATTAAAAAAGGATACAGGTGATGGGATAACAATTGAGTTGTCATCTGAATAAATTAATTAAAGAAAAATAAAATAAAATTTAAAAAAGATCTTAATTTTAGGTTTATTTAGTATGATCTTATTTAACGGAGAGAGTTTTCTATCTTATGGTGAGTGTTTCTAATGAATGAGTTTACGGCACTGGAAAATGCTATTTCTTTATTTCTCTTCATTCTTTCATTTCTACTTTTACTGTGTTGCTATTAATTAGTTTTAGGGTTGTTGAACTAGCTTTATATAATATGATAAATCTTGTGGTTCTTGATGTATTTATGTTGTTACACAGCATCAGATTAAATTTGCATGTCCAACAATAAAGGCATATTAAGAAATATGTTCATTATATGAACATCATAAAAATCACATGGATACAGTTCCATAGGTGACATGATCCTGTGGGACCACCGTCTTATGTGTGACCTGCCATTTCCTGGGATTTTGTTATGTGGTGTATGAATGGTGTTCTTTGGGGACTTTGTATTTATGTTTATAGGAGACATTCATGAATAATTTGTTTCCTATAATGCATTGGTCTGGAGGTGGTGTTGGATTATGATGCTAGCATCATGGGTATGTTACATGTATCACTGTTAGGACATGAGTGAGTATCCAGGTACACTGTTGGGTTTCTGTCTAGCATTTGACCATCTCTTTCCAAAATGGAACAGGCCTTTGTGCACATTTAGTATACTTTCCTCCACTGAAAGATGTTTCTGATCCTGTCATGATTTCATGAGAGCCTGAAAGCCTTAGACTTTGATCCTGTTGAAGAAATAGGCATCTCATGGTTCACAGTCATCAATGCTAATAGACACTGTGAATCACAGAGCTCTGGACAAGCGCTGTCAATGCAAAGGCACTTCACACAGAACCTACACAGCTGAGACTGTGGTCTTCCTTACCCCACTATATGGAAAGAACATGTTTCCATGAAACCCAGTGCTGTGGTGGGGGGAACACTGTTTTTGTCTTGGAAAGAAAATAAGATCATCTTAACTTTACCAACATCTGTCACTTCTCAGTAATGCAGAGATTGCTATTTGAGGCCATGAAAGGAGGAATAGGGAGCACGTGGAGTGAACCAAGAAACAAAGGGCTAGTTGCATGGAACAGAAATAACTGGGCTGCTGGGAAGTCCCAGGCTCTCCCCTTAGCCCTAAGTCAGTCAGCTCCATGCAGGGACCAGAGAAGAGGAAGTTGCTATAACCTCTGGCCTCTCTGCGTGGTTCTCATGGTGACTTGGTGGGGGAACACCACTTGTTCATGAGATCTCATCAGGGGAAAGGATTACTTATCTCCTTTTTCACACATTAGTTTCTGGGTCTCAGAAACATCTAAAGTATTGACATGAAGCAAGAAAATATGACTTTACCCATCAAAACACTGTTGTGTATTAAGATGTGGATGACCTTTAAATTGTGCTCAATGAAAGAATGGGGCACCAAGTGTCACTTATTAGGTAAGTACTGTCCTGTGACACATTCAGAACAGACAGATACAGAGGCATTAAGTAGGATCTGAGAATTGTGTGCAACGTAAGTAAATGGAGAATTTGCATGCGCTTCTCTTTGGGGTTGCGACATGTCCAGAAGAGAGAAGGACAACTTCCCTGAACATAGACCTCCCCAAGTGTTCAGTATTCTCACATTCTGTAAGTCTTCGTGATCATTTGCATTTCCTCCAAGGCTACACTATTGCTTCTCATATCCCGTTGTAGAGATAGGGGTTCAGATTGGAGAGGTCAGTGAGTCATTACCACCACTTGTATCTTTTTTCCCATTTTTATTAATTTATTCATATTACATCTCAGTTGTTAGCCCATCCCTTGTATCCTCTTATTCCTCCCTCCCTCCCACTTCCCCCCTACTCCCCTCCCCTCTGTCTGTGACTGAGGGGGACCTCCTCCCCCTCCACCACTTGTACCTTGTATCTTGTTTTCTTTTTTTGAGAAATGTACAGTACAAAATCAAAGCCTCCACATCACCGGACTGAATGACCTGAACATTAACAGGGAAATAAAGGACATCATCATAGTAGCCCAAGGGAGGAAGAAGGGAGGCTGTTACCTTAGCATTGGTAAATGTTACTCCCATATTTTAAGGGAAAGCATTGAATATCCTACAGTGAGCATTAGTGGCTGGGCAGTTAGACAGAATCTGCAGTGTTAGCTGAGGAGCTGTGGTCTGGAGAGAAGAGTAACTGAGGGAAGAGAAAAAGTGAGAAGATTTAGACTCAAAGGGTTAAAAAAGGAAAGTTTCTCCTTTAAAAGAGAGTCAGAGGAAAAAACATAACTTATTGGTTGCTCAGTGCAGAGTGGTCAGCCATGGACTAATGGACAAACAAAACAAAGACAGGTGTGTGTGTGTGTGTGTGTGTGTGTGTGTGTGTGTGTGTGTGTGTGTTTGTGTGTGTGTGTAAAACAATAATGACCAAAAAAATAGGGAGATATTCAAAGGAGGGTAACTGGGATGGAACGGAGGGAAAAGAGGAAGAAGAAAGTGATATGATTCTATTTATATTAAAGGTATATTTTAATTAAAATAAAGAAGAGTTGGGTTCTGTTTAATGGCCAGAAAAAGATGCAAATTACCAGCAAATAAAAAATCACAGCCTGTCTAGGACTTAGGTGAGCTCCTCAGCAAGGCAGCTAGGGCTTGTGAATACGTTCCCACACTTTCGGTCATGCCAGGAAGAAAGTGGACCTCACAGCTTCCACACCATTCCACTTTCATTATTATGTAATAATTGCAAACAGCCTTACTCTGCGTTATTTCTACCCTTTGGTCATTGGCACAGTCAAGGCTCAGTGTGACTCAAAGTGTTCTGTTATTACCGTCACATCAAGGTCTCTCTGTCCTCTTCTCCTGTCCCCAGCGATCCCACTCCTTTCATAGCATTTTAGGAAAAACTTTTCTGGTCCTCTTGATTCATAATGATAAATCGTTCCAGAGGGCTCGGTTTTCCTGCAATATTTCACAACATTTCATTTTGACATTCAAAGTCAGTTGAGCTTTCACACATCAAACCTAGTTTATGCTCACAACACAAGCTGTTCCCAATTCATCTTCTCTACCTGCTGGACATGCCTTTAATTTACTAATACTTTCATGTCTTCCACTGCTGTATTCCAGAGCTCATGGGAGAAAAGAAAACATATTTCTTTTTTAAAAAATTTATTTTTGGGTGGGGGTTTAGAGTGGAGAGTGAGATATTACTTTCTCACATACTCTGGTGCCTTAACTTTGACCATGTCCCCTGGAGGGGGAGACCTGATGGCACTCAGAGGAAGGACAGCAGGTTACCAAGAAGAGACTTGATACCCTATGAGCATATACAGGGAGAGGATGTCCCCCTCAGGAACAGTCATAGGGGAGGGGAATAAGGGGGAAATGGGAGGGAGGGAAGAATGGGAGGATACAAGGGATGGGATAACCATTGAGATGTAACAAGAATAAATTAATAAAGGAAAAAAAATACTTAAAAAAAAGAAAAAAATTTATTTTTAATTTGTTCATTTTACATCCCAATTGTAGCCCCCTCCCTCATCTCCTCCCAGTCCCACCCTCTCTCCATCACACCCTCTCCCTCCCTTCCCTAGTCCTCAGAAAGAGGAGCCCTCCTCTCCTAACATCTGACCTCAGTAAAACCTACGTCTTACTCTGTAAGAAAGCAGTTACCTATTACGTTAAAGGTCATGATACTATCATACAATAGGTAGATCATGCCTTGCAGGCACATACAATAAGGCATAGGGTTAGGTAGGACCATAGATGAGATTCCTCCATTCAAAATCTACACAACGTATTCCAGGTTATTAAGTTTTTAAAATTTTGTTGTTGGTTTTTTTCCAAGATTGAGTTTCCCTGTGTCATAGTCCTGGCTGTCCTGGAACTCACTTTGTAGAACATGCTGGCCACAGTCTCTCAGAGATCTACCTGTCTCTGGTTCATTAGTACTGAGATTAAAGGCATGTACCATCACAGGCAGAGAGGTAGCATTTAATAGGAGGAAATGTCCATCTCAGGTTCAGTTTGATCACTCCATATTTTGTAACCAATCTATGTATTAATTTCAGAAAAGGGTACTTATGTGATGGGCTATCAAAAATGATTGTTGTGGTGGTATTGCTAGGGCCTCATTGAGTGACTAGTCAGGGAACTGTCCCTTACATGGCTCTGAAACTTCCTTTTAATAACTTGTTGATGCTGAGCATTCTCCACCTATTCAAGATGCCTCTATTAAAAGATCTTTTAAATTCCATTTTTAATTAGATTATAAAATAGCAGATTTCTATCCAGTTTTAGATTGAACTCTAGTTTTTTTTAAATCCCCTCTGTGGACTGCTTTTTACTGTAAGGATTTGAGCAAGATTTAAAGTTTTTTTGAACATCACCAGACAGTTGGATTCCCATAGTCATCCTGTGAGAAAATACATTAACACCATCTTAGACCAAGGGAGGGAACATGGAGATTGTGACATGGTTGAGGTTGAACATTGGTAAATATTACCCTTCTGTATGATGGAGAAGCTCCTTATATTCCTCTAGTGTGCATGAGGGACTTGAACTTTAAGGCAGAATCTGCAGTGTCAGCTAAAGAGCTGTGATCAGGAGAGTAGGGGTGAGGAAGGGGAAATACTGAGGTTCAGATGCAGAGTGTTGAAGAGGAGGGGCTGCCTTGTCTAGGAATGAGGAAGTCAGAGGAACAAAAATAAGAAGTAATCAAAGCTATTCTGTCCTGAGATGCTCCTGTTGTTGTCTCCCGGCCACTGTGCTGCCTAGAAAGGATACATTTGATGCTGTTGTGTGACCTCCAGGTTGCTAAGGGCATGCCAGGTTCTCAGGTTTTGTGAGCTGTCTCCCATTCTGTGGTTGAATTAGATGACTCACCTGTCACTGAGCAATTTTTGTTCTTGTAAACAAATAGTCACCCATATACCTATAAATAATTTTCTAAAGCTTTTAGGTTCACCACGTTGGACTTTTCTTATCCTCACTTAGGTCTATCACCAGTTCCATATCGGGCATGAAGAAATGTTTGTTCAGATATCACAAGGAAGGATTTCATGCCCCAGGCTTGGCTGATGATGTCAATCTGCTGGGACCTGGACTTCCAAGTGTGGAAGTGCCTTTGAAGGGAGGTTAAAGTCACACATAAAGAATATCCTCACATAAATATGAGCATCACCCTCCTACATGACTACTCTAGCTCCCAATGACAGAGACAGGTGTGTTTTAAAAACCCAAATCTCAGAATTTTGATTTTCCCAATGAAAATTCAGGAGCTAGATGCTGGCATGAATGCCTTGTACCTCAGAGAGGTAGAGAGTGCCCACAATTGACCTTCCTACCCAGCAGAACCCAGAAGTTCAAGAAAAAAGTTCCCTTTCTCCTCCATGCTGTCTTAAATGCCTTGCAATTCAATGTCCGTCTTTTCTGTTGATTTACGTTCTTTTCCTTCAGGCTAGTTCCTTACTCTGCTGCTTTACCTGCAGTAGAATTTATTTAGCTGTTGGATTAAAGGCGTGATGTAGGGCTGACCCATACCACAATTACTTGTTTACAGAAAACAAAAAGCCCTTAGGGTCCAAGGCTGAGTCGTACCACAATTAGAAACAGATTTCTTTTTTTTTACAGTTCATAATTATGGAGTTCACTATGTGAACAAATATCCTGCAACAACTGATGAATTCTGACTAGAATACGTTGGGACCAAATTCAATGCCCATAATGCATTTTTCCCCGTTCTGTACCTTGGTATTTCCTTCTAGCTCCTCTAGCATTTGGTCACACAGCAAGCAGGATCCTCTCCAGATGATGGGCAGATGGGGTTGTCTTGGTTGGATTTACATATTCCAAAAATATCAGCTAATTTAAGCAGATTTCAACACGGAGCCTTCTGCACTTTGGAACTTCAACTTCCATATCTGTTTTTTTGCCTCATAATTTTGCTGACATTTACTGTGTTCCCTTAATGTGTGAACAATGTGTATTTCATGAGACTAGAGAGGGGTCCTTTAACTGTTATGTTTATATGACTGAAAACCACTTGTACCTCAAGTAGATTGTAAAAAGGTCAGAAATTTAATAGACTCTGTGTACTTTAAGGTCATAAGCACTACCAAACTCATAACTATCATGAAAATGGGCTGATAGCAAACCACCGAAAAGTTACCAACACTGCTTTCCAATGTGGGACATGCTCTTATGTCAACACTTGGCAGTCCATTGCTTCTTAGTGAATCTCTGTTATTCCCACATACCCAGGTTTACATAATGAGTCCCAGGACACCGGGACTTACATAGTAAGACCTAAAACAGTTGACCACAAATTTCTTATTTTCATTTTTAATTAATTAATTAATTAATTTCTTTTAAATTAATTTTTAATTAATATTTCCTTCCTCTTTGGAGCTTCTCATCCCTTCTCTCTTCTCATTCCCTCATCCTACCCTATGCCCTCCTCCTTCCTATCCAGAGAATAGGAGACTTCCCATGAATATTAACCTCCTTTGACATATCAAATTGTAATAGGACTGGACACATCTTGGTCTATTGACGATAGACTGGCATCCCAGTTAGGCGAAAGGGATCGAAGGGGAAAAGGATCCAAAGGTCAACAATAGAGTCAATTTCAGACCCTGGTTCTGCTGTTTTCGGTCCCACTGGAGGACCACGTTTTACATGTGCTACACATGTGTAGGGTACCTGGGTCCATGGCACTCATGCTCTCTGGTTGGTGTTGCCGTTTCTGTAAGATTCTATGGGCCCAGGTTAGTTGATTCTGTAGGTTTTACTTGTGCTGCCCTCAACTTCTCTGGCCTTTTCAATCCTTCCCCCATCTCTTCTAGAAGATATCCTGAGTTCCAGCTACTCTTAGGACTTGGGCCACTTTCTTAGTTTTCATCAGCTGCTGGATGAACCCACTCAGATGACAGTCCTGCTAGTCTCCTGTCTTCGAGTATAGCAGAATAATTTTAATAGTGTCAGGGGTGGGCTCTCTCTCATGGCATGGATTCAGGATGGGCCTGTCCTTGGTTGGCTAATCCATGACTTTCTATTCCCATTTCATCCCTGCACACCTTATAGACAGGAAAATTGTGGTTTGAGAGTTTTTTGTCTGGTTTGTTATCCCCATCTCTGCATTGGACGCCTTTCCTGGTTACGAGACAGACGTGACTGGTTCATGTTCTATATCCCCTATTGCTACAAGTTTTACTTAAAGCGGCTCTCACAGACTCCAGAGAGTTTCAATTGTCCTTGATTTCTAGCTTTTGTCCCAGTCATATATCTTCGCACAATAGCTTCCCGTTCTCTCTCCCATGATCCTCCCCACACATGATTCCTTCTGCTCCCCTCCCACTCCCCTTATTCATCCAGTTACCTCCCACCATCCATCCCAGGTGTCTATTTTGCTTCCCCTTCTCAAAGTGATTTAATGGTCCTTCCTTGTCCCCTACTTGTTATTTAGCCTGTTTGGATCTGCGGATTATAACATGATTTACCTTGTAGTTTTTGGGCTACTATTGACTTATAAGTGAGTACATACCATCGTACCATCTTTGTATTTCTGTGTCTTGGATACTTCACTCAGTATGGCCTTTCTAGGTCTATGCATTAGCCTGCACATTTTATGGTGTTATTGTTACTATTAGCTGAGGTGTGTGCCATCGTGTAAATGTACCACAGTGTCTTTTATCCATTCGTTGCTTTAGAAACATCTAAGTTGTTTCTAGTTTTCGTGATTATAAATAAAGCTGCTATGAACATAGCTGAGTAAGCGTCCTTGCGCTATGGTGGAGCATATTTTAGGAACATGCCCCAGAGAGGTGTAGCTGTATCTTGAGGTAGAACTTTTATAAATTTTCTGAGAAACTGCCAAAGTGATATCCAATGTTTGTGTACAAGTTTTCACTCTCACCAGTTATAGAGGAATGTTCTTGCCTCACATCTTCACCAACAAGAGCCATTGTTTGAGTTTTTTGACCTTAGCCATTCTGACATGTGTAAGATGGAATTTCAAAGATATTAATTTGTATTTTCTTTTTTTTCTCCTTTCTTGGTTTATTCTTGTTACATCTCAATGGTTATCCCATCCCTTGTATGCTCCCATTCTTCCCTCCCTCCCATTTTCCCCTTATTCCCCTCCCCTATGACTGTTCCTGAGGGGGATTACCTCCCCCTGTATATGCTCATAGGGTATCAAGTCTCTTCTTGGTAACCTGCTGTCCTCCTCTGAGTGCCTCCAGGTCTCTCCCTCCAGGGGACATGGTCAAAGGTGAGGCACCAGAGTATGTGAGAAAGTCTTATCCCACTCTCCACTCTACTGTGGAGAGTGTTCTGTCCATTGTCTAGATCTGGGTAGGGGTTTAAGGTTTACCGCCTGTATTGTCTTTGGCTGGTGCCTTAGTTTTTGCAGGACCCCTGTGCCCAAAATCTGTCTATCATAATGTTCTACTTGTAGGCTTCTAGGACCCTCTGGATCCTTCTACTTTGCCATTCTCCCATGCTTCCCTCATCTAGAGTCCCACTAGAATGTCCTCCCCTCTGTCTCAGTTTCCTGGTAAGTGAAGGCTTTCGTGGGACATGCCCCTTGGGCTAATATGCAGATATAAGTGAGTATATACCATTTGAGTCTTTCTGCTTCTGGGTTAACTCACTCATTATGATCATTTCTAGCTCAATCCATTTATCCACAAATTTTGGGAATTCCTTGTTTTTAATAGCTGAATAGTATTCCATAGTGTATATGTACCACAGTTTCTTTATCCATTCTTCTATTGAGGGACACTTGGCTGTTTCCATGTTCTGGCTATTATGAATAAGGCTGCTATGAACATGGTTGAGCAAATTTTCTTGTTGTGTGCTGGAGCATCTTCTGGGTATACTCCAAGGAGTGAAATAACTGGGTCTTGAGGAAGTCCTATTCCCACTTTTCTGAGATAGCACCAGATAGATTTCCAAAGTGGTTGTATTAGTTTGCATTCCCACCAGCAATTAAGGAGTGTTCCTCTCTCCCCACATCCTCGCCAGCAGGTGGTTTCGCTTGAATTTTTGATCTTAGCCATTCTGATAGGTGTAAGATGGAATCTTAGCATTGTTTTGATTTGCATTTCCCTGATGATTAAGGAGGTTGAGCTTTTCTTTAAGTGTTTCTCAGCCATTTGATAATCCTCTGTTGAGAATTCTCTGTTTAGTTCCAAGCCCCGTTTCTCAATTGGGTTATTTAGTTTGGTGGTGCTTAATTTCTTGAGTTCTTTATATATTTTGGATATCAGACCTTTGTCAGATGTAGGGTTGGTGAAGATCTTTTCCCAGTTTGTAGGCTGTCGCTTTGTTCTCTTGACAGTGTCTCCTGCCTTACAGAAGCTTCTCAGCCTCATGAGGTCCCATTTATTAATTGTTGACATTAATGTCTGGGCTGTTGGTGTTCTGTTCAGGAAGTTGTCTCCTGTGCCAATATGTTCCAGGCTCTTCCCCACTTTTTCTTCTAAGTGACTTAATGTCTCTGGTTTTATGTTGAGGTCTTTAATCCACTTGGACTTGAGTTTTGTACAAGGTGACAAATATGGGTCCAGTTGCATTTTTTTACACATAGACATCCAGTTAGACCACCACTATTTGTTGAAGATGCTATGCCTTTTCCATCGAATGGATTTGGCTTCTTTGTCTAAAATCAAGTGACCCTATGTGTGTGGATTCATATCTGGGTCTTTGATTCGATTCCACTGATCAATCAGCCTGTTGCTGTGCCAGTACCATGCTGTTTTAATTACTATTGCTTTATAGTACAGTTTGAGATCAGGTATGGAGACTCCTCAGGAGCACCTTTTCTCGTACAAGATTGTTTTAGCTATTCTCGGTTTTTTGTTTTTCCGTATGGAGTTCAGAATTGAACTTTCAATGTCTTTAACAAATTGTGTAGGTATTTTGATAGGGATTGCATTGAATCTGTAGATTGCTTTTGGTAGGATGGCCATTTTTTTTATGTTAATTCTCCCGATCCATGAGCAAGGAAGATCCTTCCATCTTCTCATGTCATCTTCACTCTCTTTCTTTAGAGTTTTGAAATTTTTTCAAACAAGTCCTTCACTTGCTTAGTTAGAGTAATTCCTAAGTAGTTTATATTGCTTGTGGCTAATGTGAAGAGTGTAGTTTTCCTAATTTCTTCCTCTGCAAGCTTGCCATTTGTGTATAGGAAGGCTACAGACTTTTTTCAGTTAATTTTGTATCCAGCCAATTTGCTGAAGGTGTTTATCAGCTGTAGGAGTTCTCTGGTGGAATTTTGAGGGTCACTTATGTAGACTATCATATCATCTGCAAATAGGGATAATTTGACTTCCTCCTTTCCCATTTGAATACCCTTGATCTCCTTTTGTTGTCTTATTGCTCTGGCTAGAGCTTCAAGTACTATATTGAAGAGATATGGAGAGTGTTGGCAGCCTTACCTTGTTCCTGATTTTAGAGGAATTTCCTTGAGTATCTCACCATTTACTTTGATTTTGGCTATTGGCTTCCTATATATAACCTTTATTATGTTGAGGAAAGTGCTTTGTATTCCCGATCTCTCTAAAACTCTAAACATGAATGGGTGTTGGATTTTATCAAATGCTTTCTCTGCATCTAAAGAGATGATCCTGTTTTTTTTTATTTTCAGTTTGTTTATGTGGTGGATTACATTGGTGGATTTCCATATATTAAACCATCCCTGCATGCCTGGAATGAAGCCTACTTGGTCATGATGAATGATATCTTTGATGTGCTCTTGTATTCATTTTGCAAGTATTTTATTTAGTATTTTTGCATCGATGTTCATCAGAGAAATTGGTCTGAAATTCTCTTTCTTTGTTGAGTCTTTGTTAGGTTTAGGTATCAATGAGACTATGGCCTCATAGAATGAGTTTGGTAATGTTCCATCCCATTCTATCTTTTGGAGTAGCTTGAAGAGTATCGGAATTAGCTCGCCCTTGAAGGTCTTATAGAATTCAGCATTGAAACCATCTGGCCCTGGGTTTTTTTTGTTGGGAGCCTATCAATGATTACTTCAATTTCTGTAGGGGAAATGGGACTATTTAGCTTGTTTATCTGTTCTTCACTCAACTTTGGCAAGTGAAATTGATCAAGAAAAGCATCCATTTCCCTTAGATTTTCAAATTTTGTGGCCTATATGCCTTCAAAGTAGGATCTTATGATTCTTTGTATTTCTTGAGTGTCTGTTGTTATGTCTCCCTTTTCATTTCTGATTTTTTTGATTTCAGTACTGTCTCTCTGCCTTTTAGTTAGTTTGGCTAATGGTCTGTCTATCTTGTTGACTTTCTCAAAGAACCAGCTCTTGGGTTGTTGATTCTTTGGACTGTTTTTTTAGTTTCTAATTTGTTAATTTCACCCCTAAGTTTGACTATTTCCAGATGTCTACTCCTTCTGGGTGTTTCTGCTTCTTTCTTTTCTAGGGCTTCCAGTTGTGTCGTTAAGGTGTTTATGTGCGATGCTTCCAATTTGTTTTTAAAGGCACTTAGTGCTATGAATTTTCCTCTTAGCACTTCTTTCAATGTATCCCACAAATTTGGGTATGTTGTTCCTTCATTTTCATTGAATTTCAGAAACTCCTTGATTTCTTTCTTTATTTCTTCCCTGACCCAGGTGTCATTTAGCAGAGAGTTGTTTAGTTTCCACATCCGTGTAGGCTTTTTGTTATTTCTGTTGTTGTTGAATTGCAGCCTAAGCCCATGATGATCTGATAGGATACAAGGTATTATTTCAATCCTCTTGTATCTGTTGAGGCTTTCTTTGTGAACTACGATGTGATCCATTTTGGAGAAGGTTCCAAGGGGTGCAGAGAAGAAGGTATATTCTTTCTTGTTTGGGTGAAAGGTTCTGTAGATATCTGTTAGATCCATTTGACCCATGGCCTTGGTTAATGATGTTATTTCTCGGCTTAGTTTCTGTTTCGATGACTTGTCCTTCAGTGAGAGTGGGGTGTTGAAGTCTCCCACTATTATTGTGTGGGGATCGATGTGTGGTTTAAGCCTTTTTAGCAGATCTTTTACAAATATGGGTGCCCTTGTATTGGGAGCATAGATGTTCAGAATTGTGATGTCATCTTGGTTGACTTTACCTTTGATGAGTATGAAGTGTCCATCCTCATCCCTTTTGATTAATCTTGGTTGAAAGTCTATTTTGTTTGATATTAAAGTGGCTACTCCTACTTGCTTCTTGTGACCATTTGCTTGGAATATTTTTTTCCAACCTTTTATCCTGAAGTAATACCTATCATTATGGGTGAGATGTGTTTCTTGAATGCAGAAGAATGTTGGATCCTGTTTATGCACCCATTCAGTTAGTCTGTGTCTTTTTATTGGAGAATTGAGACCATTGATATTGAGAGATATTAATGACCAGTTACTATTAAGAGTCTTCATTTTGATATTGGTTCCAGTCGAGCTTTCGTGTGATTGTGTTTTTGCCATGGTATAGTTATCTATTTCCTGAGTAGTTTTGGTTGTAACTTGACCCTTTGGGATGGAGTTTTCCTTCTAGTACCTTCTGTAAAGCTGGATTTGTGGATAGGTACTGTTTGAATTTGGTTTTGTCATGGAATATTTTGTTTTCTCCATCAATGCTTATTGCTAGTTTTACTGGGTAAAGTAGTCTGGCCTGGCATCTGTGGTCTCTTAGGCTTTGCAAGATCTCTGTCCAGGCCCTTCTGGCTTTGATGGTCTCTGCTGAGAAGTCGGGTGTAATCCTGATCGGTTTGCCATTAAATGTTATTTGGCCCCTTTCCCTTGCAGCTTTTAATATTTTTTCTTTGTTCTGTATGTTTTGTGTTTTGATTATTATGTGATGGGCAGTTTTTCTTTTCTGGTCAATTTTATTTGGTGTTCTGTATGCCTCTTGTATGTTTATAGGCATCTCTTTCTTTAGGTTGGGGAAATTTTCTTCTATGATTTTGTTGAGAATAGTTTCTGGGCCTTGGAGTCTGATATCTTCTCTTTCTTCAATGCCTATTATCCTCAGATTTCTTCTTTTCATGGTGTCCTTAATTTCTTGGATGTTTTGTGTCAGGAGTTTTCCAGATTTGGCATTTTCTTTAATGGTTGCTTCAAGATCTGTGATTGTATCTTCTAGACTTGAGATTCGTTCTTCCATCTCTTGGATTCTGTTAGAAAAGGCAGCACTGTGTCATTCGCCTTCTTCTCTGAGGCCTCACGTTATCGTTTTTCTTCTGTCTGTGTGTTTATCATTGAATCCATTTTCATCTTCATATCTTGAACAGATTTTTTTATTTCTTTCATCTGGTTGTTTACATTTTCCTGAAAAATTTCCAGCTCCACTCTATGTGCTTCTTTTATGTCTCACACCTGCTTGGCTGCATCTTCCTGCATCTGATTTTGAATTTTATTTGTTTCCTCCATTATCATCCTCATTACCAAGGATTTGAGGTCATTTTCTTGTGTTTCCATTGTATTTGAGTTCTCCGGGTTGTTTTCTTTGGGATAGCTGGGAACTGGAGACGCCATGTTGTTTTGGGTGTTTTGCGTATGCTTTTACCCTGTCTTTTAGACATCTTGCCGTCTCTGTTTTTGTTGGGTAACTTCCAGAGTTGGGTGGAGGGAGTCTGATGATAGATTCACTTGTTTTCTCAAGATTTCTGTAGGCTGGAAGCCCTGATACTTCACTGGTGTGGATGTCAGGAGGTTAGCCCTGTCATTTTGGGCTCTCACAGCCCGTGATCCTCAGCTCCCCTTTGCTGTGGGTCCTGTAATCGTTCTGGGTCTCTGAATGAGCGTTGGATCAGGCCAAGGTATCCACAGCCTTTTGGGTTCCCTGCCAAGTCCAGCCAGGGATACTGGGCCCGAACTACGCGTTGAGCTCAGCTAGTTTCTCAGGGCCTGGACCGTCTGCCACAGCAGGAGAACTGTGACTGCACTGAAAAAGCACCTAGGGTAGAAGTGAGCGCTCCACCCAGCCTGCATCACAGCAGAACTGCGAATGCACTGAGCAAGGGCCTAGGGTGGAACTGAGCACTCCACCCAGCCTGTGTCACAGCAGGGAAACTGCGACTGCACTGAGCAAGCGCCTAGGGTGGAAGTCAGCGCTCTGCCCGGCTTACATCACAGCAGGGTAACTGCGACTGTGCTGAGCAAGCACCTAGGGTGAAACTGAGTGCTCCGCCCAGCTTGTGTCACAGCAGGGAAACTACGACTGTGCTGAGCAAGCGCCTAGGGTGGAACAGAGTGCTCTGCCCAGCTTGTGTCACAGTAGGAAAACTGCAGCTGCCCTGAGCTGGAGCCTAGGGTGGAAGTCAGCACACTGCCCAGCCTGTATCACAGCAGGGGAGCTGTGCCTCAGGCAGAATTGCTTGCTGAGCTGAGCCAGCTTCTCCACGGCACAGCTCACTGAGCAAACCCAGGACTCTGGGGCTGAACTGTCTGCTGAGTCCAGTTTGGGTCTCAAGGCACCATGTGACCCAAATCCTGTCCAGACTCCCCTCTCCCACAGCAACTCCCACTGTCCACCACACCAATCGCCTCCACTGGAAGGCTCTGAGCTGCAAACCTCAGCCACTGCCGCTGGTGCCGCTGGAGCCACTGGAGCCACTGGTGCCGCTGGTGCCGCTGATGGCACTGCTGTCTCTGCTGCTGCTGCTCTGAACTGAGAAAGTCCATGCTCCTCCCATGTGCAGGGGCAAGCAGGTCCTCTGCACCCTGGTCCCTACGAACCGTGGAGCACTTCTGCTGCCGTGGTATGGGGACCTTGGTGTTCCTGGCTCAGAAATCTGTGCAATTCCCTGAATTGTTCACTGGAGCTTTCAAACACGGTCCAAACTGCTCGCCGCCATCTTGGATCCCTCCCATTTTTATTTTCTTGATGACTAAAGATGCTGGTCAATTTTTTAAGTGCTTCTTGGCCATTAGGTGTCCCTCTGTCAGGAATTCTCTAATTTAGCTCTGTACACCATTTTTAATTGGGTTATTTCATTTGTTGTTGTCTAATTTCTTGAGTGCTTTATACATTTTGGATATAAGCCCTCTGACAGATGCAGGGTTGGTGAAGATCTTTTCCAATTTCGTAGCCTGGCAGTTTTTGTTTTTGATGGTGTCTCTTGCCTTACAGAACCTTTTCTGTTTCATGTGGTCTCATTTATTGCTTGTTGATCTTAGTGCCTGAGCTGCTGGTGTTCTGTTCTGGAATTTGTGTCCTCTGCCAGTGCATTCAAGGATATTCTCTACTGTCTCATTTATCAAATTTCGTGTTTCTACTTTTATCATGAGGTCTTAGATCTACTTAGACTTCAGTTTTATGCAGGGTGATTGGTATGGATATATTTGCATTCTTTTACTTGCAAACATACACTTAGAACAACAACATTTGTTGATGATTCTTTGTTTGTTGTTGTTCCGTTGTAATGTTTTGGTTCCTTTGTTGAAATGCAAGTGTGCATCGATGTATGGATTTACTCCTTGGTTTTCAAAATGAATCCATTGGCTAAATTTTTCATTTTTTACAAAATATGTATTTTTTATTACTATTACTCTGTACTACACTATGAGATAATGGAGGGATACAGATGCCTCCAGACATTCTTTTACTGTACAGGACGAGTATAGTTCTTTCCGATTTGTAAAGAATTTTTTGGAATTCTGCTGGGAATTGCATTGAATCTGTATATTGCTTTTGGTAAGATAGTCATTTTTGCATGTTCTGGGTATTATGAATAAGGCTGCTATGAACATGGTTGAGCAAATTTTCTTGTTGTGCGCTGGAGCATCTTCTGGGTATATTCCAAGGAGTGGACTAGCTGAGTCTTGAGGAAGCACTATTCCCATTTTTTCTGTGATAGCACCAGATAGATTTCCAAAGTGGCTGTACTAGTTTGCATTCCCACCAGCAATGAAGGAGTGTTCCTCTCTCCCCACATCCTCGCCAGCAGGTGGTTTCGCTTGAATTTTTTATCTTAGCCACTCTAATGGGTGTAATATGGAATCTCAGAGATGTTTTGATTTGCATTTCCCTGATGATTAAGGAGGTTGAGCATTTCTTTAAGTGTTTCTCGCCATTTGGTATTCCTCTGTCGAGAATTCTCTGTTTCGTTCCAAGCCCCTTTCTCAACTGGGTTATTTGGTTTGGTGGTGGATAAAGAAATTGTGGTACATATACACTATGGAATACTATTCAGCTATTACAAACAAGGAATTTCCAAAATTTGTGGATAAATGGACTGAGCTAGAAATGATCATAAGGAGTGAGTTAACGCAGAAGCAGAAAGACTCAAATGGTATATACTCACTTATATCTGCATATTAGCCCAAGGGGCATGTCACATGAAAGCCTTCAATTACCAGAAAACTGGGACAGTGGGGAGTACATTCTACTGGGACTCTACATGCGACAAGCATGGGAGAATAGCAAAGTAGAAGGATCCAGAGGGTCCTAGAAACCTACAAGTAGAACATTATGATAGGCAGATTTGGGCACAGGGGTCCCGCTCAAACTAAGGCACCAGCCAAGGACAATACACGCAATAACCTTTAAACCCCTACCCAGATCTAGCCAAAGGTCAAACATTCTCCACAGTAGTGTGGAGAGTTAGATATGACTTTCTCATGTACTCTGGTGCCTCATATTTGACCATTTTCCTTGGAGGGAAAGACCTGATGGCACTCAGAGGAAGGACAGCAGGCTACCAAGAAGAGACTTGATACCCTAAAGCATATACAGGGGGAGGAAGTCCCCCTCAGGAACTGTCACAGGTGAGGGGAATAATGGGAAAATGGGAGGGAGGGAACAATGGGAGGATACAAGGGATGGGATAACCATTGAGATGTAACAAGGACAAATTAATAAATTAATATATATCTGGGAAAAAAAAGATGGTCATTTTTAGTATGTGAATCGCAGTGATCCACATGCAAGGGACATCTTCCCATCTTCTGAAAAATTCTTCAATTTCTTTCTCCAGACACTTAAAGTTCATATCATGTAGGTCTTTCACTTAAATGGATAGAATTAAACTAAGATATTTTATTTTATGGCTATTGTGAAGGGTGGTTTTCGGGAATTTATACTTCATCCTGTTTATCATTTCAATGGAGGAGAACTACTGATATTTTGAGTTAATTTAGTATACAGTTACTTTGTTGGATGTTTTTATCAGCTGTAGGATCTCTGGTAAAATTTTTAGTTCACTTATGTATAGTATCATATCATCTTCCAATAGCAATATTTGACTTCTTCCCTCTCAATTTATATCCCTTTGATCTCCTTTAGTTGTCTTATCTCTCTAGTTAAAACTTCAATTACTATATTGAATAGATATGCAGAGAGGGTCACACATTTGTAATGGACCCTAACATAGACCATTAGTTCACCAGTTGGATTTGTGTGGAGTCTTTGCACAACGTGTCTCACCATTAATGAGTGGGCATTGTTTATATATCCCCAAGAAAAGTTTACATAGCATCCCCAAATCATCTCAAGGGCCTGGTAGCCAACTGGCCATTAGTTTGTTCTGTTTGAATAAGTAGAACCAAGAAGAAGCTTCGACAGAAAAAGTGCCACCAGCTCTAAGCCTCCTCATGTGAAAGTGCTGGACCAGGAAGATGGCCAGTTTGTGTTTGTGTCTAGTCCTAGTTTTTGGTGATTGGGACCATTCAGGCAGATGGACATGGGTAAAGTGGTGATGATCTGCATCAAGAGACCAAAGCCCAATGTGGGTGTGTTTGTAATGCCCACCCACAGAGAGCTGAGGAAATAGAATGAGGAATTTGAGACCTGAATAAGATTCAAGATGTTCTGTCAGAAACAAAATCAAAAGTAAAGAAAAACTAATATACTGAAGCCACATAATCTTCATGCCAACCCAGCACAGAACTGGGGAAATAGCAGCCAGCCACCACACAAGATTAGTTCCTCTTCCTCAGAGCCTGATAAGATGATGTCCTCATGACACAAAGAAGAAATGAGCCTGAATAGGACATACACTTTGTGTGGATTCTTACAACAAGAAGACGAAATATCTGCCATCTCTGGCAACTGGAAGATGCCATGACTCCCACTCTCACTGCCCTGCTGTGTCTTGGTGAGATGCGAAGATTAAGAGGGTGAATTCTGGTCTGAGAGGGAATGCACCTTAAACCCATGCCATCGTCCATCAATGTCTCAACAGCTCAGAAACCATCTGCAATTGCAAGGTCTGCTCATATTCAGAGCGAACACTTAGAGGTAACTCTCTTGCAGGACTGAGCCTGGTCTCCGGGAACCCTGCACTTTCAGGTGAGTGTTTGCTTAGCTGTCTGAGATTGGACATCTTTTGTGGGGACTACATGTCACTCCTGAGCAGCAGAGATGGAGAACAGCAGGTATGCACTGACTCTTGGGATGCCTGAAACATACTGGGTCTGAGAGCTGGCATCTGAGGAGAAGTCCTTGGACCCAGCTGCCGATTTTCTTGCAGGGGAACTCTCCAAACCCACAATCAGGGTGGTGCCAAGCAGTGTGGTAGCTATTGGGAGCCAGATGACAATCTTCTGTGAAGGGCCATTACATTTTAAGAAGTACTATCTCTACAAAGAAGGAAGTCCAGATAACCTGCTACAAACAACCCTTCCTGATACCAAGAAGAAAGCCAAGTTCTCTATCTCTTCAATTGAATGGTACCATTCAGGTCTATATTGGTGTTCCTGTAAAAACCCTACTGACATGTCAGAACAAAACAGTACAATCCTGGAACTAGTAGTGACAGGTGAGAAGACCCTCCTCCAACCCCAGGATCTGCCATGAGTAAAGGAATATGTTCACTTGGGGCTTATTTCTCAAATGTCAGAAGAGGAAAACAATGCTTCCCACATGAGTCCACTGAAAGGGCTTCCTCTCCTCTCTTAGGATATCTCCCTGGTAACATCACCCTTTCAGCCCTTCCCATCCTTGCCGTGAGCATTGGAGGATATGTGACCCTTCAGTGTGACTCACAAGAGGCATATGAAAAGTTGATTCTAATGAAGGGAACTTCCAAGGTCTCCACAACTGTGCCCTCACAAAATACAACCACTGGGATATTCCAGGCCATATTCAAAGTGGGCCCTGTGACCACCAATGAGAGATGGGGTTTCATATGCATTGGCTATAAAATGAACCGCCCCCAGCTGTGGTCAAAGCCCAGCAACCACCTACAGCTCTTGGTTTCAGGTAAGGAAGATCTATCCTCTCCCTGGTGACACAGGACCTGTTGTGTGGTGGGTGATTGAGACTTGGTGCTTCTTAAACCAGTGTCACAGAATGTGTGATACAGATGGACCTGAAATGTTGAAATAAGGCTTGATATTAACAGTGGAAGCCA
The DNA here is from genome assembly GCF_964271855.1 of Acomys minous. Lineage (NCBI taxonomy): Eukaryota > Metazoa > Chordata > Mammalia > Rodentia > Muridae > Acomys > Acomys minous. The sequence goes on from NC_140502.1 coordinate 9,117,144, forward strand.
AGTTCCAGGTTAGAGTAGTGTCTTTATGTGTCCCTTTGCTTTTGTAGTTCAGCTTAAGTGTCCTTTGCAAGTGTGACCTTCTTTGAGCCACTGTCCTAACACATTCCTCCTGTTTTTCTACTTCTCTGCAGGAACCCTCCCCAAGCCCACCATCCAGGCTCATCCTGGTCCTGCGGTGACATCCGGGAGCCCTGTGACCATCTGTTGTAAGGGGACCAATGAAACCCAAATATATGTTATATATAGAGAGCAAAGCCAAGAATCCTGGTACGCACAGAGCAAAAAGGGCCACAACAATGAGGCAAATTTCACCATCTCATCTGTGACGCAACTGAATGCAGGGCGATATCAATGCTACTCTTACACCTCTGCTGGGTGGTCAGAACGAAGTAGCCCCCTGGAGCTGATGGTTACAGGTGAGAGTGCTCTAAGGGGTTTTAGATCCAGATGTTATACTCAAGTAAACACTTGTCTAATACAATTACATACCACAGCCTATCCATGGGGGACAATGTGTTCTGTATAAGCTCATTTATTATTCCATATGTATCTTTCCTAGGAGTCTATGAAAAACCCACCCTCTTGGCCCTGGAAAACCCTGTTGTAAAGATAGGAGAGACTGTGTTCATCTCATGTGCCTCAGATCAGAAATTTGACTGGTTCATTTTAAGGAAGGATGATCAGAAAATCTACAGTTCCAAACATGAATACTCTGGGGTGAATCTGGCCAGGTTCCAAGTGGGTCCAATAACCTCTACGGAAATGTGGACGTTTAGATGCTTTGGCTATTTCACTACTAATCCTCATGTGTGGTCAAATGCCAGTGACCCCCTTGAGCTCCTGGTCTCAGGTAAGGAAGCCTGAGACTCTTCTGAGTCACACTGCTCCTGAAACAAATGCTCAGTGATGAGACTGGTGTACTTTGAAGCTGAGATCTCAGTAATCCTGAGACACTTGACTGTAAGACTCACTGTTCAGTAACAGAGGGCAGGGGATAGTGATAATTCAACTTGGGAATGGCAAGAGAGTTATTGACTTACCCATGGCCTTACTGCTTCAATTGATATTCAGGGGTAAATTTCATAGCAATGATTGTTATTTTTATTTAACTAATTTATTCAGATTACTTTCCCATTGTTATCCCCTCACTTGTGTGCTCTTGTTCTTCCCCCTTTCTCTCTCACCCTATTTCCCTTCCCTAGGTCTTTGACAGAAGGGGACCTCCTTCCCCACCATGTGATCACAGCCTATCTAGTCTCATCCTTGTTGCCTGTCAGCAATAAGTTTTGTCTTTACTTTAGAACTGTTCATAGCCCCACTACTTCTCCTAATTCCTTGTAGGTACCCTCAAGAAACCTACCTTGTGGGCAAAGCCAAATTCTGTGATTGCCTCAGGGGATCCTTTGACCATTTGGTGTAACGGGACCATGGATACCCAAATATATTTCCTGTATAAAGAAGGAAGCCCTGCACCCTGGTATAGCCAAATTCCAAAGCAACGTCGTAACAAGGTCAAGTTCTCCATAGGATCCATGGAAAAGGATAATGCAGGGCGATATCGCTGTTACTGTTACAATTCTGCTGGGTGGTCAAATCACAGTGACACGCTGGAGTTGGTGGTGACAGGTGAGAGGACACTCTCTCAACCTTTGGATCTACTTTGTGGAAAGTAGTGTGTTCACAGTAGTTTCTTCTTCTCCAATCCTAGAAGAACTGGGAAATGGTTTACTGTATGATTTCACATAATAGGGTTCCTCTTCTCTCCTAGGAGTTTACACCTGTAAAGTCACACTGTCATCTCAGGAGGGCATGTGACCCTTCTGTGTATCTCACAACAGGCATATAACAGTTTCATTCTAATGATGGAAGAAGAGAAGTGCTTCAGTTTTGAATATATATATATATATATATATATATATATATATATATGTGTGTGTGTGTGTGTGTGTGTGTGTGTGTGTGTGTGTGTGTGTGTGTGTGCAGCGGCTCATCCAGTGCTGAGTTCACATTGAGCCTTGTGACTCCCAACTGGAGTTGGAGGTTCACATGCTATGGCTATTTCTTGAGTAGTTCATGCCTTTGGTCACTGCCCAGTAACCACCTAGAGCTTTAGCTCTCAGGTTAGAAAGCCTAATACTTTACTGTGAATGATATTACAACTGACATCAGATTCCAGGTAAGGACCTGATGTGTGTTGGGTGCTTGGACACAGAGCTACTGAACCCAATGTCATAGAATGTATGACATAGCTATGCTTGAGGGGCAGAAGCATTGATGAATGATGACATTGTACTCTATGAGTCCAGAGGTTATTTTAAATGTGTTCTTCTGCTATTGTAAAACAGCTCTACCTGTCACTTGCAAATGTGATCTGCTCTATGTGACTGTTTTAAAAGATGTGCATTTTTCTTCTTTGCTGGGAACCTTCAGAAACTCACCATCTTGGGTCATGTGTGCTCTCTCATCGTAACAGGGAGCTCTGTAATGATATAGTGTGAAGGGTCTCTAGAATCCCATTTGTATGTGATGCATAAAGAGTGAAGCCCAGACTCAGAGGAAGGACAGCAGGTTACCGAGAAGAGACTTGATACCCTATGAGCATATACAGGTGGAGGAAATCCCCCTCAGGAACAGGGGAGGGGAGATAAGGGGAAAATGAGAAGGAGGGAAGAATGGGAGGATACAAGGGATGGGATAAACATTGAGATGTAACAAGAATAAATAAATAAAAAAATAAAATAAAATTTAGTTTGTAAAAAAAATAAAAATAAAATAAAAGTTTTATTTATGTTGCTAAAAAAAAGAGTGAACCCCAGAACTGAGGGATAGAGAGACTCCAATAGACCACAACAGTAAGACAAAGTTCTCCATTGCTTCTTTGACAAACCTGCATATATGGCAATATAATCATTACTTTTCCAACTCATTTGGGTGGAGAGAGTACACAGATACCTTTCAGCAAATGGTGGCAGGTGAAAAGACACTAAAATCACAATCCTTGTCTTTTTCCTTGGGAAATACTCTCCCAGTGTTGTTCATCCAGAGATCATCTGCTGGAGACAACATGGGAAGTGTTTCAAAGCAGCCTGCCTTCTCCTCTCCTAGGTGCCTACCATGAAAAACCGACCCTGTCAGCCCTGCCCAGGCCTGTAGTGACCGCAGGTGATAATGTGACCCTTCAGTGTGTCTCATCAAAAGGATATGACTGGTTTAAGTTGACTGGGAAAAATATGAAATTCCTCAGGTCCGAAAAGGCAAATTTGAAATCCGCAGGACAGTTCCAGGCTCTGTTTCCTAATATCTCTGTGCCATCCCCCAAGAAGGGGCCATTTAGATGTTATGGATACTATACAAATACTCCATATGTGTTTTCAGTGGCCAGTAATGATCTGGAGATACATGTTTCAGGTAAGGAGCTCTCTTTATTTAGCTGTGTTTTGATACTTGAAACAATTTATCATAAGCCTGCTAATGTCAGAAGCATTGTGGGACACGAGGGGTGCTGATGAGAGCTCTTACCTACGAAGGCTCAAAGTATGGGAAGTGATGATATTGTCAGAGCAGGATGAGAGGTGGCATGTACTCTCAGATCCATCTGGATGACTTCCTGTCTGTCGTCTCAGGGCTGTCAAGGAAGCCTTCCCTACTGAGCCTGCAAGGTACTGTCCTGGCCCCTGGAGAAAACCTCACCCTGCAGTGTTCTTCTGAGATCAGTTACAGCAGGTTTGCTCTGTCCAAAGATGGTGGAAGTGACCTCCCCCAGCTCTCTACTCATCGGTCACAGACTGGAGGTTTTCATGTCAACTTCCCCTTAGGCTCTGTGAATTTCTCCATTGGTGGCCAGTACAGATGCCATGGTGCACAAAACTTCTACTCTGAGTGGTCAGCACCCAGTGACCCTCTGGATATCCTGATCAAAGGTGAGGAAAGTGATTCATTCATTAGGGAGTCAACAAGGCACAGGCTCAGCTGGGAGGAGGCCTGGGGTTGATCTTCAAGATGATGAGGAGCATCTCAGGAGGAACAGATCTAGAAACAAGGGAGTGGATGCGAGATTGTCTGTGCAAATATAGAGACTAGATTCTGAAAGTGGCCTCAGAACAATGATCATAGCCCATCACTCATGTTATTCCTCTCTAGGACATCTTCCTGATACACCCACTCTCTCAGTGCGTTCAGGCACCAATGTGTCCTCAGGAGAGAATGTGACCCTGCTGTGTCAATCACCAACCCCAGTCGACACTTTCTTTCTGTTCAAGGAAGGAGCTGCATATCCTTCCATGATTCAAATATCAAAACTCCAAGATCCACAACGTGAGGCAGAATTCTCTCTGAGCGCTGTGACCCCAGCCCTTGGGGGTACCTATGTGTGCTTCGGTTCTAATAGCTCATTCCCTTACCTGTTGTCACATCCCAGTGTTCCTGTGGAAATCAAAGTCTCAGGTAAGGTGATCCAGACTGTCGTGTCCTCAGAATGTCACCCAGGATTCTTGACCCAGGAAGTTCTTGGTTGGGCTAGGAGTAAGTTCACCTAGTAGTAAGAAAAAAAGGTTCCTTTTCAGATATTAATAAATAAACTGCTGTTTCTCAATTAATAGCCACTCCACCCTTTTCATGGGAATCTAGAAGATTCAAGTTAGGCAGCAGGAAGAGTCTGGAGATTCAGTGTGGATATAAGACTGGGAAGAGATGAGATAATTAGGGTAGCATTCCACACAACATCCCTTCAATTTATTTGTCACAGTTCACTAGGTCTCTCGAGCTTATTCCAATAAAGGTTGTAGGTTTTCCTGTCTAGGGAGGTTGTTCCATCCCAGAGTGCATGAAGATTCTCAGAGCATATGAGTCTTCACTCCTTAATCACGTTGTATATTGTGGCTAATGTACTGGATATGGGGCAGGGATCCCACCATGGTCCTCAGAAACCCAGAGGCTCAGAGGCTAGAGGTAACTTGATGAACAGTAATATTCGGAGAAGCATATAAATGATTCCCCTGACCTTCTCATCCAATTGCATCATGCCTGGCAGCTCTTCACAGAGATCTAAGGGAGGACTGTGTAGCAGGGTGGGAGAGTAGGGGGTGGGGATCATGCTATGCATGGGGTTGGTGAATTCTCTTCTGGAGAACTTGACACGGAAAAATTTTTCTCTGGTGTGTTTCTCAGGATTAGATTTTTTTGGAGGGGGTGGTTTTATTTTGAGACAGGGTCATTCATTGTAGCCCTGGACTCCCTTTGTAGACCAGGGTGTCTTTAAATGCACAGAGATATGCCTGATTCTGCCTCCCCTAGTGCTTAGATTACAGGCATGCACCACCAGGCCAGGCTTAGGGGCCATTTTTATTCAAACCTGACATTCCACTCCATGGTCGCATGCGGGCAGACATGCTGCTAGAGAAGAACCAGAGAGTTCCACATCTGTGTCCACAGGCAGCAGAAAGTGAGACACACTATCTTTCACAAGGTTACACCTCCTAATGTCCACACCCCATGGGCCTAGGGGGCCCGTTTTTTAAATTCAAACCCCCATGCCATGCCTTTTCAGTTAGTGTGTTTCATTTAGTGGTAAAAGTGACAGCAAGTCTTTTAACAGCGGTCTTTAGTTGAAATCATCAATGTACATGGTGATGGGTTTTACAGGGACATGTTCATACAAGAGGCCATACTCCCCTCTCCCTCCTTTCTTCTTTTACTCCCTTCTCTGTCTCCCTCTCTTCCTCCACAAGACATTCATATTTATATCTCAGTGTCTCAGTCTTTTGTATGTTTATGTTTGCTCTTCCACAAACCCACAAATAACTTAGGCTTCAAGGATAAGAAAGCCATGTGCTGTGTGTTGCATCTGATTTATCTGACTTAATGTGAAGACTGCCAATTGCCTCTGTCTCTGTGAAAACAATTGTTTTCTACACTAATATTCATTAATTCAAACATGCATGCCAATAATTAAATGTTACAAAAATAGATATGTATATATCTGTGTCTAAACACATGTAGTTATATATATATGGTTACATGTTATGAAACTTTATCCCTACTAATAACATACAATGACCATGTCCTTGGATATTTATTTTCAGCTGGTATGTTAGGTGTACACATCATATATTAAAATACCGATATAAGTGTATTCATATCCGTGTGACTTACATTGCAGGTGTTTTAAACTATTAAACTCATTTAATGAGATGCTGAATGGATGATAAAGGACAATAGGAACCAGATGTGGTGAATACAGAGAAGATAGTCTCTGAGTGCCATTGAGGAGCAATCTTGACAATAAATCTTCACCTAATGATTCCATGGAGATCCATTCCTAGGGGAATTACCTTTCATGTTTCCATTCCCCAGACTGGACAGCAAGCATAGAGGTCTCTCTAGTTTTGAACAGAAATGAAAGATGATTTTCTTCACCAATTATTCGTTCTCAGGGTTTATTTAAACTTGAAGTTTAGACCCAAGTTGAAACTCAAACAGTGTGATATTTGTGAATAATCCAATAAGAAAACCGGAAGGAATCATGGCACTCCAGGGAAAGAGCTTGTACTAGATCATTTTGAAGTTATGCATATATCCTAATGTGCATTTATTAGACAGGATGTTGATCTCCAAGACTCACTAAGAATTCTTAAGTACTAATTAAGTATCAATTTTGTATCATCTCTTCTGTTATTAGAGTCTGATGAGGACATCACTGAATCACAAAACAGATCCAAAGCATAGACAGGGGAGTAAGGAGACTACTCAGTCATAAAGCTGGTCCAAATGTTTTGATGTCTAATTATACTTGGGTGACTTTGATCTTCCCTGCTTTCTTTGACCACAGCTCTAGATACACAGTACCATCACACAGTGGAGAATCTTATCAGGATGGGGATGGCTGGCTTGGTCCTTGTGGTCCTTGGAATTTTGGTGTTTAAAGATTGTCACAGCTGGAGAAAGATTCAACATGGAGATGTAAGATGAACAGAGAGACAAAAATGCATCTTTTGTGGATCTAGGGACCAGAAAATAAATACGAGAATTCAGGGTGGTTTATTAGGAAAATGCAGTGGTCTAGTTGGAGAAGTGCCATCAGGTACATATCAGGAGTCACTGTAAATTGAGTGGAAGTGAAAGGACTGGTTTCATGGGGTGGGGGTGGGGAGTATCCTTTTCACCAAATTAAAGCTATTGTCTTACAACTTGCTGTGGACTTTTGCTGTCATTTGTTCTAATCTCATGACATAGGGAAACATCCTGCAGCACCAACCAGGGTTGGATTCTCATCTTTGTACACATTCTACTTTGTCTGGCTTTCATGTTACATTTTTTAAAATAATTTTGAATGACTACACTACCACCTACATTAGGAGTTTCAATTTTTTTCTACTCTGAACAAAATACTTGGCTCAATTATTACAATTTCCAGCATAAATAGAAGCATAGACTGAGAAATAAGTGACTTAATTCATATGATGGCCAACAACTCTTTGTGGAAGAAGTTTTTTACATATGTCCATTGTGTGATTTCTCTTAAAATTGAATAGATTGGCAAGGATGCATCATGTTTAGGTTATAAGAACTCATTGGCAGTGTACTGTTGATATGACCACAGAATCATTACTTTTCATCATTTTTTACAAGGATCAATTATTTTATTATTTATCTTATAAAGTTATTGTATAAAAGTCACAAATCTATACTTTAAGATCAAAACTAATCACTCATGTCTATCTTAAGTCCTCAGGTTACACATCTATTCAATGACATTTAGAAAAAGATTAAATCATATCAGGAAGCTTGAGGCTAAAATTGTTACAGGAAATTAACCAACGTTTAATCACTAGCCTAGCGTTAGCCGGAAATGCACATCAACCAGTACTAGCCCAGCTGCCATTTTTGTTTTCTGACCACAAAAAATCCCTAGCTCAGTTGCTATGAGTGTGCCTTTCTGAACCTCAAGTTGTTCGCTAAGATTTTCTTTCTTTCTTTTTTTTTTGCACATGCACACACACCCCTTTCATTTTGATTTTTAAAAAACAGATCAATGCTATTGTCAAAACCAAGTTTTTGTTGAATCAAGTTTGTGGAGACTGGAAGACACAGATAGCAAGTATTGTTCAGGAGAAAAAGTGTCCACATACACCCTGGAGAGAAAACCCTCCCCCAGGAACCTGGCTGCTGCATTGCCAACCTTATATCGCTAATGGCCTCAGGCCTCTGAAAAATCCTGCACAATGAGTAGCCACAAAAGTTTGTGATGCTGGCTGCTTTTATTTGTGTACATTCGGAAAACATTTGCTGTGTAACCACCAGCTTCCAGGAAGTGCCCTGTGGGATTTAGTGAGAGATAGTGAACCAGCCTTCTCTGGGAGGTAATTCTAGTTAGCAAAAGCTGGCTGTGGTGTGGGCAGTTCCAGGACAGTGTGATAACAAGGACACTGGCTCTAAGATGCCTCAGCTGAAAGATGTGCTATTAATTTCTGTTCTGCTGGGAAAACCGCTGCCAACTGAACTGTGATGGGCAGAGGGTTATCAGACACACTTTAATTTCAGTGTTTTAAAAATGGAGGGGTGGTGGGGGGGTGCAATGGGGGTGGAGCTATTTGCTAAGATTTTCTACATCAAAGCCACTAGCAAAGCAAAAGCATCTTAACACAACTGTACTAACAATCTACATCTCCAAAATCTCTTTAAGTGTGGTTTACATTACCAACAATTTGCATCTCTAGGTTCTTTCTGAGGGTGGTGATGAATCATGAATCTGCTCCAGCGGCCATACTTGAGAAAGCTCAATCACAATAAGTGTCATAGCTAATGACACTTCCTAGTGAGGGGCTGGAACCCCTTAGAGTTTTCATACAACTCATAGATCATTACAGATGTGATGACCATTAAGGCAGCAAGCAGATGTGATGCTGCACAACAGCACGGAATCCTCAGGACAGGCAGCCCTCAGGGCTCTGCCTCTTCCAGGCACACCCATTGTGTTTGTGCTAATCAGCGGGCTATATGTCATGGGCTCTAAAGCTGTTTTGCTCTTCCTCTTGCATGGAATCCAACAGATAACACCGAAATCAGCCCCAAAGAAGGGTAATATTTATCCAGAGTTGCTACAACATGCATTGAAAAACAACCAGGATGATGGAATCACAGGACAAAAGAAAAAGAAACAAGTGTCATGACAAAGGTCAGGGGTGAAGCATGTTTATGGGGCAGAGAGGTCCCAGCTATGCACCTTCAGCTTCTTGGGTACATTGCAAAAAGCAATGGCTATGTAGAGTTACTGAATTTTGACTCCTTGGAAATCCTTGTTGCTTCCAGTATTCTGTGCTAATATATCATGACAACAAATATATATGCATATATATTGTGTACACTAATTGCATATGTATAATTATATATATATATATATATAATGACTTGCTTATAGATTACATATCATATATAGACTTCAGATATACCATATATATGATACATGAATATATATATATAATATGTCTCAAATTTATTATATATAGAGAGAGGTGTTTACATGTATGTGTTTGCAGATAGATAGATAGTTACATACATACATACATACATACATACATACATACATATATCCATCCATACATACATACATAATACATACATACAAGTATAAATGAGAGGGATATAGGTATTCAGGGTGGCTGTACGGTTGCTATAATTGATCCTGCTACTCATGTAATGTTAGTAAAATTTGATCGATCTAAAGTTTATATATTGGTATGCACAATATATAAGCAGGTTATTTGTATACATGCAGGGTGGAATTTAAATCTCATATCTACACACGATCATTAGATTAAAACTCATCTTACCTCATTAAAATCCTACATCTGAATACTAATTTTTAAAGATGTTTGTGTAGTTTATCAGTTCATAAGCTCATTTTTCATTTACAGAATCACCACAGTGCCCAGTGTTGTTTACATGTGATCACTGCATTGTCATTTTTAATGAATTATTTATTCACTATACATCTTGATCATGGCCCTCATTCTCCTCTCCTACCAGTCCAATCCTCCTTCTCTCTTCCCCACGTCCCCCTCCACTATGCCTCATAAAAGGAAGTCACTCCAACAATTCACCCCACCATATCAACTTGCATCTGGACTGAGAATGCCTCTTCCCCTGTGGCCTGGCAAGTCATCCTCCTTTAGAGAAAAGTGCTCCAATAGCAGGTAACGGAGTCTCTACATTAGAGGCAGCCCCTTTGCTCTTACTAGGGGACCCCCATGAAGCCAGAGCTGCCCATCAGCTTCATGTGTGTAGGAGGTCTAGGTACAGCCCATATGTGGTCCTTGGTTGGTGCTTCAGTCTCTGTAAACCCCTCTGTGGCCTGGTTAGTTGGCTCTGTTGGCTACTTGTGTAGCTCCTGCCCCTCAAATCTTTCTATTTTTGCCCCCACCTTTCCACAAGTTTCCCTATGCTTTTCCCAGTGTCTGTCTGTGAGTTTTGCTATGCATCCTACAGCAAGTAAGGGAACAAGAGATAATTGTCTACACAAGGCAGAAGAGTGTTAAGTGTTACTACCAGTCTTAAATGGGAGCTAGTGGCATCTGGAACATTGAGATGTAGTTAGACCTGAGAGGGAGGTGGCCAAGAGAACAGGTCTCACTATGAGGTCTCTGGTATATCCTTTTCCTACTAAGAAGCCCAGTCCACTACCTATCTACATGGTCCATTCAATAAGGGAGTCAAGACCATGGTCCTCAATTGTCTCCAGACCATGAGCGCATCCTATTGTATATGTTACATCTGAGTCCTCCAGAGTCTAGAGCACACCAGGACTTCACTGACCACCTTCCCCCAGCATTGATGATGTATATTTAGACCTGTGTCTGAGGGGATCTTCTCCTAGTTTTACAAAGGATTTCTCCCTAGTTTATGCTATCATCCCAGAAGGGAATAAACCAGCTTATACTTATGAGAGTATATCAAACTCCTTAAAGGGAGTATAGAGATACTTGCTTTATCAACATTTCTGTCAATATACAGATGGGTTTCTCACTATCTCCATAGTGCTCCCCTACCTGGTACTTAGGACTCTAGCAAGTCTCTCTCTCTCTCTCTCTCTCTCTCTCTCTCTCTCATTATATAAGACTTTCTTCGGCTCATCCCTTTGGAGACAGAATAGATGAAGGATGATGATGATGTGTTTACTACCTTTTGAATATTTAGGTAGTGTAATTAGAGGTCAGCTTTGTAGAAATCCAGGTCACCCTTCTGGGCACTGGACTCTTAAAGAGCCCATATTACTTGGTGTCTCAGTCTTCCTATCCTGGACTGCATGTCACTAATGTCAGCACCAGGCTGAGGACACTCCATTTGCAATCCAAGTATCTTAAGTGTCTTTGTTACAGATGTTCCTCTCCAAAGTTTTTCTTCAACCACTTTATAGGGCAACTGTCACTGCTCCATCGTGCAACTTCAGACACGTGAGAAGGTTTGGCTGGACTAATGAAACTTCCAGGCTGTAGTGTCTGAGGATTTGGGCCTGGTAGGGGAGCATGTTTATCCTTTAATTTCCCTTCAATGGTCTCTGAATAAGGAGAGAGGCTCAGGGGCAGGGAAGCAGGATAGGGAGAAGTGGAAAGAAGGGTGGAACTTAGAGGAGAAGAGTGGGCTAAAATTGTGGGGAAAAGTAAATAAGTAAATAATAAAAATAAAAATAAAATAAAGTAGGATCTGAAAAGAGTGTTCAGTCGCTTTGGATGTGGTTCTTTTGGATGGTGACAATGTCCAGATTAAAGATGGACAGTTTCCCTGAGTTTAGACCTCTCCAAGTATTCAGTAATCTCATGGTCCTGTACAACTTTGTGATCACGTGTATTTTCTGCCCAGATGCACTACTGCTTCTCATGTCCCCTTGTAGAGGACACTTATTCATGAAGTCTCATCAGCAAAAAGAATTGTCTCTTTTTTTTTACACGTTGGCTTCTGGGTCACTGAAACTTCTGAAGTATTGACATGAAGCAAAAAATATGATTATATCTAACAAAATACTTACACATTAAAATATGGGTCGATTTTGAAATATGTTCAATGAAAGAGTGAGACACAAGATGCCATCTGCTGTTACTTGAGTCCTATGACACCTCCAGGTAGACAGATCCACTGAGGCTGAAACCAGGATCTGAGGAAAGCATGGAATGGAAGTGAATACAAAACTGGAACACGGTTCTCTTGAGGGCAGTGGCAATACTTGATTTGAGACGGACAATTTCCATTAGTGTATGACCTCCACATGGGCAAAAACATATTCATTTTCTAAGATCAACTTTGTTGGTTTTTTATGTTTGTGTGCATTTTCCTTCTGTCATTTTAATATATCGGTACATTGAAAATAAAATTCTTTGTGTATTGCTTTTTTTCACCTGCTATTAGGCTGTAAATATTTTTGAGATTCAAATGTTTCCTGGTGGGCCCTTTAGGATAATTCAAGTAGAGGACCATATTATATGTAAAGAGGGGTAACTTGACTTGTTCTTCTCCAGTGCTTTTTACTTCTTTCTCTTGTTTATTGTTCTAGCTAAAATACTGAGTACTCCAGTGAAAATGATTGAAAGTGTAGGTACCATTTTTCTTATTACAGTTTTAGAGGATATGCTTTCAATTCTTGCAAACTTAATACAATATTGCTAAAGGAATCAAATAAAATAAATCAATTACTTTTATTTGCAAATGATATGATAATATTAATAAAGGACACCAAAGACTCTATCAGAGATTTATTAGTAGTTTCATTGATGCGGTAGTGTACAAAACTGACTTACAAAACCCAGTAGCCTTTCTATATATCAATAGCAAATAAGCTTTCAAATATTAAGGAGGCAACCTCATTCATAACAGTTTCATAAAATAACAAAATATTTAGGAATAAACCTAAAGAAGGACTTGAAAGACTTTTGTAATGAAAACTCAAATGTTTGAAAAAATAAATCAAGAAAGACACTTGAAGATCAACAGACCTCTCTTGTACCCGGATAGAGGAATTAAAAATTGTAAAAAGTGTCTATTCTGATAAAAGTAATTGCAGATGCAATGCAATCACAATCAAATTACCAGAGCCTTTCTTTACAAATGTAGGAAAAAGGTATCTCATGTATATAGAAACACAAGGAAGACCAAGGATAAACAAAGCATTCCTGAAGAAAGTGAATGTTGTAGAAGTTCTGATCATACTTGATTTCAAGTTCTACTACTGAGCCATAGTAATAAAAACAGCACAGTACTGGCCCCAAAGGGAAAGATATAAATGAAATGAAATGAAACGAAGCCCATTCTAAATTTGACAAAGATACAAAATTTGACAAAGTTGTACAAATTCTTGACAAAGATGTAAAAATATTGACACTGAAGAAAGACTAATCTTCAGCAAACGATGATGGTAAACACAGATCTCAATATGCAGAAAGAGGTAACTAAATTCTGTTCCCTCATCGTGCACAAAGTAGAACTTCAAGTGAAGTCAGAGATTAATATGATTATAATATATTTATATGCGTTCTAAGTCTTCAAATGTTGATGATGATGATGATTATAACAAAAATAATAACAATAACGATAAAACATTCAAATCCCCCAAAAAACAAATTTCGTAAGAAGAGTATTTGAGTTGGCTACTCTGCATGTATTGAAACCACAGCTTCCTCAAACAGTTTCAAGTCTGGAGTTAATCAGTATTCTCCTGTGAGTTTTATATCTGATAGGATGGAGGGTAATACACTAGTCCTTATATCACCAGTTGGGCCATAGTAAATTGTAATTCCTTCTTGGCTTCCCATCTAATGGGATACTGCTATTTTCTGAGGTAGGGAATTTAAAAAGTTCTCTTAATTGAATTTGAGCCTTACAGCTATGGCCTTTCGAGGATGGTATGTATGTCAGGCCCAGTGAGCTACTTAGTTTCTTATTTGAGTCAGAGATCTTATAATTATCATCTGGATTCAGATGTTGATCATTACATTTGCAAATATTAAGATGATGCCCAACAAGGGCAGGATGATTCTTCCTAGACCTGGAATGGATAACTGTCCAGGAGGTGCAGTTTACAAGAATATAGTTTAATAAAACGGATGAGCTAAAGAAGAAGAAAGTAAACAACAGTTTCTGCCTTCTGCTCCAATAAGAATTTTCAAAACAGCATGGATGACTACTTATAAAAGTGTTAAAAATAAATAATCCCCCACTGATTCAATTCCACGGAGAATTTAAAATTGCTTGCCTATGATATCCTGAGCTCATCAGTGGCAAGGATGATGCTACCCAGGTCTTCATCCTCATCTTTTTATTCCATGGCCATCAGTTTTAGAAATCCCCTCACTCTTTGGAAATTGAGGCAGTTAATTCTTAAGTGCCAGGGATGTTCTTTGACCCTCTCATTAAACCATGAGGCTCTCACTTTCCCAGACTAATGCAATCTCTAGATTCAAGGACTCTGGTACTCTGTCTCTTTTGGATGAAAGTTGGGATAATTCTCATCTAGTTACAGAAAATCTCCTCTACCTTGGATCAAATATATGAAACATCTTATGAATTGTATTAACTGCTTTACTATGCCTGTGACAAAATTTCATAACAAAGGCATCTTATAAAAGGACATGTTTAATTGTGCTTTTTTCCTATCTGCATTCATGTACAACGTGAATATACCTATCTATTTTTGTAGTACATTTTTTTGTGATCCTAATAGTGTGATGATTACAGGGGGAAATGTTAAAAAAAATCATGGGAACTGGGTGTGTGAGTATTGAGAGAGCCTGAGACTTTCACTACTTTTTTTCACATGGTACTTAGGTGACCCTGTGAAGACTACTTTGTGACTGGTTCTTAGGTTCTCAGCTGATGAATTAGTGCAAACTAATCTCAAGAGCAATTATCCCCAGGATTTTATACCTCAGACTGTGCTGGGAAAATAAGAAAGTTCCTTCATTCTCAACTGAGAGATGATTTTTTTTTCCATCTGAGCTCTATGGAATCAAGTAAACTATGCTCCAAAGAAGTGCCTTGGATAGAAGTCCTGAACTTACAGCATAATCAAGCTTAAGAAAAGAAGCCAAACACCAGTAGGAGGCCTGCTACAGCAGGAAAACGGTCCTTTTCAGAACGTCATTTATTTATGTGATGAGAATAATGTGCATTTATAGGAAATAAGAAGATAAAACTGCAGAAAAGAATCATCTCTCTTGAGCACTTTACACAGCATACATGTGTTTCTTTATCAGGAGTGCTGAGACAACCAACCAACCAACCAACCAACCAGACAACATGCCAGAAGCTAAAACAGGAACGGAAAATTCTGCTTGGGATGTAGATACAGAGGTTGATTTGTACACTGAGCAGTGAACTTCTCAGTGTGAAAATCCAGTTGTATTATACTGGTTTTGGTCGACCGACCCTGACTTCTTTTTCCACCATTTCCACTATCACAAACCCAGGATCACACAATGGACAACCTCATCCTAATTGGCATGTCTGGCTTGATCCCCACAGTTCTTGGGATTTTGCTTCGTGAGGCTTGCTGCAGCCAGAGAAGGATCTTGAATGCAGAGTAAAGGAGAGACAGCAATAGACCTTGCATGGTCACCAAGCCTGGGAAACAATTTTGAGGATGTCAAGCGTTTTGTTTTGTTTTTGCAAGAAATCCAGTGCTTAATGTTGGAAATCAATTGTGAGAAAAGATCCAGGAAGAAAATGTGTTTCAGGCAGAGGGAAACAACTAAAGGCTAGGGGTGAGCTCTTCACCAATACATTAAGAGTCTTACCTTGATGTGTGCTTTTGTAGATTTCTCCTCCTTCCCTTGTCAATCTATGGTGTTGGGGAACATGTCATTCCATCAGTGAGGTTTTGGTCCTCGCTGCTGGGCATGTTCTGTTTGCCTTCATTCCCACTATAATTCCCATTATAATATTTTCTTTATTATAAATCACCACATTCTTCATGGTGCATTATAAGCCTCTGTTTTTGTTGTTGTTTTGTTGTTACTATGGATTCTTTCCTTGCAAAAAAATTGGCTCAAAACAATTAAAATTGTGAGTGAAAGCCAGATTTCAGAATGAAAAAACAATTCAATCTAAATGATGCGCACCCAAATTATCAGGTATCTATTACACTTATTGCAATGTTGCTACTAATATATAAAAACCTGCTTAGATATTTAAAGAAATTATCTCATTGGACACTATTGACATGGTTTTAAAATATCATTTTATTAAGTAAGATCTGGCCTGTGATATTTGCTAATTTGTATGTATAGTCCTGTCCATGGATAACTTGAAATTCCAGCCTCTCCCTCTCTGCTATGGTCAGCCAGTTCCATTCTGGGGTAAAAAAAAGGCAGTGATCATAGCAGGTGGAAACATTTTCCCTTCTTGCCTGGTTCTCTATGTGGAGGCTGTATACCATGAAACTCAGATATATCTATGCATTCTTGTAATATAGCTTGTTTTATTCTGAGTTGATTCTTGTATTAGTTGAGATCCATGAGGAGGAGAGCTTTCACTTATATTTTCTAGCCGTTTCATTAATATCAAGTGGGAACACTCCAGCCTAATAAAACCCATTTCTTGTTAAATGGGTGAAAAACGGAGTGCTGACTTGGGGCTCTGAGGACACAGGGAATTGGACCAAATGTCCCAATTGATGTACAACTTGGACTTAGTGAAGAAAAAGATTGTGTCCCTGAATTAGGATGCTCAGGCTTGGACAGTGGTATGGAGAATGTTGCCTGCCATTCGCCAGCTGTTTATGGTCCATGAGCCACTAAAGTTCTTTCTGGGCGTTATCTAGATTAAATTGATTAATGTGGCAAGTCTTGCCTATTTTTTTTGTACAAGGGGGTAGTGGTGTACATAAAATGAAGAAAATTAATGGATCGCCAACATGTATACATCCATCATTGTCTGCTTCCCATGTGTGGAAATAAGGTGACAGGCTGCTTCAAGATTCTGTAGTATTCATTTCTTTTCTTTTTTATTTTAATGATGGAAATGAAAATACTCCTAAAAGTGAAGCCTTCTGGAAAAACCATTTGTTCTTCCCTGTCTTGTATCGTTCCTCAAACTTGACCTTGGCTTCCCACCTGGCCTTGCCTTTCTGGGCTGGGTCTCTAAAGACTTCCTTGTTGACAACAGTCTTGTCCAAGGGGATACCCACAGAGTACCTGGTGGGCATGAGGCGATTGTAGTTATAAACTTTCACAAAGGACTTGATCTTTGACCTCTTGGCAATTTTCTTCTTTCCCATGGCAGCTGTCACTTTTCGGGGATAGCAGTCAATTCCAGCCAGCAGGGCATGGCTGTAAGGGCGGTCTGAGGTGCCGTCATCGATGTTCGTCATGATGACGGCTTTGCGTCTGGAGTGGCATCCATCCAGGACCAGCACCACTTTCCCAGGTTTCACGAACTTGCCCATTTTGACAGCAAACAGCTGGCATCCAGCAGAAAGGAAAGAAGGGTACTGATTTCTCACACCATGAAAAACTGTATCCTAGAGCTGTGAGCTGTAAAAGCCTTTCCTCCTTTAAGTTGTCTTTGCACAGTATTTTATCATAGTAATAGAAAAACTAACTGATATAGGCCTCATGAACACCTCCTTTAGCAATGTTTACTGTGACAAGCAAGGTTTGTGACAGTCCTGTGCAGGTAGCAACACTTGCTATGAATTCCTTAGAACAATATGTTACTATGTCCAGGAGGTTGTATTTCACAGCACTTCTTTTGATCCCACATTTCTCTTCTTTCATATTCCCGGAACCATGGAGAGGGTGTAATAGATGTTTTTTTTTACTTCCCAGCACCCAACAGTCACTTATTCTCCATACTTTGACAAATTATGAGTCTGCACCACCAAATAACTATTAAAAATTGCATAAGAAATATATATGACTTACACCGAGACCAGAACTAATCCATTCATAGAAACGTAACTAAAAGGAATGTTGACATCCTTTCAATTTAGCAAAATAAGAGTAGTAGATTACCCCTTAGAGCCTGTAGTGACTTTAGTAGTGGATTTCTGACCCGGTGCATATTTTCTGTTTTTCAGGTTTACACATACATTTCTGTCATTTTTTAAATGATTTTTATCTCCTTTATTAATTTATTCTTGTTACATCTCAATGGTTATCCCATCCCTTGTATCCTCCCATTCTTCCCTCCCATTTTCCCCTTATTCCCCTCCCCTATGACTGTGACTGAGGGGGATTACCTCCCCCTGTATATGCTCATAGGGAAAAAAGTCTCCTCTTGGTAACCTGCTGTCCTTCCTCTGAGTGCCACCAGGTCTCCCCCTCCAGGGGACATGGTCAAAGGTGAGGCACCAGAGTATGTGAGAAAGTCATATCCCACTCTCCACTCTACTGTGGAGAGTGTTCTGTCCATTGTCTAGATCTGGGTAAGGTTTAAGATTTACCGCCTGTATTGTCCTTGGCTGGCGCCTTAGTTTGAGCGGGACCCCTGGGCCCAAATCTACCTATCATAATGTTCTACTTGTAGGCTTCTAGGACCCTCTGGATCCTTCTACTTTGCCAATCTCCCATGCTTCTCTCATCTAGAGTCCCACTAGAATGTCCTCCCCTCTGTCTCAGTTTCCTGGTAAGTGAAGGCTTTCGTGGGACATGCCCCTTGGGCTAATATTCAGATATAAGTGAGTATATACCATTTGAGTCTTTCTACTTCTCAAATCCAAGTGGATTAAGGACCTCAACATTTCTGTCATTTTAAAAGACACTTATTTCATTTTTCTCTTTGAGAACTTCATATATGAGCACCATGTTTACATCATTTCCACACCACCCTCTCCCTACTCCACCTCCTCCCATGCATTCCATTTCAAATTATCAATGTTTTACTTATTATCATGTTATTATTGTCGCAGTGTGTGTGTGTGTGTGTGTGTGCGCGCGTGTGTAGACCTGTTGAGTCCTTACTATTGCTTATGTTTATACATGTTCAGGGGTGACCACTTGAGAATGAGTAGACTATCAGGGACTGACCTTGTGGAAGACTGATTATCAGTAGACATTAATTGCCCATAGCTCTTTATCTAGGAGTGAGGCCTCATAAGTGCTCCTTTATATATACTGACATATGAACGTGGCGCTGTCTGTGTGCAGTCTTGTTTAGGTGGCCGTAGTGCTGAGGTTTCAAGAGTACAGTTCTCTGTCCCTTGAGCTGGTTACATGTGACTTATTTTGTGACAGGAAGCCTGTGGACTGTGTGTATCTGGTGTTTGTAGGCTGTGAAAAGTCGGGCTGCACCACAAGGATTTGAACTTAGCATTTTTCTTACCTGTCTCTTCATGACTCCCTCATACACCACTTAGCATGCAATAGTGGGATGCCAAATTAAACAACTAACACATATTCATGCAGATGCCTCAGTCTGACTTTTAAAAAATATGTCATCCATAGGATGGACCATTCATCCTGCTGCGGGGCAGGCAGTCAAGAACAAATTACTTGCACTGTTTCATCTTATCATAATTTATTTTGATGCCCATCATTACAAAAAATGAATTACTGTAATAGAAAGGGTTTGTGGACTGGAAATATCGCGAACAGAATAGAAGATGTGACTAAAGCCAGGGTAACTTCTTCTTTAAAAAAATTTTTTTTAAATTCTTGAGACTCCATTTTCATAAAACTCATGGGATATCAGACTTTTATATTTCAGTTTTATTTTTTCAAATGCAAATAGGCTTCTGGGAAGCCTCAGAAACAAGCAGCTCTTACCCAGCCTTGCCATATCAATCAACTTCCTGTCACTATATTTAAATGCCTGACACCATCAACTTACAAAGTGAAGAATTTTGGAGGCTCTAATGCAGGCTCCAATAGTCCCATTGTTCATTCCTGAGAGAACCTGACATCTCTCATCTGTTCTCTCTCTATAATTTTGTACTTTGAGACATTTTATAAAAGGAGACATAAAGTGTGTGATTTTTTTTAATTGGGTGGTTTCTTCCACATACACTCTTGAGATCGAGCCACAGTTAATTTTTCTCTGCAGAGCAGTGTTCTGTGGCATGATGCACTTTGGGGTTTTTTTTTCCCTTTCTAAAAATTTAATTTTTTAAATTGTCTATGATTTACACACCATGCACCAAAATCCCTCTCCTCCCCCCAGTAAAATTAAACAAACAGACAAACAAAAATATCTTGTCACAAAAGCTGTAGTGTATCATGAAGGATAGTATTTTGTCCACATATATTTACTTTTAAATGTTCATCGTTACTTTGTCAAGGGTCTGGTTTCAGGTCTACACTAGGGATACCGGATCCTCACTTGGACTGCTGTCAGATATCCTGTTGTTGCCCTGTGGCAAGGAGATTCTTAATCTTTGAATTGGCTCGTCCAGTCCCTTTATGTGTTCCAGCAGGTCATACATGGGGTAGAAGTTGGGGTGAGGTCTACTCAGAGCCCTGGATCGAGGTCTGTTCCCATGTCCTCAGGGCAGGGCCTGCTCTCTTGTTCCCATGTTCTCACGGCATGGCTGGTTCACCTGTTCCTATGTCCTCAGGGCAGGGTCCACTCTCCAGTTCTCAGGTCCCCAGGGAAGGGCCTGGCTCACCTGCTCCCTTGTCCTCAGGGCAGGGCCCACTCTCCCACTCCCAAGTCATCAGGGCAGGGGCCGCTCACCAGCTCCCATGTCATCATGGCAAGGCTGCATATCCTGCTCCCACGTTCTCAGGGCAGGGCTCGCTCTTCCTTTTCTGTGTCCTCAGAGCAGGGCCAGCTCTCCAGGTCCCATGTATCCAGGGCTGGATCACCTTCTCCCATTTCCTTAAGGCCAGCTCTCCTGTTCTTGTGTACTCAAGGTCAGTTCTCCTACTTCTGTGTCCACAGGGCCAACTCTCCTGCTCCCATTGCATTCACCAGATTGTTGCTGGCCTTCAAGGCCTGAATGGCCTCCTACTCCCATTGTTAGTGGATCTTGTTGGCCATTAAGCAGGTGTTCTTCTTTGGGTTGCTTTCAGAAATCACTGATGTTGGCCCAGATCAGCTTCTTGTCCCAGGGAACTTGTGGCTTCGTTGACTTGTGGCCTTCTGAGTCTCTGGTTCCATCACATGCCCCATCCACCATGGACCCCTGCTTTGGTGCTGCCCCTAGTTTCCACCTGTGCATGATCCAGCTCCTGGCACTAAGCATGACTCTGGCCCCATGGGAGGACATCCATGGGGCTTGTGGTGTGGGCAATGCAGTCCTCACTTGGGCTTGACTCGAACAGCACCCCATCATCAAACACAATCTCCTTGGCCCGCACTGCATCAGGCCACAACCGGAAAAGCAGTGGTGGCATCCTGGTGTCCGTGGGAGATCACTGGAACATGGTCCCATGGTCCTGTGGCAGGAGGGCATGGACATTCCACATGACAGGATTTCCTTCTCTCTGAGAAACATCAGCACTATTGTTTGGAGCTCTCAGGATGGTCCTTTGGTGGCTGTGTGGTCACTATTGTTTCCCAGATCAGACTCAATGTGTGATTGACACCATCTTGGATGATCTATGCTTGGGTACTTCTAATATATTGTGCTAAGTATTTCCTCCGAATCAAGTTGTTCTTGGGGCAGGGATAAACATTTCTGTGTAGCTCTGTAACACAATCCTCTTCATCAGAATGCATTGAGGACCTCATCTTTCAAAAACCATGGCTCGTGCCACTGCCCCCAGTGTATATGTTCATGCATGGATGCTTTCCTGTAAAACCCACCTCTTACTCTGTAAGAAAGCAGTTACCTATTACCTTAAAGGTCATGATACTATCATACAATAGGTAGAGCATGCCTTGCAGGCACATACTATAAGGCATAGGGTTAGGTAGGACCATAGATGAGATTCCTCCATTCAAAATCTACACAACATATTCCAGGTTATTAAGTTTTTAAAAAGTTGTTGTTGGTTTTTTTCCAAGATAGGGTCTCCCTGTGTCATAGTCCTGGCTGTCCTGGAACTCACTTTGTAGAACATGCTAGCCACAGTCTCTCAGAGATCTACCTGTCTCTGGCTTATTAGTACTGATTAGTATCACACAGAGATAGGTAGTGTTTAATAGGAGGAAATGTCCATCTCAGGTTCAGTTTGAACACTCCATATTTTGTAACCAATCTATGTATCAATTTCAGAAAAGGGTACTTATGTGATGGGCTATCAAAAATGATTGTTGCGGTGGTATTGCTAGGTCCTCATTGAGTGACTAGGCAGGGAACTGTCCCTTACATGGCTCTGAAACGTCCTTTTAATAACTTGTTGATGCTGAGCATTCTCCACCTATTCAAGATGCCTCTATTACAAGATCTTCTAAATTCTGTTTTTAATTAGATTATAAAATAGTAGATTCCTATGCAGTTTTAGATTGAACTCTAGTTTGTTTTTTTTTTTAAAAATCCCCTCCGTGGACTGCTTTTTACTGTAAGGATTTGAGCAAAATTTAATGTTCTTTTCAACATCACCAGACTGTTGGATTCCCATAGTCATCCTGCGAGAAAATACATTAACACCAACTTAGACCTACGGAGGGAACATGGAGATTGTGACATGGTTGAGGTTGAAGATTGGTAAATATTACCCTTCTGTATGATGGGCAAGCTCCTTATATTCCTCCAGTGTGCATGAGGGACTTGAACATTAAGGCAGAAGCTGCAGTGTCAGCTAAAGAGATGTGGTCAGGAGAGAAGGGGTGAGAAGAGGAAATACTGAGGTTCAGATGCAGAGTGTTGAGGAGGAGGGGCTGCCTTGTCTAGGAATGAGGAAGTCAGAGGAACAAAAATAAAAAGTAATGAAAGCAGATCACAGGCGAGGAGGGGAGTGAGCAAACCCTCAGTGGGTCATCTGGTCTTGGGAACATTTCCCCTAAGCCCCCTCTTCTGGGAACTTCTGTCTTGCAATGGTCCTGTCCACTCCTTTTCCGATTAAGAAACAGTGTAGTCCTCTTTAGATCTTGTTTCCCCACTATGGCTTAAGACAGTAATTTCAAACTATTTTGTCCTGAGATGTTCCTGTTGTTGTCTCCTGGCAACTTGGTTGCCTAGAAAGGATACACTTGATGCTGTTGTGTGACCTCCAGGTTGCTAAGAGCATGCCAGATTCTCAGGTTTTGTGAGCTGTCTCCCATTCTGTGGTTGAATTGGATGACTCCACCTGTCACTGAGCAATTTTTCTTCTTGTAAACAAATACTCACCCACATATCTATAAATAATTTTCTAAAACTTTTAGGATCACTATGTTGGACTTTTCTTATCCTCACTTAGATCTATCACCAGTTCCATATCTGGCATGAAGAAATGTTTGTTCAGATATCACAAGGAGGGATTTCATGCCCCAGGCTTGGCTGATAATGTCAATGTGCTGGGACCTGGACTTCCAATTGTGGAGGTGCCTTTGGAGGGATGTTTAAAGTCACACATAAAGAAGATCCTCACATAAATATGAGCATCACCTTCCTACATGACTACTCTAGCTCCCAATGACAAAGATAGATGTGTTTTAAAAATCCAAATTTCAGAATTTTGATTTTACCAATGAAGATTCAGGAGCTAGATGCTGGCATGAATGCCTCGTACCTCAGAGAGGTAGAGAGTGCCCACAATTGACCTTCCTACCAAGCTGAAGTTCAAGAAAAAATTTCCCTTTCACCTCCATCCTGTCTTAAATGCCTTGCAATTCAATGTCCTTCTTTTCTGTTGCCTTACGTTCTTTTCCTTCAGGCTAGTTCCTTACTCTGCTGCTTGACCTGCAGTAGAATTTATTTGGCTGTTGGATTAAAGGCGTGATGTAGGGCTGACCCATACCACAATTACTTGTTTACAGAAAACAAAAAGCCCTTAGGGTCCAAGGCTGAGTCGTACCACAATTAGAAACAGATTTTTTTTACAGTTCATAATTATGGAGTTCACTATGTGAACAAATATCCTGCAACAACTGATGAATTCTGACTAGAATATGTTGGTACCAAATTCAATGCCCATAATGCATTTTTCCCCATTCTGTACCTTGGCATTTCCTTCTAGCTCCTCTAGCATTTGGTCACACAGCAAACAGCATCCTCTCCAGATGATGGGCAGATGGGGTTGTCTTGGTTGGATTTACATATTCCAAAAATATCAGCTAATTTAAGCAGATTTTAACACGGAACCTTGTGCACCCTGGAACTTCAACTTCCATTTCTGTTTTTTTTGCCTCATAATTTTGCGGACATTTACTGTGTTCCCTTAATGTGTGAACAATGTGTATTTCATGAGACTAGAGAGGAGTCCTTTAACTGTTATGTTTATATGACTGGATACCACTTGTACCTCAAGTAGATTGTAAAAAGGTCAGAAATTTAATAGATCCTGTGTACTTCAAGGTCATAAGCACTCCCAAACTCATAACTATCATGAAAATGGGCTGACAGCAAACCACAGAAAAGTTACCAACACTGCTTTCCATTGTGGGACACGCTCTTATGTCAACACTTGGCAGTCCATTGCTTGTTGGTGAATCTCTGTTAGTCCCACATACCCAGGTTTACATAGTGAGTCCCAGGACACCGGGACTTACATAGTAAGACCTAAAACAGTTGACCATAAATTTCTTATTTTATTTTCAAATTATTTTTAATTAATTAATTAATTCCTTTTAAAATTAATTTTTAATTAATATTTACTTCCTCTTTGGAGCTTCTATCCCTTCTCTCTTCTCATTCCCTCATCCTACCCTATGCCCTCCTCCTTCCTATCCAGAGAATAGGAGACTTCCCATGAATATAAACCTCCTTTCACATATCAAACTGTAATAGGACTGGACACATCTTGGTCTATTGAGGATAGACAGGCATCCCAGTTAGGGGAAAGGGATCGAAGGGGAAAGGGATCCAAAGGTCAACAATAGATTCAATTTCAGACCCTGGTTCTGCTGTTTTCGGTCCCACTGGAGGACCACGTTTTACATGTGCTACACATGTGTAGGGTACCTGGGTCCATGGCACTCATGCTCTCTGGTTGGTGTTGCCGTTTCTGTAAGATTCTATGGGCCCAGGTTAGTTGATTCTGTAGGTTTTACTTGTGCTGCCCTCAACTTCTCTGGCCTTTTCAATCCTTCCCCACCCCATCTCTTCTAGAAGATATCCTGAGTTCCAGCTACTCTTAGGACTTGGGCCACTTTCTTAGTTTTCATCAGCTGCTGAATGAACCCACTCAGATGACAGTTCTGCCAGTCTCCTGTCTTCGAGTATAGCAGAGCAATTTTAGGAGTGTCAGGGGTGGAGTGGGCTCTCTCTCATGGCATGGATTCAGGATGGGCCTGTCCTTGGTTGGCCAATCCATGTCTTTCTGTCCCCATCTTATCCCTGCATCCCTTATAGGCAGGAAAATTGTGGTTCGAGAGTTTTGTGTCTGGTTTGTTATCCCCATCTCTGCATTGGACGCCCTCCCTGGTTACGAGACAGACGTGACTGGTTCATGTTCTGTATCCCCTATTGCTACAAGTCTTACTTAAAGTGGCTCTCACAGACTCCAGAGAGTTTCAATTGTCCTTGATTTCTAGCTTTTGTCCCAGACATACATCTTCTCACAATAGCTTCCCGCTCTCTCTCCCATGATCCTCCCCACACATGATTCCTTCTGTTCCCCTCCCACTCCCCTTACTCATCCAGTTACCTCCCACCATCCATCCCAGGTGTCTCTTTTGCTTCCCCTTCTCAAAGTGATTTAATGGTCCTTCCTTGTCCCCTACTTGTTATTTAGCCTGTTTGGATCTGCGGATTATAACATGATTTACCTTGTAGTTTTTGGGCTACTATTGACTTATAAGTGAGTACATACCATCGTACCATCTTTGTATTTCTGTGTCTTGGATACTTCACTCAGTATGGCCTTTCTAGGTCTATGCATTAGCCTGCACATTTTATGGTGTTATTGTTACTATTAGCTGAGGTGTGTGCCATCGTGTAAATGTACCACAGTGTCTTTTATCCATTCGTTGCTTTAGAAACATCTAAGTTGTTTCTAGTTTTTGTGATTATAAATAAAGCTGCTATGAACATAGCTGAGTAAGCGTCCTTGCGCTATGGTGGAGCATATTTTAGGAACATGCCCCAGAGAGGTGTAGCTGTATCTTGAGGTAGAACTTTTATAAATTTTCTGAGAAACTGCCAAAGTGATATCCAATGTTTGTATACAAGTTTTCACTCTCACCAGTTATAGCGGAATATTCTTGCCTCACATCTTCACCAACAAGAGCCGTTGTTTGAGTTTTTTGACCTTAGCCATTCTGACATGTGTAAGATGGAATTTCGGAGATTTTAATTTGTATTTTCTTTTTTTTCTCCTTTACTGGTTTATTCTTGTTTCATCTCAATGGTTATTTCATCACTTGTATGCTCCCATTCTTCCCTCGCTCCCATTTTCCCCTTATTCCCCTCCCCTATGACTGTTCTTGAGGGGGATTACCTCCCCCTGTATATGCTCATACGGTATCAAGTCTCTTCTTGGTAACCTGCTGTCCTCCTCTGAGTGCCTCCAGGTCTCTCCCTCCAGGGGACATGGTCAAAGGTGAGGCACCAGAGTATGTGAGAAAGTCTTATCCCACTCTCCACTCTACTGTGGAGAGTGTTCTGTCTGTTGTCTATATTTGGGTAGGGGTTTAAGGTTTACCGCCTGTATTGTCCTTGGCTGGTGCCTTAGTTTGTGCAGGACCCCTGTGCCCAAATCTGCCTATCATAATGTTCTACTTGTAGGCTTCTAGGACCCTCTGGATCCTTCTACTTTGCTATTCTCCCATGCTTCTCTCATTTAGAGTCCCACTAGAATGTCCTCCCCTCTGTCTCAGTTTCCTGGTAAGTGAAGGCTTTCCTGGGACATGCCCCTTGGTCTAATATGCAGATATAAGTGAGTATATACCATTTGAGTCTTCCTGCTTCTGGGTTAACTCACTCATTATGATCATTTCTAGCTCAATCCATTTATCCACAAATTTCGGGAATTCCTTGTTTTTAATAGCTGAATAGTATTCCATAGTGTATTTGTATCATAGTTTCTTTATCCATTCTTCTATTGAGGGGCACTTAGGCTGTTTCCATGTCCTGGCTATTATGAATAAGGCAGCTATGAACATGGTTGAGCAAATTTTCTTGTTGTGTGCTGGAGCATCTTCTGGGTATATTCCAAGGAGTGACATAACTGGGTCTTGAGCAAGCCCTATTCCCATTTTTCTGAGATAACACCAGATAGATTTCCAAAGTGGTTGTATTAGTTTGCATTCCCACCAGCAATGAAGGAGTGTTCCTCTCTCCCCACATCCTCGCCAGCAGGTGGTTTCGCTTGAATTTTTGATCTTAGCCATTCTGATGGGTGTAAGATGGAATCTCAGAGTTGTTTTGATTTGCATTTCCCTGATGATTAAGGAGGTTGAGCTTTTCTTTAAATGTTTCTCAGCCATTTGATATTCCTCTGTTGAGAATTCTCTGTTTAGTTCCAAGCCCCGTTTCTCAATTGGGTTATTTGGTTTGGTGGTGTTTAATTTCTTGAGTTCTTTATATATTTTGGATATCAGACCTTTGTCAGATGTAGGGTTGGTGAAGATCTTTTCCCAGTCTGTAGGCTGTCGCTTTGTTCTCTTGACAGTGTCTCCTGCCTTACAGAAGCTTCTCAGCCTCATGAAGTCCCATTTATTAATTGTTGACATTAATGTCTGGGCTGTTGGTGTTCTGTTCAGGAAGTTGTCTCCTGTGCCAATATGTTCCAGGCTCTTCCCCACTTTTACTTCTAAGTAACTTAGTGTCTCTGGTTTTATGTTGAGGTCTTTAATCCACTTGGATTTGAGTTTTGTACAAGGTGACAAATATGGGTCCAGTTGCATTTTTTTTTTACACATAGACATCCAGTTAGACCAGCACCACTTGTTGAAGATGCTATCCCTTTTCCATCGAATGGATTTGGCTTCTTTGTCGAAAATCAAGTGACCCTATGTGTGTGGATTCATATCTGGATCTTCGATTCGATTCCACTGATTAATCAGCCTGTTGCTGTTTTAATTACTATTGCTTTATAGTACAGTTTGAGATCAGGTATGGAGACTCCTCCGGAGCACCTTTTATTGTACAAGATTGTTTTAGCTATTCTCGGTTTTTTGTTTTTCCATATGAAGTTCAGAATTGAACTTTCAATGTCTTTAAAAAATTGTGTAGGTATTTTGATAGGGATTGCATTGAATCTGTAGATTGCTTTTGGTAGGATGCCCATTTTTATTATGTTAATTCTCCCAATCCATGAGCAATGAAGATCCTTCCATCTTCTCATGCTCTCTTCAATCTCTTTCTTTAGAGTTTTGAAATTTTTTCAAACAAGTCCTTCACTTGCTTAGTTAGAGTAAAAACTAAGTACTTTATATTGCTTGTGGCTAATGTGAAGAGTGTAGTTTTCCTAATTTCTTCCTCTGCTAGCTTGCCATTTGTGTATAGGAAGGCTACAGACTTTTTTCAGTTAATTTTGTATCCAGCCAATTTGCTGAAGGTGTTTATCAGCTGTAGGAGTTCTCTGGTGGAATTTTGAGGGTCACTTATGTAGACTATCATATCATCTGCAAATAGGGATAATTTGACTTCCTCCTTTCCCATTTGAATACCCTTGATCTCCTTTTGTTGTCTTATTGCTCTGGCTAGAACTTCGAGTATTATATTGAAGAGATATGGAGAGAGTGGGCAGCCTTGCCTTGTTCCTGATTTTAGAGGAATTTCCTTGAGTATCTCACCATTTACTTTGATTTTGGCTATTGGCTTCCTATATATAGCCTTTATTATGTCGAGGAAAGTGCCTTGTATTCCCGATCTCTCTAAAACTTTAAACATGAATGGGTGTTGGATTTTATCAAATGCTTTCTCTGCATCTAAAGAGATGATCCTGTTTTTTTTTATTTTCAGTTTGTTTATGTGGTGGATTACATTGGTGGATTTCCATATATTAAACCATCCCTGCATGCCTGGAATGAAGCCTACTTGGTCATGATGAATTATATCTTTGATGTGCTCTTGTATTCGTTTTGCAAGTATTTTATTTAGTATTTTTGCATCGATGTTCATCAGAGAAATTGGTCTGAAATTCTCTTTCTTTGTTGAGTCTTTGTTAGGTTTAGGTATCAATGAGACTATGGCCTCATAGAATGAATTTGGTAATGTTCCATCCCTTTCTATCTTTTGGAGTAGCTTGAAGAGTATCGGTATTAGCTCGCCCTTGAAGGTCTTGTAGAATTCTGCATTGAAACCATCTGGCCCTGTGTTTTTTTTGTTGGGAGACTATCAATGATTACTTCAATTTCTGTAGGGGAAATGGGACTATTTATCTTGTTTATCTGTTCTTCACTCAACTTTGGCAAGTGAAATTGATCAAGAAAATCGTCCATTTCCCTTAGATTTTCAATTTTTGTGGCCTATATGCCTTCAAAGTAGGATCTTATGATTCTTTGTATTTCTTGAGTGTCTGTTGTTATGTCTCCCTTTTCATTTCTGATTTTGTTGATTTCCATACTGTCTCTCTGCCTTTTAGTTAGTTTGGCTAATGGTCTGTCTATCTTGTTGACTTTCTCAAAGAACCTGCTCTTGGTTTTGTTGATTCTTTGGACTGTTTTCTTAGTTTCTAATTTGTTAATTTCACCCCTGAGTTTGATTATTTCCAGATGTCTACTCCTTTTGGGTGTTTCTGCTTCTTTCTTTTCTAGGGCTTCCAGTTGTGTCATTAAGGTGTTTATGTGCGATGCTTCCAATTTGTTTTTAAAGGCACTTAGTGTAAGACCCCCTCCCCTGTGCACCCGCCATAGCAAGCATAGCAGCATTAACGCTATCTTGCAAGACAAGACTAGAATAATAGGTTCCCGGGATAAGATGAGGCCTGGGGCCCAGAGAAAAAAGATAAAAGCATGCTGAGATAACAGACACCGTTTGTCCTTGTCAAACAAGATATTTATGGTCAGCCACCTGGCCCAGAGAATGGGTAAACTCCCCTGTTCCTAGAGCCCATCTGATGATCGGGCCATAACCTCGCCTCATTTAATTTACCAATCAGAGCCCTGTAACTATGCTTCTCACTTCTGTACCCACGCTTCCCGCTAAAATCCCTATAAAAGGCCCCTGAAAGACTCGCTCGACGCACCAGCCTCTCCAGAGACTGAGACGCCCGGGTACCCAACCCCCTGCAATAAAGCCTCTTGCGTGTTGCAACCGAAACCTTGGTCTCGCTGGTTCTTGGTGGGGGTCTCCACGTTAAGACCACCGTGCTGGGGTTCTTACATTTGGAGGTCTCACCGAGATTTGAGACCCCTGCCCAGGGACCACCGACCCAAATTCGGGAGGTAAGCCTTTGTGCCGGCCGGCTTAGTAGTTGTTGTCATTTCGTCTCTCTGTTAATCTTTACGTGTCTTGGTGTCTGCGCAGACTCCCTGAATCTGGCAAGGACTAGAAGGAGTTGACGGACTCGGACTTCTTCCTTGTGCCCCTGGGAGACGTCCCCGCGGAATTCCGTAGGGACTTTCCGTCCCACCAGAACCCTTTCTGCCCCAGGGTTATTTGGGGCCCCGGCCCATCTGAGAGGCTATTCGCCTCATCTGGGAGACGAGGAATCCGGATCCCCTGCGGCGCCCGAGCCGCCGTCTCCAACCTCCGTTTTACTTTCGCTTTGGCGCAAGCGTCCTGCGCAGGCTGTTTTTGGTCTTTTGTGTCTAGTTTTCCTCTGTTGTCTTTCGTTTTATATTTTTGGTACCATGGGTCAGACTCTTGCCACCCCATTAACCCTTACCTTACAGCATTTCAAAGAGGTCAGTGTCATTGCACACAATCTGTCAGTAAAAGTCTACAAGGGCAAATGGGAGACTTTCTGTTCCGCCGAATGGCCCACGTTTAACACCGGGTGGCCACGAGATGGCACCTTTAACCTTTCTCTCATTTTACAGGTCAAGTCCAAAATTATGGACCCTGGACCACATGGTCATCCGGACCAGGTCCCCTACATAATAACTTGGGAATCTCTCGTTCATGACCCCCACTCCATGGGTCAAACCTTTCCTCACTCAGCCCCCTCCTATCCCCACCTCTCTTACCACGCCCGCCTTAGCCCCTTCCCTGGCCCCCACTCCGGCGGCCCCCTCTGGGGCCGGTCTCTATCCCGCCGTTGTCCGCCCCCCCTAAGGCCTTGCCGCCAGACGAGAGGCCCCTCCTTGACCTCCTAAACGAGAAACCACCCGTTTATCAGGGCCCAGCGGCCCCAGGCCCAGCCTCACCAGCCGGACCCCCGACTCCCTCGGCTCCTCCCTTGCCGGGGCCACCTGAGGATATTGCTCCCGCCGCAGCGCCCGAGGCCTCACCAATGGCCGGCTGACTCCGTAGCCGGCGTGAAGTTCCACCCCAGACC
This sequence comes from Acomys minous, assembly GCF_964271855.1. Classification (NCBI taxonomy): domain Eukaryota; kingdom Metazoa; phylum Chordata; class Mammalia; order Rodentia; family Muridae; genus Acomys; species Acomys minous. Next base: position 9,148,535 of record NC_140502.1, read on the forward strand.
TCTCAGGCCTTCCCCCTTCGGGCTGGCATGGGCAGCCAGATCCAATATTGGCCGTTTTCTGCCTCAGATCTTTATAACTGGAAAAATAATAACCCTCCTTTCTCTAAGGATCCCTCCCGGTTAACTTCCTTTATTGAGTCTATTTTAGTCACTCATCAACCCACCTGGGACGACTGCCAACAGCTCCTACAGACGCTCCTCACCTCCGAAGAAAAGCAGCGCGTCCTTCTGGAAGCACGCAAGAGCGTCCCAGGAGCTAATGAGCGGCCTACCCAGCTGCCAAATAAAATCAACAGTGCTTTCCCCTTGGAACGACCGGACTGGGACTTCAACACTGAGGAAGGTAGGGCCCACCTATGTCTTTATCGCCAGCTGCTCATAGCGGGTCTCCAAAAAGCCGCCAGGCGGCCCACCAATTTGGCACAGGTTAAGATGGTTACTCAGAAAGCAGATGAGACGCCGTCAGCTTTTCTTGAGCGTCTGAAAAAAGCTTACCGGGTTTACACTCCATATGACCCTGAGAACCCTCTCCAGGTCACCACTCTGGCCATGTCCTTTGTCTGGCAATCTGCCCCAGATATCAGACGCAAATTAGAGAGATTAAAAGAACTCAAAAAAAGTACAGTTCAGGATCTTTTAAAGGAGGCAGAGAAAGTTTATAATAAGAGAGAGACGCCGGAAAAAAAATGGCTTAGAAAAAAGTCTAAGAAAAAGGAAGAAAGATTGAGAAAAGAAGCGGAAGAAAGGGAGAATGCTAGAGATAAGAAGAGACATAGGGAAATGAGTAGACTGTTGGCCACCGTAGTTTCAGGGTGCCAGGATAGTCAGGGCCAGGGAGAACGGAGAAAGGCCCCTGTGGATAAGGACCAATGTGCCTATTGTAAAAAAAGAGGCCACTGGGTACGGGACTGTCCCAGACGTCCCAAAGGGCCCCGTAGGGCCCCCCCTCCGCGGCTCTCCTCAACTTAGAAGACTGAAAAAGTCAGGGTCAGGAGCCTCCCCCTGAACCCCGGCTAACTCTAAATGTGGAGGGGCAACCCGTCACCTTCTTGGTGGATACGGGAGCTCAGCACTCCGTCCTCACCACCGCACCGGGGCCCCTGACAACAAAGACTGCCTAGGTGCAAGGAGCGACTGGCGGGAAGTCTTACCGCTGGACCACCGAGAGGAAAGTACATCTTGCAACCAGTAAGGTCTCACATTCTTTCCTTCACGTCCCGGACTGCCCATATCCCCTCCTGGGAAGGGACTTGTTAACCAAACTCAAGGCCCAAATTCACTTCGAAGAAGGGCACACTTGTGTGACAGGACCACAAGGGCGGCCTATTCAGACTTCAGTATTAAATCTAGAAGACGAATACAGATTGTATGAGACTGACCCCCCTGGGAACGATACCCCTAGCCCAGACTGGCACGCCCTTTACCCATCTTCATGGGCCGAAACTGGAAAAATGGGTCTAGCTCACCAACAGCCCCCCATATTAGTACACCTGAAGACTTCTGTCACCCCAGTCTCTATTCGGCAGTACCCTATGTCCCAGGAAGCCTACCTGGGGATACGGCCTCATATTCGGAGACTCCTGGACCAAGGCATACTGACTCTTTGTCAGTCTCCCTGGAACACCCCCTTGCTTCCTGTTAAAAAGCCCGGGATGGGAGATTATCGGCCGGTCCAAGACTTAAGAGAAGTCAACAAACGGGTTAAAGACATACATCCTACTGTCCCCAATCCTTACAATCTACTGACGGGGCTATCCCCAGACCATGTCTGGTACACTGTGCTGGACTTAAAGGATGCTTTCTTCTGCCTAAGACTGCACCCCTCCAGCCAGCCTCTCTTTACATTCGAATAAAAGGACCCTGAATTGGGGATTTCAGGGCAACTAACATGGACACGGCTGCCCCAGGGATTTAAAAATAGCCCCACCCTGTTTGATGAGGCCCTACACCGTGATTTGGCCAACTTCAGGGTACAATACCCAGACCTCATATTGCTCCAATATGTAGATGATCTCCTCCTGGCAGCCCCCTCTAAGGAGAACTGCCAACGGGGAACCCACGTCCTCCTACAAGTCCTGGGACGGCTAGGGTATCGAGCCTCTTTCAAGAAGGCACAAATTTGCCAGACTGAAGTGACCTACCTAGGTTACTTCATCAAGGATGGACAGAGGTGGCTCACCCCGGCTAGAAAACAAACTGTCCTCCAAATCCCGCCACCGCGGTCCCCCCGTCAACTCAGAGAATTTCTAGGAACAGCGGGCTTTTGCCGCCTCTGGATCCCTGGGATCGCAGAAATGGCAACTCCCCTGTACCCCCTTACCAAGCCGGGAACGATGTTTACCTGGGAGCCCACCCATCAACAGGCCTTCGAGGCTATCAAGACTGCCTTAATCTCAGCCCCCGCACTGGGGCTGCCCGATTTAACCAAGCCCTTTGAGCTGTTCATTGACAAGAAACAAGGCTACGCCAAGAAAATTCTAATCCAGAGACTGGGGCCCTGAAAAAGGCCTATAGCCTACCTCTCTAAGAAACTGGACCCTGTGACAGCAGGCTGGCCCCCTTGCCTACGGATGGTTGCTACAGCTGCCTTACTCCTTAAAGACTCTAATTAACTCACCATGGGACAGCCAATTACTATCTTGGTGCCCCATGCCATGAAATCCCTGGTCCGGCAGCCCCAGACGGATGGCTCTCCAACGCCCGGGTAACCCATTACCAGGCCATGCTTTTAGACTCGGACAGAGTCACCTTTGGGCCAACGACCAATCTCAACCCTGCCACGCTGCTCCCTCTCCCAGACGGGCCCGAGGATCATGACTGTCAGCAAGTCCTGGCGGAAACCCACGGAACCCGCCCTGACCTCACTGACCAGCCTCTCCCTCACCCAGACTTCGTTTGGTATGCGGATGGGAGCAGCTTCCTGGATAACGGGACACGACGGGCCGGAGCGGCTATCACCACCACCAGCCAGGTAATATGGGCCAGCCCTCTGCCCCCAGGGACCTCCGCCCAGCGTGCTGAACTGATCGCCCTGACCAAGGCCCTGGAACTGGCAAAAAAAAAAGCTAACAGTATATACAGACAGCCGGTATGCCTTGGCCACGGCCCACGTACATGGAAAAATCTATCGGCGCCGAGGACTCCTCACCTCAGAAGGTAAAGAAATTAAAAATAAGACTGAAATCCTGGCCCTCCTGAAGGCCCTCTTTTTACCCCAGCAGCTCAGCATCATCCATTGCCTGGGCCACCAGAAAGGAGACTCCCCTGAGGCTTGAGGTAATCGGCTGGCTGACGAGACAGCCCGCCAAGCCGCTACAAGACCCCTCGACACTCTCGAGGCACTCTCCTTACAAGAGGACACCGGAGCGCCAGGACAGCAGGACCGGAGTTAAAAATTCACCAACGACGACATACAGAGACTTCACAAGATGGGCGCTCTCCCTGAAGGCCCCAACCATTGGCGGTATCAAGACAAGGTAGTCATCCCCTCAAAAGAGACTAACTATTTGATTGACTACTTCCATAAGCTCACTCATTTAAGTGCTCAAAAAATGAAGACCCTCCTCGAAAGAGAAGAGACGGACTTTTACCTCTTAAAAAAAAGGAGGCCCTCCAGAGAGCCGCTGACAATTGCCAGCCCTGCGCGTTGGTCAATAATAACAGGTCCTTGAACCTGTCAGGAACTAGGGTCCGAGGACACCGGCCAGGGACCCATTAAAAAATTGACTTCACGGAGGTCAAACCAGGTATATACGGGTACTGGTACCTGCTGGTCTTCGTAGATACTTTTTCAGGATGGACTGAAGCCTTCCCCACCAAACATGAGACGGCCAAGGTGGTTTCCAAGAAGCTTTAGGATGATATTTTCCCTCGCTACGGGATGCCACAGGTAATCGGGTCCGACAATGGACCAGCCTTCGTCTCCCAGGTAAGCCAGCAGGTGGCCAAACTATTGGGGATTAATTAAAAATTGCATTGTTCATACAGACCCCAGAGTTCAGGACAGGTAGAACACATGAACAGGTCTATTAAAGAGACTTTAACCAAATTGACGCTTACAGCTGACACTAAGGACTGGGTGGCCCTGCTACCCCTGGCCCTATACAGGGTTAGGAACACCCCCGGCCCACATGGGCTTACTCCTTTTGAGATTGTCTACGGTTCACATGTTCCTATTGTTCACTTCCTTGACCCAGATATCGGCTCCTTCGCCACCAGGCCTTCCCTCCAGGCACACCTAAGAGCCCTCCAAAAGGTGCAAAATGAGGTATGAAAACCCCTAGCCCGCGCTTATAAAGACCAGCTTGACAAGCCCCTGGCCCCTCACCCATTCCAGGTTAGAGACTACGTCTGGGTCCGACGTCACCGGACCAAGAACCTCGAACCCCGCTGGAAGGGACCCTACGCCGTACTCCTGACTACCCCGACGGCTCTCAAGGTTGACGGAATTGCCACATGGATCCACGCTGCTCACGTCAAGGCGGCCAAAGACACAGACAGGATCACATAAAGAGCACATCAGACCGACAACCCTTTAAAGATAAGACTTTCCTGAACCTAATTCACCCCATGACCCTCACTGTTCTCCTCCTAACCCTCCCCTGGACCCCGTCCGCCAGCCCTCATATCCCAGTACAACAAACCTGGGAGGTAACCAATAATAAAGGAGACACCATCTGGTCGATCACTGCGCTGCACCCCCCATGGACCTGGTGGCCGGACTTGACACCAGACATCTGTAAGCTGGCAGCCGAGTCATCCGACTGGCTCCCTGGCTCTAATTTCCCTGAATCCGGTGAGACTTCATGCTCTGGGGGCAGCACATCATCAGGCACTCTCCCCATCCATATACCCTCCGACCTTTATGGATGTTCAAACCAGTACACCTGGACTAATCTCCGGTCTGCCGAGTTCTATGTGTGCCCGGGACAAGGTCAATCTCGACAGCTTAAGCGTCAGTGTAGAGGGATCCCTGATTTCTATTGTGCTTCATGGGGTTGTGAGACTACAGGCGAGGCCTACTGGAACCCTTCTTCCAGCTGGGACCTGATCACGGTAAAAAAAAAAAATAGCACCAATGACCCTAACTGCCCTCAGCCTTGCCAAAATAGCTATTGCAACCCTTTGGTCATCAAGTTTACAGAGAAAAAAAAAAAAACAAGATCGCCAATGGCTTAAAAAAAACAACTGGGGATTACGATTATATGCCCCAGGAAGAGACCCTGGACTAATTTTTAAGATCAAGTTAACCCTGACTACAGCTCCCACTCTGGCTATAGGCCCGAACCCCGTCCTGACTAAGCCACATCAGGCCCAGCCAAGACCCCAGGTACTACCCCAACCCACGCCATTGATGCCATACTCAATGGGCCCTAGCACCCTCCCTGCCCTGAAATCACATTCTAATACAGGAAACCCACTTTTAGACCTGGTTACAGGGACATACCAGGCCTTAAACTATACTTCCCTGGAAAAGACGGAGGAATGTTGGATGTGTCTCACCTCCCAACCCCCTTACTACGAGGGGATTGCCCTTATGGCCAGCATTACTAACTCCTCTACCCCAGACAATAGGTGCCTCTCCAATACCCCTCACTGTCTCACACTGTCTAAAATCTTCTGGAAAGGAACTTGCTTAGGGACCGTCCCCTCGTCCCATAAATCTCTGTGCAACACCACCTTGACCAGCACTCCGAAAGCTTCAGAAACCAGGTACCTTACCGGCCCAAATGGGACCTACTGGGCCTGTAACACTGGGTTAACCCCATGCGTCACGACATCCGTCCTTAAAATGTCCTCGGACTTCTGTGTATTGATTCAACTCTTCCCCAAGATCACATACCATGACCCCTCCGACCTACATCGCCACTTTGAGGGGATCAATCGCTACCCCCGAGAGCCAATATCCATCACTCTGGCACTGCTATTAAAAGGATTAACAGTCGGGGGGGGGTTGCGGCAGGGATCAGAACCGGGACTACTGCTCTCACTCAGGTTGCTCATTTTCAGCAGTTACAGCAGGCCATGAACGCAGACCTTCAAGCATTAAAAGAATCCATTAGTGCATTAAAACAGTCCCTGACCTCCCTTTCTGAGGTAGTGCTCCAAAATCGTAGAGGGTTAGATATCTTGTTCCTGAAAAAGGGTGGGCTCTGTGCAGCCCTCAAAAAAATGTTGTTTTTATGCTGACCATACAGGAGTAGTCAGAGATAGTATGTCTAAGCTGCGAAAAAGGCTAAAGCAGCGACAGTTACAATTTAAATCAGGACGAACTTGGTATGAAAACTGGTTTAATAAGGCTCCTTGGTTCACCACTTTAATATCTACCATAACGGGCCCTTTATTAATTATTATCCTGCTCCTACTTTTTGGGCCCTGCATCCTTAACAGACTGATGCAATTCATCCGAGACCGTCTATCGGTTGTACAGGCCTTGGTTCTAACCCAACAATACCAACAGCTCCAACAGGTAAAACCAGAGGTCATTAAATGAAAGATTTCATTCAATTTACAACAAGAGGGGGGAATGTAAGACACCCTCCCCTGTGCACCCGCCATAGCAAGCATAGCAGCAGTAACGCTATCTTGCAAGACAAGACTAGAATAATAGGTTCCCGGGATAAGATGAGGCCTAGGGCCCAGAGAAAAAAAGATAAAAACATGCTGAGATAACAGAAAGAGTTTGTCCTTGTCAAACAAGATATTTATGGTCAGCCACCTGGCCCAGAGAATGGGTAAACTCCCCTGTTCTTAGAGCTCATCTGATGACCGGGCCATAACCTCGCCTCATTTAAATTTACCAATCAGAGCCCTGTAACTATGCTTCTCGCTTCTGTACCCGCGCTTCCCGCTAAAATCCCTATAAAAGGCCCCCGAAAGACTCGCTCGACGCGCCAGCCTCTCCAGAGACTGAGACGCCCGGGTACCCGACCCCCTGCAATAAAGCCTCTTGCGTGTTGCAACCGAAACCTTGGTCTCGCTGGTTCTTGGTGGGGGTCTCCACGTTAAGACCACCGTGCTGGGGGTCTTACACTTAGTGCTATGAATTTTCCTCTTAGCACTTCTTTCAATGTATCCCACAAATTTGGGTATGTTGTTCCTTCATTTTCATTGAATTTCAGAAACTCCTTGATTTCTTTCTTTATTTCTTCCCTGACCCAGGTGTCATTTAGCAGAGAGTTGTTTAGTTTCCACATCCGTGTAGGCTTTTTGTTATTTCTGTTGTTGTTGAATTGCAGCCTAAGCCCATGATGATCTGATAGGATACAAGGTATTATTTCAATCCTCTTGTATCTGTTGAGGCTTTCTTTGTGAACTACGATGTGATCAATTTTGGAGAAGGTTCCAAGGGGTACAGAGAAGAAGGTATATTCTTTCTTGTTTGGGTGAAAGGTTCTGTAGATATCTGTTAGATCCATTTGACCCATGGCCTTGGTTAATGATGTTATTTCTCGGCTTAGTTTCTGTTTCGATGACTTGTCCTTCAGTGAGAGTGGGGTGTTGAAGTCTCCCACTATTATTGTGTGGGGATCGATGTGTGGTTTAAGCCTTTTTAGCAGATCTTTTACAAATATGGGTGCCCTTGTATTGGGAGCATAGATGTTCAGAATTGTGATGTCATCTTGGTTGACTTTACCTTTGATGAGTATGAAGTGTCCATCCTCATCCCTTTTGATTAATCTTGGTTGAAAGTCTATTTTGTTCGATATTAAAATGGCTATGCCTACTTGCTTCTTGTGACAATTTGCTTGGAATATTTTTTTCCAACCTTTTATCCTGAGGTAATACCTATCATTATGGGTGAGATGTGTTTCTTGAATGCAGAAGAATGTTGGATCCTGTTTATGCACCCATTCAGTTAGTCTGTGTCTTTTTATTGGAGAATTGAGACCATTGATATTGAGAGATATTAATGACCAGTTACTATTAAGAGTCTTCATTTTGATATTGGTTCCAGTCGAGCTTTCGTGTGATTGTGTTTTTGCCATGGTATAGTTATCTATTTCCTGAGTAGTTTTGGTTGTAACTTGACCCTTTGGGATGGAGTTTTCCTTCTAGTACCTTCTGTAAAGCTGGATTTGTGGATAGGTACTGTTTGAATTTGGTTTTGTCATGGAATATTTTGTTTTCTCCATCAATGCTTATTGCTAGTTTTACTGGGTAAAGTAGTCTGGCCTGGCATCTGTGGTCTCTTAGGCTTTGCAAGATCTCTGTCTAGGCCCTTCTGGCTTTGATGGTCTCTGCTGAGAAGTCGGGTGTAGTCCTGATAGGTTTGCCATTAAATGTTATTTGGTCCCTTTCCCTTGCAGCTTTTAATATTTTTTCTTTGTTCTGTATGTTTTGTGTTTTGATTATTATGTGATGGGCAGTTTTTCTTTTCTGGTCAATTCTATTTGGTGTTCTGTATGCCTCTTGTATGTTTATAGGCATCTCTTTCTTTAGATTGGGGAAATTTTCTTCTATGATTATGTTGAGAATAGTTTCTGGGCCTTGGAGTCTGATATCTTCTCTTTCTTCAATGCCTATTATCCTCAGATTTCTTCTTTTCATGGTGTCCTTAATTTCTTGGATGTTTTGTGTCAGGAGTTTTCCAGATTTGGCATTTTCTTTAATGGTTGCTTCAAGATCTGTGATTGTATCTTCTAGACTTGAGATTCGTTCTTCCATCTCTTGGATTCTGTTAGAAAAGGCAGCACTGTGTCATTCGCCTTCTTCTCTGAGGCCTCACGTTATCGTTTTTCTTCTGTCTGTGTGTTTATCATTGAATCCATTTTCATCTTCATATCTTGAACAGATTTTTTTATTTCTTTCATCTGGTTGTTTACATTTTCCTGAAAAATTTCCAGCTCCACTCTATGTGCTTCTTTTATGTCTCACACCTGCTTGGCTGCATCTTCCTGCATCTGATTTTGAATTTTATTTGTTTCCTCCATTAACATCCTCATTACCAAGGATTTGAGGTCATTTTCTTGTGTTTCCGTTGTATTTGAGTTCTCCGGGTTGTTTTCTTTGGGATAGCTGGGAACTGGAGACGCCATGTTGTTTTGGGGTGTTTTGCGTATGCTTTTACCCTGTCTTTTAGACATCTTGCCGTCTCTGTTTTTGTTGGGTAACTTCCAGAGTTGGGTGGAGGGAGTCTGATAATAGATTCACTTGTTTTCTCAAGATTTCTGTAGGCTGGAAGCCCTGATACTTCACTGGTGTGGATGTCAGGAGGTTAGCCCTGTCATTTTGGGCTCTCACAGCCCGTGATCCTCAGCTCCCCTTTGCTGTGGGTCCTGCAATCATTCTGGGTCTCTGAATGAGCGTTGGATCAGGCCAAGGTATCCACAGCCTTTTGGGTTCCCTGCCAAGTCCAGCCAGGGATACTGGGCCCGAACTACACGTTGAGCTCAGCTAGTTTCTCAGGGCCTGGACCGTCTCCCACAGCAGGAGAACTGTGACTGCACTGAAAAAGCACCTAGGGTAGAAGTGAGCGCTCCACCCAGCCTGCATCACAGCAAAACTGCGAATGCACTGAGCAAGGGCCTAGGGTGGAACTGAGCACTCCACCCAGCCTGTGTCACAGCAGGGAAACTGCGACTGCACTGAGCAAGCGCCTAGGGTGGAAGTCAGCGCTCTGCCCGGCTTACATCACAGCAGGGTAACTGCGACTGTGCTGAGCAAGCACCTAGGGTGAAACTGAGTGCTCCGCCCAGCTTGTGTCACAGCAGGGAAACTGCGACTGCGCTGAGCAAGCGCCTAGGGTGGAACAGAGTGCTCTGCCCAGCTTGTGTCACAGTAGGAAAACTGCAGCTGCCCTGAGCTGGAGCCTAGGGTGGAAGTCAGCACACTGCCCAGCCTGTATCACAGCAGGGGAGCTGTGCCTCAGGCAGAATTGCTTGCTGAGCTGAGCCAGCTTCTCCACGGCACAGCTCACTGAGCAAACCCAGGACTCTGGGGCTGAACTGTCTGCTGAGTCCAGTTTGGGTCTCAAGGCACCATGTGACCCAAATCCTGTCCAGACTCCCCTCTCCCACAGCAACTCCCACTGTCCACACACCAATCGCCTCCACTGGAAGGCTCTGAGCTGCAAACCTCAGCCACTGCCGCTGGTGCCGCTGGAGCCACTGGAGCCACTGGTGCCGCTGGTGCCGCTGATGGCACTGCTGTCTCTGCTGCTGCTGCTCTGATCTGAGAAAGTCCATGCTCCTCCCATGTGCAGGGGCAAGCAGGTCCTCTGCACCCTGGTCCCTACGAACCGTGGAGCACTTCTGCTGCCGTGGTGTGGGGACTTTGGTGTTCCTGGCTCAGAAATCTGTGCAATTCCCTGAATTGTTCACTGGAGCTTTCAAACACGGTCCAAACTGCTCGCCACCATCTTGGATCCCTCCCATTTGTATTTTCTTGATGACTAAAGATGCTGGTCAATTTTTTAAGTGCTTCTGGGCCATTAGGTGTCCCTCTGTCAGGAATTCTCTAATTTAGCTCTGTACACCATTTTTAATTGGGTTATTTCATTTGTTGTTGTCTAATTTCTTGAGTGCTTTATACATTTTGGATATAAGCCCTCTGACAGATGCAGGGTTGGTGAAGATCTTTTCCAATTTCGTAGCCTGGCAGTTTTTGTTTTTGATGGTGTCTCTTGCCTTACAGAACCTTTTCTGTTTTATGTGGTCTCATTTATTGCTTGTTGATCTTAGTGCCTGAGCTGCTGGTGTTCTGTTCTGGAATTTGTGTCCTCTGCCAGTGCATTCAAGGATATTCTCTACTGTCTCATTTATCAAATTTCGTGTTTCTACTTTTATCATGAGGTCTTAGATCTACTTAGACTTCAGTTTTATGCAGGGTGATTGGTATGGATATATTTGCATTCTTTTACTTGCAAACATACACTTAGAACAACAACATTTGTTGATGATTCTTTGTTTGTTGTTGTTCCGTTGTAATGTTTTGGTTCCTTTGTTGAAATGCAAGTGTGCATCGATGTATGGATTTACTCCTTGGTTTTCAAAATGAATCCATTGGCTAAATTTTTCATTTTTTACAAAATATGTATTTTTTATTACTATTACTCTGTACTACACTATGAGATAATGGAGGGATACAGATGCCTCCAGACATTCTTTTACTGTACAGGACGAGTATAGTTCTTTCCGATTTGTAAAGAATTTTTTGGAATTCTGCTGGAAATTGCATTGAATCTGTATATTGCTTTTGGTAAGATAGTCATTTTTGCATGTTCTGGGTATTATGAATAAGGCTGCTATGAACATGGTTGAGCAAATTTTCTTGTTGTGTGCTGGAGCATCTTCTGGGTATATTCCAAGGAGTGGACTAGCTGAGTCTTGAGGAAGCACTATTCCCATTTTTTCTGTGATAGCACCAGATAGATTTCCAAAGTGGCTGTACTAGTTTGCATTCCCACCAGCAATGAAGGAGTGTTCCTCTCTCCCCACATCCTCGCCAGCAGGTGGTTTCGCTTGAATTTTTTATCTTAGCCACTCTAATGGGTGTAATATGGAATCTCAGAGATGTTTTGATTTGCATTTCCCTGATGATTAAGGAGGTTGAGCATTTTTTTTAAGTGTTTCTCGCCATTTGGTATTCCTCTGTCGAGAATTCTCTGTTTAGTTCCAAGCCCCTTTCTCAACTGGGTTATTTGGTTTGGTGGTGGATAAAGAAATTGTGGTACATATACACTATGGAATACTATTCAGCTATTACAAACAAGGAATTTCCAAAATTTGTGGATAAATGGACTGAGCTAGAAATGATCATAAGGAGTGAGTTAACGCAGAAGCAGAAAGACTCAAATGGTATATACTCACTTATATCTGCATATTAGCCCAAGGGGCATGTCACATGAAAGCCTTCAATTACCAGAAAACTGGGACAGTGGGGAGTACATTCTACTGGGACTCTACATGCGACAAGCATGGGAGAATAGCAAAGTAGAAGGATCCAGAGGGTCCTAGAAACCTACAAGTAGAACATTATGATAGGCAGATTTGGGCACAGGGGTCCCGCTCAAACTAAGGCACCAGCCAAGGACAATACACGCAATAACCTTTAAACCCCTACCCAGATCTAGCCAAAGGTCAAACATTCTCCACAGTAGTGTGGAGAGTTAGATATGACTTTCTCATGTACTCTGGTGCCTCATATTTGACCATTTTCCTTGGAGGGAAAGACCTGATGGCACTCAGAGGAAGGACAGCAGGCTACCAAGAAGAGACTTGATACCCTAAAGTATATACAGGGGGAGGAAGTCCCCCTCAGGAACTGTCACAGGTGAGGGGAATAATGGGAAAATGGGAGGGAGGGAACAATGGGAGGATACAAGGGATGGGATAACCATTGAGATGTAACAAGAACAAATTAATAAATTAATATATATCTTGGAAAAAAAGATGGTCATTTTTAGTATGTGAATCGCAGTGATCCACATGCAAGGGACATCTTCCCATCTTCTGAAAAATTCTTCAATTTCTTTCTCCAGACACTTAAAGTTCATATCATGTAGGTCTTTCACTTAATTGGATAGAATTAAACTAAGATATTTTATTTTATGGCTATTGTGAAGGGTGGTTTTCGGGAATTTATACTTCATCCTGTTTATCATTTCAATGGAGGAGAACTACTGATATTTTGAGTTAATTTAGTATACAGTTACTTTGTTGGATGTTTTTATCAGCTGTAGGATCTCTGGTAAAATTTTTAGTTCACTTATGTATAGTATCATATCATCTTCCAATAGCAATATTTGACTTCTTCCCTCTCAATTTATATCCCTTTGATCTCCTTTAGTTGTCTTATCTCTCTAGTTAAAACTTCAATTACTATATTGAATAGATATGCAGAGAGGGTCACACATTTGTAATGGACCCTAATATAGACCATTAGTTCACCAGTTGGATTTGTGTGGAGTCTTTGCACAACGTGTCTCACCATTAATGAGTGGGCATTGTTTATATATCCCCAAGAAAAGTTTACATAGCATCCCCAAATCATCTCAAGGGCCTGGTAGCCAACTGGCCATTAGTTTGTTCTGTTTGAATAAGTAGAACCAAGAAGAAGCTTCGACAGAAAAAGTGCCACCAGCTCTAAGCCTCCTCATGTGAAAGTGCTGGACCAGGAAGATGGCCGGTTTGTGTTTGTGTCTAGTCCTAGTTTTTGGTGATTGGGACCATTCAGGCAGATGGACATGGGTAAAGTGGTGATGATCTGCATCAAGAGACCAAAGCCCAATGTGGGTGTGTTTGTAATGCCCACCCACAGAGAGCTGAGGAAATAGAATGAGGAATTTGAGACCTGAATAAGATTCAAGATGTTCTGTCAGAAACAAAATCAAAAGTAAAGAAAAACTAATATACTGAAGCCACATAATCTTCATGCCAACCCAGCACAGAACTGGGGAAATAGCAGCCAGCCACTACACAAGATTAGTTCCTCTTCCTCAGAGCCTGATAAGATGATGTCCTCATGACACAAAGAAGAAATGAGCCTGAATAGGACATACACTTTGTGTGGATTCTTACAACAAGAAGACGAAATATCTGCCATCTCTGGCAACTGGAAGACGCCATGACTCCCACTCTCACTGCCCTGCTGTGTCTTGGTGAGATGCGAAGATTAAGAGGGTGAATTCTGGTCTGAGAGGGAATGCACCTTAAACCCATGCCATCGTCCATCAATGTCTCAACAGCTCAGAAAGCATCTGCAATTGCAAGGTCTGCTCTTATTCAGAGCGAACACTTAGAGGTAACTCTCTTGCAGGACTGAACCTGGTCTCCGGGAACCCTGCACTTTCAGGTGAGTGTTTGCTTAGCTGTCTGAGATTGGACATCTTTTGTGGGGACTACATGTCACTCCTGAGCAGCAGAGATGGAGAACAGCAGGTATGCACTGACTCTTGGGATGCCTGAAACATACTGGGTCTGAGAGCTGGCATCTGAGGAGAAGTCCTTGAACCCAGCTGCCGATTTTCTTGCAGGGGAACTCTCCAAACCCACAATCAGGGTGGTGCCAAGCAGTGTGGTAGCTATTGGGAGCCAGATGACAATCTTCTGTGAAGGGCCATTACATTTTAAGAAGTACTATCTCTACAAAGAAGGAATTCCAGATAACCTGCTACTAACAACCCTTCCTGATACCAAGAAGAAAGCCAAGTTCTCTATCTCTTCAATTGAATGGTACCATTCAGGTCTATATTGGTGTTCCTGTAAAAACCCTACTGACATGTCAGAACAAAACAGTACAATCCTGGAACTAGTAGTGACAGGTGAGAAGACCCTCCTCCAACCCCAGGATCTGCCATGAGTAAAGGAATATGTTCACTTGGGGCTTATTTCTCAAATGTCAGAAGAGGAAAATAATGCTTCCCATATGAGTCCACTGAAAGGGTTTCCTCTCCTCTCTTAGGATATCTCCCTGGTAACATCGCCCTTTCAGCCCTTCCCAGCCTTGCCGTGAGCATTGGAGGATATGTGACCCTTCATTGTGACGCACAAGAGGCATATGACAGATTCATTCTAATGAAGGAAAATTGCAAGTTCTCCACAACTGTGCCCTCACCGAATACAACCACTGGGATATTTCAGGCATTATTCAAAGTGGGCCCTGTGACCACCAATGAGAGATGGGGTTTCATATGCTATGGCTATAATATGAGCAGCCCCCAGCTGTGGTCAAAGCCCAGCAACCACCTACAGCTCTTGGTTTCAGGTAAGGAAGATCTATCCTCTCCCTGGTGACACAGGACCTGTTGTGTGGTGGGTGATTGAGACTTGGTGCTTCTTAAACCAGTGTCACAGAATGTGTGATACAGATGGACCTGAAATGTTGAAATAAGGCTTGATATTAACAGTGGAAGCCAAGTTCCAGGTTAGAGTAGTGTCTTTATGTGTCCCTTTGCTTTTGTAGTTCAGCTTAAGTGTCCTTTGCAAGTGTGACCTTCTTTGAGCCACTGTCCTAACACATTCCTCCTGTTTTTCTACTTCTCTGCAGGAACCCTCCCCAAGCCCACCATCCAGGCTCATCCTGGTCCTGCGGTGACATCCGGGAGCCCTGTGACCATCTGTTGTAAGGGGACCAATGAAACCCAAATATATGTTATATATAGAGAGCAAAGACAAGAATCTTGGTACGCACAGAGCAAAAAGGGCCACAACAATGAGGCAAATTTCACCATCTCATCTGTGACGCAACTGAATGCAGGGCGATATCAATGCTACTCTTACACCTCTGCTGGGTGGTCAGAACGAAGTAGCCCCCTGGAGCTGATGGTTACAGGTGAGAGTGCTCTAAGGGGTTTTAGATCCAGATGTTATACTCAAGTAAACACTTGTCTAATACAATTACATACCACAGCCTATCCATGGGGGACAATGTGTTCTGTATAAGCTCATTTATTATTCCATATGTATCTTTCCTAGGAGTCTATGAAAAACCCACCCTTTTGGCCCTGGAAAACCCTGTTGTAAAGATAGGAGAGACTGTGTCCATCTCATGTGCCTCAGATCAGAAATTTGACTGGTTCATTTTAAGGAAGGATGATCAGAAAATCTACAGTTCCAAACATGAATACTCTGGGGTGAATCTGGCCAGGTTCCAAGTGGGTCCAATAACCTCTACGGAAATGTGGACGTTTAGATGCTTTGGCTATTTCACTACTAATCCTCATGTGTGGTCAAATGCCAGTGACCCCCTTGAGCTCCTGGTCTCAGGTAAGGAAGCCTGAGACTCTTCTGAGTCACACTGCTCCTGAAACAAATGCTCAGTGATGAGACTGGTGTACTTTGAAGCTGAGCTCTCAGTAATCCTGAGACACTTGACTGTAAGACTCACTGTTCAGTAACAGAGGGCAGGGGATAGTGATAATTCAACTTGGGAATGGCAAGAGAGTTATTGACTTACCCATGGCCTTACTGCTTCAATTGATATTCAGGGGTAAATTTCATAGCAATGATTGTTATTTTTATTTAACTAATTTATTCAGATTACTTTCCCATTGTTATCCCCTCACTTGTGTGCTCTTGTTCTTCCCCCTTTCTCTATCACCCTATTTCCCTTCCCTAGGTCTTTGACAGAAGGGGACCTCCTTCCCCACCATGTGATCACAGCCTATCTAGTCTCATCCTTGTTGCCTGTCAGCAATAAGTTTTGTCTTTACTTTAGAACTGTTCATAGCCCCACTACTTCTCCTAATTCCTTGTAGGTACCCTCAAGAAACCTACCTTGTGGGCAAAGCCAAATTCTGTGATTGCCTCAGGGGATCCTTTGACCATTTGGTGTAACGGGACCATGGATACCCAAATATATTTCCTGTATAAAGAAGGAAGCCCTGCACCCTGGTATAGCCAAATTCCAAAGCAACGTCGTAACAAGGTCAAGTTCTCCATAGGATCCATGGAAAAGGATAATGCAGGGCGATATCGCTGTTACTGTTACAATTCTGCTGGGTGGTCAAATCACAGTGACACGCTGGAGTTGGTGGTGACAGGTGAGAGGACACTCTCTCAACCTTTGGATCTACTTTGTGGAAAGTAGTGTGTTCACAGTAGTTTCTTCTTCTCCAATCCTAGAAGAACTGGGAAATGGTTTACTGTATGATTTCACATAATAGGGTTCCTCTTCTCTCCTAGGAGTTTACACCTGTAAAGTCACACTGTCATCTCAGGAGGGCATGTGACCCTTCTGTGTATCTCACAACAGGCATATAACAGTTTCATTCTAATGATGGAAGAAGAGAAGTGCTTCAGTTTTGAATATATATATATATATATATATATATATATATATATATATATATATGTGTGTGTGTGTGTGTGTGTGTGTGTGTGTGTGTGTGTGTGTGTGTGTGTGTGTGCAGCGGCTCATCCAGTGCTGAGTTCACATTGAGCCTTGTGACTCCCAACTGGAGTTGGAGGTTCACATGCTATGGCTATTTCTTGAGTAGTTCATGCCTTTGGTCACTGCCCAGTAACCACCTAGAGCTTTAGCTCTCAGGTTAGAAAGCCTAATACTTTACTGTGAATGATATTACAACTGACATCAGATTCCAGGTAAGGACCGGATGTGTGTTGGGTGCTTGGACACAGAGCTACTGAACCCAATGTCATAGAATGTATGACACAGCTATGCTTGAGGGGCAGAAGCATTGATGAATGATGACATTGTACTCTATGAGTCCAGAGGTTATTTTAAATGTGTTCTTCTGCTATTGTAAAACAGCTCTACCTGCCACTTGCAAATGTGATCTGCTCTATGTGACTGTTTTAAAAGATGTGCATTTTTCTTCTTTGCTGGGAACCTTCAGAAACTCACCATCTTGGGTCATGTGTGCTCTCTCATCATAACAGGGAGCTCTGTAATGATATAGTGTGAAGGGTCTCTAGAATCCCATTTGTATGTGATGCATAAAGAGTGAAACCCAGACTCAGAGGAAGGACAGCAGGTTACCGAGAAGAGACTTGATACCGTATGAGCATATACAGGTGGAGGAAATCCCCCTCAGGAACAGGGGAGGGGAGATAAGGGGAAAATGAGAAGGAGGGAAGAATGGGAGGATACAAGGGATGGGATAAACATTGAGATGTAACAAGAATAAATTAATAAAAAAATAAAATAAAATTTAGTTTGTAAAAAAAATAAAAATAAAATAAAAGTTTTATTTATGTTGCTAAAAAAAAAGAGTGAACCCCAGAACTGAGGGATAGAGAGACTCCAATAGACCACAACAGTAAGACAAAGTTCTCCATTGCTTCTTTGACAAACCTGCATATATGGCAATATAATCATTACTTTTCCAACTCATTTGGGTGGAGAGAGTACACAGATACCTTTCAGCAAGTGGTGGCAGGTGAAAAGACACTAAAATCACAATCCTTGTCTTTTTCCTTGGGAAATACTCTCCCAGTGTTGTTCATCCAGAGATCATCTGCTGGAGACAACATGGGAAGTGTTTCAAAGCAGCCTGCCTTCTCCTCTCCTAGGTGCCTACCATGAAAAACCGACCCTGTCAGCCCTGCCCAGGCCTGTAGTGACCGCAGGTGATAATGTGACCCTTCAGTGTGTCTCATCAAAAGGATATGACTGGTTTAAGTTGACTGGGAAAAATATGAAATTCCTCAGGTCCGAAAAGGCAAATTTGAAATCCGCAGGACAGTTCCAGGCTCTGTTTCCTAATATCTCTGTGCCATCCCCCAAGAAGGGGCCATTTAGATGTTATGGATACTATACAAATACTCCATATGTGTTTTCAGTGGCCAGTAATGATCTGGAGATACATGTTTCAGGTAAGGAGCTCTCTTTATTTAGCTGTGTTTTGATACTTGAAACAATTTATCATAAGCCTGCTAATGTCAGAAGCATTGTGGGACACGAAGGGTGCTGATGAGAGCTCTTACCTACGAAGGTTCAGAGTATGGGAAGTGATGATATTGTCAGAGCAGGATGAGAGGTGGCATGTACTCTCAGATCCATCTGGATGACTTCCTGTCTGTCATCTCAGGGCTGTCAAGGAAGCCTTCCCTACTGAGCCTGCAAGGTACTGTCCTGGCCCCTGGAGAAAACCTCACCCTGCAGTGTTCTTCTGAGATCAGTTACAGCAGGTTTGCTCTGTCCAAAGATGGTGGAAGTGACCTCCCCCAGCTCTCTACTCATCGGTCACAGACTGGAGGTTTTCATGTCAACTTCCCCTTAGGCTCTGTGAATTTCTCCATTGGTGGCCAGTACAGATGCCATGGTGCACAAAACTTCTACTCTGAGTGGTCAGCACCCAGTGACCCTCTGGATATCCTGATCAAAGGTGAGGAAAGTGATTCATTCATTAGGGAGTCAACAAGGCACAGGCTCAGCTGGGAGGAGGCCTGGGGTTGATCTTCAAGATGATGAGGAGCATCTCAGGAGGAACAGATCTAGAAACAAGGGAGTGGATGCGAGATTGTCTGTGCAAATATAGAGACTAGATTCTGAAAGAGGCCTCAGAACAATGATCATAGCCCCTCACTCATGTTATTCCTCTCTAGGACATCTTCCTGATACACCCACTCTCTCAGTGCGTTCAGGCACCAATGTGTCCTCAGGAGAGAATGTGACCCTGCTGTGTCAATCACCAACCCCAGTCGACACTTTCTTTCTGTTCAAGGAAGGAGCTGCATATCCTTCCATGATTCAAATATCAAAACTCCAAGATCCACAACGTGAGGCAGAATTCTCTCTGAGCGCTGTGACCCCGGCCCTTGGGGGTACCTATGTGTGCTTCGGTTCTAATAGCTCATTCCCTTACCTGTTGTCACATCCCAGTGTTCCTGTGGAAATCAAAGTCTCAGGTAAGGTGATCCAGACTGTCGTGTCCTCAGAATGTCACCCAGGATTCTTGACCCAGGAAGTTCTTGGTTGGGCTAGGAGTAAGTTCACCTAGTAGTAAGAAAAAAAGGTTCCTTTTCAGATATTAATAAATAAACTGCTGTTTCTCAATTAATAGCCACTCCACCCTTTTCATGGGAATCTAGAAGATTCAAGTTAGGCAGCAGGAAGAGTCTGGAGATTCAGTGTGGATATAAGACTGGGAAGAGATGAGATAATTAGGGTAGCATTCCACACAACATCCCTTCAATTAACTGTCACAGTTCACTAGGTCTCTCGAGCTTATTCCAATAAAGGTTGTAGGTTTTCCTGTCTAGGGAGGTTGTTCCATCCCAGAGTGCATGAAGATTCTCAGAGCATATGAGTCTTCACTCCTTAATCACGTTGTATATGGTGGCTAATGTACTGGATATGGGGCAGAGATCCCACCATGGTCCTCAGAAACCCAGAGGCTCAGAGGCTAGAGGTAACTTGATGAACAGTAATATTCGGAGAAGCATATAAATGATTCCCCTGACCTTCTCATCCAATTGCATCATGCCTGGCAGCTCTTCACAGAGATCTAAGGGAGGACTGGGTAGCAGGGTGGGAGAGTAGGGGGTGGGGATCATGCTATGCATGGGTTTGGTGAATTCTCTTCTGGAGAACTTGACACGGAAAATGTTTCTCTGGTGTGTGTCTCAATTTCTAGAAGGGCAAATTGAAGGTCCTGGAGCAGACATTCAGTCCCTTTAGTGAGCATTTTGTCACTGTCATCTATTTACAGAGAAAGAATCTAGAAACCACTTCTGCAATAGTCCTGCCCACCTGCAAAACTGTGATGACGACGTTGTGTAAGGGTGTGGTGCATGGCTAGGGCAGAGAATTCAGGTTCCTTACTTTCAGTTTGTGAGGTTTATCTCCAGTATAGGGAGCAAAGTGGGAGGCCAGATGCCCTGAGATAAATCTTCAGCACAGATAGAATTCTGCCTAAAAATGGGCAAGCTTGGGTGCAGGCAGAGTCAATGGCCAAACTCTGCCAAGACAGGGTGAGCAAGTCCTCAATAGCTCCTGCCTCGCACATGTCTGTCAGACACATTGGGCCAGAAGGCTGAAGATGATGCTCCAACATTATAGAGAATTTTGGGTGATTGTTCATGTAGCAAAATTTCTCTGTCATCATCTCATTTGGAAAGCTGCCAACCTGCAATCCCTATATACTCAGGTAATTAATTTATTCCTTCTCAAGTCTCTGTTGGAGTTGAAGACCAGATAGTTTAGCTTTACATTTAAGCTTAGATGTTTAGAAATTAAGATGTTTTTAGGTCTAGATAGATGTTTTAAGTTGATAATGATGAGATATGATAGATACCGGTTTACATTCAGAATTTTAGACTCACCAACATAGGAAAGATGTTTGCTTCAAGGCTGCTAAATACAAATAGCCAAAACACTATGAATGTAACATTTATATAATTGCCAGTTGTTTCATGGCTCTTCTTGCTGTAGGTAGTTTATTGTACATATGTGTAATAATATAAATGTACATGTGAGAATATTTAATAAAAACATGTAAAATCCATAGCAATGGACCTTCCCACTAGGTGACCTGGGCCAGGTAAATTGATTGGAAGCATTGGGATATGGTTCCATGTTGCATTGGTATGAGAGTGAGAAGTAGTAAATACAATCATCAACCATGGGCCCTCACAGAGTAGGTTCTCCTTTTTTAATGTTTATTTTTATCTCATACAATACTTCCAGGCTGCAGCTTCCCTTCCTTGCACTTTTCTAAGTTCCTCCAACCTCAACAATTACCCCAGTTATACTCTCCCACTCATATTCCACAGAAAAGAGCAGGCTATTTAGGGACATTAGTTGAACATGGCACAATATGATAAGACTAGGCAAAACTCCCCCAGTAAAGTTAGGCAAGGTAACACAGTAGAAGGAGAAGGGTTCCAAGAACAATCAAGTATGGGACACTCACACTCCCCCTGTCAGGAATCTCCTCCACCCAAACACCAAGATACCAACCATAACATATATGCAGAGGACCTAGTGAAGACCTATGCAGGTTCAGTTCATCACTCATAATGTCACCTATATTCTAGGACTGGCAAGGTACCAGAAGCCTTTGATCGGGACTGCAGTGACCTTCCTCCTCCTCCTCTTTCTCCTCCTCCTCTTCCTTCTTCTCAGACTCAAACAAAAGAACAAGCCCAGGAAGGAAGGTGAGTAGGGTAGGGTAGACTTGTGTTTCAATGAGTAGTGGGTCTCACTGTGGGCTATCCAAGGCAGGGCTCAGGGTACCAGGCCAAGGGGAAGCCTATACAAGGATAGATAAGTTTATAAACATATCTGTAGAATCTCAGATCAGAAAATGTGTTCTGGAAGCCTGTGCAGTGTCAGATATCATATGAGCTTTTCTATATTCCAGAATATTGGAACACATTTGTGATGAGTTTTAAATGTACCCTCCTTCCATGAAGGTGCTGAGTAAGGAGGGTCCACCTCCTGGCTGAGACTCTTCCCTCTCTTTCAGTCCAGACAAGGACTGACTTGCAACATCCTCAAGAAGCTGCAGATCCAGTGAGCATGGATGGATGCCTCCAGAAAAGGTAAGACTCGTGCCCAATAACCTAGACCCTACCTGCCGGACCCCCTCACAGCCACTTGACACTCTCTTGTCTCCCCATCTCCAGCCAAGATCCTGCCAACCAGGAAGAAATCTTGTGTGAGAAAAGAAGGCCTGGGAGGGAAATGTCTGAGGTCTCAGCATCACAGTGGTGGTGGAGTATCTGGGGCACTGATGCCTCACTATGTACCATTACCTGCACTATATTTTCTCTTTTATTATTGGGGACAGAGCAGGGATCGGGTCCTGGGAATCTCGTCAGGGGAAGACATTTGTGTTTTGTTATGACAGATGCTAATGTGAAGATCACAAAGCCTACAGACAGCATAAAGCTAGACACTCTGGTGAGACTCTTGATTATTCACAGTATTAAGAATTTATGATCTGGAATATCACAGGAGGAACCTCTTTCCTTTCTTCTTTCAGCTTCATCCCCAGCTGCCTTCTTACTTCTGGAATACCTGTCTTCTGCGTCCTCAGACCTCATTTTTGTTTTGTTTACTTGTGACCATAAGGCCTCCTGATTTCTGACTCCTCAGCATCTGCCTGCCTATTAGCATGCTCTGTGGGGCTCAGAAGCCACTGTGAGGGTCTTAAGCAGTAGCTCAATGGCAAAATGATTCGATTACTTTGGATGTATAAGGCCTTTGTTTTAATTTCTCGTGAAAAACTAACAAATAAATGTACAGGACTCATGAGTAAATCATAACCATGCACCTGACAATGTGTGTGCAGATGTGCATACACAGAGGGGAAAAACAGGCAGCATGTAATGCTTTTTTTTTCTATTTTTCTCTATCCTCTTTTCTGAGACAGTGTCTCTAAATGACACTAGAGCTAATTGTTTGTGTGGATTAGTGCCATTGAGCCCTGGGCACTTGTCTTCACATCCCAGTCCTTTCCTGTTGGACTTTGTTTTTACACTGGCACTGGGCATCAAACTCAGGTGTTCACATTTGCAAAACAACCACCACGCTTTGTGACTCACCTCCCCAGTTCCTGGATCTTATTCCTGTGGGGGATGCAGATATGGCAGGGAACAGAACTCTCTACTCTACACAGTGAGACAAGCTCTTGTGTGGGGCGTGGTATGGAGACAAACACAGAGTGAGCAGAGCAAAATGAGGGAAGTGAATCACAGGATGCAGGTTAAGGTTGTTTGAGGCACAGATAGTCAGTGTGAATATAAAAGGAACTTGAAAGAAGCCTTTTGAGGAAAATCCTGAGTAAAGAGGCTCATACATTCCTATTATGATCCAGCGCATCTAAGTACAGAACATGGCAGATCAAAGTACCCTGAGGACAGAGATGTTTTTGTCTGGATAATATGTCAGAAATGCAGGAAGGAAACTGACATACACTCTACGTTTTCAGGAAGCCACAGAAGACCCAATCAGCAATAGTTTTGATATAAATGTCTAAAATATAATTCTTGCACCTGGTGTAAATATGGGTGGAGAGCTTCTAAGAAACTAAGACACATCCTTTTTGTTTCATTGTCTCTATGCTGTAGAGCCGACAGGAGGATGACCCCTTAATACACTTGTATGGCCAGGTGAAACCTTCCAGGTTCAGAAGGGCAGGGAGTACCTCTCCTTCCCACTTGCCAAAGAAATTACTAGACTCAAATGACAGACAAGCAACTGGAGACAAAGGGAGAGCTGAGCAGGTAGGTTATGACTGCTTCAGTCCCCCAGGTTCCTAGTGCCCAACACAAACCTTCTGCCCTTCCTTACTTCAGGCTGATACATCCAAGGAGCCTCATGATGTGACCTATGCCATGCTGCATTTTGTGACACCGAAACGGGACCAGATGAACCTTCCACTTTCCAGGCAGAAAACTCCTACCTGAGACCCATCTCTGGTGTCTACCAGTCCAAGGAGATCTAGACTCTACATTCTGTGGGGGAGAGAAGACTCAAGCATATCAGAAAACAAGATCTGGCTCAGGTGCCCAGCCCTTGTACAGACCTAACCTATCTTTAGGAGATTCTGAGAAAATTTGAGGCTCACATGATTCTATAGTCAGAGATAAGTGATGTCCTGCAATTTATAAACAGGGAACATATTTTGTCAGTATCCAGTACATAAAATAAGGAAAAATAGGAGTAAAGAAAGTTTTTTTGCTTTGGGCCTTTGTTGTTATTATTTTTGAGATTATTATATAATGGCAACATTTTCCTCCTCCCTTTCCTCCCTCCACAAATTCCCATAAAGTCTTCTTCACTCTCCTTAAAATACATGGAAGAGGGAAGTGGCTATGATTGGGATTTAAAGTGAATAAACAAATACATTAATTTAAAAAGTCCATAATTCTCAAAATATCTGTACATCTACTACCCTTGTTTTTGGCATCTGTATTTCTGCTCGTGGATTATTCTTTCTTGTTAACAGAATAAATATAAAATATATGAAGTATATAAACCTAGAAAATGGTTTTGATGTTTAAAAGCTCACCACAAAAATTTCTCAGTGCTACACTGGGATTCTGAAGACCTAGTTTTATTATTAGCCAGCTAATAAAGTCTTTAGAAATAATCCCCTGTATCTTATCAGACCACCAAGGTCTAAAGCTGAATTTCAACAATATAATTAACAAAAAGCCTATAAGCATATGGAAACTAAACCATGTTTTCTCAAAGACAATTGGGTCAGGGAAGAAATAAAGAAAGAAATTAAAGACTTCCTAGAATTAAATAAAGCCAAACACACAACATGTCCAAAGCATTGGGACCCAATGAAAGCAGCACTAAGGGGAAAATTCATAGCACTAAGTGCCTTCATAAAGAAATTGGAGACATCACATAAATCAACTTAATGGAACACCTGAAGACCCTAGGAAAAAAGATGCAGATATATCCAAGAGGAGTTGATGGCTGGAAATAATCAAACTCAGTACTGAAATCAATGAATTCATTCATATAGGAATTATAAACAACAACAAAAAACACAGTTCATTGAGAAAATCAACAAGATAGACAAACCTTTAGCCAAACTAATTAAAAAGCAAAGAGAGGGCATACAAATCAGCAAAATCAGAAATGAAGAGGGAAACATAACAGTGGACCCCATCAGAACAGGACTGCTCCCAGGGCAGCTTGAAGAATCCTTCTTTTTTTTTTTACTTTATTAATTTATCCTTGTTACATCTCAATGGTTATCCCATCCCTTGTATCCTCCCATTCTTCCCTCCCTCCCATTTTCCCCTTATTCCCCTCCCCTATGACTGTTCCTGAGGGGAATTACCTCCCCCTCTATATGTTTATAGGATGTTAAGTCTCTTCTTGGTAACCTGCTGTCCTTCCTCTGAGTGCCACCAGGTCTCCCCCTCCAGGGGACATGGTCAAAGGTGAGGCACCAGAGTATGTGAGAAAGTAATATCCCACTCTCCACTCTACTGTGGAGAGTGTTCTGTCCATTGGCTAGATCTGGGTAGGGGTTTAAGGTTTACTGCCTGTATTGTCCTTGGCTGGTGCCTTAGTTTGAGTGGGACTCCTGGGCCCAAATCTGCCTATCATAATGTTCTACTTGTAGGCTTCTAGGACCAAACCTTCTGATCCCAATTGTTCCAAGATTTCAGACTGTCACACACAGGAGAGTGTTTTAAGTCAGACTCCTACAGAATATGGCATTTAAGATGTTTATAGTGTTTTAAGGATTCTTTGATAATAAAACTGTTTAACTCCTGGAAACACCCAGTCTACCTCAAAGCAAATGATGAACATCAAAGAACCTCCATATGGAGATAGTTTCAATTGTGCCAAACCAGCCACTGGGCAAAATGTCCTCTTTTTGGCCAGACAGAATTCTCCCTAAAAATAGGCAAGCTTGGGTGCAGGCAGAGTCAACTGCCAAATTCTGCCAAGAGAGGGTAAGCAAGTGTTCAATAGCTCCTGCCTCACACATATGTCTGTCAGATATACTGGGCCAGAAGGCTGAAGATGATGCTACATTTACATTTTGTGTAGCTCATATGTATTTGTGTTTAGGGCTCCCCCACTTGGGCTTGGATAACCTACCTGGGGCTCCTCTCCGTAAAAGACTGAATTTTTCTCTGTAGCTTACTCATCTAAGGGTGGGAATCTTGTGAGATTTCACCCATTCACACTGACGTGGCAACTGATGTTATCATTCAGTTCTTGCTGAGGCAATTGGATTTTTTTTTTTAGGTCATGGGTGCAACCCCTTGCCATAAATAGAAGATACTCTCTCACAGCAGCTGTCCTAGTCCTCTGGTCCTTAGACACTTTCTGAGCTCTCTTCTGTGGTATTTCCTGAGCTTTAGGTGTAGAGGTTGTATTGCAGCTGTATCAGCTGGGGCAGACGCCTCACAGTCAGTTGCTCTTTGTATTTTGACCAGTTGTAAATTTCTGCAATGGTCTCTGAATCCTGCACATGAGAGAAGGTGGGGGGCTTTTGAGAGAGGGTCTCACTATGCAGGCCTGGCTGGCTGGAATCCACTACGTAGTCCAGGCTGGCCTCTAACTCAGAAATCTTCCTGCCTCTGCCTCCCAAGTGCTGGGATTAAAGGTGTGCCCCACCACACCTGACTTAGCTTTTTCTTTCTTTATTTGATCTTTTTTAAAAAATTAATTTATTCGTATTACATCTAGATTGTTAGCCCTTCCCCTGTTTCCTCCCATTCTTCCCTCCCTCCCATTTCCCCCCTTCTCCCCTCCCCTATGTCTGTGATTGAGGGAGACCTCCTCCCCCTATATATGCTCTTAGGATGTCGAGTCTCTTCTTGGTAACTTGCTATCCTTCCTCTGAGTGCCATCAGGCCTCCCCATCCAGGGGACATAGTCAGAAAAGGGGCACCAGAGTTCGTGTGAGAGTCAGATCTCACTCTCCACTCAACGATAGAGAATATCATTGTTTGTCGGCTAGGTCTTGGTAGGGGTTTGAAGTTTACTGCCTATATTCCCCTTGGCTGGTGCCTTAGTTTGAGGAGGACCCCAGGACCCAGATCTGCCTGTCATAAAGTTCTTCTTGTAGGTTTCCAGGATCCTGTGGGTCCTACTATTTCCCCATTCTTCCATGCTACTCTCGCCTAAAGTCTCAATAGGATGTCCTCTCCTCTGACCCACTTTCCTGGTAAGTAAAGTTTTTCCTGGTACGTATCCCTTGGACTAGTGTCTCGATGTAAGTGAGTATATACTGTTTGTCTCCTTTTGCTTCTGGGTGAACTCACTCATTATGATAATTTCTAGATCAATCCATTTGTCCACAAATTTCGAGAATTCCTTGTTTTTAATAGCTGAGTAGTATTCCATAACACAGGACCTAGGAGGAACCCTTTGGTTTCAAGTATTTCGCACATCATTCTTTTTTCCCCTTTGGTTCTTAGAAGCTGCTCAGCCCCTCTGGACATCACCAAATATGTCAGACCCCAAGACAGGTGAGTGAAAAATTTCATCCTCAGGAGTCAATACAGAAGCTTAAGTCCCGTCCAGGGTAAGCAGACCCCTGGGGTGCCTTTCATCTGTCCTGATCTCTGTGACCTCTTTTTCTACAACCTCCAGTTTCACAGCCCCGGGATCACACAATGGAGAATCTCATCAGGATTGGGGTGTCAGCCTTGGTCCTTGTGTGTCTTGGCATTCTGCTGTGTGAAGCTCAGCACAGCCAAAGACGAACCCAACATGCAGCCAGGAGAGAAAATAGTGTTTCTTTCATGATGGCAAAGACCTGGGAATAAGTCCAAGGATTTCATGCGGTTCTTTTAAATCTGGGGCTTACAGCGGGGGAACCGTTTTCATAGAATATCCAGGGAGCAAATGTGATTTGAGTGTAAGGAAACATCTGGGTATCATGGCGGGGAGGCCTTCTAGATCAAATCATGATACTATCTCTTCATCTAAATGTACACTTTAGCTAATTAACTGCTCTCTCCTCTCACCCCCAGTGACTGGAGGGAGGGATGATCCCATCCCATCAGTCAGGTTTGGGACCTAATCTGAGTATCTTCTGTCCCCAACCTCCCGATAGGCAGCATTTTACTTTATTGTATGCTGTCCCATTCTCCACCTGCATCATGAGTCATTGTCTTCTCTACTGAAAACAAAGAAGTTGGCTGAGACAGCAAAAAATAATGCTCAAAACTCAGATCCCAAAATGCACAGCACGAGCCTAATGTAAATTGTGGCACAGCACAGTTGTTTTTGAACTCTCAGCTTTCAGTACATGATCTTTGTGTAGTTTTCTTGAAATATAAAGACTTGCAAGCAACACATCTGCATTTGAGGGAACACTCTGGAGGGATACTGCTTACATGGATATGAAAACATCATTTTTCTTAATAATAATTAGAGAAGAGGTCATGAATTTGAAAAAAGAGTATGAAGAAACATAGGATGTCTTGGGGAAAAAAGAAAGCTGTAGAAATGATGTAAAATATAGTACTCTTATAATAAATTTGGAAAAAAATAAATATCCTCTCCCATAAATTCTTGTATCAATGGTGTTTCCTAATTTCAGTATATAATCACACCATAGGCAACTTCATAACACCAAAAGACTGTCATTTATGTGGAGTCTAAAGTTGATGTATGGATCAGACATATTTTTAAATTTCAAATTTCAGTCTTCACTGCTAGCCTTTATGTAAGCGAACCAATCTTGAACCAGTTTACTCTACATTTTGCCTAGTTCTACAAAGTCATTTTTGAAAAATCGTTAATTTCTGTGGCATCTGCAATGGCACTTATAATTCCTGCTGGGTATCTGAACCTTTAGTTCACTTACTGACCTCACTGCAACAGTTAGGGCTTCAAGCGCAAAGCAGAACAACTTACGGAGAGAAGGGTTGGTGCTGCCTTCTTCCTGATTTAAAATGAGATTCCTAAGTTATCCTTGTTAAATATGTTAACTTCAGTCTTACTGTATTATCTTATTCCGATAGAAAAACTTGCCTGTCCCCAATTTTCTGTGATTGGTCACGATCAATGAGTGTGGGAATGTGACAAATGCTATTTTTTTTAATCTACATGAATGACTTCATCCATGCACGCTTTCAGTGTTTCCTTGCTGATGTAACCGATGGTATTAATTAGTTTCCAACCAACCCATATTTACAAGCCTGTGTAAACCCCTTGTTGGTGGTGTATAAATCTTTTATATGCATTGGATTAAATTTGCTAACACGTCTATGCACCACTAACAATAAAATATCTCCTCATACATGTCAGTCTCCTCATCGACAAGGAGGAGCACGCTGATTACCGTAACACCTTATCCTAGTTCATTTTCTATTTCTGTGATGAGGTATCATGAACAAAAGCGATGTGGGGGAGGGAAAGGTTGTTTCACCGTACAGCTCCCAGGTCACTGACGATCCTGAAAGGAAGTCAGGAACTCAAGCAGGACAGAACTGCAGGCCAAAAGTGAAGCAAAAAAACATAGAGTGCTGCTCATTGGCTTCCTCTTTTTCATTGTAGATCTGACAAACATGCATTAAAAACAACCACAACTCAGATTCAATATTATTTTGCTTCCACCAAAGACATTAGCCCATTATATTTTATTTTCACATCACACAAATTCTTGGTATGGGCAGAATTAAGCCAGATCAGTTGCCCAAATATTGCAGGGATGGTCTCTAGCCCAGTTACAGTTAAACTCCTTGACTCCCTTGAAACCTCTTGAGTCAAGTTTCTTCAGTCTGCTTTGGTCTCAGAACTGCTTTCCAGGCTCACATTAGCATGTCCTGTTAAGCTTGTTATAGAACACAACTTCTTCTTCTTCTTCTTTTTTTCCAAGACAGGGTTTCTCTGTGTATCCCTTGGCTGTCCTGGACTGGCTTTGTAGACCAGGCTGGCCTCCACAGCAACAGCCAACTCTCTGCTACCAGCTTATGCATTACTTTAATGCTGTTGTAATAAAACACCATGAGCAAGGTAACATATAAGAGAGTTTATTCTGGTGCTCAGTTCTGAAGGGTTAGAGTTCATAATGGCAGAGCAGAGGCAGCATGCAGGTATGGTAGATGGAGCGGGATGCTGAGCTCACCTCTCGAACCACAAACAGAAGGAAAGCCAACTGCAACTGGAAATGGATCAAGTCTTTAAACTTTAATCTTTTTTTTCCTGATTTTTCGAGACAGGGTCTCTCTGTTTAGCCTTGACTTCCCTGGACTCGCTTTGTAGACCAGGCTGGCCTCAAACTCACAGGGATCCACCTGCCCCTGCGTCCCGAGTGCTGGGATTAAAGGCATGTGCCACCACCCCCAGCTCAAGTCTTCTTTGAAAATATATATTTTATTAATGTATTCATATTAGATCTCAACTGTTTGTTTGTTTGTTTGGTTTTTTTTTTGGGGTTTTTCCAGACAGGGTTTCTCTGTGTAGCCTTGACTGTCCTGAACTCACTTTGTAGTCCAGGCTGGCCTCGAACTCACAGTGATCCACCTGCCTCTGCCTCCCGAGTGCTGGGATTAAAGGTGTGCGCCACCACGCCCGGCTAGATCTCAATTGTTTTCCCATCCTTTGTATCTTCCCATTCCTCTCTCCCTCCCATTTTCCCCTTACTCTCCTCCCCTATGACTGTGACTGAGGGGCACCTCCTCCCCCTGTATATGCTCATAGGGTATCAAGTCTCATCTTGGTAGCCTGCTATCCTTCCTCTGAGTGCCACCAGGCTTCCCCATCCAGGGGACGTGGTCAAATATGGGGCACCAGAGTTCATGTGAAAGTCATACCCCACTCTCCACTCAACTGTGGAGAATTTTCTTTCCATTGCTTAGATCTGGGTAGGGGTTCAAAGTTTACTGCATGTATTGACCTTGGCTGGTGTCATATTTGAGCAGGACCCCTGGGCCCAGATCCGCCTGTCATAATGTTCTTCTTGTAGGATTCTAGGACCCTCTGGATCCTTCTATTTCCCCATTCTCCCTTGCTTCTCTCACCTAGAGTCCCATCAGGAAGTCTTCCCTTCTGTCCCACTTTCTTGGTAAGTGAAGACTTTCATGGGACATGTCCCTTGGGCTAGTGTCCAGATATAAGTGAGTATATACCATTTGACCTTTTCTGCTTCTGGGTTAACTCACTTATTATGATCATTTCTAGTTCAATCCATTTGTCCACAAATTTCAGGAATTCCTTGCTTTTAATAGCTGAGTGGTATTCCATAGTGTAAGTGTACCACAGTTTCTTTATCCACCCTTCTACTGACCAGCTCAAGTCTTTAAACTTTCAAAGCCCATTTCCAGTTGTTGGGAGCCAGACCTACCCAAGGTATTCTCAGAGGCCCCGATGAAAGGAAAAAGGGCAGTATTATTAATTCTGTGTCCTTGTCCAGTAGCCGACTTGGTTGGCAAGGCTGGTCTGGGGCTGGAGCCAGTATCTTTAAAGAGTCAAAGTTGTGGTTTCTGGACACTTGATTTTCATTCCTGGGCTGTGATGATCACAACTAAGGCATCTCTGTCTGTGGTATTCTGTGTTCTCTATGACAACGTTGTCCGATTTAGCTATCCACTGACATTGACCCAACATCCCCCTACAAATAGCACATATGATGCTGTACTTCTTAAACTTGCTTTGCCCAAGCCATCAGCTTTTGCAGGACCTCTTGGTCCCAGTCCTAATCATTGCTTTTTGCCGTCTTTATTTCTTGTTATCTTTATTCCTCAACCCCCAGTCCTCCCATTAGGTGCCTTACCATTGGGGACCCTTATTCCCCAATGGGTTATGGTCATCCAGTGACATACTTCCTCCAAGGCTACATACCTCCTCAAGTTCTCCAAACAGTGCCACCACCTGGGGATAAGTGGTCAAGTTCTTGAGACTATGGAGGTCATATTGGAGGTCATATTAAAACTTTCATACTTTCCCTTCTTTCTAATCTCTCTCCAACTTGATTACCTACCCACGACAAGCCATTTTTCCACACTCATGTCTCTTTCTTGCCCCACCTTGCACTTCTGATGGATTCTCAGGAAGGGGAGCTCATTGTCTTCAGTTGTGAAGCCCACCAGGGAGTGCAGGCTTCAGTGCACAGTTGCAAAGCAACGGTCGTACAGATGATCATGGTTAAGCTTAGTGAGTCTCAGGCTAACTAACAGAAATAAACTATGTTCTAATGTGACTCAGATGCACGCAGCGAATGCCTACAGTTCAGTGAGGCTGAAGAACGCAATGGAAAGGACAGGAGTAGCCTAGCAACTTTGCAATAATTCTTTGTGCTTGAGTATAAGTGGGGCATCTGCAGAACTCAAGCAGAGGCTCCACATGCACTCTCCATTTTTCTCTTGGATACTGTCTGTTTTTTAAATTTTATTTTATTAATTCATTCATATTACATCTCAATGGTTATCCCATCCCTTGTATCCCCCCATTCCTCCCTCCCTCCCTCCCTCCCTCCCATTTTCTCCTTACTCCCCTCCCCTATGACTGTGACTGAGGGGGTTTCCTACCCCTTTATATGCTCATAGGGTATCAAGTCTCTTCTTAGTTGGATACTGTCTTAATCTCTGTTATTGCTGTGAAGAGACCCATTTAATTGAGGCAACTCTTATAAGAGAAAAGCATTTAACTAAGGGATTACTTACACTTTCAGAGGTTTAATCCATTATTATCACAGTGGGGCCACATATGGTGCTAGACCAGTCGCTGAGAGCTAAAATCCTGACCTGCAGGTGAAGAGAATGAGTGACCGGGTCTGGCATGGGCTTTTGAAACCTCACACCTCACATCTTAACCCCAGCCCCCGCCCCCAGCGATACACTTTCTTCAACAAGGCCACCTTGTTGAAATCCTTCTAATCCAGGCAAAGATTTCCACTCCTTTATGACTAAGCACTCAAATATATAAATCCATGTGGGCTGTTCTTAGGCAAGCCACCACAGATATGCACACTGATATTTGGAGGAAGACATGAGTCCAGGTATGTGATGCTGATTTGACTGGTTGACATGGTGTCAGATCTGGAAACATGATCCTCTCCAGATCATTCTCCCACAAAGAGCAGAAGCCTTAATGTGTTTGTCAGCCTCAAGTCCAAATAATGCTCTACCCTGGTTAGAAAGATAGATTAAAAAGTCACCATCTACCCATGAGGTCTTCAGGAAACATTCTAAGACCCATGATCCAAATCAATATCATCTGATTTCTATAGCCTCAGGGATGTCACCCTCCCCAATAACCACCATTTAAGATATCCAGGCTCTAGTTTGAGCAGACACCTCTGGGCCCTGATCCACCCATCACGATGTTCTTCTTGCAGGTTTCTGAGATCCTCTGGATCCTTCTACTTCCCCATCTCCTATATTTCTCTTACATAGAGTCCCAGTGGGATGTCCTCACATCTGTCCCAATCTCCTTTGGGACACAGGCCACAAGTCATGTAGCTCATCTTTACCAGCAGAGGGCAGCGCCTGCTCCTTGATGTGTGTGGGGAGGACAGTGTAAATGAGTTCAGAGCATCTCAGCTGAGGATGTAGCTCAGCTACAGCACCTGTTTAGCATGCAAGACTTTCATGGGACATGCCTTTTGGGCTACTGTCCAATTATAAGTGAATATATACCATGGGAGTCTTTCTGCTTCTGGGTTAACTCCCTCAGTATGATCGTTTCTATTTCTCTCCATTTATCCATAAATTTCTGGATTTCTTTGTTTTTTATAGGTGAGTAGTATTCCATAGTGTAAATGTACCACAATTTCTTTATCCATTCTTCCACTGAGGGGCATTTAGGCTGTTTCCAGGTTATAGCTATTATGAGTAAGGCTGCTATGAACATGGTTGTTGCATTAACCAAGGACAATACAAGTAGTAAACACTGAACCTCTACTCTGATCTAGCTAATGGACAGGACATTCTCCACAGTTATGTGGAGAGCAGAGACTAACTCTGACATGAACTCTGGTGCCTCATATTTAACGACCTCCCCTTGCTGGGGTGCCCTAGTGGCACTCAGAGAAAGAATAGGCGGGCTACCAAGATGAGACTTGACAGCCTGTGACCATAAAGTGGGAGAGGAGATTCCCCTTGATCATGGACCTAGGGGAGGGGATTAGGGTGAGGGTGGGAGGGATGGAGGAACAGGTGGATACAAGTGATGGGAGATCAATTGAGTTGTAATCCAAATAAATAAATTAATTAAAAAACCCCACTAAACTGAAAGCCATAATATATACACAGAGGACGTGGTACAGATCCATGTAGACCCTGTGCTTACTGCTTGAGTCTCTGTGGGTTCCTATGAGCCTTGCTTAGTTGACTCAGAGGGCCTTGTTCTTAGGGGACATATTTAATAAACAATTTTCTTAGACATTCTAAAAAATAAAATAGATATCCAGGCTCACAGCCAAGCGTGGTGGTGCACGCCTTAAATCCCAGCACTTGGGAGGCAGAGGAAGGTGAATCGCTGTGAGTTCAAGGCCAGCGTGGTCTACATAGCGAGTCCAGGACAGCCAAGGCTGCACAGAGAAACCCTGTTTCAAAAAAAAAACAACCAAAAATCAAAAAACAAAAAACAAAAAAACAAAAACAAAATATCCAGGCTCAGGGACTTCTTGTGGTCTTGTACAAACAGCATTGGAGACTTGTACTCACCGGGTGTACCCAAAGAACCCAAACACACTTTGTGCAGAGTGCCTTCCAGGGGAGTAACTCCAACACTTAGAGAGCCCCGAGTGGTAACAGGAGTCTTCAATTAGGGGCACTGATGGACACAGAGGATGGCAGACCTGAGCTAGCAGAGTCTACCAGGTATGCGCTCAGTAACTGCGGTACATGAAGGGTGAACCATGGATGCAGCAACGTGGGACAAGAGTGATGGATCAGCACAGATGCAAGTTTCTGGGGGAGTTGCTTTATTTTGTTTTGTTTTGTTTTGTTTTAAATCAGGGACTATGTTGCTATAGCTGTGGCTCTACATCTGACCTATTGCAGAAGGCAGGTCAGGCCACAAGTCATGCAGCTCATCTTTACCAGCAGAGGGCAGCACCTGCTTCCTGATGCCTGTAGGGAGGACAGCGTAAATGAGTCCAGGGCACTGAGTGTAGGCTTGTTGGTTCAAGAGGAACATCTCAGCCGAGAACGTAGCTCAGGTAGAGCACCTGTTTAGCATGCAAGAGGCTCTGGGTTCAAACAGAGGAAATATTCCATCACTTATTCTCAGGCCAGGGAATCCAGATACCATGACATAGTAGGGATGACGAATACGTAGAAGAGGTTGGTATGTTGCTGGGCCTCATAGATTGCGGGACTACCCCCTTTGCAATGGTTTTAGTATAAAGTTTGAGATATCCCGTTCACTGTGTGTTTCCTGTTATGCTCAATGTATAAAAATGATGCGCATAGGGAAATAAGAAGTTATAGATATAGGTTATGGAAATTATTGATGTTGATACAAAGAAAAATGCCGCTGCTGTCTTTTAATCAGTAGAATTTATGAACCCAGGAGCCAAAGTGGAGAATACTAGGTGGCCTCTGAGGATCATGTGACACAAAGGAAAGGTGTATTTCCTGGGATTCCCCTCATATATGATGCTGAGGTAGAGAATCTTCCTAGAGTGGATTTTTTTTTTTTTGGTTTGGCTAGTGAACACAATAAACAAATATTCTAAATCACCTGGATCAAATGGTGCAAGTTTGTAATCCTAGCACTAAGGAGGCAGAGGTAGGAGGATTGACAAAAGTTAGAGGACAGCCTGGTATCTCTTCAAGAGAGACCCAAGTTTAGCTTTTAGCAGATAAGTCAGACTTACTACCACTACCTGGAAGTCTAGCTCCATGGCTTCTGACATGTACTAAAACTCACATGTGTATATCTCCCCACCCCTTCCCACACATGTCTGTGTGCACCTGCATGTGCATGCGCACGTGCACACACACACACACACACACACACACATAAATAATAAAAATAAATATTTAAAAGTACTAAGCAAGCTGGGCAGTGGTGGTGCATGCTTTTAATCCCAGCACTTGGGAGGCAGAGGTAGGCGGATTGCTGTGAGTTTGAGGCCAGCCTGGTCTACAAAGCGAGTCCAGGACAGCCAAGGCTACACAGAGAAACCCTGTCTCCAAAACAAAACAAAACAAAACAAAACTAAAGCAAAAGTACTAAACAAACCAGATGTGGTGGCGCACGCCTTTAATCCCGGCACTTGGGAGGCAGAGGCAGGCGGATCTTTGTGAGTTCGAGGACAGCCTGGTCAACAAAGAAAGTCCAGGACAGCCAAGGACTACAAGAGAAACCCTGTCTTGAAAAACCAACCAACCTCTGGCGCCCCGGTGGCACACAGAGGAAGGGGATGCAAGCTATCTGGATGAGACCTGATAGGTTGTGGTCCTATAGTGGGGGAAATGGTCCCTTTTGGTGTGAGATCTAGGGGAGGGGAAATACGGCAGAAGAGGGAGGGAGGATGGGCACGGAAAGACATAAGTGAGGGGATAAAAATCAGGATGTAATCTGAATAAATTATAATAAATTTTAAAAATGAATAAAAGAAGTATCTTCTAATTAAAAAAGAAAAAGAAAAAGAAAAGAAAAACCAACCAACCACCCAACCAACAAACAACAAAACCCAAAACAAAACAAAACCAAACCCCCAAAAAGGCGCTCAACAAAAAACTAAGAAGTAGATAATATCTCAAATGAAAACTGAAGCATAAACTTAATACAATTACAAAAAGAACAAAGTAAGCCTCTATTTAACATCACCCATTTTTAGTGTGTTTATGCATTGGTGTCTCTGAATGCACAACCACAGGAGAAGGCCGGGTATTCTGTTCTATCCTTCTTCACATGACTCCCATGAAACTCGGTTTCTTACTGGACTTGGAACAAGGCTGGAAGCCCCAACAATTTCTCCATCTCCGTCCTAGACAGAGCTAGATTTCCTGGCTTGTGTGGCCATGCCTGGCTTCTTACATGAACTCTGGGGATTCAAACTCAGATCTCCATGCTTGTGCAGCAATCGCTCTTAACACTGAGCCATGTACTCAGCACCCACTGTCCTCCCGGATCTGCCCTATGGTGTGGGAAATCAGTCCCTTTTCATTCAGGGATTTTTTTCTCTCTCTCTTCTTCTCCCTCTGATCATGATGGTCTACAGATTTCACACATATTATAATCTATAAATTCTCAGAGTATGGGGGGGTCACATGCATTATGCAACAGCGTGTGCTTCTAATGTTCCACACATGTGTTTTACCCTGGGTTGGGAACAGTGATGGCTGAGCTTCTGAAAGTCTTAGATACCATAATGCCATGGGTAGTCACAAATTGCTCCAAATGAGGAAGTTCAGAGATGACATGCTAGTTTTCTAGCTGGCAGGGGAAATGTGTGCCATACAAATATTATGGAGGCATCAGTCCTGATCCTACCATGAGGAATTCTGCCCCCAAAAAACACAAACAGAAAGAAGATTAAAAATAGCCCTTGTGGTTGTTTCCAGAGAGAGATGGAAATGGTGATGTTGCTAAGGAAAGAGGTGGTTCCACCCACAAGGCTGTTCTCCAGAGGAAACCACACCCAGAACCGTGAGAACAGCTGTTTCCTTTTTCCAGTTTTTCTGTGTTCTCTTCTGGGCCCATTCCCACAATGAAGCCCCATGTGAGCTGCAGTCTCCTGGAAGCAACGGAGAGCAGCAGACGTGAATTAATCCTGGAGAAACCAAGAGGGTCCCCAGACTGAACAGTGAGATCTGCATGGGGCGGATCTAGGACTGAGGCTCTGATTTCCTTGCAAGGATCCACCTCAAAGCAGGGCTCAGCCAGGGTGCTTGGTCCTCAGAGGTATGAAGATGACCAACTCATGTGAGGGGACCTCCAGGGCTCACAAGTACCAAGCATATAAAAAGAGAAGTCCAGACTGCTGGTGCAAATAGACTTCACTTGAGGCTGGGAACAAAGCTGAGTTCCTCTATTGAACAGCACCATTGAGGGTTATATGCTGTTATTATGAAACCCGTGGTGATTTATCAGAGCATAGTGACTCTCCTGCTGCTGATGGCACATATGATGTAGGATCTCCCAACTCTAATCTTAGGAAATGGGTGCTCTCACTCAAAACGCATCACTATGGGACAGTGTGGAAGCTGTGAGTCGATTAACACGTTCTCTCTGTCTCTCCTAGGAGACCCCTACAGCAAACCTAGATTGTCAATCCGAACAGCCCTGTTGTGAACTCTGGATCCTTCAATGTATCTCATGGAAGAGATATAATGGCTTTATTCTGACTAAGGAAGAAGAACCCAAGTTCTCCAGAACCCTGGACTCACAGTGTATTTTCACTGGGCATTTGCAAGCCATGTTTTCTGTGGGCACTATAACATCTTGCAACAGGGGGACAGTCAGATGCTGTGGTTGCTATAAAAGAAATCCACAGAAGTGGTCCATGCCCAGTGACCCCTTGGAGATAAGCATATCAGGTGAGGCGGCCCCACCTAGGATGACTCAATCATTTGATGTGATCCTAAACTATATCCCATGAGCTTTGTTGTCAAGGGAACGGGTAGCTAAGTGCGGTTTCTGCCTCTTCTGAAGTCACACTTCCAGAGTGTGAAGGGCAGTAACACTTCCAAAGCATGATGGGTGGTGAGCATGAGGAGGAATCAGCTCAACCCATGTCCGGACCCGCCGGACAATCAACTGGGACCCCTGGACCCCTAGGGAGAGAATGGGGGACAATAGATGTGAAGAACGGACGGCAAGTCAAGGAGTCTGATCAAGCTGACCACATTTTATTTGTTCACAGACAATTATATACCACTAAAGCAGGAGGCTGAGTGGGGTGATCCGGGTGGGCAATTTTTGCAAGCTATCAGGAAGTCAGGAAGTTTGGCAGGGCGAGGGCCCCTGTGGTTCTGGGACTGGGTGGAATTGTTAAGCAACTAGAAGCACAAGATGTTATCGATAGACTTCATTTCACTCATCCTCTGAAGGCCTCTGTAATTCCGGGAATACTGAGAACGGCTGGAGAGTACCTTGAGGGAGGGGAAGAGGTCGCAAGGCAGCCTTCCGGAATGTACCCTGACGCAAGGAGAAAAAGAGGTCACAAGGCAGCCTGCCCCAGGTCCACTCAATGTATTATGCCAAGGTCCAAGATGCTTGCTGGCTATGGCCTTGGCTCCTCACAAACCCTCGGGCCATAGTCCCTCCAGACCTGTCTAGGAATCACCAAGTTAGTTTTTTTGGGGGAGACTTATATTTAAATGATGAAACACACAAAAGAAAAGAAAACCTTAATTCTCTACATTATTTTATTCCATATTTATGTAGGCTATTTCTTTTTTTTGGTATTAAAAGGTTTTTTTCTTTTTTAAAAATTAATTTATTCATATTACATCTCAGTTGTTAGCCCATCCCATGTCTCCTCCCATTCCTCCCTTCCTCCCACTTCCCCCCTACTCCCCTCCCCTCCCCTAAGTCTGTGTCTGAGGGGGACCTCCTCCCCCTGAATATGCTCATATGGTATCAAGTCTCTCCTTGGTGACCTATTATGTTTCTTCTGAGTGCCACCAGGCATCTCCATCCAAGGGACATGTTCAAATATGGGGCACCAGAGTTTGTGTGAAAGTTAGATCTCCTTCTCCACTCAACAGTGGAGAATGTCCATTGGCTAGTCCGGGTAGGGGTTCGAGGTTTACTGCCTATTTTTTCCTTGGCTGTTGCCACAGTTTGCGGAGGACCCCAGGGCCCAGACTCGCCTGTAGTTTTCCAGGACCCGCTGGATCCTTCTATTTCCTCTTTCTCCCAGGCTTCTCACACCTAAAGTTTCAATAGGATGTCCTCCCCTCTTACCCACTATCCTGGTAGGTACAGTTTTTCATGGGGACGTACACCTTGGACTAGTTTCTCGATATAAGTGAGTATATACCATTTAGCTCTTTTTGCTTCTGTGTGAACTCATTCATTATGACAATTTCTAGTTCAATCCATTTGTCCACAAATTTTGGAAATTCCTTGTTTTTAATAGCTGAGTAGTATTCCATAGTGTAAATGTACCACAGTTTCTTTGTCCATTCTTCTATTGAGGGACACATAGGTTGTTTCCAAGTTCTGGCTATTATGAATAAGGCAGCTATGAACA
This sequence comes from Acomys minous, assembly GCF_964271855.1. Lineage (NCBI taxonomy): Eukaryota > Metazoa > Chordata > Mammalia > Rodentia > Muridae > Acomys > Acomys minous. The sequence continues at coordinate 9,188,538 of NC_140502.1, forward strand.
CTGTTGAGCATATGTCCCTGTTGTGTGGTAGTGCATCCTCTGGGTATATTCCAAGGAGTGGAATAGCTGGGTCTTGAGGAAGCCCTATTCCCATTTTTCTGAGAAAGCACCAGATAGCTTTCCAAAGTGGTTGTACTAGTTTGCATTCCCACCAGCAATGCAGGAGTGTTCCTCTTTCTCTACACCCTCGCCATCATGAGGTGTCAGTTGAGTTATTGATCTTAGCCATTCTGATGGGTATTAGATGGAATCTCAGTGTCATTTTGATTTGCATTTCTCTGATGACTAAGGAGGTCGAGCATTTCTTTAAGTGTTTCTCAGCCATTTGATATTCCTCTGTTGAGAATTCTCTGTTTAGTTCTGCGCCCCATTTCTCTATTGGGTTATTTGGTTTGGTGGTGTTTAATTTCTTGAGTTCTTTATATATTTTGGATATTAGACCTTTGTCAGATGAAGAGTTGGTGAAGATCTTTTCCCAGTCTGTAGGCTGTCGCTTTGTTCTCTTGACAGTGTCACCTGCCTTATAAAAGCTTCTCAGCCTCATGAGGTCCCATTTATTAATTGTTGATGTTAAGGCCTGGGCTGTTCAACCCAAGTATCTTAAGTGTCTTTGTTACGGATGTTTTTCTTCAACCACTTTATAGGGCAACTGTCACTGCACCATCATGCAACTTCACACATGTGAGAAGGTTTGGCTGGACTAATGAAACTTCCAGGCTGTAGTGTCTGAGGATTTGGGCCTGGTAGGGGAGCATGTCTTAATCTTTCATTTCCCTTCAATGGTCTCTGAATAAGGAGAGAGGCTCAGGGGCAGGGAAGGGAGATAGGGAGAAGTGGAAAGGGTGGAACTTAGAGGAGAAGAGTGGGCTAAATTGTGGGGAAAAGTAAATAAGTAAATAATAAAAATTAAAAAAAATCAAGTAGGATCTGAAAAGAGTGTTCAGTCGAATTGGATGTGGTTCTTTTGGATGGTGACAATGTACAGATTAAAGATGGACAGTTTCCCTGAGTTTACACCTCCCCAAGTATTCAGTAATCTCATGTCCTGTACAACTTTGTGATCATGTGCATTTTCCTGCCAGGGTGCACTACTCTTTCTCATGTCCCCTTCTAGAGGCGGAGGTGCAGATTTGGGACATCCATGAGTTATTACCACCACATTGGATGTCATATTTTGGCTTCTTTTGTGATGACTTAGAATGTTAAATTAAGGCTTTCGTGTTGTTGAACTAGCTGACCTGAGCATTAACACTGAAGTAAATGACACCATCATCATAGTCTGAGGGACGAAAGACAGAGGCTGTCACCTGAGCATTGAGAAACGTTACTCATTTGAGTGTGTGTGTGTGTGTGTGTGTGTGTGTGTGTGTGTGTGCGTGCATGCACGCGTGTGTGTGTGTGCGTGCATGCACGCGTGTGTGTGTGTGTAATGATAACATCAAAATATAGGAGGGAGTTCCAATTGGGATTGGGGGAGGAGAGGATGAAGGGAAAAATTAAGGAGAAAGTGAGATATAAAGAGAAAGGGCTCTGTTTTATGGCAGGAAGATGTAGATGATCAAGTAATAGTCATAGCTGGTCCAGGAGTGAAGTGACCTCCTGGAGTGAGGCAGCCAGGGCTTGTGAATATCTTCCCATACTTCCAGTCAAGTCAGGAAGGAAGTGGGCTCCACAGATTTCCCTATCATTCCACTTTTATTCTTAGGTATCTACTTCAAACCATCTTCCTCTGTGATATCCCTATCCTTCGGTCACTGGCACAGTCAAAGCTCAGCAGGATTCAAATTGTTAAGTTGTTATCATTGTATCAAGCTCTTTTTTTATCATAAGATATAAATCAAGCCTCTGTTCCCAGTCCAGTTAATTCCTTTCATAGCTAAAGCCTCCTGGGGGTAACCCTCTCTGTCCCTGATCATCTGTAGTGATAAATCCTTACACAGCAACATCTCATTTTGACATTCATAGTCACTTGAGTTAATCTTTCCCACAACTAAACTGGTATATCCTCCACAAGGCAAGTTCTTCCTGATTCGCCATCTCTGCCTGCTACATACAGCATCATTTACTAATGCGCGTATGCCTCTCACAGCTGCATCTTGGAACTAAGAGGGCCAAAGGAAAGACCTTTCTAACAACCTCAATCTGATAAGGAAAAAGACACTTCCTTTCTTGACCCGTTTAACCACAAATGTGTCCTTGTACTTAGGCTAATTATGCTGGGCACATGTGGAAACCCACACACTGTTTAGAATGGAGATACACACATCATTTGTATTCAGACTACTACAGAAGTTTTATTAATTTTCTATTAGTGTAGTACTATTGCTAACCCCCAACCTACATAGTGGTTTTACTCTTGATATAGCAGCACGTACATATTTTCTTTTGCTAATTTATGGAAAGATAAAACCACAGGATACATTCATTGTGCAAGTCACTCTATAAAATGTGACCCCAGCAATCATGTTGCTTTTCACTTAGGATAACCCATGCCATTCTTTGACAAGTATACACCCCCAAGTCTCTCTTCACCTTTGTTCAGGCCTGGGATAGTCACTTCTTCAATGTGTCTCTACAACAAGGACTCAGTTTATTTATATCCTTACTTGGCTTTAACATTTTTTTGTTGTTGTATGAATACCAAGGAGGGATGGGGAACACTTGAAGTGACCCATGAGACGAAAGACTAGATGGATTGAGTAGAGTCAACAGGGCTCAGGGGACATCCCAGGTTCTCCATTCACACCCATGCCAATCAGCTTCATCCAGGAGCCAGAGAAGAGGAAGTTGCTACAGCAGAAGTTCTAGCCACATCCATTCCTGAATGATTCTCACGGTGAGCTAGGGGAACCCCACTTATTCATGAAATCTCATCAGCAAAAAGTATTGTCTCTTTTTTTTTTACACATTGGCTTCTGGGTCACTGAAACTGCTGAAGTATTGACATGAAGCAAAAAATATGATTATATCTAACAAAATACTTACACATTAAAATATGGGTCGATTTTGAAACATGTTCAATGAAAGAGTGAGACACAAGATGCCATCTGTTGTTACTTGAGTCCTATGACACATCCAGGTAGACAGATCCACTGAGGCTGAAAGCAGGATCCGAGGAAAGCACGGAATGCAAGTGAATACAAAACTGGAACATGGTTCTCTTGAGGGCAGTGGCAATACTTGATTTGAGACCGACAATTTCCATTAGTGTATGGCCTCCACATGGGCAAAAACATATACTCATTTTCTAAGATCAGCTTTGCTGGTTTTTTATGTTTGTGTGCATTTTTCTTCTGTCATTTTAATATATCGGTACATTGAAAATAAAATTCTTTGTGTATTGTTTTTTTCACCTGCTATTAGGCTGTAAATATTTTTGAGATTCAAATATTTCCTGATGGGCCCTTTAGGATAATTCAAGTAGAGGACCATATTATATATAAAGAGGGGTAACTTGACTTTTTCTTCTCCAGTGCTTTTTACTTCTTTCTCTTGTTTATTGTTCTAGCTAAAATACTGAGTACTACAGTGAAAATGATTGAAAGTGTAGGTACCATTTTTCTTAATACAGTTTTAGAGGATATGCTTTTAATTCTTGCAAACTTAATACAATATTGCTAAAGGAATCAAATAAAATAAATCAATTAATTTTATTTGCAAATGATATGATAATATTAATAAAGGACACCAAAGACTCTATCAGAGATTTATTAGTAGTTTCATTGATGCGGTAGTGTACAAAACTGACTTACAAAACCCGGTAGAATTTCTATATATCAGTAACAAATAAGCTTTCAAATATTAAGGAGGCAACCTCATTCATAACAGTTTCATAAAATAACAAAATATTTAGGACTAAACCTAAAGAAGGACTTGAAAGGCCTTTGTAATGAAAATTCAAATGTTTGAAAAAATAAGTCAAGAAAGACACTTGAAGATCAAAAGACTTCTCTTGTACCTGGATAGAGGTGTTAAAAATTATAAAAAGTGGCTATTCTGATAAAAGTAATTGCAGATGCAATGCAATCACAATCAAATTACCAGAGCCTTTCTTTACAAATGTAGGAAAAAGGTATCTCATATACATATAAACACAAGGAAGACCAAGGATAAACAAAGCATCCCTGAAGAAAGTGGATGTTATAGAAGGTCTCATCATACTTGATTTCAAGTTCTACTACTGAGCCATAGTAATAAAAACAGCACAGTCCTGGCCTCAAAGGGACAGAGATAAATGAAATGAAATGAAACGCAGCCAATTCTAAATTTCAGAAAGATGTAAAATTTGACAAAGTTGTACAAATTCTTGACAAAGATGTAAAAATATTGACACTGAAGAATGACTAATCATCAGCAAATGATGATGGTAAACACAGACCTCAATATGCAGAAAAAGTTAACTAAATTCAGTTCTCTCATCCTGCACAAAGTAGAACTTCAAGTGAAGTCAGAGATTAATATGATTATAATATATTTATATGTGTTCTAAGTCTTCAAATGTTGTTGATGATGATGACTATAACAAAAATAATAACAATAACGATTAAACACTCAAATCCCCCAAAAAACACATTTTGTAAAAAGAGTATTTGAGTTGGCCACTCTTCATGTATTGAAACCACAGCTTCCTCAAACAGTTTCAAGTCTGGAGTTAATCAATATTCTCCTGTGAGTTTTATATCTGATAGGATGGAGGGTAATACATTAGTCCTTATATCACCAGTTGGGCCATAATAAATTGTAATTCCTTCTTGGCTTCCCATCTAATGGGATACTGCTATTTTCTGAGGTAGGGAATTTAAAAAGTTCTCTTAATTGAATCTGAGCCTTACAGCTATGGCCTTTCGAGGATGGTACGTATTTCAGGCCCAGTGAGCTACTTAGTTTCTTATTTGAGTCAGAGATCTTATAATTATCATCTGGATTCAGATGTTGATCATTGCATTTGCAAATATGAAGATGATGCCCAACAAGGGCAGGATGATTCTTCCTAGATCTGGAATGGAAAACTGTCGAGGAGGGGCAATTTACAAGAGTATAGTTTAATAAAACAGATGAGCTAAAGAAGAAGAAAGTAAACAACAGTTTCTGCCTTCTGCTCCAATAAGAATTTTCAAAACAGCATGGATGACTACTTATAAAAAGTGTTAAAAATAAATAATCCCCCACTGATTCAATTCCACAGAGAATTTAAAATTGCTTGCCTATGATATCCTGAGCTCTTCAGTGGCAAGGATGATGCTACACAGCTCTTCATCCTCATCTTTTTATTCCATGGCCATCAGTTTTAGAAATCCCCTCACTCTTTGGAAATTGAGGCAGTTAATTCTTAAGTGTCAGGGATGTTCTTTGACCATCATTAAACTATGAGGCTCTCACTTTCCCAGACTAATGCAATCTCTAGATTCAAGGACTCTGGTACCCTGTCTCTTTTGGATGAAAGTTGGGAAAATTCTCATCTAGTTACAGAAAATCTCCTCTACGTTGGATCAAATATATGAAACATCTTATGAATTGTATTAACTACTTTTCTATTCCTGTGACAAAATTTCATAACAAAGGCATCTTATAAAAGGACATGTTTATTTGTGCTTTTTCCTATCTGCATTCATGTACAACGTGAATATACCTATCTATTTTTGTAGTACATTGTTTGTGATCCTAATACTGTGATGATTACAGGGTGAAATGTTTAAAAAAATCATGGGAACTGGGTGTGTGAGTATTGAAAGAGCCTGAGACTTTCACTACTTTTTTCACATGGTACTTAGGTGAACCTGTGAAGAATACTTTGTGATTGGATCTTGGGTTCTCAGCTGATGAATTAGTGCAAACTAATCTCAAGAGCAATTATCCCCAGGATTTTATAGTTCAGACTGTACTGGGAAAATAAGAAAGTTCCTTTATTCTCAACTGGAGATGATTTTTTCCCATCTGAGCTCTATGGAATAAAGTAAACGATGCTCCAAAGAAGTGCCTTGGATAGAAGTCCTGAACTTACAGCATAATCAAGCTTAAGAAAAGAAGCCAAACACCAGTAGGAGGCCTGCTACAGCAGGGAGAGGGTTCATTTCAGAACATCATTTATTTATGTGATGAGAATAATGTGCATTTATAGGAAATAAGAAGATAAAACTGCAGAAAAGAATCATCTCTCTTGAGCACTTTACACAGCATACATGTGTTTCTTTATCGGAGGGCTGAGACAACCAACCAACCAACCAACCGACCAACCAACCAACCAACCAGAAAACATGCCAGAAGCCTAAAAGTAAGGAAAATTCTGCTTGGGTTGTAGATACAGAGGTTGATTTGTACACTGAGCAGTGAACTTCTCAGAGTGAAACTCCAGTTGTATTATAGTGGTTTTGGTCGACCGACCCTGACTTCTTTTTCCACCATTTCCACAATCACAAACCCAGGATCACACAATGGACAACCTTATCCTAATTGGCATGTCTGGCTTGATCCCCACAGTTCTTGGGATTTTGCTTCGTGAGGCTTGCTGCAGCCAGAGAAGGATCTTGAATGCAGTGTAAAGGAGAGACAGCAGTAGTCCTTGCATGGTCACCAAGCCTGGGAAATAATTTTGAGGATGTCAAGCATTTTGTTTTGTTTTTGCAAGAAATCCAGTGCTTAATGTTGGAAATCAATTGTGAGAAAAGTTCCAGGAAGAAAATGTGTTTCAGGCACAGGGAAACAACAAAAGGTTAGGGGTGAGCTCTTCATCAATACATTAAGAATCTTACCTTGATGTGCACTTTTGTAGATTTCCCCTCCTTCTCTTGTCAATCTATGGTGTTGGGGAACATGTCATTCCATCAGTGAGGTTTTGGTCTTCGCTGCTGGGCATGTTCTGTTTGTCTTCATTCCCACTATAATTCCTATTATAATATTTTCTTTATTATAAATCACCACATTCCTCATGGTGCATTATAAGCCTCTGCTTTGTTGTTGTTTTGTTGTTACTATGGATTCTTTCCTTGCAAAAAAATTGGCTCAAAACAATTAAAATTGTGAGTGAAAGCCAAATTTCAGAATGAAAAACAAATTCAATCTAAATGATGCGCACCCAATTTATCAGGTATTTATTATACTTATTGCAATGTAGCTACTAATATATAAAAACCTGCTTAGATATTCAAAGAAATTATCTCATTGGACACTATTGACCTGGTTTTAAAATATCATTTTATTAAGTAAGATCTGGCCTGTGATATTTTCTAATTGGTGTGTATAGTCCTGTCCATGGATAACTTGAAGTTCCAGCCTCTCCCTCTCTGCTATGGTCAGCCAGTTCCATTCTGGGGTAAAAAAAGGCAGTGATCATAGCAGGTGGAAACCTTTTCCCTTCTTGCCTGGTTGTCTACCTGGAGGCTGTATACCATGAAACTCAGATATATCTATGCATTCTCGTAATATAGCTTGTTTTATCCTGAGTTGATTCTTGTATTAGTTGAGATCCATGAGGAGGAGAGCTTTCACTTATATTTTCTAGCTGTTTCATTAATATCAAGTGGGAACACTCCAGCCTAATAAAACCCATTTCTTGTTAAATGGGTGAAAAACGAAGTGCTGACTTGGGGCTCTGAGGACACAGGGAATTGGACTTAGTGAAGAAAAAGATTGTGTCTCTGAATTAGGATGCTCAGGCTAGGACAGTGGTATGGAGAATGTTGCCTGCCATTCACCAGCTGTTCATGGTCCATGAGCCACTACACTTGTTTCTGGGCGTTATCTAGATTAAATTGATTGATGTGGCAAGTCTTGCTTATTTTTTTTATACAAGGGGGAAGTGGTGTACATAAAATGAAGAAAATTAATGGATCGTCAACATGTATACATCCATCGTTGTCTGCTTCACATGTGTGGAAATAAGGTGACAGGCTGCTTCAAGATTCTGTAGTATTCATTTCTTTTCTTTTCTTTTTTTATTTTAATGATGGAAATGAAAATACACCTAAAAGCGAAGCCTTCTGCAAAAACCATTTGTTCTTCCCTGTCTTGTATTGTTCCTCAAACTTGACCTTGGCCTCCCACCTGGCCTTGCCATCTGGGCTGGGTCTCTAAAGACTTCCTTGTTGACAACAGTCTCGTCCAAGGGGATATCCACAGAGTACCTGGTGGGCATGAGGCGATTGTAGTTATAAACTTTCACAAAGGACTTGATCTTTGACCTCTTGGCAATTTTCTTCTTGCCCATGGCAGCTGTCACTTTTCAGGGGTAGCAGTCAATTCCAGCCAGCAGGGCATGGTTGTAAAGGCAGTCTGTGGTGCCATCACTGATGTTCTTCATGATGACGGTTGCATCCGGAGTAGCATCCATCCAGGACCAGCACCACTTTCCCAGGTTTCATGAACTTGCCCATTTTGACAGCAAACAGCCGGCATCCAGCAGAAAGGAAAGAAGGGTACTGGTTTCTTACACCATGAAAAACTGTATCCTAGAACTGTGAGCTGTAAAAGCCTTTCCTCCTTTAAGTTGTCTTTGCCACAGTATTTTATCATAGTAATAGAAAAACTAACTGATATAGGCCTCATGAACACCTCCTTTAACAATGTTTACTGTTGACAACCAAGGTTTATGACAGTCCTGTGCAGGTAGCAACACTTGCTATGAATTCCTTAGAACAAGATATTACTATGTCCAGGAGGATGTATTTCACAGCACTTCTCTTGATCCCATATTTCTCTTCTTTCATATTCCTGGAGCCATGGAGAGGGTGAAATAGCTGTCTTTTTTAGGTCTCAGCACCCAACAGTCACTTATTCCCCATACTTTGACAAATTATGAGTCTGCACCACCAAATAACTATTAAAAATTGCATTAGAAAAATATATGACTTACACCGAGACCAGAACTAATCCATTCATAGAAACGTAACTAGAAGGAATGTTGACATCTTTCAATTTAGCAAAATAAGAGTAGTAGATTACCCTTTAGGTCCTGTAGTGACTTTAGTAGTGGATTTCTGACCCTGTGCATATTTTCTGTTTTTCAGGTTTACACACACATTTCTGTCAATTTTTTTAACGATTTTTAAGTCTCCTTTATTAATTTATTCTTATTACATGTCAATGGTTATCCCATCCCTTGTATCCTCCCATTCTTCCCTCCCTCCCATTTCCCCTTATTCCCCTCCTCTATGACTGTTCCTGAGGGGGATTACCTCCCCCTCTATATGATCATAGGGTATCAAGTCTCTTCTTGGTAACCTGCTGTCCTTCCTCTGAGTGTCACCAGTTCTCCCCTTCCAGGGGACATGGTCAAAGGTGAAGCAGCAGAGTATGTGAGAAAGTAATATCCCACTCTCCACTCTACTGTGGAGAGTGTTCTGTCCATTGTCTAGATCTGGGTAAGGGTTTAAGGTTTACCGCCTGTACTGTCCTTGGCTGGTGCCTTAGTTTGAGCGGGACCCCTGTGCCCAAATCTGCCTATCATAATGTTCTACTTGTAGGCTTCTAGGACCCTCTGGATCCTTCTAATTTGCCTTTCTCCCATGCTTCTCTCATCTAGAGTCCCACTAGAATGTCCTCCCCTCTGTCTCAGTTTCCTGGCAAGTGAAGGCTTTCGTGGGACATGCCCCTTGGGCTAATATGCAGATATAAGTGAGTATATACCATTTAAGTCTTTCTGCTTCTCAAATCCAAGTGGATTAAAGACCTCAACATTTCTGTCATTTTAAAAGAGACTTATTTCATTTTACTCTTTGAGAACTTCATATATGAGCACCAAGTTTCCATCATTTCCACACCACTCTCTCCCTACTCCACTGCCGATGCCGCTCCTGTCCAGCAGGAAAGACACCAACACCGGGCATTCTTCTTGTAGCAGTTTTTAATCAGGATCCTGGAGTGACTCCGGGAAAAGCTCCCACAGACCCTTTTATAGTGTGCCTGTCCTATCAGAAACTGCCACGTCGTCACTCCTGGTTGGTGCATTTGGATCACACCACAAACCATGCCTTGTCAGAATCACGCCACCTTACGTCATGCCTTCAGACATGCAGGTAAGGGGCTTGCTCACTGCGCACGCACAAACGGTTTTCTCACTGTGCATGCGCAGAAGGGCTTTCTCACTGCGCATGCGCAGAAGGGGCGCATTGCGCCGTTGAAGCAGCAGGGGGCGCTGCTATCTATGGCTCTCCACACTCCACCTCCTCCCATGCATTCCATTTCAAATTATCAATGTTTTACTTATTATTATGTTATTATTGCCGCAGTGTGTGTGTGTGTGTGTGTGTGTGTGTGTGTGTGTGTGTGTGTGTAGACCTGTTGAGTCCTTACTATTGCTTATGTTTATACATGTTCAGGGGTGACCACTTGAGAGTGAGTAGACTATCAGGGACTGACCTTGTGGAAGATAATTATCAGTAGACATTAATTGCACATAGCTCTTTATCTAGGGGTGAGGCCTCATAAGTGCTCCTTTATGTATACTGACATATGACGTGGCGCTGTCTGTGTGCAGTCTTGTTTAGGTGGCCGTAATGCTGAGGTTTCAAGAGTACAGTTCTCTGTCCCTTGAGCTGGTTATATGTGACTTATTTTTTGACAGGGAGCCTGTGGACTGTGTGTATCTGGTGTTTGTAGGCTGTGAAAAGTCGGGCTGCACCACAAGGATTTGAACTTAGCATTTTTCTTACCTGTCTCTTCATGACTCCCTCATACAAATCTTAGCATGCAATAGTGGGATGCCAAATTAAACAACTATCACATATTAATGCAGATGCCTCAGTCTGATTTTTAAAAAATATGTCATCCATAGGATGGACCATTCATCCTGCTGCGGGGCAGGCAGTGAAGAACAAATTACTTGCTCTGTTTCATCTTATCACAATTTATTCTGATGCCCATCATTACAAAAAAATGAATTACTGTAATAGAAAGGGTTTGTGGATTGGAAATATGGCGAACAGAATAGAAGATGTGACTAAAGCCAGGGTAACTTCTTCTTTAAAATTTTTTTTTAATTCTTGAGACTCCATTTTCATAAAACTCATGGGATATCAGACTTTTATATTTCAGTTTTATTTTTTAAAATGCAAATAGGCTTCTGGGAAGCCTCAGAAACAAGCAGCTCTCACCCAGCCTTGCCATATCAATCAACTTCCTGTCACTATATTTAAGTGCCTGACACCATCAACTTACAAAGTGAAGTATTTGGAGGCTCTAATGCAGGCTCCAATAGTCCCATTGTTCATTCCTGAGAGAACCTGACATCTCTCATCTGTTCTCTCTCTATAATTTTGTACTTTGAGACATTTTATGAAAGGAGACAAAGTGTGTGATTTTTTTAATTGGGTGGTTTCTTCCACATACACTCTTGAGATCGAGCCATAGTTAATTTTTCTCTGCAGAGCAGTGTTCTGTGGCATGATGCAATTTGTGGGTTTTTTTTTCCTTTTTTAAAAATTTAATTTTTTAAATTCTCTATGATTTACACATCATGCACCAAAATCCCTCTCCTCCCTTCAGTAAATTAAACAAACAGACAAACAAAAATATCTTGTCACAAAAGTTGTAGTATATCATGAAGGATAGTATTTTGTCCACATATATTTACTTTTAAATGTTCATCGTTACTTTGTCATGGGTCTGGTTTGAGGTCTACATTAGGGTTACTGGATCCTCACTTGGACTGCTGTCAGATATCCTGTTGTTGCCCTGTGGCAAGGAGATTCTTAATCTTTGAATTGGCTTGCCTTTTATGTGTTCCAGCAGGTCATACATGGGGTAGAAGTTGGGGTGAGGTCTACTGAAAGCCCTGGATCAAGGTCTGTTCCCATGTCCTCAGGTTAGGGCCTCCTCTCTTGTTCCCATGTTCTCAGGGCATGGCTGGCTCACCTGTTCCTATGTGCTCAGGGCAGGGTCCACTCTCCAGCTCTCAGGTCCCCAGGGAAGGGCCTGGCTCACCTGCTCCCTTGTCCTCAGGGCAGGGCCCACTCTCCCACTCCCAAGTCATCAGGGCAGGGGCCGCTCACCAGCTCCCAAGTCATCATGGCAAGGCTGGATCTCCCGCTCCCACGTTCTCAGGGCAGGGCTCACTCTTCCAGTTCTGTGTCCTCAGAGCAGGGCCAGCTCTCCAGGTCCCATGTATCTAGGGCTGGATCACCTTCTCCCATTTCCTTAAGGCCAGCTCTCCTGTTCTTGTGTACTCAAGGTCAGTTCTCCTACTTCTGTGTCCACAGGGCCAACTCTCCTGCTCCCATTCCATTCACCAGATTGTTGCTGGCCTTCAAGGCCTAAATGGCCTCCTACTCCCGTTGGTACTGGGATTTGTTGGCCATTAAGCAGATGTTCTTCTTTGGGTTGCTTTCAGAAATCACTGATGTTGGCCCAGATCAGCTTCTTGTCCCAGGGACTTGTGGCTTTGTTCACTCACGCCTTCTGAGTCTCTGGTTCCATCACATGCCTCATCCACCATAGACCCCTGCTTTGGTGCTGCCCCTAGTTTCCACCTGTGCATGATCCAGCTCCTGGCACTAAGCATGGCTCTGGCCCCATGGGAGGACATCCATGGGGCTTGTGGTGTGGGCAATGCAGTCCTCACTCGGGCTTGACTCGAACAGCACCCCATCATCAAACACAATCTCCTTGGCCTGCACTGAATCAGGCCACAACCGGAAAAGCAGTGGTGGCATCCTGGTGTCCCTGGGAGATCACTGGAACATGGTCCCATGGTCCTGTGGCAGGAGGGCATGGACATTCCATATGACAGGATTTCCTTCTCTCTGAGAAACATCAGCACTATTGTTTGGTGCTCTCATGATGGTCCTTTGGTGGCTGTGTGGTCACTGCTGTTCCTCAGATCAGAGTCAATGTGTGATTGACAGCATCTTGGATGATCTAAGCTTGGGTACTTCTAATATAGTGTGCTAAGTATTTCCTCTGGATCAGATTGCTCTTGGGGCAGGGGTAAACATTTCTGTGTAGCTCTGGAACACAATCCTCCTCATCGGAATGCATCAAGGACCTCATCTTTCAAAAACCGTGGCCCCATGCCACTGCCCCCAGTGTATATTTTCATGCATGGATGCTCTCCTGTAAAACCCACCTCTTACTCTGTAAGAAAGCAGTTACCTATTACCTTAAAGGTCATGATACTATCATACAATAGGTAGAGCATGCCTTGCAGGCACATACTATAAGGCATAGGGTTAGGTAGGACCATAGATGAGATTGCTCCACTCACAATCTACACAACATATTCCAGGTTATGAAGTTTTTACAAAGTTGTTGTTGGTTTTTTTCCAAGATAGGGTTTCCCTGTGTCATAGCCCTGGCTGTCCTGGAACTCACTTTGTAGAACATACTGGCCACAGTCTCTCAGAGATCTACCTGTCTCTGGTTCATTAGTACTGAGATTAAAGGCATGTACCATCACACACAGATAGGTAGCATTTAATAGGAGGAAATGTCCATCTCAGGTTCAGTTTGATCACTCCATATTTTATAACCAATCTATGTGTTAATTTCAGAAAAGGGTACTTATGTGATGGGCTACCAAAAATGATTGTTGTGGTGGTATTTCTAGGGCCTCAGTGAGTGACTAGTCAGGGAACTGTCCCTTACATGGCTCTGAAACTTCCTTTTAATAACTTGTTGATGCTGAGCATTCTCCACCTATTCAAGATGCCTCTATTACAAGATCTTTTAAATTCCGTTTTTAATTAGATTATAAAATAGCAGATTTCTATCCAGTTTTAGATTGAACTCTAGTTTTTTTTTGTAAACCCACTCTGTGGACTGCTTTTTACTGTAAGGGTTTGAGCAAGATTTAAAGTTTTTTCAACATCACCAGACTGTTGGATTCCCATAGTCATCCTGAGAGAAAATACATTAACACTATATTAGACCAAGGGAGGGAACATGGAGATTGTGACATGGTTGATGTTGAACATTGGTAAATATTACCCTTCTGTATGATGGGGAAGCTCCTTATATTCCTCCGGTGTGCATGAGGGACTTGAACATTAAGGCAGAAGCTGCAGTGTCAGCTAAAGAGCTGTGGTCAGGAGAGAAGGAGTGAGGAGGAGGAAATACTGAGGTTCAGATGCCGAGTGTTGAAGAGGAGGGGCTGCCTTGTCCAGGAATGAGGAAGTCAGAGGAACAAAAATAAGAAGTAATGAAAGCAGAGCACAGGCGAGGAGGGGAGTGAGCAAACCCTCAGTGGGTCATCTGGTCTTGGGAACATTTCCCCTAAGCCCCCTCTCCTGGGAACTTCTGTCTTGTAATGGTCTTGTCCACTCCTTTGCCAATTAAGAAACAGGGTGGTCCTCTTTAGATCTTGTTTCCCCACTATGGCTTAAGACAGTAATTTCAAACTATTCTGTCCTGAGATGTTCCTGTTGTTGTCTCCTGGCAACTGGGCTGCCTAGAAAGGATACACTTGATGCTGTTGTGTGACCTCCAGGTTTCTAAGGGCATGCCAGGTTCTCAGGTTTTGTGAGCTGTCTCCCATTCTGTGGTTGAATTAGATGACTCACCTATCACTGGGTAATTTTTGTTCTTGTAAACAAATATACTCACCCACATATCTATAAATAATTTTCTAAAACTTTCAGGCTCACCACGTTGGACTTTTCTTATCCTCACTTAGGTCTATCACCAGTTCCTTATCTGGCATGAAGAAGTGTTTGTTCAGATATCACAAGGAAGGATTTCATACCCCAGGCTTGGCTGATAATGTCAATCTGCTGGGACCTGGACTTCCAAGTGTGGAAGTGCCTTTGAAGGGATGTTTAAAGTCACACATAAAGAAGATCCTCACATAAATATGAGCATCACTCTCCTACATGACTACTCTAGCTCCCAGTTACAGAGATAGGTGTGTTTTAAAAACCCAAATCTCAGAATGTTGATTTTACCAATGAAGATTCAGGAGCTAGATGCTGGCATGAATGCCTCATACCTCAGAGAGGCAGAGAGTGCCCACAATTGACCGTCCTACCCAGCTGAAGTTCAAGAAAAAAGTTCCCTTTCTCCTCCATGCTGTCTTAAATGCCTTGCAATTCAATGTCCGTCTTTTCTGTTGACTTACGTTCTTTTCCTTCAGGCTAGTTCCTTACTCTGCTGCTTGACCTGTGGTAGAATTTATTTAGCTGTTGGATTAAAGGTGTGATGTAGGGCTGACCCATACCACAATTACTTGTTTACAGAAAACAAAAAGCCCTTAGGGTCCAAGGCTGAGTCGTACCACAATTAGAAACAGATTTTTTTTTTGCAGTTCATAATTATGGAGTTCACTATGTGAACAAATATCCTGCAACAACTGATGAATTCTGACTAGAATACATTGGTACCTAATTCAATGCCCATAATGCATTTTTCCCCTTTCTGTACCTTGGTATTTCCTTCTAGCTCCTCTAGCATTTGGTCACACAGCAAACAGCATCCTCTCCAGAGGATGGGCAGATGGGGTTGTCTTGGTTGGATTTCCATATTCCAAAAATGTCAGCTAATTTAAGCAGATCAACACGGAACCTTCTGCACTTTGGAACTTCAACTTACATTTCTGGTTTTTTTACCTCATAATTTTGGTGACATTTACTGTGTTCCCTTAATGTGTGAACAATGTGTATTTCATGAGACTAGAGAGGGGTCCTTTAACTGTTATGTTTATATGACTGAAAACCACTTGTACCTCAAGTAGACTGTAAAAAGGTCAGAAATTTAATAGATCCTGTGTACTTCAAGGTCATAAGCACTCCCAAACTCATAACTATCATGAAAATGGGCTGATGGCAAACCACCGAAAAGTTAGCAACACTGCTTTCCATTGTGGGACACGCTCTTATGTCAACACTTGGCAGTCCATTGCTTGTTGGTGAATCTCTGTTATTCCCACATACCCAGGTTTACATAGTGAGTCCCAGGACACCGGGACTTACATAGTAAGACCCAAAACAGTTGACCATAAATTTCTTATTTTCTTTTTTAATTAATTAATTAATTAATTTCTTTTAAATTAATTTTTAATTAATATTTACTTCCTCTTTGGAGCTTCTCATCCCTTCTCTCTTCTCATTCCCTCATCCTACCCTATGCCCTCCTCCTTCCTATCCAGAGAATAGGAGACTTCCCATGAATATAAACCTACTTTGACAAATCAAATTGTAATAGGACTGGACACATCTTGGTGTATTGAGGATAGACAGGCATCCCAGTTATGGAATAGGGATCCAAAGGTCAACAATAGAGTCAATTTCAGACCCTGGTTCTGCTGTTTTCGGTCCCAGTGGAGGACCAAGTTTTACATGTGCTACACATGTGTAGGGTACCTGGGTCCGTGGCACTCATGCTCTCTGGTTGGTGTTTCCATTTCTGTAAGATTCTATGGGCCCAGGTTAGTTGATTCTGTAGGTTTTTCTTGTGCTGCCCTCAACTTCTCTGGCCTTTTCAATCCTTCCCCCATCTCCTCTAGAAGATATCCTGAGTTCCAGCTACTCTTAGGACTTGGGCCACTTTCTTAGTTTTCATCAGCTGCTGGATGAACCCATTCAGATGACAGTTCTGCTAGTCTCCTGTCTTCGAGTATAGCAGAGTAATTTTAATAGTGTCAGGGGTGAGCTCTCTCTCATGGCATGGATTCAGGGTGGGCCTGTCCTTGGTTGGCCAATTCATGACTTTCTGTCCCCATTTTATCCCTGCACCCCTTATAGACAGGAAAATTGTGGTTCGAGAGTTTTGTGTCTGGTTTGTTATCCCCATCTCTGGACGCCCTTCCTGGTTAAGAGACAGACGTGACTGGTTCATGTTCTGTATCCCCTATTGCTACAAGTCTTACTTAAAGTGGCTCTCACAGACTCCAGAGAGTTTTAATTGTCCTTGATTTCTAGCTTTTGTCCCAGACATACATCTCCGCACAATAGCTTCCTGTTCTCTCTCCCATGATCCTCCCCATGCATGATTCCTTCTGTTCCCCTCCCACTCCCCTTACTCATCCAGTGTCCTCCCACCATCCATCCCAGGTGTCTGTTTTGCTTCCCCTTCTCAAAGTGATTTAATGGTCCTTCCTTGTCCCCTACTTGTTACTTAGCTTGTTTGGATCTGTGGATTATAACATGATTATCTTGTGGTTTTTGGCTACTATTGACTTATAAGTGAGTACATACCATCGTACCATCTTTATATTTCTGTGTCTTGGTTACTTCACTCAGTATGGTCTATCTTGGTCTATGCATTTTCCTGCACATTTTATGGTGTTATTGTTACTATTAGCTGAGGTGTGTTCCATTGTGTAAATGTACCACAGTCTCTTTTATCCATTTATTGCTTTAGAAACATCTAAGTTGTTCCTAGTTTCTGTCATTATAAATAAAGCTGCTGTGAATATTGTTGAGTAAGCGTCCTTGTGCTATGGTGGAGCATATTTTAGGAACATGCCCCGGAGCGGTGTTGCTGTATCTTGAGGTAGAACTTTTATAAATTTTCTGAGAAACTGCCAAAGGGATATCCAAAGTTTGAGTACAAGTTTTCACTCTCACCAGTTATAGAGGAATATTCTTGCCTCACATCTTCACCAACAAGAGCCATTGTTTGAGTTTTTCGATCTTAGCCATTCTGACATGTGTAAGACGGAATTTCAGAGGTTTTCATTTGTATTTTCTTGATGACTAAGGATGTTGGTCAATTTTTTAAGTGCTTCTTGGCCATTAGGTGTCTGTTTGTCAGGAATTCTCTAATTTAGCTCTGTACCCCATTTAATTGGGTTATTTCATTTGTTGTTGTGTAATTTCTTGAGTGCTTTATACATTTTGGATATAAGCCCTCTATCAGATGCAGGGTTGGTGAAGATCTTTTCCATTTCTGTAGCCTGGCAGTTTTTCTTTTTGATGGTGTCTCTTGCCTTACAGAACCTTTTCTGTTTCACGCGGTCTCATTTATTGCTTGTTGCTCTTAGTGCCTGAGCTGCTGGTGTTCTGTTCTGGAATTTGTGTCCTCTGCCAGTGCATTCAAGGATATTCTCTACGATTTCATTTATCAAATTTAGTATTTCTACTTTTATCATGAGGTCTTTGGTCTATTTCGACTGAATTTTGTGCAGGGTGATTGGTAAGGATATCGTTGCATTCTTTTACTTGCAAACATACATTTAGAACATCAACATTTGTTGATGATTCTTTTTTGTTGTTGTTCCGTTGTAATGTTTTGGTTCCTTTGTTGAAATGCAAGTGTGCATCGGTGTATGAATTTACTTCTTGCATTTCAAAATGAATCCATTGGCTAAATTTCTCATTTTTTCCAAAATATGTATGTTTGTTATTACTATTACTCTGTACTACACCTTGAGTTGAGGGAGGGATATAGATACCTCCAGACATTCTTTTATTGTACAGGATGAGTATTGTTCTTTCCAGATTTGAAAAGAATTTTTTAGAATTCTGGTAGGAATTGCATTGAATCTGTAAATTGCTTTTGGTAAGATGGTCATTTTTCCATGTTCTGGTTATTATGAATAAGGCTGCTATGAACATGATTGAGCAAATTTACTTGTTGTGCGCTGGAGCATCTTCTGGGTATATTCCAAGGAGTGGAATAGCTGGGTCTTGAGGAAGCCCTATTCCCATTTTTCTGAGATAGCACCAGATAGATTTCCAAAGTGGCTGTACTAGTTTGCATTCCCACCAGCAATGAAGGAGTGTTCCTCTCACCCCACATCCTCGCCAGGATGTCGTTTGGCTTGAATTTTTTATCTTAGCCATTCTGATGGGTGTAAGATGGAATCTCAGAGTTGTTTTAATTTGTATTTCCCTGATGATTAAGGAGGTTGAACATTTCTTTAAGTGTTTCTCAGCCATTTGGTATTCCTCTGTTGAGAATTGTCTGTTTAGTTCCAAGCCCCATTTCTCAATTGGGTTATTTGGTTTGGTGGTGGATAAAGAAACTGTGGTACATATACACTATGGAATAATATTCAGCTATTAAAAACAAAGAATTCCCAAAATTTGTGGATAAATGGACTGAGCAAGAAATGATTATAATGAGTGAGTTAACCCAGAAGCAGAAAGACTCAAATGGTATATACTCACTTATATCTGCATATTAGCCCAAGGGGCATGTCCATGAAAGTCTTCACTTACCAGGAAACTGGGACAGTGGGGAGGACATCCTACTGGGACTCTAGATGAGAGAATCATGGGAGAAAGGCAAAGTAGAAGGATCCAGAGGGTCCTAGAAACCTACAAGTAGAACATTATGATACGCAGATTTGGGCACAGGGGTCCTGCTCAAACTAAGGCACCAGCCAAGGACAAATCAAGCCATAAACTTAAAACCCCCTACCCAGATCTAGCTAATGGTCAGAACATTCTCCACAGTAGAGTGGAGAGTTGGATATGACTTTCTCACGTACTCTGGTGCCTCATATTTGACCATTTTCCCTGGAGGGTGAGACCTGGTGGCACTCAGAGGAAGGACAGCAGGTTACCAAGAAGAGACTTGATACCCTATGAGCATATACAGGGGGAGGTAATCCCCCTCAGGAACAGTCTTAGGGGAGCGGAATAAGGGGAAAATGGGAGGGAGGGAAGAATGGGAGGATACAAGGGATGGGATAACCATTGAGATGTAACAAGAACAAATTAATAAAATAATATATATCATGGAAAAAAAAGATGGTCATTTTTAGTATGTGAATTGTAGTGATCCATGAGCAAGGGACATCTTCCCATTTTCTGATAAATTCTTCAGTTTCTTTCTCCAGAAACTAAAAGTTCATATCATGTAGGTCTTTTACTTAATTGGATAGAATTAAACTAAGATATTTTTATTTTACGGCTATTGTGAAGGGTAATTTTCGGGAATTTATACTTCAGCCTGTTTATCATTTATATAGAGGAGAACTACTGATATTTTGAGTTAATTTGGTATACGGTTACTTTGCTGAAGGTTTTAATCAGCTGTAGGATCTCTGGTAGAAACTTCAGTTCACTTATATATAGTATCTGATCATCTTCCAATAGCAATATTTGACTTCTTCCTTCCCAATTTATATCCCTTTGATCTCCTTTAGTTGTCTTATCTCTCTAGTTAAAACTTCAATTACTATATTGAATAGATATACAGAGAGGGTCACACATTTGTAATGGACCCTAACATAGACCATTAGTTCACCAGCTGGATTTGTGTGGAGTCTTTGCACAATGTGTCTCACCATTAATGAGTGGGCATTGTTTATATATCCCCAGGAAAAGTTTACATAACATCCCCAAATCATCTCAAGGGCCGGGTAGCCAACTGGCCAATAGTTTGTTCTGTTTGAATAAGTAGAACCAAGAAGAAGCTTCGACAGAAAAAGTGCCACCAGCTCTAAGCCTCCTCATGTGAAAGTGCTGGACCAGGAAGATGGCCGGTTTTTGTTTGTGTCTAGTCCTAGTTTCTGGTGATTGGGACCATTCAGGCAGATGGAGATGGGTAAAGTGGTGATGATCTGCAAGAAGAGACCAAAGCCCAATGTGGGTGTGTTTGTAATGTCCACACAGGGAGCTGAGGAAATAGAATGAGGAATTTGAGACCTGAATAAGATTCAAGATGTTCTGTCAGAAACAAATCCAAAAGTAAAGAACAACCAATATACAGAAGCCACATAATCTACATCCCAACCCAGCACAGAACTGGGGAAATAGCAGGCAGCCACCCCACAAGATTAGTTCCTCTTCCTCAGAGCCTGATAAGATGATGTCCTCATGACACAAAGAAGAAATAAGCCTGAATAGGACATACACTTTGTGTGGGTTCTTACAACAAGAAGACAAAATATCTGCCACCTCTGGCAACTGGAAGATGCCATGACTCCCACTCTCACTGCCCTGCTGTGTCTTGGTGAGATGCGAAGATTAAGATGGTGAATTCTGGTCTGAGAGGGAATGCAACTTAAACCCATGCCATGGTCCATCAATGCCTCAACAGCTCAGAAATCATTTGCAATTGCAAGGTCTGCTCATATTCAGAGCGAACACTTAGAGGTAACTCTCTTGCAGGACTGAGCCTGGTCTCCAGGAACCCTGCACTTTCAGGTGAGTGTTTGCTTAGCTGTCTGAGATTGGACATCATTGTGGGGACTACATGTCACTCCTGAGCAGCAGAGATGGAGAACAGCAGGTATGCACTGACTCTTGGGATGCCTGAAACATACTGGGTCTGAGAGCTGGCATCTGAGGAGAAGTCCTTGGACCCAGCTGCCGATTTTCTTGCAGGGGAACTCTCCAAACCCACAATCAGGGTGGTGCCAAGCAGTGTGGTAGCTATTGGGAGCCAGGTGACAATCTTCTGTGAAGGGCCGTTACATGTTAAGGAGTACTATCTCTACAAAGAAGGAATTCCAGATAACCTGCTACAAACAACCCTTCCTGATACCAAGAAGCAAGCCAATTTCTCTATCTCTTCAGTTGTATGGAACCATGCAGGTCAATATTGGTGTTCCTGTAAAAACCCTACTGACATGTCAGAACAAAACAGTGAAATCCTGGAGCTAGTGGTGACAGGTGAGAAGACCCTCCCCCAACCCCAGGATCTGCCATGAGTAAAGGAATATGTTCACTTGGGGCTTATTTCTCAAATGTCAGAAGAGGAAAATATTGCTTCCTATGTGAGTCCACTGAAAGGGCTTCCTCTCCTTTCTTAGGATATCTCCCTGGCAACATCACCCTTTCAGCCCTTCCCAGCCTTGCTGTGAGCATTGGAGGATATGTGACCCTTCATTGTGACTCACAAGAGGCATATGACAGATTCATTCTAATGAAGGGAACTTGGAAGGTCTCCACAACTGTGTCCTCACAGAGTACAACCACTGGGATATTCCAGGCCATATTCAAAGTGGGCCCTGTGACCACCAATGAGAGATGGGGTTTCATATGCTATGGCTATAATATGAGCCGCCCCCAGCTGTGGTCAGAGCCCAGCAACCACCTACAGCTCTTGGTTTCAGGTAAGGAAGATCTATCGTCTCCCTGGTGACACAGTACCTGTTGTGTGGTGGGTGATTGAGACTTGGTGCTTCTTAAACCAGTGTCACAGAATGTGTGGTACAGTTGGACCTGAAATGCTGAAACAAGGCTTGGTATTAACAGTGGAAGCCAAGTTCCAGGTTAAAATAGTGTCTTTATGTGTCCCTTTGCTTTTGTAGTTCAGCTTAAGTGTCCTTTGCAAGTGTGACCTTCTTTGAGCCACTGTCCTAACACATTCCTCCTGTTTTTCTACATCCCTGCAGGAACCCTCCCCAAGCCCACCATCCGGGCTCATCCAGGTCCCGTGGTGACATCAGGGAGCTCTGTGACTATCTCGTGTGAGGGGACCCATGAAACCTAAATATATGTTATATAGAGAGAGCAAAGCCAAGAATCCTGGTACGCACAGAGCAAAAAGGGCCACAACAATAAGGCAAATTTCACCATCTCATCTGTGACGCAACTGAATGCAGGGCGATACCAATGCTACTCTTACACCTCTGCTGGGTGGTCAGAACGAAGTAGCCCCCTGGAGCTGGTGGTTACAGGTGAGAGTGCTCTAAGGGGTCTTAGATCCAGATTTTATGCTCCAGTAAACACTTGTCTAACACAATCACCACATACCACAGCCTATCCATGGGGGACAATAGTTCTGTATAAGCTCATTTATTATTCCATATGTATCTTTCCTAGGAGCCTATGAAAAACCCACCCTTTTGGCCCTGGAAAACCCTGTTGTAAAGATAGGAGAGACTGTGTTCATCTCATGTGCCTCAGATCAGAAATTTGACCGGTTCATTTTAAGGAAGAATGATCAGAAAATCTACAGTTCCAAATATGAATACTCTGGGGTGAATCTGACCAGGTTCCAAGTGGGTCCAATAACCTCTACGGAAATGTGGACGTTTAGATGCTTTGGCTATTTCACAACTAATCCTCATGTGTGGTCAGAAGCCAGTGACCCCCTTGAGCTCCTGGTCTCAGGTAAGGAAGCCTGAGACTCTTCCTAGTCACACTGTTCCTGACACAAATGCTCAGTGAAGAGACTGGTGTGCTTTGAAGCTGAGCTCTCAGTAATCCTGGGACCCTTGACTTTAGGACTCACTGTTTGTAATGGAGGGCAGGGGATAGTGATAATCCAACTTGGGAATTTCAAGAGAGTTATTGACTTACCCATGGCCTTACTGCTTCAATTGATATTCAGGGGTAAATTTCATAGCAGTGATTGTTATTTTTATTTAAGTAATTTATTCGTATTACTTCCCCATTGTTATCCCCTCACTTGTGTGCTCCTGTTCTTCCCTCTCCCTCTCTCACCATATTTCCCTTCCCTATGTCTTTGACAGAAGGGGACATCCTTCCCCACCATGTGATCACAGCCTCAAGTCTCATCCTGGTGGCCTGTCAGCAATAAGTTTTGTCTTTACTTTAGAACTGTTCAGAGCCCCTCTACTTCTCCTAATTCCTTGTAGGTACCCTCAAGAAACCTACCTTGTGGGCAAAGCCAAATTCTGCAATTGCCTCAGGGAATTCTGTGACCATTTGGTGTATTGGGACCATGGATACTAAAATATATTTCCTGTATAAAGAAGGAAGCCCTGCACCCTGGGATAGACAAATTCCAAAGGAACGTAGTAACAAGGTCAAGTTCTCCATAGGATCCATGGAAAAGCATAACGCAGGGCGATATCGCTGTTACTGTTACAATTCTGCTGGGTGGTCAAAACACAGTGACACGCTGGAGCTGGTGGTGACAGGTGAGAGGACACTCCCTCAACCCTTGGATCTACTTTGAGGAAAGGAGTATATTAACAGTAGTTTCTTCTCCGCCAATCCCAGAAGAACTGGAAAACTGTTTAGTGTATGATTTTACATAATAGGGTTTTTCTCTGCTAAGAGTTTACACTTGTAAAGTCACACTGTCATCTCAGGAGGGCATGTGACCTTTCTGTGTATTTCACAACAGGCATATAATATGTTCATTCTAATGAAGGAAAAAAAGAAGAGCTCCAGTGTTGCATATATATATACCGAATAAATCCAGTGGGTCATCCAGTGCTCAGTTCACATTGGGCCTTCTGACCCCCAACTGGAGTTGGGTTCACATGTTATTACTATTTCTTGAGTAGTTCATACCTTTGATCAGTGCCCAGTAACCGTTTAGAGTTTTGGCTGTCAGGTACGAAAGCCTTAGTATTTACTTTGAATGATATTAGAACTGATGCCTGATTGCAGGAAAGGATGCTATGTGTGTTGGGTGCTTGAGACAGGGCTACTGAACCCAATGTCGTGGAATCTAAGCTACCCGCTGTGCTTGATGTGCAGAAACATTCATGGATAATAACAGTGAACCTTATGAATCCAGAGAAAAGTGGGTTTCTTCAAATGTGTTGTCCTTCTGCTATTGTAACTCAGATGAACTCTTCCTTCTAAATGTGATACACTTTGAGCAACTGTTCTAAGTGATGCATCTTTTGGTTAGAGCATTTTTTGCTTTGAAGATACATCATGATCACAGTAATGCTTATAGAGGAAAACATTTAGTTGGCTGGCTTATAGTTCAGAGGTTTAGTTCCTCATCGTCATGGCAGGAAGCATGGAGGCTTGCAGGCAGTGAAGATGTGAGGGGTAGCTAAGAGTTCTACCTTATATGCAGGCAGCAGGAGGATATAATTACACAGACATCTAAGTACACCACACCTGCTCCAATAGGACCACACCCCTTAATACTGCCATTTCCTGTGGCCCTACAGGGGCTATTTTTGTAGAAGCCAGATTTTTTTTGGAAGTGGTGGGTTTTTTTTTGAGACAGGGTCATTCAGTGTAGCCCTGGACTCCCTTTGTAGACCAGAGTGTCTTTAAATGCACAGAGATATGCCTGATTCTGCCTCCACTAGTGCTTAGATTACAGGATGCACCACCAGGCCAGGCTTAGGGGCCATTTTTATTCAAACCTGACATTTCACTTCGTGGTCGCATGCGGGCAGACATGCTGCTAGAGAAGAACCAGAGAGTTCCACATCTGGGTCCACAGGCAGCAGAAAGTGAGACACACTATCTTTCACAAGGCTACACCTCCTAATGTCCACACCCCATGGGCCTAGGGGGCCCGTTTTTTACATTCAAACCCCCATGCAATTCGTTTTCAGTTAGTGTGTCTTTTTTATAGGTAAAAGTGACAGCAAGTCTTTTAACAGCAGTCTTTAGTTGAAATCATCAATGTACATAGTGATGGGTTTTACAGGGACATGTTCATACAACAGGCCGTCCTCCCCTCTCCCTCCTTTCTTATTTTACTCCCTTCTCTGTATCCCTCTCTTCCTCCACAAGACATTCTTATTTATATCTCAGTGTCTCAGTCTTTTGTATGTTTATGTTTGCTCTTCCACAAACCCACAAATAACTTAGGCTTCAAGGATGAGAAAGCCATGCGCTGTGTGTTGCATCTGACTTATCTGAGTTAATGTGAAGACTGCCAATTGCCTCTGTCTCTGTGAAAACAATTGTTTTCTACACCAATATTCATTAATTCAAACATGCATGCCAATAATTAAATGTTACATAAATAGATATGTATATATCTATGTCTAAACACATGTAGTTATACATATATGGTTACATGTTATGAAACTTTATCCCTACTAATAACGTCCAATGACCATGTCCTTGGATATTTATTTTCAGCTGGTATGTTAGGTGTACACATCATATATTAAAATACCGATATAAGTGTATTCATATCCGTGTGACTTACATTGCAGGTGTTTTAAACTATTAAACTCATTTAATGAGATGCTGAATGGATGATAAGGGACAATGGGAACCAGATGTGGTGAATACAGAGAAGATAGTCTCTGAGTGCCATTGAGGAGCAATCTTTCTTCCTTGACAATAAATCTTCACCTAATGATTCCATGGAGATCCATCTCTAGCGAATTACCTTTCATGTTTCCATTCTCCAGACTGGACAGCAAGCATAGAGGTCTCTCTAGTTTTGAACAGAAATGAAAGATGACTTTCTTCACCAATTATTCATTCTCAGGGTTTATTTAAACTTGAGGCTTAGACCCAAGTTGAAACTCAAACAGTGTGATATTTGTGAATAATCCAATAAGAAAACCAGAAGGAATCATGGCACTCCAGGGAAAGAGCTTGTACTAGATCATTTTGAAGTTATGCAAATATCCTAATGTGCATTTATTAGACAGGATGTTGATCTCCAAGACTCACTTAGAATTCTCAAGTACTAATTAAGTATCAATTTTGTATCATCTCTTCTGTTATTAGAGTCTGATGAGAACATCACTGAATCACAAAACATATTCAAACCACAGACAAGGGAGTAAGGAGACTACTCAGTCATAAGCTGGTCCAAATGTTTTGATGTCTAATTATCCTTGGGTGACTTTGATCTTCCCTGCTTTCTTTGACCACAGCTCCAGATACACAGTACCATCACACAGTGGAGAACCTTATCAGGATGGGGATGGCTGGCTTGGTCCTTGTGGTCCTTGGAATTTTGGTGTTTAAAGATTGTCACAGCTGGAGAAAGATTCAACATGGAGATGTAAGATGAACAGAGAGACAAAAATGCATCTTTTGTGGTTCTAGGGACCAGAAAAAAAATACGAGATTTCAGGGTGGTTTATTAGGAAAATGCAGTGGTCTGGTTGGAGAAGTGCCATCAGGCACATATCAGGAGTCACTGTAAATTGAGTGGAAGTGAAAGGACTGGTTTCATGGGGTGGGGGGTGGGGAGTATCCGTCTCACCAAATTAAAGCTATTGTCTTACAACTTGCTGTGGACTTTTTCTGTCATTTGTTCTAATCTCATGACATAGGGAAACATCCTGCAGCACCAACCAGGGTTGGCTTCTCATCTTTGTACACATTCTACTTTGTCTGGCTTTCATGTTACATTTTTAAAATAATTTTAAATGACTACACTACCACCTACATTAGGAATTTCAATTTTTTTCTACTTTCAACAAAATACTTGGCTCAATTATAATAATTTCTAGCATAAATAGAAGCATAGACTGAGAAATAAGTGACTTAATTTATATGATGCCCAACATCTGTTTGTGGAAGCAGTTTTTGACATATGTCCATTGTGTGATTTCTCTTAAAATTGAATAGATTGGCACTGATGCATCATGGTTAGAAGAACTCATTGGCAGTGTACTGTTGATATGGCCACAGAATCATTACTTTTCATCATTTTTTACAAGGATCAATTATTTTATTATTTATCTTCTAAAGTTATTGTATAAAAGTCACAAATCTATACTTTAAGATAAAAACTAATCACTCATGTCTATCTTAAGTCCTCAGTGTACACATCTATTCAATCAGGAAGCTTGAGGCAAAAATTGTTACAGGAAATTAACCAAAGTTTAATCATTAGCATAGCGTTAGCTGGAAATGCATATCAACCAGTACTAGCCCAGCTGCCATTTTTGTTTTCTGGCCACAAAAAAATCCCTAGCTCAGTTGCTATGAGTGTGCCTTTCTGAACCTCAAGTTGTTCGCTAAAATTTTCTTTTTCTTTTTTTTGCACATACACACACACACCTTTCATTTTGATTTTTTTAAAACAGATCAATGCTATTTTCAAAAACAAGTATTTGTTGAATCAAGTTTGTGGAGACTGGAAGACACAGATAGCAAGTATTGTTCAGGAGAAAAAGTGTCCACATACACCCTGGAGAGAAAACCCTCCCCCAGGAACCTGGCTGCTGCATTGTCAACCTTACATCGCTAATGGCCTTGGGCCTCTGAAGAATCCTGCACAATGAGTAGCTACAGACGTTGGTGATGCTGGCTGCTTTTATTTGTGTACATTCGGAAAACATTTGCTGTGTAACCACCAGCTTCCAGGAAGTGCCCTGGGGGATTTAGTGAGAGATAGTGAACCAGCCTTCCCTGGGAGGTAATTCTAGTTAGGAAAAAGCTGGCTGTGGTGTGGGCAGTTCCAGGTCAGTGTGATAACAAGGACACTGGCTCTAAGATGCCTCAGTTGAAAGATGTGCTATTAATTTCTGTTCTTCTGGGAAAACTGCTGCCAACTGAAATGTGATGGGCAGAGGGTTATCAGACACATTTTAATTTCAGTGTTATAAAAATGGAGGGGTGGTGGGGGTGCAATGGAGGTGGAGCTGTTCGCTAAGATTTTCTACATCAAAGCCACTAGCAAAGCAAAAGCATCTTAACACAACTGTACTAACAGTCTACATCTCCAAAATCTCTTAAGTGTGGTTTATATTTCCAACAATTTACATCTCTAGGTTCTTTCTGAGGGTGGTGGTGAATCATGAATCTGCTCCAGCGGCCATACTTGAGAAAGGTCAATCACAATTAAGTGTCATAGCTAATGATACTTCTTAGTGAGGGGCTGGAAGCCCTCTTAGAGTTTTCATACAACTCATAGATTATGACAGATGTGATGACCATTAAGGCAGCAAGCAGATGTGATGCTGCACACCAGCATGAAATCCTCAAGACAGGCAGCCCTCAGGGCTCTACCTCTTCCAGGCACACCCATTGTGTTTGTGCTAATCAGTGGGCTACATGTCATGAGTTCTAAAGCTGTTTTGCTATTCCTCTTGCATGGACTCCAACAGATAACACCGAAATCAGCCCCAAAGAAGGGTAATATTTATCCAGAGTTGCTACAACATGCATTGAAAAACAACCAGGATGATGGAATCACAGGACAAAAGAAGGAGAAACAAGTGTCATGACAAAGGTCAGAGGTGAAGCATGTTTATGGGGCAGAGAAGTCCCAGCTATGCACCTTCAGCTTCTTGGGTACATTGCAAAAAGCAATGGCTATGTAGAGTTACTGGATTTTGACTCCCTGGAAATCCTTGTTGCTCCCACTATTCTGTACTAATATATCATGACAACAAATATATATGTATATATATTGTGTACACATATTTTCATATGTATAATTATATATATACATATATATGTATATATATAATAATGACCTGTTTATAGATTACGTATCATATATAGACTTCAGATATACCATATATATGATACATGAATATATATATATATCATATATCTCAAATTTATTATATATAGAGGTGTTTACATGTATGTGTTTTCAGATAGATAGATAGATAGATACATACATACATACATATATACAGACATACATACATAATACATATATATAAGTATAAATAAGAGGAATATAGGTATTCAGGGTGGCTATACGGTTGTATAATTGATCCTGCTACTCATGTAATGTTAGTAAAATTTGATAGATCTAAAGTTTATATATTGGTATGCACAATATATAAGCAGGTTATTTTTATATGTGCTGGGTGGAATTTAAATCTCATAGCTACACATGATCATTAGATTAAAACTCATCTTACCTCATTAAAATCCTACATCTGAATACTAATTTTTAAAACAGCTTGTGTAGTTTATCAGTTCATAAGCCTGTTTTTCATTTACAGCATCACCACGGTGCCCACTGCTGTTTACATGTGATCATTGTATTGGCATTTTTAATTATTTATTCACTATGTATCCTGATCATGGCCCTCATTCTCTTCTCCTACCACTTCAATCCTCCTTCTCTCTTCCCCATATCTCCCTCCACTATGCCTCATAAAAGGAAGTCACTCCAACAATTCACCCCACCATATCAACTTGCATCTGGACTGAGAATGCCTCTCCCCTGTGGCCTGGCAAGTCATCCCCCTTTAGAGAAAAGTGCTCCAATAGCAGGTAACAGAGTCTCTACATTAGAGGCAGCCCCTTTGCTCTTACTAGGGGACCCCCATGAAGCCAGAGCTGCCCATCAGCTTCATCTGTGTAGGAGGTCGAGGTACAGCCCATATGTGGTCCTTGGTTGGTGCTTCAGTCTCTGTAAACCCCTCTGTGGCCTGGTTAGTTGGCTCTGTTGGCTACTTGTGTAGCTCCTGCCCCTCAAATTTTTCTATTTTTGCCCCCACCTTTCCACAAGTTTCCCTATGTTTTTCCCAGTGTCTGTCTGTGAGTTTTGCTATACATCCTACAGCAAGTAAGGGAACAAGAGATAATTGTTTACACAAGGCAGAAGAGTGTTAAGTGTTACTACCGGTCTTAAATGGGAGCTAGTGGCATCAGGAACATTGAGATGTAGTTAGACCTGAGAGGGAGGTGGCCAAGAGAACAGGTCTCACTATGAGGTCTCTGGTATATCCTTTTCCTACTAAGAAGCCCAGTCCACCACCTATCCACATGGTCCATTCAATAAGGGAGTCAAAACCATGGTCCTCAAATGTCTTCAGAACATGAGCGCATCCTATTGTATATGTTACATCTGAGTCCTCCAGAGTCTAGAGCACACCAGGACTTCACTGACCACCTTCCCCCAGCATTGATGATAGATATTTAGACCTGTGTCTGAGGGAGTCTTCTCCTAGTTTTACAAAGAATTTCTTCCTAGTTTATGCTACCATCCCAGAAGGGGATAAACCAGCTTATACTTATGAGAGTATATCATACTCCTTAAAGGGAGTATAGAGACGCCTGTTTTATCAACATTTCTGTCAATATACAGACGGGTTTCTCCCTGTCTCCATAGTGCTCCCCTACCTGGTACTTGGGAGTCTAGCAAGTCTCTCTCTCTCTCTCTCTCTCTCTCTCTCTCTCTCTCTCTCTCTCTCATTATATAAGACTTTCTTCGGCTCATCCCTTTGGAGACAGAATAGATGAAGGATGATGATGATGTGTTTACTACCTTTTGAATATTTAGGTAGTGTAATTAGAGGTCAGCTTTGTAGAAATCCAGGTCCCCCTTCTGGGCACAGGACTCTTAAAGAGCCCATATTACTTGGTGTCTCAGTATTCCTACCCTGGACTGCATGCCACTAATGTCAGCACCAGGCTGAGGACACTCCATTTGCAACCCAAGTATCTTAAGTGTCTTTGTTACAGATGTTTCTCTCCAAAGTTTTTCTTCAACCACTTTATAGGGCAACTTTAACTGCTCCATCATGCAACTCCAGTCATGTGAGAAGGTTTGACTGGACTAATGAAACTTCCAGGCTGTAGTGTCTGAGGATTTGGGCCTGGTAGGGGAACATGTCTTATCCTTTCATTTCCCTTCAATTGTCTCTGAATAAGGAGAGAGGCTCAGGGGCAGGGAAGGGGGATAGGGAGAAGTGGAAAGAAGGGTGGAACTTAGAGGAGAAGAGTGGGCTAAAATTGTGGGGAAAAGTAAATAAGTAAATAATAAAAATTTTTAAAAAATCAAGTAGGATCTGAAAAGAGTGTTCAGTCGAATTGGGTGTGGTTCTTTTGGATGGTGACAATGTCCAGATTAAAGATGGACAGTTTCCCTGAGCTTAGACCTCTCCAAGTATTCAGTAATCTCATGGTCCTGTAAAATTTTGTGATCATGTGCATTTTCTGCCCAGATGCACTACTGCTTCTCATGTTCCCTTCTAGAGGTGGAGGTGCAGATTTGGGACATCCATGAGTTATTACCACCACATTGGATGTCATATCTTACCTTCTTTTGTGATGAGTTAGAATGTCAAATTAAGGTTTTCGTGTTTTTGAACTAGCTGACCTGAGCATTAACACTGAAGTAAATGACACCATCATCATAGTCTGAGGGACGAAGAACAGAGGCTGTTACCTGAGCATTGAGAAAAGTTACTCGCGTGTGTGTTTGTGTGTGTGTGTGTGTTTGTGTGTGTGTGTGTGTTTGTGTGTGTGTGTGTAATGATAACATCAAAAAAGAGGAGGGGAGTTCCAACTGGGATTGGGCGAGGAGAGGATGAAGGGAAAAATTAAGGAGAAAATGAGATATAAAGAGAAGGGGCTCTGTTTTTTGGCAGGAAGATGTAGATGATCAGCAAGTGAAAATCATAGCTGGTCCAGAGATTTATTAATAGTTTCATTGATGTGGTAGTATACAAAACTGATACAATATGCAGTAGCCCTTCTATATATCATTAACAAATAAGCTTTCAAATCTTAAGGAGACAACCTCATTCATAACAGTTTCATAAAATAACAAAATATTTAGGAATAAACCTAGAGAAGGACTTGAAAGACCTTTGTAATGAAAATTCAAATGTCTGAAAAAATAAGTCAAGAAAGACACTTGAAGATCAAAAGACCTCTCTTGTACCCCGATAGAGGAATTAAAAATTGTAAAAAGTGGCTATTCTGATAAAAGTAATTGCAGATGCAATGCAATCACAATCAAATTACCAGAGCCTTTCTTTACAACTGTAGGAAAAAAGGTATCTCATGTATATAGAAACACAAGGAGGACCAAGGATAAACAAAGCATCCCTGAAGAAAGTGGATGTTGTAGAAGGTCTCATCATACGTGATTTCAAGTTCTACTACTGAGCCATAGTAATAAAAACAGCACAGTACTGGCCCCAAAGGGACAGAGATAAATGAAATGAAATGAAATGCAGCCAATTCTAAATTTCACAAAGATGTAAAATTTGAAAAAGTTGTACAAATTCTTGACAAAGATGTAAAAATATTGACACTGAAGAAAGACTAATCTTCAGCAAATGATGATGGTAAACCCAGATCTCAATATGCAGAAAAAGGTAACTAAATTCTGTTCCCTCATCCTGCACAAAGTAGAACTTCAAGTGAAGTCAGAGATTAGTATGATTATAATATATTTATATGTGTTCTAAGTCTTCAAATGTTGTTGATGATGATGATGACTATAACAAAAATAATAACAATAACGATTAAACACTCAAAGCCCCCCAAAAACAAATTTTGTAAAAAGAATATTTGAGTTGGCCACTCTTCATGTATTGAAACCACAGCTTCCTCAAACAGTTTCAAGTCTGGTGTTAATCAGTATTTTCCTGTGAGTTTTATATCTGATAGGATGGAGGGTAATACATTAGTCCTTATATCACCAGTTGGGCCATAGTAAATTGTAATTCCTTCTTGGCTTCCTATCTAATGGGATACTGCTATTTTCTGAGGTAGGGAATTAAAAAGTTCTCTTAATTGAATCTGAGCCTTACCGCTATGGCCTTGCGAGGATGGTACATATACCAGGCCCAGTGAGCTACTTAGTTTCTTATTTGAGCCAGAGATCTTATAATTATCATCTGGATTCAGATGTTGATCATTGAATTTGCAAATATGAAGATGATGCCCAACAAGGGCAGGATGATTCTTCCTAGAACTGGAATGGAAAACTGTCCAGGAGGGGCAATTTACAAGAGTATAGTTTAATAAAATGGATGAGCTAAAGAAGAAGAAAGTAAACAACAGTTTCTGCCTTCTGCTCCAATAAGAATTTTCAAAACAGAATGGATGACTACTTATAAAAAGTGTTAAAAATAAATAATCCCCCACTGATTCAATTCCACAGAGAATTTAAAATTGGTTGCCTATGATATCCTGAGCTCATCAGTGGCAAGGATGATGCTACCCAGGTCTTCATCCTCATCTTTTTATGTCATGATCATCAGTTTTAGAAATCCCCTCACTCGTTGGAAATTGAGGCAGTTAATTCTTAAGTGCAAGGGATGTTCTTTGACCATCTCATTAAACTATGAGGCTCTCACTTTCCCAGACTAATGCAATCTCTAGATTCAAGGATTCTGGTACCCTGTCTCTTTTGGATGAAAGTTGGGATAATTCTCATCTAGTTACAGAAAATCTCCTCTACCTTGGATCAAATATATGAAACATCTTATGAATTGTATTAACTACTTTTCTATTCCTGTGACAAAATTTCACAACAAAGGCATCTTATTTATTTTCCTCCTTTATTAATTTATTCTTGTTACATCTCAATTGTTATCCCATCCCTTGTATCCTCCCATTCTTCCCTCCCTCCCAATTTCCCCTTATTCCCCTCCCCTATGACTGTTCCTGAGGGGGATTACCTCCCCCTCTATATGCTCATAGGGTCTCAAGTCTCTTCTTGGTAACCTGCTGTCCTTCCTCTGATTGCCACCAGGTCTCCCCGTCCAGGGGACATGGTCAAAAGTGAGGCACCAGAGTATGTGAGAAAGTAATATCCCACTCTCCACTCTACTGTAGAGAGTGTTCTGTCCATTGGCTAGATCTGGGTAGGGGCTTAAGGTTTACCGCCTGTATTGTCCTTGGCTGGTGCCTTAGTTTGAGCGGGATCCCTGTGCCCAAATCTGCCTATCATAATGTTCTACTTGTAGGCTTCTAGGACCCTCTGGGTCCTTCTAATTTGCCTTTCTCCCATGATTCTCTCATCTATAGTCACACTAGAATGTCCTCTCCACTGTCGCAGTTTCCTGGTAAGTGAAGGCTTTCGTGGGACATGCCCGGTGGGCTAATATGCAGATATGAGTGAGTATATACCATTTGAGTCTTTCTGCTTCTGTGTTAACTCACTCATTATGATCATTTCCAGCTCAATCCATTTATCCACAAATTTCAGGAATTCCTTGTTTTTAATAGCTGAATAGTATTCCATAGTGTATATGTACCACAGTTTCTTTATCCATTCTTCTATTGAGGGACACTTAGGCTGTTTCCATGTTCTGGCTATTATGAATAAGGCTGCTATGAACATGGTTGAGCAAATTTTCTTGCTGTGTGCTGGAGCATCTTCTGGGTATATTCCAAGGAGTGGAATAGCTGGGTCTTGAGGAAGCCCTATTCCCATTTTTTTGAGATAGCACCAGATAGATTTCCAAGTGGTTGTACTAGTTTGCATTCCCACCAGCAATGAAGGAGTGTTCCTCTCTCCCCACATCCTCGCCAGCATGTGGTGTAGCTTGAATTTTTGATCTTAGCCATCCTGATGGGTATAAGATGGAATCTCAGGGTTGTTTTGATTTGCATTTCCCTGATGATTAAGGAGGTTGAGCATTTCTTTAAGTGTTTCTCAGCTATTTGATATTCCTCTGTTGAGAATTCTCTGTTTAGTTCCATGCCCCATTTCTTGATTGGGTTATTTGGTTTGGTGGTATTTAATTTCTTGAGTTCTTTATATATTTTGGATATTAGACCTTTGTCAGATATAGGGTTGGTGAAGATCTTTTCCCAATCTGTAGGCTGTCGCTTTGTTCTGTTGACAGTGTCTCATGCCTTAAAGAAGCTTCTCAGCCTCATGAGGTCCCTTTTATTAATTGTTGACATTAATGCCTGGGCTGTTGGTGTTCTGTTCAGGAAGTTGTCTCCTGTGCCAATATGTTCCAGGCTTTCCCATTTTTTCTTCTAAGTGATTTAGTGTCTCTGGTCTTATGTTGAGGTCTTTAATCCACTTGGATTTGAGTTTTGTACAAGGTGACAAATATGGGTCCAGTTGCATTTTTTTACACATAGACATCCAGTTAGACCAGCACCAATTGTTGAAGATGCTATCCCTTTTCCATCAAATGGATTTGGCTTCTTTGTCAAAAATCAAATGACCATATGTGTGTGGATTCATATCTGGGTCTTCGATTCGATTCCACTGATCAACCGGCCTGTTGCTGTGCCAGTACCATGCTGTTTTAATTACTATTGCTTTATAGTACAGTTTGAGATCAGGTATGGAGACTCCTCCAGAGCACCTTTTATTGTACAAGATTGTTTTAGCTATTCTGTGTTTTTTGTTTTTCCATATGAAGTTTAGAATTGAACTTTCAATGTCTTTAAAAAATTGTGTAGGTATTTTGATAGGGATTGCATTGAATCTGTAGATTGCTTTTGGGAGGATGGCCATTTTTATTATGTTAATTCTCCCGATCCATGAGCAAGGGAGATCCTTCCATCTTCTCATGTCATCTTCAATCTCTTTCTTTAGGGTTTTGAAATTTTTTTCAAACAGGTCCTTCACTTGCTTAGTAAGAGTAACTCCTAAGTACTTTATATTGCTTGTGGCTAATGTGAAGGGTGTAGTTTTCCTAATTTCTTCCTCTGCAAGCTTATCATTTGTGTATAGGAAGGCTACAGACTTTTTTGAGTTAATTTTGTATCCAGCCAATTTGCTGAAGGTGTTTATCAGCTGTAGGAGTTCTCTGGTGGAATTTTGAGGGTCACTTATGTAGACTATCATATCATCTGCAAATAGGAATAATTTGACTTCCTCCTTTCCCATTTGAATACCCTTGATCTCCTTTTGTTGTCTTATTGCTCTGGCTAGAACTTCGAGTACTATATTGAAGAGATATGGAGAGAATGGGCAGCCTTGCCTTGTTTCTGATTTTAGAGGAATTTCCTTAAGTAGCTCACCATTTACTTTGATTTTGGCTATTGGCTTCCTATATATAGCCTTTATTATGTTGAGGAAAGTGCCTTGTATTCCTGATCTCTCTAAAACTTTAAACATGAATGGGTGTTGGATTTTATCAAATGCTTTCTCTGCATCCAAAGAGATGATCATGTGGTTTTTTATTTTCATTTTGTTTATGTGGTGGATTACATTGATGGATTTCCGTATATTAAACCATCCCTGCATGCCTGGAATGAAGACTACTTGGTCATGATGAATGATATCTCTGATGTGCTCTTGTATTCGTTTTGCAAGTATTTTATTTAGTATTTTTGCATCGATGTTCATAAGAGAAATTGGTCTGAAATTCTCTTTCTTTGTTGAGTCTTTGTGAGGTTTAGGTATCAATGAGACTATGGCCTCATAGAATGAGTTTGGTAATGTTCCATCCCTTTCTATCTTTTGGAGTAACTTGAAGAGTATCGGTATTACCTCGCCCTTGAAGGTCTGGTAGAATTCTGCACTGAAGCCATCTGGCCCTGGGCTTTTTTTGGTTGGGAGACTATCAATGATTACTTCAATTTCTGTAGGGGAAATGGGACTATTTAGCTTGTTTATCTGTTCTTCACTCAACTTTGGCAAGTGAAATTGATCAAGAAAATCGTCCATTTCCCTTAGATTTTCAAATTTTGTGGCATATATGCCTTCAAAGTAGGATCTTATGATTCTTTGTATTTCTTCAGTGTCTGTTGTTATGTCTCCCTTTTCATTTCTGATTTTGTTGATTTCCATACTGTCTCTCTGCCTTTTAGTTAGTTTGGCTAATGGTCTGTCTATCTTGTTGACTTTCTCAAAGAACCAGCTCTTGGGGTTGTTGATTCTTTGGACTGTTTTCTTAGTTTCTAATTTGTTAATTTCACCCCTGAGTTTGATTATTTCCAGACGTCTACTCCTTTTGGGTGTTCCTGCCTCTTTTTTTCTAGGGCTTCAAGTTGTGTCATTAAGGTGTTTATGTGCGATGCTTCCAATTTCTTTTTACAGGCACTTAGTGCTATGAATTTTCCTCTTAGCACTGCTTTCAATGTATCCCACAAATTTGGGTATGTTGTTCCTTCATTTTCATTGAATTTCAGAAACTCCTTGATTTCTTTCTTTATTTCTTCCCTGACCCAGGTGTCATTTAGCAGAGAGTTGTTTAGTTTCCACATACGTGTAGGCTTTTTGTTATTTCTGTTGTTGTTGAATTGCAGCCTAAGCCCATGATGATCTGATAGGAGACAAGGTATTATTTCAATCCTCTTGTATCTGCTGAGGCTTTCTTTGTGAACTACAATGTGATCAATTTTGGCGAAGGTTCCATGGGGTGCAGAGAAGAAGGTATATTCTTTCTTGTTTGGGTGAAAGGTTCTATAGATATCTGTTACATCCATTTGACCCATGGCATTGGTTAATGATGTTATTTCTCGGCTTAGTTTCTGTTTCGATGCCTTGTCCTTCAGTGAGAGTGGGGTGTTGAAGTCTCCCACTATTATTGTGTGGGGATCGATGTGTGGTTTAAGCCTTTTTAGCAGATCTTTTACAAATGTGGGTGCCCTTGTATTGGGAACATAGATGTTCAGAATTGTGATGTCATCTTGGTTGACTTTACCTTTGATGAGTAAGAAGTGTCCATCCTCATCCCTTTTGATTAATCTTGGTTGAAAATCTATTTTGTTTGATATTAAAATGGCTATGCCTGCTTGCTTCTTGTGTCCATTTGCTTGGAATATTTTTTTCCAACCTTTTATCCTGAGATAATGCCTATCACTATGGGTGAGATGTGCTTCTTGAATGCAGAAGAATGTTGGATCCTGTTTATGCACCCATTCAGTTCGTCTGTGTCTTTTTATTGGAGAATTGAGACCATTGATGTTGAGAGATATTAACTACCAGTTACTATTAAGAGTCTTAATTTTGATGTTGGTTCCAGTTGAGCGTTTGTGTAGTTGTGTTTTTGCCATGGTACAGTTATCTATTTCCTGAGTAGTTTTGATTGTAGCTTGATCCTTTGGGATGGAGTTTTCCTTCTAGTACCTTCTGTAAAGCTGGATTTGTGGATAGGTACTGTTTGAATTTGGTTTTGTCATGGAATATTTTGTTTTCTCCATCAATGTTTAGTGATAGTTTTGATGGGTAAAGTAGTCTGGCCTGGCATCTGTGGTCTCTTAGGGTTTGCAGGATCTCTGTCCAGGCCCTTCTGGCTTTGATGGTCTCTGCTGAGAAGTCGGGTGTAATTCTGATAGGTTTGCCATTAAATGTTATTTGCCCCTTTTCCCTTGCAGCTTTTAATATTTTTTCTTTGTTCTGTATGTTTTGTGTTTTGATTATTATGTGACGGGCAGTTTTTCTTTTCTGGTCAATTCTATTTGGTGTTCTGTATGCCTCTTGTATGTTTATAGGCATCTCTTTCTTTAGGTTGGGGAAATTTTCTTCTATGATTTTGCTGAGAAGAGTTTCTGGGCCTTGGAGTCTGATATCTTCTCTTTCTTCAATGCCTATTATCCTCAGATTTCTTCTTTTCATGGTGTCCTTAATTTCTTGGATGTTTTGTGTCAAGAGTTTTCCAGATTTGGCATTTTCTTTATTGGTTGCTTCAAGATCAGTTATTGTATCTTCTAGACTTGAGATTCGTTCTTCCATCTCTTGGATTCTGTTAGAAAAGCTCAGCACTGTGTCATTCGCCTTCTTCTCTGAGGCCTCACGTTCTCGTTTTTCTTCTGTCTGTGTGTTTATCATTGAATCCATTTTCATTTTCATATCTTGAACAGATTTTTTAATTTCTTTCATCTGGTTGTTTATATTTTCCTGAAAATTTTCCAGTTCCACTCTATGTGCTTCTTTTATGTCTCGCACCTGCTTCGCTGCTTCTTCCTGCATCTGATTTCGAATTTTATTTGTTTCCTCCATTAACATCCTCATTACCAAGGATCTGAGGTCATTTTCTTGTGTTTCCGTTGTATGTGAGTTCTCCGGGTTGTTTTCTTTGAGATAGCTGGGAACTGGAGACGTCATATTGTTTTGGGGTTTTTTGCGAATGCTTTTACGCTGTCCCTTAGACATCTTGCCGTTTCTGTTTTTGTTGGGTAACTTCCAGAGTTGAGTGGAGGGAGTCTGATGATAGATTCATTTGTTTTCTCATGATTTCCGTAGGCTGGAAGCCCTGATACTTCACTGGTGTGGATGGCAGGAGGTTATCCCTGTAGTTTTGGGCTCTCACCACCAGTGATCCTCAGCTCACCTTTGCTGTGGGTCCTGCAATCATTCTGGGTCTCTGAATGATCGTTGGGTCAGGCCAAGGCATCCACAACCTTTTGGGCCCCCTGCCAAGTCCACCCAGGGACACTGGGCCTGAGCCACGCATCAAGCTCAGCTAGTTTCTCAGGGCCTGAAACGTCTGCCACAGCAGGAGAACTGAGACTGCACTGAGCAAGCACCTGGTGGAAGTGAGCGCTCTGCCCAGCTTGTGTCACAGCAGGAAAACCAAGGCTGCGCTGAGCAAGCACCCAGGGTATAAATGAGCACTCCGCCTAGCCCTCGTCACAGCAGGAAAACTGCGGCAGCGCTGAGCAAGCACCTAGGGTGGAAGTGAGCTCTTCGCCAGGCTTGCGTCACAGCAGGGAAACTGAGACCGCACTGAGCAAGCACCCAGGGCAGAAGCGTGCGCTCTGCCTAACTTGTGTCACAGCAGGAAAACTGCGTCTGCGCTGAGCAAGCACCCAGAATATAACTGAGCGCTCCACCCCGCTCGCGTCACAGCAGGAAAACTGTGTCTGCGCTGGGCAAGCACCCGGAGTATAACTGAGCGCTCTGCCCTGCTCAAGTCACAGCAGGAAAACTGCGTCTGCGGTGGGCAAGCACCCTGAGTATAACTGAGCGCTCCGCCCCGCTCGCGTCACAGCAGGAAAACTGCATCTCTGCTGGGCAAGCACCCTGAGTATAACTGAGCGCTCCGCCCCGCTCACGTCACAGCAGGAAAACTGCGTCTGCGCTGAGCCGGAGCCCAGGGTGGAAGCGGGCACTCCGCCTAGCCTGCATCACAGCAGGGGAGCTGCGCCTCGGGCAGAATTGCCTGCCGAGCCTAGCCAGCCTCTCCACAGCACAGCTCACTGAGGAAACCCAGGACTCCGGGCCAAACCGTCCGCTGAGTCCAGCCTGGGTCTCAGGGCACCACAAGACCCAAATCCTGTCCAGAGTCCCCTCTCCCACAGCAACTCCCACCGTCCACCACACTAATTGCCTCCAGTGTAAGGCTCTGAGCTGCAAACCTCAGCCACCGCCGCTGGCACCACTGGAGCCGCTGGCGCTGCCAGAGCCGCTGATGGCACTGCTGTCCCCACTGCCACCGCTCTGATCCGAGAAAGTCCTCGCTCCTCCCGAGTGCAGGGGCAGGCAGGTCCTCCGCACCCTGGTCCCTCCGAACCGTGGAGCACTTCTGCTGCCGTGGTGTGGGGACCTTGGTGTTCCTGGCTCAGATATCTGTGAAATTCCCTGAATTGTTCGCTGGAGCTTTCAAACACGGTCCACACTGCTCGCCGCCATCTTGGATCTCCCAACAAAGGCATCTTATAAAAGGACATGTTTAATTGGACTTTTTTCCTATCTGCATTCATGTACAACGTGAATATACCTATCTATTTTTGTAGTATATTTTTTTTGTGATCCTAATAGTGTGATGATTACAGGGTGAAATGTTTAAAAAAATCATGGGAACTGGGTGTGTGAGTATTGAGAGAACCTGAGACTTTCACTACTTTTTTCACATGGTACTTAGGTGACCCTGTGAAGAGTACTTTGTGATTGGATCTTGGGTTCTCAGCTGATGAATTAGTGCAAACTAATCTCAAGAGCAATTATCTCCAGGATTCTATACTTCAGACTGTGCTGGGAAAATAAGAAAGTTCCTTTATTCTCAACTGGGAGATGATTTTTTCCCATCTGAGCTCTACGGAATAAAGTAAACTATGCTCCAAAGAAGTGCCTTGGATAGAAGTCCTAAACTTACAGCATAATCAAGCTTAAGAAATGAAGCCAAACACCAGTAGGAGGCCTGCTACAGTAGGGAGAGGGTTCATTTCAGAAGGTCATTTATTTATGCGATGAGAATAATGTGCATTTATAGGAAATAAGAAGATAAAACTGCAGAAAAGAATCATCTCTCTTGAGCACTTTACACAGCATACATGTGTTTCTTTATCAGGAGTGCTGAGACAACCAACCAACCAACCAACCAACCAGAAAACATGCCAGAAGCCAAACAGGAAAGGAAAATTCTGCTTGGGATATAGACACCGAGGTTGATTTGTACACTGAGCAGTGAACTTCTCAGAGTGAAACTCCAGTTGTATTATAGTGGTTTTGTTCGACCGACCCTGACTTCTTTTTCCACCATTTCCACAATCACAAACCCAGGATCACACAATGGACAACCTCATCCTAATTGGCATGTCCGGCTTGATCCCCACAGTTCTTGGGATTTTGCTTCGTGAGGCTTGCTGCAGCCAGAGAAGGATCTTGAATGCAGAGTAAAGGAGAGACAGCAATAGACCTTGCATGGTCACCAAGCCTGGGAAATAATTTTGAGGATGTCAAGCGTTTTGTTTTGTTTTTGCAAGAAATCCAGTGCTTAATGTTGGAAATCAATTGTGAGAAAAGATCCAGGAAGAAAATGTGTTTCAGGCAGAGGGAAACAACTAAAGGTTAGGGGTGAGGTCTTCATCAATACATTAAGAATCTTACCTTGATGTGCACTTTTGTAGATTTCTCCTTCTTCTCTTGTCAATCTATGGTGTTGGGGAACATGCCATTCCATCAGTGAGGTTTTGGTCCTCGCTGCTGGGCATGTTCTGTTTGTCTTCATTCCCACTATAATTCCTATTATAATATTTTCTTTATTATAAATCAACACATTCCTCATGGTGCATTATATGCCTCTGTTTTTGTTGTTGTTTTGTTGTTACTATGGATTCTTTCATTGCAAAAAATTTGGCTCAAAACAATTAAAATTGTGAGTGAAAGCCAGATTTCAGAATGAAAAAACAATTCAATCTAACTGATGCGCACCCAAATTATCAGGGATTTATTACACTTATTGCAATGTTGCTACTAATATATAAAAATCTGCTTAGATATTTAAAGAAATTATCTCATTGGACACTATTGACATGGTTTTAAAATATCATTTTATTATGTAAGATCTGGCCTGTGATATTTGCTAATTGGTGTGTATAGTCCTGTCCATGGATAACTTGAAGTTCCAGCCTCCCCCTCTCTGCTATGGTCAGCCAGTTCCATTCTGGGGTAAAAAAAGGCAGTGATCATAGCAGGTGGAAACCTTTTCCCTTCTTGCCTGGTTGTCTACGTGGAGGCTGTATACCATCAAACTCAGATATATCTATGCATTCTCATAATATAGCTTGTTTTATCCTGAGTTGATTCTTGTATTAGTTGAGATGCCTGAGGAGGAGAGCTTTCACTTATATTTTCTAGCTGTTTCATTAATATCAAGTGGGGACACTCCAGCCTAATAAAACCCATTTCTTGTTAAATGGGTGAAAATTGAATGCTGACTTGGGGCTCTGAGGACACAGGGAATTGGACCAAATATTCCAATTGATGTACAACTTGGACTTAGTGAAGAAAAAGATTGTGTCCCTGAATTAGGATGCTCAGGCTAGGACAGTGGTATGGAGAATGTTGCCTGCCATTCACCAGCTGTTTATGGTCCATGAGCCACTACACTTGTTTCTGGGTGTTATCTAGATTAAATTGATTGATGTGGCAAGTCTTGCCTATTTTTTTTTGCAAGGGAGAAGTGGTGTACATAAAATGAAGAAAATTAATGGATCGCAAACATGTACACATCCACCGTTGTCTGCTTCCCATGTGTGGAAATAAGGTGACAGGCTGCTTCAAGATTCTGTAGTATTGATTTCTTTTCTTTTCTTTTTTATTTTAATAATGGAAATGGAAATACACCTAAAAGTGAAGCCTTCTGGAAAAACCATTTGTTCTTCCCTGTCTTGTATCGTTCCTCAAACTTGACCTTGGCCTCCCACCTGGCCTTGCCTTTCTGGGCTGGGTCTCTAAAGACTTCCATGTTGACAACAGTCTCGTCCAAGGGGATATCCACAGAGTACCTGGTGGGCATGAGGCGATTGTAGTTATAAACTTTCGCAAAGGACTTGATATTTGACCTCTTGGCAATTTTCTTCTTGCCCGTGGCAGCTGTCATTTTTCGGGGATAGCAGTCAATTCCAGCCAGCAGGGCATGGCTGTAAAAGCGGTCTGTGGTGCCATCATTGATGTTCTTCATGATGACGGCTTTGCGTCCAGAGTAACATCCATCCAGGACCAGCACCAGTCTCCCAGGTTTCACAAACTTGCCCATTTCGACAGCAAGCAGCCGGCATCCAGCAGAAAGGAAAGAAGGGTACTGATTTCTCACACCATGAAAAACTGTATCCTAGAGCTGTGAGCTGTAAAAGCCTTTCCTCCTTAAGTTGTCTTTGCCACAGTATTTTATCATAGTAATAGAAAACTAACTGATATAGGCCTCATGAACACCTCCTTTAGCATTGTTTACTGTTGACAAGCAAGGTTTGTGATAGTCCTGTGCAGGTAGCAACACTTGCTATGAATTCCTTAGAACAATATGTTACTATGTCCAGGAGGTTGTATTTCACAGTGCTTCTCTTGATCCCACATTTCTCTTCTTTCATATTCCCGGAACCATGGAGAGGGTGAAATAGATGTCTTTTTTAGGTCTCAGCACCCAACAGTCACTTATTCTCCATACTTTGACAAATTATGAGTCTGCACCACCAAATAACTGTCAAAAATTGCATAAGAAACATATGTGACTTACACCGAGACCAGAACTAATTGATTCATAGAAACGTAACTAGAAGGAATGTTGACATCCTTTCAATTTAGCAAAATAAGAGTAGTAGATTACCCTTTAGAGCCTGTAGTGACTTTAGTAGTGGATTTCTAACCCGGTGCATATTTTCTGTTTTTCAGGTTTACGCATACATTTCTGTCATTTTAAAAGTCACTTATTTCATTTTTCTCTTTGAGATCTTCATATATGAGCACCATGTTTACATCATTTCCGCACCACCCTCTCCCTGCTCCACCTCCTCCCATGCATTCCATTTCCAATTATCAATGTTTTACTTATTATGTTGTTATTATTGCCGCAGTGTGTGTGTGTGTGTGTGTGTGTGTGTGTGTGTGTGTGTGTGTGCGTGTAGACCTGTTGAGTCTTTACTATTGCTTATGTTTATACATGTTCAGGGGTGACCACTTGGGACTGAGTAGACTATCAGGGACTGACCTTGTGGAAGACTGATTATCAGTAGACATTAATTGCCCATAGCTCTTTATCTAGGGGTGAGCCCTCATAAGTGCTCCTTTATATATACTGACATATGGACGTGGCGCTGTCTATGTGCAGTCTTGTTTAGGTGGCCGTAGTGCTGAGGTTTCAAGAGTACAATTCTCTGTCCCTTGAGCTGGTTATATGTGACTTATTTTGTGACAGGAAGCC
This sequence comes from Acomys minous, assembly GCF_964271855.1. Taxonomy (NCBI): domain Eukaryota; kingdom Metazoa; phylum Chordata; class Mammalia; order Rodentia; family Muridae; genus Acomys; species Acomys minous. Next base: position 9,233,266 of record NC_140502.1, read on the forward strand.
TGTGGACTGCGTGTATCTGGTGTTTGTGGGCTGCGAAAAGTCAGGCTGCAACACAAGGATTTGAACTTAGCATTTTTCTTACCTGTCTCTTCATGACTCCCTCATACACAACTTAGCATGCAACAGTGGGATGCCAAATTAAACAACTAACACATATTATTGCAGATGCCTCAGTCTGATTTTTAAAAAATATGTCATCCATAGGTTGGACCTTTCATCCTGCTGCGGGGCAGGCAGTCAAGAACAAATTACTTGCTCTGTTTCAGCTTATCATAATTTATTCTGATGCCCATCATTACACAAAAGATGAATTACTTTAATAGAAAGGGTTTGTGGACTGGAAATATGACAAATAGAATAGAAGATGTGACCAAAACCAGGGTAACTTCTTCTTTAGAAAAAATTTTTTTTGAATTCTTGAGACTCCATTTTCATAAAACTCATGGGATATCAGACTTTTATATTTCAGTTTTATTTTTAAAAGCAAATAGACTTCTGGGAAGCCTCAGAAAGATGCAGCTCTCACCCAGCCTTGCCATATCAATCAACTTCCTGTCACTATATTTAAATGCCTGACACCATCAACCTACAAAGTGAAGAATTTTGGAGGCTCTAATGCAGGCTCCAATAGCCCCATTGTTCATTCCTGAGAGAACCAGACATCTCTCATCTGTTCTCTCTCTATAATTTTGTACTTTGAGACATTTTATGAAAGGAGATATAAAGTGTGTGATTTTTTTTAATTGGCTGGTTTCTTCCACATACACTCTTGAGATCGAGCCACAGTTAATTTTTCTCTGCAGAGCAGTGTCCTGTGTCATGATGCACTCTATGGTTTTTTTTCCTTTTTTAAAAATTTAATTTTTAAAATTCTCTATGATTTACACACCATGCACCAAAATCCCTCTCCTCCCCCCCTCAGTAAAATTAAACAAACAGACAAACAAAAACATCTTGTCACAAAAGCTGTAATGTATCATGAAGGATAGTATTTTGTCCACATATATTTACTTTTAAATGTTCATCGTTACTTTGTCAAGGGTCTGGTTTGAGTTCTACACTGGCGTTACCGGATCCTCACTTGGACTGCTGTCGGATATCCTGTTGTTGCCCTGTGGCAAGGAGATCCTTAATCTTTGAATTGGCTCGTCCAGTCCCTTTATGTGTTCCAGCAGGTCATACATGGGGTAGAAGTTGGGGTGAGGTCTACTCAGAGCCCTGGATCGAGGTTGTTCCCATGTTCTCAGGGCAGGGCCTGCTCTCTTGTTCCCATGTTCTCAGGGCATGGCTGGCTCACCTGTTCCTATGTCCTCAGGGCAGGGTCCACTCTCCAGCTCTCAGGTTCTCAGGAAAGGGCCTGGCTCACCTGCTCTCTTGTCCTCAGGGCAGGGCCCAGTCTCCCACTCCCAAGTCATCAGGGCAGAGGCCACTCACCAGCTCCCATGTCATCATGGCAAGGCTGGATCTCCTGCTCCCACGTTCTCAGGGCAGGGCTTCCTCTTCCATTTCGGCATCCTCAGAGCAGGGCCAGCTCTCCAGGTCCCATGTCCCCAAGGCTGGCTCACCATCTCCCACTTCCTTAAGGCCAGCTCTCCTGTTCTTGTGTACTCAAGGTCAGCTCTCCTACTCTGTGTCCACAGGGCCAGCTCTCCTGCTCCCATTCCTTTCATCAGATTGTTGCTGGCCTTCAAGGCCCGAATGGCCTCCTACTCCCGTTGGTACTGGATCTTTTCAGCCATTAAGCAGGTGTTCTTCTTTGGGTTGCTTTCAGAAATCACTGATGTTGGCCCAGATCAGCTTCTTGTCCCAGGGAACTTGTGGCTTCATTGACTCACGCCTTCTGAGTCTCTGGTTCCATCACATGCCCCATCCACCATGGACCCCTGCTTTGGTGCTGCCCCTAGTTTCCACCAGTGCATGATCCAGCTCTTGGCACTAAGCATGGCTCTGGCCCCATGGGAGGAGAACCATGGGGCCTGTGGTGTGGGCAGTGCAGTCTTTACTCGGGCTTGACTCGAACAGCACCCCATCCTCAGACACAATCTCCTTGGCCTGCACTGCATCAAGCCACAACCGGAAAAGCAGTGGTGACATCCTGGTGTCCCTGAGAGATCACTGGAACATGGTCCCATGGTCCTGTGGCAGGAGGGCATGGACATTCCACATGACAGGATTTCCTTCCCTCTGAGAAACATCACCACTATTGTTTGGAGCTCTCAGTATGGTCCTTTGGTGGCTGTGCGGTCACTGCTGTTCCTCAGATCAGACTCAATGTGTGATTGACACCATCTTGGACGATCTAAGCTTGGGTACTTCTAATATACTGTGCTAAGTATTTCCTCCGAATCAGGTTATTCTTGGGGCAGGGGGAAAAATTTCTGTGTAGCTCTGGAACACAATCCCCCTCATGGGAATACATTGAGGACTTCATCTTTCAAAAACCGTGGCCCTGTGCCACTGCCTCCAGTGTATATTTTCATGCATGGATGCTCTCCTGTAAAACCTACCTCGTACTCTGTAAGAAAGCAGTTACCTATTACTTTAAAGGTCATGATACTATCATACAATAGGTAGAGCATGCCTTGCAGGCACATACTATAAGGCATAGGGTTAGGTAGGACCATAGATGAGATTGCTCCACTCACAATCTACACAACATATTCCAGGTTATTAAGTTTTTAAAAAGTTGTTGTTGGCTTCTTTTCCTAGATTGGGTTTCCCTGTGTCATAGTCCTGGCTGTCCTGGAATTCACTTTGTAGAACATGCTGGCCACAGTCTCTCAGAGATCTACTTGTCTGTGGTTCATTAGTACTGAGATTAAAGGCATGTACCATCACACGCAGATAGGTAGTGTTTAATAGGAGGAAATGTCCATCTGAGGTTCAGTTTGATCACTCTATATTTTGTAACCAATCTATGTATTAATTTCAGAAAAGGGTACTTATGTGGTGGGCTATCAAAAATGATTGTTGTGGTGGTATTTCTAGGGCCTCATTGAGTGACTAGTCAGGGAACTGTCCCTTACATGGCTCTGAAACTTCCAATTAATAACTTGTTGATGCTGAGCATTCTCCACCTATTCAAGATGCCTCTATTACAAGATCTTTTAAATTCCATTTTTAATTAGATTATAAAATAGCAGATTTCTATCCATTTTTAGATTGAACTCTAGTTTTTTTTTTAAATCCCCTCTGTGGACTGCTTTTTACTGTAAGGACTTGAGCAAGATTTAAAGTTTTTTCAACATCACGAGACTGTTGGATTCCCATAGTCATCCTGCGAGAAAATACATTAACACCATCTTAGACCAAGGAAGGGAACATGGAGATTGTGACATGGTTGAGGTTGAACATTGGTAAATATTACCCTTCTGTATGATGGGGAAGCTCCTTATATTCCTCCGGTGTGCATGAGGGACTTGAACATTAAGGCAGAAGCTGCAGTGTTAGCTAAAGAGCTGTGGTCAGGAGAGAAGGGGTGAGGAAGAGGAAATACTGAGGTTCAGATGCAGAGTGTTGAAGAGGAGGGGCAGCCTTGTCTAGGAATGAGGAAGTCAGAGGAACAAAAATAAGAAGTAACGAAAGCAGAGCACAGGCGAGGAGGGGAGTGAGCAAACCCTCAGTGGGTCATCTGGTCTTGGGAACATTTCCCCTAAGCCCCCTCTTCTGGGAACTTCTGTCCTGTAATGGTCTTGTCCACTCCTTTGCCAATTAAAAAACAGGGTGATCCTCTTTAGATCTTGTTTCCCCACTATGGCTTAAGACAGTAATTTCAAACTATTCTGTCCTGAGATGTTCCTGTTGTTGTCTCCTGGCCACTGGGCTGCCTAGAAAGGATACACTTGCTGCTGTTGTGTGACCTCCAGGTTGCTAAGGGCATGCCAGGTTCTCAGGTTTTGTGAGCTGTCTCCCATTCTGTGGTTGAATTAGATGACTCACCTGTCACTGAGCCATTTTTGTTCCTGTAAACAAATACTCACCCACATACCTATAAATAATTTTCTAAAACTTTTAGGTCACCACATTGGACTTTTCTTATCCTCACTTAGGTCTATCGCCAGTTCCATATCGGGCATGAAGAAATGTTTGTTCAGATATCACAAGGAAGGATTTCATGCCCCAGGCTTGGCTCTCTTCTTCGTAACCTTCTGTCCTCCTCTGAGTGCCACCAGGTCTCCCCCTCCAGGGGACATGGTCAAAGGTGAGGCACCAGAGTATGTGAGAAAGTGATATCCCACTCTCCACTCTACTGTGGAGAGTGTTCTGTCCATTTTCTAGATCTGGGTAGGGGTTTAAGGTTTACTGCCTGTATTGTCCTTGGCTGGTGCCTTAGTTTGAGCGGGACCCCTGTGCCCAAATCTGCCTATCATAATGTTCTACTTGTAGGCTTCTAGGACCCTCTGGATCCTTCTACTTTGCCATTCTACCATGATTCTCTCATCTAGAGTCCCACTAGAATGTTCTCCCCTCTCTTTCAGTTTCCTGGTAAGTGAAGGCTTTCTTAGGACATGCCCCTTGGGCTAATATGCAGATATAAGTGAGTATATACCATTTGAGTCTTTCTGCTTCTGGGTTAACTCACTCATTATGATCATTTCTAGCTCAATCCGTTTATCCACAAATTTCGGGAATTCTTTGTTTTTAATAGCTGAAGAGTATTCCATAGTGTATATGTACCACAGTTTCTTTATCCATTCTTCTATTGAGGGACACTAAGGATGTTTCCATGTTCTGGGTATTATGAATAAGGCTGCTATGAACATGGTTGAGTGAATTTTCTTGTTGTGTACTGGAGCATCTTCTGGGTATATTCCAAGGAGTGTAATAGCTGGGTCTTGAGGAAGCCCTATTCCCATTTTTCTGAGATAGCACCAGACAGATTTCCAAAGTAGTTGTACTAATTTGCATTCCCACCAGCAATGAAGGAGTGTTCCTCTCTCCCCACATCCTCGCCCGCATGTGGTGTTGCTTGAATTTTTGATCTTAGCCATTCTGATGGGTGTAAGATGGAATCTCAGAGTTGTTTTGATTTGCATTTCCCTGATGATTAGGGAGGTTAAGCTTTTCTTTAAGTGTTTCTCAGCCATTTGATATTCCTCTGTTGAGAATTCTCTGTTTAGTTCCAAGCCCCATTTCTCAATTGGGTTATTTGGTTTGGTGGTGTTTAATTTCTTGAGTTCTTTATATATTTTGGATATCAGACCTTTGTCAGATATAGGGTTGGTGAAGATCTTTTCCCAGTCTGTAGGCTGTCGCTTTGTTCTCTTGACAGTGTCTCCTGCCTTACAGAAGCTTCTCAGCCTCATGTGGTCCCATTTATTAATTGTTGACATTAAATCCTGGGCTGTTGGTGTTCTGTTCAGGAAGTTGTCTCCTGTGCCAATATGTTCCAGGCTCTTCCCCACTTTTTCTTCTAAGTGACTTAGTGTCTCTGGTTTTATGTTGAGGTCTTTAATCCACTTGGATTTGAGTTTTGTACAAGGTGACAAATATGGGTCCAGTTGCATTTTTTTACACATAGACATCCAGTTAGACCAGCACCATTTGTTGAAGATGCTATCCCTTTTCCATCGAATGGATTTTGGCTTCTTTGTCGAAAATCAAGTGACCCTATGTGTGTGGTCTTCGATTCAATTCCACTGATCAACCAGCCTGTTGCTGTGCCAGTACCATGCTGTTTTAATTACTATTGCTTTATAGTACAGTTTGAGATCAGGTATGGAGACTCCTCCGGAGCACCTTTTATTGTACAAGATTGTTTTAGCTATTCTCGGTTTTTTTTTCCATATGAAGTTCAGAATTGAACTTTCAATGTCTTTAAAAAATTGTGTAGGTATTTTGATATGGATTGCATTGAATCTGTAGATTGCTGTTGGTAGGATGCCCATTTTTACTATGTTAATTCTCCCAATCCATGAGCAAGGAAGATCATTCTATCTTCTCATGTCATCTTCAATCTCTTTCTTTAGAGTTTTGTTAGCCCATCCCATGTATCCTCCCATTCCTCCCTTCCTCCCACTTCCCCCCTACTCCCCTCCCCTCCCCTATGTCTGTGTCTGAGGGGGACCTCCTCCCCCTGAATATGCTCATACGGTATCAAGTCTCTCCTTGGTGACCTATTATCTTTCCTCTGAGTGCCACCAGTCATCTCCGTCCAAGGGACATGTTCAAATATGGTGCACCAGAGTTTGTGTGAAAGTTAGATCTCCTTCTCCACTCAACAGTGGAGAATGTCCATCGGCTAGTCCGGGTAGGGGTTCAAGGTTTTTACTGCCTATTTTTTCCTTGGCTGTTGCCACAGTTTGCGGAGGACTCCAGGGCCCAGACTTGCCTGTAGTTTTCCAGGACCCACTGGATCCTTCCCTTTCCTCTTTCTCCCAGGCTTCTCACACCTAAAGTTTCAATAGGATGTCCTCCCCTCTTACCCACTATTCTGGTAGGTACAGTTTTTCATGGGGACGTACACCTTGGACTAGTGTCTCGATATAAGTGAGTATATACCATTTAGCTCTTTTTGCTTCTGTGTGAACTCACTCAGTATGACAATTTCTAGTTCAATCCATTTGTCCACAAATTTTGGAAATTCCTTGTTTTTAATACCTGAGTAGTATTCCATAGTGTAAATGTACCACAGTTTCTTTATCCATTCTTCTATTGAGGGACACATAGGTTGTTTCCAAGTTCTGGCTATTATGAATAAGGCAGCTATGAACATGGTTGAGCATATGTCCCTGTTGTGTAGTAGGCGACAGCCTACAGACTGGGAAAAGATCTTCACCGACTCTTCATCTGACAAAGGTCTAATATCCAAAATATATAAAGAACTTAAGAAATTAAACACCACCAAACCAAATAACCCAATAGAGAAATGGGGCGCAGAGCTAAACAGAGAATTCTCAACAGAGGAATATCAAATGGCTGAGAAACACTTAAAGAAATGCTCGATCTCCTTAGTCATCAGAGAAATACAAATCGAAACGACACTGAGATTCCATCTTAAACCCATCGGAATGGCTAAGATCAATAACTCAACTGACACCTCATGCTGGCGAGGGTGTGGAGAAAGAGGAACACTCCTGCATGGCTGGTGGGAATGCAAACTAGTGCAACCACTTTGGAAAGCTATCTGTTGCTTTCTCAGAAAAATGGGAATAGGGCTTCCTCAAGACCCAGCTATTCCACTCCTTGGAGTTTTGAATTTTTTTCAAACAAGTCCTTCACTTGCTTAGTTAGAGTAACTCCTAAGTACTTTATATTGCTTGTGGCTAATGTGAAGGGTGTAGTTTTCCTAATTTCTTCCTCTGCAAGCTTGTCATTTGTGTATAGGAAGGCTACAGACTTTTTTGAGTTAATTTTGTATCCAGCCAATTTGCTGAAGATGTTTATCAGCTGTAGGAGTTCTCCGGTGGAATTTTGAGGGTCACTTATGTAGACTATCATATCATCTACAAATAGGAATAGTTTGACTTCCTCCTTTCCCATTTGAATACCCTTGATCTCCTTTTGTTGTCTTTTTGCTCTGGCTAGAACTTTGAGTACTATATTGAAGAGATATGGAGAGAGTGGGCAGCCTTGTCTTGTTCCTGATTTTAGAGGAATTTCCTTGAGTATCTCACCATTTACTTTGATTTTGGCTACTGGCTTCCTATATATAGCCTTTATTATGTTGAGGAAAGTGCCTTGTATTCCCGATCTCTCTAAAACTTCAAACATGAATGGGTGTTGGATTTTATCAAATGCTTTCTCTGCATCTAAAGAGATGATCATGTAGTTTTTTATTTTCAGTTTCTTTATGTGGTGGATTACATTGGTGGATTTCCGTATATTAAACCATCCCTGCATGCCTGGAATGAAGCCTACTTGGTCATGATGAATGATATCTCTGATGTCCTCTTGTATTCGTTTTGCAAGTATTTTATTTAGTATTTTTGCATCGATGTTCATCAGAGAAATTGGTCTGAAATTCTCTTTCTTTGTTGCGTCTTTGTTAGGTTTAGGTATCAATGAGACTATGGCCTCATAGAATGAATTTGGTAATGTTCCATCCCTTTCTATCTTTTGGAGTAGCTTGAAGAGTATCGGTATTAGCTCGCCCTTGAAGGTCTGGTAGAATTCTGCATTGAAACCATCTGGCCCTGGGCTTTTTTTGGTTGGGAGACTATCAATGATTACTTCAATTTCTGTAGGGGAAATGGGACTATTTAGCTTGTTTATCTGTTCTTCACTCAACTTTGGTAAGTGAAATTGATCAAGAAAATCGTACATTTCCCTTAGATTTTCAAATTTTGTGGCCTATATGCCTTCAAAGTAGGATCTTATGATTCTTTGTATTTCTTCAGTGTCTGTTGTTATGTCTCCCTTTTCATTTCTGATTTTGTTGATTTCCATACTGTCTCTCTGCCTTTTAGTTAGTTTGGCTAATGGTCTGTCTATCTTGTTGACTTTCTCAAAGAACCAGCTCTTGGGGTTGTTGATTCTTTGGACTGTTTTCTTAGTTTCTAATTTGTTAATTTCACCCCTGAGTTTGATTATTTCCAGATGTCTACTCCTTTTGGGTGTTTCTTCTTCTTTCTTTTCTAGGGCTTCCAGTTGTGTCATTAAGGTGTTTATGTGCGATGCTTCCAATTTCTTTTTAAAGGCACTTAGTGCTATGAATTTTCCTCTTAGCACTTCTTTCAATGTATCCCACAAATTTGGGTATGTTGTTCCTTCATTTTCATTGAATTTCAGAAACTCCTTGATTTCTTTCTTTATTTCTTTCCTGACCCAGGTGTCATTTACCAGAGAGTTGTTTAGTTTCCACATACGTGTAGGCTTTTTGTTATTTCTGTTGTTGTTGAATTGCAGCCTAAGCCCATGATGATCTGATAGGATACAAGGTATTATTTCAATCCTCTTGTATCTGTTGAGGCTTTCTTTGTGAACTACAATGTGATCAATTTTGGAGAAGGTTCCATGGGGTGCAGAGAAGAAGGTACATTCTTTCTTGTTTGGTTGAAAGGTTCTATAGATATCTGTTAGATCCATTTGACCCATGGCCTTGGTTAATGATGTTATTTCTTGGCTTAGTTTCTGTTTCAATGACTTGTCCTTCAGTGAGAGTGGGGTGTTTAAATCTCCCACTATTATTGTGTGGGGATCGATGTGTGGTTTAAGCCTTTTTAGCGGATCTTTTACAAATGTGGGTGCCCTTGTATTGGGAGCATAGATGTTCAGAATTGTGATGTCATCTTGGTTGACTTTACCTTTGATGAGTATGAAGTGTCCATCCTCATCCTTTTTGATTAATCTTGGTTGAAAGTCTATTTTGTTCGATATTAAAATGGCTACGCCTGCTTCCTTCTTGTCACCATTTGCTTGGAATATTTTTTTCCAACCTTTTATCCTGAGGTAATGCCTATCATTATGGGTGAGATGTGTTTCTTGGATGCAGAAGAATGTTGGATCCTGTTTATGCACCCATTCAGTTAGTCTGTGTCTTTTTATTGGAGAATTGAGACCATTGATGTTGAGAGATATTAATGACCAGTTACTATTAAGAGTCTTCATTTTGATGTTGGTTCCAGTCGAGCGTTCGTGTAGTTGTGTTTTTGCCATGGTATAGTTATCTATTTCCTGAGTAGTTTTGGTTGTAGCTTGACCCTTTCGGATGGGGTTTTCCTTCTAGTACCTTCTGTAAAGCTGGATTTGTGGATAGGTACTGTTTGAATTTGTTTTTGTCATGGAATATTTTGTTTTCTCCATCAATGTTTAGTGATAGTTTTGATGGGTAAAGTAGTCTGGCCTGGCATCTGTGGTCTGTTAGGGTTTGCAGGATCTCTGTTCAGGCCCTTCTGGCTTTGATGGTCTCTGCTGAGAAGTCGGGTGTAATCCTGATCGGTTTGCCATTAAATGTTATTTGGCCCCTTTCCCTTGCAGCTTTTAATATTTTTTCTTTGTTCTGTATGTTTTGTGTTTTGATTATTATGTGATGGGCAGTTTTTCTTTTCTGGTCAATTCTATTTGGTGTTCTGTATGCCTCTTGTATGTTTATAGGCATCTCTTTCTTTAGTTTGGGGAAATTTTCTTCTATGATTATGTTGAGAATAGCTTCTGCGCCTTGGAGTCTGATATCTTCTCTTTTTTCAATGCCTATTATCCTCAGATTTCTTCTTTTCATGGTGTCCTTTATTTCTTGGATGTTTTGTGTCTGGAGTTTTCCAGATTTGGCATTTTCTGTAATGGTTGCTTCAAGATCTGTGATTGTATCTTCTAGACTTGAGATTCGTTCTTCCATCTCTTGGATTCTGTTAGAAAAGCTCAGCACTGTGTCATTCGCCTTCTTCTCTGAGGCCGCACGTTCTCGTTTTTCTTCTGTCTGTGTGTTTATCATTGAATCCATTTTCATCTTCATATCTTGAACAGATTTTTTTAATTTCTTTCATCTGGTTGTTTATATTTTCCTGAAAATTTTCCAGCTCCACTCTATGTGCTTCTTTTATGTCTCCCACCCGCTTTTCTGTGTCTTCCTGCATCTGATTTCAAATTTTATTTGTTTCCTCCATTATCATCCTCATTACCAAGGATTTGAGGTAATTTTCTTGTGTTTCCGTTGTATTTGAGTTCTCCAGGTTGTTTTCTTTGGGATAGCTGGGAACTGGAGACGCCATGTTGTTTTGGGGCGTTTTGCGTATGCTTTCACGCTGTCCTTTAGACATCTTGCCATCTCTGTTTTTGTTGGGTAACTTCCAGAGTTGGGTGGAGGGAGTCTGATGATAGATTCACTTGTTTTCTCAAGATTTCTGTAGGCTGGAAGCCCTGATACTTCACTGGTGTGGATGTCAGGAGTTTAGCCCTGTCATTTTGGGCTCTCACAGCCAGTGATCCTCAGCTCCCCTTTACTGTGGGTCCTGCAATCGTTCTGGGTCTCTGAATGAGCGTTGGATCAGGCCAAGGTATCCACAGCCTTTTGGGTCCCCTGCCAAGTCCAGCCAGGGATACTGGGCCCGAACCACGCGTTGAGCTCAGCTAGTTTCTCAGGGCTTGAACCATCTGCCACAGCAGGAGAACCACGACTGCACTGAGCAAGCGTCTAGGGTGGAAGTGAGCACTCCACCCTGCCTGCATCACAGCAGAACTGCGATTGCACTGAGCAAGGGCCTAGGGTGGAACTGAGCACTCTGCCCAGCTTGTGTCACAGCAGGGAAACTGCGACTGCGCTGAGCAAGTGCCTAGGGTGGAACAGAGCACTCTGCCCAGCTTGTGTCACAGCAGGAAAACTGCAGCTGCGCTGAGCTGGAGCCTAGGGTGGAAGTGAGCACTCTGCCCAGCCTGTGTCACAGCAGGGGAGCTGTGCCTCAGCCAGAATTGCTTGCTGAGCTGAGCCAGCTTCTCCACGGCACAGCTCACTGAGCAAACCCAGGACTCTGGGGCTGAACTGTCTGCTGAGTCCAGTTTGGGTCTCAAGGCACCACGCGACCCAAATCCTGTCCAGACTCCCCTCTCCCGCAGCAACTCCCACCAGCCACCACACCAATCAGCTCCACGGGAAGGGTCTGAGCTGTAAACCTCAGCCACCGCCGCTGGTGCCGCTGGAGCCGCTGGTGCCACTGGTGCCGCTGGTGGCACTGCTGTCTCTGCTGCTGCTGCTCTGATCCGAGAAAGTCCGTGCTCCTCCTGTGTGCAGGGGAAAGCAGGTCCTCTGCACCCTGGTCCCTCCAAACCGTGGAGCACTTCTGCTGCCGTGGTGTGGGGACCTTGGTGTTCCTGGCTCAGAAATCTGTGCAATTCCCTGAATTGTTCACTGGAGCTTCCAAACACGGTCCACACTGCTCGCCGCCATCTTGGATCCCTCCCATTTGTATTTTCTTGATGACTAAAGATGCTGGTCAATTTTTTAAGTGCTTCTTGGCCATTAGGTGTCACTCTGTCAGGAATTCTCTAATTTAGCTCTGTATACCATTTTAATTGGGTTATTTAATTTGTTGTTGTCTAATTTCTTGAGTGCTTTATACATTTTGGATATAAGCCCTCTGTCAGATGCAAGGTTGGTGAAGATCTTTTCCAATTTCGTAGCTGGCAGTTTTTCTTTTTGATGGTGTCTCTTGCCTTACAGAACCTTTTCTGTTTCATGCGGTCTCATTTATTGCTTGTTGATCTTAGTGCTTGAGCTGCTGGTGTTCTGTTCTGGAATTTGTGTCCTCTGCCAGTGCATTCAAGGATATTCTCTACTGTTTCATTTATCAAATTTAGTGTTTCTACATTTATCGTGAGGTCTTTGATCTACTTAGACTTCAGTTTTAAGCAGGGAGATTGGTATGGATATATTTGCATTCCTTTACTTGCAAACATACACTTAGAACAACAACATTTGTTGATGATTCTTTGTTTGTTGTTGTTCCGTTGTAATGTTTTGGTTCCTTTGTTGAAATGCAAGTGTGCATCGGTATATGGATTTACTCCTTGGTTTTCAAAATGAATCCATTGGCTAAATTTCTCATTTTTTACAAAATATGTATTTTTTATTACTATTACTCTGTACTACACCTTGAGAAAATGGAGGGATACAGATGCCTCGAGACATTTTTATTGTACAGGATGAGTATTGTTCTCTCCATATTTGTAAAGAATTTTTTGGAATTCTGGTGGGAATTGCATTGAATCTGTAAATTGCTTTTGGTAATATAGTCATTTTTCCATGTTCTGGGTATTATGAATAAGGCTGCTATGAACATGGTTGAGCAAATTTTCTTGTTGTGTGCTGGAGCATCTTCTGGGTATATTCTAAGGAGTGGAATAGCTGGGTCTTGAGGAAGCACTATTCCCATTTTTTTCTGAGATAGCACCAGATAGATTTCCAAAGTGGCTGTACTAGTTTGCATTCCCACCAGCAATGAAGGAGTGTTCCTCTCTCCCCACATCCTCGCCAGCAGGTGGTTTCGCTTGAATTTTTTATCTTAGCCACTCTAATGGGTGTAAGATGGAATCTCAGAGATGTTTTGATTTGCATTTCCCTGATGATTAAGGAGGTTAAGCATTTCTTTAAGTGTTTCTCAGCCATTTGGTATTCCTCTGTCGAGAATTCTGTTTAGTTCCAAGCCCCTTTCTCAACTGGGTTATTTGGTTTGGTGGTGGATAAAGAAACTGTGGTACAAATACACTATGGAATACTATTCAGCTATTACAAACAAGGAATTTCCAAAATTTGTGGATAAATGGATTGAGCTAGAAATGATCATAATGAGTGAGTTAACCCAGAAGCAGAAAGACTCAAATGGTATATACTCACTTATATCTGCATATTAGCCCAAGGGGCATGTCACATGAAAGCCTCCAATTACCAGAAAACAGGGACAGTGGGGAGTACATTCTATTGGGACTCTACATGAGACAAGCATGGGAGAATAGCAAAGTAGAAGGATCCAGAGGGTCCTAGAAACCTACAAGTAGAACATTATGATAGGCAGATTTGGGCCCAGGGGTCCCGCTCAAACTAAGGCACCAGCCAAGGACAATACAGGCAATAACCTTTAAACCCATACCCAGATCTAGGCAATGGACAGAACATTCTCCACAGTAGTGTGGAGAGTTGGATATGACTTTCTCATGTACTCTGGTGCCTCATATTTGACCATTTTCCTTGGAGTGGAAGACCTGATGGCACTCAGAGGAAGGACAGCAGGTTACCGAGAAGAGACTTGTTACCCTATGAGCATATACAGGGGAAGGAAGTCCCCCTCAGGAACTGTCACAGGGGAGGGGAATAAGGGGAAAATGGGAGGGAGCGATGAATAGGAGGATACAAGGGATGGGATAACCATTGAGATGTAACAAGAACAAATTAATAAAATAAAATGTATCTTGGAAAAAAAGATGGTCATTTTTAGTATGTGAATCGTAGTGATCCACAAGCAAGGGACATCTTCCCATCTTCTGATAAATTCTTCAATTTCTTTCTCCAGACACTTAAAGTTCATATCATGTAGGTTTTTCACTTAATTGGATAGAATTAAACTAAGATATTTTATTTTATGGCTATTGTGAAGGGTGATTTTCAGGAATTTATACTTCAGCCTGTTTATCATTTCTATGGAGGAGAACTACTGATATTTTGAATTAATTTAGTATATAGTTACTTTGTTGGATGTTTTTATCAGCTGTAGGATCTCTGGTAAAATTTTTAGTTCACTTATGTATAGTATCATATCATCTTCCAATAGCAATATTTGACTTCTTCCTTCTCAATTTATATCCCTTTGATCTCCTTTAGTTGTCTTATCTCTCTAGTTAAAACTTCAATTACTATATTGAATAGATATGCAGAGAGGGTCACACATTTGTAATGGACCCTAACATAGACCATTAGTTTACCAGCTGGATTTGTGTGGAGTCTTTGCACAATGTGTCTCACCATTAATGAGTGGGCATTGTTCATATATCCCCAGGAAAAGTTTACATAGCATCCCCAAATCATCTCAAGGGCCTGGTAGCCAACTGGTCATTAGTTTGATCTGTTTGAATAAGTAGAACCAAGAAGAAGCTTCGACAGAAAAAGTGCCACCAGCTCTAAGCCTCCTCATGTGAAAGTGCTGGACCAGGAAGATGGCCGGTTCGTGTTTGTGTTAGTCCTAGTTTCTGGTGATTGGGACCATTCAGGCAGATGGACATGGGTAAAGTGGTGATGATCTGTATCAAGAGACCAAAGCCCAATGTGGGTGTGTTTGTAATGCCCACCCACAGAGAGCTGAGGAAATAGAATGAGGAATTTGAGACCTGAATAAGATTCAAGATGTTCTGTCAGAAACAAAACCAAAAGTAAAGAAAAACTAATATACTGAAGCCACATAATCTTCAGGCCAACCCAGCACAGCACTGGGGAAATAGCAGCCACCCACCGCACAAGATTAGTTCCTCTTCCTCAGAGCCTGAAAAGATGATGTCCTCATGACACAAAGAAGAAATGAGCCTGAATAGGACATACACTTTGTGTGGATTCTTACAACAAGAAGACGAAATATCTGCCACCTCTGGCAACTGGAAGACGCCATGACTCCCACTCTCACTGCCCTGCTGTGTCTTGGTGAGATGCGAAGATTAAGAGGGTGAATTCTGGTCTGAGAGGGAATGCACCTTAAAACCATGCCATGGTCCATCAATGTCTCAACAGCTCAGAAATCATCTGCAATTGCAGGGTCGGCTCATACTCAGAGCGAACACTTAGAGGTAACTCTCTTGCAGGACTGAGCCTGGTCTCCAGGACCCCTGCACTTTCAGGTGAGTGTTTGCTTAGCTGTCTGAGATTGGACATCTTTTGTGGGGGCTACATGCCACTCCTGAGCAGCAGAGATGGAGAACAGCAGGTATGCACTGACTCTTGGGATGCCTGAAACATACTGGGTCTGAGAGCTGGCATCTGAGGAGAAGTCCTTGAACCCAGCTGCCGATTTTCTTGCAGGGGAACTCTCCAAACCCACAATCAGGGTGGTGCCAAGCAGTGTGGTAGCTATTGGGAGCCAGGTGACAATCTTCTGTGAAGGGCCATTACATGTTAAGAAGTACTATCTCTACAAAGAAGGAATTCCAGATAACCTGCTACTAACAACCTTTCCTGATACCAAGAAGATAGCCAAGTTCTCTATCTCTTCAGTTGTATGGAACCATGCAGGTCAATATTGGTGTTCCTGTAAAAACCCTACTGACATGTCAGAACAAAACAGTGAAATCCTGGAACTAGTAGTGACAGGTGAGAAGACCCTCCCCCATCCCCAGGATCTGCCATGAATAAAGGAATATGTTCACTTGGGGCTAATTTCTCAAATGTCAGAGGAGGAAAACAATGTTTCCCATATGAGGTCACTGAAAGGGCTTCTTCTCCTCTCTTAGGATATCTCCCTGGTAACATCATCCTTTCAGCCCTTCCCAGCCTTGTGGTGAACATTGGAGGATATGTAACCCTTCAGTGTGACTCACAAGAGGCATATGACAGATTCATTCTAATGAAGGGAACTTGGAAGTTCTCCACAACTGTGTCCTCACAGAGTACAACCACTGGGATATTCCAGGCCATATTCAAAGTGGGCCCTGTGACCACCAATGAGAGATGGGGTTTCATATGCTATGGCTATAATATGAGCAGCCCCCAGCTGTGGTCAAAGCCCAGCAACCACCTACAGCTCTTGGTTTCAGGTAAGGAAGATCTATCCTCTCCCTGGTGACACAGGACCTGTTGTGTGGTGGGTGATTGAGACTTGGTGCTTCTTAAACCAGTGTCTCAGAATGTGTGGTACTGTTGGACCTGAAATGTTGAAATAAGGCTTGGTATTAACAGTGGAAGCCACGTTCCAGGTTAAAGTAGTGTCATTATGTGTCTTTTTGCTTTTGTAGTTCAGTTTAAGTGTCCTTTGCAAGTGTGACCTTCTTTGAGCCACTGTCCTAACACATTCCTCCTGTTTTTCTACATCCCTGCAGGAACCCTCCCCAAGCCCACCATCCGGGTTCATCCAGGTCCCACGGTGACATCAGGGAGCCCTGTGACCATCTGGTGTGAGGGGACCAAGGAAACCCAAATATATGTTATATATAGAGAGCAAAGCCAAGAATCCTGGTACGCACAGAGCCAAAAGGGCCACAACAATAAGGCAAATTTCACCATCTCATCTGTGACGCAACTGAATGCAGGGCGATATCAATGCTACTCTTACACCTCTGCTGGGTGGTCAGAACGAAGTAGCCCCCTGGAGCTGGTGGCTACAGGTGAGAGTGCTCTAAGGGGTCTTAGATCCAGATGTTATGCTCCAGTAAACGCTTGTCTAACACAATCACATACCACAGCCTATCCATGGGGGACAATGTGTTCTGTATAAGCTCATTTATTATTCCATATGTATCTTTCCTAGGAGTCTATGAAAAACCCACCATTTTGGCCCTGGAAAACCCTGTTGTAAAGATAGGAGAGACTGTGTTTATCTCATGTGCCTCAGATCAGAAATTTGACCGGTTCATTTTAAGGAAAGATGATCAGAAAATCTAAAGTTCCATATATGAATATTCTGGGGTGAATCTGACCAGGTTCCAAGTGGGTCCAATAACCTCTACGGAAATGTGGACGTTTAGATGCTTTGGCTACTTCACAAGTAATCCTCATGTGTGGTCAGAAGCCAGTGACCCCCTTGAGCTCCTGGTCTCAGGTAAGGAAGCCTGAGACTCTTCTGAGTTACACTGCTCCTGACACAAATGCTCAGTGAAGAGACTGGTGTACTTTGAAGCTGAGCTCTCAGTAATCCTGAGACACTTGACTGTAAGACTCACTGTTCAGTAATGGAGGGCAGGGGATAGTGATAATCCAACTTGGGAATGTCAAGAGAGTTATTGACTTACCCATGGCCTTACTGCTTCAATTGATATTCAGGGGTAAATTTCATAGCAATGATTGTTATTTTTATTTAATTAATTTATTTGGATTACTTTCCCATTGTTATCCCCTCACTTGTATCCTCCTGTTCTTCCCCCTCCCTCTCTCACCCTATTTCCCTTCCCTATGTCTTTGACAGAAGGGGACCTCCTTCCCCACCATGTGATCACAGCCTATCAAGTCTCATCCTTGTGGCCTGTCAGCAATAAGTTTTGTCTTTACTTTAGAACTGTTCAGAGCCCCACCACTTCTCCTAATTCCTTGTAGGTACCCTCAAGAAACCTACCTTGTGGGCAAAGCCAAATTCTGTGATTGCCTCAGGGAATCCTTTGACCATTGTGTGTAACGGGACCATGGATACCCAAATATATTTCCTGTATAAAGAAGGAAACCCTGCACTCTGGTATAGAAAAATTCCAAAGCAACGTCATAACAAGGTCAAGTTCTCCATAGGATCCATGGAAAAGCATAATGCAGGGCGATATCGCTGTTACTGTTACAATTCTGCTGGCTGGTCAAATCACAGTGACACGCTGGAGTTGGTGGTGACAGGTGAGAGGACACTCCCTCAACCCTTGGATCTACTTTGAGGAAAGGAGTGTGTTCACAGTAGTTTCCTCTTCTCCAATCCTAGAAGAACTGGAAAACGGTTTACTGTATGATTTCACATAATAGGGTCCTAGGAGTTTACACCTGTAAAGTCACACTGTCATCTCAGGAGGGCATGTGACCCTTCTGTGTATCTCACAACAGGCATATAACAGTTTCATTCTAATGAAGGAAGAAGAGAAGAGCTCCAGTGTCATATATATATATAATCCAGTGGCTCATCCAGTTATGAGTTCACATTGAGCCTTGTGACTCCCAACTGGAGTTGGAGGTTCACATGCTATGGCTATTTCTTGAGTAGTTCATGCCTTTGGTCACTGCCCAGTAACCACCTAGAGCTTTAGCTCTCAGGTTAGAAAGCCTAATACTTTACCTTGAATGATATTACAACTGACACCAGATTCTAGGTAAGGACCTGATGTGTGTTGGGTGCTTGGACACAGAGCTACTGAACCCAATGTCATAGAATGTATGACACAACTATGCTTGAGGGGCAGAAGCATTGATGAATGATGACATTGTACTTTATGAGTCCAGAGAAAAGTAGGTGATTTTAAATGTGTTCTTCTGCTATTGTAAAACAGCTCTACCTGTCACTTGCAAATGTGATCTGCTCTATGTGACTGTTTTAAAAGATGTGCATTTTTCTTCTTTGCTGGGAACCTTCAGAAACTCACCATCTTGGGTCATGCGTGCTCTCTCATCATAACAGGGAGCTCTGTAATGATATAGTATGAAGGGTCTCTAGAATCCCATTTGTATGTGATGCATAAAGAATGAAGCCCAGACTCAGAGGAAGGACATCAGGTTACCGAGAAGAGACTTGATACCCTATGAGCATATACAGGGGGAGGAAATCCCCCTCAGGAACAGGGGAGGGGAATAAGGGGAAAATGAGAAGGAGGGAAGAATGGGAGGATACAAGGGATGGGATAACCATTGAGATGTAACAAGAATAAATTAATAAATAAAATAAAATAAAATAAAATAAAATTTAGTTTGTAAAAAAAATAAAAATAAAATAAAAGTTTTATTTATGTTGCTAAAAAAAAAGAGTGAAGCCCAGAACTGAGGGATAGAGAGACTCCAGTAGACCACAACAGTAAGACAACGTTTTCCATTGCTTCTTTGACAAACCTGCATATATGGCAATATAATCATTACTTTTCCAACTCATTTGGGTGGAGAGAGTACACAGATACCTTTCAGCAAGTGGCAGCAGGGGAAAAGACACTAAAATCACAATCCTTGTCTTTTTCCTCGGGAAATACTCTCCCAATGTTGTTCATCCAGAGATCATCTGCTGGAGACAACATGGGATGTGTTTCAAAGCAGCCTGCCTTCTCCTCTCCTAGGTGCCTACCATGAAAAACCTACCCTGTCAGCCCTGCCCAGGCCTGTAGTGACCGCAGGTGATAATGTGACCCTTCAGTGTGTCTCATCAAAAGGATATGACTGGTTTAAGTTGACTGGGAAAGATATGAAATTCCTCAGGTCCGAAAAGGCAAATTTGAACTTCTCAAGACAGTTCCAGGCTCTGTTTCCTAATATCTCTGTGCCATCCCCCAAGAAGGGGCCATTTAGTTGTTATGGATACTATACAAATACTCCATATGTGTTTTCAGTGGCCAGTAACGATCTGGAGATACATGTTTCAGGTAAGGAACTCTCTTTATTTAGCTGTGTTTTGATACTTGAAACAATTTATCATAAGCCTGCTAATGTCAGGAGCATTGTGGGACATGGGGGGGGTGCTGATGGGAGCTCTTACCTACCAAGGCTCAGAGTATGGGAAATGATGATACTGTCAGAGCAGGATGAGAGGTGGCATGTACTCTCAGATCCATCTGGATGACTTCCTGTCTGTCGTCCCAGGGCTGTCAAGGAAGCCTTCCCTACTGAGCCTGCAAGGTACTGTCCTGGCCCCTGGAGAAAACCTCACCCTGCAGTGTTCTTCTGAGATCAGTTACAGCAGGTTTGCTCTGTCCAAAGATGGTGGAAGTGACCTCCCCCAGCTCTCTACTCATCGGTCACAGACTGGAGGTTTTCATGTCAACTTCCCCTTAGGCTCTGTGAATTTCTCCATTGGTGGCCAGTACAGATGCCATGGTGCACAAAACCTCGACTCTGAGTGGTCAGCACCCAGTGACCCTCTGGATATCCTGATCAAAGGTGAGGAAAGTGATTCATTCATTAGGGAGTCAACAAGGCACAGGCTCAGCTGGGAGGAGGCCTGGGGTTGATCTTCAAGATGATGAGGAGCATCTCAGGAGGAACAGATCTAGAAACAAGGGAATGGATGTGAGATTGTCTGTGCAAATATAGAGACCAGATTCTGAAAGAGGCCTCAGAACAATGATCGTAGCCCCTCACTCATGTTATTCCTCTCTAGGACATCTTCCTGATACACCCACTCTCTCAGTGCGTCCAGGCACCAATGTGTCCTCAGGAGAGAATGTGACCCTGCTGTGTCAATCACCAACCCCAGGCGACACTTTCTTTCTGTTCAAGGAAGGAGCTGCAGCTGCATATCCTTCCATGATTCAAATATCAAAACTCCAAGATCCACAACGTGAGGCAGAATTCTCTCTGAGAGCTGTGACCCCAGCCCTTGGGGGTACCTATGTGTGCTTCGGTTCTAATAGCTCATTCCCTTACCTGTTGTCACATCCCAGTGTTCCTGTGGAAATCAAAGTCTCAGGTAAGGTGATCCAGACTGTCGTGTCCTCAGAACGTCACCCAGGATTCTTGACCCAGGAAGTTCTTGGTTGGGCTAGGAGTAAGTTCACCTAGTAGTAAGAAAAAAAGTTTCCTTTTCAGATATTAATAAATAAGCTGCTGTTTCTCAATTAATAGCCACTCCACCCTTTTCATAGGAATCTAGAAGATTCAAGTTAGGCAGCAGGAAGAGTCTAGAGATTCAGTGTGGATATAAGACTGGGAAGAGATGAGATAATTAGGGTAGCATTCCACACAACATCCCTTCAATTTATTTGTCACAGTTCACTAGGTCTCTCGAGCTTATTCCAATAAAGGTTGTAGGTTTTCCTGTCTAGGGAGGTTGTTCCATCCCAGAGTGAATGAAGATTCTCAGAGCATGTGAGTCTTCACTCCTTTTTTTTCCTCCTTTATTAATTTATTCTTGTTACATCTCAATGGTTATCCCATCCCTTGAATCCTCCCATTCTTCCCTCCCTCCCAATTTCCCCTTATTCCCCTCCCCTATGACTGTTCCTGAGGGGGATGACCTCCCCCTCTATATGCTCATAGGGTATCAAGTCTCTTCTTGGTAACTTGCTGTCCTTCCTTTGATTGCCACCAGGTCTCCCCGTCCAGGGGACATGGTCAAAGGTGAGGCACCAGAGTATGTGAGAAAGTCATATCCCACTCTCCACTCTACTGTGCGGAGTGTTCTGTCCATTGGCTAGATCTGGGTAGGGGCTTAAGGTTTACCGCCTGTATTGTCCTTGGCTGGTGCCTTAGTTTGAGCGGGACCCCTGTGCCCAAATCTGCCTATCATAGTGTTCTACTTGTAGGCTTCTAGGACCCTCTGGGTCCTTCTACTTTGCCTTTCTCCCATGATTCTCTCATCTAGAGTCCCACTAGAATGTCCTCTCCTCTGTCTCAGTTTCCTGGTAAGTGAAGGCTTTCGTGGGACATGCCCCTTGGACTAATATGCAGATATAAGTGAATATATACCATTTGAGTCTTTCAGCTTCTGGGTTAACTCACTCATTATGATCATTTCTAGCTCAATCCATTTATCCACAAATTTCGGGAATCCCTTGTTTTTAATAGGTGAATAGTATTCCATAGTGTATATGTACCACAGTTTCTTTATCCATTCTTCTATTGAGGGACACTTCGGCTGTTTCCATGTTCTGGCTATTATGAATAAGGCTGCTATGAACATGGTTGAGCAAATTTTCTTGTTGTGTGCTGGAGCATCTTCCAGCATGGTACTGGCACAGCAACAGGCTGGTTGATCAGTGGAGTCGAATCGAAGACCCAGATATGAATCCACACACATACGGTCATTTGATTTTTGACAAAGAAGCTAAATCCATTTGATGGAAAAGGGATAGCATCTTCAACAAATGGTGCTGGTCTAACTCGATGTCTATGTGTAAAAAAATGCTAACCCTGTAGATGCTCATACGGTATCAAGTCTCTCCTTGGTGACCTATTATCTTTCCTCTGAGTGCCACCAGGCATCTCCATCCAAGGGACATGTTCAAATATGGGGCACCAGAGTTTGTGTGAAAGTTAGATCTCCTTCTCCACTCAACAGTGGAGAATGTCCATCGGCTAGTCCGGGTATAGGTTCAAAGTTTACTGCCTATTTTTTCCTTGGCTGTTGCCACAGTTTGCGGAGGACCCCAGGGCCCAGACTCGCCTGTAGTATTCCAGGACCCGCTGGATCCTTCTATTTCCTCTTTCTCCCAGGCTTCTCACAGCAGGTGTTTTAAACTATCAATGGTCATTTAATGAGATGCTGAATGGATGATAAGGGACAATGGGAACCAGATGTGGTGAATACAGAGAAGATAGTCTCTGAGTGCCATTGAGGAGCAATCTTTCTTCCTTGACAATAAATCTTCACCTAATGACTCCATGGAGATCCATTTCTAGGGGAATTACCTTTCATGTTTGCATTCCCCAGACTGGACAGCAAGCATAGAGGTCTCTCTAGTTTTGAACAGAAATGATAGATGATTTTCTTCACCAATTATTCGTTCTCAGTGTTTATTTAAACTTGAAGCTTAGACCCAAGTTGAAACTCAAACAGTGTGATATTTGTGAATAATCCAATAAGAAAACCAGAAGGAATCATGGCACTCCAGGGAAAGAGCTTGTACTAAATCATTTTGAAGTTATGCAAATATCCTAATGTGTATTTATTAGACAGGATGTTGATCTCCAAGACTCACTTAGAATTCTTAAGTACTAATTATGTATCAATTTTGTATCATCTCTTCTGTTATTAGAGTCTGATGAGGACATCACTGAATCACAAAACAGATCCAAACCACAGACAGGTGAGTAAGGAGACTACTCAGTCATAAAGCTGGTCCAAATGTTTTGATGTCTAATTATCCTTGGGTGACTTTGTTCTTCCCTGCTTTCTTTGACCACAGCTCCAGATACACAGTACCATCACCCAGTGGAGAACCTTATCAGGATGGGGATGGCTGGCTTGGTCCTTGTGGTTCTTGGAATTTTGGTGTTTAAAGATTGTCACAGCTGGAGAAAGATTCAACATGGAGATGTAAGATGAACAGAGAGACAAAAATGCATCCTTTGTGGTTCTAGGGACCAGAAAATAAATACGAGATTTCAGGGTGGTTTATTAGGAAAATGCAGTGGTCTGGTTGGAGAAGTGCCATCAGGTACATATCAGGAGTCACTGTAAATTGAGTGGAAGTGAAAGGACTGGTTTCATGGGGTGGGGGGTGGGGAGTATCCTTCTCACCAAATTAAAGCTATTGCCTTACAACTTGCTGTGGACTTTTGCTGTCATTTGTTCTAATCTCACGACATAGGGAAACATCCTGCAGCACCAACCAGGGTTGGCTTCTCATCTTTGTACACATTCTACTTTGTCTGGCTTTCATGTTACATTTTTTAAATAATTTTAAATGACTACACTACCACCTACATTAGGAGTTTCAATTTTTTTCTACTTTCAACAAAATACTTGGCTCAATTATAATAATTTCCAGCATAAATAGAAGCATAGACTGAGAAATAAGTGACTTAATTTATATGATGCCCAACATCTGTTTGTGGAAGCAGTTTTTGACATATGTCCATTGTGTGATTTCTCTTAAAACTGAATAGATTGGCACTGATGCATCATGGTTAGAAGAACTCATTGGGAGTGTACTGTTTATATGGCCACAGAATCATTACTTTTCATCATTTTTTACAAGGATCAATTATTTTATTATTTATCTTCTAAAGTTATTGTATAAAAGTCACAAATCTATACTTTAAGATAAAAACTAATCACTCATGTCTATCTTAAGTCCTCAGTGTACACATCTATTCAATCAGGAAGCTTGAGGCAAAAATTGTTACAGGAAATTAACCAAAGTTTAATCACTAGCCTAGCATTAGCTGGAAATGCATATCAACCAGTACTAGCCCAGCTGCCATTTTTGTTTTCTGGCCACAAAAAAATCCCTAGCTCAGTTGCTATGAGTGTGCCTTTCTGAACCTCAAGTTGTTCGCTAAGATTTTCTTTTTTTTATTGCACATACACACACACCCCTTTTATTTTGATTTTTTTTTAACAGATCAATGCTATTGTCAAAACCAAGTATTTGTTGAATCAATTTTGTGGAGACTGGAAGACACAGATAGCAAGTTGTTCAGGAGAAAAAGTGTCCACATACACCGTGGAGAGAAAACCCTCCCCAGGAACCTGGCTGCTGCATTGCCAGCCTTACACCGCTAACGTCCTCAGGCCTCTGAAGAATCCTGCACAATGAGTAGCCACAGAAGTTGGTGATGCTGGCTGCTTTCATTTGTGCACATTCGGAAAACATTTGCTGTGTAGGAAGTCCCCTGGGGATTTAGTGAAGGATAGTGAACCAGCCTTCCCTGGGAGGTTATTCTAGTTAGCAAAAGCTGGCTGCGGTGTAGGCAGTTCCAGGACAGTGTGATAACAAGGACACTGGCTCTAAGATGCCTCAGCTGAAAGATGTGCTATTAATTTCTGTTCGGCTGGGAAAACCGCTGCCAACTGAACTGTGATGGGCAGAGGGTTATCAGACACACTTTAATTTCAGTGTTATAAAAATGGCGGGGTGGTGCGGGGTGCAATGGGGGTGGAGCTGTTCGCTAAGATTTTCTACATCAAAGCCACTAGCAAAGCAAAAGCATCTTAACACAACTGTACTAACAGTCTACATCTCCAAAATCTCTTTAAGTGTGGTTTACATTTCCAACAATTTACATCTCTAGGTTCTTTCTGAGGGTGGTGGTGAATCATG
This sequence comes from Acomys minous, assembly GCF_964271855.1. NCBI lineage: Eukaryota > Metazoa > Chordata > Mammalia > Rodentia > Muridae > Acomys > Acomys minous. The sequence goes on from NC_140502.1 coordinate 9,258,262, forward strand.
AATCTCCTCCAGCCGCCATCCTTGAGAAAGCTCAATCACAATTAAGTGTCATAGCTAATGATACTTCCTAGTGAGGGGCTGGAACCCCTTAGAGTTTTCATACAACTCATAGATCATGACAGATGTGATGACCATTAAGGCAGCAAGCAGATGTGATGCTGCACAACAGCACGGAATCCTCAGGACAGGCAGCCCTCAGGGCTCTGCCTCTTCCAGGCACACCCATTGTGTTTGTGCTAATCAGTGGGCTACATGTCATGAGTTCTAAAGCTGTTTTGCTATTCCTCTTGCATGGACTCCAGCAGATAACACCAAAATCAGCCCCAAAGTAGGGTAATATTTATCCAGAGTTGCTACAACATGCATTGAAAAACAACCAGGATGATGGAATCACAGGACAAAAGAAGGAGAAACAAGTGTCATGACAAAGGTCAGAGGTGAAGCATGTTTATGGGGCAGAGAAGTCCCAGCTATGCACCTTCAGCTTCTTGGGTACATTGCAAAAAGCAATGGCTATGTAGAGTTACTGGACTTTGACTCCTTGGAAATCCTGTTTGCTTCCACTATTCTGTGCTAATATATCATGACAACAAATATATATGCATATGTATTGTGTACACATATTTGCATATAAATATGTATATATATATATATAAAATGGCCTGTTTATAGATCATGTATCATATATAGACTTCAGCTATACCATATATATGACACATGAATATATATATCATATATCTCAAATTCATTATATATAGAGAGAGGTCTTTACATGTATGTGTTTGTAGATAGATAGACAGATAGATAGATACATACATATATACATACATACATACATACATAATACATACATACACGTATAAATAAGAGGGATATAGGTATTCAGGGTGGCTGTATAGTTGCTATAATTGATCCTGCTACTCATGTATTGTTAGCAAAATTTGATAGATCTAAAGTTTATATATTGGTATGCATAATATATAAGCAGGTAATTTTTATATGTGCTGGATGGAATTTAAATCTCATAGCTACACATGATCATTAGATTAAAACTCATCTTACCTCATTAAAATCCTACATCTGAATACTAATTTTTAAAGCTGCTTGTGTAGTTTATCAGTTCATAAGCCCGTTTTTCATTTACAGCATCACCACAGTGCCCACTGTTGTTTACATGTGATCACTGTATTGTCATATTTAATGAATTATTTATTCACTATATATCCTGATCATGGCCCTCATTCTCCTCTCCTACCAGTCTGATCCTCCTTCTCTCTTCCCCATGTCCCCCTCCACTATGCCTCATAAAAGGAAGTCACTCCAACAATTCACCCCACCATATCAACTTGCATCTGGACTGAGAATGCCTCTTCCCCTGTGGCCTGGCAAGTCATCCCCCTTTAGAGAAAAGTGCTCCAATAGCAGGTAACAGAGTCTCTACATTAGAGGCAGCCCCTTTGCTCTTACTAGGGGACCCCCATGAAGCCAGAGCTGCCCATCAGCTTCATCTGTGTAGGAGGTCGAGGTACAGCCCATATGTGGTCCTTGGTTGGTGCTTCAGTCTCTGTAAACCCCTCTGTGGCCTGGTTAGTTGGCTCTGTTGGCTACTTGTGTAGCTCCTGCCCCTCAGATCTTTCTATTTTTGCCCCCATCTTTCCACAAGTTTCCCTGTGCTTTTCCCAGTGTCTGTCTGTGAGTTTTGCTATACATCCTACATCAAGTGAGAGGACAAGAGATAATTGTCTACACAAGGCAGAAGAGTGTTAAGTGTTACTACCGGTCTTAAATGGGAGCTAGTGGCATCTGGAACATTGAGATGTAGTTAGACCTGAGAGGGAGGTGGCCAAGAGAACAGGTCTCACTATGAGGTCTCTGGTATATCCTTTTCCTACTAAGAAGCCCAGTCCACCACCTATCTACATGGTCCATTCAATAAGGGAGTCAAGACCATGGTCCTCAAATGTCTCCAGAACATGAGCAGATTCCTATTGTATATGTTACATCTGAGTCCTCCAGAGTCTAGAGCACACCAGGACTTCACTGACCACCTTCCCCCAGCATTGATGATAGTTATTTAGACCTGTGTCTGAGGGAATCTTCTCCTAGTTTTACAAAGGATTTCTCCCTAGTTTATGCTACCATCCCAGAAGGGGATAAACCAGCTTATACTTATGAGAGTATATCATACTCCTTAAAGGGAGTATAGAGATACCTGGTTTATCAACATTTCTGTCAATATACAGACGGGTTTCTCCCTGTCTCCATAGTGCTCTCCTACCTTGTACTTGGGACTCTAGCAAGTCTCTCTCTCTCTCTCTCTCTCTCTCTCTCTCTCTCTCTCTCTCTCTCTCTCTCTCTCATTATATAAGACTTTCTTCAGCTCATCCCTTTGGAGACAGAATAAATGAAGGATGATGATGATGATGTGTTTACTACCTTTTGAATATTTAGATAGTGTAATTAGAGGTCAGCTTTGTAGAAATCCAGGTCCCCCTTCTGGGCACAGGACTCTTAAAGAGCCCATATTACTTGGTGTCTCAGTCTTCCTACCCTGGACTGCATGCCACTAATGTCAGCACCAGGCTGAGGACACTCCATTTGCAACCCAATTATCTTAAGTGTCTTTGTTACAGATGTTTCTCTCCAAAGTTTTTCTTGAACCACTTTACAGGGCAACTGTCACTGCTCCATCGTGCAACTCCAGTCATGTGAGAAGGTTTGGCTGGACTAATGAAACTTCCAGGCTGTAGTGTCTGAAGATTTGTGCCTGGTAGGGGAACATGTCTTATCCTTTCATTTCCCTTCAATGGTCTCTGAATAGGGAGAGAGGCTCAGGGGCAGGGAAGGGGGATAGGGAGAAGTGGAAAGAAGGGTGGAACTTAGAGGAGAAGAGTGGGCTAAATTGTGGGGAAAAGTAAATAAGTAAATAATAAAAATTAAAAAAAAATAAAGTAGGATCTGAAAAGAGTGTTCAGTCGAATTGGATGTGGTTCTTTTGGATGGTGACAATGTCCAGATTAAAGATGGACAGTTTCCCTGAGCTTAGACCTCTCCAAGTATTCAGTAATCTCATGGTCCTGTACAACTTTGTGATCACGTGCATCTTCGGCCCAGATGCACTACTGCTTCTCATGTCCCCTTCTAGAGGTGGAGGTGCAGATTTGGGACATCCATGAGTTATTGCCCCCACATTGGAGGTCATATCTTAGCTTCTTTTGTGATGAGTTAGAATGTCAAATTAAGGCCTTCAAGTTATTGGACCAGCTGACCTGAGCATTAACACTGAAGTAAATGACACCATCATCATAGTCTGAGGGACGAAGAACAGAGGGCTGTTACCTGAGCATTGAGGAAAGTTACTCATTTGTGTGTGTGTATGTGTGTGTGCGCGCACGCGTGCACGCACGAGCGTGTGTGTGTAATGATAACATCAAAAATAGGAGGGGAGTTCCAATTGGGATTGGGGGAGGAGAGGATGAAGGGGAAAATTAAGGAGAAAGTGAGATATAAAGAGAAAGGGCTCTGTTTTATGGCAGGAAGATGTAGATAATCAGGAAGTAAAAGTCATAGCTGGTCCAGGAGTGAAGTGATCTCCCTGAGTGAGGCAGCCAGGGCTTGTGAATATCTTCCCATCCTTCCAGTCAAGCCAGGAAGGAAGTGGGCTCCACAGATTTCCCTGTCATTCCACTTTTAGTCTTAGGTATCAACTTCAAACCATCTTCCTCTGTGATATCCCTATCCTTTGGTCACTGGCACAGTCAAAGCTCAGCAGGATTCAAATTGTTAAGTTGTTATCATTGTATCAAGCTCTTTTTTTATCATAAGATATAAATCAAGCCTCTGTCCCCACTCCAGTTAATTTTTTTCACAGCTTCAGCCTCCTGGGGTAACCCTCTCTGTCCCTGATCATCTGTAGTGATAAATCCTTACACAGCAATGTCTCATTTTGACATTCATAGCCACTTGAGTTAATCTTTCCCACAACAAAACTGGTATATCCTCCACAAGGCAAATCTTCCTGATTCGCCATCTCTGCCTGCATCATTTACTAATGCCCATATGCCTCTCCCAGCTGCATCTTGGAACTAAGCGGGCCAAAGGAAAGACCTTTCTAACAACCTCAATCTGATATGGAAAAAGACACTTCCTTTCTTGACCTGTTTAACCAAAAATGTGTCCTTGTACTTAGGTTAATTATGCTGGGCTCACATGGAAAAATACACACTCTTTAGAATGGAGATACACACATCATTTGTATTCAGACTACTACAGAAGTTTTATTAATTTTCTTTTTTTAAATAATTAATCAATTAATTAATTAATTTTTTCTCCTTTATTAATTTATTCTTGTTACATCTCAATGGTTATCCCATCCCTTGTATCCTCCCATTCTTCCCTCCCTCCCATTTTCCCCTTATTCCCCTCCTCTATGACTGTTCCTGAGGGGGATTACCTCCCCCTGTATATGCTCATAGGGTATCAAGTCTCTTCTTGTTGTACTATTGCTAACCCCCAATCTACATAATGGTTTTACTCTTGATATAGCAGCATGTACATATTTTCTTTTGCTAATTTATGAAAAGATAAAACCACAGAATACATTCATTGTGCAAGTCACCCTATAAAATGTGACCCCAGCAATCATATTGCTTTTCACTTAGGATAACCCATGCCATTCTTTGACAAGTATACACCCCCAAGTCTCTCTTCACCTTTGTTCAGGCCTGGGATAGTCACTTCTTCAATGTGTCTCTACCACAAGGACTCAGTTTATTTATATCCTTACTTGGCTTTAACATTTTTTTTTTGTATGAATACCAAGGAGGGATGGGGAACACTTGAAGTGAACCATGAGACAAAAGACTAGATGGACTGAGTAGAGTCAACAGGGCTCAGGGGACATCCCAGGTTCTCCATTTACACCCATGTCAATCAGCTTCATCCAGGAGCCAGAGAAGAGGAAGTTGCTACAGCAGAAGTTCTAGCCACTTCCATTCCTGAATGATTCTCATGGTGAGCTAGGAGAATCCCACTTAATCATGAATTCTCATCAGCAAAAAGAATTGTCTCCTTTTTTTAGACATTGGCTTCTGAGTCACTGAAACGGCTAAAGTATTGACATGAAGCAAAAAAATATGATTTTATCTAACAAAACTTACACATTAAAATATGGGTCGATTTTTAATTATGTTCAATAAAAGAGTGAGACACAAGATGCCATCTGTTGTTACTTGAGTCTTATGACACATCCAGGTAGACAGATCTACTGAGGCTGAAAGCAGGATCTGAGGAAAGCACGGAATGGAAGTGAATATAAAATTGGAACATGGTTCTTTTGAGGGCAGTGGCAATACTTGATTTGAGACGGACAATTTCCATTAGTGTATGACCTCCACATGGGCAAAAACATATACTCATTTTTAAGATCAACTTCGTTGGTTTTTTTATGTTTGTGTGCATTTTTCTTCTGTCATTTTAATATATCGGTACATTGAAAATAAAATTCTTTTTGTATTGCTTTTTTTCACCTGCTATTAGGCTGTAAATATTTTTGAGATTCAAGTGTTTCCTGGTAGGCTCTTTAGGATAATTCAAGTAGAGGACCATATAATATGTAAAGAGGGGTAACTTGACTTTTTCTTCTCCAGTGCTTTTTACTTCTTTCTCTTGTGTATTGTTCTAGCTAAAATACTGAGTACTACAGTGAAAATGATTGAAAGTGTAGGTACCATTTTTCTTATTACAGTTTTAGAGGATATGCTTTTAATTCTTGCAAATTTAATACAATATTGCTAAAGGAATCAAGTAGAAGAAATCAATTAACTTTATTTGCAAATGATATGATTATATTAATAAAGGACACCAAAGACTCTATAAGAGATTTATTATTAGTTTCATTGATGTGGTAGTGTACAAAACTGACTTACAAAACCCAGTAGCCTTTCTATATATCAATAACAAATAAGCTTTCAAATATTAAGGAGACAACCTCATTCATAATAGTTTCGTAAAATAACAAAATATTTAGGAATAAACCTAAAGAAGGACTTGAAAGACCTTCGTAATGAAAATTCAAATGTTTGTTTGTATTTTTTTTCAAATCCTGAATTTGGCATTTTATTCATGTTAAACTTGGCCACATAATTTATCTCCTAAGTGGCTATGCCTTCATTTTTTAACACTGAGAGAAAAGTTATTACAGTAAGCAAAACAGTATGATGCCCCAACATTTCTAGATACAATGCAAAATTAAGTTTGATAAGACTTGAAGATGTAATTTGTATATGACAAAGTTTATATTTCAAATTAGGAAGAAAAAGTTGAATTTCAAATAAGTAATACTGAGGCTAGTGTATTACCCTTTCTTTTTCTTTCTTTTTTTCCCTCCTTTATTAATTTATTCTTGTTACATCTCAATGGTTATCCCATCCCTTGTATCCTCCCATTCTTCCCTCCCTCCCATTTTCCCCTTATTTCCCTCCCCTATGACTGTTCCTGAGGGGGATTACCTCCCCCTGTATATGTTCATAGGGTATCAAGTCTCTTCTTGGTAACCTGCTGTCTTTCCTCTGAGTGCCACCAGTTTTCCCCCTCCAGGGGACTTGGTCAAAGGTGAGGCACCAGAGTATGTGAGAAAGTCATATCCCACTCTCCATTCTACTGTGGAGAGTGTTCTGTCCATTGTGTAGATCTGGGTAGGGGTTTAAGGTTTACCGCCTGTATTGTCCTTGGCTGGTGCCTTAGTTTGAGCGGGACCGCTGTGCCCAAATCTGCCTATGATAATGTTCTACTTGTAGGCTTCTAGGACCCTCTGGATCTTTCTACTTTCCCTTTCTCCCATGATTCTCTCATCTAGAGTCCCACTAGAATGTCCTCTCCTCTGTCTCAGTTTCCTGGTAAGTGGTCTAATACCCAAAATATATAAAGAACTCAAGAAATTAAACACCACAAAACCAAATAACCCAATTGAGTAATGGGGCATGGAACTAAACAGAGAATTCTCAACAGAGGAATATCAAATGGCTGAGAAACACTTAAATAAATGCTCAACCTCCTTAATCATCAGGGAAATGCAAATCAAAACAACGCTGAGATTCCATCTTACACCCATCAGAATGGCTAAGATCAAAAACTCAAGTGAAACCACATGCAGGCGAGGATGTGGGGAGAGAGGAACACTCCTTCATTGCTGGTGGGAATGCAAACTAGTACAACCACTTTGGAAAGCTATCTGGTGCTATCTCAGAAAAATGGGAATAGGGCTTCCTCAAGACCCAGCTATTCCACTCCTTGGAATATACCCAGAAGATGCTCCAGCACACAGCAAGAAAATTTGCTCAACCATGTTCATAGCAGCCTTATTCATAATAGCCAGAACATGGAAACAGCCTAAGTGTCCCTCAATAGAAGAATGGATAAAGAAACTGTGGCACATATACACTATGGAATACTATTCAGCTATAAAAAACAAGGAATTCCTGAAATTTGTGGATAAATGGATTGAGCTAGAAATGATCATAATGAGTGAGTTAACCCAGAAACAGAAAGACTCAAATGGTATATACTCACTTATATCTGCATATTAGCCCAAGGGGCATGTCCCACGAAAATTCAAATGTTTGAAAAAATAAATCAAGAAAGACACTTGAAGATCAAAAGACCTCTCTTGTACCTGGACAGAGGAATTAAAAATTGTAAAAAGTGGCTATTCTGATAAAAGTAATTGCAGATGCAATGCAATCACAATCAAATTACCAGAGCCTTTCTTTACAAATGTAGGAAATAGGTATCTCATGTATATAGAAACACAAGGAGGACCAAGGATAAACAAAGCATCCCTGAAGAAAGTGGATGTTGTAGAAGGTCTCATCATACTTGATTTCAAGTTCTACTACTGAGCCATAGTAATAAAAACAGCACAGTACTGGCCCCAAAGGAACAGAGATAAATGAAATGAAATGAAATGCAGCCAATTCTAAATTTCACAAAGATGTAAAATTTGACAAAGTTGTACAAATTCTTGACAAAGATGTAAAAATATTGACACTGAAGAAAGACTAATCTTCAGCAAATGATGATGGTAAACACAGACCTCAATATGCAGAAAAAGGTAACTAAATTCTGTTCCCTCATCCTGCACAAAGTAGAACTTCAAGTGAAGTCAGAGATTAATATGATTATAATATATTTATATGCGTTCTAAGTCTTCAAATGTTGATGATGATGACTATAACAAAAACAATAACAATAACGATTAAACACTCAAATCCCTCAAAAACACATTTTGTAAAAAGAGTATTTGAGTTGGCCACTCTGCATGTATTGAAACCACAGCTTCCTCAAACAGTTTCAAGTCTGGAGTTAATCAGTATTCTCCCGTGAGTTTTATATCAGATAGGATGGAGGGTAATACATTAGTCCTTATATCACCAGTTGGGCCATAGTAAATTGTAATTCCTTCTTGGCTTCCCATCTAATGGGATACTGCTATTTTCTGAGGTAGGGAATTTAAAAAGTTCTCTTAATTGAATTTGAACCTTACCGCTATGGCCTTGCGAGGATGGTATGTATACCAGGCCCAGTGCGCTACTTAGTTTCTTATTTGAGTCAGAGATCTTATAATTATCATCTGGATTCAGATGTTGATCATTGCATTTGCAAATATTAAGATGATGGCCAACAAGGGCAGGATGATTCTTACTAGAACTGGGATAGAAAACTGTACAAGAGGGGCAATTTACAAGAGTATAGTTTAATAAAATGGATGAGCTAAAGAAGAAGAAAGTAAATAACAGTTTCTGCCTTCTGCTCCAATAAGAATTTTCAAAACAGAATGGATGACTACTTATAAAAAGTGTTAAAAATAAATAATCCCCCACTGATTCAATTTCACAGAGAATTTAAAATTGCTTGCCTATGATATCCTGAGCTCATCAGTGGCAAGGATGATGCTACCCAGGTCTTCATCCTCATCATTTTATGTCATGGTCATCAGTTTTAGAAATCCCCTCACTCTTTGGAAATTGAGGCAGTTAATTCTTAAGAGCCAGGGATGTTCTTTGACCATCTCATTAAACTATGAGGCTCTCACTTTCCCAGACTAATGCAATCTCTAGATTAAAGGACTCTGGTACCCTGTCTCTTTTGGATGAAAGTTGGGATAATTCTCATCTAGTTACAGAAAATCTCCTCTACCTTGGATCAAATATATGAAACATCTTATGAATTGTATTAACTACTTTTCTATTCCTGTGACAAAATTTCACAACAAAGGCATCTTATAAAAGGACATGTTTAATTGGGCTTTTTTCCTATCTGCATTCATGTACAACGTGAATATACCTATCTATTTTTGTAGTACATTTTTTTGTGATCCTAATAGTGTGATGATTACAGGGTGAAATGTTAAAAAAAATCATGGGAACTGGGTGAGTGAGTATTGAGAGAACCTGAGACTTTCACTACTTTTTTCACATGGCACTTAGGTGACCCTGTGAAGAGTACTTTGTGATTGGATCTTGGGTTCTCAGCTGATGAATTAGTGAAAACTAACTCAAGAGCAATTATCTCCAGGATTTTATACTTCAGACTGTGCTGGGAAAATAAGAAAGTTCCTTTATTCTCAACTGGGAGATGATTTTTTTTCCATCTGAACTCTACGGAATAAAGTAAACTATGCTCCAAAGAAGTGCCTTGGATAGAAGTCCTGAACTTACAGCATAATCAAGCTTAAGAAAAGAAGCCAAACACCAGTAGGAGGCCTGCTACAGCAGGAAAACGGTTCATTTCAGAATGTCATTTATTTATGTGATGAGAATAATGTGCATTTATAGGAAATAAGAAGGTAAAACTGCAGAAAATAATCATCTCTCTTGAGCACTTTACACAGCATACATGTGATTCTTTATCAGGAGTGCTGAGACAACCAACCAACCAACCAACCAACCAGAAAACATGCCAGAAGCCAAAACAGGAAAGGAAAATTCTGCTTGGGATGTAGATACAGAGGTTGATTTGTACACTGAGCAGTGAACTTCTCAGTGTGAAAATCCAGTTGTATTATAGTGGTTTTGGTCGACCGACCCTGACTTCTTTTTCCACCATTTCCACTATCACAAACCCAGGATTACACAATGGACAACCTCATCCTCATTGGCATGTCTGGCTTGATTCCCACAGTTCTTGGGATTTTGCTTCGTGAGGCTTGCTGCAGCCAGAGAAGGATCTTGAATGCAGAGTAAAGGAGAGACAGCAATAGACCTTGCATGGTCACCAAGTCTGGGAAATAATTTTGAGGATGTCAAGCGTTTTGTTTTGTTTTTGCAAGAAATTCGGTGCTTAATGTTTGAAATCAATTGTGAGAAAAGATCCAGGAAGAAAATGTGTTTCGGGCACAGGGAAACAACTAAAGGTTAGGGGTGAGGTCTTCATCAATACATTAAGAGTCTTACCTTGATGAGCACTTTTGTAGATTTCTCCTCCTTCTCTTGTCAGTCTATGGTGTTGGGGAACATGTCATTCCATCAGTGAGGTTTTGGTCCTCGCTGCTGGGCATGTTCTGTTTGCCTTCATCCCCACATAATATTTTCTTTATTATAAAGCACCACATTCTTCATGGTGCATTATAAGCCTCTGTTTTTGTTGTTGTTTTATTGTTACTATGGATTCTTTCGTTGCAAAAATTGGCTCAAAACAATTAAAATTGTGAGTGAAAGCCAGATTTCGGAATGAAAAAACAATTCAATCTAAATGATGTGCACCCAAATTATCAGGGATTTATTACACTTATTGCAATATTGCTACGAATATATAAAAAGCTGCTTAGATATTTAAAGAAATTATCTCATTGGACACTATTGATATGGTTTTAAAATATCATTTTATCAAGTATGATCTGGTCTGTGATATTTGCTAATTGGTGTGTATGGTCCTGTCCATGGATAACTTGAAGTTCCAGCCTCCCCGTCTCTGCTATGGTCAGCCAGTTCCATTCTGGGGTTAAAAAAAGGCAGTGATCATAGCAGGTGGAAACCTTTTCCCTTCTTGCCTGGTTCTCTATGTGGAGGCTGTATACCATCAAACTCAGATATATCTATGCATTCTCATACTATAGCTTGTTTTATCCTGAGTTGATTCTTGTATTAGTTGAGATCCATGAGGAGGAGAGCTTTCACTTATATTTTCTAGCTGTTTCATTAATATCAAGTGGGAACACTCCAGCCTAATAAAACCCATTTCTTGTTAAATGGGTGAAAAAGGGAGTGCTTACTTGGGGCTCTGAGGACACAGGGAATTGGACCAAATGTCCCAATTGATGTACAACTTGGACTTAGTGAAGAAAAAGATTGTGTCCCTGGATTAGGATGCTCACGCTAGGACAGTGGTATGGAGAACGTTGCCTACCATTCGCCAGCTGTTTATGGTCCATGAGCCACTAAACATGTTTCTGGGCATTATCTAGATTAAATTGATTGATGTGGCAAGTCTTGCCTATTTTTTTTGTACAAGGGGGAAATGGTGTACATAAAATGAAGAAAATTAATGGATCGCCAACATGTATACATCCGTCATTGTCTGCTTCCCATGTGTGGAAATAAGGTGACAGGCTGCTTCAAGATTCTGTGGTATTGATTTCTTTTCTTTTTTATTTTAATGATGGAAATGAAAATACACCTAAAAGTGAAGCCTTCTGGAAAAACCATTTGTTCTTCCCTGTCTTGTATTGTTCCTCAAACTTGACCTTGGCCTCCCACCTGGCCTTGCCTTTCTGGGCTGGGTCTCTAAAGATATCCTTGTTGACAACAGTCTCGTCCAAGGGGATATCCACAGAGTACCTGGTGGGCATGAGGTGATTGTAGTTATAAACTTTCACAAAGGACTTGATCTTTGACTTCTTGGCAATTTTCTTCTTGCCCATGGCAGCTGTCACTTTTCGGGGGTAGCAGTCAATTCCAGCAAGCAGGGCATGGCTGTAAGGCGGTCTGTGGTGCCATCACTGATGTTCTTCATGATGACGGCTTTGCGTCCGGAGTAGCATCCATCCAGGACCAGCACCACTCTCCCAGGTTTCACGAAATTGCCCATTTTGACAGCAAACAGCCGGCATCCAGCAGAAAGGAAAGAAAGGTACTGATTTCTCACACCATGAAAAACTGTATCCTAGAGCTGTGAGCTGTAAAAGCCTTTCCTCCTTTAAGTTGTCTTTGCCACCGTATTTTATCATAGTAATAGAAAAACTTACTGATATAGGCCTCATGAACACCTCCTTTAGCAATGTTTACTGTTGACAACCAAGGTTTGTGATAGTCCTGTGCAGGTAGCAACACTTGCTATGAATTCCTTAGAACAATATGTTACTATGTCCAGGAGGTCGTATTTCACAGCGCTTCTCTTGATCCCATATTTCTCTTCTTTCATATTCCTGGAACCATGGAGAGGTTGAAATAGATGTCTTTTTTAGGTCTCAGCACCCAACAGTCACTTATTCTCCATACTTTGACAAATTATGAGTCTGCACCACCAAATAACTATTAAAAATTGCATTAGAAAAATATATGACTTACACCGAGACCAGAACTAATTGATTCATAGAAACGTAACTAGAAGGAATGCTGACATCTCTCAATTTAGCAAAATAAGAGTAGTAGATTACGCTTTAGAGCCTATAGTGACGTTTGTAGTGGATTTCTGACCCAGTGCATATTTTCTGTTTTTCAGGTTAACACATACATTTCTGTCATTTTTTTTTACGATTTTTTTATCTCCTTTATTAATTTATTCTTGTTACATCTCAATGGTTATCCCATCCCTTATATCCTCCCATTCTTCCCACCCTCCCATTTTCCCCTTATTCCCCTCCCCTATGACTGCTCCGGAGGGGGATAACCTCCCCCTGTATATGCTCATAGGGTATGAAGTCTCTTCTTGGTAACCTGCTGTCCTTCCTCTGAGTGCCACCAGGTCTCCCCGTCCAGGGGACATGGTCAAAGGTGAGGCACCAGAGTATGTGAGAAAGTAATATCCCACTCTCCACTCTACTGTGGGGAGTGTTCTGTCCATTGGCTAGATCTGGGTAGGGGTTCAAGGTTTACTGCCTGTATTGTCCTTGGCTGGTACCTTAGTTTGAGCGGGACCCCTGGGCCCAAATCTGCCTATCATAGTGTTCTACTTGTAGGCTTCTAGGACCCTCTGGATCCTTCTACTTTGCTATTCTCCCATACTTCTCTCATCTAGAGTCCCACTAGAATGTCCTACCCTCTGTCTCAGTTTCCTGGTAAGTGAAGGCTTTCGTGGGACATGCCCCTTGGGCTAATATGCAGATATAAGTGAGTATATACCATTTGAGTCTTTCTGCTTCTCAAATCCAAGTGGATTAAAGACCTCAGCATTTCTGTCATTTTAAAAGACACTTATTTCATTTTACTCTTTGAGATCTTCATATGTGAGCACCATGTTTACATCATTTCCACACCACCCTCTCCCTACTCCACCTCCTCCCATGCATTCCATTTCAATTTATCAATGTTTTACTTATTATTATGTTATTATTGACACAGTGTGTGTGTGTGTGTGTGTGTGTGTGTGTGTGTGTGTGTGTGTGTAGACCTGTTGAGTCTTTACTATTGCTTATATTTATACATGTTCAGGGGTGACCACTTGGGACTGAGTAGACTATCAGGGACTGACCTTGTGGAAGACTGATTATCAGTAGACATTAATTGCCCATAGCTCTTTATCTAGGGGTGAGGCCTCATAAGTGCTCCTTTATGTATACTGACATATGGACGTGGCGCTGTCTATGTGCAGTCTTGTTTAGGTGGCCGTAGTGCTGAGGTTTCAAGAGTACAATTCTCTGTCCCTTGAGCTGGTTATATGTGACTTATTTTGTTACAGGGAGCCTGTGGACTGCGTGTATCTGGTGTTTGTGGGCTGCGAAAAGTCAGGCTGCAACACAAGGATTTGTACTTAGCATTTTTCTTACCTGTCTCTTCATGACTCCCTCATACACAACTTAGCCATGCAACAGTGGGATGCCAAATTAAACAACTAACACATATTAATGCAGATGCCTCAGTCTGATTTTTAAAAAATATGTCATCCATAGGATGGACCATTCATCCTGCTGCGGGGCAGGCAGTCAAGAACAAATTACTTGCTCTGTTTCATCTTATCATAATTTATTTTGATGCCCATCATTACAAAAAAATAAATTACTGTAATAGAAAGGGTTTGTGGACTGGAAATATGGCGAACAGAATAGAAGATGTGACTAAAGCCAGGGTAACTTCTTCTTTAAAATTTTTTTTTAATTCTTGAGACTCCATTTTCATCAAACTCATGGGATATCAGACTTTTATATTTCAGTTTTATTTTTTCAAATGCAAATAGGCTTCTGGGAAGCCTCAGAAACAAGCAGCTCTCACCCAGCCTTGCCATATCAATCAACTTCCTGTCACTATATTTAAATGCCTGACACCATCAACTTACAAAGTGAAGTATTTTGGAGGCTCTAATGCAGGCTCCAATAGTCCCATTGTTCATTCCTGAGAGAACCTGACATCTCTCATCTGTTCTCTCTCTATAATTTTGTACTTTGAGACATTTTATGAAAGGAGACATAAAGTGTGTGATTTTTTTTATTGGGTGGTTTCTTCCACATACACTTTTGAGATCGAGCCACAGTTAATTTTTCTCTGCAGAGCAGTGTTCTGTGGCATGATGCAATTTGTGGTTTTTTTTTTCCTTTTTTAAAAATTTAATTTTTTAAATTCTCTATGATTTACACACCATGCACCAAAATCCCTCTCCTTGCCCCAGTAAATTAAACAAACAGACAAACAAAAATATCTTGTCACAAAAGCTGTAGTATATCATGAAGGATAGTATTTTGTCCACATATATTTACTTTTAAATGTTCATCGTTACTTTGTCATGAGTGTGGCTTGAGGTCTACATTAGGGTTACTGGATCCTCACTTGGACTGCTGTCAGATATCCTGTTGTTGCCCTGTGACAAGGAGATTCTTAATCTTTGAATTGGCTAGTCCAGTCCCTTTATGTGTTCCAGCAGGTCATACATGGGGTAGAAGTTGGGGTGAGGTCTACTGAGAGCCCTGGATCGAGGTCTGTTCCCATGTCTTCAGGGTAGTGCCTCCTCTCTTGTTCCCATGTTCTCAGGGCATGGCTGGCTCACCTGCTCCTATGTCCTCAGGGCAGGGTCCACTCTCCAGCTCTCAGGTCCCCAGGGAAGGGCCTGGCTCACCTGCTCCCTTGTCCTCAGGGCAGGGCCCACTCTCCCACTCCCAAGTCATCAGGGCAGGGGCCGCTCACCAGCTCCCATGTCACCATGGCAAGGCTGCATCTCCTGCTCCCACGTTCTCAGGGCAGGGCTCACTCTTCCATTTCTGTGTCCTCAGAGCAGGGCCAGCTCTCCAGGTCCCATGTATCCAGGGCTGGATCACCTTCTCCCATTTCCTTAAGGCCAGCTTTCCTGTTCTTGTGTACTCAAGGTCAGTTCTCCTACTTCTGTGTCCACAGGGCCAAC
This sequence comes from Acomys minous, assembly GCF_964271855.1. Lineage (NCBI taxonomy): Eukaryota > Metazoa > Chordata > Mammalia > Rodentia > Muridae > Acomys > Acomys minous. Next base: position 9,273,805 of record NC_140502.1, read on the forward strand.
TCTCCTGCTCCCATTCCATTCACCAGATTGTTGCTGGCCTTCAAGGCCTGAATGGCCTCCAACTCTCGTTGGTACTGGGTCTTGTTGGCCATTAAGCAGATGTTCTTCTTTGGGATGCTTTCAGAAATCACGGATGTTGGCCCAGATCAGCTTCTTGTCCCAGGGAACTTGTGGCTTTTTTGACGCATGCCTTCTGAGTCTCTGGATCCATCACATGCCCCATCCACCATGGACCCCTGCTTTGGTGCTGCCCCTAGTTTCCACCTGTGCATGATCCAGCTCCTGGCACTAAGCATGGCTCTGGCCCCATGGGAGGAGATCCATGGGGCCTGTGGTATCGGCAATTCAGTCCTCACTTGGGCTTGACTTGAACAGCACCCCATCATCAAACACAATCTCATTGGCCTGCACTGCATCAGGCCACAACCGGAAAAGCAGTGGTGGCATCCTGGTGTCCCTCAGAGATCACTGGAACATGGTCCCGTGGTCCTGTGGCAGGAGGGCATGTACATTCCACATGACAAGATTTCCTTCTCTCTGAGAAACATCAGCACTATTGTTTGGAGCTCTCAGGATGGTCCTTTGGTGGCTGTGTGGTCACTGCTGTTCCTCAGATCAGACTCAATGTGTGATTGACACCATCTTGGATGATCTAAGCTTGGGTACTTCTAATATACTGTGCTAAGTATTTCCTCTGGATCAGATTGCTCTTGGGGCAGGGGTAAACATTTCTGTGTAGCTCTGGAACACAATCCTCCTCATCGGAATGCATCGAGGACCTCATCTTTCAAAAACCATGGCCCCGTGCCACTGCCCCCAGTGTATATTTTCATGCATGGATCCTGTAAAACCCACCTCTTACTCTGTAAGAAAACAGTTACCTATTACCTTAAATGTCATGATACTATCATACAATAGGTAGAGCATGCCTTGCAGGCACATACTATAAGGCATAGGGTTAGGTAGGACCATAGATGAGATTGCTCCACTCACAATCTACACAACATATTCCAGGTTATTAAGTTTTTAAAAAGTTGTTGTTGGTTTTTCTCAAAGATAGGGTTTCCCTGTGTCATAGCCCTGGCTGTCCTGGAACTCACTTTGTAGAACATGCTGGCCACAGTCTCTCAGAGATATACCTGTCTCTGGTTCATTAGTACTGAGATTAAAGGCATGTACCATCACACGCAGATAGGTAGCATTTAATAGGAGGAAATGTCCATCTCAGGATCAGTTTGATCACTCCATATTTTATAACCAATCTATGTGTTAATTTCAGAAAAGGGTACTTATGTGATGGGCTATCAAAAATGATTGTTGTGGTGGTATTTCTAGGGCCTCAGTGAGTGACTAGTCAGGGAACTGTCCCTTACATGGCTCTGAAACTTCCTTTTAATAACTTGTTGATGCTGAGCATTCTCCACCTATTCAAGATGCCTCTATTACAAGATCTTTTAAATTCCATTTTTAATTAGATTATAAAATAGCAGATTTCTATCCAGTTTTAGATTGAACTCTAGTTTTTTTTTGTAAACCCCCTCTGTGGACTGCTTTTTACTGTAAGGATTTGAGCAAGATCTAAAGTTTTTTCAACATCACCAGACTGTTGGATTCCCATAGTCATCCTGCCAGAAAATACATTAACACCATCTTAGACCAAGGGAGGGAACATGGAGATTGTGACATGGTTGAGGTTGAACATTGGTAAATATTACCCTTCTGTATGATGGGGAAGCTCCTTATATTCCTCTGGTGTGCATAAGGGACTTGAACATTAAGGCAGAAGCTGCAGTGTCAGCTAAAGAGCTGTGGTCAGGGGAGAAGGGGTGAGGAAGAGGAAATACTGAGGTTCAGATGCCGAGTGTTAAAGAGGAGGGGCTGCCTTGTCTAGGAATGAGGAAGTCAGAGGAACAAAAATAAGAAGTAACGAAAGCAGAGCACAGGCGAGGAGGGGAGTGAGCAAACCCTCAGTGGGTCATCTGGTCTTGGGAACATTTCCCCTAAGCCCCCTCTTCTGGGAACTTCTGTCTTGTAATGGTCTTGTCCACTCCTTTGCCAACTAAGAAACAGTGTAGTCCTCTTTAGATCTTGTTTCCCCACTATGGCTTAAGACAGTAATTTCAAACTATTCTGTCCTGAGATGTTCCTGTTGTTGTCTCCTGGCCACTGGGCTGCCTAGAAAGGATACACTTGATGCTGTTGTGTGACCTCCAGGTTGCTAAGGGCATGCCAGGTTCTCAGGTTTTGTGAGCTGTCTCCCATTCTGTGGTTGAATTAGATGACTCACCTGTCACTGAGCCATTTTTGTTCCTGTAAACAAATACTCACCCATATATCTATAAATAATTTTCTAAAACTTTTAGGTTCACCACGTTGGACTTTTCTTATCCTCACTTAGGTCTATCGCCAGTTCCATATTGGGCATGAAGAAATGTTTGTTCAGATATCACAAGGAAGGATTTCATGCCCCAGGCTTGGCTAATAATGTCAATCTGCTGGGACCTGGACTTCCAAGTGTGGAATTGCCTTTGAAGGGATGTTTAAAGTCACACATAAAGAAGATCCTCACATAAATATGAGCATCACCCTCCTACATGACTACTCTAGCTCCCAATGACAAAGATAGGTGTGTTTTAAAAACCCAAATCTCAGAATTTTGATTTTACCAATGAAGATTCAGGAGCTAGATGCTGGCATGAATGCCTCATACCTCAGAGAGGCAGAGAATGCCCACAATTGACCGTCCTACCCAGCTGAAGTTCAAGAAAAAAGTTCCCTTTTTCCTCCATGCTGTCTTAAATGCCTTGCAATTCAATGTCCGTCTTTTCTGTTGACTTACGTTCTTTTCCTTCAGGCTAGTTCCTTACTCTGCTGCTTGACCTGTGGTAGAATTTATTTAGCTGTTGGATTAAAGGTGTGATGTAGGGCTGACCCATACTACAATTACTTGTTTACAGAAAACAAAAAGCCCTTAGGGTCCAAGGCTGAGTCGTACCACAATTAGAAACAGATTTTTTTTTACAGTTCATAATTATGGAGTTCACTATGTGAACAAATATCCTGCAACAACTGATGAATTCTGACTAGAATACATTGGTACCAAATTCAATGCCCATAATGCATTTTCCCCCTTTCTGTACCTTGGCATTTCCTTCTAGCTCCTCTAGCATTTGGTCACACAGCAAACAGCATCCTCTCCGGAAGATGGGCAGACGGGGTTGTCTTGGTTGGATTTCCATATTCCAAAAATATCAGCTAATTTAAGCAGATCAACACGGAACCTTCTGCACTTTGGAACTTCAACTTACATTTCTGGTTTTTTTGCCTCATAATTTTGCTGACATTTACTGTGTTCCCTTAATGTGTGAACAATGTGTATTTCATGAGACTAGAGAGGGGTCCTTTAACTGTTATGTTTATATGACTGAAAACCACTTGTACCTCAAGTAGACTGTAAAAAGGTCAGAAATTTAATAGATCCTGTGTACTTCAAGGTCATAAGCACTCCCAAACTCATAACTATCATGAAATTAGGCTGATAGCAAACCACCGAAAAGTTACCAACACTGCTTTCCATTGTGGGACATGTTCTTATGTCTACACTTGGAAGTCCATTGCTTCTTGGTGAATCTCTGTTATTCCCACATATCCAGGTTTACATAGTGAGTCCCAGGACACCGGAACTTACATAATAAGACCTAAAACAGTTGACCACAAATTTCTTATTTTCTGTTTTAATTAATTAATATATTAATTTCTTTTAAATTAATTTTAATTAATATTTACTTCCTCTTTGGAGCTTCTCATCCCTTCTCTCTTCTCATTCCCTCATCCTACACTATGCCCTCCTCCTTCCTATCCAGAGAATAGGAGACTTCCCATGAATATTAACCTACTTTGACATATCAAATTGTAATAGGACTGGACACATCTTGGTCTATTGAGGATAGACAGGCATCCCAGTTAGGGGAAAGGGATCAAAGGGGAAAGGGATCCAAAGGTCAACAATAGAGTCAATTTCAGACCCTGGTTCTGCTGTTTTCGGTCCCATTGGAGGCCCAAGTTTTACATGTGCTACACATGTGTAGGGTACCTGGGTCCTTGGCACTCATGCTCTCTGGTTGGTGTTGCTGTTTCTGTAAGATTCTATGGGCCCAGGTTAGTTGATTCTGTATGTTTTTCTTGTGCTGCCCTCAACTTCTCTGGCCTTTTCAATCCTTCCCCCATCTCTTCTAGAAGATATCCTGAGTTCCAGCTACTCTTAGGACTTGGGCCACTTTCTTAGTTTTCATCAGCTGCTGGATGAACTCACTCAGATGACAGTTCTGCCAGTCTCCTGTCTTCGAGTATAGCAGAGTAATTTTAATAGTGTCAGGGGTGGGCTCTCTCTCATGGCATGGATTCAGGATGGGCCTGTCCTTGGTTGGCCAATCTATGACTTTCTGTCCCCGTTATATCCCTGCACCCCTTATAGGCAGGAAAATTGTGGTTCGAGAGTTTTGTGTCTGGTTTGTTATCCCCATCTCTGCATTGGACGCCCTCCCTGGTTACGAGACAGACGTGACTGGTTCATGTTCTGTATCCCCTATTGCTGCAAGTCTTACTTAAAGTGGCTCTCACAGACTCCAGAGAGTCTCAATTGTCCTTGATTTCTAGCTTTTGTCCCAGTCATACATCTTCACACAATAGCTTCCCGCTCTCTCTCTCTCTCATGATCCTCCCCACACCTGATTCCTTCTGTTCCCCTCCCACTCCCCTTACTCATCCGGTTACCTCCCACCATCCAGCCCAGGTGTCTATTTTGCTTCCCCTTCTCAAAGTGATTTAATGGTCCTTCCTTGTCCCCTACTTGTTATTTAGCCTGTTTGGATCTGTGGATTATAACATGATTTACCTTGTAGTTTTTGGGCTACTATTGACTTATAAGTGAGTACACACCATCGTACCATCTTTGTATTTCTGTGTCTTGGATACTTCACTCAGTATGGCCTTTCTAGCTCTATGCATTTGCCTGCACATTTTATGGTGTTATTGTTACTATTAGCTGAGGTGTGTTCCATCGTGTAAATGTACCACAGTCTCTTTTATCCATTTGTTGTTTTGGAAACATCTAAGTTGTTCCTAGTTTCTGTGATTATAAATAAAGCTGCTGTGAACATAGTTGAGTAAGCGTCCTTGTGCTATCGTGGAGCATACTTTAGGAGCATGCCCCGGAGCGGTGTAGCTGTATCTTGAGGTAGGACTTTTATAAATTTTCTGAGAAACTGCCAAAGTGATATCCAATGTTTGTGTGCAAGTTTTCACTCTCACCAGTTATATAGAGGAATATTCTTGCCTCACATGTTCACCAACAAGAGCCATTGTTTGAGTTTTTCGACCTTAGCCATTCTGACATGTGTAAGATGGAATTTCAGAGGTTTTCATTTGTATTTTCTTGATGACTAAAGATGTTGGTCAATTTTGTAAGTGCTTCTTGGCCATTAGGTGTCCCTCTGTCATGAATTCTCTAATTTAGCTCTGTACCCCATTTTAATTGGGTTATTTCATTCGTTGTGTAATTTCTTGAGTGCTTTAAACATTTTGGATATAAGCCCTCTGTCAGATGCAGGGTTGGTGAAGATCTTTTCCAATTCCGTGGGCTGGCAGGTTTTCTTTTTGATGGTGTCTCTTGCCTTACAGAACCTTTTCTGTTTCACGCTGTCTCATTTATTGCTTGTTGCTCTTAGTGCCTGAGCTGCTGGTGTTCTGTTCTGGAATTTGTGTCCTCTGCCAGTGCATTCAAGGATATTCTCTACTATTTCATTTATCAAATTTAGTATTTCTACTTTTATCATGAGGTCTTTGATCTATTTAGACTGAGTTTTGTCAGGGTGATTGGTAAGGATATAGTTGCATTCTTTTACTCGCAAACATACATTTAGAACATCAACATTTGTTGATGATTCTTTATTTGTAGTTGTTCCGTTGTAATGTTTTGGTTCCTTTGTTGAAATGCAAGTGTGCATCGGTGTATGGATTTACTTCTTGGTTTTCAAAATGATTCCATTGGCTAAATTTCTCATTTTTTCCAAAATATGTATTTTTTATTACTATTACACTCTACTACACCTTGAGATGAGGGAGGGATATAGATACCTCCAGACATTCTTTTACTGTACAGGATGAGTATTGTTCTTTTAAGATTTGTAAAGAATTTTTTGGAATTCTGCTAGGGATTGCATTGAATCTGTAAATTGCTTTTTGTAAGATGGTCATTTTTATTATGTGAATTGTAGTGATCCACGAGCAAGGGTCATCTTCCCATCTTCTGATAAATTCTTCAGTTTCTTTCTCCAGACACTTAAAGTTCATATCATGTAGGTCTTTCACTTAATTGGATAGAATTAAAAAGATATTTTAAATTTTATGGCTACTGTGAAGGGTGATTTTTGGGAATTTATACTTCAGCCTGTTTATCATTTCTATGGAGGAGAACTACTGATATTTTGAGTTAATTTAGTATACAGTTATTTTGCTGAAGGTTTTTATCAGCTGTAGGATCTCTGGTAGAAACTTCAGTTCACTTATGTATAATATAATATCATCTTCCAATAGCAATATTTGACTTCTTCCTTTTCAATTTTTATCCCTTTGATCTCCTTTAGCGGTCTTATCTCTCTAGTTAAAACTTCAATTACTATATTGAATAGATATACAGAGAGGCTCACACATTTGTAATGGACCCTAACATAGATCATTAGTTCACCAGCTGGATTTGTGTGGAGTCTTTGCATAATGTGTCTCACCATTAATGAGTGGGAATTGTTCATATGTACCCAGGAAAAGTTTACATAACATCCCCAAATCATCTCAAGGGCCTGATAGCCAACTGGCCATTAGTTTGTTCTGTTTGAATAAGTAGAACCAAGAAGAAGCTTCAATAGAAAAAGTGCCATCAGCTCTAAGCCTCCTCAAGTGAAAGTGCTGGACCAGGAAGATGGCTGGTTTGTGTTTGTGTCTTGTCCTAGTTTCTGGTGATTGGGATCATTCAGGTAGATGGAGATGGGTAAAGTGGTGATGATCTGCGTGAAGAGACCAAAGCCCAATGTGGGTGTGTTTGTAATGCCCGCACACTAGAGCTGAGGAAATAGAATGAGGAATTTGAGACCTGAGTAAGATTCAAGATGTTCTGTCAGAAACAAAACCAAAAGTAAAGAAAAACCAATATACAGAAGCCACATAATCTGCAGGCCAACCCAGCACAGAACTGGGGAAATAGCAGCCAGCCACCCCACAAGATTAGTTCCTCTTCCTCAGAGCCTGATAAGATGATGTCCTCATGACACAAAGAAGAAATGAGCCTGAATAGGACATACACTTTGTGTGGGTTCTTACAACAAGAAGACGAAATATCTGCCACCTCTGGCAACTGGAAGACGCCATGACTCCCACTCTCACTGCCCTGTTGTGTCTTGGTGAGATGCGAAGATTAAGAGGGTGAATTCTGGTCTGAGAGGGAATGCACCTTAAACCTATGCCATGGTCCATCAATATCTCAACAGCTCAGAAATCATCTGCAATTGCAGGGTGTGCTCATATTCAGAGCAAACACTTAGAGGTAACTCTCTTGCAGGACTGAGCCTCGTCTCTGGGAACCCTGCACTTTCAGGTGAGTGTTTGCTTAGCTGTCTGAGATTGGACATCTTTTGTGGGGACTACATGTCACACCTGAGCAGCAGAGATGGAAAACAGCAGGTATGCACTGACTCTTGGGATGCCTGAAACATACTGGTTCTGAGAGCTGGCATCTGAGGAGAAGTCCTTGGACCCAGCTGCCGATTTTCTTGCAGGGGAACTCTCCAAACCCACAATCAGGGTGGTGCCAAGCAGTGTGGTAGCTATTGGGAGCCAGGTGACAATCTTCTGTGAAGGGCCATTACATGTTAAGAAGTACTATCTCTACAAAGAAGGAATTCCAGATAACCTGCTACAAACAACCCTTCCTGACACCAACAAGAAGGCCAAGTTCTCTATCTCTTCAGTTGAATGGTACCATTCAGGTCTATATTGGTGTTCCTGTAAAAACCCTACTGACATGTCAGAACAAAACAGTGAAATCCAGGAACTAGTAGTGACAGGTGAGAAGACCCTCCCCCAACCCCAGGATCAGCCATGAGTAAAGGAATATGTTCATTTGGGGCTCATTTCTCAAATGTCAGAAGAGGAAAACAATGCTTCCCATATGAGTCCACTGAAAGGGCTTCCTCTCCTCTCTTAGGATATCTCCCTGGCAACATCACCCTTTCAGCCCTTCCCAGCCTTGCTGTGAGCATTGGAGGATATGTGACCCTTCATTGTGACTCACAAGAGGCATATGAAAAGTTCATTCTAATGAAGGGAACTTGGAAGGTCTCCACAACTGTGCCCTCACAGAATACCATCACTGGGATATTCCAGGCCATATTCAAAGTGGGCCCTGTGACCACCAATGAGAGATGGGGTTTCATATGCTATGGCTATAAAATGAGCCGCCCACAGCTTTGGTCAAAGCCCAGCAACCACCTACAGCTCTTGGTTTCAGGTAAGGAAGATCTATCCTCTCCCTGGTGACACAGGACATGTTGTGTGGTGCGTGATTGAGACTTGGTGCTTCTTAAACCAGTGTCACAGAATGTGTGATAGAGATGGACCTGAAATGTTGAAATGAGGCTTGGTATTAAGAGTGGAAGCCAAGTTCCAGGTTAAAGTAGTGTCTTTATGTGTCCCTTTGCTTTTGTAGTTCAGCTTAAGTGTCCTTTGCAAGTGTGACCTTCTTTGAGCCACTGTCCTAACACAGTCCTCCTGTTTTTCTACTTCTCTGCAGGAACCCTCCCCAAGCCCACCATCTGGGCTCATCCAGGCCACCTGGTGACATCAGGGAGCCCTGTGACCATCTGTTGTAAGGGGACCAATGAAACCCAAATATATGTTATATATAGAGAGCAAAGCCAAGAATCCTGGTATGCACAGAGCAAAAAGGGCCACAACAATAAGGCAAATTTCACCATCTCATCTGTGACGCAAACGAATGCAGGGCGATATCAATGCTACTCTTACACCTCTGCTGGGTGGTCAGAACGAAGTAGCCTCCTGGAGCTGGTGGTTACAGGTGAGAGTGCTCTAAGGGGTTTTAGATCCAGATGTTATACTCAAGTAAACACTTGTCTAATACAATTACATACCACAGCCTATCCATGGGGGACAATGTGTTCTGTATAAGCTCATTTATTATTCCATATGTATCTTTCCTAGGAGTCTATGAAAAACCCACCCTTTTGGCCCTGGAAAACCCTGTTGTAAAGATAGGAGAGACTGTGTTCATCTCATGTGCCTCAGATCAGAAATTTGACTGGTTTATTTTAAGGAAGGATGATCAGAAAATCTACAGTTCCAAACATGAATACTCTGGGGTGAATCTGGCCAGGTTCCAAGTGGGTCCAATAACCTCTACAGAAATGTGGACGTTTAGATGCTTTGGCTATTTCACTACTAATCCTCATGTGTGGTCAAATGCCAGTGACCCCCTTGAGCTCCTGGTCTCAGGTAAGGAAGCCTGAGACTCTTCTGAGTCACACTGCTCCTGACACAAATGCTCAGTGATGAGACTGGTGTGCTTTGAAGCTGAGCTCTCAGTAATCCTGGGACACTTGACTGTAAGACTCACTGTTCAGTAACCGAGGGCAGGGGATAGTGATAATTCAACTTGGGAATGTCAAGAGAGTTATTGACTCACCCATGGCCTTACTGCTTCAATTGATATTCAGGGGTAAATTTCATAGCAGTTATTGTTATTTTTATTTAATTAATTTATTCAGATTACTTTCCCATTGTTATCCCCTCTCTTGTATCCTCCTGTTCTTCCCCCTCCCTCTCTCACCATATTTCCCTTCCCTAGGTCTTTGACAGAAGGGGACCTCCTTGCCCACCATGTGATCACAGCCTATCTAGTCTCATCCTTGTGGCCTGTCAACAATAAGTTTTGTCTTTACTTTAGAACTGTTCATAGCCCCACTACGTCTCCTAATTCCTTTTAGGTACCCTCAAGAAACCTACCTTGTGGGCAAAGCCATATTCTGTGGTTTCCTCAGGGGAGCCTTTGACTATTGGGTGTAACGGGACCATGGATACCCAAATATATTTCCTGTATAAAGAAGGAAGCCCTGCACCCTGGTATAGACAAATTCCAAAGCAACGTCGTAACAGGGTCAAGTTCTCGATAGGATCCATGGAAAAGGATAATGCAGGGCGATATCGCTGTTACTGTTACAATTCTGCTGGGTGGTCAAATCACAGTGACACGCTGGAGTTGGTGGTGACAGGTGAGAGGACACTCCCTCAACCCTTGGATCTACTTTGTGGAAAGTAGTGTGTTCACAGTAGTTTCTTCTTCTCCAATCCTAGAAGAACTGGGAAATGGTTTACTGTATGATTTCACATAATAGGGTTCCTCTTCTCTCCTAGGAGTTTACACCTGTAAAGTCACACTGTCATCTCAGGAGGACATGTGACCCTTTTGTGTATCTCACAACAGGCATATAACAGTTTCATTCTAATGATGGAAGAAGAGAAGAGCTCCAATTTTGCATATATATATATATATATATATATATATATATATATATATATATATATATATATATATGCAGTGGCTCATCCAGTGCTGAGTTCACATTGGGCCTTGTGACTCCCAACTGGAGTTGGAGGTTCACATGCTATGGCTATTTCTTGAGTAGTTCATGCCTTTAGTCACTGCCCAGTAACCACCTAGAGCTTTAGCTCTCAGTTTAGAAAGCCTAATACTTTACTTTGAATGATATTACATCTGACACCAGATTCCAGGTAAGGACCTGATGTGTGTTGGGTGCTTGGACACAGAGCTACTGAACCCAATGTCATAGAATGTATGACACAGCTATGCTTGAGGGGCAGAAGCATTGATGAATGATGACGTTGTACTTTATGAGTCCAGAGGTTATTTTAAATGTGTTCTTCTGCTATTGTAAAACAGCTCTACCTGTCACTTGCAAATGTGATCTGCTCTATGTGACTGTTTTAAAAGATGTGCATTTTTTCTTCTTTGCTGGGAACCTTCAGAAACTCACCATCTTGGGTCAGGCGTGCTCTCTCATCGTAGCAGGGAGCTCTGTAATGATATAGTGTGAAGGGTCTCTAGAATCCCATTTTTATGTGATGCATAAAGAATGAAGCCCAGACTGAGAGGAAGGACAGCAGGTTACCGAGAAGAGATTTGATATCCTATGAGCATATACAGGGGGAGGAAATCCCCCTCAGGAACAGGGGAGGGGAGATGAGGGGAAAATGAGAAGGAGGGAAGAATGGGAGGATACAAGGGATGGGATAAACATTGAGATGTAACAAGAATAAATTAATAAAAAAATAAAATAAAATTTAGTTTGTAAAAAAAATAAAAATAAAATAAAAGTTTTATTTATGTTGCTAAAAAAAAAAAGAGTGAAGCCCAGAACTGAGGGATAGAGAGACTCCAATAGACCACAACAGTAAGACAACGTTTTCCATTGCTTCTTTGACAAACCTGCATATATGGCAATATAATCATTACTTTTCCAACTCATTTGGGTGGAGAGAGTACACAGATACCTTTCAGCAAGTGGTGGCAGGTGAAATGACACTAAAATAACAATCCTTGTCTTTTTCCTCGGGAAATACTCTCCCAATGTTGTTCATCCAGAGATCATCTGCTGGAGACAACATGGGAAGTGTTTCAAAGCAGCCTGCCTTCTCCTCTCCTAGGTGCCTACCATGAAAAACCTACCCTGTCAGCCCTGCCCAGGCCTGTAGTGACCGCAGGTGATAATGTGACCCTTCAGTGTGTCTCATCAAAAGGATATGACTGGTTTAAGTTGACTGGGAAAAATATGAAATTCCTCAGGTCCAAAAAGGCAAATTTGAACTCCGCAGGACAGTTCCAGGCTCTGTTTCCTAATATCTCTGTGCCATCCCCCAAGAAGGGGCCATTTAGATGTTATGGATACTATACAAATACTCCATATGTGTTTTCAGTGGCCAGTAATGATCTGGAGATACATGTTTCAGGTAAGGAACTCTCTTTATTTAGCTGTGTTTTGATACTTGAAACAATTTATCATAAGCCTGCTAATGTCAGAAGCATTGTGGGACACAAGGGGTGCTGATGAGAGCTCTTACCTACGAAGGCTCAGAGTATGGGAAGTGATGATATTGTTAGAGCAGGATGAGAGGTGGCATGTACTCCCAGATCCATCTGGATGACTTCCTGTCTGTCGTCTCAGGGCTGTCAAGGAAGCCTTCCCTACTGAGCCTGCAAGGTACTGTCCTGGCCCCTGGAGAAAACCTCACCCTGCAGTGTTCTTCTGAGATCAGTTACAGCAGGTTTGCTCTGTCCAAAGATGGTGGAAGTGACCTCCCCCAGCTCTCTACTCATCGGTCACAGACTGGAGGTTTTCATGTCAACTTCCCCTTAGGCTCTGTGAATTTCTCCATTGGTGGCCAGTACAGATGCCATGGTGCACATAACTTCTACTCTGAGTGGTCAGCACCCAGTGACCCTCTGGATATCTTGATCAAAGGTGAGGAAAGTAATTCACTCAGTAGGGAGTCAACAAGGCACAGGCTCAGCTGGGAGGAGGCCTGTGGTTGATCTTCAAGATGATGAGGAGCATCTCAGGAGGAACAGATCTAGAAACAAGGGAGTGGATGCGAGATTGTCTGTGCAAATATAGAGACCAGATTCTGAAAGAGGCCTCAGAACAATGATCGTAGCCCCTCACTCATGTCATTCCTCTCTAGGACATCTTCCTGATACACCCACTCTCTCAGTGCGTCCAGGCACCAGTGTGTCCTCAGGAGAGAATGTGACCCTGCTGTGTCAATCACCAACCCCAGTCGACACTTTCTTTCTGTTCAAGGAAGGAGCTGCATATCCTTCCATGATTCAAATATCAAAACTCCAAGATCCACAACGTGCGGCAGAATTCTCTCTGAGAGCTGTGACTCCGGCTCTTGGGGGTACCTATGTGTGCTTCGGTTCTAATAGCTCATTCCCTTATCTGTTGTCACATCCCAGTGTTCCTGTGGAAATCAAAGTCTCAGGTAAGGTGATCCAGACTGTTGTGTCCTCAGAATGTCACCCAGGATTCTTGACCGAGGAAGTTCTTGGTTGGGCTAGGAGTAAGTTCACCTAGTAGTAAGAAAAAAAGTTTCCTTTTCAGATATTAATAAATAAACTACTGTTTCTCGATTAATAGCCACTCCACCCTTTTCATGGGAATCTAGAAGATTCAAGTTAGGCAGCAGGAAGAGTCTGGAGATTCAGTGTGGATATAAGACTGGGAAGAGATGAGATAATTAGGGTAGCATTCCACATAACATCCCTTCAATTTATTTGTCACAGTTCACTAGGTCTCTTGAGCTTATTCCAATAAAGGTTGTAGGTGTTCCTGTCTAGGGAGGTTGTTCCATCCCAGAGTGCATGAAGATTCTCAGAGCATGTGAGTCTTCACTCCTTAATCACGTTGTATATTGTGGCTAATGTACTGGATATGGGGCAGAGATCCCACCATGGTCCTCAGAAACCCAGAGGCTCAGAGGCTAGAAGTAACTTGATGAACAGTAATATTCGGAGAAGCATATAAATGATTCCCCTGACCTTCTCATCCAATTGCATCATGCCTGGCAGCTCTTCACAGAGATTTAAGGAAGGACTGGGTAGCAGGGTGGGAGAGTGGGGGGTGGGGATTATGCTATGCATGGGGTTGGTGAATTCTCTTCTGGAGAACTTGAAACGGAAAAATTTTTCTCTGGTGTGTTTCTCAATTTCTAGAAGGGCAAATTGAAGGTCCTGGAGCGGACATTCAGTCCCTTTACTGAGCATTTTGTCGCTGTCATCTATTCACAGAGAAAGAATCTAGAAACCACTTCTGCAATAGTCCTGCCCACCTGCAAAACTGTGATGACGACGTTGTGTAAGGGTGTGGTGCATGGCTAGGGCAGAGAATTCAGGTTCCTGACTTTCAGTTTGTGAGGTTTATCTCCAGTATAGGGAGCAAAGTGGGAGGCCAGATGCCCTGAGATAAATCTTCAGCACAGATAGAATTCTGCCTAAAAATGGGCAAGCTTGGGTGCAGGCAGAGTCAATGGCCAAACTCTGCCAAGACAGGGTGAGCAAGTCCTCAATAGCTCCTGCCTCACACATGTCTGTCAGACACATTGGGCCAGAAGGCTGAAGATGATGCTCCAACATTATAGAGAATTTTGGGTGATTGTTCATGTAGCAAAATTTCTCTGTCATCATCTCATTTGGGAAGCTGCCAACCTGCAATCCCTATATACTCAGGTAATTTATTTATTCCTTCTCAAGTCTCTGTTGGAGTTGAAGACCAGATAGTTTAGCTTTACATTTAAGCTTAGATGTTTAGAAATTAAGATGTTTTTAGGTCTAGATAGATGTTTTAAGTTGATAATGATGAGATATGATAGATACCGGTTTACATTCAGAATTTTAGACTCACCAACATAGGAAAGATGTTTGCTTCAAGGCTGCTAAATACAAATAGCCAAAACACTATGAATGTAACATTTATATAATTGCCAGTTGTTTCATGGCTCTTCTTGCTGTAGGTAGTTTATTGTACATATGTGTAATAATATAAATGTACATGTGAGAATATTTAATAAAAACATGTAAAATCCATAGCAATGGACCTTCCCACTAGGTGACCTGGGCCAGGTAAATTGATTGGAAGCATTGGGATATGGTTCCATGTTGCATTGGTATGAGAGTGAGAAGTAGTAAATACAATCATCAACCATGGGCCCTCACAGAGTAGTTTCTCCTTTTTTAATGTTTATTTTTATCTCATACAATACTTCCAGGCTGCAGCTTCCCTTCCTTGCACTTTTCTAAGTTCCTCCAACCTCAACAATTACCCCAGTTATACTCTCCCACTCATATTCCACAGAAAAGAGCAGGCTATTTAGGGACATTAGTTGAACATGGCACAATATGATAAGACTAGGCAAAACTCCCCCAGTAAAGTTAGGCAAGGTAACACAGTAGAAGGAGAAGGGTTCCAAGAACAATCAAGTATGGGACACTCACACTCCCCCTGTCAGGAATCTCCTCCACCCAAACACCAAGATACCAACCATAACATATATGCAGAGGACCTAGTGAAGACCTATGCAGGTTCAGTTCATCACTCATAATGTCACCTGTATTCTAGGACTGGCAAGGTACCAGAAGCCTTTGATCGGGACTGCAGTGACCTTCCTCCTCCTCCTCTTTCTCCTCCTCCTCTTCCTTCTTCTCAGACTCAAACAAAAGAACAAGCCCAGGAAGGAAGGTGAGTAGGGTAGGGTAGACTTGTGTTTCAATGAGTAGTGGGTCTCACTGTGGGCTATCCAAGGCAGGGCTCAGGGTACCAGGCCAAGGGGAAGCCTATACAAGGATAGATAAGTTTATAAACATATCTGTAGAATCTCAGATCAGAAAATGTGTTCTGGAAGCCTGTGCAGTGTCAGATATCATATGAGCTTTTCTATATTCCAGAATATTGGAACACATTTGTGATGAGTTTTAAATGTACCCTCCTTCCATGAAGGTGCTGAGTAAGGAGGGTCCACCTCCTGGCTGAGACTCTTCCCTCTCTTTCAGTCCAGACAAGGACTGACTTGCAACATCCTCAAGAAGCTGCAGATCCAGTGAGCATGGATGGATGCCTCCAGAAAAGGTAAGACTCGTGCCCAATAACCTAGACCCTACCTGCCGGACCCCCTCACAGCCACTTGACACTCTCTTGTCTCCCCATCTCCAGCCAAGATCCTGCCAACCAGGAAGAAATCTTGTGTGAGAAAAGAAGGCCTGGGAGGGAAATGTCTGAGGTCTCAGCATCACAGTGGTGGTGGAGTATCTGGGGCACTGATGCCTCACTATGTACCATTACCTGCACTATATTTTCTCTTTTATTATTGGGGACAGAGCAGGGATCGGGTCCTGGGAATCTCGTCAGGGGAAGACATTTGTGTTTTGTTATGACAGATGCTAATGTGAAGATCACAAAGCCTACAGACAGCATAAAGCTAGACACTCTGGTGAGACTCTTGATTATTCACAGTATTAAGAATTTATGATCTGGAATATCACAGGAGGAACCTCTTTCCTTTCTTCTTTCAGCTTCATCCCCAGCTGCCTTCTTACTTCTGGAATACCTGTCTTCTGCGTCCTCAGACCTCATTTTTGTTTTGTTTACTTGTGACCATAAGGCCTCCTGATTTCTGACTCCTCAGCATCTGCCTGCCTATTAGCATGCTCTGTGGGGCTCAGAAGCCACTGTGAGGGTCTTAAGCAGTAGCTCAATGGCAAAATGATTCGATTACTTTGGATGTATAAGGCCTTTGTTTTAATTTCTCGTGAAAAACTAACAAATAAATGTACAGGACTCATGAGTAAATCATAACCATGCACCTGACAATGTGTGTGCAGATGTGCATACACAGAGGGGAAAAACAGGCAGCATGTAATGCTTTTTTTTTCTATTTTTCTCTATCCTCTTTTCTGAGACAGTGTCTCTAAATGACACTAGAGCTAATTGTTTGTGTGGATTAGTGCCATTGAGCCCTGGGCACTTGTCTTCACATCCCAGTCCTTTCCTGTTGGACTTTGTTTTTACACTGGCACTGGGCATCAAACTCAGGTGTTCACATTTGCAAAACAACCACCACGCTTTGTGACTCACCTCCCCAGTTCCTGGATCTTATTCCTGTGGGGGATGCAGATATGGCAGGGAACAGAACTCTCTACTCTACACAGTGAGACAAGCTCTTGTGTGGGGCGTGGTATGGAGACAAACACAGAGTGAGCAGAGCAAAATGAGGGAAGTGAATCACAGGATGCAGGTTAAGGTTGTTTGAGGCACAGATAGTCAGTGTGAATATAAAAGGAACTTGAAAGAAGCCTTTTGAGGAAAATCCTGAGTAAAGAGGCTCATACATTCCTATTATGATCCAGCGCATCTAAGTACAGAACATGGCAGATCAAAGTACCCTGAGGACAGAGATGTTTTTGTCTGGATAATATGTCAGAAATGCAGGAAGGAAACTGACATACACTCTACGTTTTCAGGAAGCCACAGAAGACCCAATCAGCAATAGTTTTGATATAAATGTCTAAAATATAATTCTTGCACCTGGTGTAAATATGGGTGGAGAGCTTCTAAGAAACTAAGACACATCCTTTTTGTTTCATTGTCTCTATGCTGTAGAGCCGACAGGAGGATGACCCCTTAATACACTTGTATGGCCAGGTGAAACCTTCCAGGTTCAGAAGGGCAGGGAGTACCTCTCCTTCCCACTTGCCAAAGAAATTACTAGACTCAAATGACAGACAAGCAACTGGAGACAAAGGGAGAGCTGAGCAGGTAGGTTATGACTGCTTCAGTCCCCCAGGTTCCTAGTGCCCAACACAAACCTTCTGCCCTTCCTTACTTCAGGCTGATACATCCAAGGAGCCTCATGATGTGACCTATGCCATGCTGCATTTTGTGACACCGAAACGGGACCAGATGAACCTTCCACTTTCCAGGCAGAAAACTCCTACCTGAGACCCATCTCTGGTGTCTACCAGTCCAAGGAGATCTAGACTCTACATTCTGTGGGGGAGAGAAGACTCAAGCATATCAGAAAACAAGATCTGGCTCAGGTGCCCAGCCCTTGTACAGACCTAACCTATCTTTAGGAGATTCTGAGAAAATTTGAGGCTCACATGATTCTATAGTCAGAGATAAGTGATGTCCTGCAATTTATAAACAGGGAACATATTTTGTCAGTATCCAGTACATAAAATAAGGAAAAATAGGAGTAAAGAAAGTTTTTTTGCTTTGGGCCTTTGTTGTTATTATTTTTGAGATTATTATATAATGGCAACATTTTCCTCCTCCCTTTCCTCCCTCCACAAATTCCCATAAAGTCTTCTTCACTCTCCTTAAAATACATGGAAGAGGGAAGTGGCTATGATTGGGATTTAAAGTGAATAAACAAATACATTAATTTAAAAAGTCCATAATTCTCAAAATATCTGTACATCTACTACCCTTGTTTTTGGCATCTGTATTTCTGCTCGTGGATTATTCTTTCTTGTTAACAGAATAAATATAAAATATATGAAGTATATAAACCTAGAAAATGGTTTTGATGTTTAAAAGCTCACCACAAAAATTTCTCAGTGCTACACTGGGATTCTGAAGACCTAGTTTTATTATTAGCCAGCTAATAAAGTCTTTAGAAATAATCCCCTGTATCTTATCAGACCACCAAGGTCTAAAGCTGAATTTCAACAATATAATTAACAAAAAGCCTATAAGCATATGGAAACTAAACCATGTTTTCTCAAAGACAATTGGGTCAGGGAAGAAATAAAGAAAGAAATTAAAGACTTCCTAGAATTAAATAAAGCCAAACACACAACATGTCCAAAGCATTGGGACCCAATGAAAGCAGCACTAAGGGGAAAATTCATAGCACTAAGTGCCTTCATAAAGAAATTGGAGACATCACATAAATCAACTTAATGGAACACCTGAAGACCCTAGGAAAAAAGATGCAGATATATCCAAGAGGAGTTGATGGCTGGAAATAATCAAACTCAGTACTGAAATCAATGAATTCATTCATATAGGAATTATAAACAACAACAAAAAACACAGTTCATTGAGAAAATCAACAAGATAGACAAACCTTTAGCCAAACTAATTAAAAAGCAAAGAGAGGGCATACAAATCAGCAAAATCAGAAATGAAGAGGGAAACATAACAGTGGACCCCATCAGAACAGGACTGCTCCCAGGGCAGCTTGAAGAATCCTTCTTTTTTTTTTTACTTTATTAATTTATCCTTGTTACATCTCAATGGTTATCCCATCCCTTGTATCCTCCCATTCTTCCCTCCCTCCCATTTTCCCCTTATTCCCCTCCCCTATGACTGTTCCTGAGGGGAATTACCTCCCCCTCTATATGTTTATAGGATGTTAAGTCTCTTCTTGGTAACCTGCTGTCCTTCCTCTGAGTGCCACCAGGTCTCCCCCTCCAGGGGACATGGTCAAAGGTGAGGCACCAGAGTATGTGAGAAAGTAATATCCCACTCTCCACTCTACTGTGGAGAGTGTTCTGTCCATTGGCTAGATCTGGGTAGGGGTTTAAGGTTTACTGCCTGTATTGTCCTTGGCTGGTGCCTTAGTTTGAGTGGGACTCCTGGGCCCAAATCTGCCTATCATAATGTTCTACTTGTAGGCTTCTAGGACCAAACCTTCTGATCCCAATTGTTCCAAGATTTCAGACTGTCACACACAGGAGAGTCTTTTAAGTCAGACTCCTACAGAATATGGCATTTAAGATGTTTATAGTGTTTTAAGGATTCTTTGATAATAAAACTGTTTAACTCCTGGAAACACCCAGTCTACCTCAAAGCAAATGATGAACATCAAAGAACCTCCATATGGAGATAGTTTCAATTGTGCCAAACCAGCCACTGGGCAAAATGTCCTCTTTTTGGCCAGACAGAATTCTCCCTAAAAATAGGCAAGCTTGGGTGCAGGCAGAGTCAACTGCCAAATTCTGCCAAGAGAGGGTAAGCAAGTGTTCAATAGCTCCTGCCTCACACATATGTCTGTCAGATATACTGGGCCAGAAGGCTGAAGATGATGCTACATTTACATTTTGTGTAGCTCATATGTATTTGTGTTTAGGGCTCCCCCACTTGGGCTTGGATAACCTACCTGGGGCTCCTCTCCGTAAAAGACTGAATTTTTCTCTGTAGCTTACTCATCTAAGGGTGGGAATCTTGTGAGATTTCACCCATTCACACTGACGTGGCAACTGATGTTATCATTCAGTTCTTGCTGAGGCAATTGGATTTTTTTTTTTAGGTCATGGGTGCAACCCCTTGCCATAAATAGAAGATACTCTCTCACAGCAGCTGTCCTAGTCCTCTGGTCCTTAGACACTTTCTGAGCTCTCTTCTGTGGTATTTCCTGAGCTTTAGGTGTAGAGGTTGTATTGCAGCTGTATCAGCTGGGGCAGACGCCTCACAGTCAGTTGCTCTTTGTATTTTGACCAGTTGTAAATTTCTGCAATGGTCTCTGAATCCTGCACATGAGAGAAGGTGGGGGGCTTTTGAGAGAGGGTCTCACTATGCAGGCCTGGCTGGCTGGAATCCACTACGTAGTCCAGGCTGGCCTCTAACTCAGAAATCTTCCTGCCTCTGCCTCCCAAGTGCTGGGATTAAAGGTGTGCCCCACCACACCTGACTTAGCTTTTTCTTTCTTTATTTGATCTTTTTTTAAAAATTAATTTATTCGTATTACATCTAGATTGTTAGCCCTTCCCCTGTTTCCTCCCATTCTTCCCTCCCTCCCATTTCCCCCCTTCTCCCCTCCCCTATGTCTGTGATTGAGGGAGACCTCCTCCCCCTATATATGCTCTTAGGATGTCGAGTCTCTTCTTGGTAACTTGCTATCCTTCCTCTGAGTGCCATCAGGCCTCCCCATCCAGGGGACATAGTCAGAAAAGGGGCACCAGAGTTCGTGTGAGAGTCAGATCTCACTCTCCACTCAACGATAGAGAATATCATTGTTTGTCGGCTAGGTCTTGGTAGGGGTTTGAAGTTTACTGCCTATATTCCCCTTGGCTGGTGCCTTAGTTTGAGGAGGACCCCAGGACCCAGATCTGCCTGTCATAAAGTTCTTCTTGTAGGTTTCCAGGATCCTGTGGGTCCTACTATTTCCCCATTCTTCCATGCTACTCTCGCCTAAAGTCTCAATAGGATGTCCTCTCCTCTGACCCACTTTCCTGGTAAGTAAAGTTTTTCCTGGTACATATCCCTTGGACTAGTGTCTCGATGTAAGTGAGTATATACTGTTTGTCTCCTTTTGCTTCTGGGTGAACTCACTCATTATGATAATTTCTAGATCAATCCATTTGTCCACAAATTTCGAGAATTCCTTGTTTTTAATAGCTGAGTAGTATTCCATAACACAGGACCTAGGAGGAACCCTTTGGTTTCAAGTATTTCGCACATCATTCTTTTTTCCCCTTTGGTTCTTAGAAGCTGCTCAGCCCCTCTGGACATCACCAAATATGTCAGACCCCAAGACAGGTGAGTGAAAAATTTCATCCTCAGGAGTCAATACAGAAGCTTAAGTCCCGTCCAGGGTAAGCAGACCCCTGGGGTGCCTTTCATCTGTCCTGATCTCTGTGACCTCTTTTTCTACAACCTCCAGTTTCACAGCCCCGGGATCACACAATGGAGAATCTCATCAGGATTGGGGTGTCAGCCTTGGTCCTTGTGTGTCTTGGCATTCTGCTGTGTGAAGCTCAGCACAGCCAAAGACGAACCCAACATGCAGCCAGGAGAGAAAATAGTGTTTCTTTCATGATGGCAAAGACCTGGGAATAAGTCCAAGGATTTCATGCGGTTCTTTTAAATCTGGGGCTTACAGCGGGGGAACCGTTTTCATAGAATATCCAGGGAGCAAATGTGATTTGAGTGTAAGGAAACATCTGGGTATCATGGCGGGGAGGCCTTCTAGATCAAATCATGATACTATCTCTTCATCTAAATGTACACTTTAGCTAATTAACTGCTCTCTCCTCTCACCCCCAGTGACTGGAGGGAGGGATGATCCCATCCCATCAGTCAGGTTTGGGACCTAATCTGAGTATCTTCTGTCCCCAACCTCCCGATAGGCAGCATTTTACTTTATTGTATGCTGTCCCATTCTCCACCTGCATCATGAGTCATTGTCTTCTCTACTGAAAACAAAGAAGTTGGCTGAGACAGCAAAAAATAATGCTCAAAACTCAGATCCCAAAATGCACAGCACGAGCCTAATGTAAATTGTGGCACAGCACAGTTGTTTTTGAACTCTCAGCTTTCAGTACATGATCTTTGTGTAGTTTTCTTGAAATATAAAGACTTGCAAACAACACATCTGCATTTGAGGGAACACTCTGGAGGGATACTGCTTACATGGATATGAAAACATCATTTTTCTTAATAATAATTAGAGAAGAGGTCATGAATTTGAAAAAAGAGTATGAAGAAACATAGGATGTCTTGGGGAAAAAAGAAAGCTGTAGAAATGATGTAAAATATAGTACTCTTATAATAAATTTGGAAAAAAATAAATATCCTCTCCCATAAATTCTTGTATCAATGGTGTTTCCTAATTTCAGTATATAATCACACCATAGGCAACTTCATAACACCAAAAGACTGTCATTTATGTGGAGTCTAAAGTTGATGTATGGATCAGACATATTTTTAAATTTCAAATTTCAGTCTTCACTGCTAGCCTTTATGTAAGCGAACCAATCTTGAACCAGTTTACTCTACATTTTGCCTAGTTCTACAAAGTCATTTTTGAAAAATCGTTAATTTCTGTGGCATCTGCAATGGCACTTATAATTCCTGCTGGGTATCTGAACCTTTAGTTCACTTACTGACCTCACTGCAACAGTTAGGGCTTCAAGCGCAAAGCAGAACAACTTACGGAGAGAAGGGTTGGTGCTGCCTTCTTCCTGATTTAAAATGAGATTCCTAAGTTATCCTTGTTAAATATGTTAACTTCAGTCTTACTGTATTATCTTATTCCGATAGAAAAACTTGCCTGTCCCCAATTTTCTGTGATTGGTCACGATCAATGAGTGTGGGAATGTGACAAATGCTATTTTTTTTAATCTACATGAATGACTTCATCCATGCACGCTTTCAGTGTTTCCTTGCTGATGTAACCGATGGTATTAATTAGTTTCCAACCAACCCATATTTACAAGCCTGTGTAAACCCCTTGTTGGTGGTGTATAAATCTTTTATATGCATTGGATTAAATTTGCTAACACGTCTATGCACCACTAACAATAAAATATCTCCTCATACATGTCAGTCTCCTCATCGACAAGGAGGAGCACGCTGATTACCGTAACACCTTATCCTAGTTCATTTTCTATTTCTGTGATGAGGTATCATGAACAAAAGCGATGTGGGGGAGGGAAAGGTTGTTTCACCGTACAGCTCCCAGGTCACTGACGATCCTGAAAGGAAGTCAGGAACTCAAGCAGGACAGAACTGCAGGCCAAAAGTGAAGCAAAAAAACATAGAGTGCTGCTCATTGGCTTCCTCTTTTTCATTGTAGATCTGACAAACATGCATTAAAAACAACCACAACTCAGATTCAATATTATTTTGCTTCCACCAAAGACATTAGCCCATTATATTTTATTTTCACATCACACAAATTCTTGGTATGGGCAGAATTAAGCCAGATCAGTTGCCCAAATATTGCAGGGATGGTCTCTAGCCCAGTTACAGTTAAACTCCTTGACTCCCTTGAAACCTCTTGAGTCAAGTTTCTTCAGTCTGCTTTGGTCTCAGAACTGCTTTCCAGGCTCACATTAGCATGTCCTGTTAAGCTTGTTATAGAACACAACTTCTTCTTCTTCTTCTTTTTTTCCAAGACAGGGTTTCTCTGTGTATCCCTTGGCTGTCCTGGACTGGCTTTGTAGACCAGGCTGGCCTCCACAGCAACAGCCAACTCTCTGCTACCAGCTTATGCATTACTTTAATGCTGTTGTAATAAAACACCATGAGCAAGGTAACATATAAGAGAGTTTATTCTGGTGCTCAGTTCTGAAGGGTTAGAGTTCATAATGGCAGAGCAGAGGCAGCATGCAGGTATGGTAGATGGAGCGGGATGCTGAGCTCACCTCTCGAACCACAAACAGAAGGAAAGCCAACTGCAACTGGAAATGGATCAAGTCTTTAAACTTTAATCTTTTTTTTCCTGATTTTTCGAGACAGGGTCTCTCTGTTTAGCCTTGACTTCCCTGGACTCGCTTTGTAGACCAGGCTGGCCTCGAACTCACAGGGATCCACCTGCCCCTGCGTCCCAAGTGCTGGGATTAAAGGCATGTGCCACCACCCCCAGCTCAAGTCTTCTTTGAAAATATATATTTTATTAATGTATTCATATTAGATCTCAACTGTTTGTTTGTTTGTTTGGTTTTTTTTTTGGGGTTTTTCCAGACAGGGTTTCTCTGTGTAGCCTTGACTGTCCTGAACTCACTTTGTAGTCCAGGCTGGCCTCGAACTCACAGTGATCCACCTGCCTCTGCCTCCCGAGTGCTGGGATTAAAGGTGTGCGCCACCACGCCCGGCTAGATCTCAATTGTTTTCCCATCCTTTGTATCTTCCCATTCCTCTCTCCCTCCCATTTTCCCCTTACTCTCCTCCCCTATGACTGTGACTGAGGGGCACCTCCTCCCCCTGTATATGCTCATAGGGTATCAAGTCTCATCTTGGTAGCCTGCTATCCTTCCTCTGAGTGCCACCAGGCTTCCCCATCCAGGGGACGTGGTCAAATATGGGGCACCAGAGTTCATGTGAAAGTCATACCCCACTCTCCACTCAACTGTGGAGAATTTTCTTTCCATTGCTTAGATCTGGGTAGGGGTTCAAAGTTTACTGCATGTATTGACCTTGGCTGGTGTCATATTTGAGCAGGACCCCTGGGCCCAGATCCGCCTGTCATAATGTTCTTCTTGTAGGATTCTAGGACCCTCTGGATCCTTCTATTTCCCCATTCTCCCTTGCTTCTCTCACCTAGAGTCCCATCAGGAAGTCTTCCCTTCTGTCCCACTTTCTTGGTAAGTGAAGACTTTCATGGGACATGTCCCTTGGGCTAGTGTCCAGATATAAGTGAGTATATACCATTTGACCTTTTCTGCTTCTGGGTTAACTCACTTATTATGATCATTTCTAGTTCAATCCATTTGTCCACAAATTTCAGGAATTCCTTGCTTTTAATAGCTG
The DNA here is from genome assembly GCF_964271855.1 of Acomys minous. Lineage (NCBI taxonomy): Eukaryota > Metazoa > Chordata > Mammalia > Rodentia > Muridae > Acomys > Acomys minous. The sequence continues at coordinate 9,298,701 of NC_140502.1, forward strand.
AGTGGTATTCCATAGTGTAAGTGTACCACAGTTTCTTTATCCACCCTTCTACTGACCAGCTCAAGTCTTTAAACTTTCAAAGCCCATTTCCAGTTGTTGGGAGCCAGACCTACCCAAGGTATTCTCAGAGGCCCCGATGAAAGGAAAAAGGGCAGTATTATTAATTCTGTGTCCTTGTCCAGTAGCCGACTTGGTTGGCAAGGCTGGTCTGGGGCTGGAGCCAGTATCTTTAAAGAGTCAAAGTTGTGGTTTCTGGACACTTGATTTTCATTCCTGGGCTGTGATGATCACAACTAAGGCATCTCTGTCTGTGGTATTCTGTGTTCTCTATGACAACGTTGTCCGATTTAGCTATCCACTGACATTGACCCAACATCCCCCTACAAATAGCACATATGATGCTGTACTTCTTAAACTTGCTTTGCCCAAGCCATCAGCTTTTGCAGGACCTCTTGGTCCCAGTCCTAATCATTGCTTTTTGCCGTCTTTATTTCTTGTTATCTTTATTCCTCAACCCCCAGTCCTCCCATTAGGTGCCTTACCATTGGGGACCCTTATTCCCCAATGGGTTATGGTCATCCAGTGACATACTTCCTCCAAGGCTACATACCTCCTCAAGTTCTCCAAACAGTGCCACCACCTGGGGATAAGTGGTCAAGTTCTTGAGACTATGGAGGTCATATTGGAGGTCATATTAAAACTTTCATACTTTCCCTTCTTTCTAATCTCTCTCCAACTTGATTACCTACCCACGACAAGCCATTTTTCCACACTCATGTCTCTTTCTTGCCCCACCTTGCACTTCTGATGGATTCTCAGGAAGGGGAGCTCATTGTCTTCAGTTGTGAAGCCCACCAGGGAGTGCAGGCTTCAGTGCACAGTTGCAAAGCAACGGTCGTACAGATGATCATGGTTAAGCTTAGTGAGTCTCAGGCTAACTAACAGAAATAAACTATGTTCTAATGTGACTCAGATGCACGCAGCGAATGCCTACAGTTCAGTGAGGCTGAAGAACGCAATGGAAAGGACAGGAGTAGCCTAGCAACTTTGCAATAATTCTTTGTGCTTGAGTATAAGTGGGGCATCTGCAGAACTCAAGCAGAGGCTCCACATGCACTCTCCATTTTTCTCTTGGATACTGTCTGTTTTTTAAATTTTATTTTATTAATTCATTCATATTACATCTCAATGGTTATCCCATCCCTTGTATCCCCCCATTCCTCCCTCCCTCCCTCCCTCCCTCCCATTTTCTCCTTACTCCCCTCCCCTATGACTGTGACTGAGGGGGTTTCCTACCCCTTTATATGCTCATAGGGTATCAAGTCTCTTCTTAGTTGGATACTGTCTTAATCTCTGTTATTGCTGTGAAGAGACCCATTTAATTGAGGCAACTCTTATAAGAGAAAAGCATTTAACTAAGGGATTACTTACACTTTCAGAGGTTTAATCCATTATTATCACAGTGGGGCCACATATGGTGCTAGACCAGTCGCTGAGAGCTAAAATCCTGACCTGCAGGTGAAGAGAATGAGTGACCGGGTCTGGCATGGGCTTTTGAAACCTCACACCTCACATCTTAACCCCAGCCCCCGCCCCCAGCGATACACTTTCTTCAACAAGGCCACCTTGTTGAAATCCTTCTAATCCAGGCAAAGATTTCCACTCCTTTATGACTAAGCACTCAAATATATAAATCCATGTGGGCTGTTCTTAGGCAAGCCACCACAGATATGCACACTGATATTTGGAGGAAGACATGAGTCCAGGTATGTGATGCTGATTTGACTGGTTGACATGGTGTCAGATCTGGAAACATGATCCTCTCCAGATCATTCTCCCACAAAGAGCAGAAGCCTTAATGTGTTTGTCAGCCTCAAGTCCAAATAATGCTCTACCCTGGTTAGAAAGATAGATTAAAAAGTCACCATCTACCCATGAGGTCTTCAGGAAACATTCTAAGACCCATGATCCAAATCAATATCATCTGATTTCTATAGCCTCAGGGATGTCACCCTCCCCAATAACCACCATTTAAGATATCCAGGCTCTAGTTTGAGCAGACACCTCTGGGCCCTGATCCACCCATCACGATGTTCTTCTTGCAGGTTTCTGAGATCCTCTGGATCCTTCTACTTCCCCATCTCCTATATTTCTCTTACATAGAGTCCCAGTGGGATGTCCTCACATCTGTCCCAATCTCCTTTGGGACACAGGCCACAAGTCATGTAGCTCATCTTTACCAGCAGAGGGCAGCGCCTGCTCCTTGATGTGTGTGGGGAGGACAGTGTAAATGAGTTCAGAGCATCTCAGCTGAGGATGTAGCTCAGCTACAGCACCTGTTTAGCATGCAAGACTTTCATGGGACATGCCTTTTGGGCTACTGTCCAATTATAAGTGAATATATACCATGGGAGTCTTTCTGCTTCTGGGTTAACTCCCTCAGTATGATCGTTTCTATTTCTCTCCATTTATCCATAAATTTCTGGATTTCTTTGTTTTTTATAGGTGAGTAGTATTCCATAGTGTAAATGTACCACAATTTCTTTATCCATTCTTCCACTGAGGGGCATTTAGGCTGTTTCCAGGTTATAGCTATTATGAGTAAGGCTGCTATGAACATGGTTGTTGCATTAACCAAGGACAATACAAGTAGTAAACACTGAACCTCTACTCTGATCTAGCTAATGGACAGGACATTCTCCACAGTTATGTGGAGAGCAGAGACTAACTCTGACATGAACTCTGGTGCCTCATATTTAACGACCTCCCCTTGCTGGGGTGCCCTAGTGGCACTCAGAGAAAGAATAGGCGGGCTACCAAGATGAGACTTGACAGCCTGTGACCATAAAGTGGGAGAGGAGATTCCCCTTGATCATGGACCTAGGGGAGGGGATTAGGGTGAGGGTGGGAGGGATGGAGGAACAGGTGGATACAAGTGATGGGAGATCAATTGAGTTGTAATCCAAATAAATAAATTAATTAAAAAACCCCACTAAACTGAAAGCCATAATATATACACAGAGGACGTGGTACAGATCCATGTAGACCCTGTGCTTACTGCTTGAGTCTCTGTGGGTTCCTATGAGCCTTGCTTAGTTGACTCAGAGGGCCTTGTTCTTAGGGGACATATTTAATAAACAATTTTCTTAGACATTCTAAAAAATAAAATAGATATCCAGGCTCACAGCCAAGCGTGGTGGTGCACGCCTTAAATCCCAGCACTTGGGAGGCAGAGGAAGGTGAATCGCTGTGAGTTCAAGGCCAGCGTGGTCTACATAGCGAGTCCAGGACAGCCAAGGCTGCACAGAGAAACCCTGTTTCAAAAAAAAAAACAACCAAAAATCAAAAAACAAAAAACAAAAAAACAAAAACAAAATATCCAGGCTCAGGGACTTCTTGTGGTCTTGTACAAACAGCATTGGAGACTTGTACTCACCGGGTGTACCCAAAGAACCCAAACACACTTTGTGCAGAGTGCCTTCCAGGGGAGTAACTCCAACACTTAGAGAGCCCCGAGTGGTAACAGGAGTCTTCAATTAGGGGCACTGATGGACACAGAGGATGGCAGACCTGAGCTAGCAGAGTCTACCAGGTATGCGCTCAGTAACTGCGGTACATGAAGGGTGAACCATGGATGCAGCAACGTGGGACAAGAGTGATGGATCAGCACAGATGCAAGTTTCTGGGGGAGTTGCTTTATTTTGTTTTGTTTTGTTTTGTTTTGTTTTGTTTTAAATCAGGGACTATGTTGCTATAGCTGTGGCTCTACATCTGACCTATTGCAGAAGGCAGGTCAGGCCACAAGTCATGCAGCTCATCTTTACCAGCAGAGGGCAGCACCTGCTTCCTGATGCCTGTAGGGAGGACAGCGTAAATGAGTCCAGGGCACTGAGTGTAGGCTTGTTGGTTCAAGAGGAACATCTCAGCCGAGAACGTAGCTCAGGTAGAGCACCTGTTTAGCATGCAAGAGGCTCTGGGTTCAAACAGAGGAAATATTCCATCACTTATTCTCAGGCCAGGGAATCCAGATACCATGACATAGTAGGGATGACGAATACGTAGAAGAGGTTGGTATGTTGCTGGGCCTCATAGATTGCGGGACTACCCCCTTTGCAATGGTTTTAGTATAAAGTTTGAGATATCCCGTTCACTGTGTGTTTCCTGTTATGCTCAATGTATAAAAATGATGCGCATAGGGAAATAAGAAGTTATAGATATAGGTTATGGAAATTATTGATGTTGATACAAAGAAAAATGCCGCTGCTGTCTTTTAATCAGTAGAATTTATGAACCCAGGAGCCAAAGTGGAGAATACTAGGTGGCCTCTGAGGATCATGTGACACAAAGGAAAGGTGTATTTCCTGGGATTCCCCTCATATATGATGCTGAGGTAGAGAATCTTCCTAGAGTGGATTTTTTTTTTTTGGTTTGGCTAGTGAACACAATAAACAAATATTCTAAATCACCTGGATCAAATGGTGCAAGTTTGTAATCCTAGCACTAAGGAGGCAGAGGTAGGAGGATTGACAAAAGTTAGAGGACAGCCTGGTATCTCTTCAAGAGAGACCCAAGTTTAGCTTTTAGCAGATAAGTCAGACTTACTACCACTACCTGGAAGTCTAGCTCCATGGCTTCTGACATGTACTAAAACTCACATGTGTATATCTCCCCACCCCTTCCCACACATGTCTGTGTGCACCTGCATGTGCATGCGCACGTGCACACACACACACACACACACACACACACACATAAATAATAAAAATAAATATTTAAAAGTACTAAGCAATCTGGGCAGTGGTGGTGCATGCTTTTAATCCCAGCACTTGGGAGGCAGAGGTAGGCGGATTGCTGTGAGTTTGAGGCCAGCCTGGTCTACAAAGCGAGTCCAGGACAGCCAAGGCTACACAGAGAAACCCTGTCTCCAAAACAAAACAAAACAAAACAAAACTAAAGCAAAAGTACTAAACAAACCAGATGTGGTGGCGCACGCCTTTAATCCCGGCACGTGGGAGGCAGAGGCAGGCGGATCTTTGTGAGTTCGAGGACAGCCTGGTCAACAAAGAAAGTCCAGGACAGCCAAGGACTACAAGAGAAACCCTGTCTTGAAAAACCAACCAACCTCTGGCGCCCCGGTGGCACACAGAGGAAGGGGATGCAAGCTATCTGGATGAGACCTGATAGGTTGTGGTCCTATAGTGGGGGAAATGGTCCCTTTTGGTGTGAGATCTAGGGGAGGGGAAATACGGCAGAAGAGGGAGGGAGGATGGGCACGGAAAGACATAAGTGAGGGGATAGAAATCAGGATGTAATCTGAATAAATTATAATAAATTTAAAAATGAATAAAAGAAGTATCTTCTAATTAAAAAAGAAAAAGAAAAAGAAAAGAAAAACCAACCAACCACCCAACCAACAAACAACAAAACCCAAAACAAAACAAAACCAAACCCCCAAAAAGGCGCTCAACAAAAAACTAAGAAGTAGATAATATCTCAAATGAAAACTGAAGCATAAACTTAATACAATTACAAAAAGAACAAAGTAAGCCTCTATTTAACATCACCCATTTTTAGTGTGTTTATGCATTGGTGTCTCTGAATGCACAACCACAGGAGAAGGCCGGGTATTCTGTTCTATCCTTCTTCACATGACTCCCATGAAACTCGGTTTCTTACTGGACTTGGAACAAGGCTGGAAGCCCCAACAATTTCTCCATCTCCGTCCTAGACAGAGCTAGATTTCCTGGCTTGTGTGGCCATGCCTGGCTTCTTACATGAACTCTGGGGATTCAAACTCAGATCTCCATGCTTGTGCAGCAATCGCTCTTAACACTGAGCCATGTACTCAGCACCCACTGTCCTCCCGGATCTGCCCTATGGTGTGGGAAATCAGTCCCTTTTCATTCAGGGATTTTTTTCTCTCTCTCTTCTTCTCCCTCTGATCATGATGGTCTACAGATTTCACACATATTATAATCTATAAATTCTCAGAGTATGGGGGGGTCACATGCATTATGCAACAGCGTGTGCTTCTAATGTTCCACACATGTGTTTTACCCTGGGTTGGGAACAGTGATGGCTGAGCTTCTGAAAGTCTTAGATACCATAATGCCATGGGTAGTCACAAATTGCTCCAAATGAGGAAGTTCAGAGATGACATGCTAGTTTTCTAGCTGGCAGGGGAAATGTGTGCCATACAAATATTATGGAGGCATCAGTCCTGATCCTACCATGAGGAATTCTGCCCCCAAAAAACACAAACAGAAAGAAGATTAAAAATAGCCCTTGTGGTTGTTTCCAGAGAGAGATGGAAATGGTGATGTTGCTAAGGAAAGAGGTGGTTCCACCCACAAGGCTGTTCTCCAGAGGAAACCACACCCAGAACCGTGAGAACAGCTGTTTCCTTTTTCCAGTTTTTCTGTGTTCTCTTCTGGGCCCATTCCCACAATGAAGCCCCATGTGAGCTGCAGTCTCCTGGAAGCAACGGAGAGCAGCAGACGTGAATTAATCCTGGAGAAACCAAGAGGGTCCCCAGACTGAACAGTGAGATCTGCATGGGGCGGATCTAGGACTGAGGCTCTGATTTCCTTGCAAGGATCCACCTCAAAGCAGGGCTCAGCCAGGGTGCTTGGTCCTCAGAGGTATGAAGATGACCAACTCATGTGAGGGGACCTCCAGGGCTCACAAGTACCAAGCATATAAAAAGAGAAGTCCAGACTGCTGGTGCAAATAGACTTCACTTGAGGCTGGGAACAAAGCTGAGTTCCTCTATTGAACAGCACCATTGAGGGTTATATGCTGTTATTATGAAACCCATGGTGATTTATCAGAGCATAGTGACTCTCCTGCTGCTGATGGCACATATGATGTAGGATCTCCAGTCCCAACTCTAATCTTAGGAAATGGGTGCTCTCACTCAAAACGCATCACTATGGGACAGTGTGGAAGCTGTGAGTCGATTAACACGTTCTCTCTGTCTCTCCTAGGAGACCCCTACAGCAAACCTAGATTGTCAATCCGAACAGCCCTGTTGTGAACTCTGGATCCTTCAATGTATCTCATGGAAGAGATATAATGGCTTTATTCTGACTAAGGAAGAAGAACCCAAGTTCTCCAGAACCCTGGACTCACAGTGTATTTTCACTGGGCATTTGCAAGCCATGTTTTCTGTGGGCACTATAACATCTTGCAACAGGGGGACAGTCAGATGCTGTGGTTGCTATAAAAGAAATCCACAGAAGTGGTCCATGCCCAGTGACCCCTTGGAGATAAGCATATCAGGTGAGGCGGCCCCACCTAGGATGACTCAATCATTTGATGTGATCCTAAACTATATCCCATGAGCTTTGTTGTCAAGGGAACGGGTAGCTAAGTGCGGTTTCTGCCTCTTCTGAAGTCACACTTCCAGAGTGTGAAGGGCAGTAACACTTCCAAAGCATGATGGGTGGTGAGCATGAGGAGGAATCAGCTCAACCCATGTCCGGACCCGCCGGACAATCAACTGGGACCCCTGGACCCCTAGGGAGAGAATGGGGGACAATAGACGTGAAGAACGGACGGCAAGTCAAGGAGTCTGATCAAGCTGACCACATTTTATTTGTTCACAGACAATTATATACCACTAAAGCAGGAGGCTGAGTGGGGTGATCCGGGTGGGCAATTTTTGCAAGCTATCAGGAAGTCAGGAAGTTTGGCAGGGCGAGGGCCCCTGTGGTTCTGGGACTGGGTGGAATTGTTAAGCAACTAGAAGCACAAGATGTTATCGATAGACTTCATTTCACTCATCCTCTGAAGGCCTCTGTAATTCCGGGAATACTGAGAACGGCTGGAGAGTACCTTGAGGGAGGGGAAGAGGTCACAAGGCAGCCTTCCGGAATGTACCCTGACGCAAGGAGAAAAAGAGGTCACAAGGCAGCCTGCCCCAGGTCCACTCAATGTATTATGCCAAGGTCCAAGATGCTTGCTGGCTATGGCCTTGGCTCCTCACAAACCCTCGGGCCATAGTCCCTCCAGACCTGTCTAGGAATCACCAAGTTAGTTTTTTTGGGGGAGACTTATATTTAAATGATGAAACACACAAAAGAAAAGAAAACCTTAATTCTCTACATTATTTTATTCCATATTTATGTAGGCTATTTCTTTTTTTTTTGGTATTAAAAGGTTTTTTTCTTTTTTAAAAATTAATTTATTCATATTACATCTCAGTTGTTAGCCCATCCCATGTCTCCTCCCATTCCTCCCTTCCTCCCACTTCCCCCCTACTCCCCTCCCCTCCCCTAAGTCTGTGTCTGAGGGGGACCTCCTCCCCCTGAATATGCTCATATGGTATCAAGTCTCTCCTTGGTGACCTATTATGTTTCTTCTGAGTGCCACCAGGCATCTCCATCCAAGGGACATGTTCAAATATGGGGCACCAGAGTTTGTGTGAAAGTTAGATCTCCTTCTCCACTCAACAGTGGAGAATGTCCATTGGCTAGTCCGGGTAGGGGTTCGAGGTTTACTGCCTATTTTTTCCTTGGCTGTTGCCACAGTTTGCGGAGGACCCCAGGGCCCAGACTCGCCTGTAGTTTTCCAGGACCCGCTGGATCCTTCTATTTCCTCTTTCTCCCAGGCTTCTCACACCTAAAGTTTCAATAGGATGTCCTCCCCTCTTACCCACTATCCTGGTAGGTACAGTTTTTCATGGGGACGTACAGCTTGGACTAGTTTCTCGATATAAGTGAGTATATACCATTTAGCTCTTTTTGCTTCTGTGTGAACTCATTCATTATGACAATTTCTAGTTCAATCCATTTGTCCACAAATTTTGGAAATTCCTTGTTTTTAATAGCTGAGTAGTATTCCATAGTGTAAATGTACCACAGTTTCTTTGTCCATTCTTCTATTGAGGGACACATAGGTTGTTTCCAAGTTCTGGCTATTATGAATAAGGCAGCTATGAACACTGTTGAGCATATGTCCCTGTTGTGTGGTAGTGCATCCTCTGGGTATATTCCAAGGAGTGGAATAGCTGGGTCTTGAGGAAGCCCTATTCCCATTTTTCTGAGAAAGCACCAGATAGCTTTCCAAAGTGGTTGTACTAGTTTGCATTCCCACCAGCAATGCAGGAGTGTTCCTCTTTCTCTACACCCTCGCCATCATGAGGTGTCAGTTGAGTTATTGATCTTAGCCATTCTGATGGGTATTAGATGGAATCTCAGTGTCATTTTGATTTGCATTTCTCTGATGACTAAGGAGGTCGAGCATTTCTTTAAGTGTTTCTCAGCCATTTGATATTCCTCTGTTGAGAATTCTCTGTTTAGTTCTGCGCCCCATTTCTCTATTGGGTTATTTGGTTTGGTGGTGTTTAATTTCTTGAGTTCTTTATATATTTTGGATATTAGACCTTTGTCAGATGAAGAGTTGGTGAAGATCTTTTCCCAGTCTGTAGGCTGTCGCTTTGTTCTCTTGACAGTGTCACCTGCCTTATAAAAGCTTCTCAGCCTCATGAGGTCCCATTTATTAATTGTTGATGTTAAGGCCTGGGCTGTTCAACCCAAGTATCTTAAGTGTCTTTGTTACGGATGTTTTTCTTCAACCACTTTATAGGGCAACTGTCACTGCACCATCATGCAACTTCACACATGTGAGAAGGTTTGGCTGGACTAATGAAACTTCCAGGCTGTAGTGTCTGAGGATTTGGGCCTGGTAGGGGAGCATGTCTTAATCTTTCATTTCCCTTCAATGGTCTCTGAATAAGGAGAGAGGCTCAGGGGCAGGGAAGGGAGATAGGGAGAAGTGGAAAGGGTGGAACTTAGAGGAGAAGAGTGGGCTAAATTGTGGGGAAAAGTAAATAAGTAAATAATAAAAATTAAAAAAAATCAAGTAGGATCTGAAAAGAGTGTTCAGTCGAATTGGATGTGGTTCTTTTGGATGGTGACAATGTACAGATTAAAGATGGACAGTTTCCCTGAGTTTACACCTCCCCAAGTATTCAGTAATCTCATGTCCTGTACAACTTTGTGATCATGTGCATTTTCCTGCCAGGGTGCACTACTCTTTCTCATGTCCCCTTCTAGAGGCGGAGGTGCAGATTTGGGACATCCATGAGTTATTACCACCACATTGGATGTCATATTTTGGCTTCTTTTGTGATGACTTAGAATGTTAAATTAAGGCTTTCGTGTTGTTGAACTAGCTGACCTGAGCATTAACACTGAAGTAAATGACACCATCATCATAGTCTGAGGGACGAAAGACAGAGGCTGTCACCTGAGCATTGAGAAACGTTACTCATTTGAGTGTGTGTGTGTGTGTGTGTGTGTGTGTGTGTGTGTGTGTGTGTGCGTGCATGCACGCGTGTGTGTGTGTGCGTGCATGCACGCGTGTGTGTGTGTGTAATGATAACATCAAAATATAGGAGGGAGTTCCAATTGGGATTGGGGGAGGAGAGGATGAAGGGAAAAATTAAGGAGAAAGTGAGATATAAAGAGAAAGGGCTCTGTTTTATGGCAGGAAGATGTAGATGATCAAGTAATAGTCATAGCTGGTCCAGGAGTGAAGTGACCTCCTGGAGTGAGGCAGCCAGGGCTTGTGAATATCTTCCCATACTTCCAGTCAAGTCAGGAAGGAAGTGGGCTCCACAGATTTCCCTATCATTCCACTTTTATTCTTAGGTATCTACTTCAAACCATCTTCCTCTGTGATATCCCTATCCTTCGGTCACTGGCACAGTCAAAGCTCAGCAGGATTCAAATTGTTAAGTTGTTATCATTGTATCAAGCTCTTTTTTTATCATAAGATATAAATCAAGCCTCTGTTCCCAGTCCAGTTAATTCCTTTCATAGCTAAAGCCTCCTGGGGGTAACCCTCTCTGTCCCTGATCATCTGTAGTGATAAATCCTTACACAGCAACATCTCATTTTGACATTCATAGTCACTTGAGTTAATCTTTCCCACAACTAAACTGGTATATCCTCCACAAGGCAAGTTCTTCCTGATTCGCCATCTCTGCCTGCTACATACAGCATCATTTACTAATGCGCGTATGCCTCTCACAGCTGCATCTTGGAACTAAGAGGGCCAAAGGAAAGACCTTTCTAACAACCTCAATCTGATAAGGAAAAAGACACTTCCTTTCTTGACCCGTTTAACCACAAATGTGTCCTTGTACTTAGGCTAATTATGCTGGGCACATGTGGAAACCCACACACTGTTTAGAATGGAGATACACACATCATTTGTATTCAGACTACTACAGAAGTTTTATTAATTTTCTATTAGTGTAGTACTATTGCTAACCCCCAACCTACATAGTGGTTTTACTCTTGATATAGCAGCACGTACATATTTTCTTTTGCTAATTTATGGAAAGATAAAACCACAGGATACATTCATTGTGCAAGTCACTCTATAAAATGTGACCCCAGCAATCATGTTGCTTTTCACTTAGGATAACCCATGCCATTCTTTGACAAGTATACACCCCCAAGTCTCTCTTCACCTTTGTTCAGGCCTGGGATAGTCACTTCTTCAATGTGTCTCTACAACAAGGACTCAGTTTATTTATATCCTTACTTGGCTTTAACATTTTTTTGTTGTTGTATGAATACCAAGGAGGGATGGGGAACACTTGAAGTGACCCATGAGACGAAAGACTAGATGGATTGAGTAGAGTCAACAGGGCTCAGGGGACATCCCAGGTTCTCCATTCACACCCATGCCAATCAGCTTCATCCAGGAGCCAGAGAAGAGGAAGTTGCTACAGCAGAAGTTCTAGCCACATCCATTCCTGAATGATTCTCACGGTGAGCTAGGGGAACCCCACTTATTCATGAAATCTCATCAGCAAAAAGTATTGTCTCTTTTTTTTTTACACATTGGCTTCTGGGTCACTGAAACTGCTGAAGTATTGACATGAAGCAAAAAATATGATTATATCTAACAAAATACTTACACATTAAAATATGGGTCGATTTTGAAACATGTTCAATGAAAGAGTGAGACACAAGATGCCATCTGTTGTTACTTGAGTCCTATGACACATCCAGGTAGACAGATCCACTGAGGCTGAAAGCAGGATCCGAGGAAAGCACGGAATGCAAGTGAATACAAAACTGGAACATGGTTCTCTTGAGGGCAGTGGCAATACTTGATTTGAGACCGACAATTTCCATTAGTGTATGGCCTCCACATGGGCAAAAACATATACTCATTTTCTAAGATCAGCTTTGCTGGTTTTTTATGTTTGTGTGCATTTTTCTTCTGTCATTTTAATATATCGGTACATTGAAAATAAAATTCTTTGTGTATTGTTTTTTTCACCTGCTATTAGGCTGTAAATATTTTTGAGATTCAAATATTTCCTGATGGGCCCTTTAGGATAATTCAAGTAGAGGACCATATTATATATAAAGAGGGGTAACTTGACTTTTTCTTCTCCAGTGCTTTTTACTTCTTTCTCTTTTTTATTGTTCTAGCTAAAATACTGAGTACTACAGTGAAAATGATTGAAAGTGTAGGTACCATTTTTCTTAATACAGTTTTAGAGGATATGCTTTTAATTCTTGCAAACTTAATACAATATTGCTAAAGGAATCAAATAAAATAAATCAATTAATTTTATTTGCAAATGATATGATAATATTAATAAAGGACACCAAAGACTCTATCAGAGATTTATTAGTAGTTTCATTGATGCGGTAGTGTAGAAAACTGACTTACAAAACCCGGTAGAATTTCTATATATCAGTAACAAATAAGCTTTCAAATATTAAGGAGGCAACCTCATTCATAACAGTTTCATAAAATAACAAAATATTTAGGACTAAACCTAAAGAAGGACTTGAAAGGCCTTTGTAATGAAAATTCAAATGTTTGAAAAAATAAGTCAAGAAAGACACTTGAAGATCAAAAGACTTCTCTTGTACCTGGATAGAGGTGTTAAAAATTATAAAAAGTGGTTATTCTGATAAAAGTAATTGCAGATGCAATGCAATCACAATCAAATTACCAGAGCCTTTCTTTACAAATGTAGGAAAAAGGTATCTCATATACATATAAACACAAGGAAGACCAAGGATAAACAAAGCATCCCTGAAGAAAGTGGATGTTATAGAAGGTCTCATCATACTTGATTTCAAGTTCTACTACTGAGCCATAGTAATAAAAACAGCACAGTCCTGGCCTCAAAGGGACAGAGATAAATGAAATGAAATGAAACGCAGCCAATTCTAAATTTCAGAAAGATGTAAAATTTGACAAAGTTGTACAAATTCTTGACAAAGATGTAAAAATATTGACACTGAAGAATGACTAATCATCAGCAAATGATGATGGTAAACACAGACCTCAATATGCAGAAAAAGTTAACTAAATTCAGTTCTCTCATCCTGCACAAAGTAGAACTTCAAGTGAAGTCAGAGATTAATATGATTATAATATATTTATATGTGTTCTAAGTCTTCAAATGTTGTTGATGATGATGACTATAACAAAAATAATAACAATAACGATTAAACACTCAAATCCCCCAAAAAACACATTTTGTAAAAAGAGTATTTGAGTTGGCCACTCTTCATGTATTGAAACCACAGCTTCCTCAAACAGTTTCAAGTCTGGAGTTAATCAATATTCTCCTGTGAATTTTATATCTGATAGGATGGAGGGTAATACATTAGTCCTTATATCACCAGTTGGGCCATAGTAAATTGTAATTCCTTCTTGGCTTCCCATCTAATGGGATACTGCTATTTTCTGAGGTAGGGAATTTAAAAAGTTCTCTTAATTGAATCTGAGCCTTACAGCTATGGCCTTTCGAGGATGGTACGTATTTCAGGCCCAGTGAGCTACTTAGTTTCTTATTTGAGTCAGAGATCTTATAATTATCATCTGGATTCAGATGTTGATCATTGCATTTGCAAATATGAAGATGATGCCCAACAAGGGCAGGATGATTCTTCCTAGATCTGGAATGGAAAACTGTCGAGGAGGGGCAATTTACAAGAGTATAGTTTAATAAAACAGATGAGCTAAAGAAGAAGAAAGTAAACAACAGTTTCTGCCTTCTGCTCCAATAAGAATTTTCAAAACAGCATGGATGACTACTTATAAAAAGTGTTAAAAATAAATAATCCCCCACTGATTCAATTCCACAGAGAATTTAAAATTGCTTGCCTATGATATCCTGAGCTCTTCAGTGGCAAGGATGATGCTACACAGCTCTTCATCCTCATCTTTTTATTCCATGGCCATCAGTTTTAGAAATCTCCTCACTCTTTGGAAATTGAGGCAGTTAATTCTTAAGTGTCAGGGATGTTCTTTGACCATCATTAAACTATGAGGCTCTCACTTTCCCAGACTAATGCAATCTCTAGATTCAAGGACTCTGGTACCCTGTCTCTTTTGGATGAAAGTTGGGAAAATTCTCATCTAGTTACAGAAAATCTCCTCTACGTTGGATCAAATATATGAAACATCTTATGAATTGTATTAACTACTTTTCTATTCCTGTGACAAAATTTCATAACAAAGGCATCTTATAAAAGGACATGTTTATTTGTGCTTTTTCCTATCTGCATTCATGTACAACGTGAATATACCTATCTATTTTTGTAGTGCATTGTTTGTGATCCTAATACTGTGATGATTACAGGGTGAAATGTTTAAAAAAATCATGGGAACTGGGTGTGTGAGTATTGAAAGAGCCTGAGACTTTCACTACTTTTTTCACATGGTACTTAGGTGAACCTGTGAAGAATACTTTGTGATTGGATCTTGGGTTCTCAGCTGATGAATTAGTGCAAACTAATCTCAAGAGCAATTATCCCCAGGATTTTATAGTTCAGACTGTACTGGGAAAATAAGAAAGTTCCTTTATTCTCAACTGGAGATGATTTTTTCCCATCTGAGCTCTACGGAATAAAGTAAACGATGCTCCAAAGAAGTGCCTTGGATAGAAGTCCTGAACTTACAGCATAATCAAGCTTAAGAAAAGAAGCCAAACACCAGTAGGAGGCCTGCTACAGCAGGGAGAGGGTTCATTTCAGAACATCATTTATTTATGTGATGAGAATAATGTGCATTTATAGGAAATAAGAAGATACAACTGCAGAAAAGAATCATCTCTCTTGAGCACTTTACACAGCATACATGTGTTTCTTTATCGGAGGGCTGAGACAACCAACCAACCAACAAACCGACCAACCAACCAACCAACCAGAAAACATGCCAGAAGCCTAAAAGTAAGGAAAATTCTGCTTGGGTTGTAGATACAGAGGTTGATTTGTACACTGAGCAGTGAACTTCTCAGAGTGAAACTCCAGTTGTATTATAGTGGTTTTGGTCGACCGACCCTGACTTCTTTTTCCACCATTTCCACAATCACAAACCCAGGATCACACAATGGACAACCTTATCCTAATTGGCATGTCTGGCTTGATCCCCACAGTTCTTGGGATTTTGCTTCGTGAGGCTTGCTGCAGCCAGAGAAGGATCTTGAATGCAGTGTAAAGGAGAGACAGCAGTAGTCCTTGCATGGTCACCAAGCCTGGGAAATAATTTTGAGGATGTCAAGCATTTTGTTTTGTTTTTGCAAGAAATCCAGTGCTTAATGTTGGAAATCAATTGTGAGAAAAGTTCCAGGAAGAAAATGTGTTTCAGGCACAGGGAAACAACAAAAGGTTAGGGGTGAGCTCTTCATCAATACATTAAGAATCTTACCTTGATGTGCACTTTTGTAGATTTCCCCTCCTTCTCTTGTCAATCTATGGTGTTGGGGAACATGTCATTCCATCAGTGAGGTTTTGGTCTTCGCTGCTGGGCATGTTCTGTTTGTCTTCATTCCCACTATAATTCCTATTATAATATTTTCTTTATTATAAATCACCACATTCCTCATGGTGCATTATAAGCCTCTGCTTTGTTGTTGTTTTGTTGTTACTATGGATTCTTTCCTTGCAAAAAAATTGGCTCAAAACAATTAAAATTGTGAGTGAAAGCCAAATTTCAGAATGAAAAACAAATTCAATCTAAATGATGCGCACCCAATTTATCAGGTATTTATTATACTTATTGCAATGTAGCTACTAATATATAAAAACCTGCTTAGATATTCAAAGAAATTATCTCATTGGACACTATTGACCTGGTTTTAAAATATCATTTTATTAAGTAAGATCTGGCCTGTGATATTTTCTAATTGGTGTGTATAGTCCTGTCCATGGATAACTTGAAGTTCCAGCCTCTCCCTCTCTGCTATGGTCAGCCAGTTCCATTCTGGGGTAAAAAAAGGCAGTGATCATAGCAGGTGGAAACCTTTTCCCTTCTTGCCTGGTTGTCTACCTGGAGGCTGTATACCATGAAACTCAGATATATCTATGCATTCTCGTAATATAGCTTGTTTTATCCTGAGTTGATTCTTGTATTAGTTGAGATCCATGAGGAGGAGAGCTTTCACTTATATTTTCTAGCTGTTTCATTAATATCAAGTGGGAACACTCCAGCCTAATAAAACCCATTTCTTGTTAAATGGGTGAAAAACGAAGTGCTGACTTGGGGCTCTGAGGACACAGGGAATTGGACTTAGTGAAGAAAAAGATTGTGTCTCTGAATTAGGATGCTCAGGCTAGGACAGTGGTATGGAGAATGTTGCCTGCCATTCACCAGCTGTTCATGGTCCATGAGCCACTACACTTGTTTCTGGGCGTTATCTAGATTAAATTGATTGATGTGGCAAGTCTTGCTTATTTTTTTTATACAAGGGGGAAGTGGTGTACATAAAATGAAGAAAATTAATGGATCGTCAACATGTATACATCCATCGTTGTCTGCTTCACATGTGTGGAAATAAGGTGACAGGCTGCTTCAAGATTCTGTGGTATTGATTTCTTTTCTTTTCTTTTTTTATTTTAATGATGGAAATGAAAATACACCTAAAAGCGAAGCCTTCTGGAAAAACCATTTGTTCTTCCCTGTCTTGTATTGTTCCTCAAACTTGACCTTGGCCTCCCACCTGGCCTTGCCATCTGGGCTGGGTCTCTAAAGACTTCCTTGTTGACAACAGTCTCGTCCAAGGGGATATCCACAGAGTACCTGGTGGGCATGAGGCGATTGTAGTTATAAACTTTCACAAAGGACTTGATCTTTGACCTCTTGGCAATTTTCTTCTTGCCCATGGCAGCTGTCACTTTTCAGGGGTAGCAGTCAATTCCAGCCAGCAGGGCATGGTTGTAAAGGCAGTCTGTGGTGCCATCACTGATGTTCTTCATGATGACGGTTGCATCCAGAGTAGCATCCATCCAGGACCAGCACCACTTTCCCAGGTTTCATGAACTTGCCCATTTTGACAGCAAACAGCCGGCATCCAGCAGAAAGGAAAGAAGGGTACTGGTTTCTTACACCATGAAAAACTGTATCCTAGAACTGTGAGCTGTAAAAGCCTTTCCTCCTTTAAGTTGTCTTTGCCACAGTATTTTATCATAGTAATAGAAAAACTAACTGATATAGGCCTCATGAACACCTCCTTTAACAATGTTTACTGTTGACAACCAAGGTTTATGACAGTCCTGTGCAGGTAGCAACACTTGCTATGAATTCCTTAGAACAAGATATTACTATGTCCAGGAGGATGTATTTCACAGCACTTCTCTTGATCCCATATTTCTCTTCTTTCATATTCCTGGAGCCATGGAGAGGGTGAAATAGCTGTCTTTTTTAGGTCTCAGCACCCAACAGTCACTTATTCCCCATACTTTGACAAATTATGAGTCTGCACCACCAAATAACTATTAAAAATTGCATTAGAAAAATATATGACTTACACCGAGACCAGAACTAATCCATTCATAGAAACGTAACTAGAAGGAATGTTGACATCTTTCAATTTAGCAAAATAAGAGTAGTAGATTACCCTTTAAGTCCTGTAGTGACTTTAGTAGTGGATTTCTGACCCTGTGCATATTTTCTGTTTTTCAGGTTTACACACACATTTCTGTCAATTTTTTTAACGATTTTTAAGTCTCCTTTATTAATTTATTCTTATTACATGTCAATGGTTATCCCATCCCTTGTATCCTCCCATTCTTCCCTCCCTCCCATTTCCCCTTATTCCCCTCCTCTATGACTGTTCCTGAGGGGGATTACCTCCCCCTCTATATGATCATAGGGTATCAAGTCTCTTCTTGGTAACCTGCTGTCCTTCCTCTGAGTGTCACCAGTTCTCCCCTTCCAGGGGACATGGTCAAAGGTGAAGCAGCAGAGTATGTGAGAAAGTAATATCCCACTCTCCACTCTACTGTGGAGAGTGTTCTGTCCATTGTCTAGATCTGGGTAAGGGTTTAAGGTTTACCGCCTGTACTGTCCTTGGCTGGTGCCTTAGTTTGAGCGGGACCCCTGTGCCCAAATCTGCCTATCATAATGTTCTACTTGTAGGCTTCTAGGACCCTCTGGATCCTTCTAATTTGCCTTTCTCCCATGCTTCTCTCATCTAGAGTCCCACTAGAATGTCCTCCCCTCTGTCTCAGTTTCCTGGCAAGTGAAGGCTTTCGTGGGACATGCCCCTTGGGCTAATATGCAGATATAAGTGAGTATATATCATTTAAGTCTTTCTGCTTCTCAAATCCAAGTGGATTAAAGACCTCAACATTTCTGTCATTTTAAAAGAGACTTATTTCATTTTACTCTTTGAGAACTTCATATATGAGCACCAAGTTTCCATCATTTCCACACCACTCTCTCCCTACTCCACTGCCGATGCCGCTCCTGTCCAGCAGGAAAGACACCAACACCGGGCATTCTTCTTGTAGCAGTTTTTAATCAGGATCCTGGAGTGACTCCGGGAAAAGCTCCCACAGACCCTTTTATAGTGTGCCTGTCCTATCAGAAACTGCCACGTCGTCACTCCTGGTTGGTGCATTTGGATCACACCACAAACCATGCCTTGTCAGAATCACGCCACCTTACGTCATGCCTTCAGACATGCAGGTAAGGGGCTTGCTCACTGCGCACGCACAAACGGTTTTCTCACTGTGCATGCGCAGAAGGGCTTTCTCACTGCGCATGCGCAGAAGGGGCGCATTGCGCCGTTGAAGCAGCAGGGGGCGCTGCTATCTATGGCTCTCCACACTCCACCTCCTCCCATGCATTCCATTTCAAATTATCAATGTTTTACTTATTATTATGTTATTATTGCCGCAGTGTGTGTGTGTGTGTGTGTGTGTGTGTGTGTGTGTGTGTGTGTGTGTGTGTAGACCTGTTGAGTCCTTACTATTGCTTATGTTTATACATGTTCAGGGGTGACCACTTGAGAGTGAGTAGACTATCAGGGACTGACCTTGTGGAAGATAATTATCAGTAGACATTAATTGCACATAGCTCTTTATCTAGGGGTGAGGCCTAATAAGTGCTCCTTTATGTATACTGACATATGACATGGCGCTGTCTGTGTGCAGTCTTGTTTAGGTGGCCGTAATGCTGAGGTTTCAAGAGTACAGTTCTCTGTCCCTTGAGCTGGTTATATGTGACTTATTTTTTGACAGGGAGCCTGTGGACTGTGTGTATCTGGTGTTTGTAGGCTGTGAAAAGTCGGGCTGCACCACAAGGATTTGAACTTAGCATTTTTCTTACCTGTCTCTTCATGACTCCCTCATACAAATCTTAGCATGCAATAGTGGGATGCCAAATTAAACAACTATCACATATTAATGCAGATGCCTCAGTCTGATTTTTAAAAAATATGTCATCCATAGGATGGACCATTCATCCTGCTGCGGGGCAGGCAGTGAAGAACAAATTACTTGCTCTGTTTCATCTTATCACAATTTATTCTGATGCCCATCATTACAAAAAAATGAATTACTGTAATAGAAAGGGTTTGTGGATTGGAAATATGGCGAACAGAATAGAAGATGTGACTAAAGCCAGGGTAACTTCTTCTTTAAAATTTTTTTTTAATTCTTGAGACTCCATTTTCATAAAACTCATGGGATATCAGACTTTTATATTTCAGTTTTATTTTTTAAAATGCAAATAGGCTTCTGGGAAGCCTCAGAAACAAGCAGCTCTCACCCAGCCTTGCCATATCAATCAACTTCCTGTCACTATATTTAAGTGCCTGACACCATCAACTTACAAAGTGAAGTATTTGGAGGCTCTAATGCAGGCTCCAATAGTCCCATTGTTCATTCCTGAGAGAACCTGACATCTCTCATCTGTTCTCTCTCTATAATTTTGTACTTTGAGACATTTTATGAAAGGAGACAAAGTGTGTGATTTTTTTAATTGGGTGGTTTCTTCCACATACACTCTTGAGATCGAGCCATAGTTAATTTTTCTCTGCAGAGCAGTGTTCTGTGGCATGATGCAATTTGTGGGTTTTTTTTTTTTTTTAAAAATTTAATTTTTAAAATTCTCTATGATTTACACATCATGCACCAAAATCCCTCTCCTCCCTTCAGTAAATTAAACAAACAGACAAACAAAAATATCTTGTCACAAAAGTTGTAGTATATCATGAAGGATAGTATTTTGTCCACATATATTTACTTTTAAATGTTCATCGTTACTTTGTCATGGGTCTGGTTTGAGGTCTACATTAGGGTTACTGGATCCTCACTTGGACTGCTGTCAGATATCCTGTTGTTGCCCTCTGGCAAGGAGATTCTTAATCTTTGAATTGGCTTGCCTTTTATGTGTTCCAGCAGGTCATACATGGGGTAGAAGTTGGGGTGAGGTCTACTGAAAGCCCTGGATCAAGGTCTGTTCCCATGTCCTCAGGTTAGGGCCTCCTCTCTTGTTCCCATGTTCTCAGGGCATGGCTGGCTCACCTGTTCCTATGTGCTCAGGGCAGGGTCCACTCTCCAGCTCTCAGGTCCCCAGGGAAGGGCCTGGCTCACCTGCTCCCTTGTCCTCAGGGCAGGGCCCACTCTCCCACTCCCAAGTCATCAGGGCAGGGGCCGCTCACCAGCTCCCAAGTCATCATGGCAAGGCTGGATCTCCCGCTCCCACATTCTCAGGGCAGGGCTCACTCTTCCAGTTCTGTGTCCTCAGAGCAGGGCCAGCTCTCCAGGTCCCATGTATCTAGGGCTGGATCACCTTCTCCCATTTCCTTAAGGCCAGCTCTCCTGTTCTTGTGTACTCAAGGTCAGTTCTCCTACTTCTGTGTCCACAGGGCCAACTCTCCTGCTCCCATTCCATTCACCAGATTGTTGCTGGCCTTCAAGGCCTAAATGGCCTCCTACTCCCGTTGGTACTGGGATTTGTTGGCCATTAAGCAGATGTTCTTCTTTGGGTTGCTTTCAGAAATCACTGATGTTGGCCCAGATCAGCTTCTTGTCCCAGGGACTTGTGGCTTTGTTCACTCACGCCTTCTGAGTCTCTGGTTCCATCACATGCCTCATCCACCATAGACCCCTGCTTTGGTGCTGCCCCTAGTTTCCACCTGTGCATGATCCAGCTCCTGGCACTAAGCATGGCTCTGGCCCCATGGGAGAACATCCATGGGGCTTGTGGTGTGGGCAATGCAGTCCTCACTCGGGCTTGACTCGAACAGCACCCCATCATCAAACACAATCTCCTTGGCCTGCACTGAATCAGGCCACAACCGGAAAAGCAGTGGTGGCATCCTGGTGTCCCTGGGAGATCAGTGGAACATGGTCCCATGGTCCTGTGGCAGGAGGGCATGGACATTCCATATGACAGGATTTCCTTCTCTCTGAGAAACATCAGCACTATTGTTTGGTGCTCTCATGATGGTCCTTTGGTGGCTGTGTGGTCACTGCTGTTCCTCAGATCAGAGTCAATGTGTGATTGACAGCATCTTGGATGATCTAAGCTTGGGTACTTCTAATATAGTGTGCTAAGTATTTCCTCTGGATCAGATTGCTCTTGGGGCAGGGGTAAACATTTCTGTGTAGCTCTGGAACACAATCCTCCTCATCGGAATGCATCAAGGACCTCATCTTTCAAAAACCGTGGCCCCATGCCACTGCCCCCAGTGTATATTTTCATGCATGGATGCTCTCCTGTAAAACCCACCTCTTACTCTGTAAGAAAGCAGTTACCTATTACCTTAAAGGTCATGATACTATCATACAATAGGTAGAGCATGCCTTGCAGGCACATACTATAAGGCATAGGGTTAGGTAGGACCATAGATGAGATTGCTCCACTCACAATCTACACAACATATTCCAGGTTATGAAGTTTTTACAAAGTTGTTGTTGGTTTTTTTCCAAGATAGGGTTTCCCTGTGTCATAGCCCTGGCTGTCCTGGAACTCACTTTGTAGAACATACTGGCCACAGTCTCTCAGAGATCTACCTGTCTCTGGTTCATTAGTACTGAGATTAAAGGCATGTACCATCACACACAGATAGGTAGCATTTAATAGGAGGAAATGTCCATCTCAGGTTCAGTTTGATCACTCCATATTTTATAACCAATCTATGTGTTAATTTCAGAAAAGGGTACTTATGTGATGGGCTACCAAAAATGATTGTTGTGGTGGTATTTGTAGGGCCTCAGTGAGTGACTAGTCAGGGAACTGTCCCTTACATGGCTCTGAAACTTCCTTTTAATAACTTGTTGATGCTGAGCATTCTCCACCTATTCAAGATGCCTCTATTACAAGATCTTTTAAATTCCGTTTTTAATTAGATTATAAAATAGCAGATTTCTATCCAGTTTTAGATTGAACTCTAGTTTTTTTTTGTAAACCCACTCTGTGGACTGCTTTTTACTGTAAGGGTTTGAGCAAGATTTAAAGTTTTTTCAACATCACCAGACTGTTGGATTCCCATAGTCATCCTGAGAGAAAATACATTAACACTATATTAGACCAAGGGAGGGAACATGGAGATTGTGACATGGTTGATGTTGAACATTGGTAAATATTACCCTTCTGTATGATGGGGAAGCTCCTTATATTCCTCCGGTGTGCATGAGGGACTTGAACATTAAGGCAGAAGCTGCAGTGTCAGCTAAAGAGCTGTGGTCAGGAGAGAAGGAGTGAGGAGGAGGAAATACTGAGGTTCAGATGCCGAGTGTTGAAGAGGAGGGGCTGCCTTGTCTAGGAATGAGGAAGTCAGAGGAACAAAAATAAGAAGTAATGAAAGCAGAGCACAGGCGAGGAGGGGAGTGAGCAAACCCTCAGTGGGTCATCTGGTCTTGGGAACATTTCCCCTAAGCCCCCTCTCCTGGGAACTTCTGTCTTGTAATGGTCTTGTCCACTCCTTTGCCAATTAAGAAACAGGGTGGTCCTCTTTAGATCTTGTTTCCCCACTATGGCTTAAGACAGTAATTTCAAACTATTCTGTCCTGAGATGTTCCTGTTGTTGTCTCCTGGCAACTGGGCTGCCTAGAAAGGATACACTTGATGCTGTTGTGTGACCTCCAGGTTTCTAAGGGCATGCCAGGTTCTCAGGTTTTGTGAGCTGTCTCCCATTCTGTGGTTGAATTAGATGACTCACCTATCACTGGGTAATTTTTGTTCTTGTAAACAAATATACTCACCCACATATCTATAAATAATTTTCTAAAACTTTCAGGCTCACCACGTTGGACTTTTCTTATCCTCACTTAGGTCTATCACCAGTTCCTTATCTGGCATGAAGAAGTGTTTGTTCAGATATCACAAGGAAGGATTTCATACCCCAGGCTTGGCTGATAATGTCAATCTGCTGGGACCTGGACTTCCAAGTGTGGAAGTGCCTTTGAAGGGATGTTTAAAGTCACACATAAAGAAGATCCTCACATAAATATGAGCATCACCCTCCTACATGACTACTCTAGCTCCCAGTTACAGAGATAGGTGTGTTTTAAAAACCCAAATCTCAGAATGTTGATTTTACCAATGAAGATTCAGGAGCTAGATGCTGGCATGAATGCCTCATACCTCAGAGAGGCAGAGAGTGCCCACAATTGACCGTCCTACCCAGCTGAAGTTCAAGAAAAAAGTTCCCTTTCTCCTCCATGCTGTCTTAAATGCCTTGCAATTCAATGTCCGTCTTTTCTGTTGACTTACGTTCTTTTCCTTCAGGCTAGTTCCTTACTCTGCTGCTTGACCTGTGGTAGAATTTATTTAGCTGTTGGATTAAAGGTGTGATGTAGGGCTGACCCATACCACAATTACTTGTTTACAGAAAACAAAAAGCCCTTAGGGTCCAAGGCTGAGTCGTACCACAATTAGAAACAGATTTTTTTTTTGCAGTTCATAATTATGGAGTTCACTATGTGAACAAATATCCTGCAACAACTGATGAATTCTGACTAGAATACATTGGTACCTAATTCAATGCCCATAATGCATTTTTCCCCTTTCTGTACCTTGGTATTTCCTTCTAGCTCCTCTAGCATTTGGTCACACAGCAAACAGCATCCTCTCCAGAGGATGGGCAGATGGGGTTGTCTTGGTTGGATTTCCATATTCCAAAAATGTCAGCTAATTTAAGCAGATCAACACGGAACCTTCTGCACTTTGGAACTTCAACTTACATTTCTGGTTTTTTTACCTCATAATTTTGGTGACATTTACTGTGTTCCCTTAATGTGTGAACAATGTGTATTTCATGAGACTAGAGAGGGGTCCTTTAACTGTTATGTTTATATGACTGAAAACCACTTGTACCTCAAGTAGACTGTAAAAAGGTCAGAAATTTAATAGATCCTGTGTACTTCAAGGTCATAAGCACTCCCAAACTCATAACTATCATGAAAATGGGCTGATGGCAAACCACCGAAAAGTTAGCAACACTGCTTTCCATTGTGGGACACGCTCTTATGTCAACACTTGGCAGTCCATTGCTTGTTGGTGAATCTCTGTTATTCCCACATACCCAGGTTTACATAGTGAGTCCCAGGACACCGGGACTTACATAGTAAGACCCAAAACAGTTGACCATAAATTTCTTATTTTCTTTTTTAATTAATTAATTAATTAATTTCTTTTAAATTAATTTTTAATTAATATTTACTTCCTCTTTGGAGCTTCTCATCCCTTCTCTCTTCTCATTCCCTCATCCTACCCTATGCCCTCCTCCTTCCTATCCAGAGAATAGGAGACTTCCCATGAATATAAACCTACTTTGACAAATCAAATTGTAATAGGACTGGACACATCTTGGTGTATTGAGGATAGACAGGCATCCCAGTTATGGAATAGGGATCCAAAGGTCAACAATAGAGTCAATTTCAGACCCTGGTTCTGCTGTTTTCGGTCCCAGTGGAGGACCAAGTTTTACATGTGCTACACATGTGTAGGGTACCTGGGTCCGTGGCACTCATGCTCTCTGGTTGGTGTTTCCATTTCTGTAAGATTCTATGGGCCCAGGTTAGTTGATTCTGTAGGTTTTTCTTGTGCTGCCCTCAACTTCTCTGGCCTTTTCAATCCTTCCCCCATCTCCTCTAGAAGATATCCTGAGTTCCAGCTACTCTTAGGACTTGGGCCACTTTCTTAGTTTTCATCAGCTGCTGGATGAACCCATTCAGATGACAGTTCTGCTAGTCTCCTGTCTTCGAGTATAGCAGAGTAATTTTAATAGTGTCAGGGGTGAGCTCTCTCTCATGGCATGGATTCAGGATGGGCCTGTCCTTGGTTGGCCAATTCATGACTTTCTGTCCCCATTTTATCCCTGCACCCCTTATAGACAGGAAAATTGTGGTTCGAGAGTTTTGTGTCTGGTTTGTTATCCCCATCTCTGGACGCCCTTCCTGGTTAAGAGACAGACGTGACTGGTTCATGTTCTGTATCCCCTATTGCTACAAGTCTTACTTAAAGTGGCTCTCACAGACTCCAGAGAGTTTTAATTGTCCTTGATTTCTAGCTTTTGTCCCAGACATACATCTCCGCACAATAGCTTCCTGTTCTCTCTCCCATGATCCTCCCCATGCATGATTCCTTCTGTTCCCCTCCCACTCCCCTTACTCATCCAGTGTCCTCCCACCATCCATCCCAGGTGTCTGTTTTGCTTCCCCTTCTCAAAGTGATTTAATGGTCCTTCCTTGTCCCCTACTTGTTACTTAGCTTGTTTGGATCTGTGGATTATAACATGATTATCTTGTGGTTTTTGGCTACTATTGACTTATAAGTGAGTACATACCATCGTACCATCTTTATATTTCTGTGTCTTGGTTACTTCACTCAGTATGGTCTATCTTGGTCTATGCATTTTCCTGCACATTTTATGGTGTTATTGTTACTATTAGCTGAGGTGTGTTCCATTGTGTAAATGTACCACAGTCTCTTTTATCCATTTATTGCTTTAGAAACATCTAAGTTGTTCCTAGTTTCTGTCATTATAAATAAAGCTGCTGTGAATATTGTTGAGTAAGCGTCCTTGTGCTATGGTGGAGCATATTTTAGGAACATGCCCCGGAGCGGTGTTGCTGTATCTTGAGGTAGAACTTTTATAAATTTTCTGAGAAACTGCCAAAGGGATATCCAAAGTTTGAGTACAAGTTTTCACTCTCACCAGTTATAGAGGAATATTCTTGCCTCACATCTTCACCAACAAGAGCCATTGTTTGAGTTTTTCGATCTTAGCCATTCTGACATGTGTAAGACGGAATTTCAGAGGTTTTCATTTGTATTTTCTTGATGACTAAAGATGTTGGTCAACTTTTTAAGTGCTTCTTGGCCATTAGGTGTCCCTCTGTCAAGAATTCTCTAATTTAGGTCTGTACCCCATTTCAATTGGGTTATTTCATTTGTTGTTGTGTAATTTTTGAGTGCTTTATACATTTTGGATATAAGCCCTCTATCAGATGCAGGGTTGGTGAAGATCTTTTCCAATTCCGTGGGCTGGCAGTTTTTCTTTTTGATGGTGTCTCTTGCCTTACTGAACCTTTTCTGTTTCACGCTGTCTCATTTATTGCTTGTTGCCCTTAGTGCCTGAGCTGCTGGTGTTCTGTTCTGGAATTTGTGTCCTCTGCCAGTGCATTCAAGGATATTCTCTACTATTTCATTTATCAAATTTAGTATTTCTACTTTTATCATGAGGTCTTTGATCTATTTAGACTTAGTTTTGTGCAGGGTGATTGGTAAGGATATAGTTGCATTCTTTTACTTGCAAACATACATTTAGAACATCAACATTTGTTGATGATTCTTTTGTTGTTGTTGTTCTGTTGTAATGTTTTGGTTCCTTTGTTGAAATGCAAGTGTGCATCGGTGTATGGATTTACTTCTTGGTTTTCAAAATGATTCCATTGGCTAAATTTCTCATTTTTTCCAAAATATGTATTTTTTAATTACTATTACTCTGTACTACACCTTGAGATGAGGGAGGGATATAGATACCTCCAGACATTCTTTTACTGTACAGGATGAGTGTTGTTCTTTCCAGATTTGTAAAGAATTTTTTGGAATTCTGCTAGGAACTGCATTGAATCTGTAAATTGCTTTTGGTAAGATGGTCATTTTTAGTATGTGAATCGTAGTGATCCACGAGCAAGGGACATCTTCCCATCTTCTGATAAATTCTTCAGTTTCTTTCTCCAGACACTTAAAGTTCATATCATGTAGGTCTTTCACTTAATTGGATAGAATTAAACTAAGATATTTTATATTTTATGGCTACTGTGAAGGGTGATTTTTGGGAGTTTATACTTCAGCCTGTTTATCATTTATATAGAGGAGAAGTACTGATATATTGAGTTAATTTAGTATACAGTTACTTTGCTGAAGGTTTTTATCAGCTGTAGGATCTCTGGTAGAAACTTCAGTTCACTTATGTATAATATCATATCATCTTCCAATAGCAATATTTGACTTCTTCCCTCTCAATTTATATCCCTTTGATCTCTTTTAGTTGTCTTATTTCTCTAGTTAAAACTTCAATTACTATATTGAATAGATATGCAGAGAGGGTCACACATTTGTAATGGACCCTAACAGAGACCATTAGTTCACCAGCTGGATTTGTGTGGAGCCTTGTGTGGTGTCTCACCATTAATGAGTGGGCATTGTTCATATATCCCCAGGAAAAGTTTCCATACCATCCCCAAATCATTTCAAGGGCCTGGTAGCCAACTGGCCATTAGTTTGTTCTGTTTGAATAAGTAAAGCCAAGAAGAAGCTTCGATAGAAAAAGTGCCACCAGCTCTAAGCCTCCTCATCTGAATGTGCTGGACCAGGAAGATGACAGGTTTCTCTTTGTGTCTAGTCCTAGTTTCCGGTGATTGGGACCATTCAGGCAGATGGAGATCGGTAAAGTGGTGATGATATGCATCAAGAGACCAAAGCCCAATATGAGTGTGTTTGTAATGCCCACACATAGAGAGCTGAGGAAATAGAATGAGGAATTTGAGACCTGAATAATATTCAAGATGTTCTGTCAGAAACAAAACCAAAAATAAAGAAAAACCAATATACAGAAGCCACATAATCTGCAGGCCAACCCAGCACAGAACTGGGGAAACAGCAGCCATCCACCCCACAAGATTAGTTCCTCTTCCTCAGAGCCTGATAAGATGACGTCCTCATGACACAAAGAAGAAATGAGCCTGAATAGGACATACACTTTGTGTGGGTTGTTACAACAAGAAGACAAAATATCTGCCATCTCTGGCAACTGGAAGACGCCATGACTCCCACTCTCACTGCCCTGCTGTGTCTTGGTGAGATGTGAAGATTAAGAGGGTGAATTCTGGTCTGAGAGGGAATGAACCTTAAAGCCATGCCATCGTCCATCAATGTCTCAACAGCTCAGAAATCATCTGCAATTGCAGGGTCGGCTCGGATTCAGAGCGAACACTTAGAGGTAACTCTCTTGCAGGACTGAGCCTGGTCTCCGGGAACCCTGCACTTTCAGGTGAGTGTTTGCTTAGCTGTCTGAGATTGGACATCTTTTGTGGGGACTACATGTCACTCGTGAGTAGCAGAGATGGAGAACAGCAGGTATGCACTGACTCTTGGGATGCCTGAAACATACTGGGTCTGAGAGCTGGCATCTGAGGAGAAGTCCTTGGACCCAGCTGCCGATTTTCTTGCAGGAGAACTCTCCAAACCCACAATCAGGGTGGTGCCAAGCAGTGTGGTAGCTATTGGGAGCCAGGTGACAATCTTCTGTGAAGGGCCATTACATGTTAAGAAGTACTATCTCTACAAAGAACGAATTCCAGATAACCTGCTACTAACAACCCTTCCTGAAACCAAGAAGCAAGCCAATTTCTCTATCTCTTCAGTTGTATGGATCCATGCAGGTCAATATTGGTGTTCCTGTAAAAACCCTACTGACATGTCAGAACAAAACAGTGAAATCCTGGAGCTAGTGGTGACAGGTGAGAAGACCCTCCCCCAACCCCAGGATCTGCCACGAGTAAAGGAATATGTTCACTTGGGGGCTTATTTCTCAAATGTCAGAAGAGGAAAATAATGCTTCCCATGTGAGTCCACTGAAAGGGCTTCCTCTCCTCTCTTAAAATATCTCCCTGGTAACATCACCCTTTCAGCCCTTCCCAGCCTTGCCGTGAGCATTGGAGGATATGTGACCCTTCAGTATGACTCACAAGAGGCATATGAAAAGTTGATTCTAATGAAGGGAACTTGGAAGGTCTCCACAACTGTGCCCTCACAAAATACAACCACTGGGATATTCCAGGCCATATTCAAAGTGGGTCCTGTGACCACCAATGAGAGATGGAGTTTCATATGCTATGGCTATAATATGAGCCACCCCCAGCTGTGGTCAAAGCCCAGCAACCACCTACAGCTCTCGGTTTCAGGTAAGGAAGATCTATCCTCTCCCTGGTGACACAGGACCTGTTGTGTGGTGGGTGATTGAGACTTAGTGCTTCTTAAACCAGTGTCACAGAATGTGTGGTACAGTTGGACCTGAAATGCTGAAACAAGGCTTGGTATTAACAGTGGAAGCCAAGTTCCAGGTGAAAGTAGTGTCTTTATGTGTCCCTTTGCTTTTGTAGTTCAGCTTAAGTGTCCTTTGCAAGTGTGACCTTCTTTGAGCCACTGTCCTAACACATTCCTCCTGTTTTTCTACATCCCTGCAGGAACCCTCCCCAAGCCCACCATCCGTGCTCATCCAGGTCCTGTGGTGATATCCGGGAGCCCTGTGACCATCTGTTGTGAGGGGACCAATGAAACCCAAATATATGTTATATATAGAGAGGAAAGCCAAGAATCCTGGTACGCACAGAGCCAAAAGGGACACAACAATAAGGCAAATTTCACCATCTCATCTGTGACGCAAAAGAATGCAGGGCGATATCAATGCTACTCTTACACCTCTGCTGGGTGGTCAGAACGAAGTAGCCCCCTGGAGCTGGTGGTTACAGGTAAGAGTGCTCTAAGGGGTCTTAGATCCAGATGATATGCTCCAGTAAACACTTGTCTAACACAATCACATACCACAGCCTATCCATGGGGGACAATGTGTTCTGCATAAGCTCATTTATTATTCCATATGTATCTTTCCTAGGACTCTATAAAAAACCCACCCTCTTGCCCCTGGAAAACCCTGTTGTAAAGATAGGAGAGACTGTGTTCATCTCATGTGCCTCAGATCAGAAATTTGACTGGTTCATTTTAAGGAAGGATGATCAGAAAATCTACAGTTCCAAATATGAATACTCTGGGGTGAATCTGGCCAGGTTCCAAGTGGGTCCAATAACCTCTACAGAAATGTGGACGTTTAGATGCTTTGGCTATTTCACAACTAATCCTCATGTGTGGTCAAAAGCCAGTGACCCCCTGCAGCTCCTGGTCTCAGGTAAGGAAGCCTGAGACTCTTCTGAGTCACACTGCTCCTGACACAAATGCTCAGTGAAGAGACTGGTGTGCTTTGAAGCTGAGCTCTCAGTAATACTGAGACCCTTGATTGTAGGACTCACTGTTCAGTAGTGGAGGGCAAGGGATAGTGATAATCTAACTTGGGAATGTCAAGAGAGTTATTGACTTACCCATGGCCTTACTGCTTCAATTGATATTCAGGGGTAAATTTCATAGCAGTGATTGTTACTTGTATTCAATTAATTTATTTGGATTACTTTCCCATTGTTATCCCCTCACTTGTATCCTCCTGTTCTTCCCCCTCCCTCTCTCACCCTATTTCCCTTCCCTATGTCTTTGACAGAAGGGGACCTCCTTCCCCACCATGTGATCACAGCCTATCTAGTCTCATCCTGGTGGCCTGTCAGCAATAAGTTTTGTCTTTACTTTAGAACTGTTCATAGCCCCACTACTTCTCCTAATTCCTTGTAGGTACCCTCAAGAAACCTACCTTGTGGGCAAAGCCAAATTCTGTGATTGCCTCAGGGGATCATTTGACCATTTCGTGTAACGGGACCATGGACACCCAAATATATTTCCTGTATAAAGAAGGAAGCCCTGCACCCTGGTATAGACAAATTCCAAAGCAACGTCGTAACAAGGTCAAGTTCTCCATAGCATCCATGGAAAAGGATAATGCAGGGCGATATCGCTGTTACTGTTACAATTCTGCTGGGTGGTCAAATCACAGTGACACGCTGGAGCTGGTGGTGACAGGTGAGAGGACACTCTCTCAACCTTTGGATCTACTTTGTGGAAAGTAGTGTGTTCACAGTAGTTTCTTCTTCTCTAATCCTAGAAGAACTGGGAAATGGTTTACTGTATGATTTCACATAATAGGGTTCCTCTTCTCTCCTAGGAGTTTACACCTGTAAAGTCATACTGTCATCTCAGGAGGGGATGTGACCCTTCTGTGTATCTCACAACAGGCATATAACAGTTTCATTCTAATGATGGAAGAAGATAAGAGCTCCAGTTTTGCATATATATATATATGCAATTGCTCATCCAGTGCTGAGTTCACATTGAGCCTTGTGACTCCCAACTGGAGTTGGAGGTTCACATGCTATGGCTATTTCTTGAGTAGTTCATGCCTTTGGTCACTGCCCAGTAACCACCTAGAGCTTTAGCTCTCAGGTTAGAAAGCCTAATACTTTACTTTGAATGATATTACAACTGACACCAGATTCCAGGTAAGGACCTTCTGTGTGTTGGGTGCTTGGACACAGAGCTACTGAACCCAATGTCATAGAATGTATGACACAGCTATGCTTGAGGAGCAGAAGCATTGATGAATGATGACATTGTACTTCATGAGTCCAGAGGTCATTTTAAATGTGTTCTTCTTCTATTGTAAAACAGCTCTACCTGTCACTTGCAAATGTGATCTGCTCTATGTGACTGTTTTAAAAGATGTGCATTTTTCTTCTTTGCTCGGAACCTTCAGAAACTCACCATCTTGGGTCATGCATGCTCTCTCATCGTAACAGGGAGCTCTGTAATGATATAGTGTGAAGGGTCTCTAGAACCCCATTTGTATGTGATGCATAAAGAGTGAAGCCCAGACTCAGAGGAAGGACAGCAGGTTACCGAGAAGAGACTTGATACCCTATGAGCATATACAGGGGGAGGAAATCCCCCTCAGGAACAGGGGAGGGGAGATGAGGGGAAAATGAGAAGGAGGGAAGAATGGGAGGATAAAAGGGATGGGATAAACATTGAGATGTAACAAGAATAAATTAATAAAAAAATAAAATAAAATTTAGTTTGTAAAAAAAATAAAAATAAAATAAAAGTTTGATTTATGTTGCAAAAAAAAAGAGTGAAGCCCAGAACTGAGGGATAGAGAGACTCCAATAGACCACAGCAGTAAGACAAAGTTCTCCATTGCTTCTTTGACAAACCGACATATATGGCAATATAATCATTACTTTTCCAACTCATTTGGGTGGAGAGAGTATACAGATACCTTTCAGCAAGTGGTGGCAGGTGAAATGACACTAAAATAACAATCCTTGTCTTTTTCCTCGGGAAATACTCTCCCAGTGTTATTCATCCAGAGATCATCTGCTGGAGACAACATGGGAAGTGTTTCAAAGCAGCCTGCCTTCTCCTCTCCTAGGTGCCTACCATGAAAAACCTACCCTGTCAGCCCTGCCCAGGCCTGTAGTGACCGCAAGTGATAATGTGACCCTTCAGTGTGTCTCATCAAAAGGATATGATGGGTTTAAGTTGACTGGGAAAGATATGAAATTCCTCAGGTCCAAAAAGGCAAATTTGAACTTCGCAGGACAGTTCCAGGCTCTGTTTCCTAATATCTCTGTGCCATCCCCCAAGAAGGGGCCATTTAGTTGTTATGGATACTATACAAATACTCCATATGTGTTTTCAGTGGCCAGTAATGATCTGGATATACATGTTTCAGGTAAGGAACTCTCTTTATTTAGCTGTGTTTTGATACTTGAAACAATTTATCATAAGCCTGCTAATGTCAGGAGCATTGTGGGACACGAGGGGTGCTGATGAGAGCTCTTACCTACCAAGGCTCAGAGTATGGGAAGTAATGATACTGTCAGAGGAGGATGAGAGGTGGCATGTACTCTCAGATCCATCTTCCTGTCTGTCGTCTCAGGGCTGTCAAGGAAGCCTTCCCTACTGAGCCTGCAAGGTACTGTCCTGGCCTCTGGAGAAAACCTCACCCTGCAGTGTTCTTCTGAGATCAGTTACAGCAGGTTTGCTCTGTCCAAAGATGGTGGAAGTGACCTCCCCCAGCTCTCTACTCATCGATCACAGACTGGAGGTTTTCATGTCAACTTCCCCTTAGGGTCTGTGAATTTCTCCATTGGTGGCCAGTACAGATGCCATGGTGCACAAAACCTCGACTCTGAGTGGTCAGCACCCAGTGACCCTCTGGATATCCTGATCAAAGGTGAGGAAAGTGATTCATTCATTAGGGAGTCAACAAGGCACAGGCTCAGCTGGGAGGAGGCCTGGGGTTGATCTTCAAGATGATGAGGAGCATCTCAGGAGGAATAGATCTAGAAACAAGGGAGTGGATGCGAGATTGTCTGTGCAAATATAGAGACCAGATTCTGAAAGAGGCCTCAGAACAATGATCGTAGCCCCTCACTCATGTTATTCCTCTCTAGGACATCTTCCTGATACACCCACTCTCTCAGTGCATCCAGGCACCAATGTGTCCTCAGGAGAGAATGTGACCCTGCTGTGTCAATCACCAACCCCAGGCGACACTTTCTTTCTGTTCAAGGAAGGAGCTGCAGCTGCATATCCTTCCATGATTCAAATATCAAAACTCCAAGATCCACAACGTGAGGCAGAATTCTCTCTGAGAGCTGTGACCCCGGCCCTTGGGGGTACCTATGTGTGCTTCGGTTCTAATAGCTCATTCCCTTACCTGTTGTCACATCCCAGTGTTCCTGTGGAAATCAAAGTCTCAGGTAAGGTGATCCAGACTGTTGTGTCCTCAGAATGTCACCCAGGATTCTTGACCCAGGAAGTTCTTGGTTGGGCTAAGAGTAAGTTCACCTAGTAGTAAGAAAAAAAGTTTCCTTTTCAGATATTAATAAATAAGCTGCTGTTTCTCAATTAATAGCCACTCCACCTTTTCATGGGAATCTAGAAGATTCAAGTTAGGCAGCAGGAAGAGTCTAGAGATTCAGTGTGGATATAAGACTGGGAAGAGATGAGATAATTAGGGTAGCATTCCACACAACATCCCTTCAATTTATTTGTCACAGTTCACTAGGTCTCTCGAGCTTATTCCAATAAAGGTTGTAGGTTTTCCTGTCTAGGGAGGTTGTTCCATCCCAGAGTGAATGAAGAT
The DNA here is from genome assembly GCF_964271855.1 of Acomys minous. Lineage (NCBI taxonomy): Eukaryota > Metazoa > Chordata > Mammalia > Rodentia > Muridae > Acomys > Acomys minous. Next base: position 9,333,301 of record NC_140502.1, read on the forward strand.
TCTCAGAGCATGTGAGTCTTCACTCCTTTTATTTTTCCTCCTTTATTAATTTATTCTTGTTACATCTCAATGGTTATCCCATCCCTTGAATCCTCCCATTCTTCCCTCCCTCCCAATTTCCCCTTATTCCCCTCCCCTATGACTGTTCCTGAGGGGGATGACCTCCCCCTCTATATGCTCATAGGGTATCAAGTCTCTTCTTGGTAACTGCTGTCCTTCCTCTGATTGACACCAGGTCACCCCGTCCAGGGGACATGGTCAAAGGTGAGGCACCAGAGTATGTGAGAAAGTCATATCCCACTCTCCACTCTATTGTGGGGAGTGTTCTATCCATTGGCTAGATCTGGGTAGGGGCTTAAGGTTTACCGCCTGTATTGTCCTTGGCTGGTGCCTTAGTTTGTGCGGGACCCCTGGGCCCAAATCTGCCTGTCATAGTGTTCTTCTTGTAGGCTTCTAGCACCCTCTGGGTCCTTCTACTTTGCCTTCCTCCCATGATTCTCTCATCTAGAGTCCCACTAGAATGTCCTCTCCTCTGTCTCAGTTTCCTGGTAAGTGAAGGCTTTCGTGGGACATGCCTCTTGGGCTAATATGCAGATATAAGTGAATATATACCATTTGAGTCTTTCTGCTTCTGGGTTAACTCACTCATTATGATCATTTCTAGCTCAATCCATTTATCCACAAATTTCAGGAATTCCTTGTTTTTAATAGCTGAATAGTATTCCATAGTGTATATGTACCACAGTTTCTTTATCCATTCTTCTATTGAGGGACACTTAGGCTGTTTCCATGTTCTGGCTATTATGAATAAGGCTGCTATGAACATGGTTGAGCAAATTTTCTTGTTGTGTGCTGGAGCATCTTCCAGCATGGTACTGGCACAGCAACAGGCTGGTTGATCAGTGGAATCGATTCGAAGACCCAGATATGAATCCACACACATATGGTCGTTTGATTTTTGACAAAGAAGCTAAATCCATTCGATGGAAAAGGGATAGCATCTTCAACAAATGGTGCTGGTCTAACTGGATGTCTATGTGTAAAAAAATGCTAACCCTGTATATGCTCATACGGTATCAAGTCTCTCCTTGGTGACCTATTATCTTTCCTCTGAGTGCCACCAGGCATCTCCATCCAAGGGACATGTTCAAATATGGGGCACCAGAGTTTGTGTGAAAGTTAGATCTCCTTCTCCACTCAACAGTGGAGAATGTCCATCGGCTAGTCCGGGTAGGGGTTCGAGGTTTACTGCCTATTTTTTCCTTGGCTGTTGCCATAGTTTTGGGAGGACCCCAGGGCCCGGACTCGCCTGTAGTTTTCCAGGACCCGCTGGCTCCTTCTATTTCCTCTTTCTCTCAGGCTTCTCACAGCAGGTGTTTTAAACTATTAATGGTCATTTAATGAGATGCTGAATGGATGATAAGGGACAATGGGAACCAGATGTGGTGAATACAGAGAAGATAGTCTCTGAGTGCCATTGAGGAGCAATCTTTCTTCCTTGACAATAAATCTTCACCTAATGACTCCATGGAGATCCATTTCTAGGGGAATTACCTTTCATGTTTGCATTCCCCAGACTGGACAGCAAGCATAGAGGTCTCTCTAGTTTTGAACAGAAATGAAAGATGATTTTCTTCACCAATTATTCGTTCTCAGTGTTTATTTAAACTTGAAGCTTAGACCCAAGTTGAAACTCAAACAGTGTGATATTTGTGAATAATCCAATAAGAAAACCAGAAGGAATCATGGCACTCCAGGGAAAGAGCTTGTACTAAATCATTTTGAAGTTATGCAAATATCCTAATGTGTATTTATTAGACAGGATGTTGATCTCCAAGACGCACTTAGAATTATTAAGTACTAATTATGTATCAATTTTGTATCATCTCTTCTGTTATTAGAGTCTGATGAGGACATCACTGAATCACAAAACAGATCCAAACCACAGACAGGACTCAGTCATAAAGCTGGTCCAAATGTTTTGATGTCTAATTATCCTTGGGTGACTTTGATCTTCCCTGCTTTCTTTGACCACAGCTCCAGATACACAGTACCATCACACAGTGGAGAACCTTATCAGGATGGGGATGGCTGGCTTGGTCCTTGTGGTCCTTGGAATTTTGGTGTTTAAAGATTGTCACAGCTGGAGAAAGATTCAACATGGAGATGTAAGATGAACAGAGAGACAAAAATGCATCTTTTGTGGTTCTAGGGACCAGAAAATAAATACGAGAATTCAGGGTGGTTTATTAGGAAAATGCAGTGGTCTAGTTGGAGAAGTGCCATCAGGTACATATCAGGAGTCACTGTAAATTGAGTGGAAGTGAAAGGACTGGTTTCATGGGGTGGGGGTGGGGAGTATCCTTCTCACCAAATTAAAGCTATTGTCTTACAACTTGCTGTGGACTTTTGCTGTCATTTGTTCTAATCTCATGACATAGGGAAACATCCTGCAGCACCAACCAGGGTTGGCTTCTCATCTTTGTACACATTCTACTTTGTCTGGCTTTCATGTTACATTTTTTAAATAATTTTAAATGACTACACTACCACCTACATTAGGAGTTTCAATTTTTTTCTACATTCAACAAAATACTTGGCTCAATTATAATAATTTCCAGCATAAATAGAAGCATAGACTGAGAAATAAGTGACTTAATTTATATGATGCCCAACATCTGTTTGTGGAAGCAGTTTTTGACATATGTCCATTGTGTGATTTCTCTTAAAACTGAATAGATTGGCACTGATGCATCATGGTTAGAAGAACTCATTGGCAGTGTACTGTTGATATGGCCACAGAATCATTACTTTTCATCATTTTTTACAGGGATCAATTATTTTATTATTTATCTTCTAAAGTTATTGTATAAAAGTCACAAATCTATACTTTAAGATAAAAACTAATCACTCATGTCTATCTTAAGTCTTCAGTGTACACATTTATTCAATCAGGAAGCTTGAGGCAAAAATTGTTACAGGAAATTAACCAAAGTTTAATCACTAGCCTAGCGTTAGCTGGAAATGCATATCAACCAGTACTAGCCCAGCTGCCATTTTTGATTTCTGGCCACAAAAAAATCCCTAGCTCAGTTGCTATGAGTGTGCCTTTCTGAACCTCAAGTTGTTCGCTAAGATTTTCTTTTTTTTATTGCACATACACACACACCCCTTTTATTTTGATTGTTTTTAAACAGATCAATGCTATTGTCAAAACCAAGTATTTGTTGAATCAATTTTGTGGAGATAGCAAGTTGTTCAGGAGAAAAAGTGTCCACATACACCGTGGAGAGAAAACCCTCCCCAGGAACCTGGCTGCTGCATTGCCAGCCTTACACCGCTAATGGCCTCAGGCCTGTGAAGAATCCTGCACAATGAGGAGCCACAGAAGTTGGTGATGCTGGCTGCTTTCATTTGTGCACATTCGGAAAACATTTGCTGTGTAGGAAGTCCCCTGTGGATTTAGTGAAGGATAGTGAACCAGCCTTCCCTGGGAGGTAATTCTAGTTAGCTAAAGCTGGCTGCGGTGTAGGCAGTTCCAGGACAGTGTGATAACAAGGACACTGGCTCTAAGATGCCTCAGCTGAAAGATGTGCTATTAATTTCTGTTCTGCTGGGAAAACCGCTGCCAACTGAACTGTGATGGGCAGAGGGTTATCAGACACACGTTAATTTCAGTGTTATAAAAATGGAGGGGTGGTGGTGGGGGTGCAATGGGGGTGGAGCTGTTCGCTAAGATTTTCTACATCAAAGCCACTAGCAAAGCAAAAGCATCTTAACACAACTGTACTAACAGTCTACATCTCCAAAATCTCTTTAAGTGTGGTTTACATTTCCAACAATTTACATCTCTAGGTTCTTTCTGAGGGTGGTGGTGAATCATGAATCTCCTCCAGCCGCCATCCTTGAGAAAGCTCAATCACAATTAAGTGTCATAGCTAATGATACTTCCTAGTGAGGGGCTGGAACCCCTTAGAGTTTTCATACAACTCATAGATCATGACAGATGTGATGACCATTAAGGCAGCAAGTAGATGTGATGCTGCACAACAGCACGAAATCCTCAGGACAGGCAGCCCTCAGGGCTCTGCCTCTTCCAGGCACACCCATTGTGTTTGTGCTAATCAGTGGGATACATGTCATGAGTTCTAAAGCTGTTTTGCTATTCCTCTTGCATGGACTCCAGCAGATAACACCAAAATCAGCCCCAAAGTAGGGTAATATTTATCCAGAGTTGCTACAACATGCATTGAAAATCAACCAGGATGATGGAATCACAGGACAAAAGAAGGAGAAACAAGTGTCATGACAAAGGTCAGAGGTGAAGCATGTTTATGGGGCAGAGAAGTCCCAGCTATGCACCTTCAGCTTCTTGGGTATATTGCAAAAAGCAATGGCTATGTAGAGTTACTGGACTTTGACTCCTTGGAAATCCTGTTTGCTTCCACTATTCTGTGCTAATATATCATGACAACAAATATATATGCATATATATTGTGTACATATATTTGCATATATATATATATGTATATATATATATATATATATATATATATATATATATATATATATATATATATAATGGCCTGTTTATAGATCATGTATCATATATAGACTTCAGCTATACCATATATATGACACATGAATATATATATCATATATCTCAAATTCATTATATATAGAGAGAGGTCTTTACATGTATGTGTTTGTAGATAGATAGACAGATAGATAGATACATACATATATACATACATACATACATAATACATACACGTATAAATAAGAGGGATATAGGTATTCAGGGTGGCTGTATAGTTGCTATAATTGATCCTGCTACTCATGTATTGTTAGCAAAATTTGATAGATCTAAAGTTTATATATTGGTATGCATAATATATAAGCAGGTTATTTTTATATGTGCTGGATGGAATTTAAATCTCATAGCTACACATGATCATTAGATTAAAACTCATCTTACCTCATTAAAATCCTACATCTGAATACTAATTTTTAAAGCTGCTTGTGTAGTTTATCAGTTCATAAGCTCATTTTTCATTTACAGCATCACCACAGTGCCCACTGTCTTTTACATGTGATCACTGTATTGTCATTTTTAATGAATTATTTATTCACTATATATTCTGATCATGGCCCTCATTCTCCTCTCCTACCAGTCCGATCCTCCTTCTCTCTTCCCCATGTCCCCCTCCACTATGCCTCATAAAAGGAAGTCACTCCAACAATTCACCCCACCATATCAACTTGCATCTGGACTGAGAATGCCTCTTCCCCTGTGGCCTGGCAAGTCATCCCCCTTTAGAGAAAAGTGCTCCAATAGCAGGTAACAGAGTCTCTACATTAGAGGCAGCCCCTTTGCTCTTACTAGGGGACCCCCATGAAGCCAGAGCTGCCCATCAGCTTCATCTGTGTAGGAGGTCGAGGTACAGCCCATATGTGGTCCTTGGTTGGTGCTTCAGTCTCTGTAAACCCCTCTGTGGCCTGGTTAGTTGGCTCTGTTGGCTACTTGCATAGCTCCTGCCCCTAAAATTATTCTATTTTTGCCGACACCTTTCCACAAGTTTCCCTATGCTTTTCCCAGTGTCTGTCTGTGAATCTCAGCATGTTTTGCTATACATCCTACATCAAGTGAGAGGACAAGAGATAATTGTCTACACTAGGCAGAAGAGTGTTAAGTGTTACTACCGGTCTTAAATGGGAGCTAGTGGCATCTGGAACATTGAGATGTAGTTAGACCTGAGAGGGAGGTGGCCAAGAGAACAGGTCTCACTATGAGGTCTCTGGTATATCCTTTTCCTACTAAGAAGCCCAGTCCACCACCTATCTACATGGTCCATTCAATAAGGGAGTCAAGACCATGGTCCTCAAATGTCTCCAGAACATGAGCAGATTCCTATTGTATATGTTACATCTGAGTCCTCCAGAGTCTAGAGCACACCAGGACTTCACTGACCACCTTCCCCCAGCATTGATGATAGTTATTTAGACCTGTGTCTGAGGGAATCTTCTCCTAGTTTTACAAAGGATTTCTCCCTAGTTTATGCTACCATCCCAGAAGGGGATAAACCAGCTTATACTTATGAGAGTATATCATACTCCTTAAAGGGAGTATAGAGATACCTGGTTTATCAACATTTCTGTCAATATACAGACGGGTTTCTCCCTGTCTCCATAGTGCTCTCCTACCTTGTACTTGGGACTCTAGCAAGTCTCTCTCTCTCTCTCTCTCTCTCTCTCTCTCTCTCTCTCTCTCTCTCTCATTATATAAGACTTTCTTCAGCTCATCCCTTTGGAGACAGAATAAATGAAGGATGATGATGATGATGTGTTTACTACCTTTTGAATATTTAGATAGTGTAATTAGAGGTCAGCTTTGTAGAAATCCAGGTCCCCCTTCTGGGCACAGGACTCTTAAAGAGCCCATATTACTTGGTGTCTCAGTCTTCCTACCCTGGACTGCATGCCACTAATGTCAGCACCAGGCTGAGGACACTCCATTTGCAACCCAAGTATCTGAAGTGTCTTTGTTACAGATGTTTCTCTCCAAAGTTTTTCTTCAACCACTTTACAGGGCAACTGTCACTGCTCCATCGTGCAACTCCAGTCATGTGAGAAGGTTTGACTGGACTACCGAAACATCCAGGCTGTAGTGTCTGAGGATTTGGGCCTGGTAGGGGAGCATGTCTTGTCCTATCATTTCCCTTCAATTGTCTCTCAATAAGGAGAGAGGCTCAGGGGCAGGGAAGGGGGATAGGGAGAAGTGGAAAGAAGGGTGGAACTTAGAGGAGCAGAGTGGGCCAACATTGTGGGGAAAAGTAAATAAGTAAATAATAAAAATTAAAAAGAATCAAGTAGGATCTGAAAAGAGTGTTCAGTCGAAGTGGATGTCGTTCTTTTGGATGGTGACAATGTCCAGATTAAAGAGGGACAGTTTCCCTGAGTTTAGACCTCTCCAAGTATTCAGTAATCTCATGGTCCTGTACAACTTTGTGATCATGTGCATTTTCTGCCCAGATGCACTACTGCTTCTCCTGTCCCCTTCTAGAGGTGGAGGGGCAGATTTGGGACATCCATGAGTTATTACCACTGCAGTGGATGTCATATCTTAGCTTCTTTTGTGATGAGTTAGAGTGTCAAATTAAGGCTTTCTTGTTGTTGAACTAGCTGACCTGAGCATTAACACTGAAGTAAATGACACCATCATCATAGTCTGAGGAACGAAGAACAGAGGCTGTTACCTGAGATTGAGAAAAGTTACTCGTGTGTGTGTGTTTGTGTGTGTGTTTGTGTGTGTGTGTGTGTTTGTGTGTGTGTGTGTGTGTGTGTGTGTGTGTGTGTGTGTGTGTGTAATGATAACATCAAAAAAGAGGAGGGGAGTTCCAAATGGGATTGGATGAGGAGAGGATGAAGGGAAAAATTAAGGAGAAAGTGAGATATAAAGAGAAGGGTCTCTGTTTTATGGCAGGAAGATGTAGATGATCAGCAAGTGAAAATCATAGCTGGTCCAGAGATTTATTAATAGTTTCATTGATGTGGTAGTATAGAAAACTGACTTACAAAATGCAGTAGCCTTTCTATATATCATTAACAAATAAGCTTTCAAATCTTAAGGAGACAACCTCATTCATAACAGTTTCATAAAATAACAAAATATTTAGGAATAAACCTAGAGAAGGACTTGAAAGACCTTTGTAATGAAAATTCAAATGTTTGAAAAAATGAGTCAAGAAAGACACTTGAAGATCAAAAGACCTCTCTTGTACCCAGATAGAGGAATTAAAAATTGTAAAAAGTGGCTATTCTGATAAAAGTAATTGCAGATGCAATGCAATCACAATCAAATTACCAGAGCCTTTCTTTACAAGTGTAGGAAAAAAGGTATCTCAAGTATATAGAAATACAAGGAGGACCAAGGATAAACAAAGCATCCCTGAAGAAAGTGGATGTTGTAGAAGGTCTCATCATACTTGATTTCAAGTTCTACTACTGAGCCATAGTAATAAAAACAGCACAGTCCTGGCCCCAAAGGGACAGAGATAAATGAAATGAAATGAAACGCAGCCAATTCTAAATTTCACAAAGATGTAAAATTTGACAAAGTTGTACAAATTCTTGACAAAGATGTAAAAATATTGACACTGAAGAAAGACTAATCTTCAGCAAACGATGATGGTAAACACAGATCTCAATATGCAGAAAAATGTAACTAAATTCTGTTCCCTCATCCTGCACAAATTAGAACTTCAAGGGAAGTCAGAGATTAATATGATTATAATATATTTATATGCGTTCTAAGTCTTCAAATGTTGATGATGATGACGACTATAACAAAAATAATAACAATAACAATAAAACACTCAAATCCCCCCCCAAAACAAATTTTGTAAAAAGAGTATTTGAGTTGGCTACTCTGCATGTATTGAAACCACAGTTTCCTCAAACAGTTTCAAGTCTGGAGTTAATCAGTATTCTCCTGTGAGTTTTATATCTGATAGGATGGAGGGTAATACATTAGTCCTTATATCACCAGTTGGGCCATAGTAAATTGTAATTCCTTCTTGGCTTCCTATCTAATGGGATACTGCTATTTTCTGAGGTAGGGAATTTAAAAAGTTCTCTTAATTGAATTTGAGCCTCACAGCTATGGCCTTTCGAGGATGGTACGTATGTCAGGCCCAGTGAGGTACTTAGTTTCTTATTTGAGTCAGAGATCTTATAATTATCATCTGGAGTCAGATGTTGATCATTGCATTTGCAAATATTAAGATGATGCCCAACAAGAGCAGGATGATTCTTCCTAGAACTGGAATGGAAAACTGTCCAGGAGGGGCAGTTTACAAGAGTATAGTTCAATAAAACGGATGAGCTAAAGAAGAAGAAAGAAAATATCAGTTTCTGCCTTCTGCTCCAATAAGAATTTTCAAAACAGAATGGATGGCTACTTATAAAAAGTGTTAAAAATAAATGATCCCCCACTGATTCAATTCCACAGAGAATTTAAAATTGCTTGCCTATGATATCCTGAGCTCATCAGTGGCAAGGATGATGCTACCCAGGTCTTCATCCTCATCTTTTTATATCATGGTCATTAGTTTTAGAAACCCCCTCACTCTTTGGAAATTGAGGCAGTTAATTCTTAAGTGCCAGGGATGTTCTTTGACCCTCTCATTAATCTATGAGGCTCTCACTTTCCCAGACTAATGCAATCTCTAGATTCAAGGGCTCTGGTACTCTGTCTCTTTTGGATGAAAATCGGGATAATTCTCATCTAGTTCAGAAAATCACCTCTACCTTGGATCAAATATATGAAACATCTTAGGAATTGTATTAACTACTTTTCTATTCCTGTGACAAAATTTCAGAACAAAGGCATCTTATAAAAGGACATGTTTAATTGGGCTTTTTTCCTATCTGCATTCATGTACAACGTGAATATACCTATCTATTTTTTGTAGTACATTGTTTGTGATCCTAATAGTGTGATGATTACCGGGTGAAATGTTAAAAAAAATCATGGGAACTGGGGGTGTGAGTATTGAGAGAGCCTGAGACTTTCACTACTTTTTTTCACATGGTACTTAGGTGACCCTATGAAGAGTATTTTGTGATTGGATCTTGGGTTCTCAGCTGATGAATTAGTGCAAACTAATCTCAAGAGCAATTATCTCCAGGATTTTATACTTCAGACTGTGCTGGGAAAATAAGAAAGTTTCTTTATTCTCAACTGGGAGATGATTTTTTTCCCATCTGAGCTCTACGGAATAAAGTAAACTATGCTCCAAAGAAGTGCCTTGGATAGAAGTCCTGAACTTACAGCATAATCAAGCTTAAGAAAAGAAGCCAAACACCAGTAGGAGGCCTGCTGCAGCAGGAAAACGGTCCTTTTCAGAAGGTCATTTATTTATGTGATGAGAATAATGTGCATTTATAGGAAATAAGAAGATAAAACTGCAGAAAAGAATCATCTCTCTTGAGCACTTTACACAGCATACATGTGTTTCTTTATCTGGAGTGCTGAGACAACCAACCAACCAACCAACCAACCAACCAGAAAACATGCCAGAAGCTAAAACAGGAAAGGAAAAATCTGCTTGAGATGTAGATACAGAGGTTGATTTGTACACTGAGCAGTGAACTTCTCAGTGTGAAAATCCAGTTGTATTATAATGGTTTTGGTCGACCGACCCTGACTTCTTTTTCCACCATTTCCACAATCACAAACCCAGGATCACACAATGGACAGCCTCATCCTCATTGGCATGTCTGTCTTGATCCCCACAGTTCTTGGGATTTTGCTTCGTGAGGCTTGCTGCAGCCAGAGAAGGATCTTGAATGCAGAGTAAAGGAGAGACAGCAATAGGCCTTGCATGGTCACCAAGTCTGGGAAATAATTTTGAGGATGTCAAACGTTTTGTTTTGGTTTTGCAAGAAATCCAGTGCTTAATGTTGGAAATCAATTGTGAGAAAAGATCCAGGAAGAAAATGTGTTTCGGACAGAGGGAAACAACTAAAGGCTAGGGGTGAGCTCTTCATCAATACACTAAGAGTCCTACCTTGATGTGCACTTTTGTAGATTTCTCCTCCTTCTCTTGTCAATCTATGGTGTTGGGGAACATGTCATTCCATCAGTGAGGTTTTGGTCCTCGCTACTGGGCATGTTCTGTTTGTCTTCATCCCCACATAATATTTTCTTTATTATAAATCACCACATTCCTCATGGTGCATTATAAGCCTCTGTTTTTGTTGTTGTTTTGTTGTTACTATGGATTCTTTCCTTGCAATAAAATTGGCTCAAAACAATTAAAATTGTGAGTGAAAGCCAGATTTCAGAATGAAAAAACAATTCAATCTAAATGATGCGCACCCAAATTATCAGGTATCTATTACACTTATTGCAATGTTGCTACTAATATATAAAAACCTGCTTAGATATTTAAAGAAATTATCTCATTGGACACTATTGACATGGTTTTAAAATATCATTTTGTTAAGTAAGATCTGGCCTGTGGTATTTGCTAATTGGTATGTATAGTCCTGTCCATGGATAACTTGAAATTCCAGCCTCTCCCTCTGTGCTATGGTCAGTCAGTTCCATTCTGGGGTAAAAAAAGGCAGTGATCATAGCAGGTGGAAACCTTTTCCCTTCTTGCCTGGTTGTCTATGTGGAGGCTGTATACCATGAAACTCAGATATATCTATGCATTCTTGTAATATAGCTTGTTTTATCCTGAGTTGATTCTTATATTAGTGGAGACCCTTCAGGAGAGCTTTCACTTATATTTTCTAGCTGTTTCATTAATATCAAGTGGGAACACTCCAGCCTAATAAAACCCATTTCTTGTTAAATGGGTGAAAAATGGAATGCTGACTTGGGGCTCTGAGGACACAGGGAATTGGACCAAATGTCCCAATTGATGTACAACTTGGACTTAGTGAAGAAAAAGATTTTGTCTCTGAATAAGGATGCTCAGGCTAGGACAGTGGTATGGAGAATGTTGCCTGACATTCGCCAGCTGTTTATGGTACATGAGCCACTACACATGTTTCTGGGCATTATCTAGATTAAATTGATTGATGTGGCAAGTCTTGCCTATTTTTTTTGTACAAGGGGGAAGTGGTGTACATAAAATGAAGAAAATTAATGGATCGCCAACATGTGTACATCCATCGTTGTCTGCTTCCCATGTGTGGAAATAAGGTGACAGGCTGCTTCAAGATTCTGTGGTATTGATTTCTTTTCTTTTCTTTTCTTTTTTATTTTAATGAAAATACACCTAAAAGTGAAGCCTTCTGGAAAAACCATTTGTTCTTCCCTGTCTTGTATCGTTCCTCAAACTTGACCTTGGCCTCCCACCTGGCCTTGCCTTTCTGGGCTGGGTCTCTAAAGACTTCCTTGTTGACAACAGTCTCATCCAAGCGGATATCCACAGAGTACCTGGTGGGCATGAGGCGATTGTAGTTATAAACTTTCACAAAGGACTTGATCTTTGACCTCTTGTCAATTTTCTTCTTGCCCATGGCAGCTGTCACTTTTCGGGGGTAGCAGTAAATTCCAGCGCACAGGGCATGGCTGTAAGGTGGTCTGTGGTGCCGTCATCGATGTTCTTCATGATGACAGCTTTGCATCCAGAGTAGCATCCATCCAGGACCAGCACCACTTTCCCAGGTTTCACGAACTTGCCCATTTCGACAGCAAACAGCCGGCATCCAGCAGAAAGGAAAGAAGGGTACTGATTTCTCACACCATGAAAAACTGTATCCTAGAGCTGTGAGCTGTAAAAGCCTTTCCTCCTTTAAGTTGTCTTTGCCACAGTATTTTATCATAGTAATAGAAAAACTAACTGATATAGGCCTCATGAACACCTCTTTTAACAATGTTAACTGTTGACAACCAAGGTTTGTGACAGTCCTGTGCAGGTAGCAACACTTGCTATGAATTCCTTAGAACAAGATGTTACTATGTCCAGGAGGTTGTATTTCACAGCACTTCTCTTGATCCCATATTTCTCTTCTTTCATATTCCTGGAGCCATGGAGAGGGTGAAATAGCTGTCTTTTTTAGGTCTCAGCACCCAACAGTCCCTTATTCTCCATACTTTGACAAATTATGAGTCTGCACCACCAAATAACTATTAAAAATTGCATTAGAAAAATATATGACTTACACCGAGACCAGAACTAATCCATTCATAGAAACGTAACTAGAAGGAATGTTGACATCTTTCAATTTAGCAAAATAAGAGTAGTAGATTACCCTTTAGAGCCTGTAGTGACTTTAGTAGTGGATTTCTGACCCTGTGCATATTTTCTGTTTTTCAGGTTTACACACATATTTCTGTCATTTTTTTTTACGATTTTTAAATCTCCTTTATTAATTTATTCTTATTACATGTCAATGGTTATCCCAACCATTGTATCCTCCCATTCTTCCCTCCCTTCCATTTCCCCTTATTCCCCTCCCCTATGACTGTTCCTGAGGGGGATTACCTCCCCCTGTATATGTTCATAGGGCATCAAGTCTCTTCTTGGTAACCTGCTGTCCTTCCTCTGAGTGTCACCAGATCTCCCCTTCCAGGGGACATGGTCAAAGGTGAAGCACCAGAGTATGTGAGAAAGTAATATCCCACTCTCCACTCTACTGTGGAGAGTGTTCTGTCCATTGGCTAGATCTGGGTAGGGGTTTAAAGTTTACTGCCTGTATTGTCCTTGGCTGGTGCCTTAGTTTGAGTGATACCCCTGGGCCCAAATCTGCCTATCATAATGTTCTACTTGTAGGCTTCTAGGACCCTCTGGATCCTTCTACTTTGCCATTCTCCCATGCTTCTCTCATCTAGAGTCTCACTAGAATGTCCTCCCCTCTGTCTCAGTTTCCTGGCAACTGAAGGCTTTCGTGGGACATGCCCCTTGGGCTAATATGCAGATATAAGTGAGTATATACCATTTAAGTCTTTCTGCCTCTCAAATCCAAGTGGATTAAAAACCTCAACATTTCTGTCATTTTAAAAGATACTTATTTCATTTTACTCTTTGAGAACTTCATATATGAGCACCAAGTTTCCATCATTTCCACACCACTCTCTCCCTACTCCACTGCCGATGCCGCTCCTGTCCAGCAGGAAAGACACCAACACCGGGAATTCTTCTTGTAGCAGTTTTTAATCAGGATCCTGGAGTGACTCCGGGAAAAGCTCCCACAGAACCTTTTATAGTGTGCCTGTCCTATCAGAAACTGCCACGTCATCACTCCTGGTTGGTGCATTCGGATCACACCACCTCACGCCATGCCTTGTCAGAATCACGCCACCTTACGTCATGCCTTCAGGCATGCACATAAGGGGCTTGCTCACTGCGCACGCGCAAACGGTTTTCTCACTGCACATGCGCAGAAGGGTTTTCTCACTGCGCATGCGCAGAAGGGGCGCATTGTGCCGGTGAAGCAGCAGGGGGCGCTGCTATCTATGGCTCTCCACAGTTCCACCTTATTCATTAAATTTTGAGCAAGTGGCACAGAGAATGCCTGGTAGGTTGTCCCCCCTGCACTGGAGAAATAGGCTGACAAGATGGTTGACCATTGGCCTTATAGCCCGTCCCCAACTTCTTCTTCTTCTCCTCCCTTGCTTTATTAAAAGGAGGTAGATGGATCCATCATATATAGGTGAGCTTGGGTCCCCGAAGGGAGCGGGCATTAACCAGAGGGGGGAAGCATTGACCTGATCCTCCTGGGTCCACATTGGCCTGTCAAGATGTCTTTTTGAGGAGGAGAGGGGGGTCCTGATCTGCTGTCTGTGGGCATCCCCAACATACAGCGAACAAGACAGTTTCCGACATCAACCTCTATGCAATCAGGTTTACTTCTCGGGGGACTCAGAGTCAGACAATCGGGTCCTCCCCCTGCGGTACCTCGTCCTACACCCCTTGCAGGTGCCCATGCCTTACGGCAGGCAATATCTGAGTATATGTCATTCTCACCATGCCAAGGAAGGGGAAACGGAAGCATATTAGTGTCTTGGCCTTGGTCCGCCAAGTGCATGGGGGATCTATACCCGTCATTGACTACTTCTCTATCATGCCAAGCCACATTTGAGGAGATTGCCCAGCCTCCAGTGCAGCAAATGCTTGCACCATAGAGGCCTGCATGCGATGTTGGTGGGTGTGCATCCTGCATATGCACCAGAGTGCTAGGCAACTGACAAGGACCAGACACACTGTCAAAACTCTTATTCCCGCCCATTCCTGCTGATGAGAGAAGGCGTTCTGGAACCACTGCAACAGCCCAAAGACCATGGAGACGTCAGTTCGTGTAGAATTGATGTGCACCATGGAGAGACGCAGTTCCTGCAGGGGACTATCCAGGCTTCTGCTCCAGTTACCTGCAAGATACTGGAAGAGACTGCTAGACAAGTTAATAATCTGAAAACATAAGCTTCCTTTAAGGGGAAAGCCCATATTTTCTGTATCAGGTGAAATCTCTTTTGTTTTTATAACAAAGATGGGTGTATTCCATGGTGAAACTGAGGCCTGTAAATGACCTAGTTCCAGCTGTTCCTTAACCAACTCATGAATGGCTTGCAATTTTACTGAGGGCAGGGGCCACTGGGGAATCCATACAGGTTCCTCAGTTTTCCATGTAATGGGAATTGTATCCTCAGTGGCCCCTAGGAAAAACCCAGACCCTTACGGTCAAGCTTTGGAATGCCGGCAATAGTATCCGGACGTCCCCGCAAAAATTTTCCAAGTCCTCTTCCTCCAATATATCCCATATTATTCCTCATCTCCTGGGACTGTCTGCTGTGGATCTCCTGATTAGTGATCTTATATCCCATTGCATTCAATAAATCTCTTCCCCACAAGGTTATGGGGACTTCTAATACATAGGGTTGGAAAACTCCTCCATGTCCCTCTTCATCTTTCCAATTTAGCATTCTGGCACTAATATTTGGGGTTTTCTCGAAACCCAGCCCTCTGAGTAAGTGACTAGAGGTTTAAACAGGCCATCTGGGGGACCAATCACCTTTTGCAATTATGCTAATGTCGGCTTCAGAATCCATAAGACCAGTGATTGCTTTTCCTTCTATTAAAAGTTTTAGAGTGGGGAGATTTTGTAAATTCATAGCCACGTAAACCGAAGCTCCTGAGGATCCAAACCCCTTCTCTCCATATGTTTGATCTTTTGCCGGGAATAAATTATGACATCTAGGAAGAATGAGCAACTGCGCTAGACGGTCACCGGGCAAAATTGCGCTCACTCCACGCGGAGATGAGATCATAATTTTTACAATGCCTGTATAATCTGAATCAATTACACCGGGATGAATAATAAGGCCCTGCAATGTAGTAGAACTACGGCCAATTAGTAGTCCCACTGTGTCTTTTGGTAGAGGGCCAGGGAAATCAGTGGCTACCAACTGAGGCCCCATTTGTGGGGTCAGTACGAGTCTGGTGGTGGAACAGAGGTTGAGGCCTGCGCTCCCTCTAGTAGCTCTCCGGGGCGTTGCCATTCTATGGGAGAATGCAGACTCAGCCACTGTTCCGGAACCCTGGTCTCCTCCATTGCCCCATATATTTGAGGGCCCTGAGGTCGAGGGCCCCGTGTTCCGTCTTTTGGCCGTGCTCCCCTAAATCCTGCCGCTAGTGGTTGACCATTAATGTCTTTTAATGACCGGCATTCATTAGCCCAATGATTTCCTTTCCTGCATTTGGGACAGAGGCCAGGTGTACGTGGAGGAGGATTTTGACTAGTCTGATTAATCCCCCTGGGACACTGGTGTCTGAAATGTCCTTCTTTGCCGCACTTGAAGCAATTTTGAGGACCAGTAATTCCCTTTCTATTCCTTCCCTGGGCTGCCTGCATCATGGCTGCAGCCAATCCTGTATTTGATAATGGTCCTCCTATCTCTCTGCAGATCTTTAACCACACATCTAAAGATTTATGTTTGTATGGATTTATAGCTTGTCTACACTCCTTGGTACATTGCTCAAAAATAAGTTGTTTTATCAAAGGCATTGCAGTATCTGGGTCGCCAAAGATCTTTCCAGCGGCATCAACTAATCTGGCCACAAAGTCGGCAAATATTTCATTGCTTCCTTGAATAATTTTTGTGAGATTTCCAGATACTTCCCCTCATTTAGGAAGGGCTTTCCATGCCCTTGTGCCAATAAAATTAATTTGCTCAAAAACTTGCGCCGGATATCCTGTCTGTTGGTTAGCGAAACGTCCCTGCCCCATAAGCATATCCTGGTCCCATGCCGGTTGTCCGTTAGCTGCATTGGCAGTTGCCTGCTCAGCTAAGAACTCAATGTAATAAGCTTTCCTATCTAAATAGGTGCCAGGTGAAAGGCAGGCTCGTGCTAAATTTTGCCAATCTGAGGGTGTCATGCAATACCTCCCTAGGGATTCCAACTGCGCCATAACAAAGGCTGCAGTCATGCCATAAGCACGAACAGACTCAGCCAGTCTTTGGACAATTTTAAAATCCAAGGGTTCATGATAACGATTCCCTTGTGCATTCTGAAAAACTGGGTAACAATGAGAGGCATTTTGCAAATGAAATTGCCTCCATACCTCAGGACAGGAAGACCTACCTCCCCCTGGTATTTGGGGTGGGGGTCTTATTCCGCCTGGAGATTTAGGTGATTCTAGTTCAGGAGTTGACGGCGGCGTAATCTTAGTCTCCTTATTTTTTGGTATAATAATGCTATCTAGCTGTTCAGCCAACTCCTCTAATTCTTCATCCTCGGGGCCAGAATCATCCCCTTCAAACTGTTCCTCTTTTACTTTCCCCAAAATATAATTCCCCATTTTGTCCGAGTCCCGGAACTTTATTGTCTCAAAGCCTGAGAACTTAACAATTATGTCCCATTGACCGGGAACTTACCAGCTAGCTGCCCTGGCTGCCACAAGTTCTGAGATTCCCCGTACAGGCCAACAAAATGCCGATGCCGCTCCTGTCCAGCAGGAAAGACACCAACACCGGGAATTCTTCTTGTAGCAGTTTTTATTCAGGATCCTGGAGTGACTCCAGGAAAAGCACCCACAGAACCTTTTATAGTGTGCCTGTCCTATCAGAAACTGCCACGTCGTCACTCCTGGTTGGTGCATTCGGATCACACCACAAGCCATGCCTTGTCAGAATCACGCCACCTTATGTCATGCCTTCAGGCATGCACATAAGGGGCTTGCTCATTGTGCACGCGCAAACGGTTTTTTCACTGCGCATGCGCAGAAGGTTTTCTCACTGAGCATGCGCAGAAGGGGCGCATTGCGCCGGTGAAGCAGCAGGAGGCGCTGCTATCTATGGCTTTCCACACTCCACCTCCTCCCATGCATTCCATTTCAAATTATCAATGTTTTACTTATTATTATGTTATTATTGCCGCAGTGTGTGTGTGTGTGTGTGTGTGTGTGTGTGTGTGTGTGTAGACCTGTTGAGTCCTTACTATTGCTTATGTTTATACATGTTCAGGGGTGACCACTTGAGAGTGAGTAGACTATCAGGGACTGACCTTGTAAAAGACTGATTTTCAGTAGACATTAATTGCCCATAGCTCTTTATCTAGAGGTGAGGCCTCATAAGTGCTCCTTTATGTATACTGACATATGACGTGGCGCTGTCTGTGTGCAGTCTTGTTTAGATGACTGTAATGCTGAGGTTTCAAGAGTACAGTTCTCTGTCCCTTGAGCTGGTTATATGTGAATTATTTTGTGACAGGGAGCCTGTGGACTGCGTGTATCTGGTGTTTGTGGGCTGTGAAAAGTCGGGCTGCACCACAAGGATTTGAACTTAGCATTTTTCTTATCTGTCTCTTCATGACTCCCTCATACAAATCTTAGCATGCAATAGTGGGATGCCAAATTAAACAACTAACACATATTAATGCAGATGCCTCAGTCTGATTTTTAAAAAATATGTCATCCACAGGATGGACCATTCATCCTGCTGCGGGGCAGGCAGTCAAGAACAAATTACTTGCTCTGTTTCATCTTATCATAATTTATTCTGATGCCCATCATTACAAAAAAATGAATTATTGTAATAGAAAGGGTTTGTGGACTGGAAATATGGCGAACAGAATAGAAGATGTGACTAAAGCCAGGGTAACTTCTTCTTTAAAAAATTTTTATAAATTCTTGAGACTCCATTTTCATAAAACTCATGGGATATCAGACTTTTATATTTCAGTTTTATTTTTTCAAATGCAAATAGGCTTCTGGGAAGCCTCAGAAACAAGCAGCTCTCACCCAGCCTTGCCATATCAATCAACTTCCTGTCACTATATTTAAATGCCTGACACCATCAACTTACAAAGTGAAGTATTTTGGAGGCTCTAATGCAGGCTCCAATAGCCCCATTGTTCATTCCTGAGAGAACCTGATATCTCTCATCTGTTCTCTGTCTATAATTTTGTAGTTTGAGACATTTTATGAAAGGAGACATAAAGTGTGTGATTTTTTTTTAATTGGCTGGTTTCTTTCACATACACTCTTGAGATCGAGCCACAGTTAATTTTTCTCTGCAGAGCAGTGTTCTGTGGCATAATGCACTTTGTGGGTTTTTTTTCCCTTTTTAAAAATTTAAATTTTTAAATTCTCTATGATTTACACACCATGCACCAAAATCCCTCTCCTCCCCCCATTAAAATTAAACAAACAGACAAACAAAAATATCTTGTCACAAAAGCTGTAGTGTATCATGAAGGATAGTATTTTGTCCACATATATTTACTTTTAAATGTTCATCGTTACTTTGTCATGGGTCTGGTTTGAGGTCTACACTAGGGATACCGGATCCTCACTTGGACTGCTGTCAGATATCCTGCTGTTGCCCTGTGGCAAGGAAATTCTTAATCTTTGAATTGGCTCGTCCAGTCCCTTTATGTGTTCCAGCAGGTCATACATGGGGTAGAAGTTGGGGTGAGGTCTACTCAGAGCCCTGGATCGAGGTCTGTTCCCATTTCCTCAGGGCAGGGCCTGCTCTGTTGTTCCCATGTTCTCAGGGCATGGCTGGCTCACCTGTTCCTATGTCCTCAGGGCAGGGTCCACTCTCCAGCTCTCAGGTCCCCAGGGAAGGGCCTGGCTCACCTGCTCCCTTGTCCTCAGGGCAGGGCCCACTCTCCCACTCCCAAGTCATCAGGCCAGGGGCTGCTCACCAGCTCCCAAGTCATCATGGTAAGGCTGGATCTCCTGCTCCCACGTTCTCAGGGCAGGGCTTGCTCTTCCATTTCTGTGTCCTCAGAGCAGGGCCAGCTCTCTAGGTCCCATGTATCCAGGGCTGGATCACCTTCTCCCACTTCCTTAAAGCCAGCTCTCCTGTTCTTGTGTACTCAAGGTCAGTTCTCCTACTTCTGTGTCCGCAGGGCCAGCTCTCCTGCTTCCATTCCATTCACCAGACTGTTGCTGGCCTTCAAGGCCTGAATGGCCTCCTACTCCCATTGGTACTGGGTCTTGTTGGCCATTAAGCAGATGTTCTTCTTTGGGTTGCTTTCCGAAATCACTGATGTTGTCCCAGATCACTTCTTGTCCCAGGGAACTTGTGGCTTTGTTCACTCATGCCTTCTGAGTCTCTGGTTCCATCACATGCCTCATCCACCATGGACCCCTGCTTTGTTGCTGCCCCTAGTTTCCACCTGTGCATGATCCAGCTCCTGGCACTAAGCATGGCTCTGGCCTCATGGGAGGACATCCATGGGGCTTGTGGTGTGGGCAATGCAGTCCTCACTCGGGCTTGACTCGAACAGCACCCCATCATCAAACACAATCTCCTTGGCCTGCACTGAATCAGGCCACAACAGGAAAAGCAGTGGTGGCACCCTGGTGTCCCTGGGAGATCACTGGAACATGGTCCCATGGTCCTGTGGCAGGAGGGCATGGACATTCCACATGACAGGATTTCCTTCTCTCTGAGAAACATCAGCACTATTGTTTGGAGCTCTCAGGATGGTCCTTTGGTGGCTGTGTGGTCACTGCTGTTCCTCAGATCAGACTCAATGTGTGATTGACACCATCTTGGATGATCTAAGCTTGGGTACTTCTAATATACTGGGCTAAGTATTTCCTCTGGATCAGATAGCTCTTGGGGCAGGGGTAAACATTTCTGTGTAGCTCTGGAACACAATCCTCCTCATCGGAATGCATCGAGGACCTCATCTTTCAAAAACCATGGCCCCGTGCCACTGCCCCCAGTGTATATTTTCATGCAAGGATGCTCTCCTGTAAAACCCACCTCTTACTCTGTAAGAAAGCAGTTACCTATTACCTTAAAGGTCATGATACTATCATACAATAGGTAGAGCATGCCTTGCAGGCACATACTATAAGGCATAGGGATAGGTAGGACCATAGATGAGATTGCACCACTCACAATCTACACAACATATTCCAGGTTATTAAGTTTTTAAAAAGTTGTTGTTGGTTTTTTTCCAAGATAAGGTTTCCCTGTGTCATAGCCCTGGCTGTCCTGGAACTCACTTTGTAGAACATGCTGGCCACAGTCTCTCAGAGATCTACCTGTCTCTGGTTCATTAGTACTGAGATTAAAGGCATGTACCATCACACACAGATAGGTAGCATTTAATAGGAGGAAATGTCCATCTCAGGTTCAGTTTGATCACTCCATATTTTATAACCAATCTATGTGTTAATTTCAGAAAAGGGTACTTATGTGAAGAGCTATCAAAAATGATTGTTGTGGTGGTATTTCTAGGGCCTCATTGAGTGACTAGTCAGGGAACTGTCCCTTACATGGCTCTGAAACTTCCTTTTAATAACTTGTTGATGCTGAGCATTCTCCACCTATTCAAGATGCCTCTATTACAAGATCTTTTAAATTCCGTTTTTAATTAGATTATAAAATAGCAGATTTCTATCCAGTTTTAGATTGAACTCTAGTTTTTTTTTGTAAACCCCCTCTGTGGACTGCTTTTTACTGTAAGGGTTTCAGCAAGATTTAAAGTTTTTTCAACATCACCAGACTGTTGGATTCCCATAGTCATCCTGCGAGAAAATACATTAACACCATCTTAGACCAAGGGAGGGAACATGGAGATTGTGACATGGTTGAGGTTGAACATTGGTAAATATTACCCTTCTGTATGATGGGGAAGCTCCTTATATTCCTCCGGTGTGCATAAGGGACTTGAACATTAAGGCAGAATCTGCAGTGTCAGCTAAAGAGCTGTGGTCAAGAGAGAAGGGGTGAGGAAGAGGAAATACTGAGGTTCAGATGCAGAGTGTTGAAGAGGAGGGGCTGCCTTGTCTAGGAATGAGGAAGTCAGAGGAACAAAAATAAGAAGTAAGAAAAGCAGAGCACAGGCAAGGAGGGGAGTGAGCAAACCCTCAGTGATTCATCTGGTCTTGAGAACATTTCCCATAAGCCCTTTCTTCTGGGAACTTCTGTCCTGTAATGGTCTTGTCCACTCCTTTGCCAATTAAGAAACAGGGTGATCCTCTTTAGATCTTGTTTCCCCACTATGGCTTAAGACAGTAATTTCAAACTATTCTGTCCTGAGATGTTCCTGTTGTTGTCTCCTGGCCACTGGGCTGCCTAGAAAGGATACACTTGGTGCTGTTGTGTGACCTCCAGGTTGCTAAGGGCATGCCAGGTTCTCAGGTTTTGTGAGCTGTCTCCCATTCTGTGGTTTAATTAGATGACTCACCTGTCACTGAGCCATTTTTGTTCCTGTGAACAAATACTCACCCACATATCTATAAATAATTTTCTAAAACTTTTAGGTTCACCACGTTGGACTTTTCTTATCCTCACTTAGGTCTATCGCCAGTTCCATATCGGGCATGAAGAAATGTTTGTTCAGATATCACAAGGAAGGATTTCATGCCCCAGGCTTGGCTGATAATGTCAATCTGCTGGGACCTGGACTTCCAAGTGTGGAATTGCCTTTGAAGGGATGTTTAAAGTCACACATAAAGATCCTCACATAAATATGAGCATCACCATCCTACATGACTACTCTACCTCCCAGTGACAAAGATAGGTGTGTTTTAAAAACCCAAATCTCAGAATTTTGATTTTACCAATGAAGATTCAGGAGCTAGGTGCTGGCATGAATGCCTCATACCTCAGAGAGGCAGAGAGTGCCCACAATTGACCGTCCTACCCAGCTGAAGTTCAAGAAAAAAGTTCCCTTTCTCGTCCATGCTGTCTTAAATGCCTTGCAATTCAATGTCCGTCTTTTCTGTTGACTTACGTTCTTTTCCTTCAGGCTAGTTCCTTACTCTGCTGCTTGACCTGAGGTAGAATTTATTTAGCTGTTGGATTAAAGGTGTGATGTAGGGCTGACCCATACTACAATTACTTGTTTACAGAAAACAAAAAGCCCTTAGGGTCCAAGGCTGAGTCGTACCACAATTAGAAACAGATTTTTTTTTACAGTTCATAATTATGGAGTTCACTATGTGAACAAATATCCTGCAACAACTGATGAATTCTGACTAGAATACATTGGTACCAAATTCAATGCCCATAATGCATTTTTCCCCTTTCTGTGCCTTGGTATTTCCTTCTAGCTCCTCTACCATTTGGTCACACAGCAAACAGCATCCTCTCCAGAAGATGGGCATATGGGTTTGGCTTGGTTGGATTTACATATTCCAAAAATATCAGCTAATTTAAGCAGATCAACACGGAACCTTCTGCACTTTGGATCTTCCACTTACATTTCTGGTTTTTTTGCCTCATAATTTTGCTGACATTTACTGTGTTCCCTTAATGTGTGAACAATGTGTATTTCATGAGACTAGAGAGGGGTCCTTTAACTGTTATGTTTATATGACTGAAAACCACTTGTACCTCAAGTAGATTGTAAAAAGGTCAGAAATATAATAGATCCTGTGTACTTCAAGGTCATAAGCACTCCCAAACTCATAACTATCATGAAAATAGGCTGATAGCAAACCACCGAAAAGTTACCAACACTGCTTTCCATTGTGGGACATGTTCTTATGTCTACACTTGGTAGTCCATTGCTTCTTGGTGAATCTCTGTTATTCCCACATATCCAGGTTTACATAGTGAGTCCCAGGACACCGGGACTTACATAATAAGACCTAAAACAGTTGACCACAAATTTCTTATTTTCTTTTTTAATTAATTAATATATTAATTTCTTTTAAATTAATTTTAATTAATATTTACTTCCTCTTTGGAGCTTCTGATCCCTTCTCTCTTCTCATTCCCTCATCCTACCCTATGCCCTCCTCCTTCCTATCCAGAGAATAGGAGACTTCCCATGAATATTAACCTCCTTTGACATATCAAATTGTAATAGGACTGGACATATCTTGGTCTATTGAGGATAGACAGGCATCCCAGTTAGGGGAAAGGGATCAAAGGGGAAAGGGATCCAAAGGTCAACAATGGAATCAATTTCAGACCCTGGTTCTGCTGTTTTCGGTCCCACTGGAGGACAAAGTTTTACATGTGCTACACATGTGTAGGGTACCTGGGTCCATGGCACTCATGCTTTCTGGTTGGCATTTCCATTTCCTTAAGATTCTATGGGCCCAGGTTAGTTGATTCTGTAGGTTTTACTTGTGCTGCCCTCAACTTCTCTGGCCTTTTCAATCCTTCCCCCATCTCTTCTAGAAGATATCCTGAGTTCCAGCTACTCTTAGGACTTGGGCCACTTTCTTAGTTTTCATCAGCTGCTGGATGAACCCACTCAGATGACAGTTCTGCCAGTCTCCTGTCTTCGAGTATAGCAGAGTAATTTTAATAGTGTCAGGGGTGGGCTCTCTCCCATGGCATAGATTCAGGATGGGCCTGTCCTTGGTTGGCCAATCTATGACTTTCTGTCCCCGTTTTATCCCTGCACCCCTTATAGGCAGGAAAATTGTGGTTTGAGAATTTTGTGTCTGGTTTGTTATCCCCATCTCTGCATTGGACGCCCTCCCTGGTTAGGAGACAGACGTGACTGGTTCATGTTCTATATCCCCTATTGCTACAAGTCTTACTTAAAGTGGCTCTCACAGACTCCAGAGAGTTTCAATTGTCCTTGATTTCTAGCTTTTGTCCCAGACATACATCTTCGCACAATAGCTTCCTGTTCTCTCTCCCATGATCCTCCCCACCCATGATTCCTTCTGTTCCCCTCCCACTCCCCTTACTCATCCAGTTACCTCCCACCATCCATCCCAGGTGTCTATTTTGCTTCCCCTTCTCAAAGTGATTTAATGGTCCTTCCTTGTCCCCTACTTGTTATTTAGCCTGTTTGGATCTGTGGATTATAACATGATTTACCTTGTAGTTGTTGGGCTACTATTGACTTATAAGTGAGTACATACCATCGTACCATCTTTGTATTTCTGTGTCTTGGATACTTCACTCAGTATGGTCTTTCTAGGTCTATGCATTTGCCTGCACATTTTATGGTGTTATTGTTACTAGTAGCTGAGGTGTGTTCCATTGTGTAAATGTACCACAGTCTCTTTTATCCATTCGTTGTTTTGGAAACACCTAAGTTGTTCCTAGTTTCTGTGATTATAAATAAAGCTGCTGTGAACATAGTTGAGTAAGCATCCTTGTGCTATCGTGGAGCATATTTTAGGAGCATGCCCCGGAGCGGTGTAGCTGTATCTTGAGGTAGGACTTTTATAAATTTTCTGAGAAACTGCCAAAGTGATATCCAATGCTTGTGTACAAGTTTTCACTCTCACCAGTTATATAGAGGAATATTCTTGCCTCACATGTTCACCAACAAGAGCCATTGTTTGAGTTTTTCGATCTTAGCCATTCTGACATGTGTAAGATGGAATTTCAGAGGTTTTCATTTGTATTTTCTTGATGACTAAAGATGTTGGTCAATTTTGTAAGTGCTTCTTGGCCATTAGGTGTCCCTCTGTCATGAATTCTCTAATTTAGCTCTGTACCCCATTTTAATTGGGTTATTTCATTTGTTGTTGTGTAATTTCTTGAGTGCTTTATACATTTTGGATATAAGCCCTCTGTCAGATGCAGGGTTGGTGAAGATCTTTTCCAATTCCGTGGGCTGGCAGGTTTTCTTTTTGATGGTGTCTCTTGCCTTACAGAACCTTTTCTGTTTCACGCTGTCTCATTTATTGCTTGTTGCTCTTAGTGCCTGAGCTGCTGGTGTTCTGTTCTGGAATTTGTGTCCTCTGCCAGTGCATTCAAGGATATTCTCTACTATTTCATTTATCAAATTTAGTATTTCTACTTTTATCATGAGGTCTTTGGTCTATTTCGACTGAGTTTTGTGCAGGGTGATTGGTAAGGATATAGTTGCATTCTTTTACTTGCAAACATACATTTAGAACATCAACATTTGATGATGATCCTTTTGTTGTTGTTGTTCCGTTGTAATGTTTTGGTTCCTTTGTTGAAATGCAAGTGTGCATCGGTGTATGGATTTACTTCTTGGTTTTCAAAATGATTCCATTGGCTAAATTTCTCATTTTTTCCAAAATATGTATTTTTTTATTACTATTACTCTGTACTACACCTTGAGATGAGGGAGGGATATAGATACCTCCAGACAGTCTTTTACTGTACAGGATGAGTATTGTTCTTTTCAGATTTGTAAAGAATTTTTTGGAATTTTGCTAGGAATTGCATTGAATCTGTAAATTGCTTTTGGTAAGATGGTCATTTTTAGTATGTGAATCGTAGTGATCCACGAGCAAGGGTCATCTTCCCATCTTCTGATAAATTCTTCAGTTTCTTTCTCCAGACACTTAAAGTTCATATCATGTAGGTCTTTCACTTAATTGGATAGAATTAAACTAAGATATTTTAAATTTTATGGCTACTGTGAAGGGTGATTTTTGGGAATTTATACTTCAGCATGTTTATCATTTCTATGGAGGTGAACTACTGATATTTTGAGTTAATTTAGTATACAGTTACTTTGCTGAAGGTTTTTTTCAGCTGTAGGATCCCTGGTAGATACTTCAGTTCACTTATATATAGTATCATATCATCTTCCAATAGCAATATTTGACTTCTTCCTTCCCAATTAATACCGCTTTGATCTCCTTATTGGTCTTATCTCTCTAGTTAAAACTTCAATTACTATATTGAATAGATATACAGAGAGGGTCACACATTTGCAATGGACCCTAACATAGACCATTAGTTCACCAGCTGGATTTGTGTGGAGTCTTTACATAATGTGTCTCACCATTAATGAGTGGGCATTGTTCATATATACCCAGGAAAAGTTTACATAATATCCACAAATCATCTCAAGGGCCTGGTAGCCAACTGGCGATTAGTTTGTTCTGTTTGAATAAGTAGAACCAAGAAGAAGCTTCAATAGAAAAAGTGCCATCAGCTCTAAGCCTCCTCAAGTGAAAGTGCTGGACCAGGAAGATGGCCGGATTGTGTTTGTGTCTTGTCCTAGTTTCTGGTGATTGGGATCATTCAGGCAGATGGAGATGGGTAAAGTGGTGATGATCTGCATGAAGAGACCAAAGCCCAATGTGGGTGTGTTTGTAATGCCCGCACACAGAGAGCTGAGGAAATAGAATGAACAATTTGAGACCTGAATAAGATTCAAGATGTTCTGTCAGAAACAAAACCAAAAGTGAAGAACAACTAATATACAGAAGCCACATAATCTTCAGGCCAACACAGCACAGAACTGGGGAAATAGCAGCCAGCCACCCCACAAGATTAGTTCCTCTTCCTAAGAGCCTGATAAGATGATGTCCTCATGACACAAAGAAGAAATAAGCCTGAATAGGACATATACTTTGTGTGGGTTCTTACAACAAGAAGACGAAATATCTGCCATCTCTGGCAACTGGAAGACACCATGACTCCCACTCTCACTGCCCTTCTGTGTCTTGGTGAGATGCGAAGATTAAGAGGGTGAATTCTGGTCTGAGAGGGAACACACCTTAAACCCATGCCATGGTCCATCAATGTCTCAACAGCTCGGAAATCATCTGCAATTGCAGGGTCTGCTCATATTCAGAGCGAACACTTAGAGTTAACTCTCTTGCAGGACTGAGTCTGGTCTCCGGGAACCCTGCACTTTCAGGTGAGTGTTTGCTTAGCTGTCTGAGATTGGACAACTTTTGTGGGGGCTACATGTCACTCCTGAGCAGCAGAGATGGAGAACAGCAGGTAGGCACTGACTCTTGGGATGCCTGAGACATACTGGGTCTGAGCGCTGGCATCTGAGGAGAAGTCTTGGACCCAGCTGCCAATTTTCTTGCAGAGGAACTCTCCAAACCCACAATCAGGGTGGTGCCAAGCAGTGTGGTAGCTAATGGGAGCCAGGTGACAATCTTCTGTGAAGGGCCATTGCATGTTAAGATGTACTATCTCTACAAAGAAGGAATTCCAGATAACCTGCTACTAACAACCTTTCCTGAAACCAAGAAGCAAGCCAAGTTCTCTATCTCTTCAATTGAATGGTACCATTCAGGTCTATATTGGTGTTCCTGTAAAAACCCTACTGACATGTCAGAACAAAACAGTGAAATCCTGGAACTAGTAGTGACAGGTGAGAAAACCCTCCCCCAACCCCAGGATCAGCCATGAGTAAAGGAATATGTTCACTTGGGGCTTATTTCTCAAATGTCAGAAGAGGAAAACAATGCTTCTCATGTGAGTCTACTGAAAGGGCTTCCTCTCCTCTCTTAGGATATCTCCCTGGTAACATCACCCTTTCAGCCCTTCCCAGCCTTGCGGTGAACATTGGAGGATATGTTACCCTTCAGTGTGACTCACAAGAGGCATGTGACAGATTCATTCTAATGAAGGGAACTTGGAAGGTCTCCACAACTGTGCCCTCACAGAATACAACCATTGGGATATTCCAGGCCATATTCAAAGTGGGCCCTGTGACCACCAATGAGAGATGGGGTTTCATATGCTATGGCTATAATATGAGCAGCCCCCAGCTGTGGTCAGAGCCCAGCAACCACCTACAGCTCTTGGTTTCAGGTAAGGAAGATCTATCCTCTCCCTGGTGACACAGGACCTGTTGTGTGGTGGGTGATTGAGACTTGGTGCTTCTTAAACCAGTGTCACAGAATGTGTGGTACAGTTGGACTTGAAATGTTGAAATAAGGCTTGGTATTAACAGTGGAAGCCAAGTTCCAGGTTAAAGTAGTGTCTTTATGTGTCCCTTTGCTTTTGTAGTTCAGCTTAAGTGTCCTTTGAAAGTGTTACTTTCTTTGAGCCACTGTCTTAACACATTCCTCCTGTTTTTCTACTTCTCTGCAGGAACCCTCCCCAAGCCCACCATCCGGGCTCGTCCAGGTCCCACGGTGACATCAGAGAGCCCTGTGACCATCTGTTGTGATGGGACCCATGAAACCCAAATATATGTTATATATAGAGAGCAAAGCCAAGAAACCTGGTACGCACAGAGCCAAAAGGACCACAACAATAAGGCAAATTTCACCATCTCATCTGTGACGCAACTGAATGCAGGGCGATATCAATGCTACTCTTACACCTCTGCTGGGTGGTCAGAACCAAGCAGCCCCCTGGAGCTGGTGGTTACAGGTGAGAGTGCTCTAAGAGGTCTTAGATCCAGATGTTATACTCCAGTAAACGCTTGTCTAATACAATCACATACCAGAGCCAATCCATGTGGGACAATGTGTTCTGTATAAGCTCATTTATTATTTCATATGTATCTTTCCTAGGAGTCTATGAAAAACCCACCCTTTTGGCCCTGGAAAACCCTGTTGTAAAGATAGGAGAGACTGTGTTCATCTCATGTGCCTCCGATCAGAAATTTGACCGGTTCATTTTAAGGAAGGATGATCAGAAAATCTACAGTTCCATATATGAATATTCTGGGGTGAATCTGACCAGGTTCCAAGTGGGTCCAATAACCTCTATGGAAATGTGGACGTTTAGATGCTTTGGCTATTTCACAACTAATCCTCATGTGTGGTCAGAAGCCAGTGACCCCCTTGAGCTCCTGGTCTCAGGTAAGGAAGCCTGAGACTCTTCTGAGTTACACTGCTCCTGACACAAATGCTCAGTGACGAGACTGGTGTTCTTTGAAGCTGAGCTCTCAGTAAACCTGAGACACTTGACTGTAAGACTCACTGTTCAGTAATGGAGGGCAGGGGATAGTGATAATTCAACTTGGGAATGTCAAGAGAGTTATTGACTTACCCATGGCCTTACTGCTTCAATTGATATTCAGGGGTAAATTTCATAGCAGTGATTGTTATTTTTATTTAATTAATTTATTCAGATTACTTTAACATTGTTATCCCCTCACTTGTGTGCTCCTGTTCTTCCCCCTCCCTCTCTCACCCTATTTCCCTTCCCTAGGTCTTTGCCAGAAGGGGACCTCCTTCCCCACCATGTGATCACAGCCTATCTAGTCTCATCCTTGTGGCCTGTCAGCAATAAGTTTTGTCTTTACCTTAGAACTGTTCAGAGCCCCACTACTTCTCCTAATTCCTTGTAGGTACCCTCAAGAAACCTACCTTGTGGGCAAAGCCAAATTCTGTGATTGCCTCAGGGGATCCTTTGACCATTTGGTGTAACGGGACCATGGATACCCAAATATGTTTCCTGTATAAAGAAGGAAGCCCTGCACCGTGGTATAGACAAATTCCAAAGCAACGTCATAACAAGGTCAAGTTCTCCATAGGATCCATGGAAAAGCATAATGCAGGGCGATATCGCTGTTACTGTTACAATTCTGCTGGGTGGTCAAATCACAGTGACACGCTGGAGTTGGTGGTGACAGGTGAGAGGACACTCCCTCAACCCTTGGATCTACTTTGAGGAAAGGAGTGTGTTCACAGTAGTTTCCTCTTCTCCAATCCTAGAAGAACTGGAAAACGGTTTACTGTATGATTTCACATAATAGGGTCCTAGGAGTTTACACCTGTAAAGTCACACTGTCATCTCAGGAGGGCATGTGACATATATATATATATATATATATATATATATATATATATATATATATATATATATATATATATAATCCAGTGGCTCATCCAGTACTGAGTTCACATTGAGCCTTGTGACTCCCAACTGGAGTTGGAGTTTCACATGCTATGGCTATTTCTTGAGTAGTTCATGACTTTGGTCACTGCCCAGTAACCACCTAGAGCTTTAGCTCTCAGGTTAGAAAGCCTAATACTTTACTTTGAACGATATTACAACTGACACCAGATTCCAGGTAAGGACCTGATGTGTGTTGGGTGCTTGGACACAGAGCTACTGAACCCAATGTCATAGAATGTATGACACAGCTATGCTTGAGGGGCAGAAGCATTGATGAATGATGACCTTGTACTTTATGAGTCCAGAGTTTATTTTAAATGTGTTCTTCTGCTATTGTAAAACAGCTCTACCTGTCCCTTGCAAATGTGATCTGCTCTATGTGACTGTTTTAAAAGATGTGCATTTTTCTTCTTTGCTGGGAACCTTCAGAAACTCACCATCTTGGGTCATGCATGCTCTCTCATCATAACAGGGAGCTCTGTAATGCTATAGTGTGAAGGGTCTCTAGAATCCCATTTGTATGTGATGCATAAAGAGTGAAGCCCAGACTCAGAGGAAGGACAGCAGGTTACCAAGAAGAGACTTGATACCCAATGAGCATATACAGGGGGAGGAAATCCCCCTCAGGAACAGGGGAGGGGAGATAAGGGGAAAATGAGAAGGAGGGAAGAATGGGAGGATACAAGGGATGGGATAAACATTGAGATGTAACAAGAATAAATTAATAAAAAAAATAAAATAAAATTTAGTTTGTAAAAAAAAATAAAATAAAAGTTTTATTTATGTTGCTAAAAAAAAAGAGTGAAGCCCAGAACTGAGGGATAGAGAGACTCCAATAGACCACAACAGTAAGACAAAGTTCTCCATTGCTTCTTTGACAAGCCTGCATATATGGCAATATAATCATTACTTTTCCAACTCATTTGGGTGGAGAGAGTACACAGATACCTTTCAGCAAGTGGTTGCAGGTGAAAAGACACTAAAATCACAATCCTTGTCTTTTTCCTTGGGAAATACTCTCCCAGTGTTGTTCATCCAGAGATCATCTGCTGGAGACAACATGGAAAGTGTTTCAAAGCAGCCTGCCTTCTCCTCTCCTAGGTGCCTACCATGAAAAACCTACCCTGTCAGCCCTGCCCAGGCCTGTAGTGACCGCAGGTGATAATGTGACCCTTCAGTGTGTCTCATCAAAAGGATATGACTGGTTTAAGTTGACTGGGAAAGATATGAAATTCCTCGGGTCCGAAAAGGCAAATTTGAACTTCGCAAGACAGTTCCAGGCTCTGTTTCCTAATATCTCTGTGCCATCCCCCAAGAAGGGGCCATTTAGATGTTATGGATACTATACAAATACTCCATATGTGTTTTCAGTGGCCAGTAACGATCTGGAGATACATGTTTCAGGTAAGGAGCTCTCTTTATTTAGCTGTGTTTTGATACTTGAAACAATTTATCATAAGCCTGCTAATGTGAGAAGCATTGTGGGACACGAGGGGTGCTGATGAGAGCTCTTACCTACGAAGGCTCAGAGTATGGCAAGTGATGATATTGTCAGAGCAGGATGAGAGGTGGCATGTACTCTCAGATCCATCTGGATGACTTCCTGTCTGTCGTCTCAGGGCTGTCAAGGAAGCCTTCCCTACTGAGCCTGCAAGGTACTGTCCTGGCCCCTGGAGAAAACCTCACCCTGCAGTGTTCTTCTGAGATCAGTTACAGCAGGTTTGCTCTGTCCAAAGATGGTGGAAGTGACCTCCCCCAGCTCTCTACTCATCGGTCACAGACTGGAGGTTTTCATGTCAACTTCCCCTTAGGCTCTGTGAATTTCTCCATTGGTGGCCAGTACAGATGCCATGGTGCACAAAACCTCGACTCTGAGTGGTCAGCACCCAGTGACCCTCTGGATATCCTGATCAAAGGTGAGGAAAGTGATTCATTCGTTTGAGAGTCAACAAGGCACAGGCTCAGCTGGGAGGAGGCCTGGGGTTGATCTTCAAGATGATGAGGAGCATCTCAGGAGGAATAGATCTAGAAACAAGGGAGTGGATGTGAGATTGTCTGTGCAAATATAGAGACCAGATTCTGAAAGAGGCCTCAGAACAATGATCACAGCTCCTCACTCATGTTATTACTCTCTAGGACATCTTCCTGATACACCCACTCTCTCAGTGCATCCAGGCACCAATGTGTCCTCAGGAGAGAATGTGACCCTGCTGTGTCAATCACCCACCCCAGTCGACACTTTCTTTCTGTTCAAGGAAGGAGCTGCAGCTGCATATCCTTCCATGATTCAAATATCAAAACTCCAAGATCCACAACGTGAGGCAGAATTCTCTCTGAGAGCTGTGACCCCAGCCCTTGGGGGTACCTATGTGTGCTTCGGTTCTAATAGCTCATTCCCTTACCTGTTGTCACATCCCAGTGTTCCTGTGGAAATCAAAGTCTCAGGTAAGGTGATCCAGACTGTCGTGTCCTCAGAATGTCACCAAGGATTCTTGACCCAGGAAGTTCTTGGTTGGGCTAGGAGTAAGTTCACCTAGTAGTAAGAAAAAAAGTTTCCTTTTCAGATATTAATAAATAAACTGCTGTTTCTCAATTAATAGCCACTCCACCCTTTTCATGGGAATCTAGAAGATTCAAGTTAGGCAGCAGGATGAGTCTAGAGATTCAGTGTGGATATAAGACTGGGAAGAGATGAGATAATTAGGGTAGCATTCCACACAACATCCCTTCAATTTATTTGTCACAGTTCACTAGGTCTCTCGAGCTTATTCCAATAAAGGTTGTAGGTTTTCCTGTCTAGGGAGGTTGTTCCATCCCAGAGTGCATGAAGATTCTCAGAGCATGTGAGTCTTCACTCCTTAATCACGTTGTATATTGTGGCTAATGTACTGGATATCGGGCAGAGATCCCACCATGGTCCTCAGAAACCCAGAGGCTCAGAGGCTAGAGGTAACTTGATGAACAGTAATATTCGGAGAAGCATATAAATGATTCCCCTGACCTTCTCATCCAATTGCATCATGCCTGGCAGCTCTTCACAGAGATCTAAGGGAGGACTGGGTAGCAGGGTGGGAGAGTAGGGGGTGGGGATCATGCTATGCATGGGGTTGGTGAATTCTCTTCTGCAGAACTTGACACGGAAAAACTTCTCTCTGGTGTGTTTCTCAATTTCTAGAAGGGCAAATTGAAGGTCCTGGAGCAGACATTCAGTCCCTTTAGTGAGCATTTTGTCGCTGTCATCTATTTACAGAGAAAGAATCTAGAAACCACTTCTGCAATAGTCCTGCCCACCTGCAAAACTGTGATGACGACGTTGTGTAAGGGTGTGGTGCATGGCTAGGGCAGAGAATTCAGGTTCCTTACTTTCAGTTTGTGAGGTTTATCTCCAGTATAGGGAGCAAAGTGGGAGGCCAGATGCCCTGAGATAAATCTTCAGCACAGATAGAATTCTGCCTAAAAATGGGCAAGCTTGGGTGCAGGCAGAGTCAATGGCCAAACTCTGCCAAGACAGGGTGAGCAAGTCCTCAATAGCTCCTGCCTCGCACATGTCTGTCAGACACATTGGGCCAGAAGGCTGAAGATGATGCTCCAACATTATAGAGAATTTTGGGTGATTGTTCATGTAGCAAAATTTCTCTGTCATCATCTCATTTGGAAAGCTGCCAACCTGCAATCCCTATATACTCAGGTAATTAATTTATTCCTTCTCAAGTCTCTGTTGGAGTTGAAGACCAGATAGTTTAGCTTTACATTTAAGCTTAGATGTTTAGAAATTAAGATGTTTTTAGGTCTAGATAGATGTTTTAAGTTGATAATGATGAGATATGATAGATACCGGTTTACATTCAGAATTTTAGACTCACTAACATAGGAAAGATGTTTGCTTCAAGGCTGCTAAATACAAATAGCCAAAACACTATGAATGTAACATTTATATAATTGCCAATTGTTTCATGGCTCTTCTTGCTGTAGGTAGTTTATTGTACATATGTGTAATAATATAAATGTACATGTGAGAATATTTAATAAAAACATGTAAAATCCATAGCAATGGACCTTCCCACTAGGTGACCTGGGCCAGGTAAATTGATTGGAAGCATTGGGATATGGTTGCATTGGTATGAGAGTGAGGAGTAGTAAATACAATCATCAACCATGGGCCCTCACAGAGTAGGTTCTCCTTTTTTAATGTTTATTTTTATCTCATACAATACTTCCAGGCTGCAGCTTCCCTTCCTTGCACTTTTCTAAGTTCCTCCAACCTCAACAATTACCCCAGTTATACTCTCCCACCCATATCCCACAGAAAAGAGCAGGCTATTTAGGGACATTAGTTGAACATGGCACAATATGATAAGACTAGGCAAAACTCCCCCAATAAAGTTAGGCAAGGTAACACAGTAGAAGGAGAAGGGTTCCAAGAACAGTCAAGTATGGGACACTCACACTCCCCCTGTCAGGAATCTCCTCCACCCAAACACCAAGATACCAACCATAACATATATGCAGAGGACCTAGTGAAGACCTATGCAGGTTCAGTTCATCACTCATAATGTCACCTATATTCTAGGACTGGCAAGGTACCAGAAGCCTTTGATCGGGACTGCAGTGACCTTCCTCCTCCTCCTCTTTCTCCTCCTCCTCTTCCTTCTTCTCAGACTCAAACAAAAGAACAAGCCCAGGAAGGAAGGTGAGTAGGGTAGGGTAGACTTGTGTTTCAATGAGTAGTGGGTCTCACTGTGGGCTATCCAAGGCTGGGCTCAGGGTACCAGGCCAAGGGGAAGCCTATACAAGGATAGATAAGTTTATAAACATACCTGTAGAATCTCAGAACAGAAAATGTGTTCTGGAAGCCTGTGCAGTGTCAGGTATCATATGAGCTTTTCTATATTCCAGAATATTGGAACACATTTGTGATGAGTTTTAAATGTACCCTCCTTCCATGAAGGTGCTGAGTAAGGAGGGTCCACCTCCTGGCTGAGGCTCTTCCCTCTTTTTCAGTCCAGACAAGGACTGACTCGCAACATCCTCAAGAAGCTGCAGATCCAGTGAGCATGGATGGATGCCTCCAGAAAAGGTAAGACTCATGCCCAATAACCTAGACCCTACCTGCCGGACCCCCTCACAGCCACTTGACACTCTCTTGTCTCCCCATCTCCAGCCAAGATCCTGCCAACCAGGAAGAAATCTTGTGTGAGAAAAGAAGGCCTGGGAGGGAAATGTCTGAGGTCTCAGCATCACAGTGGTGGTGGAGTATCTGGGGCACTGATGCCTCACTATGTACCACTACCTGCACTATATTTTCTCTTTTATTATTGGGGACAGAGCAGGGATCTGGTCCTGGGAATCTGGTCAGGGGAAGACATTTGTGTTTTGTTATGACAGATGCTAATGTGAAGATCACAAAGCCTACAGACAGCATAAAGCTAGACACTCTGGTGAGACTCTTGATTATTCACAGTATTAAGAATTTATGATCTGGAATATCACAGGAGGAACCTCTTTCCTTTCTTCTTTCAGCTTCATCCCCAGCTGCCTTCTTACTTCTGGAATACCTGTCTTCTGCATCCTCAGACCTCATTTTTGTTTTGTTTACTTGTGACCATAAGGCCTCCTGATTTCTGACTCCTCAGCATCTGCCTGCCTATTAGCATGCTCTGTGGGGCTCAGAAGCCACTGTGAGGGTCTTAAGCAGTAGCTCAATGGCAAAATGATTTGATTACTTAGGATGTATAAGGCCTTTGTTTCAATTTCTCGTGAAAAACTAACAAATAAATGTACAGGACTCATGAGTAAATCATAACCATGCACCTGACAATGTGTGTGCAGATGTGCATACACAGAGGGGAAAAAAGTCAACATGTAATGCTTTTTTTTTCTATTTTTCTCTATCCTCTTTTCTGAGACAGTGTCTCTAAATGACACTAGAGCTAATTGTTTGTGTGGATTAGTGCCATTGAGCCCTGGGCACTTGTCTTCACATCCCAGTCCTTTCCTGTTGGACTTTGTTTTTACACTGGCACTGGGCATCAAGCTCAGGTGTTCACATTTGCAAAACAACTGCCACGCTTTGTGACTCACCTCCCCAGTTCCTGGATCTTATTCCTGTGGGGGATGCAGATATGGCAGGGAACAGAACTCTCTACTCTACACAGTGAGACAAGCTCTTGTGTGGGGCGTGGTATGGAGACAAACACAGAGTGAGCAGAGCAAAACGAGGGAAGTGAATCACAGGATGCAGGTTAAGGTTGTTTGAGGCACAGATGGTCAGTGTGAATATAAAGGGAACTTGAAAGAAGCCTTTTGAGGAAAATCCTGAGTAAAGAGGCTCATACATTCCTATTATGATCCAGCGCATCTAAGTACAGAACATGGCAGATCAAAGTACCCTGAGGACAGAGATGTTTTTGTCTGGATAATATGTCAGAAATGCAGGAAGGAAACTGACATACACTCTACGTTTTCAGGAAGCCACAGAAGACCCAATCAGCAATAGTTTTGATATAAATGTCTAAAATATAATTCTTGCACCTGGTGTAAATATGGGTGGAGAGCTTCTAAGAAACTAAGACACATCCTTTTTGTTTCATTGTCTCTATGCTGTAGAGCCGACAGGAGGATGACCCCTTAATACACTTGTATGGCCAGGTGAAACCTTCCAGGTTCAGAAGGGCAGGGAGTACCTCTCCTTCCCACTTGCCAAAGAAATTACTAGACTCAAATGACAGACAAGCAACTGGAGACAAAGGGAGAGCTGAGCAGGTAGGTTACGACTGCTTCAGTCCCCCAGGTTCCTAGTGCCCAACACAAACCTTCTGCCCTTCCTTACTTCAGGCTGATACATCCAAGGAGCCTCATGATGTGACCTATGCCATGCTGCATTTTGTGACACCGAAACGGGACCAGACGAGCCTTCCACTTTCCAGGCAGAAAACTCCTACCTGAGACCCATCTCTGGTGTCTACCAGTCCAAAGAGAGCTAGACTCTACATTCTGTGGGAAAGAGAAGACTCAAGCATATCAGAAAACAAGATCTGGCTCAGGTGCCCAGCCCTTGTACAGACCTAACCTATCTTTAGGAGATTCTGAGAAAATTTGAGGCTCACATGATTCTATAGTCAGAGATAAGTGATGTCTGGCATTTTATAAAGAGGGAACATACTTTGTCAGTATCCAGTACATAAAATAAGGAAAAATAGGAGTAAAGAAAGTTTTTTTTTTGTTTTGGGCCTTTGTTGTTATTATTTTTGAGATTATTATATAATGGCAACATTTTCCTCCTCCCTTTCCTCCCTCCACAAATTCCCATAAAGTCTTCTTCACTCTCCTTAAAATACATGGAAGAGGGAAGTGGCTATGATTGGGATTTAAAGTGAATAAACAAATACATTAATTTAAAAAGTCCATAATTCTCAAAATATCTGTACATCTACTACCCTTGTTTTTGGCATCTGTATTTCTCCTCGTGGATTATTCTTTCTTGTTAACAGAATAAATATAAGATATATGAAGTATATAAACCTAGAAAATGGTTTTGATGTTTAAAAGCTCACCACAAAAATTTCTCAGTGCTACACTGGGATTCTGAAGACCTAGTTTTATCATTAGCCAGCTAATAAAGTCTTTAGAAATAATCCCCTGTATCTTATCAGACCACCGAGGTCTAAAGCTGAATTTAAACAACAATATAATTAACAAAAAGCCTATAAGCATATGGAAACTAAACCATGTTTTCTCAAAGACAATTGGGTCAGGGAAGAAATAAAGAAAGAAATTAAAGACTTCCTAGAATTAAATAAACCCAAACACACAACATGTCCAAAGCATTGGGACCCAATGAAAGCAGCACTAATGGGAAAATTCATAGCACTAAGTGCCTTCATAAAGAAATTGGAGACATCACATAAATCAACTTAATGGAACACCTGAAGACCCTAGGAAAAAAGATGCAGACATATCCAAGAGGAGTTGATGGCTGGAAATAATCAAACTCAGTACTGAAATCAATGAATTCATTCATATAGGAATTATAAACAACAACAAAAAACACAGTTCATTGAGAAAATCAACAAGATAGACAAACCTTTAGCCAAACTAATTAAAAAGCAAAGAGAGGGCATACAAATCAGCAAAATCAGAAATGAAGAGGGAAACATAACAGTGGACCCCATCAGAACAGGACTGCTCCCAGGGCAGCTTGAAGAAACCTTCTTTTTTTTTACTTTATTAATTTATTCTTGTTACATCTCAATGGTTATCCCATCCCTTGTATCCTCCCATTCTTCCCTCCCTCCCATTTTCCCCTTATTCCCCTCCCCTATGACTGTTCCTGAGGGGGATTACCTCCCCCTGTATATGTTCATAGGATGTTAAGTCTCTTCTTGGTAACCTGCTGTCCTTCCTCTGAGTGCCACCAGGTCTCCCCCTCCAGGAGACATGGTCAAAGGTGAGGCACCAGAGTATGTGAGAAAGTAATATCCCACTCTCCACTCTATTGTGAGTGTTCTGTCCATTGTCTAGATCTGGGTAGGGGTTTAAGGTTTACCGCCTGTATTGTCCTTGGCTGGTGCCTTAGTTTGAGTGGGACTCCTGGGCCCAAATCTGAGTGTGGGAATGTGACAAATGCTATTTTTTTTAATCTACATGAATGACTTCATCCATGCACGCTTTCAGTGTTTCCTTGCTGATGTAACCAATGGTATTAATTAGTTTCCAACCAACCCATATTTACAAGCCTGTGTAAACCCCTTGTTGGTGGTGTATAAATCTTTTATATGCATTGGATTAAATTTGCTAACACGTCTATGCACCACTAACAATAAAATATCTCCTCATACATGTCAGTCTCCTCATCGACAAGGAGGAGCACGCTGATTACCGTAACACCTTATCCTAGTTAATTTTCTATTTCTGTGATGAGGTATCATGAACAAAAACAATGTGGGGGAGGGAAAGTTTGTTTCACCGTACAGCTCCCAGGTCACTGACGATCCTGAAAGGAAGTCAGGAACTCAAGCAGGACAGAACTGGAGGCCAAAAGTGAAGCGAAAAAACATAGAGTGCTGCTCATTGGCTTCCTCTTTTTCATTGTAGATCTGACAAACATGCATTAAAAACAACCACAACTCAGATTCAATATTATTTTGCTTCCACCAAAGACATTAGCCCGTTATATTTTATTTTCGCATCACACAAATTCTTGGTATGGGCAGAATAAAGCCAGATCAGTTGCCCAAATATTGCAGGGATGGTCTCTAGCCCAGTTACAGTTAAACTCCTTGACTCCCTTGAAACCTCTTGAGTCAAGTTTCTTCAGTCTGCTTTGGTCTCAGAACTGCTTTCCAGGCTCACATTAGCATGTCCTGTTAAGCTTGTTTATAGAACACAACTTCTTCTTCTTTTTTTTTTCCAAGGCAGGGTTTCTCTGTGTATCCCTTGGCTGTCCTGGACTGGCTTTGTAGACCAGGCTGGCCTCCACAGCAACAGCCAACTCTCTGCTACCAGCTTATGCATCACTTTACTGCTGTTGTAATAAAACACCATGAGCAAGGTAACATATAAGAGAGGTTATTCTGGTGCTCAGTTCTGAAGGGTTAGAGTTCATAATGGCAGGACAGAGGCAGCATGTAGGTATGGTAGATGGAGCGGGATGCTGAGCTCATCTCTTGAACCACAAACAGAAAAAAGCAAATTGAAACTGGAAATGGATCAAGTTTTTAAACTTTAATCTTTTTTTTCCTG
Organism: Acomys minous; assembly: GCF_964271855.1. NCBI lineage: Eukaryota > Metazoa > Chordata > Mammalia > Rodentia > Muridae > Acomys > Acomys minous. The sequence continues at coordinate 9,373,526 of NC_140502.1, forward strand.
ATTTTTCGAGGCAGGGTCTCTCTGTTTAGCCTTGAGTTCCCTGGACTCGCTTTGTAGACCAGGCTGGCCTCGAACTCACAGGGATCCACCTGCCCCTGCGTCCCGAGTGCTGGGATTAAAGGCATGTGCCACCACCCCCAGCTCAAGTCTTCTTTGAAAATATATATTTTATTAATGTATTCATATTACATCTCAATTGTTATTCCATCCTTTGTATCCTCCCACTCCTCCCTCCCTCCCATTTTCCCCTTACTCCCCTCCCCTATGACTGTGACTGAGAGGGACCTCCTCCCCCTGTATATGCTCATAGGGTATCAAGTCTCTTCTTGGTAGCCTGCTATCCTTCCTCTGAGTGCCACCAGGCTTCCCCATCCAGGGGACGTGGTCAAATATGGGGCACCAGAGTTCATGTGAAAGTCATACCCCACTCTCCACTCAACTGTGGAGAATTTTCTTTCCATTGCTTAGATCTGGGTAGGGGTTCAAAGTTTACTGCATGTATTGACCTTGGCTGGTGTCATATTTGAGCAGGACCCCTGGGCCCAGATCTGCCTGTCATAATGTTCTTCTTGTAGGTTTCTAGGACCCTCTGGATCCTTCTATTTCCCCATTCTCCCTTGCTTCTCTCACCTAGAGTCCCAACAGGAAGTCTTCCCCTCTGTCCCACTTTCTTGGTAAGTGAAGACTTTCATGGGACATGTCCCTTGGGCTAGTGTCCAGATATAAGTGAGTATATACCATTTGACCTTTTCTGCTTCTGGGTTAACTCACTCATTATGATCATTTCTAGTTCAATCCATTTGTCCACAAATTTCAGGAATTCCTTGCTTTTAATAGCTGAGTGGTATTCCGTAGTGTAAGTGTACCACCGTTTCTTTATCCACCCTTCTACTGACCATCTCTAGTCTTTAAACTTTCAAAGCCCATTTCCAGTTGTTGGGAGCCAGACCTACCCAAGGTTTTCTCAGAGGCCCCGATGAAAGGAAAAAGGGCAGTATTATTAATTCTGTGTCTTTGTCCAGTAGCTGACTTGGTTGGCAAGGCTGGTCTGGGGCTGGAGCCAGTATCTTTAAAGAGTCAAAGTTGTGGTTTCTGGACACTTGATTTTCATTCCTGGGCTGTGATGATCACAACTAAGGCATCTCTGTCTGTGCTATTCTGTGTTCTCTATGACAACGTTGTCCGATTTAGCTATCCACTGACATTGACCCAACATCCCCCTACAAATAGCACATATGATGCTGTACTTCTTAAACTTGCTTTGCCTAAGCCATCAGCTTTTGCAGGACCTCTTGGTCCCAGTCCTAATCATTGCTTTTTGCCGTCTTTATTTCTTGTTATCTTTATTCCTCAACCCCCAGTCCTCCCATTAGGTGCCTTACCATTGGGGACCCTTATTCCCCAATGGGTTATGGTCATCCAGTGACATACTTCCTCCAAGGCTACACACCTCCTCAAGTTCTCCAAACAGTGCCACCACCTGGGGATAAGTGGTCAAGTTCTTGAGACTATGGAGGTCATATTAAAACTATCATACTCTCCCTTCTTTCTAATCTCTCTCCAACTTGATTACCTACCCGCGACAAGCCACTTTTCCACACTGATGTCTCTTTCTTGCCCCACCATGCACTTTTGATGGATTCTCAGGAAGGGGAGCTCATTGTCTTCAGTTGTGAAGCCCACCAGGGAGTGCAGGCTTCAGTGCACAGTTCCAAAGCAACAGTCGTACAGATAGTGATTCTCAGGCCAACTAACAGAAATAAACTATGTTCTAATGTGACTCAGATGCACGCAGCGAATGCCTACAGTTCAGCGAGGCTGAAGAATGCAATAGAAAGGACAGGAGTAGCCTAGCAACTTTGCAATAATTCTTTGTGCTTGAGTATAACTGGGGCATCTGCAGAACTCAAGCAGAGGCTCCACATGCACTCTCCATTTTTCTCTTGGATACTGTCTGTTTTTTAAATTTTATTTTATTAATTCACTCATATTATATCTCAGTGCTTATCCCATCCCTTGTATCCCCCCATTCCTCTCTCCCTCCCTCCCATTTTCTCCTTACTTCCCTCCCCTTTGACTGTGACTGAGGGGGGCTTCCTCCCCCTTTATATGCTTATAGGGTATCAAGTCTCTTCTTAGTTGGATACTGTCTTAATCACTGTTATTGCTGTGAAGAGACCCATTTAATTGAGGCAACTCTTATAAGAGAAAAGCATTTAACTAAGGGATTACTTACACTTTCAGAGGTTTAATCCATTATTATCACAGTGGGGCCACATATGGTGCTAGACCAGTTGCTGAGAGCTAAAATCCTGACCTGCAGGTGAAGAGAATGAGTGACCGGGTCTGGCATGGGCTTTTGAAACCTCACACCTCACATCTTAACGCCAGCCCCCACACCCCAGCGATACACTTTCTTCAACAAGGCCACCTTGTTGAAATCCTTCTAATCCAGGCAAAGATTTCCACTCCTTTATGACTGAGCACTCAAATATATAAATCTATGTGGGCTGTTCTTAGGCAAGCCACCACAGATATGCACACTGATATTTGGAGGAAGATGTGAGTCCAGGTATGTGATGCTGATTTGACTGGTTGACATGGTGTCAGATCTGGAAACACAATCCTCTCCAGATCATTCTCCCACAAAGAGCAGAAGCCTTAATGTGTTTGTCAGCCTCAAGTCCAAATAATGCTCTACCCTGGTTAGAAAGATAGATTAAAAAGTCACCATCTACCCATGAGGTCTTCAGGAAACATTCTAAGACCCATGATCCAAATCAATATCATCTGATTTCTATAGCCTCAGGGATGTCACCCCCCCAATAACCACCATTTAAGATATCCAGGCTCTAGTTTGAGCAGACACCTCTGGGCCCTGATCCACCCATCACGATGTTCTTCTTGCAGGTTTCTGAGATCCTCTGGATCCTTCTACTTCCCCATCTCCTATATTTGTCTTACATAGAGTCCCAGTGGGATGTCCTCACATCTGTCCCAATCTCCTTTGGGACACAGGCCGCAAGTCATGTAGCTCATCTTTACCAGCAGAAGGCAGCGCCTGCTCCTTGATGTGTGTGGGGAGGAGAGTGTAAATGAGTTCAGAGCATCTCAGCTGAGGATGTAGCTCAGCTACAGCACCTGTTTAGCATGCAAGACTTTCATGGGACATGCCTTTTGGGCTAGTGTCCAATTATAAGTGAATATATACCACGGGAGTCTTTCTGCTTCTGGGTTAACTCACTCAGTATGATCGTTTCTAATTCTCTCCATTTATCCATAAATTTCTGGATTTCTTTGTTTTTTATAGGTGAGTAGTATTCCATAGTGTAAATGTACCACAATTTCTTTATCCATTCTTCCACTGAGGGGCATTTAGGCTGTTTCCAGGTTCTAGCTATTATGAGTAAGGCTGCTATGAACATGGTTGTTGCATTAACCAAGGACAATACAATTAGTAAACACTGAACCTCTACTCTGATTAGCTAATGGACAGGACATTCTCCACAGTTACGTGGAGAGCAGAGACTAACTCTGATATGAACTCTGGTGCCTCATATTTAACGACCTCCCCTTGCTGGGGAGCCCTGGTGGCACTCAGAGAAAGAATAGGTGGGCTACCAAGATGAGACTTGATAGCCTGTGACCATAAAGTGGGAGAGGAGATCCCCCTTGATCATGGACCTAGGGGAGGGGAATAGGGTGGGGGTGGGAGGGATGGAGGAACAGGTGGATACAAGTGATGGGAGAACAATTGAGTTGTAATCCAAATAAATAAATTAATTAAAAAACCCCACTAAACTGAAAGCCATAATATATACACAGAGGACGTGGTACAGATCCATGTAGACCCTGTGCTTACTGCTTGAGTCTCTGTGGATTCCTATGAGCCTTGCTTAGTCGACTCAGAGGGCCTTGTTCTTAGGGGACATATTTTAATAAACAATTTTCTTAGACATTCTAAAAATTAAAATAGATATCCAGGCTCACAGCCGAGCGTGGTGGTGCACGCCTTAAATCCCAGCACTTGGGAGGCAGAGGAAGGTGAATTGCTGTGAGTTCGAGGCCAGCGTGGTCTACATAGCGAGTCCAGGACAGCCAAGGCTGCACAGAGAAACCCTGTTTCAAAAAAAAAAAACAACCAAAAATCAAAAAACAAAAAAACAAAAACAAAATATCCAGGCTCAGGGACTTCTTGTGGTCTTGTACAAACAGCATTGGAGACTTGTACTCACCGGTGTACCCAAAGAACCCAAACACACCTTGTGCAGAGTGCCTTCCAGGGGAGTAACACCAGCACTTAGAGAGCCCCGAGTGGTAAAAGGAGTCTTCAATTAGGGGCACTGATGGACACAGAGGATGGCAGACCCGAGCTAGCAGAGTCTACCAGGTACGCGCTCAGTAACTGCGGTACATGAAGGGTGAACCATGGATGCAGCAACGTGGGACAAGAGTGATGGATCAGCACAGATGCAAGTTTCTGGGGGAGTTGCTTTGTTTTTTTTTTTTTTTAAATCAGGGACTATGTTGCTATAGCTGTGGCTCAACATCTGACCTATCTCAGAAGAAGGCAGGTCAGGCCACAAGTCATGCAGCTCATCTTTACCAGCAGAGGGCAGCACCTGCTTCCTGATGCCTGTAGGGAGGACAGCGTAAATGAGTCCAGGGCACTGAGTGTAGGCTTGTTGGTTCAAGAGGAACATCTCAGCTGAGAACGTAGCTCAGGTAGAGCACCTGTTTAGCATGCAAGAGGCTCTGGGTTCAAACAGAGGAAATACTCCATCACTTATTCTCAGGCCAGGGAATCCAGATACCATGACATAGTAGGGATGATTGGAATACGTAGAAGAGGTTGGTATGTTGCTGGGCCTCATAGATTGCGGTACTACCCCCTTTGCAATGGTTTTAGTATAAAGTTTGAGATATCCTGTTCACTGTGCATTTCCTGTTATGCTCAATGTATAAAAATGATGCACATAGGGAAATAAGAAGTTATAGATATACGTTGTGGAAATTATTGATGTTGATACAAAGAAAAATGCCGCTGCTGTCTTTTGATCAGTAGAATTTCTGAACCCAGGAGCCAAAGTGGAGAATACTAGGTGGCCTCTGAGGATCATGTGACACAAAGGAAAGATGTATTTCCTGGGATTTCCCTCATATATGATGCTGAGGTAGAGAATCTTCCTAGAGTGGATTTTTTTTTTTGGTTTGGCTAGTGAACACAATAAACAAATATTCTAAATCACCTGGATCAAATGGTGCAAGTTTGTAATCCTAGCACTAAGGAGGCAAGTGGTAGGAGGATTGACAAAAGTTAGAGGACAGCCTGGTATCTCTTCAAGAGGGACCCAAGTTTAGCTTTTAGCAGATATGTCAGACTTACTACCACTACCTGGAAGTCTAGCTCCATGGCTTCTGACATGCACTAAAACTCACATGTGCATATCTCCCCACCCTTCCCACACATGTCTGTGTGCACCTGCATGTGCATGCGCACGTGCACACAAATACACACACATAAATAATAAAAATAAATATTTAAAAGTACTAAGCAAGCTGGGCAGTGGTGGTGCATGCTTTTAATCCCAGCACTTGGGAGGCAGAGGCAGGCGGATCGCTGTGAGTTTGAGGCCAGCCTGGTCTACAAAGCGAGTCCAGAACAGCCAAGGCTACACAGAGAAACCCTGTCTCCAAAACAAAACAAAACAAAAGCAAAAGTACTAAACAAACCAGATGTGGTGGCGCACGCCTTTAATGCCGGCACTTGGGAGGTAGAGGCAGGCAGATCTTTGTGAGTTTGAGGACAGCCTGGCCAACAAAGAAAGTCCAGGACAGCCAAGGACTACAAGAGAAACCCTGTCTCGAAAAACCAACCAACCTGTGGCGCCCCGGTGGCACACAGAGGAAGGGGATGCAAGCTATCTGGATGAGACCTGATAGGTTGTGGTCCTATAGTGGGGGAAATGATCCCTTTTGGTGTGAGATCTAGGGGAGGGGAAATACGGCAGAAGAGGGAGGGAGGATGGGCACGGAAAGACAGAAGTGAGGGGATAGAAATCAGGATGTAATCTGAATAAATTATAATAAATTTAAAAAATGAATAAAAGAAGTATCTTCTAATTAAAAAAGAAAAAGAAAAGAAAAACCAACAACCAACCAACCAACAAACAACAAAACCCAAAACAAAACAAAACAAAAGCAAAAACCCAAAAAAAGGCACTCAACAAAAAACTAAGACATAGACAATATCTCAAATGAAAACTGAAGCATAAACTTAACACAATTACAAAAAGAACAAAGTAAGCCTCTATTTAACATCACCCATTTTTAGTGTGTTTATGCACTGGTGTCTCTGAATGCACAACCACACGAGAAGGCCGGGTATTCTGTTCTATCCTTCTCCACATTACTCCCATGAAACTCGGTTTCTTACTGGACTTGGAACAAGGCTGGGAGCCCCAACAATTTCTCCATCTCCGTCCTAGACAGAGCTAGATTTCCTGGCTTGTGTGGCCATGCCTGGCTTCTTATATGAACTCTGGGGATTCAAACTCAGATCTCCATGCTTGTGCAGCAATCGCTCTTAACACTGAGCCATGTACTCAGCACCCACTCTCCTCCCAGATCTGCGCCATGGTGTGGGAAATCAGTCCCTTTTCATTCAGGGATTTTTTTTCTCTCTCTCTTCTTCTCCCTCTGATCATGATGGTCTACAGATTTCACACATATTATAATCTATAAATTCTCAGAGTATGGGGGGGGGGACACATGCATTATGCAACAGCGTGTGCTTCTAATGTTCCACACATGTGTTGTACCCTGGGTTGGGAACAGTGATGGCTGAGCTTCTGAAAGTCTTAGATACCGTAATGCCATGGGTAGTCACAAATTGCTCCAAATGAGGAAGTTCAGAGATGACATGCTAGTGTTCTAACTGGCAGGGGAAATGTGTGCCATACAAATATTATGGAGGCATCAGTCCTGATCCTACCATGAGGAATTCTGTCCCCAAAAACCACAAACAGAAAGAAGATTAAAAATAGCCCTTGCGGTTGTTTCCAGAGAGAGATGGAAATGGTGATGTTGCTAAGGAAAGAGGTGGTTCCACCCACAAGGCTGTTCTCCAGAGGAAACCACACCCAGAATTGTGAGAACGGCTGTTTCCTTTTTCTAGTTTTTCTGTGTTCTCTTCTGGGCCCGTTCCCACAATGAAGCCCCATGTGAGCTGCAGTCTCCTGGAAGCAACGGAGAGCAGCAGACATGAATTAATCCTGGAGAAACCAAGAGGGTCCCCAGACTGAACAGTGAGATCTGCATGGGGCGGATCTAGGACTGAGGCTCTGATTTCCTTGCAAGGATCCACCTCAAAGCAGGGCTCAGCCAGGGTGCTTGGTCCTCAGAGGTATGAAGATGACCAACTCATGTGAGGGGACCTCCAGGGCTCACAAGTACCAAGCATATAAAAAGAGAAGTCCAGACTGCTGGTGCAAATAGACTTCACTTGAGGCTGGGAACAAAGCTGAGTTCCTCTATTGAACAGCACCATTGAGGGTTATATGCTGTTATTATGAAACCCGTGGTGATTTATCAGAGCATAGTGACTCTCCTGCTGCTGATGGCACATATGATGTAGGATCTCCAGTCCCAACTCTAATCTTAGGAAATGGGTGCTCTCACTCAAAACGCATCACTATGGGACAGTGTGGAAGCTGTGAGTCAATTAACACGTTCTCTCTGTCTCTCCTAGGAGACCCCTACAGCAAACCTAGATTGTCAATCCGAACAGCCCTGTTGTGAACTCTGGATCCTTCAATGTATCTCATGGAAGAGATATAATGGGTTTATTCTGACCAAGGAAGAAGAACCCAAGTTCTCCAGAACCCTGGACTCACAGTGTATTTTCACTGGGCATTTGCAAGCCATGTTTTCTGTGGGCACTATAACATCTTGCAACAGGGGGACAGTCAGATGCTGTGGTTGCTACAAAAGAAATCCACAGAAGTGGTCCATGCCCAGTGACCCCTTGGAGATAAGCATATCAGGTGAGGCGGCCCCACCTAGGATGACTCAATCATTTGTTGTGATCCTAAACTATATCCCATGAGCTTTGTTGTCAAGGGAACGGGTAGCTAAGTGCGGTTTCTGCCTCTTCTGAAGTCACACTTCCAGAGTGTGAAGGGCAGTAACACTTCCAAAGCATGATGGGTGGTGAGCATGAGGAGGAATCAGCTCAACCCATGTCCGGACCCACTGGACAATCAACTGGGACCCCTGGACCCCTAGGGAGACAAGAGACGTGAAGAACGGACGGCAAGTCAAGGAGTCTGATCAAGCTGACCACATTTTATTTGTTCACAGACAATTATATACCACTAAAGCAGGAGGCTGAGTGGGGTGATCCGGGTGGGCGGTTTTTGCAAGCTATCAGGAAGTCAGGAAGTTTGGCAGGGCGAGAGCCCCTGTGGTTCTGGGACTGGGTGGAATTGTTAAGCAACTAGAAGCACAAGATGTTATCGATAGACTTCATTTCACTCATCCTCTGAAGGCCTCTGTAATTCCGGGAATACTGAGAATGGCTGGAGAGTACCTTGAGGGAGGTGAAGAGGTTGCAAGGCAGCCTTCTGGAATGTACCCTGAGGCAAGGAGGGAAAGAGGTCACAAGGCAGCCTGCCCCAGGTCCACTCAATGTATTATGCCAAGGTCCAAGATGCTTGCTGGCTATGGTCTTGGCTCCTCACAAACCCTCGGGCCATAGTCCCTCCAGACCTGTCTAGGAATCACCAAGTTAGTTTTTTTGGGGGAGACTTATATTTAAATGATGAAACACATAAAAGAAAAGAAAACCTTAACTCTCTACATTATTTTATTCCATATTTATGTAGGCTATTTCTTTTTTTTTGGTATTAAAAGGTTTTTTTTTAAATTAATTTATTCATATTACATCTCAGTTGTTAGCCCATCCCATGTCTCCTCCCATTCCTCCCTTCCTCCCACTTTCCCCCTACTCCCCTCCCCTCCCCTAAGTCTGTGTCTGAGGGGGACCTCCTCCCCCTGAATATGCTCATATGGTATCAAGTCTCTCCTTGGTGACCTATTATGTTTCTTCTGAGTGCCACCAGGCATCTCCATCCAAGGGACATGTTCAAATATGGGGCACCAGAGTTTGTGTGAAAGTTAGATCTCCTTCTCCACTCAACACTGGAGAATGTCCTGTCCATCGGCTAGTCTGGGTAGGGGTTCAAGTTTTACTGCCTATTTTTTCCTTGGCTGTTGCCACAGTTTGTGGAGGGCCCCAGGGCCCAGACTCGCCTGTAGTTTTCCAGGACCCGCTGGATCCTTCTATTTCCTCTTTCTCCCAGGCTTCTCACACCTAAAGTTTCAATAGGATGTCCTCCCCTCTTACCCACTATTCTGGTAGGTACAGTTTTTCATGGGGACGTACACCTTGGACTAGTGTCTCGATATAAGTGAGTATATACCATTTAGCTCTTTTTGCTTCTGTGTGAACTCACTCATTATGACAATTTCTAGTTCAATCCATTTGTCCACAAATTTTGGAAATTCCTTGTTTTTAATAGCTGAGTAGTATTCCATAGTGTAAATGTACCACAGTTTCTTTGTCCATTCTTCTATTGAGCGACACGTAGGTTGTTTCCAAGTTCTGGCTATTATGAATAAGGCATGAACATGGTTGAGCATATGTCCCTGTTGTGTGGTAGTGCATCCTCTGGGTATATTCCAAGGAGTGGAATAGCTGGGTCTTGAGGAAGCCCTATTCCCATTTTTCTGAGAAAGCACCAGATAGCTTTCCAAAGGGGTTGTACTAGTTTGCATTCCCACCAGCAATGCAGGAGTGTTCCTCTTTCTCCACACCCTCGCCAGCATGAGGTGTCAGTTGAGTTATTGATCTTAGCCATTCTGATGGGTGTAAGATGGAATCTCAGTGTCATTTTGATTTGCATTTCTCTGATGACTAAGGAGGTCGAGCATTTCTTTAAGTGTTTCTCAGCCATTTGATATTCCTCTGTTGAGAATTCTCTGTTTAGGTCAGCGGTAGGCTATTTCTTTTCCAATAGCTTTTAATTTAATTTTTATTTTTTTGGTTCACTGAGAAAAGTCATCAGTAAGGTAAAAATTCTACTTCTTCAAAAATTATTTATTGGTGTATGTCCGTTATAGATAGTGATACGTTTTAGAAAGATGCTTTCATACAGGGATATTGTGTAGTTTTACCCTATTCACACCACGACCCTTCCCTTTTCTCTCATCCCTCTGTTACCGTACATTCGCTCAGTCTACTCACATCTACTTTCATGTACGTGAACACACACTCACACAAGTGTGTACGATTTCATTTTATTTTATGTGTATTGGAGTTTGCTTGCATGTATGTCTGTAAACTACTTACATGTAATACCATTGGAGGCTAGAAGAGGGCATCAAATATTCTAGGGCTGCCGTTACAAATGGTTGTAAGCTGCTGTGTGGGAACCAAATCTGGGTCCTATGGAAAAACGCAGTTTTCTTAGGTGCCGAGCCACCTGCATAATCATGTACATAGTTTTTAATGTAATTTTTTTGAGAATTTCATAGATGTATCCTGTGTTTACATCATTTACACCCCTTTATGTTTCTGTGTTTTCCAACTCCTCCTATATCCCTGTCAAATTCAAGGCCTTTTCTTTTTTAATCATTATCACTTCACACAAATGTGCGCACGCGCACGCGCGCGCGCGCGCGTGTGTGTTGTAAGGATATCTACAAGTCCTTGTGAGGATATTTTAATTAATAAGATGCTGAACAAATGGTGAAACACCATGGAAATAGCTGTTATACATGAAAGGGACAAAGTCTCATATTCCTGTGTCCTGACTCCAGGAGCCCCTGAAAATTACCCATCAGCCCTGGGCTTTGGGGCCTCAGCTAGTAACTCAAGGGAGATTATGTCCATCCCTCTATATCCCAAACTGAGCAGAGAGCAAAGGAGGCTTCCTTCATTCTGAAGTGGGCCAACATTTTTTTTTATCACAAGTTCATCACTTGTGATGAGACTAATATTCTGAAGAAATAAGGATCACTGGAGCTATAGGATTCATTAAGAACACCAGAGGCAGCTCTGCCAAAGCAGGGAAAGAATCTTCAAGAAGTAGTGTGATGGGACTAACATGCAAGGAAGGAAAGAAATAACAGGAATCCCATGTGAGAGGCTCAGGTCTCTTAAGTACGTCATGCATTCTACCTCTTTTCCTTGTGTTTTTTTTCCAGGAACATCTGAGACTATCAACTCATCAGAAGCCAAGACAGGTGAGCAATGGGAGGTCTTTATTAAGGGCTGGACCCAGAGAGTCAAGTCGTCCTTATCCAGTGGAATCAGACGCTATGGGAGGACACTCACTCATGTAGGAGTGACATTTGTCTGCCCTGACCTGTTCATCCACAGGCTCACAGCCCCAGGATCATACAGTGAAGAACGTCATCCAGGTTGTTTGTGGTTGGCTTGGTCTTCCTGGTTTTCAGGATTCTGCAGCTAAAGGCTTGGCACAGTCAGAGTCAGATCTGACACACATCTGGGAAACAAACAGAAGAGAAAGCAGTGCAGATGGGTGGCAGATTTGGGAAATATGTCTGAAGATTCCAAGTATTTCTGTAAGAAAATCTGAGGCTTATTTGGGAAACTGTTTTCAATATTGTTAATGGAAAGAGTGTGTTTTGTGTTCAGGGAGAGGTCTTGGTGTTGGGGTAGAGTGCTCCCGCACCAGATTAGGACTTTCTCTGCACCTTGCTGTGAGCCTTTGCTGACTGATGCTTCCTCTCTTCTTACCACATACCGAGGAAGATCCCGCTTTAAAGCCTGGTGGGGTCCTTACCTTCATCTATCTTCCACTTTCTCTTACGTAATGTGACAATTTTCTTCATTTTAAATTGCCACATTGCCCATTGCATTTTGAGATTTTCGTCCTTTCTACCAAGAACAAGACATTTGGCTCAATAACAGTAGCTATGAGCAAAATTCAGATTTCAAAATAAAAATAATTGACCAAAAATCAGGTCCCGAAACTGTCTCTGGGACCCTCAAACTCCAATTCTCACCACGTTCTTATTGTGTAGTTTCTCCTAAAATGTAAAGACTTGACAGCCATCAACACAGTGATGTCTGAAGGAGTTCTCTGATGGGAGAACGGTTGACATGGCTTTGTAGTATCACTTTCTAAAAGAGCTCTGATGTGTGACACTTGCTGATTGCTGTATATAATATAATCTCTTCGTGGCTAACTTCACAAGATATATGTAAACCTATTTGTAAGAAGTCTGGAAATGATACATGGTATTGATATACTTTCAATCAAATTTAACAATCATTTTAACAGAAAAAACAATTGACATGTAAATAAATCAACCTTGACTCTCTTTGATATAATCATTTATTTGGGAACTGGTTTAGAGCGTTGGATGCTCCTGCAGATGACTTTGGTTCAGTTGCTGGCAGCCACATGGTGGTTCACAACTCCAGTTCCAGAGAATCTGACATCACACACACACACACACACACACACACACACACAGACAGACAGACAGACACACACACACACATACACACACACACACACACACACAGACACACGCACACATACACACACACCACAACCCAAACCACACCCACCCAAATAAAATGGGAAAATATAACCACTTCTTAATTCTACAAAGTTAACAGTTATGAACTTCTACATAGACAATCATGCACAAAGTCATTCTGAATATGCGAACCTTCATTTACTGGTCTTTATTAGCTGGGACTTCAAGAACAAGGTTGAAAGTGGATGAAGAGAGTAGACATTGCTGTCTTCCTCCTACATTAAAGTGAAATGTCTCATTTCTCACCATTAAAAAAGGATACAGGTGATGGGATAACAATGGAGTTGTCATCTGAATAAAAAGATGTTTCTGATCCTGCCATGATTTCATGAGAGTCTGAAAGCCTTAGACTTTGATCCTGTTGAAGAAATAGGCATCTCATGGTTCACAGCCATCAATGCTAATAGACACTGTGAATCACAGAGCTCTGGACAAGCGCTGTCAATGCAAAGGCACTTCACACAGAACCTACACAGCTGAGACTGTGGTCTTCCTTACCCCACTATATGGAAAGAACATGTTTCCATGAAACCCAGTGCTGTGGTGGGGGGAACACTGTTTTTGTCTTGGAAAGAAAATAAAATCGTCTTAACTTTACCAACATCAGTAATGCAGAGATTGCTATTTGAGGCCATGAAAGGAGGAATAGGGAGCACGTGGAGTGAACCAAGAAACAAAGGGCTAGTTGCATGGAACAGAAATAACTGGGCTGCTGGGAAGTCCCAGGCTCTCCCCTTAGCCCTAAGTCAGTCAGCTCCATGCAGGGACCAGAGAAGAGGAAGTTGCTATAACCTCTGGCCTCTCTGCGTGGTTCTCATGGTGACTTGGTGGGGGAACACCACTTGTTCATGAGATCTCATCAGGGGAAAGGATTACTTATCTCCTTTTTCACACATTAGTTTCTGGGTCTCAGAAACGTCTAAAGTATTGACATGAAGCAAGAAAATATGACTTTACCCATCAAAACACTGTTGTGTATTAAGATGTGGATGACCTTTAAATTGTGCTCAATGAAAGAGTGGGGCACACAGTGTCACTTATTGGGTAAGTACTGTCCTGTGACACATTCAGAACAGACAGATACAGAGGCATTAAGTAGGATCTGAGAACTGTGTGCAATATAAGTAAATGGAGAATTTGCATGTGCTTCTCTTTGGGGTTGTGACATGTCCAGAAGAGAGAAGGACAACTTCCCTGAACATAGACCTCCCCAAGTATTCAGTATTCTCACATTCTGTAAGTCTTCGTGATCATTTGCATTTCCTCCAAGGCTACACTATTGCTTCTCATATCCCGTTGTAGAGATAGGGGTTCAGATTGGAGAGGTCAGTGAGTCATTACCAGCACTTGTATCTTTTTTCCCATTTTTATTAATTTATTCATATTACATCTCAGTTGTTAGCCCATCCCTTGTATCCTCCCATTCCTCCCTCCCTCCCACTTCCACTCTACTACCCTCCCCTATGTCTGTGACCGAGGGGGACCTCCTCCCCCTCCACCACTTGTACCTTGTATCTTGTTTTCTTTTTTGAGAAATGTACAGTACAAAATCAAAGCCTCCACATCAGCGGACTGAATGACCTGAACATTAACAGTGAAATAAAGGACATCATCATAGTAGCCCAAGGGAGGAAGAAGGGAGGCTGTTACCTTAGCATTGGTAAATGTTACTCCCATATTTTAAGGGAAAGTATTGAATATCCTACAGTGAGCATTAGTGGCTGGGCAGTTAGACAGAATCTGTAGTGTTAGCTGAGGAGCTGTGGTCTGGAGAAAAGAGTAACTGAGGGAAGAGAAAAAGTGAGAAGATTTAGACTCAAAGGGTTAAAAAAGGAAAGTTTCTCCTTTAAAAGAGAGTCAGAGGAAAAAAAATAACTTATTGGTTGCTCAGTGCAGAGTGGTTAGCCATGGACTAATGGACAAACAAAACAAAAACAGAGGTGTGTGTGTGTGTGTGTGTGTGTGTGTGTGTGTGTGTGTGTGTATGTGTGTGTGTGTGTGTGTGTGTGTGTGTGTGTGTGTGTGTAAAACAATAATGACCAAAAAAATAGGGAGATATTCAAAGGAGGGTAACTGAGATGGAACGGAGGGAAAAGAGGAAGAAGAAAGTGATATGATTCTATTTATATTAAAGGTATATTTTAATTAAAATAAAGAAGAGTTGGGTTCCATTTAATGGCCAGAAAAAGATGCAAATTACCAGCAAGTAAAAAATCACAGCCTGTCTAGGACTTAGGTGAGCTCCTCAGCAAGGCAGCTAGGGCTTGTGAATACGTTCTTACACTTTCGGTCACGCCAGGAAGAAAGTGGACCTCACAGCTTCCACAACCATTCCACTTTCATTATTTTGTAATAATTGCAAACAGCCTTACTCTGCGTTATTTCTACCCTTTGGTCATTGGCACAGTCAAGGCTCAGTGTGACTCAAAATGTTCTGTTATTACTGTCACATCAAGGTCTTTCTGTCTTCTTCTCCTGTCCCCACTCCTTTCATAGCATTTTAGGAAAAACTTTTCTGGTCCTCTTGATTCATAATGTTAAATCCTTCCAGAGGGCTCGGTTTTCCTGCAATATTTCACAACATTTCATTTTGACGTTCAAAGTCAGTTGAGCTTTCACACATCAAACCGAGTTTACGCCCACAACACAAGCTCTTCCCGGTTCATCTTCTCTTCCTGCTGGACATGCCTTCATTTACTAATACTTTCATGTCTTCCACTGCTGTATCCCAGAGCTCATGGAAGAAAGGAAAACATATTTCTTTTTTAAAAAATTTATTTTTGGGTAGGGGTTTAGAGTGGAGAGTGGGATATTACTTTCTCACATACTCTGGTGCCTCAACTTTGACCATGTCCCCTGGAGGGGGAGACCTGATGGCACTCAGAGGAAGGACAGCAGGTTACCAAGAAGAGACTTGATACCCTATGAGCATATACAGGGAGAGGAAATCCCCCTCAGGAACAGTCATAGGGGAGGGGAATAAGGGGGAAATGGGAGGGAGGGAAGAATGGGAGGATACAAGGGATGGGATAACCATTGAGATGTAACAAGAATAAATTAATAAAGGAAAAAAATACTTAAAAAAATGAAAAAATTATTTTTAATTTGTTCATTTTACATCCCAATTGTAGCCCCCTCCCTCATCTCCTCCCAGTCCCACCCTCTCTCCATCACACCCTCTCCCTCCCTTCCCTAGTCCTCAGAAAGAGGAGCCCTCCTCCCCTAACATCTGACCTCAGTCTACCAAGTCTCATTTGTATGACCTGTATCCTCTTCCTTTGTGGCCTGGCAAGGCTGCCCTGCTAGGCAGAAAGTGATCATGTAATGGGCACAAGAGTCTATGTCAAAGGTAGTCCCTACTCCCCATATTGTGGGACCCACAAGGAGACTGTGCTGTCTATATACTATATCTGAGCAGAGGGTCCAGGTCCACAAACATGGTCCTTGGTTGGTGCATCAATATCTGTACTGTAGGGTGGTTTTCCTGTATTATGTGGCTAATATCCACTTATGAGTGAGTATATACCATGCATATCTTCCTGGATCTAGGTTTCCTCACTCAGGATGATCTTTTCTAGTTCCATCCATTTGCCTCCAAATTTCAAGATTTCCTTGCTTTTAATAGCTGAGTAGTATTCTATTCCATAAATTTACCACAGTTTCTTTATTCATTCTTTGGTTGAGGGACATCTAGGTTGTTTCCAGATTCTGGCTATTATGAATAAAGCTGCGATGAACATAGTTGAACAAATGTCCTTGTTGTATGGTGGAGCATCTTTCAGGGATATGATTGGGAGTGGTATGGCTTGGTCTTGAGGTAGAATTATTCCGAATTTTCTGAGAAAGTGCCAGATTGATTTCCAAAGTGGTTGTACAAGTTTGCACTTCCACCAGAAATGGAGAGTGTTCCCCTTTCTGTAAATCCTCACCAGCATGTATTGTCACTTGAGTTTTTGATCTTAGCTGTTCTGTCAGGTATAAGATGGAATCTCAGAGTCATTTTGATTTGCATTTTCCTGATAACTAGGGATGTTGAGCATTTTTTAAAGCAGTTCCTGATCATTCAATATTCCTTTATTGAAAGTTCTCTGCTTAGTTCTGTACCCCATTTTTAAAAATTAAATTATTTGGCTTGACAGTGTTTAATTTCTTTTTTTTAAATGTTAAAATATTTTTAAAAGTTTTTTAATTAATTTATTCTTGTTACATCTCAAGGGTTATCCCATCCCTTGTATCCTCCCATTCTTCCCTCCCTCCCATTTCTCCCTTATTCCCCACCCCTATGACTGTTCCTGAGGGGGACCTCCTCTCCCTGTAAATGCTCATAGGGTATCAAGTCTCTTCTTGGTAACCTGCTGTCCTTCCTCTGAGTGCCACCAGATCTCCCCATCCAGGGGATATGGTCAAATATGAGGCATCAGAGTACATGAGAAAGTCATATCCAACTCTCCACTCTACTGTGGAGAATGTTCTGCCCATTTGCTAGATCTGGGTAGAGGTTTAAAGTTTACCACCTGTATTGTCCTTGGCTGGTGCGTTAGTTTGAGCGGGACCCCTGGGCCCAAATCTGCCTATAGTAATGTTTTACTTGTAGGTTTCTAGGACCCTCTGGATCCTTCCTCTTTGCTATTCTCCCATGCTTCTCTCATCTAGAGTCCCAGTAGGATGTCTTCCCCTCTGTCCCAATTTCCTGGTAAGTGAAGGCTTTCATGGGAGAAGCCCCTTGGACTAGTATGCAGATATAAGTGAGTATATACAATTTGAGTTATTTTAATACAATTTTAGGGTCATGGAAAGTTTTAGAAATGAATACAATGAGTCCCTATATATACTTTGCCTCTCTTACACACACACACACACACACACACACACACACACACCACACATTATAGAATAATTATCAAAATTAGATAACTAATGTGACATGAGACCCAGTTCAGATGTCACTATTTATCCCCATGTATCCTGGCTAAAGCAGAAGAGTACCAAGGGCCATGTGTCACACAGTGTGTCCTGTCTTAGCTTCCTCTGCCTTTAAAGATACTGATAATTTAAAAAAATGCAGGTCAATACTTTGTTGTTCTTTAGATGGCTTTCACTTTGAGTCTCTCTGAACTTTCTCATAATTAGGTATACACTTTACATTTGGGGGTGGGCACAACGTGGAATGGATGCCATGCCCTTTGCACTGCATTATCTCAGGGTAGAAAAGGGTTGCTCTTCTGTCTGGCTTTGATAAAACTACTTTCTCCACTGTGGTCTCTGTTCTTCCTTTGTAACCAATAGAGACTTGCAGGGAGAGTCACTGAGATGCCAGTGGCAACATCTAGCACTTGCTGCTTTTGTCTTGCATGAATTACTCTTGTATACATAGGTAATTGTTACAGTGAAAATTGGTAACTTTTCTAATTCACTTTGTCTAAGTGTACTAATTGGGTTTTTTTGTTTTTACATAAATAAGGTATTTCCCTTCTTCTCCATGAATTGATTAAAATGAATTTATTTTTATTTTATCAGTAACTTGTAACCCACCAAATCATTGTTTAATCCTCACCCTCAGATCATGACTTCTGTGTCTTCCTAAAGTGTCCCCAACCTATTTTTGCACTTTCTCAACTGTGACACAATAAGATGATCTGATCCATTTTGTCCTTTCACAGTTCTGCACCAAGAATCACCCATCTCTTCTGTAGTGTAGATTTAGTATATAGTTGTTAAATATGTCCCTTGTTTTTGAAGATGTGTTTGTTTTGAAAATATGAGGAAAAAGAAGAGTCAAAGATGGCTCCAAGGCTTGAGTTAATGGAAGAATAGAACAATTGTGAACTATTATGGAGAAACTACAGGTTTCTCCTTAGTAATTTTCCTTACTAGGTTGAGATGCCTCCTAGAGCCTCTAGTTAGCCGGGCAGATGGCTATGTGGATAGCTGAATATGTAGTTCTGCAGAGAATCTTGTGCTAGGGTAATGCCAGCCAGCCATGCATTAAAATCAAGAAGGCTTTAAACTGTCAAGAGAATGGTGGGAGGTAATGAAAAGAAAATAACAAAGCTTCAACTTCTGGGGAATTACAGCATAAGAGGAAAGAGTGAAGAGCAGAGAGGGAGAGAGAGAGAGAGAGAGAGAGAGAGAGAGAGAGAGAGAGAGAGAGAGAGAGAGAGAGAAGCTGGAGAGCCAGGGCCACTGAGGGAACTGAGGAACAGACAAGCTTTCAAGGAATAGGCTGTGATTACCTATGTTAAATACTTCTTCTAAGCCGAGTCAGATAAGAATTGAAAATTAATCATTCAATAGGGTGGTTATTTTGCCTGGAGTGAGCTTCAGAGAAAATGAGACACTAGGAATTAAACAGAACATGCCCAGATTTAAACAAACAAACAAAAAAGTAAGGGGTTTGCTGTGAGACAGTAGTTGCCTTTGGAGAGTGGAGGACACAGGAAGGGCCTCGTGCTTTGTTTCTCAAGATGTGGAATGGCTGAGGGCTTGTGCAGCGTCTGGTTGGCGAGAGGAAACAGTGATGATGAACAGCAGATGGGGTGCTAGAGAGGGTCTGTGGCATCTTCCAGGTTCTAGACACTACCCATGTCTCTTGATTCCTGGTTGTCTTCCATAGTTTTTAGAACCAGCAATTCTCATTAGACAACTCTCTGTTGCTTCTCTAACGCCACTTGGAGTCTTCTTGCATCTCAATGCACCCAGCCAAAGATCTCTGATTTTTTTTATTAATTTATTTAGATTACATCTCAGTTCTTGTCCCCTCACTTGTATCCTCCTCTTTCTCCATCCCTCTCTCCCTCTTTCACCCTATTCCCCTCCCCTAGGTCTGTGGAAGAAGGTTATCTCCTCCCCCACAATATGGCCACAGCCTATCAAGTCTCTTCCTGGTAGCCTGCTTATCCTTTCTCTGAGTGTCAGCAGGCTTCCCCACCAAGGGGAGGTGGTCAAATATGGAGCACCAGAGCTCATGTCTGAGTCAGTTCCTGCTCTGCATGCAACTGTGGAGAATGTCCTGACCATTGGCTAGATCTGAATATGGGTTCAGTTTTTACTGCATGTATTGTCCTTGGTTTGTGAAATAGGTTGAGCAGACCCCCCAGCTCCAGATCTGCCCATCATGATAATCTTCTTGTGGGTTTCTAGAACCATCTGGATCCTTCTATCTCCCCATTCTCCCATATTTCCCTCATCTAGAATCCGAATAGGAAATACCCGCATCTATCCCAATCTTCTAGTAACTGAAGAATTTCATGGGACATCTCTTTTGGGCTAGTGTCCAGTTGTAAGTGAGTATTTACCATGTGAGTCTTTCTGGGTCTGGTTTAACTCACTCAGGACGATCATTTCTAGTTCCATCCATTTGTCTGTAAATTTCAGGATCTCCTTGTTTTTAATAGTTGCTGAGTAGTATTCCATAGTGTAAATGTACCACAGTTTCTTTATCCATTCTTTGACTGAGGGACATTTAGGTTGTTTCCAGGTTCTGGATATTACAAATAACGCTTCTGTGAACATGGTTGAGCATATGTCCTAGCTGCCCTGGTGAAGGATCTTCTGGGTATATTCCAAGGAGTGGGATAGCTGGGTCTTGAGGAAGCCCTATTCCCAGTTTTCTGAGAAAGCGCTAGATACATTTCCAAAGTAGTTGTACAAGTTTGCATTCCCACCAGCAATGAAGGAGTGTTCCCCTTTCTCCACATCCTCACCAGTATGTACTGTCATTTGAGTTTTTGATCTTAGCCATTCTGATGGGTGTAAGATGGAATCTCAGAGTTGTTTTGATTTACATTTCTCTGATGACTAAGGATGTTGAGCATTTATTTAAGTGTTTCTCAGCCATTCGATGGTCCTCTGTTTAATTCTGAGCCCCATTTCTTAATTGGGTTATTTGGTTTGATGTAATTTGCCAGGGACCAAACGGCCTGTGGCCGACCCCCACCCATTCAGCATCTGCAGCAAAGATTGTGCTTTGCCACTCATTAGGCTTGCAAGGCATCCGGCTTAGCCCTGAGAAGAGAGCGATCCGATCCTGAGATAACCACAGAGACATCCTGCTTTGCCCCACCTAGGAAAACCCCTCTCCCTGCAAATGTTCCCGGGGCTCAACCCCAGAAGATTTTGTACTTTTCCATTTACCCTCCTTGCTTACCCCCACCCTCCCTCCCTAAAGCAGGTTTTAAAAAGCTTGCCCTCACCTTCAAGAAACGGCTCTTGACAAGCTACTGTTCGCTTGAGCCCTGCGTCTCTCTCGCCCATGTCTTTATCCACAGGTTGCGACCCCCCTCGGCCCCCCAATAACTGACCAGCTGGACTGGTTATGTGGACTAGTTACGTGGACTAGTTAGTAATTAATTTCTTGAGCTCTTTATATATTTTGGATATTAGAAAATTGTCAGATGTAGAGTTGGTGAAGATCTTTCCCCAGTCTGCAGACTGTCGCTTTGTTTTGTTGACAGCATTTTCTGCTTTACAGAAGCTTCTCAGCCTCATGAGGTCCCATTTATTAATTGTTGAACTTAGAGCCTGGGCTGTTGGAGTTCTGTTCAGGAAGTTGTCTCCTGTGCCAATGTGTTCCAGGCTCTTCCCCACTTTTTCTTATAACCAATTTAATGTCTCTGGTTTATGTTGAGGTCTTTAATCCACTTAGACTTGAGTTTTGTGCATGGTGATACTCATGGGTCTAATTGCATCTTTTTACATGTAGACATCCAGTTATGCCAGCACCATTTGTTGAAGATGCTATCCTTTTTCCATTGAATAGATTTGGTTTCTTTGTCAAAAATCAAGTGTTCAAATGTGTGTGGGCTTATTTCTGGGTCTTCAATTCAATTCCATTTGTCAACCAGCCTGTTGCTGTGCCAGTACCATGCTGTGTAATTTCTTGAGTCCTTTATATGTTTAGGATATTAACCTTTTGTCAGATGTAGAGTTGATGAAAACCTTCTCCCAGTCTGTAGGCCATTGTTTCATTCTGTGGACGGTGTCCTTTGCTTTACATAAGATTTTAAGTTTCACGAGGCCCCACTTATTAATTGTTGATCTTAGAACCTTAGCTATTGTCATTTTGTTCGGGAAGTGAAAACACCTTTCTAACACCCTCATTGTGATAAGAAAAAAGACTCTTTTTCTCTTGACTTGCTCAACCATAACTGTGTCCATGCACTTAGGTTTATTATATTGGCCACACATGGAAACCCACACATCACTTAGACCTCTAATGTACCCAGTAATTTTGTTCAGACTACTACAAAAGCTTTATCAGTTTTCTATAATTGTAGTACTATTACCCACTCCCTCCCACAGGTATGTAGTGGTTATATTCTTAATATAGCAACATGTGCACATTTTCCTTTGATAATTTCCTTTACTCATTTATGGTAAGAACATACTACAGATTAAATTAATTGCAGAAGACACCCTGTAAAATGTTACCCCAGAAATTGTGTTGAGTTTCACTTAGAACAGCACATACTCTCCTTTGCTGAGTGTGCACTCCAAGTATCTCTTCCCCTTTGTTTAGGCCTGGGACACTCACTTTTTCTTTTTTCTCTTCTTTAAATAATTTATTCAGATTACATTTAGATTGTTGTCCCCTCACTTGTATCTTCCTGTTCCCCCCTCCCTCCCTCTTTCACTCTATTCCACATCCCTAGGCCTGTGACAGAAGGGGACCTCCTCCCCACCATATGATCATGGCCTATCAGGATCATCTAGGTAACCTGCTTCCCCTTCCTCCGAGTGCCACAGGTCTCCCCAGCAAGGGGAAGTGGTCAAATAGGGGGCATCAGAGTTCATGTCAGAGTCAGTCCCTGCTCTCCACACAACTGTAGAGAATTCACTATTTGTTGGCTAGACCTGAATAAGGGGTTTAGGTTTACCTCATGCATTGTCCTTGGTTGGTACAGTAGTTTGTGTATGCTCCCTGGGTCCAGATATGCCAGCCTTGATGATCTTCTTGTAGGGGGTCAGGATCCACTGGGTCCTTCTGTTTCCCCATTCTCACATACATCTCTCACCTGGAGTCCCAAAAGCAAGTCCCAGCATCTGTCCCAATCCCCGGTTGAGTAAAGACTCTCAGAGGACATCCATGTTGGGCTAGTGTCCATTATAAGTAAGTATATACCATGTGAGTCTTTCTGCATCTGGGTTAACTCACTCAAGATGATTGTTTCTAGTTCCATCCATTTGCCTGCAAATTTCAAATTTTCCTTGTTTTTAATAGCTGAGTAGTATTCCATAGTGTAAATGTACCATGGTTTTTTTTATCCATTCTTCAACTGAGAGACATCTAGGTTGATTCCGGTTTCTGGCTATTATGAATAAGGCTGTTATGAACATAGTTGAGCAAATGTCCTTGTCGTTTGGTGGAGCATCTTTCAAGTATATTCCCAGGAGTGGAATAGCTGGGTCTTTTTTGTGTGTGTGTTGCTTTAGGACTTTTTTTCTCCTTTATTAATTTATTCTTGTTACATCTCAATGGTTATCCCATCCCTTGTATCCTCCCATTCTTCCCTCCCTCCCATTTTCCCCTTATTCCTCTCCCCTATGACTGTTCCTGAGGAGGATTATCTAAGATATCCCTCTTCCCTATTTTCTGAGAAAACACCAGATTGATTTCCAAAGTGGTTATATAAGTTTGCACTCCCACCAGCAATAAAGTAGTGTTCCCCTTTCTCTACATCCGTGCCAGCATGTGCTGTCACTTGATTTGTTTTATATATTAAAAAAATATTTTATTAATTTTTTCATATTACATCTAAATTGTTATCCCATCCATTGCATCCTCCCATTCGTCCTTCCCTTCCATTTTCTCCTTACTTCCCTCCCAATGATTGCGACTGAGGGGGACCTCCTCCCCCTGTATATGCTCATAGGGGGTCAAGTCTCTTCTTGGTAGCCTGCTATCCTTCCTCTGAGTGCCACCAGGTCTCCCCATCTAGGGGACGTGGTCAAATATGGGGCACCAGAGTATGTGTGAAAGTCAATCCCCACTCTCTACTCAACTGTGGAGAATGTCCTGTCCATTGGCTAGATTTGAGGAGGGATTTGAAGTTTACTGCATGTATTGTCCTTGGATGGTGCCATAATTTGAGCAGGACCCCTGGGCCCAGATCCGCCCATAATAGTGTTCTACTTGTAGGTTTCTAAGACCCTCTGAATCCTTCTATTTCCCCATTCTCCCATGCTTCTCTCATCTAGAGTCCCAGTAGGAAGTCTTCCCCTCTGCTCACTTTCCTGGTAAGTGAAGACTTTCATGGGAAATGCCTCTTGGGCTAGTGTCCAGATATAAGTGAGTATATACCATTTGACTCCTGCGTCTGGGTTAACTCACTCATTATGAACATTTCTAGTTCAATCCATTTGTCCACAAATTTCAGGAATTCCTTGTTTTTAATAGCTGAGTAGTAGTCCATAGTGTAAATGTACCATGGTTTCTTTATCCATTCTTCTACTGATGGACACTTAGGCTGTTTCCATGTTCTGGCTATTATGAATAAGGCTGCTATGAACATAGTTGAACAAAAGTTCTTGTTGTGTGCTGGAGCATCTTCTGGGTATATTCCAAGGAGTGGAATGGCTGAGTCTTGAGGAAGCCCTATTCCCAGTTTTCTGAGATAGCGCCAGATAGATTTCCAAAGTGGTTGTGCTAATTTGCACTGCCACCAGCAATAACGTAGTGTTCGCCTTTCTCTACATCCTTGCCAGTATGTGCTGTCACTTGAGTTTTTGACCTTAGCCATTCTGATGGGTGTAAGATAGAATCTCAGAGTAATTTTTATTTGCATTTCCTTGATAACTAAAGACACTGAGCATTTTAAAAAGTGTTTCTCATCAATTCACTATGCCTCTGTTAGAATTCTCTGTTTAGCTCTGTAATCCATTTTTAATTGGGTTATTTTGTTTGTTGCTGTCTAATTTCTTGAGTACTTTATATATTTGGGACATAACCCCTCTGTCAGATCTAGGTTTGGTGAAGATATTTTCCAATTCTGTAGGCTGGCAGTTTTTCTTTTTGATGGTGTCTCTTGCCTTACAGAACCTTTTCTGTTTCATGTGGTCTCATTTATTGCTTGTTGAGCTTAGTGCCTGAGCTGTTGGTGCTCTGTTCTGGAATTTGTGTCCTCTGCCTGTGCATTCAAGAATATTCTCTACTATTTCATTTATCAAATTTAGTGTTTCTACTTTTATCATGAGGTCTTTGATATACTTAGACTTCAGATTTATACAGGCTTATTGTTATGGATATATTTGCATTCTTCTACTTGTAAGCATACACTTAGAACAACATTTGTTGATAATTCTTCTTTTGTTCCATTGTAATGTTTTGGTTCCTTTGTTAAAACCCAAGTCGCCATTGGTATGTTAATTTACTTCTTGATTTTCAATATGATTCTATTGACCAAGCTTTCTGTTTTTTTTGTGTGTGTGTGAAAACCATGTATTTTTTATTACTATTGCTTGGTACTACAGCTTGAGATCAAGGATATAGATACCACCAGACATTCTTTTGTTGTTGTTTCAATTATTATTTTAATTTTTCCATATGGAACTGAGTATTGTAATTAAAAGATCTGTAAAGAATTTTGTTGGAATTCTGTGAGGAATTGCATTGAATCTGTAGATTGCTTTCAGTAAGATGGTCACTTTTAGTATGTTAATCCTAGCGATCCATGAGCATGGGACATCTTCCCATCTTCTGATAAATTCTTCAATTTCTTTCTTCAGAGACTTAAAGTTCATATCATGCAGGTCTTGCATTTAATTAGATAGAATTAAACCAACATATTTTATATTGTATGGCTACTGTGAAGGGTGATTTTTGGGGATTTATACTTCAGCCTGTTTATCATTTCTATGGAGGAGAACTACTGATATTTTGAGTTCATTTTGTATACAGTTACTTTGCTGAAGGTTTTAATCAGCTGTAGGATCTCTGGTAGAAACTTCAGTTCACTTATATATAGTATCTTATCATCTTCCAATAGCAATATTTGACTTCTTCCTTCCCAATTTATACCCCTTTGATCTCCTTTAGTTGTCTTATTTCTCTAGTTAAAACTTCAATTACTATATTGAATAGATATACAGAGAGGGTCACACATTTGTAATGGACCCTAACAGAAACCATTAGTTCACCAGCTGGATTTGTGTGGAGCCTTGTGTGGTGTCTCATCATTAATGAGTAGGCATTGTTTATATATCCCCGGGAAAAGTTTACATAACATCCCCAAATCATCTCAAGGGCCCGGTAGCCAACTGGCCATTAGTTTGTTCTGTTTGAATAAGTAGAACCAAGAAGAAGCTTCAACAGAAAAAGTGTCACCAGCTCTAAGCCTCCTCATGTGAAAGTGCTGGACCAGGAAGATGGCCGGTTTGTTTTTGTGTCTAGTCCTAGTTTCTGGTGATTGGGACCATTAAGGCAGATGGACATGGGTAAATTGGTGATCTACACAAAGAGATCAGAGCCAAATGTGTGTTTTTAATGCCA
The DNA here is from genome assembly GCF_964271855.1 of Acomys minous. Taxonomy (NCBI): domain Eukaryota; kingdom Metazoa; phylum Chordata; class Mammalia; order Rodentia; family Muridae; genus Acomys; species Acomys minous. The sequence goes on from NC_140502.1 coordinate 9,399,648, forward strand.
GCACACAGAGAGCTGAGGAAATAGAATGAGGAATCTGAGACTTGAGTAAGATTCAAGAGGTTCTGTTTCAGAAAAAAAAACCGAAAAGCAAAGAGCAACCAATATACAGAAGCCACATAATCTACATCCCAGCCCAGCACAGAACTGGGGAAACAGCAGCCAGCTTCCCCACAAGATTAGTTCCTCTTCCTCAGAGCCTGATAAGATGATGTCCTCATAAAACAAAGAAAAATCAGCCTGCGTAGGACATACACTTTGTGTGGGTTCCTACAACACGAAGACGAAATATCTGCCACCTCTGGCAACTGGAAGACGCCATGACTCCCACTCTCACTGCCCTGCTGTGTCTTGGTGAGATGTGAAGATTAAGAGGGTGAATTCTGGTCTGAGAGGGAATGCACCTTAAACCCATGCCATGGTCCATCAATGTCTCAACAGCTCAGAAATCATCTGCAATTGCAGGGTCTGCTCATATTCAGAGCGAACACTTAGAGGTAACTCTCTTGCAGGACTGAGCCTGGTCTCCGGGAACCCTGCACTTTCAGGTGAGTGTTTGCTTAGCTGTCTGAGATTGGACATCTTTTGTGGGGACTACATGTCACTCGTGAGCAGCAGAGATGGAAAACATCAGGTATGCACTGACTCTTGGGATGCCTGAAACATACTGGTTCTGAGAGCTGGCATCTGAGGAGAAGTCCTTGGACCCAGCTGCCGATTTTCTTGCAGGGGAACTCTCCAAACCCACAATCAGGGTGTTGCCAAGCAGTGTGGTAGCTATTGGGAGCCAGGTGACAATATTCTGTGAAGGGCCATTACATGTTAAGAAGTACTATCTCTACAAAGAAGGAAGTCCAGATAACCTGCTACTAACAACCTTTCCTGATACCAAGAAGAAAGCCAAGTTCTCTATCTCTTCAATTGAATGGTACCATTCAGGTCTATATTGGTGTTCCTGTAAAAACCCTACTGACATGTCAGAACAAAACAGTACAATCCTGGAACTAGTAGTGACAGGTGAGAAAACCCTCCCCCAACCCCAGGATCTGCCATGAGTAAAGGAATATGTTCAATTGGGGCTTATTTCTCAAATGTCAGAAGAGGAAAATAATGCTTCTCATGTGAGTCTACTGAAAGGGCTTCCTCTCCTCTCTTAGGATATTTCCCTGGCAACATCACCCTTTCAGCCCTTCCCAGCCTTGCTGTGAGCATTGGAGGATATGTGACCCTTCATTGTGACTCACAAGAGGCATATGACAGATTCATTCTAATGAAGGGAACTTGGAAGGTCTCCACAACTGTGGCCTCACAGAGTACAACCACTGGGATATTCCAGGCCATATTCAAAGTGGGCCCTGTGACCACCAATGAGAGATGGGGTTTCATATGCTATGGCTATAAAATGAGAAGCCCACAGCTGTGGTCAAAGCCCAGCAACCACCTACAGCTCCTGGTTTCAGGTAAGGAAGATCTATCCTCTCCCTGGTGACACAGGACCTGTTGTGTGGTGGGTGCTTGAGACTTGGTGCTTCTTAAACCAGTGTCACAGAATGTGTGGTACAGTTGGACCTGAAATGTTGAAATAAGGCTTGGTATTAACAGTGGAATCCAAGTTCCAAGTTAAAGTAGTGTCTTTATGTGTCCCTTTGCTTTTGTAGTTCAGCTTAAGTGTCCTTTGCAAGTGTGACCTTCTTTGAGCCACTGTCCTAACACATTCCTCCTGTTTTTCTACATCCCTGCAGGAACCCTCCCCAAGCCCACCATCCGGGTTCATCCAGGTCCCACGGTGACATCAGGGAGCCCTGTGACCATCTGGTGTGAGGGGACCAAGGAAACCCAAATATATGTTATATATAGAGAGCAAAGCCAAGAATCCTGGTACGCACAGAGCCAAAAGGGCCACAACAATAAGGCAAATTTCACCATCTCATCTGTGACACAACTGAATTCAGGGCGATATCAATGCTACTCTTACACCTCTGCTGGGTGGTCAGAACGAAGTAGCCCCCTGGAGCTGGTGGCTACAGGTGAGAGTGCTCTAAGGGGTCTTAGATCCAGATGTTATGCTCCAGTAAACGCTTGTCTAACACAATCACATATCATAGCCTATCCATGGGGGACAATGTTTTCTGTATAAGCTCATTTATTATTCCATATGTATCTTTCCTAGGAGTCTATGAAAAACCCACCCTTTTGGCCCTGGAAAACCCTGTTGTAAAGATAGGAGAGACTGTGTTCATCTCATGTGCCTCAGATCAGAAATTTGACCGGTTCATTTTAAGGAAGGATGATCAGAAAATCTACAGTTCCATATATGAATATTCTGGGGTGAATCTGGCCAGGTTCCACGTGGGTCCAATAACCTCTACGGAAATGTGGACGTTTAGATGCTTTGGCTACTTCACAAGTAATCCTCATGTGTGGTCAGAAGCCAGTGACCCCCTTGAGCTCCTGGTCTCAGGTAAGGAACCCTGAGACTCTTCTGAGTTACACTGCTCCTGACACAAATGCTCAGTGAAGAGACTGGTGTACTTTGAAGCTGAGTTCTCAGTAATCCTGAGACACTTGACTGTAAGACTCACTGTTCAGTAATGGAGGGCAGGGGATAGTGATAATCCAACTTGGGAATGTCAAGAGAGTTATTGACTTACCCATGGCCTTACTGCTTCAATTGATATTCAGGGGTAAATTTCATAGCAATGATTGTTATTTTTATTTAATTAATTTATTTGGATTACTTTCCCATTGTTATCCCCTCACTTGTATCCTCCTGTTCTTCCCCATCCCTCTGTCACCCTATTTCCCTTCCCTATGTCTTTGACAGAAGGGGACCTCCTTCCCCACCATGTGATCACAGCCTATCAAGTCTCATCCTTGTGGCCTGTCAGCAATAAGTTTTGTCTTTACTTTAGAACTGTTCAGAGCCCCACCACTTCTCCTAATTCCTTGTAGGTACCCTCAAGAAACCTACCTTGTGGGCAAAGCCAAATTCTGTGATTGCCTCAGGGAATCCTTTGACCATTGTATGTAACGGGACCATGGATACCCAAATATGTTTCCTGTATAAAGAAGGAAGCCCTGCACCCTGGTATAGACAAATTCCAAAGCAACGTCATAACAAGGTCAAGTTCTCCATAGGATCCATGGAAAAGCACAATGCAGGGCGATATCGCTGTTACTGTTACAATTCTGCTGGCTGGTCAAATCACAGTGACACGCTGGAGTTGGTGGTGACAGGTGAGAGGACACTCCCTCAACCCTTGGATCTACTTTGAGGAAAGGAGTGTGTTCACAGTAGTTTCCTCTTCTCCAATCCTAGAAGAACTGGAAAACGGTTTACTGTATGATTTCACATAATAGGGTCCTAGGAGTTTACACCTGTAAAGTCACACTGTCATCTCAGGAGGGCATGTGACCCTTCTGTGTATCTCACAACAGGCATATAACAGTTTCATTCTAATGAAGGAAGAAGAGAAGAGCTCCAGTGTCATATATATATATATATAATCCAGTGGCTCATCCAGTTATGAGTTCACATTGAGCCTTGTGACTCCCAACTGGAGTTGGAGGTTCACATGCTATGGCTATTTCTTGAGTAGTTCATGCCTTTGGTCACTGCCCAGTAACCACCTAGAGCTTTAGCTCTCAGGTTAGAAAGCCTAATACTTTACCTTGAATGATATTACAACTGACACCAGATTCTAGGTAAGGACCTGATGTGTGTTGGGTGCTTGGACACAGAGCTACTGAACCCAATGTCATAGAATGTATGACACAACTATGCTTGAGGGGCAGAAGCATTGATGAATGATGACATCGTACTTTATGAGTCCAGAGAAAAGTAGGTGATTTTAAATGTGTTCTTCTGCTATTGTAAAACAGCTCTACCTGTCACTTGCAAATGTGATCTGCTCTATGTGACTGTTTTAAAAGATGTGCATTTTTCTTCTTTGCTGGGAACCTTCAGAAACTCACCATCTTGGGTCATGCGTGCTCTCTCATCATAACAGGGAGCTCTGTAATGATATAGTATGAAGGGTCTCTAGAATCCCATTTGTATGTGATGCATAAAGAATGAAGCCCAGACACAGAGGAAGGACATCAGGTTACCGAGAAGAGACTTGATACCCTATGAGCATATACAGGGGGAGGAAATCCCCCTCAGGAACAGGGGAAGGGAATAAGGGGAAAATGAGAAGGAGGGAAGAATGGGAGGATACAAGGGATGGGATAACCATTGAGATGTAACAAGAATAAATTAATAAAAAAATAAAATAAAATAAAATAAAATTTAGTTTGTAAAAAAAAAAATAAAAATAAAATAAAAGTTTTATTTATGTTGCTAAAAAAAAAAAGAGTGAAGCCCAGAACTGAGGGATAGAGAGACTCCAGTAGACCACAACAGTAAGACAACGTTTTCCATTGCTTCTTTGACAAACCTGCATATATGGCAATATAATCATTACTTTTCCAACTCATTTGGGTGGAGAGAGTACACAGATACCTTTCAGCAAGTGGTGGCAGGTGAAAAGACACTAAAATCACAATCCTTGTCTTTTTCCTTGGGAAATACTCTCCCAGTGTTGTTCATCCAGAGATCATCTGCTGGAGACAACATGGGAAGTGTTTCAAAGCAGCCTGCCTTCTCCTCTCCTAGGTGCCTACCATGAAAAACCTACCCTGTCAGCCCTGCCCAGGCCTGTAGTGACCGCAGGTGATAATGTGACCCTTCAGTGTGTCTCATCAAAAGGATATGACTGGTTTAAGTTGACTGGGAAAGATATGAAATTCCTCGGGTCCGAAAAGGCAAATTTGAACTTCGCAAGACAGTTCCAGGCTCTGTTTCCTAATATCTCTGTGCCATCCCCCAAGAAGGGGCCATTTAGTTGTTATGGATACTATACAAATACTCCATATGTGTTTTCAGTGGCCAGTAACGATCTGGAGATACATGTTTCAGGTAAGGAACTCTCTTTATTTAGCTGTGTTTTGATACTTGAAACAATTTATCATAAGCCTGCTAATGTCAGGAGCATTGTGGGACATGGGGGTGTGCTGATGGGAGCTCTTACCTACCAAGGCTCAGAGTATGGGAAATGATGATACTGTCAGAGCAGGATGAGAGGTGGCATGTACTCTCAGATCCATCTGGATGACTTCCTGTCTGTCGTCTCAGGGCTGTCAAGGAAGCCTTCCCTACTGAGCCTGCAAGGTACTGTCCTGGCCCCTGGAGAAAACCTCACCCTGCAGTGTTCTTCTGAGATCAGTTACAGCAGGTTTGCTCTGTCCAAAGATGGTGGAAGTGACCTCCCCCAGCTCTCTACTCATCGGTCACAGACTGGAGGTTTTCATGTCAACTTCCCCTTAGGCTCTGTGAATTTCTCCATTGGTGGCCAGTACAGATGCCATGGTGCACAAAACCTCGACTCTGAGTGGTCAGCACCCAGTGACCCTCTGGATATCCTGATCAAAGGTGAGGAAAGTGATTCATTCATTAGGGAGTCAACAAGGCACAGGCTCAGCTGGGAGGAGGCCTGGGGTTGATCTTCAAGATGATGAGGAGCATCTCAGGAGGAACAGATCTAGAAACAAGGGAATGGATGTGAGATTGTCTGTGCAAATATAGAGACCAGATTCTGAAAGAGGCCTCAGAACAATGATCGTAGCCCCTCACTCATGTTATTCCTCTCTAGGACATCTTCCTGATACACCCACTCTCTCAGTGCGTCCAGGCACCAATGTGTCCTCAGGAGAGAATGTGACCCTGCTGTGTCAATCACCAACCCCAGTCGACACTTTCTTTCTGTTCAAGGAAGGAGCTGCAGCTGCATATCCTTCCATGATTCAAATATCAAAACTCCAAGATCCACAACGTGAGGCAGAATTCTCTCTGAGAGCTGTGACCCCAGCCCTTGGGGGTACCTATGTGTGCTTCGGTTCTAATAGCTCATTCCCTTACCTGTTGTCACATCCCAGTGTTCCTGTGGAAATCAAAGTCTCAGGTAAGGTGATCCAGACTGTCGTGTCCTCAGAATGTCACCCAGGATTCTTGACCCAGGAAGTTCTTGGTTGGGCTAGGAGTAAGTTCACCTAGTAGTAAGAAAAAAAGTTTCCTTTTCAGATATTAATAAATAAGCTGCTGTTTCTCAATTAATAGCCACTCCACCCTTTTCATGGGAATCTAGAAGATTCAAGTTAGGCAGCAGGAAGAGTCTAGAGATTCAGTGTGGATATAAGACTGGGAAGAGATGAGATAATTAGGGTAGCATTCCACACAACATCCCTTCAATTTATTTGTCACAGTTCACTAGGTCTCTCGAACTTATTCCAATAAAGGTTGTAGGTTTTCCTGTCTAGGGAGGTTGTTCCATCCCAGAGTGAATGAAGATTCTCAGAGCATGTGAGTCTTCACTCCTTTTTTTTCCTCCTTTATTAATTTATTCTTGTTACATCTCAATGGTTATCCCATCCCTTGAATCCTCCCATTCTTCCCTCCCTCCCAATTTCCCCTTATTCCCCTCCCCTATAACTGTTCCTGAGGGGGATTACCTCCCTCTCTATATGCTCATAGGGTATCAAGTCTCTTCTTGGTAACTTGCTGTCCTTCCTCTGATTGCTACCAGGTCTCCCCGTCCAAGGGACATGGTCAAAGGTGAGGCACCAGAGTATGTGAGAAAGTCATATCCCACTCTCCACTCTACTGTGGGGAGTGTTCTGTCCATTGGCTAGATCTGGGTTGGGGCTTAAGTTTTACCGCCTGTATTGTCCTTGGCTGGTGCCTTAGTTTGAGCGGAACCCCTGGGCCCAAATCTGCCTATCATAATGTTCTACTTGTAGGCTTCTAGGACCCTCTGGGTCCTTCTACTTTGCCTTTCTCCCATGATTCTCTCATCTAGAGTCCCACTAGAATGTCCTCTCCTCTGTCTCAGTTTCCTGGTAAGTGAAGGCTTTCGTGGGACATGCCCCTTGGGCTAGTATGCAGATATAAGTGAGTATATACCATTTGAGTCTTTCTGCTTCTGGGTTAACTCACTCATTATGATCATTTCTAGCTCAATCCATTTATCCACAAATTTCGGGAATTCCTTGTTTTTAATAGCTGAATAGTATTCCATAGTGTATATGTACCACAGTTTCTTTATCCATTCTTCTATTGAGGGACATTTCGGCTGTTTCCATGTTCTGGCTATTATGAATAAGGCTGCTATGAACATGGTTGAGCAAATTTTCTTGTTGTGTGCTGGAGCATCTTCCAGCATGGTACTGGCACAGCAACAGGCTGGTTGATCAGTGGAATCGAATCGAAGACCCAGATATGAATCCACACACATATGGTCATTTGATTTTGAGAAAGAAGCTAAATCCATTCGATGGAAAAGGGATAGCATCTTCAACAAATGGTGCTGGTCTAACTGGATGTCTATGCATAAAAAAATGCTAACCCTGTATATGCTCATACGGTATCAAGTCTCTCCTTGGTGACCTATTATCTTTCCTCTGAGTGCCACCAGGCATCTCCATCCAAGGGACATGTTCAAATATGGGGCACCAGAGTTTGTGTGAAAGTTAGATCTCCTTCTCCACTCAACAGTGGAGAATGTCCATCGGCTAGTCCGGGTAGGGGTTCGAGGTTTACTGCCTATTTTTTCCTTGGCTGTTGCCATAGTTTTGGGAGGACCCCAGGGACCGGACTCGCCTGTAGTTTTCCAGGACCCGCTGGCTCCTTCTATTTCCTCTTTCTCTCAGGCTTTTCACAGCAGGTGTTTTAAACTATTAATGGTCATTTAATGAGATGCTGAATGGATGATAAGGGACAATGGGAACCAGATGTGGTGAATACAGAGAAGATAGTCTCTGAGTGCCATTGAGGAGCAATCTTTCTTCCTTGACAATAAATCTTCACCTAATGACTCCATGGAGATCCATTTCTAGGGGAATTACCTTTCATGTTTGCATTCCCCAGACTGGACAGCAAGCATAGAGGTCTCTCTAGTTTAAACAGAAATGAAAGATGATTTTCTTCACCAATTATTCGTTCTCAGTGTTTATTTAAACTTGAAGCTTAGACCCAAGTTGAAACTCAAACAGTGTGATATTTGTGAATAATCCAATAAGAAAACCAGAAGGAATCATGGAACTCCAGGGAAAGAGCTTGTACTAAATCATTTTGAAGTTATGCAAATATCCTAATGTGTATTTATTAGACAGGATGTTGATCTCCAAGACTCACTTAGAATTATTAAGTACTAATTAAGTATCAATTTTGTATCATCTCTTCTGTTATTAGAGTCTGATGAGGACATCACTGAATCACAAAACAGATCCAAACCACAGACAGGACTCAGTCATAAAGCTGGTCCAAATGTTTTGATGTCTAATTATCCTTGGGTGACTTTGATCTTCCCTGCTTTCTTTGACCACAGCTCCAGATACACAGTACCATCACACAGTGGAGAACCTTATCAGGATGGGGATGGCTGGCTTGGTCCTTGTGGTCCTTGGAATTTTGGTGTTTAAAGATTGTCACAGCTGGAGAAAGATTCAACATGGAGATGTAAGATGAACAGAGAGACAAAAATGCATCTTTTGTGGTTCTAGGGACCAGAAAATAAATATGAGATATCAGGGAGGTTTATTAGGAAAATGCAGTGGTCTGGTTGGAGAAGTGCCATCAGGTACATATCAGGAGTCACTGTAAATTGAGTGGAAGTGAAAGGACTGGTTTCATGGGGTGGGCGGTGGGGAGTATCCTTCTCACCAAATTAAAGCTATTGTCTTACAACTTGCTGTGGACTTTTGCTGTCATTTGTTCTAATCTCATGACATAGGGAAACATCCTGCAGCACCAACCAGGGTTGGATTCTCATCTTTGTACACATTCTACTTTGTCTGGCTTTCATGTTACATTTTTTAAATAATTTTAAATGACTACACTACCACCTACATTAGGAGTTTCAATTTTTTTCTACTTTCAACAAAATACTTGGCTCAATTATAATAATTTCCAGCATAAATAGAAGCATAGACTGAGAAATAAGTGACTTAATTTATATGATGCCCAACATCTGTTTGTGGAAGCAGTTTTTGACATATGTCCATTGTGTGATTTCTCTTAAAACTGAATAGATTGGCACTGATGCATCATGGTTAGAAGAACTCATTGGCAGTGTACTGTTGATATGGCCACAGAATCATTACTTTTCATCATTTTTACAAGGATCAATTATTTTATTATTTATCTTCTAAAGTTATTGTATAAAAGTCACAAGTCTATACTTTAAGATAAAAACTAATCACTCATGTCTATCTTAAGTCCTCAGGGTACACATCTGTTCAATGACATTTAGAAAAGATTAAATCATATCAGGAAGCTTGAGGCAAAAATTGTTACAGGAAATTAACCAAAGTTTAATCACTAGCCTAGCGTTAGCTGGAAATGCATATCAACCAGTACTAGCCCAGCTGCCATTTTTGTTTTCTGGCCACAAAAAAATCCCTAGCTCAGTTGCTATGAGTGTGCCTTTCTGAACCTCAAGTTGTTCGCTAAGATTTTCTTTTTTTTTTATTGCACATACACACACACACCTTTTATTTTGATTTTTTTTAACAGATCAATGCTATTGTCAAAACCAAGTATTTGTTGAATCAATTTTGTGGAGACTGGAAGACACAGATAGCAAGTTGTTCAGGAGAAAAAGTGTCCACATACACCGTGGTGAGAAAACCCTCCCCAGGAACCTGGCTGCTGCATTGCCAGCCTTACACCGCTAATGGCCTCAGGCCTCTGAATAATCCTGCACAGTGAGTAGCCACAGAAGTTGGTGATGCTGGCTGCTTTCATTTGTGCACATTCGGAAAACATTTGCTGTGTAGGAAGTCCCCTGGGGATTTAGTGAAGGATAGTGAACCAGCCTTCCCTGGGAGGTAATTCTAGTTAGCAAAAGCTGGCTGCGGTGTAGGCAGTTCCAGGACAGTGTGATAACAAGGACACTGGCTCTAAGATGCCTCAGCTGAAAGATGTGCTATTAATTTCTGTTCGGCTGGGAAAACCGCTGCCAACTGAACTGTGATGGGCAGAGGGTTATCAGACACACTTTAATTTCAGTGTTATAAAAATGGAGGGATGGTGGTGGGGGTGCAATGGGGGTGGAGCTGTTCGCTAAAATTTTCTACATCAAAGCCACTAGCAAAGCAAAAGCATCTTAACACAACTGTACTAACAGTCGACATCTCCAAAATCTCTTTAAGTGTGGTTTACATTTCCAACAATTTACATCTCTAGGTTCTTTCTGAGGGTGGTGGTGAATCATGAATCTTCTCCAGCCGCCATCCTTGAGAAAGCTCAATCACAATTAAGTGTCATAGCTAATGATACTTCCTAGTGAGGGGCTGGAACCCCTTAGAGTTTTCATACAACTCATAGATCATGACAGATGTGATGACCATTAAGGCAGCAAGCAGATGTGATGCTGCACAACAGCACGGAATCCTCAGGACAGGCAGCCCTCAGGGCTCTGCCTCTTCCAGGCACACCCATTGTGTTTGTGCTAATCAGTGGGCTACATGTCATGAGTTCTAAAGCTGTTTTGCTATTCCTCTTGCATGGACTCCAGCAGATAACATCGAAATCAGACCCAAAGTAGGGTAATATTTATCCAGAGTTGCTACAACATGCATTGAAAAACAACCAGGATGATGGAATCACAGGACAAAAGAAGGAGAAACAAGTGTCATGACAAAGGTCAGAGGTGAAGCATGTTTATGGGGCAGAGAAGTCCCAGCTATGCACCTTCAGCTTCTTGGGTACATTGCAAAAAGCAATGGCTATGTAGAGTTACTGGATTTTGACTCCCTGGAAATCCTTGTTGCTCCCACTATTCTCTGCTAATATATCATGACAACAAATATATATGCATATATATTGTGTACACATATTTGCATATAAATATATATATATATATATATATATATATATATATATATATATATATATAAAATGGCCTGTTTATAGATCATGTATCATATATAGACTTCAGCTATACCATATATATGACACATGAATATATATATCATATATCTCAAATTCATTATATATAGAGAGAGGTCTTTACATGTATGTGTTTGTAGATAGATAGACAGATAGAAAGATACATACATATATACATACATACATAATACATACATACACGTATAAATAAGAGGGATATAGGTATTCAGGGTGGCTGTATAGTTGCTATAATTGATCCTGCTACTCATGTATTGTTAGCAATATTTGATAGATCTAAAGTTTATATATTGGTATGCATAATATATAAGCAGGTTATTTTTATATGTGCTGGATGGAATTTAAATCTCATAGCTACACATGATCATTAGATTAAAACTCATCTTACCTCATTAAAATCCTACATCTGAATACTAATTTTTAAAGATGCTTGTGTAGATTATCAGTTCATAAGCTCATTTTTCATTTACAGCATCACCACAGTGCCCACTGTTGTTTACATGTGATCACTGCATTGTCATTTTTAATGAATTATTTATTCACTATATATCCTGATCATGGCCCTCATTCTCCTCTCCTACCAGTCCGATCCTTTTTCTCTCTTCCCCATGTCCCCCTCCACTATGCCTCATAAAAGGAAGTCACTCCAACAATTCACCCCACCATATCAACTTGCATCTGGACTGAAAATGCCTCTTCCCCTGTGGCCTGGCAAGTCATCCCCCTTTAGAGAAAAGTGCTCCAATAGCAGGTAACAGAATCTCTACATTAGAGGCAGCCCCTTTGCTCTTACTAGGGGACCCCTATGAAGCCAGAGCTGCCCATCAGCTTCATCTGTGTAGGAGGTGTAAGTACAGCCCATATGTGGTCCTTGGTTGGTTGGAGCTTCAGTCTCTGTAAACCCCTCTGTGGCCTGGTTAGTTGGCTCTGTTGGCTACTTGTGTAGCTCCTGCCCCTCAAATCTTTCTTTTTTGCCCCCACCGTTCCACAAGTTTCCCTATGCTTTTCCCAGTGTCTGTCTGTGAGTTTTGCTATACATCCTACAGCAAGTAAGGGAACAAGAGATAATTGTCTACACAAGGCAGAAGAGTCTTAAGTTTTACTACCGGTCTTAAATGGGAGCTAGTGGCATCTGGAACATTGAGATGTAGTTAGACCTGAGAGGGAGGTGGCCAAGAGAACAGGTCTCACTATGAGGTCTCTGGTATATCCTTTTCCTACTAAGAAGCCCAGTCCACCACCTATCTACATGGTCCATTCAATAAGGGAGTCAAGACCATGGTCCTCAAATGTCTCCAGAACATGAGCAGATTCCTATTGTATATGTTACATCTGAGTCCTCCAGAGTCTAGAGCACACCAGGACTTCACTGACCACCTTCCCCCAGCATTGATGATGGATATTTAGACCTGTGTCTGAGGGAATCTTCTCCTAGTTTTACAAAGGATTTCTCCCTAGTTTATGCTACCATCCCAGAAGGGGATAAACCAGCTTATACTTATGAGAGTATATCATACTCCTTAAAGGGAGTATAGAGATACCTGCTTTATCAACATTTCTGTCAATATACAGACGGGTTTCTCCCTGTCTCCATAGTGCTCTCCTACCTTGTACTTGGGACTCTAGCAAGTCTCTCTCTCTCTCTCTCTCTCTCTCTCTCTCTCTCTCTCTCTCTCTCTCTCTCTCTCTCTCTCTCTCTCTCTCTTTCTCATTAAATAAGACTTTCTTCAGCTCATCCCTTTGGAGAAAGAATAAATGAAGGATGATGATGATGATGTGTTTACTACCTTTTGAATATTTAGATAGTGTAATTAGAGGTCAGCTTTGTAGAAATCCAGGTCCCCCTTCTGGGCACAGGACTCTTAAAGAGCCCATATTACTTGGTGTCTCAGTCTTCCTACCCTGGACTGCATGCCACTAATGTCAGCACCAGGCTGAGGACACTCCATTTGCAACCCAAGTATCTTAAGTGTCTTTGTTACAGATGTTTCTCTCCAAAGTTTTTCTTCAACCACTTTACAGGGCAACTCTCACTGCTCCATCGTGCAACTCCAGTCATGTGAGAAGGTTTGGCTGGACTAATGAAACTTCCAGGCTGTAGTGTCTGAGGATTTGTGCCTGGTAGGGGAACATGTCTTATCCTTTCATTTCCCTTCAATGGTCTCTGAATAAGGAGAGAGGCTCAGGGGCAGGGAAGGGGGATAGGGAGAAGTGGAAAGAAGGGTGGAACTTAGAGGAGAAGAGTGGGCTAAATTGTGGGGAAAAGTAAATAAGTAAATAATAAAAATTCAAAAAAAATAAAGTAGGATCTGAAAAGAGTGTTCAGTCGAATTGGATGTGGTTCTTTCGGATGGTGACAATGTCCAGATTAAAGATGGACAGTTTCCCTGAGCTTAGACCTCTCCAAGTATTCAGTAATCTCATGGTCCTGTACAACTTTGTGATCACGTGCATCTTCGGCCCAGATGCACTACTGCTTCTCATGTCCCCTTCTAGAGGTGGAGGTGCAGATTTGGGACATCCATGAGTTATTGCCACCACATTGGAGGTCATAACTTAGCTTCTTTTGTGATGAGTTAGAATGTCAAATTAAGGCCTTCAAGTTATTGGACCAGCTGACCTGAGCATTAACACTGAAGTAAATGACACCATCATCATAGTCTGAGGGACGAAGAACAGAGGGCTGTTACCTGAGCATTGAGGAAAGTTACTCATTTGTGTGTGTGTATGTGTGTGTGTGTGCGTGCACGCGTGCACGTGCGAGCGTGTGTGTGTAATGATAACATCAAAAATAGGAGGGGAGTTCCAATTGGGATTGGGGGAGGAGAGGATGAAGGGGAAAATTAAGGAGAAAGTGAGATATAAAGAGAAAGGGCTCTGTTTTATGGCAGGAAGATGTAGATAATCAGCAAGTAAAAGTCATAGGTGGTCCAGCAGTGAAGTGATCTCCCTGAGTGAGGCAGCCAGGGCTTGTGAATATCTTCCCATCCTTTCAGTCAAGCCAGGAAGGAAGTGGGCTCCACAGATTTCCCTGTCATTCCACTTTTAGTCTTAGGTATCAACTTCAAACCATCTTCCTCTGTAATATCCTTATCCTTTAGTCACTGGCACAGTCAAAGCTCAGCAGGATTCAAATTGTTAAGTTGTTATCATTGTATCAAGCTCTTTTTTATCATAAGATGTAAATCAAGCCTCTGTCCCCACTCCAGTTAATTTTTTTCATAGCTTCAGCCTCCTGGGGTAACCCTCTCTGTCCCTGATCATCTGTAGTGATAAATCCTTACACAGCAACGTCTCATTTTGACATTCATAGCCACTTGAGTTAATCTTTCCCACAACAAAACTGGTATATCCTCCACAAGGCAAATCTTCCTGATTCGCCATCTCTGCCTGCTACGTACAGCATCATTTACTAATGCCCATATGCCTCTCCCAGCTGCATCTTGGAACTAAGCGGGCCAAAGGAAAGACCTTTCTAACAACCTCAATCTGATATGGAAAAAGACACTTCCTTTCTTGACCTGTTTAACCAAAAATGTGTCCTTGTACTTAGGTTAATTATGCTGGGCTCACGTGGAAAAATACACACTCTTTAGAATGGAGATACACACATCATTTGTATTCAGACTACTACAGAAGTTTTATTAATTTTCTTTTTTAATTAATTAATTAATTAATTAATTAATTTTTTCTCCTTTATTAATTTATTCTTGTTACATCTCAATGGTTATCCCATCCCTTGTATCCTCCCATTCTTCCCTCCCTCCCATTTTCCCCTTATTCCCCTCCTCTATGACTGTTCTTGAGGGGGATTACCTCCCCCTGTATATGCTCATAGGGTATCAAGTCTCTTCTTGTTGTACTATTGCTAACCCCCAATCTACATAATGGTTTTACTCTTGATATAGCAGCATGTACATATTTTCTTTTGCTAATTTATGAAAAGATAAAACCACAGAATACATTCATTATGCAAGTCACCCTATAAAATGTGACCCCAGCAATCATGTTGCTTTTCACTTAGGATAACCCATGCCATTCTTTGACAAGTATACACCCCCAAGTCTCTCTTCACCTTTGTTCATGTTTGGGATAGTCACTTCTTCAATGTGTCTCTACCACAAGGACTCAGTTTATTTATATCCTTACTTGGCTTTAACATTTTTTTGTTGTTGTATGAATACCAAGGAGGGATGGGGAACACTTGAAGTGAACCATGAAACAAAAGACTAGATGGATTGAGTAGAGTCAACAGCGCTCAGGGGACATCCCAGGTTCTCCATTTACACCCATGTCAATCAGCTTCATCCAGGAGCCAGAGAAGAGGAAGTTGCTACAGCAGAAGTTCTAGCCACTTCCATTCCTGAATGATTCTCATGGTGAGCTAGGAGAATCCCACTTAATCATGAATTCTCATCAGCAAAAAGAATTGTCTCCTTTTTTTAGACATTGGCTTCTGAGTCACTGAAACGGCTAAAGTATTGACATGAAGCAAAAAAATATGATTTTATCTAACAAAACTTACACATTAAAATATGGGTCGATTTTTAATTATGTTCAATAAAAGAGTGAGACACAAGATGCCATCTGTTGTTACTTGAGTCTTATGACACATCCAGGTAGACAGATCTACTGAGGCTGAAAGCAGGATCTGAGGAAAGCACGGAATGGAAGTGAATATAAAATTGGAACATGGTTCTCTTGAGGGCAGTGGCAATACTTGATTTGAGACGGACAATTTCCATTAGTGTATGACCTCCACATGGGCAAAAACATATACTCATTTTTAAGATCAACTTCGTTGGTTTTTTTATGTTTGTGTGCATTTTTCTTCTGTCATTTTAATATATCGGTACATTGAAAATAAAATTCTTTGTGTATTGCTTTTTTTCACCTGCTATTAGGCTGTAAATATTTTTGAGATTCAAGTGTTTCCTGGTAGGCCCTTTAGGATAATTCAAGTAGAGGACCATATTATATGTAAAGAGGGGTAACTTGACTTTTTCTTCTCCAGTGCTTTTTACTTCTTTCTCTTGTGTATTGTTCTAGCTAAAATACTGAGTACTCCAGTGAAAATGATTGAAAGTGTAGGTACCATTTTTCTTATTACAGTTTTAGAGGATATGCGTTTAATTCTTGCAAATTTAATACAATATTGTTAAAGGAATCAAGTAGAAGAAATCAATTAACTTTATTTGCAAATGATATGATTATGTTAATAAAGGACACCAAAGACTCTATAAGAGATTTATTATTAGTTTCATTGATGTGGTAGTGTACAAAACTGACTTACAAAACCCAGTAGCCTTTCTATATATCAATAACAAATAAGCTTTCAAATATTAAGGAGACAACCTCATTCATAATAGTTTCGTAAAATAACAAAATATTTAGGAATAAACCTAAAGAAGGACTTGAAAGACCTTCGAAATGAAAATTCAAATGTTTGTTTGTTTTTTTTTTTCAAATCCTGAATTTGGCATTTTATTCATGTTTAACTTGACCACATAATTTATCTCCTAAGTGGCTATGCCTTCATTTTTTAACACTGAGAGAAAAGTTATTACAGTAAGCAAAACAGTATGATGCCCCAACATTTCTAGATACAATGCAAAATTAAGTTTGATAAGACTTGAAGATGTAATTTGTATATGACAAAGTTTATATTTCAAATTAGGAAGAAAAAGTTGAATTTTAAATAAGTAATACTGAGGCTTGTGTATTACCCTTTCTTTTTCTTTCTTTTTTTCCCTCCTTTATTAATTTATTCTTGTTACATCTCAATGGTTATCCCATCCCTTGTATCCTCCCATTCTTCCCTCCGTCCCATTTTCCCCTTATTCCCCTCCCCTATGACTGTTCCTGAGGGGGATTACCTCCCCCTGTATATGTTCATAGGGTATCAAGTCTCTTCTTGGTAACCTGCTGTCTTTCCTCTGAGTGCCACCAGTTTTCCCCCTCCAGGGGACTTGGTCAAAGGTGAGGCACCAGAGTATGTGAGAAAGTCATATCCCACTCTCCACTCTACTGTGGAGAGTGTTCTGTCCATTGTGTAGATCTGGGTAGGGGTTTAAGGTTTACCGCCTGTATTGTCCTTGGCTGGTGCCTTAGTTTGAGCAGGAACCCTGTGCCCAAATCTGCCTATGATAATGTTCTACTTGTAGGCTTCTAGGACCCTCTGGATCCTTCTACTTTCCCTTTCTCCCATGATTCTCTCATCTAGAGTCCCACTAGAATGTCCTCTCCTCTGTCTCAGTTTCCTGGTAAGTGGTCTAATACCCAAAATATATAAAGAACTCAAGAAATTAAACACCACAAAACCAAATAACCCAATTGAGTAATGGGGCATGGAACTAAACAGAGAATTCTCAACAGAGGAATATCAAATGGCTGAGAAACACTTAAATAAATGCTCAACCTCCTTAATCATCAGGGAAATGCAAATCAAAACAACGCTGAGATTCCATCTTACACCCATCAGAATGGCTAAGATCAAAAACTCAAGCGACACCACATGCTAGCGAGGATGTAGAGAGAGAGGAACACTCCTTCATTGCTGGTGGGAATGCAAACTAGTACAACCACTTTGGAAAGCTATCTGGTGCTATCTCAGAAAAATGGGAATAGGGCTTCCTCAAGACCCAGCTATTCCACTCCTTGGAATATACCCAGAAGATGCTCCAGCACACAGCAAGAAAATTTGCTCAACCATGTTCATAGCAGCCTTATCCATAATAGCCAGAACATGGAAACAGCCTAAGTGTCCCTCAATAGAAGAATGGATAAAGAAACTGTGGCACATATACACTATGGAATACTATTCAGCTATAAAAAACAAGGAATTCCTGAAATTTGTGGATAAATGGATTGAGCTAGAAATGATCATAATGAGTGAGTTAACCCAGAAGCAGAAAGACTCAAATGGTATATACTCACTTATATCTGCATATTAGCCCAAGGGGCATGTCCCACGAAAATTCAAATGTTTGAAAAAATAAATCAAGAAAGACACTTGAAGATCAAAAGACCTCTCTTGTACCTGGACAGAGGAATTAAAAATTGTAAAAAGTAAAAGTGGCTATTCTGATAAAAGTAATTGCGGATGCAATGCAATCACAATCAAATTACCAGAGCCTTTCTTTACAAATGTAGGAAATAGGTATCTCATGTATATAGAAACACAAGGAGGACCAAGGATAAACAAAGCATCCCTGAAGAAAGTGGATGTTGTAGAAGGTCTCATCATACTTGATTTCAAGTTCTACTACTGAGCCATAGTAATAAAAACAGCACAGTACTGGCCCCAAAGGGACAGAGATAAATGAAATGAAATGAAATGCAGCCAATTCTAAATTTCACAAAGATGTAAAATTTGACAAAGTTGTACAAATTCTTGACAAAGATGTAAAAATATTGACACTGAAGAAAGACTAATCTTCAGCAAATGATGATGGTAAACACAGACCTCAATATGCAGAAAAAGGTAACTAAATTCTGTTCCCTCATCCTGCACAAAGTAGAACTTCAAGTGAAGTCAGAGATTAATATGATTATAATATATTTATATCCGTATTCTCCCGTGAGTTTTATATCAGATAGGATGGAGGGTAATACATTAGTCCTTATGTCACCAGTTGGGCCATAGTAAATTGTAATTCCTTCTTGGCTTCCCATCTAATGGGATACTGCTATTTTCTGAGGTAGGGAATTTAAAAAGTTCTCTTAATTGAATTTGAACCTTACCACTATGGCCTTGCGAGAATGGTACGTATACCAGGCCCAGTGCGCTACTTAGTTTCTTATTTGAGTCAGAGATCTTATAATTATCATCTGGATTCAGATGTTGATCATTGCATTTGCAAATATGAAGATGATGCCCAACAAGGGCAGGATGATTCTTCCTAGAACTGGGATAGAAAACTGTACAGGAGGGGCAATTTACAAGAGTATAGTTTAATAAAATGGATGAGCTAAAGAAGAAGAAAGTAAATAACAGTTTCTGCCTTCTGCTCCAATAAGAATTTTCAAAACAGAATGGATGACTACTTATAAAAAGTGTTAAAAATAAATAATCCCCCACTGATTCAATTCCACAGAGAATTTAAAATTGCTTGCCTATGATATCCTGAGCTCATCAGTGGCAAGGATGATGCTACCCAGGTCTTCATCCTCATCTTTTTATGTCATGGTCATCAGTTTTAGAAATCCCTTCACTCTTTGGAAATTAAGGCAGTTAATTCTTAAGTGCCAGGGATGTTCTTTGACCATCTCATTAAACTATGAGGCTCTCACTTTCCCAGACTAATGCAATCTCTAGATTCAAGGACTCTGGTACCCTGTCTCTTTTGGATGAAAGTTGGGATAATTCTCATCTAGTTACAGAAAATCTCCTCTACCTTGGATCAAATATATGAAACATCTTATGAATTGTATTAACTACTTTTCTATTCCTGGGACAAAATGTTACAACAAAGGCATCTTATAAAATGACATGTTTAATTGGGCTTTTTTCCTATCTGCATTCATGTACAACGTGAATATACCTATCTATTTTTTGTAGTACATTGTTTGTGATCCTAATAGTGTGGTGATTACAGGGTGAAATGTTAAAAAAAATCATGGGAACTGGGTGTGTGAGTATTGAGAGATCCTGAGACTTTCACTACTTTTTTCACATGGCACTTAGGTGACCCTGTGAAGAGTACTTTGTGATTGGATCTTGGGTTCTCAGCTGATGAATTAGTGAAAACAAACTCAAGAGCAATTATCTCCAGGATTTTATACTTCAGACTGTGCTGGGAAAATAAGAAAGTTCCTTTATTCTCAACTGGGAGATGATTTTTTTTCCATCTGAACTCTACGGAATAAAGTAAACTATGCTCCAAAGAAGTGCCTTGGATAGAAGTCCTGAACTTACAGCATAATCAAGCTTAAGAAAAGAAGCCAAACACCAGTAGGAGGCCTGCTACAGCATGAAAACGGTTCATTTCAGAACATCATTTATTTATGTGATGAGAATAATGTGCATTTATAGGAAATAAGAAGGTAAAACTGCAGAAAATAATCATCTCTCTTGAGCACTTTACACAGCATACATGTGATTCTTTATCAGGAGTGCTGAGACAACCAACCAACCAACCAACCAACCAACCAGAAAACATGCCAGAAGCCAAAACAGGAAAGGAAAATTCTGCTTGGGATGTAGATACAGAGGTTGATTTGTACACTGAGCAGTGAAATTCTCAGTGTGAAAATCCAGTTGTATTATAGTGGTTTTGGTCGACCGACCCTGACTTCTTTTTCCACCATTTCCACTATCACAAACCCAGGATTACACAATGGACAACCTCATCCTCATTGGCATGTCTGGCTTGATTCCCACAGTTCTTGGGATTTTGCTTCGTGAGGCTTGCTGCAGTCAGAGAAGGATCTTGAATGCAGAGTAAAGGAGAGACAGCAATAGACCTTGCATGGTCACCAAGTCTGGGAAATAATTTTGAGGATGTCAAGCGTTTTGTTTTGTTTTTGCAAGAAATCCAGTGCTTAATGTTGGAAATCAATTGTGAGAAAAGATACAGGAAGAAAATGTGTTTCAGGCAGAGGGAAACAACTAAAGGTTAGGGGTGAGGTCTTCATCAATACATTAAGAATTTTACCTTGATGTGCACTTTTGTAGATTTCTCCTCCTTCTCTTGTCAATCTATGGTGTTGGGGAACATGTCATTCCATCAGTGAGGTTTTGGTCCTCGCTGCTGGGCATGTTCTGTTTGCCTTCATCCCCACATAATATTTTCTTTATTATAAAGCACCACATTCCTCATGGTGCATTATAAGCCTCTGTTTTTGTTGTTGTTTTATTGTTACTATGGATTCTTTCGTTGCAAAAATTGGCTCAAAACAATTAAAATTGTGAGTGAAAGCCAGATATCAGAATGAAAAAACAATTCAATCCAAATGATGTGCACCGAAATTATCAGGTATTTATTACACTTATTGCAATATTGCTACGAATATATAAAAAGCTGCTTAGATATTTAAAGAAATTATCTCATTGGACACTATTGATATGGTTTTAAAATACCATTTTATCAAGTAAGATCTGGTCTGTGATATTTGCTAATTGGTGTGTATGGTCCTGTCCATGGATAACTTGAAGTTCCAGCCTCCCCCTCTCTGCTATGGTCAGCAAGTTCCATTCTGGGGTTAAAAAAAGGCAGTGATCATAGCAGGTGGAAACCTTTTCCCTTCTTGCCTGGTTCTCTATGTGTAGGCTGTATACCATCAAACTCAGATATATCTATGCATTCTCATAATATAGCTTGTTTTATCCTGAGTTGATTCTTGTATTAGTTGAGATCCCTGAGGAGGAGAGCTTTCACTTATATTTTCTAGCTGTTTCATTAATATCAAGTGGGAACACTCCAGCCTAATAAAACCCATTTCTTGTTAAATGGGTGAAAAAGGGAGTGCTTACTTGGGGCTCTGAGGACACAGGGAATTGGACCAAATGTCCCAATTGATGTACAACTTGGACTTAGTGAAGAAAAAGATTGTGTCCCTGAATTAGGATGCTCAGGCTAGGGCAGTGTTATGGAGAACGTTGCCTGCCATTCGCCAGCTGTTTATGGTCCATGAGCCACTACACATGTTTCTGGGCATTATCTAGATTAAATTGATTGATGTGGCAAGTCTTGCCTATTTTTTTTTGTACAAGGGGGAAGTGGTGTACATGAAATGAAGAAAATTAATGGATCGCCAACATGTATACATCCGTCATTGTCTGCTTCCCATGTGTGGAAATAAGGTGACAGGCTGCTTCAAGATTCTGTGGTATTGATTTCTTTTCTTTTTTATTTTAATGATGGAAATGAAAATACACCTAAAAGTGAAGCCTTCTGGAAAAACCATTTGTTCTTCCCTGTCTTGTATTGTTCCTCAAACTTGACCTTGGCCTCCCACCTGGCCTTGCCTTTCTGGGCTGGGTCTCTAAAGACATCTTTGTTGACAACAGTCTCGTCCAAGGGGATATCCACAGAGTACCTGGTGGGCATGAGGCGATTGTAGTTATAAACTTTCACAAAGGACTTGATGTTTGACCTCTTGGCAATTTTCTTCTTGCCCATGGCAGCTGTCACTTTTCGGGGGTAGCAGTCAATTCCAGCCAGCAGGGCATGGCTGTAAGGCGGTCTGTGGTGCCATCACTGATGTTCTTCATGATGACGGCTTTGCGTCCGGAGTAGCATCCATCCAGGACCAGCACCACTCTCCCAGGTTTCACGAACTTGCCCATTTTGACAGCAAACAGCCGGCATCCAGCAGAAAGGAAAGAAGGGTACTGATTTCTCACACCATGAAAAACTGTATCCTAGAGCTGTGAGCTGTAAAAGCCTTTCCTCCTTTAAGTTGTCTTTGCCACCGTAATTTATCATAGTAATAGAAAAACTAACTGATATAGGCCTCATGAACACCTCCTTTAGCAATGTTTACTGTTGACAACCAAGGTTTGTGACAGTCCTGTGCAGGTAGCAACACTTGCTATGAATTCCTTAGAACAAGATGTTACTATGTCCAGGAGGTCGTATTTCACAGCGCTTCTCTTGATCCCATATTTCTCTTCTTTCATATTCCTGGAACCATGGAGAGGTTGAAATAGATGTCTTTTTTAGGTCTCAGCACCCAACAGTCACTTATTCTCCACACTTTGACAAATTATGAGTCTGCACCACCAAATAACTATTAAAAATTGCATTAGAAAAATATATGACTTACACCGAGACCAGAACTAATTGATTCATAGAAACGTAACTAGAAGGAATGTTGACATCTTTCAATTTAGCAAAATAAGAGTAGGAGATTACCCCTTAGAGCCTGTAGCGACTTTAGTAGTGGATTTCTGACCCAGTGCATATTTTCTGTTTTTCAGGTTTACACATACATTTCTGTCATTTTTAAATTATTTTTTCTTCTTAATTAAATTATTCTTGTTACATCTCAATGGTTATCCTATCCCTTGTATCCTCCCATTCTTCCATCCCTCCCATTTTCCCCTTATTCCCCTCCCTTATGACTGTTCCTGAGGGGGATTACCTCCCCCTGTATATGTTCATAGGGTATCAAGTCTCTTCTTGGTAACCTGCTGTCCTTCCTCTGAGTGCCACCAGGTCTCCCCCTCCAGGGGACATGGTCAAAGGTGAGGCACCAGAGTATGTGAGAAAGTAATATCCCACTCCCACTCTACTGTGGAGAGTGTTCTGTCCATTGTCTAGATCTGGGTAAGGGTTTAAGGTTTACCGCCTGTATTGTCCTTGGCTGGTGTCATAGTTTGAGAGGGACCCCTGGGAACAAATCAGCCTATCATAATGTTCTACTTGTAGGCTTCTAGGACCCTCTGGATCCCTCTACTTTGCTATTCTCCCATGCTTCTCTCATCTAGAGTCCCACTAGAATGTCCTCCCCTCTGTCTCAGTTTCCTGGTAAGTGAAGGCTTTCGTGGGACATGCCCCTTGGGCTAATATGCAGATGTAAGTGAGTATATACCATTTGAGTCTTTCTGCTTCTCAAATCCAAGTGGATTAAAGACCTCAACATTTCTGTCATTTTAAAAGACACTTATTTCATTTTTCTCTTTGAGATCTTCATATGTGAGCACCATGTTTACATCATTTCCACACCACTCTCTCCCTACTTCACCTCCTCCCATGCATTCCATTTCAATTTATCAATGTTTTACTTATTATTATGTTATTATTGCCGCAGTGTGTGTGTGTGTGTGTGTGTGTGTGTGTGTGTGTGTGTGTGTGTAGACCTGTTGAGTCCTTACTATTGCTTATGTTTATACATGTTCAGGGGTGACCACTTGGGACTGAGTAGACTATCAGGGACTGACCTTGTGGAAGACTGATTATCAGTAGACATTAATTGCCCATAGCTCTTTATCTAGGGGTGAGGCCTCATAAGTGTTCCTTTAAATATACTGACATATGGACGTGGCGCTGTCTGTGTACAGTCTTGTTTAGGTGGCCATAGTGCTGAGGTTTCAAGAGTACAGTTCTCTGTCCCTTGTGCTGGTTATATGTGACTTATTTTGTGACAGGGAGCCTGTGGACTGCGTGTATCTGGTGTTTGTGGGCTGTGAAAAGTCGAGCTGCACCACAAGGATTTGAACTTAGCATTTTTCTTACCTGTCTCTTCATGACTCCCTCATTCACAACTTAGCCATGAAACAGTGGGATGCCAAATTAAACAACTAACACATATTAATGCAGATGCCTCAGTCTGATTTTTAAAAAATATGTCATCCATAGGATGGACCATTCATCCTGCTTCGGGGCAGGCAATCAAGAACAAATTACTTGCTCTGTTTCAGTTTATCATAATTTATTCTGATGCCCATCATTACAAAAAAAGATGAATTACTTTAATAGAAAGGGTTTGTGGACTGGAAATATGGCGAACAGAATAGAAGATGTGACTAAAGCCAGGGTAACTTCTTCTTTAAAATTTTTTTTTAAAATCTTGAGACTCCATTTTCATAAAACTCATGGGATATCAGACTTTTATATTTCAGTTTTATTTTTTTAATGCAAATAGGCTTCTGGGAAGCCTCAGAAACAAGCAGCTCTCACCCAGCCTTGCCATATCAATCAACTTCCTGTCACTATATTTAAATGCCTGACACCATCAACTTACAAAGTGAAGAATTTTGGAGGCTCTAATCCAGGCTCCAATAGCCCCATTGTTCATTCCTGAGAGAACCTGACATCTCTCATCTGTTCTCTCTCTATAATTTTGAGACATTTTATGAAAGGAGACCTAAAGTGTGTGATTTTTTAAAAATTGGCTGGTTTCTTTCACATACACTCTTGAGATCCAGCCACAGTTAATTTTTCTCTGCAGAGCAGTGTTCTGTGGCATGATGAACTCTGTGGTTTTTTTTTCCTTTTTTAAAAATTTAATTTTTTAAATTGTCTATGATTTACACATCATGAACCAAAATCCCTCTCCTCCCCCCAGTAAAATTAAACAAACAGACAAACAAAAATATCTTGTCACAAAAGCTGTTGTGTATCATGAAGGATAGTTTTTTTCCACATATGTTAACTTTCAAATGTTCATTGTTACTTTGTCATGGGTCTGGTATGAGGTCTACACTAGGATTACCGGATCCTCACTTGGACTGCTGTCAGATATCCTGTTGTTGCCCTGTGGCAAGGAGATTCTTAATCTTTGAATTGGCTAGTCCAGTTCCTTTATGTGTTCCAGCAGGTCATACATGGGGTAGAAGTTGGGGTGAGGTCTACTCAGAGCCCTGGATCGAGGTCTGTTCCCACGTCCTCAGGAGAGGGCCTGCTCTCTTGTTCCCATGTTCTCAGGGCATGGCTGGCTCACCTGTTCCTATGTCCTCAAGGCAGGGTCCACTCTCCACCTCTCAGGTCCCCAGGGAAGGGCCTGGCTCACCTGCTCCCTTGTCCTCAGGGAAGGGCCCACTCTCCCACTCCCAAGTCATCAGGGCTGGGGCCACTCACCAGCTCCCATGTCATTATGGCAAGGCTGCATCTCCTGCTCCCACGTTCTCAGGGCAGGGCTCGCTCTTCCATTTCTGTGTCCTCAGACCAGGGCCAGCTCTCCAGGTCCCATGCCCCTAGGGCTGGCTCACCATCTCCCACTTCCTTAAGGCCAGCTCTCCTGTTCTTGTGGCCTCAAGGTCAACTCTCCTACTCTGTGTCCACAGGGCCAGCTCTCCTGCTCCCATTCCATTCACCAGATTGTTGCTGGCCTGCAAGGCCTGAATGGCCTCCTACTCCCATTGCTATTGCATCTTTTCGGCCATTAAGCAGGTGTTCTTCTTTGGGTTGCTTTCAGAAATCACTGATGTTGGCCCTGATCAGCTTCTTGTCCCAGGGAACTTGTGGCTTCGTTGACTCACGCCTTCTGAGTCTCTGGTTCCATCACATGCCCCATCCACCATGGACTCCTGCTTTGGTGCTGCCCCTAGTTTCCACCTGTGCATGATCCAGCTCTTGGCACTAAGCATGGCTCTGGCCCCATGGGAGGAGATCCAAGGGGCCTGTGGTGTGGGCAGTGCAGTCCTCACTCGGGCTTGACTCAAACAGCACCCCATCATCAAACACAATCTCCTTGGCCTACACTGCATCAGGCCACAACCGGAAAAGCAGTGGTGGCATCCTTGTGTCCGTGGGAGATCACTGGAACATGGTCCCATGGTCCTGTGGCAGGAGGGCATGGACATTCCACATCACAGGATTTCCTTCTCTCTGAGAAACATCAGCACTATTGTTTGGAGCTCTCAGGATGGTCCTTTGGTGGCTGTGTGGTCACTGCTATTCCTCAGATCAGACTCAATGTGTGATTGACACCATCTTGGACGATCTAAGCTTGGGTACTTCTAATATACTGTGCTAAGTATTTCCTCCGAATCATGTTATTCTTGGGGCAGCGGTAAACATTACTGTGTAGCTCTGGAACACAATCCTCCTCATCAGAATACATCAAGGACGTCATCTTTCAAAAACCGTGGCCCTGTGCCACTGCCCCCAGTGTATATTTTCATGCATGGATGCTCTCCTGTAAAACCTACCTCTTACTTTGTAAGAAAGCAGTTACCTATTACCTTAAAGGTCATGATACTATCATACAATAGGTAGAGCATGCCTTGCAGGCACATACTATAAGGCATAGGGTTAGGTAGGACCGTAGATGAGATTCCTCCATTCAAAATCTACACAACATGTTCCAGGTTATTAAGTTTTTAAAAAGTTGTGTTTGGTTATTTTTCCTAGATTGGGTTTCCCTGTGTCATAGTCCTGGCTGTCCTGGAACTCACTTTGTAGAACATGCTGGCCACAGTCTCTCAGAGATCTACCTGTCTCTGGTTCATTAGTACTGAGATTAAAGGCATGTACCATCACACGCAGATAGGTAGCGTTTAATAGGAGGAAAGGTCCATCTCAGGTTCAGTTTGATCACTCCATATTTTGTAACCAATCTATGTATTAATTTCAGAAAAGGGTACTTCTGTGATGGGCTATCAAAAATGATTGTTGTGGTGGTATTGCTAGGGCCTCATTGAGTGACTAGGCAGGGAACTGTCCCTTACATGGCTCTGAAACTTCCTTTTAATAACTTGTTGATGCTGAGCATTCTCCACCTATTCAAGATGCCTCTATTACAAGGTCTTTTAAATTCCTTTTTAAATTAGATTATAAAATAGCAGATTTCTATCCAGTTTTAGATTGAACTCTAGTTTTTTTTTGTAAACCCCCTCGGTGGACTGCTTTTTACTGTAAGGGTTTGAGCAAGATTTAAAGTTTTTTCAACATCTCCAGACTGTTGGATTCCCATAGTCATCCTGCGAGAAAATACATTAACACCGTCTTAGACCAAGGGAGGGAACATGGAGATTGTGACATGGTTGAGGTTGAACATTGGTAAATATTACCCTTCTGTATGATGGGGAAGCTCCTTATATTCCTCCGGTGTGCATGAGGGACTTGAACATTAAGGCAGAAGCTGCAGTGTCAGCTAAAGAGCTGTGGTCAGAAGAGTAGGGGTGAGGAAGAGGAAATACTGAGGTTCAGATGCAGAGTGTTGAAGACGAGGGGCTGCCTTGTCTAGGAATGAGGAAGTCAGAGGAACAAAAATAAGAAGTAAAGAAAGCAGAGCACAGGCGAGGAGGGGAGTGAGCAAACCCTCAGTGGGTCATCTGGTCTTCGAAACATTTCCCGTAAGCCCCTTCTTCTGGGAACTTCTGTCCTATAATAGTCCTGTCCACTCCTTTGCCAACTAAGAAACACGGTAGTCCTCTTTAGATCTTGTTTCCCCACTATGGCTTAAGACAGTAATTTCAAACTATTCTGTCCTGAGATGTTCCTGTTGTTGTCTCCTGGCAACTGGGCTGCCTAGAAAGGATACACTTGATGCTGTTGTGTGACCTCCAGGTTGCTAAGGGCATGCCAGGTTCTCAGGTTTTGTGAGCTGTCTCCCATTCTGTGGTTGAATTAGATGACTCACCTGTCACTGAGCCATTTTTGTTCCTGTAAACAAATACTCACCCACATATCTATAAGTAATTTTGTAAAACTTTTAGGTTCACCATGTTGGACTTTCCTTATCCTCACTTAGGTCTATCGCCAGTTCCATATCGGGCATGAAGAAATGTTTGTTCAGATATCACAAGGAAGGATTTCATGCCCCAGGCTTGGCTGATAATGTCAATCTGCTGTGACCTGGACTTCCAA
This sequence comes from Acomys minous, assembly GCF_964271855.1. Lineage (NCBI taxonomy): Eukaryota > Metazoa > Chordata > Mammalia > Rodentia > Muridae > Acomys > Acomys minous. The sequence continues at coordinate 9,427,908 of NC_140502.1, forward strand.
GTGTGGAATTGCCTTTGAAGGGATGTTTAAAGTCACACATAAAGAAGATCCTCACATAAATATGAGCATCACCATCCTACATGACTACTCTAGCTCCCAGTGACAAAGATAGGTGTGTTTAAAAAACCCAAATCTCAGAATTTTGATTTTACCAATGAAGATTCAGGAGCTAGATGCTGGCATGAATGCCTCGTACCTCAGAGAGGCAGAGAGTGCCCACAATTGACCGTCCTACCCAGCTGAAGTTCAAGAAAAAAGTTCCCTTTCTCCTCCATGCTGTGTTAAATGCCTTGCAATTCAATGTCTGTCTTTTCTGTTGACTTACGTTCTTTCCCTTCAGGCTAGTTCCTTACTCTGCTGCTTGACCTGTGGTAGAATTTATTTAGCTGTTGGATTAAAGGTGTGATGTAGGGCTGACCCATACCACAATTACTTGTTTACAGAAAACAAAAAGCCCTTAGGGTCCAAGGCTGAGTCGTACCACAATTAGAAACAGATTTTTTTTTACAGTTCATAATTATGGAGTTCACTATGTGAACAAATATCCTGAAAAAACTGATGAATTCTGACTAGAATACATTGGTACCAAATTCAATGCCCATAATGCATTTTTCCCCTTTCTGTACCTTGGTATTTACTTATAGCTCCTCTAGCATTTGGTCACACAGCAAACAGCATCCTCTCCAGATGATGGGCAGATGGGGTTGTCTTGGTTGGATTTCCATATTTCAAAAATATCAGCTAATTTAAGCAGATCAACACGGAACCTTCTGCACTTTGGAACTTCAACTTCCATTTCTGTTTTTTTTTTGCCTCATAATTTTGCTGACATTTACTGTGTTCCCTTAATGTGTGAACAATGTGTATTTCATGAGACTAGAGAGGGGTCCTTTAACTGTTATGTTTATATGACTGAAAACCACTTGTACCTCAAGTAGATTGTAAAAAGGTCAGAAATTTAATAGATCCTGTGTACTTCAAGGTCATAAGCACTCCCAAACTCATTACTATCATGAAAATAGGCTGATAGCAAACCACCGAAAAGTTACCAACACTGCTTTCCATTGTGGGACATGTTCTTATGTCTACACTTGGTAGTCCATTGCTTCTTGGTGAATCTCTGTTATTCCCACATATCCAGGTTTACATAGTGAGTCCCAGGACACCGGGACTTACATAATAAGACCTAAAACAGTTGACCACAAATTTCTTATTTTCTTTTTTAAGTAATTAATATATTAATTTCTTTTAAATTAATTTTAATTAATATTTACTTCCTCTTTGGAGCTTCTCATCCCTTCTCTCTTCTCATTCCCTCATCCTACCCTATGCCCTCCTCCTTCCTATCCAGAGAATAGGAGACTTCCCATGAATATTAACCTCCTTTGACATGTCAAATTGTAATAGGACTGGACACATCTCGGTCTATTGAGGATAGACAGGCATCCCAGTTAGGGGAAAGGGATCAAAGGGGAAAGGGATCCAAAGGTCAACAATAGAATCAATTTCAGACCCTGGTTCTGCTGTTTTCGGTCCCACTGGAGGACCAAGTTTTACATGTGCTACACATGTGTAGGGTACCTGGGTCCATGGCACTCATGCTCTCTGGTTGGTGTTGCCGTTTCTGTAAGATTCTATGGGCCCAGGTTAGTTGATTCTGTATGTTTTTCTTGTGCTGCCCTCAACTTCTCTGGCCTTTTCAATCCTTCCCCCATCTCTTCTAGAAGATATCCTGAGTTCCAGGTACTCTTAGGACTTGGGCCACTTTCTTAGTTTTCATCAGCTGCTGGATGAACCCACTCAGATGACAGTTCTGCCAGTCTCCTGTCTTCGAGTATAGCAGAGTAATTTTAATAGTGTCAGGGGTGGGCTCTCTCTCATGGCATAGATTCAGGATGGGCCTGTCCTTGGTTGGCCATCCATGACTTTCTGTCCCCGTTTTATCCCTGCACCCCTTATAGGCAGGAAAATTGTGGTTCGAGAGTTTTGTGTCTGGTTTGTTATCCCCATCTCTGCATTGGACGCCCTCCCTGGTTACGAGACAGACGTGACTGGTTCATGTTCTGTATCCCCTATTGCTACAAGTCTTACTTAAAGTGGCTCTCACAGACTCCAGAGAGTTTCAATTGTCCTTGATTTCTAGCTTTTGTCCCAGACATACATCTCCGCACAATAGCTTCCCGTTCTCTCTCCCATGATCCTCCCCACCAATGATTCCTTCTGTTCCCCCCCCCACTCCCCTTACTCATCCAGTTACCTCCCACCATCCATTCCAGGTGTCTATTTTCCTTCCCCTTCTCAAAGTGATTTAATGGTCCTTCCTTGTCCCCTACTTGTTACATAGCTTGTTTGGGTCTGTGGATTATAACATGATTATCTTGTGGTTTTTGGCTACTATTGACTTTTAAGTGAGTACATACCATCGTACCATCTTTGTATTTCTGTGTCTTGGATACTTCACTCAGTATGGTCTTTCTAGGTCTATGCATTTGCCTGCACATTTTATGGTGTTATTGTTACTATTAGCTGAGGTGTGTTCCATTGTGTAAATGTACCACAGTCTCTTTTATCCATTCGTTGCTTTGGAAATATCTGAGTTGTTCCTAGTTTCTGTGATTATAAATAAAGCTGCTGTGAACATAGTTGAGTAAGCGTCCTTGTGCTATCGTGGAGCATATTTTAGGAGCATGCCCCAGAGCAGTGTAGCTGTATCTTGAGTTAGGACTTTTATAAATTTTCTGAGAAACTGCCAAAGTGATATCCAATGTTTGTGTACAAGTTTTCACTCTCACCAGTTATATAGAGGAATATTCTTGCCTCACATGTTCACCAACAAGAGCCATTGTTTGAGTTTTTCGACCTTAGCCATTCTGACATGTGTAAGATGGAATTTCAGAGGTTTTCATTTGTATTTTCTTGATGACTAAAGATGTTGGTCAATTTTGTAAGTGCTTCTTGGCCATTAGGTGTCCCTCTGTCAAGAATTCTCTAATTTAGCTCTGTACCCCATTTTAATTGGGTTATTTCATTCGTTGTTGTGTAATTTCTTGAGTGCTTTATACATTTTGGATATAAGCCCTCTATCAGATGCAGGGTTGGTGAAGATCTTTTCCAATTCCGTGGGCTGGCAGTTTTTCTTTTTGATGGTGTCTCTTGCCTTACAGAACCTTTTCTGTTTCACGCGGTCTCATTTATTGCTTGTTGCTCTTAGTGCCTGAGCTGCTGGTGTTCTGTTCTGGAATTTGTGTCCTCTGCCAGTGCATTCAAGGATATTCTCTACTATTTCATTTATCAAATTTAGTATTTCTACTTTTATCATGAGGTCTTTGATCTATTTAGACTGAGTTTTGTTCAGGGTGATTGGTAAGGATATAGTTGCATTCTTTTACTTGCAAACATACATTTAGAACATCAACATTTGATGATGATCCTTTTGTTGTTGTTGTTCCTTTGTAATGTTTTGGTTCCTTTGTTGAAATGCAAGTGTGCATCGGTGTATGGATTTACTTCTTGGTTTTCAAAATGATTCCATTGGCTAAATTTCTCATTTTTTCCAAAATATGTATTTTTTATTAGTATTACTCTGTACTACACCTTGAGATGAGGGAGGGATATAGATACTTCCAGACATTCTTTTACTGTACAGGATGAGTATTGTTCTTTTCAGATTTGTAAAGAATTTTTTGGAATTCTGCTAGGAATTGCATTGAATCTGTAAATTGCTTTTTGTAAGATGGTCATTTTTAGTATGTGAATCTTAGTGATCCATGAGCAAGGGTCATCTTCCCATCTTCTGATAAATTCTTCTGTTTCTTTCTCCAGACACTTAAAGTTCATATCATGTAGGTCTTTCACTTAATTGGATAGAATTAAAAAGATATTTTAAATTTTATGGCTACTATGAAGGGTTATTTTTGGGAATTTATACTTCAGCCTGTTTATCATTTCTATGGAGGAGAACTACTGATATTTTGAGTTAATTTAGTATACAGTTATTTTGCTGAAGGTTTTTATCAGCTGTAGGATCTCTGGTAGAAACTTCAGTTCACTTATGTATAATATCATATCATCTTCCAATAGCAATATTTGACTTCTTCCTTTTCAATTTTTATCCCTTTGATCTCCTTTAGCGGTCTTATCTCTCTAGTTAAAACTTCAATTACTATATTGAATAGATATACAGAGAGGCTCACACGTTTTTAATGGACCCTAACATAGATCATTAGTTCACCAGCTGGATTTGTGTGGAGTCTTTGCATAATGTGTCTCACCATTAATGAGTGGGCATTGTTCATATATACCCAGGAAAAGTTTACATAACATCCCCAAATCATCTCAAGGGCCTGGTTTAGTTCTGTTTGAATATGTAGAACCAAGAAGAAGCTTCAATAGAAAAAGTGCCACCAGCTCTAAGCCTCCTCAAGTGAAAGTGCTGGACCAGGAAGATGGCTGGTTTGTGTTTGTGTCTTGTCCTAGTTTCTGGTGATTGGGATCATTCAGGCGGATGGAGATGGGTAAAGTGGTGATGATCTGCATGAAGAGACCAAAGCCCAATGTGGGTGTGTTTGTAATGCCCGCACACTAGAGCTGAGGAAATAGAATGAGGAATTTGAGACCTGAATAAGCTTCAAGATGTTCTGTCAGAAACAAAACAAAAAGTAAAGAAAAACTAATATACTGAAGCCACATAATCTTCAGGCCAACCCAGCACAGAACTGGGGAAATAGCAGCCAGCCACCCCACAAGATTAGTTCCTCTTCCTCAGAGCCTGTTAAGATGATGTCCTCATGACACAAAGAAGAAATGAGCCTGAATAGGACATACACTTTGTGTGGGTTCTTACAACAAGAAGACGAAATATTTGCCACCTCTGGCAACTGGAAGATGCCATGACTCCCACTGTCATTACCCTGCTGTGTCTTGGTGAGATGCAAGATTAAGAGGGTGAATTCTGGTCTGAGAGGGAATGCACCTTAAACCTATGCCATGGTCCATCAATATCTCAACAGCTCAGAAATCATCTGCAATTGCAGGGTCTGCTCATATTCAGAGCGAACACTTAGAGGTAACTCTCTTGCAGGACTGAGCCTGGTCTCCGGGAACCCTGCACTTTCAGGTGAGTGTTTGCTTAGCTGTCTGAGATTGGACATCTTTTGTGGGGACTACATGTCACAGCTGAGCAGCAGAGATGGAAAACAGCAGGTATGCACTGACTCTTGGGATGCCAGAAACATACTGGGTCTGAGCGCTGGCATCTGAGGAGAAGTCCTTGGACCCAGCTGCCGATTTTCTTGCAGGGGAACTCTCCAAACCCACAATCAGGGTGATGCCAAGCAGTGTGGTAGCTATTGGAAGCCAGGTGACAATATTCTGTGAAGGGCCATTACATGTTAAGAAGTACTATCTCTACAAAGAAGGAATTCCAGATAACCTGCTACTAACAACCTTTCCTGAAACCAAGAAGAAAGCCAAGTTCTCTATCTCTTCAATTGAATGGAACCACGTAGGTCAATATTGGTGTTCCTGTAAAAACCCTACTGACATGTCAGAACAAAACAGTACAATCCTGGAACTAGTAGTGACAGGTGAGAAGACCCTCCCCCAACCCCAGGATCTGCCATGAGTAACGGAATATGTTCACTTGGGGCTTATTTCTCAAATTTCAGAAGAGGAAAATAATGCTTCTCATGTGAGTCTACTGAAAGGGCTTCCTCTCCCTCTTAGGATATCTCCCTGGTAACATCACCCTTTCAGCCTTTCCCAGCCTTGCCTTGAGCATTGGAGGATATGTGACCCTTCATTGTGACTCACAAGAGGCATATGACAGATTCATTCTAATGAAGGGAACTTGGAAGGTCTCCACAACTGTGTCCTCACAGAGTACAACCACTGGGATATTCCAGGCCATATTCAAAGTGGGCCCTGTGACCACCAATGAGAGATGGGGTTTCATATGCTATGGCTATAAAATGAGCCTCCCCCAGCTGTGGTCAAAGCCCAGCAACCAACTACAGATCTTGGTTTCAGGTAAGGAAGATCTATCCTCTCCCTGGTGACACAGGACCTGTTGTGTGGTGGGTGATTGAGACTTGGTGCTTCTTAAACCAGTGTCACAGAATGTGTGGTACAGTTGGACCTGAAATGTTGAAATAAGGCTTGGTATTAACAGTGGAAGCCAAGTTCCCGGTTAAAGTAGTGTCTTTATGTGTCTTTTTGCTTTTGTAGTTTAGCTTAAGTGTCCTTTGCAAGTGTGACCTTCTTTGAGCCACTGTCCTAACACATTCCTCCTGTTTTTCTACATCCCTGCAGGAACCCTCCCCAAGCCCACCATCCGGGTTCATCCAGGTCCCATGGTGACATCAGGGAGCCCTGTGACCATCTGGTGTGAGGGGACCCATGAAACCCAAATATATGTTATATATAGAGAGCAAAGCCAAGAATCCTGGTACGCACAGAGCCAAAAGGGCCACAACAATAAGGCAAATTTCACCATCTCATCTGTGACGCAACTGAATGCAGGGCGATATCAATGCTACTCTTACACCTCTGCTGGGTGGTCAGAACGAAGTAGCCCCCTGGAGCTGGTGGCTATGGGTGAGAGTGCTCTAAGGGGTCTTAGATCCAGATGTTATGCTCCAGCAAACGCTTGTCTAACACAATCACATATCATAGCCTATCCATGGGGGACAATGTGTTCTGTATAAGCTCATTTATTATTCCATATGTATCTTTCCTAGGAGTCTACAAAAAACCCACCCTTTGGGCCCTGGAAAACCCTGTTGTAAAGATAGGAGAGACTGTGTTCATCTCATGTGCCTCAGATCAGAAATTTAACTGGTTCATTTTAAAGAAGGATGATCAGAAAATCTACAGTTCCAAATATGAATACTCTGGGGTGAATCTGACCAGGTTCCAAGTGGGTCCAATAACCCCTATGGAAATGTGGACGTTTAGATGCTTTGGCTATTTCACTACTAATCCTCATGTGTGGTCAAATGCCAGTGACCCCCTTGAGCTCCTGGTCTCAGGTAAGGAAGCCTGAGACTCTTCTGAGTCACACTGATCCTGACACAAATGCTCAGTGAAGAGACTGGTGTATTTTGAAGCTGAGCTCTCAGTAATCCTGTGACCCTTGACTGTAGGACTCACTGTTCAGTAGTGGAGGGCAGGGGATAGTGATAATCTAACTTGGGAATGTCAAGAGAGTTATTGACTTACCCATGGCCTTACTGCTTCAATTGATATTCAGGAGTGAATTTCATAGCAGTGATTGTTATTTTTATTTAATTAATTTATTTGGATTACTTTCCCTTTGTTATCCCCTCACTTGTGTGCTCCTGTTCTTCCCCCTCCCTCTCTCACCCTATTTCCCTTCCCTATGTCTTTGACAGAAGGGGACCTCCTTCCCCACCATGTGATCACAGCCTATCAAGTCTCATCCTGGTGACCTGTCAGCAATAAGTTTTGTCTTTACTTTAGAACTGTTCATAGCCCCACTACTTCTCCTAATTCCTTGTAGGTACCCTCAAGAAACCTACCTTGTGGGCAATGCCAAATTCTGTGATTGCCTCAGGGAATCCTTTGACCATTTTCTGTAATGGGAGCATGGATACCCAAATATGTTTCCTGTATAAAGAAGGAAGCCCTGCACCCTGGTATAGACAAATTCCAAAGCAACATCGTAACAAGGTCAAGTTCTCCATAGGATCCATGGAAAAGGATAATGCAGGGCGATGTCGTTGTTACTGTTACAATTCTGCTGGGTGGTCAAATCACAGTGACACGCTGGTGTTGGTGGTGACAGGTGAGAGGACACTCCCTCAACCCTTGGATCTACTTTGAGGAAAGGAGTGTGTTCACAGTAGTTTCTTCTTCTCCAATCCTAGAAGAACTGGGAAATGGTTTACTGTATGATTTCACATAATAGGGTTCCTCTTCTCTCCTAGGAATTTACACCAGTAAAGTCACACTGTCATCTCAGGAGGGCATGTGACCCTTCTGTGTATCTCACAACAGGCATATAACAGTTTCATTCTAATGAAGGAAGAAGAGAAGAGCTCCAGTGTTACATATATATACATATATAAAATCCAGTGGCTCATCCAGTGCTGAGTTCACATTGAGCCTTGTGACTCCCAACTGGAGTTGGAGGTTCACATGCTATGGCTATTTCTTGAGTAGTTCATGCCTTTGGTCACTGCCCAGTAACCACCTAGAGCTTTAGCTCTCAGGTTAGAAAGCCTAATACTTTACTTTGAATGATATTACAACTGACACCAGATTCCACTTGGGACCTGATATGTGTTGGGTGCTTGGACACAGAGCTACTGAACCCAATGTCATAGAATGTATGACACAGCTATGCTTGAGGGGCAGAAGCATTGATGAATGATGACATTGTACTTTATGAGTCCAGAGGTGATTTTAAATGTGTTCTTCTGCTATTGTAAAACAGCTCTACCTGTCACTTGCAAATGTGATCTGCTCTATGTGACTGTTTTAAAAGATGTGCATTTTTCTTCTTTGCTGGGAACCTTCAGAAACTCACCATCTTGGGTCATGTGTGCTCTCTCATCATAACAGGGAGCTCTGTAATGCTATAGTATGAAGGGTCTCTAGAATCCCATTTGTATGTGATCCATAAAGAGTGAAGCCCAGACTCAGAGGAAGGACAGCAGGTTATGAAGAAGAGACTTGATACCCTATAAGCATATACAGGGGGAGGAAATCTTCCTCAGGAACAGTCATTGGGGAGGGGAATAAGGGGAAAGTGGGAAGGAGGGAAGAATGGGAGGATACAAGGGATGGGATAACCATTGAGATGTAACAAGAATAAATTAATAAAAATAAAATAAAATAAAATAAAATTTAGTTTGTAAAAAATAAAATAAAATAAAGGTTTTATTTATGTTGCTAAAAAAAATAGTGAAGCCCAGAACTGAGGGATAGAGAGACTCCAATAGACCACAACAGTAAAACAAAGTTCTCCATTGCTTCTTTGACAAACCTGCATATATGGCAATATAATCATTACTTTTCCAACTCATTTGGGTGGAGAGAGTACAAAGATACTTTTCAGCAAGTGGTGGCAGGTGAAAGGACACTAAAATCACAATCCTTGTCTTTTTCCTCGGGAAATACTCTCCCAATGTTGTTCATCCAGAGATCATCTGCTGGGGACAACATGGGATGTGTTTCAAAGCAGCCTGCCTTCTCCTCTCCTAGGTCCTACCATGAAAAACCTACCCTGTCAGCCCTGCCCAGGCCTGTAGTGACCGCAGGTGATAATGTGACCCTTCAGTGTGTCTCATCAAAAGGATATGACTGGTTTAAGTTGACTGGGAAAGATATGAAATTCCTCGGGTCCGAAAAGGCAAATTTGAACTTCGCAAGACAGTTCCAGGCTCTGTTTCCTAATATCTCTGTGCCATCCCCCAAGAAGGGGCCATTTAGTTGTTATGGATACTATACAAATACTCCATATGTGTTTTCAGTGGCCAGTAACGATCTGGAGATACATGTTTCAGGTAAGGAACTCTCTTTATTTAGCTGTGTTTTGATACTTGAAACAATTTATCATAAGCCTGCTAATGTCAGGAGCATTGTGGGACATGGGGGGGTGCTGATGGGAGCTCTTACCTACCAAGGCTCAGAGTATGGGAAATGATGATACTGTCAGAGCAGGATGAGAGGTGGCATGTACTCTCAGATCCATCTGGATGACTTCCTGTCTGTCGTTCCAGGGCTGTCAAGGAAGCCTTCCCTACTGAGCCTGCAAGGTACTGTCCTGGCCCCTGGAGAAAACCTCACCCTGCAGTGTTCTTCTGAGATCAGTTACAGCAGGTTTGCTCTGTCCAAAGATGGTGGAAGTGACCTCCCCCAGCTCTCTACTCATCGGTCACAGACTGGAGGTTTTCATGTCAACTTCCCCTTAGGCTCTGTGAATTTCTCCATTGGTGGCCAGTACAGATGCCATGGTGCACAAAACCTCGACTCTGAGTGGTCAGCACCCAGTGACCCTCTGGATATCCTGATCAAAGGTGAGGAAAGTGATTCATTCATTAGGGAGTCAACAAGGCACAGGCTCAGCTGGGAGGAGGCCTGGGGTTGATCTTCAAGATGATGAGGAGCATCTCAGGAGGAACAGATCTAGAAACAAGGGAATGGATGTGAGATTGTCTGTGCAAATATAGAGACCAGATTCTGAAAGAGGCCTCAGAACAATGATCGTAGCCCCTCACTCATGTTATTCCTCTCTAGGACATCTTCTTGATACACCCACTCTCTCAGTGCGTCCAGGCACCAATGTGTCCTCAGGAGAGAATGTGACCCTGCTGTGTCAATCACCAACCCCAGTCGACACTTTCTTTCTGTTCAAGGAAGGAGCTGCAGCTGCATATCCTTCCATGATTCAAATATCAAAACTCCAAGATCCACAACGTGAGGCAGAATTCTCTCTGAGAGCTGTTACCCCAGCCCTTGGGGGTACCTATGTGTGCTTCGGTTCTAATAGCTCATTCCCTTACCTGTTGTCACATCCCAGTGTTCCTGTGGAAATCAAAGTCTCAGGTAAGGTGATCCAGACTCTCGTGTCCTCAGAACGTCACCCAGGATTCTTGACCCAGGAAGTTCTTGGTTGGGCTAGGAGTAAGTTCACCTAGTAGTAAGAAAAAAAGTTTCCTTTTCAGATATTAATAAATAAGCTGCTGTTTCTCAATTAATAGCCACTCCACCCTTTTCATGTGAATCTAGAAGATTCAAGTTAGGCAGCAGGAAGGGTCTAGAGATTCAGTGTGGATATAAGAATGAGAAGAGATGAGATAATTAGGGTAGCATTCCACACAACATCCCTTCAATTTATTTGTCACAGTTCACTAGGTCTCTCGAACTTATTCCAATAAAGGTTGTAGGTTTTCCTGTCTAGGGAGGTTGTTCCATCCCAGAGTGAATGAAGATTCTCAGAGCATGTGAGTCTTCACTCCTTTTTTTTCCTCGTTTATTAATTTATTCTTGTTACATCTCAATGGTTATCCCATCCCTTGAATCCTCCCATTCTTCCCTCCCTCCCAATTTCCCCTTATTCCCCTCCCCTATGACTGTTCCTGAGGGGGATGACCTCCCCCTCTATATGCTCATAGGGTATCAAGTCTCTTCTTGGTAACTTGCTGTCCTTCCTCTGATTGCTACCAGGTCTCCCCGTCCAGGGGACATGGTCAAAGGTGAGGCACCAGAGTATGTGAGCAAGTCATATCCCACTCTCCACTCTACTGTGGGGAGTGTTCGGTCCATTGGCTAGATCTGGGTAGGGGCTTAAGGTTTACCGCCTGTATTGTCCTTGGCTGGTGCCTTAGTTTGAGCGGGACCCCTGGGCCCAAATCTGCCTATCATAGTGTTCTACTTGTAGGCTTCTAGGACCCTTTGGGTCCTTCTACTTTGCCTTTCTCCCATGATTCTCTCATCTAGAGTCCCACTAGAATGTCCTCTCCTCTGTCTCAGTTTCCTGGTAAGTGAAGGCTTTCGTGGGACATGCCCCTTGGGCTAATATGCAGATATAAGTGAATATATACCATTTGAGTCTTTCTGCTTCTGGGTTAACTCACTCATTATGATCATTTCTAGCTCAATCCATTTGTCCACAAATTTCGGGAATTCCTTGTTTTTATAGCTGAATAGTATTCCATAGTGTATATGTACCACAGTTTCTTTATCCATTCTTCTATTGAGGGACACTTCGGCTGTTTCCATGTTCTGGCTATTATGAATAAGGCTGCTATGAACATGGTTGAGCAAATTTTCTTTTTGTGTGCTGGAGCATCTTCCAGCATGGTACTGGCACAGCAACAGGCTGGTTGATCAGTGGAATCGAATCGAAGACCCAGATATGAATCCACACACATATGGTCATTTGATTTTTGACAAAGAAGCTAAATCCATTCGATGGAAAAGGGATAGCATCTTCAACAAATGGTGCTGGTCTAACTGGATGTCTATGTGTAAAAAAATGCTAACCCTGTATATGCTCATACGGTATCAAGTCTCTCCTTGGTGACCTATTATCTTTCCTCTGAGTGCCACCAGGCATCTCCATCCAACGGACATGTTCAAATATGGGGCACCAGAGTTTGTGTGAAAGTTAGATCTCCTTCTCCACTCAACAGTGGAGAATGTCCATCGGCTAGTTCGGGTAGGGGTTCGAGGTTTACTGCCTATTTTTTCCTTGGCTGTTGCCATAGTTTTGGGAGGACCCCAGGGCCCGGACTCGCCTGTAGTTTTCCAGGACCCGCTGGCTCCTTCTATTTCATCTTTCTCTCAGGCTTCTCACAGCAGGTGTTTTAAACTATTAATGGTCATTTAATGAGATGCTGAATGGATGATAAGGGACAATGGGAACCAGATGTGGTGAATACAGAGAAGATAGTCTCTGAGTGCCATTCAGGAGCAATCTTTCCTCCTTGACAATAAATCTTCACCTAATGACTCCATGGAGATCCATTTCTAGGGGAATTACCTTTCATGTTTGCATTCCCCAGACTGGACAGCAAGCATAGAGGTCTCTCTAGTTTAAACAGAAATGAAAGATGATTTTCTTCACCAATTATTCGTTCTCAGTGTTTATTTAAACTTGAAGCTTAGACCCAAGTTGAAACTCAAACAGTGTGCTATTTGTGAATAATCCAATAAGAAAACCAGAAGGAATCATGGCACTCCAGGGAAAGAGCTTGTACTAAATCATTTTGAAGTTATGCAAATATCCTAATGTGTATTTATTAGACAGGATGTTGATCTCCAAGACTCACTTAGAATTATTAAGTACTAATTATGTATCAATTTTGTATCATCTCTTCTGTTATTAGAGTCTGATGAGGACATCACTGAATCACAAAACAGATCCAAACCACAGACAGGACTCAGTCATAAAGCTGGTCCAAATGTTTTGATGTCTAATTATCCTTGGGTGACTTTGATCTTCCCTGCTTTCTTTGACCGCAGCTCCAGATACACAGTACCATCACACAGTGGAGAACCTTATCAGGATGTGGATGGCTGGCTTGGTCCTTGTGGTCCTTGGAATTTTGGTGTTTAAAGATTGTCACAGCTGGAGAAAGATTCAACATGGAGATGTAAGATGAACAGAGAGACAAAAATGCATCTTTTGTGGTTCTAGGGACCAGAAAATAAATACGAGATTTCAGGGTGGTTTATTAGAAAAATGCAGTGGTCTGGTTGGAGAAGTGCCATCAGGTACATATCAGGAGTCACTGTAAATTGAGTGGAAGTGAAAGGACTGGTTTCATGGGGTGGGGGTGGGGAGTATCCTTCTCACCAAATTAAAGCTATTGTCTTACAACTTGCTGTGGACTTTTGCTGTCATTTGTTCTAATCTCATGACATAGGGAAACATCCTGCAGCACCAACCAGGGTTGGATTCTCATCTTTGTACACATTCTACTTTGTCTGGCTTTCATGTTACATTTTTTAAATAATTTTAAATGACTACACTACCACCTACATTAGGAGTTTCAATTTTTTTCTACTCTGAACAAAATACTTGGCTCAATTATAATAATTTCCAGCATAAATAGAAGCATAGACTGAGAAATAAGTGACTTAATTTATATGATGCCCAACATCTGTTTGTGGAAGCAGTTTTTGACATATGTCCATTGTGTGATTTCTCTTAAAATTGAATAGATTGGCACTGATGCATCATGGTTAGAAGAACTCATTGGCAGTGTACTGTTGATATGGCCACAGAATCATTACTTTTCATCATTTTTTACAAGGATCAATTATTTTATTATTTATCTTCTAATGTTATTGTATAAAAGTCTCAAATCTATACTTTAAGATAAAAACTAATCACTCATGTCTATCTTAAGTCCTCAGTGTACACATCTATTCAATCAGGAAGCTTGAGGCAAAAATTGTTACAGGAAATTAACCAAAGTTTAATCACTAGCCTAGCGTTAGCTGGAAATGCATATCAACCAGTACTAGCCCAGCTGCCATTTTTGTTTTCTGGCCACAAAAAAATCCCTAGCTCAGTTGCTATGAGTGTGCCTTTCTGAACTTCAAGTTGTTCGCTAAGATTTTCTTTTTTTTTATTGCACATACACACACACCCCTTTTATTTTGATTTTTTTTAACAGATCAATGCTATTGTCAAAACCAAGTATTTGTTGAATCAATTTTGTGGAGACTGGAAGACACAGATAGCAAGTTGTTCAGGAGAAAAAGTGTCCACATACACCGTGGAGAGAAAACCCTCCCCAGGAACCTGGCTGCTGCATTGCCAGCCTTACACCGCTAATGGCCTCAGGCCTCTGAAGAATCCTGCACAATGAGTAGCCACAGAAGTTGGTGATGCTGGCTGCTTTCATTTGTGCACATTCGGAAAACATTTGCTGTGTAGGAAGTCCCCTGGGGATTTAGTGAAGGATAGTCAACCAGCCTTCCCTGGGAGGTAATTCTAGTTAGCAAAAGCTGGCTGCGGTGTGGGCAGTTCCAGGACAGTGTGATAACAAGGAGAATAGCTCTAAGATGCCTCAGCTGAAAGATGTGCTATTAATTTCTGTTCGGCTGGGAAAACCACTGCCAACTGAACTGTGATGGGCAGAGGGTTATCAGACACACTTTAATTTCAGTGTTATAAAAATGGAGGGGTGGTGGTGGGGGTGCAATGGGGGTGGAGCTGTTCACTAAGATTTTCTACATCAAAGCCACTAGCAAAGCAAAAGCATCTTAACACAACTGTACTAACAGTCTACATCTCCAAAATCTCTTTAAGTGTGGTTTACATTTCCAACAATTTACATCTCTAGGTTCTTTCTGAGGGTGGTGGTGAATCATGAATCTGTTCCAGCGGCCATCCTTGAGAAAGCTCAATCATAATTAAGTGTCATAGCTAATAATACTTCCTAGTGAGGGGCTGGAAGCCCTCTTAGAGTTTTCATACAACTCATAGATTATGACAGATGTGATGACCATTAAGGCAGCAAGCAGATGTGATGCTGCACAACAGCACGGAATCCTCAGGACAGGCAGCCCTCAGGGCTCTGCCTCTTCTAGGCACACCCATTGTGTTTGTGCCAATTGGCGGGCTACATATCATGAGTTCTAAAGCTGTTTTGCTATTCCTCTTGCATGGACTCCAACAGATAACACCGAAATCAGCCCCAAAGAAGGGTAATATTTATCCAGAGTTGCTACAACATGCATTGAAAAACAACCAGTATGATGGAATCACAGGACAAAAGAAAAAGAAACAAGTGTCATGACAAAGGTCAGGGGTGAAGCATGTTTATGGGGCAGAGAAGTCCCAGCTATGCACCTTCAGCTTCTTGGGTACATTGCAAAAAGTAATGGCTACGTAGAATTACTGGATTTTGACTCCTTGGAAATCCTTGTTGCTTCCACTATTCTGTGCTAATATATCATGACAACAAATACATATACATATATATTGTGTACACTAATTGCATATATATAATTATATATATATATATATTTATATATATATATATATATATATAATGACCTGTTTATAGATTATATATCATATATAGACTTCGGATATACCATATATATGATACATGAATATATATATATATATATCATATATCTCAAATTTAATATATATAGAGAGCGGTTATACATGTATATGTTTGCAGATAGATAGATAGATAGATAGATATATACATACATACATACATAATACATACATACATGTATAAATAAGAGGGATATAGGTATTCAGGGTGGCTGTATGGTTGCTATAATTGATCCTGCTACTCATGCAATGTTAGTAAAATTTGATAGATCTAAAGTTTATATATTGGTATGCACAATATATAAGCAGGTTATTTTTTATGTGCTGGGTGGAATTTAAATCTCATAGCTACACATGATCATTAGATTAAAACTCATCTTACCTCATTAAAATCCTACATCTGAATACTAATTTTTAAAGATGCTTGTGTAGTTTATCAGTTCATAAGCTCATTTTTCATTTACAGCATCACCACGGTACCCACTGTTGTTTACATGTGATCACTGCATTGTCATTTTTAATTAATTATTTATTCACTATACATCCTGATCATGGCCCTCATTCTCCTCTCCTACCAGTCCAATCCTCCTTCTCTCTTCCCCACGTCCCCCTCCACTATGCCTCATAAAAGGAAGTCACTCCAACAACTCACCACACCATATCAACTTGCATCTGGACTGAGAATGCCTCTTCCCCTGTGGCCTGGCAAGTCATCCCCCTTTAGAGAAAAGTGCTCCAATAGCAGGTAACAGAGTCTCTACATTAGAGGCAGCCCCTTTGCTCTTACTAGGGGACCCCCATGAAGCCAGAGCTGCCCATCAGCTTCATCTGTGTAGGAGGTCTAGCTACAGCCCATATGTGGTCCTTGGTTGGTGCTTCAGTCTCTGTAAACCCCTCTGTGGCCTGGTTAGTTGGCTCTGTTGTCTACTTGTGTAGCTCCTGCCCCTCAAATCTTTCTATTTTTGCCCCCACCTTTCCACAAGTTTCCCTATGCTTTTCCCAGTGTCTGTCTGTGAGTCTCAGCATGTTTTGCTAAACATCCTACATCAAGTGAGAGGACAAGAGATAATTGTCTACACAAGGCTGAAGAGTGTTAAGTGGTACTAAAAGTCTTAAATGGGAGCTAGTGGCATCTGGAACATTGAGATGTAGTTAGACCTGAGAGGGAGGTGGCCAAGAGAACAGGGCTCACTATGAGGTCTCTGGTATATCCTTTTCCTACTGAGAAGCCCAGTCCACTACCTATCTACATGGTCCATTCAATAAGGGAGTCAAGACCATGGTCCTCAAATGTCTCCAGAACATGAGCAGATTCCTATTGTATATGTTACATCTGAGTCCTCCAGAGTCTAGAGCACACCAGGACTTCACTGACCACCTTCCCCCAGCATTGATGATGGTTATTTAGACCTGTGTCTGAGGGAATCTTCTCCTAGTTTTACAAAGGATTTCTCCCTAGTTTATGCTACCATCCCAGAAGGGGATAAACCAGCTTATACTTATGAGAGTATATCATACTCCTTAAAGGGAGTGTAGAGATACCTGCTTTATCAACATTTCTGTCAATATACAGACGGGTTTCTCCCTATCTCCATAGTGCTCCCATACCTGGTACTTGGGACTCTAGTAAGTCAGTCTCCCTCCCTCCCTCCCTCCCTCCCTCTCTCTCTCTCTCTCTCTCTCTCTCTCTCTCTCTCTCTCTCTCTGTCTCTCTCTCTCTCTCTCTCTCTCTCTCTCTCTCTCTCTCTCTCTCTCTCTCTCATTATATAAGACTTTCTTCGGCTCATCCCTTTGGAGATAGAATAGATGAAGGATGACGATGATGTGTTTACTACCTTTTGAATATTTAGGTAGTATAATTAGAGGTCAGCTTTGTAGAAATCCAGGTCACCCTTCTGGGCACAGGACTCTTAAAGAGCCCATATTACTTGGTGTCTCAGGCTTCCTACCCTGGTCTGTATTCCACTAATGTCAGCACCAGGCTGAGGACACTTCATTTGCAACCCAAGTATCTTAAGTGTCTTTGTTACAGATGTTTCTCTCCAAAGTTTTTCTTCAACCACTTTACAGGGCAACTGTCACTGCTCCATCATGCAACTTCAGACATGGGAGAAGGTTTGGCTGGACTAATGAAACTTCCAGGCTGTAGTGTCTGAGGATTTGGGCCTGGTCGGGGAGCATGTCTTATTCTTTCATTTCCCTTCAATGATCTCTGAATAAGGAGAGAGGCTCAGGGGCAGGGAAGGGGGATAGGGAGAAGTGGAAAGAAGGGTGGAACTTAGAGGAGAAGAGTGGGATAAAATTGTGGGGAAAAGTAAATAAATAAATAATAAAAATTAAAAAAAAATAAAGTAGGATCTGAAAAGAGTGTTCAGTCGCATTGGATGTGGTTCTTTTGGATGGTGACAATGTCCAGATTAAAGATGGACAGTTTCCCTGAGTTTAGATCTCTCCAAGTATTCAGTAATCTCATGGTCCTGTCAACTTTGTGATCATGTGCATCTTCTGCCCAGATGCACTACTGCTTCTCTTGTCCCCTTCTAGTGGTGGAGGTGCAGATTTGGGACATCCATGAGTCATTACCACCACATTGGAGGTCATATCTTATCTTCTTTTGTGATGAGTTAGAATGTCAAATTAAGGCCTTGAAGTTATTGGACCAGCTGACCTGAGCATTAACACTGAAGTAAATGACACCATCATCATAGTCTGAGGGACTAAGTACAGAGGCTGTTACCTGAGCATTGAGAAAAGTTACTCATTTGAGTGTGTGTGTGTGTGTGTGTGTGTGTGTGTGTATGTGTGTGTGTGTGTGCGCGTGTGCGCGCTCGCGTGTGTGTAATGGTAACATGAAAAAATAGGAGGGGAGTTCCAATTGGGATTGGGGGAGGAGAGAATGAAGGGGAAAATTAAGGAGAAAGTAAGATATAAAGAGAAAGGGCTCTGTTTTATGGCAGGAAGATCTAGATGATCAGCAAGTAAAAGTCATAGCTGGTCCAGGAGTGAAGTGACCTCCCTGAGTGAGGCAGCCAGGGCTTGTGAATATCTTCCCATAGTTCCAGTCAAGCCAGGAAGGAAGTGGGCTCCACAGATTTCCCTATCATTCCACTTTTAGTCTTAGGTATCAACTTCAAACCATCTTCCTCTGTAATATCCCTATCCTTTAGTCACTGGCGCAGTCAAAGCTCAGCAGGATTCAAATTCTTCAGTTGTTACCATTGTATCAAGCTCTTTTTTTATCATAAGATATAAATCAAGCCTCTGTTCCTACTCCAGTTAATTCCTTTCATAGCTTTAGCCTCCTGGGGTAACCCTCTCTGTCCCTGATCATCCGTAGTGATAAATCCTTACACAGCAACGTCTCATTTTGACATTCATAGCCATTTGAGTTAATCTTTCCCACAACAAAACTGGTATATCCTCCACAAGGCAAGTTCTTCCTGATTCGCCATCTCTGCCTGCTACATAAAGCATCATTTACTAATGCCCAATATGCCTTTCACAGCTGCATCTTGGAACTAATGGGGCCAAAGGAAAGACCTTTCTAACAACCCCAATCTGATAAGGAAAAAGACACTTCCTTTCTTGATCTGTTTAACCAAAAATGTGTCCTTGTACTTAGGTTAATTATGCTGGGCACTTGTGGAAACCCACACACTGTTCAGAATGGAGATACACACATCATTTGTATTCAGACTACTACAGAAGTTTTATTAATTTTCTATTAGTGTAGTACTATTGCTAATTCCCAACCTACACAGTGGTTTTACTCTTGATATAGCAGCATGTACATATTTTCTTTTGCTAATTTATGGAAAGATAAAACCACAGGACACATTCATTGTTCAAGTCACCCTATAAAATGTGACCCCAGCAATCATGTTGCTTTTCACTTAGGATAACCCATGCCATTCTTTGACAAGTATACACCCCCAAGTCTCTCTTCACCTTTGTTCAGGCCTGGGATAGTCACTTCTTCAATGTGTCTCTACCACAAGGACTCAGTTTATTTATATCCTTACTTGGCTTTAACATTTTTTTTGTTGTATGAATACCAAGGAGGGATGGGGAACACTTGAAGTGACCCATGAGACGAAAGACTAGATGGATTGAGTAGAGTCAACAGGGCTCAGGGGGCATCCCAGGTTCTCCATTCACACCCATGTCAATCAGCTTCATCCAGGAGCCAGAGAAGAGGAAGTTGCTACAACAGAAGTTCTAGCCACTTCCATTCCTGAATGATTCTCTTGGTGAGCTAGGAGAACCCCACTTATTCATGAAGTCTCATCAGCAAAATGAATTGTCTCCTTTTTTTTACACATTGGCTTCTGGGCCACTGAAACTGCTGAAGTATTGACATGAAGCAAAAAAATATGATTTTATCTAACAAAACACTTACACATTAAAATATGGGTCGATTTTGAAATATGTTCAATGAAAGAGTGAGACACAAGATGCCATCTGTTGTTACTTGAGTCCTATGACACATCCTGGTAGACAGATCCACTGAGGCTGAAAGCAGGATGTGAGGAAAGCATGGAATGCAAGTGAATACAAAACTTGAACACGGTTCTCTTGAGGGCAGTGGCAATACTTGATTTGAGACGGACAATTTCCATTAGTGTATGACCTCCGCATGGGCAAAAACATATACTCATTTTCTAAGATCAACTTCATTGGTTTTTTTATGTTTGTGTGCATTTTTCTTTTGTCATTTTAATATATTGGTACATTGAAAATAAAATTCTTTGTGAGGATCCAAGATGGCGGCGAGCAGTGTGGACCGTGTTTGAAAGCTCCAGCGAACAATTCAGGGAAGTGCACAGATTTCTGAGCCAGGAACACCAAGGTCCCCACACACGGCAGCAGAAGTGCACCACGGTTCGGAGGGACCAGGGTGCGGAGGACCTGCCTGCCCCTGCACACAGGAGGAACGAGGACTTTCTCGGATCAGAGCGGCGCGGCTTTTGGGACAGCAGTGCTACCAGCGGCTCCGGCAACGACAGAGTCAGTGGCTGAGGTTTGCAGCTCAGAGCCTTCCAGTGGAGGCGATTAGTGCGGTGGACGGGCAAGGGGACTCTGGACAGGATTTGGGTCGTGTGGCCTTGAGACCCAGGCTGAACTCAGCGGAGGGTTCGGCCCCGGAGTCCTGGGTTTGCTCAGTGAGCTGTGCTGTGGAGAGGCGGGCTCGGCTCGGCGGGCAATACTGCCCGAGGCGCAGCTCCTCTGCTGTAACGCAGGCTGGGCGGGGTGCCCAATTCTATGCTGGGCTCTGGCTCAGCGCAGACACAGTTTTCCTGCTGTGACATGAGCTGGGGGGAGTTCTCAGTTATACTCTGGGTGCTTGCTCAGGGCTGCGGCAGTTTTCCTGCTGTGACACAGGCTGGGCGGAGCTCTCAGTTATATTCTGGGTGCTTGCTCAGCGCTGCAGCAGTTTTCCTGCTGTGACGCGGGCTGGGCGGAGCTCTCAGTTATACTCTGTGTGCTTGCTCAGGGCTGTCGCAGTTTTCCTGCTGTGACACGGACTGGGCGGAGCGCTCAGATATACCCTGGGTGCGTGCTCAGTGCAGACTTGGTTTTCCTGCTGTGACGCAAACTGGGCGGGGTGCTCACTTCCACCCTGGGTGCTTGATCAGTACAGTCGCAGCTCTCCTGCTGTGGCAGACGGTTCAGGCCCTGAGAAACTAGCTGAGCTCCAAGCGTGGTTCAGGCCCAGTATCCCTGGCTGGACTTGGCAGGGGACCCAAAAGGATGTGGATACCTTGGCCTGACCCAACGATCATTCAGAGACCCAGAACGATTGCAGGACGCACAGCAAAGGGGAGCTGAGGATCACTGGCGGTGAGAGCCCAAAACGACAGGGCTAACCTCCTGCCATTCACACAAGTGAAATATCAGGGCTTCCAGCCTACGGAAATCGTGAGAAAACAAGTGAATCTATCACCAGACTCCCTCCACTCAACTCTGGAAATTACCCAACAAAAACAGAGACGGCAAAATGTCTAAGGGACAGCATAAAAGCATACGCAAAAAACCCCAAAATAACATGGTGTCTCCAGTTCCCAGCTATCCCAAAGAAAACAACCCGGAGAACTCACATACAATAAAAACACAAGAAAATGACCTCAAATCCTTGGTAATGAGGATGGTGATGGAGGAAACAATTAAAATTAGAAATCAGATGCAGGAAGAAGGAATGAAGCAGGTGCGAGACATAAAAGAAACACATAGAGTGGAACTGGAAAATTTTCAGGAAAATAGAAACAACCAAATGAAAGAAATAAAAAATCTGTTCAAGATATGAAGATGAAAATGGATTCAATGATAAACACACAGGCAGAAGAAAAATGAGAACGTGAGGTCTCAGAGAAGAAGGCTAATGACACAGTGCTGAGCTTTTTAACAGAATCCAAGAGATGGAAGAACGAATCTCAAGTCTAGAAGATACAATCTCAGATCTTGAAGGAACCATTAAAGAAAATGCCAAATCTGGAAAACTCCTGACACAAAACATCCAAGAAATTAAGGACACCATGAAAAGAAGAAATCTGAGGATAATAAGCATTGAAGAAAGAGAAGATATCAGACTCCAAGGCCCAGAAACTATTCTCAACAAAATCATAGAAGAGAATTTCCCCAATCTAAAGAAAGAGATGCCTATAAATATACAAGAGGCATACAGAACACCAAATAGAATTGACCAGAAAAGAAAAACTGCCCGTCACATAATAATCAAAACACAAAACATACAGAACAAAGAAAAAATATTAAAAGCTGCAAGGGAAAAGGGCCAAATAACATTTAATGCCAAACCTATCAGAATTACACCCGACTTCTCAGCAGAGACCATCAAAGCCAGAAGGGCCTGGACAGAGATCCTGCAAAGCCTAGGAGACCACAGATGCCAGGCCAGACTACTTTACCCAGCAAAACTATCAATAAACATTGATGGAGAAAACAAAATATTCCAAGACAAAACCAAATTCAAACAGTACCTATCCACAAATCCAGCTTTACAGAAGGTACTAAAAGGAAAACTCCATCCCAAAGGGGCAAGCTACAACCAAAACTACTCAGGAAATAGATAACTAGACCATGGCAAAAACACAACTACACAAACGCTCAACTGGATCCAACATCAAAATTAAGACTCTTAATAATAACTGATCATTAATATCTCTCAACATCAATGGTCTCAATTCTCCAATAAAAAGACACAGACTAACTGAATGGGTGCATAAACAGGATCCAACATTCTTCTGCATTCAAGAAACACATCTCACCCATAATGATAGGGATTACCTCAGGATAAAAGGTTGGAAAAAAATATTCCAAGCAAATGGTCACAAGAAGCAAGCAGGCGTAGCCATTTTAATATCGAACAAAATAGACTTCCAACCAAGATTAATCAAAAGGGATGAGGATGGACACTTCATACTCATCAAAGGTAAAGTCAATCAAGATGACATCACAATTCTCAACATCTATGCTCCCAATACAAGGGCACCCACATTTGTAAAAGATATGCTAAAAAGGCTTAAACCACACAACGATCCCCACACAATAATAGTGGGAGACTTCAACACCCCACTCTCACTGAAGGACAAGTCATCGAAACAGAAACTAAGCTGAGAAATAACATCATTAACCAAGGCCATGGGTCAAATGGACCTAACAGATATCTATAGAACCTTTCACCCAAACAAGAAAGAATATACCTTCTTCTCTGCACCCCATGGAACCTTCTCCAAAATTGATCACATCATAGTTCACAAAGAAAGCCTCAACAGATACAAGAGGATTGAAATAATACCTTGTATCCTATCAGATCATCATGGGCTTAGGCTGCAATTCAACAACAGCAGAAATAACAAAAAGCCTACACGTATGTGGAAATTAAACAACTCTACGCTAAATGACACCTGGGTCAGGGAAGAAATAAAGAAAGAAATCAAGGAGTTTCTGAAATTCAATGAAAATGAAGGAACAACATACCCAAATTTGTGGGATACATTGAAAGCAGTGCTAAGAGGAAAATTCATAGAACTAAGTGCCTTTAAAAAGAAATTGGAAGCATCGCACATAAACACCTTAACGACACAACTAGAAGCCCTAGAAAAAAAAGAAACAGAAACACCCAAAAGGAGTAGACGTCTGGAAATAATCAAACTCAGGGGTGAAATTAACAAATTAGAAACTAAAAAAACAGTCCAAAGAATCAACAAAACCAAGAGCTGGTTCTTTGAGAAAGTCAACAAGATAGACAGACCATTAGCCAAACTAACTAAAAGGCAGAGAGACAGTATTGAAATCAACAAAAACAGGAATGAAAAGGGAGACATAACAACAGACACTGAAGAAATACAAAGAATCATAAGATCCTACTTTGAAGGCATATATGCCACAAAATTTGAAAATCTAAGGGAAATGGACGATTTTCTTGATCAATTTCACTTGCCAAAGTTGAGTGAAGAACAGATAAACAAGCTAAATGGCCCTATATCGCCTACAGAAATTGAAGTAATCATTGATAGTCTCCCAACCAAAAAAAGCCCAGGGCCAGATGGCTTCAGTGCAGAATTCTACCAGACCTTCAAGGGCGAGCTAATACCGATACTCTTCAAGCTACTCCAAAAGATAGAAAGGGATGGAACATTACCAAACTCATTCTATGAGGCCATAGTCTCATTGATACCTAAACCTCACAAAGACTCAACAAAGAAAGAGAATTACAGACCAATTTCTCTGATGAACATCGATGCAAAAATACTAAATAAAATACTTGCAAAATGAATACAAGAACACATCAAAGATATCATTCATCATGACCAAGTAGGCTTCATGCAGGGCATGCAGGGATGGTTTAATATACGGAAATCCACCAATGTAATCCACCACATAAACAAAATGAAAATAAAAAACCACATGATCATCTCTTTGGATGCAGAAAAAGCATTTGATAAAATCCAACACCCATTCATGTTTAAAGTTTTAGAGAGATCGGGAATACAAGGCACTTTCCTCAACATAATAAAGGCTATATATAGGAAGCCAGTAGCCAAAATCAAAGTAAATGGTGAGATACTCAAGGAAATTCCTCTAAAATCAGGAACAAGGCAAGGCTGCCCATTCTTTCCATATCTCTTCAATATAGTACTCGAAGTTCTAGCCAGATTAAAAAGACAACAAAAGGAGATGAAGGGTATTCAAATGGGAAAGGAGGAAGTCAAACTATCCCTATTTGTAGATGATATGATAGTCTACATAAGTGACCCTCAAAATTCCACCGGAGAACTCCTACAGCTGATAAACATCTTCAGCAAATTGGCTGGATACAAAATTAACTCAAAAAAGTCTGTAGCCTTCCTATAAACAAATGACAAGCTTGCAGAGGAAGAAATTAGGAAAACTACACCCTTCACATTAGCCACAAGCAATATAAAGTACTTAGGAGTTACTCTAACTAAGCAAGTGAAGGACTTGTTTGAAAAAAAATTCAAAACTCCAAGAGTGGAATAGCTGGGTCTTGAGGAAGCCCTATTCCCATTTTTCTGAGAAAGCACCAGATAGCTTTCCAAAGTGGTTGTACTAGTTTGCATTCCCACCAGCCATGCAGGAGTGTTCCTCTTTCTCCACACCCTTCCAGCATGAGGTGTCAGTTGAGTTATTGATCTTAGCCATTCCGATGGGTTTAAGATGGAATCTCAGTGTCGTTTCGATTTGTATTTCTCTGATGACTAAGGAGATCGAGCATTTCTTTAAGTGTTTCTCAGCCATTTGATATTCCTCTGTTGAGAATTCTCTGTTTAGCTCTGCGCCCCATTTCTCTATTGGGTTATTTGGTTTGGTGGTATTTAATTTCTTAAGTTCTTTATGTATTTTGGATATTAGACCTTTGTCAGATGAAGAGTCGGTGAAGATCTTTTCCCAGTCTGTAGGCTGTCGCCTACTACACAACAGGGACATATGCTCAACCATGTTCATAGCTGCCTTATTCATAATAGCCAGAACTTGGAAACAACCTACGTGTCCCTCAATAGAAGAATGGATAAAGAAACTGTGGTACATTTACACTATGGAATACTACTCAGCTATTAAAAACAAGGAATTTCCAAAATTTGTGGACAAATGGATTGAACTAGAAATTGTCATAATGAGTGAGTTCACACAGAAGCAAAAAGAGCTAAATGGTATATACTTACTTATATCGAGACACTAGTCCAAGGTGTACGTTCCCTTTAAAAACTGTACCTACCAGGATAATGGGTAAGAGAGGAGGACGTTCTATGAGACTTTAGGTATGAGAAGCCTGGGAGAAAGAGGAAATAGAAGGATCCAGTGAGTCCTGGAAAACTACAGGCGAGTCTGGGCCCTGGGGTCCTCCGCAAACTGTGGCAACAGCCAAGGAAAAAATAGGCAGTAAAAACCTTGAACCCCTACCCGGACTAGCCGATGGACATTCTCCACTGTTGAGTGGAGAAGGAGATCTAACTTTCACACAAACTCTGGTGCACCATATTTGAACATGTCCCTTGGACGGAGATGACTGGTGGCACTCAGAGGAAAGATAATAGGTCACCAAGGAGAGACTTGATACCGTATGAGCATATTCAGGGGGAGGAGGTCCCCCTCAGACACAGACATAGGGGAGGGGAGGGGAGTAGGGGGGAAGTGGGAGGAAGGGAGGAATGGGAGGATACATGGGATGGGCTAACAAAACTCTAAAGAAAGAGATTGAAGATGACATGAGAAGATAGAATGATCTTCCTTGCTCATGGATTGGGAGAATTAACATAGTAAAAATGGGCATCCTACCAACAGCAATCTACAGATTCAATGCAATCCATATCAAAACACCTACACAATTTTTTAAAGACATTGAAAGTTCAATTCTGAACTTCATATGGAAAAAAAAACCGAGAATAGCTAAAACAATCTTGTACAATAAAAGGTGCTCCGGAGGAGTCTCCATACCTGATCTCAAACTGTACTATAAAGCAATAGTAATTAAAACAGCATGGTACTGGCACAGCAACAGACTGGTGGATCAGTGGAATTGAATCGAAGACCACACACATAGGGTCACTTGATTTTCGACAAAGAAGCCAAAATCCATTCGATGGAAAAGGGATAGCATCTTCAACAAATGGTGCTGGTCTAACTGGACGTCTATGTGTAAAAAAAATGCAACTGGACCCATATTTGTCACCTTGTACAAAACTCAAATCCAAGTGGATTAAAGACCTCAACATAAAACCAGAGACACTAAGTCACTTAGAAGAAAAAATGGGAAAGAGCCTGGAACATATTGGCACAGGAGACAACTTCCTGAACAGAACACCAACAGCCCAGGATTTAATGTCAACAATTAATAAATGGGACCACATGAGGCTGAGAAGCTTCTGTAAGGCAGGAGACACTCTCAAGAGAACAAAGCGACAGCCTACAGACTGGGAAAAGATCTTCACCAACCCTACATCTGAGTGAGTTACCCCAGAAGCAGAAAGACTCAAATGGTATATACTCACTTATATCTGCATATTAGCCCAAGGGGCATGTCCTACGAAAGCCTTCACTTACCAGGAAACTGAAAGAGAGGGGAGAACATACTAGTGGGACTCTAGATGAGAGAATCATTGTAGAATGGCAAAGTAGAAGGATCCAGAGGGTCCTAGAAGCCTACAAGTAGAACATTATGATAGGCAGGTTTGGGCACATGGGTCCTGCTCAAACTAAGGCACCAGCCAAGGACAATACAGACAGTAACCTTAAACCCCTACCCTGATCTAGAAAATGGACAGAACACTCTCCACAGTAGAGTGGAGAGTGGGATATCACTTTCTCACATACTCTGGTGCCTCACCTTTGACCATGTCCCCTGGAGGGGGAGACCTGGTGGCACTCAGAGGAGGACAGAAGGTTACCAAGAAGAGACTTGATACCCTATGAGCATATACAGGGGGAGGTAATCCACCTCAGGAACAGTCATAGGGAGGGGAGTAAGGAGAAAATGGGAGGGAGCGAAGAATGGGAGGATACAAGGGATAAGATAACCATTGAGATGTAACAAGAATAAACTAATAAAGGAGAAAAAACAGAAAATACAAATGAAAATCTCTGAAGTTCCATCTTACACATGTCAGAATGGCTAAGGTCAAGAAACTCAAACAATGGCTCTTGTTGGTGAAGATGTGAGGCAAGAATATTCCTCTATATAACTGGTGAGAGTGAAAACGTGTACACAAACTTTGGATATCACTTTGGCAGTTTCTCAGAAAATTTATAAAAGTTCTACCTCAAGATACAGCTACACCTCTCTGAGGCATGTTCCTAAAATGTGATCCACCATAGCGCAAGGACACTTACTCAGCTATGTTCACAGCAGCTTTATTTATAATCACAAAAACTAGAAACAACTTAGATGTTTCTAAAGCAACGAATGGATAAAAGAGACTGTGGTACATTTACACGATGGCATACACCTCAGATAATAGTAACAATAACACCATGAAATGTGCAGGCAAATGCATAGACCTAGAAAGACCATACTGAGTAAAGTATCCAAGACAGAGAAATACAAAGATGGTACGATGGTATGTACTCACTTATAAGTCAATAGTAGCCCAAAAACTACAAGGTAAATCATGTTATAATCCACAGATCCAAACAGGCTAAATAACAAGTAGGGGACAAGGAAGGACCATTAAATCACTTTGAGAAGGGGAAGGAAAATAGACACCTAGGATGGATGGTGGGAGGTAACTGGATGAGAAAGGGGAGTGGGAGGGGAACAGAAGGAATCATGGGTGGGGAGGATCATGGGAGAGAGAACGGAAAGCTATTGTGTGAAGATGTATGTCTGGGACAAAAGCTAGAAATTAAGGACAATTGAAATTCTCTGGAGTCTGTGAGAGCCACTTTAAGTAAGACTTGTAGCAATAGGGGATATAGAACATGAACCAGTCATGTCTGTCTCTTAACCAGGAAGGGCGTCCAATGCAGAGATGGGGATAACAAACCAGACACAAAACTCTCGAACCACAATTTTCCTACCTATAAGGGGTGCAGGGATAAAATGGGGACAGAAAGTCATGAATTGGCCAACCAAGGTCAGGCCCATCCTGAATCCATGCCATGAGAGAGAGCCCACCCCTGACACTATTAAAATTACTCTGCTATACTCGAAGACAGGAGACTAGCAGAACTGTCATCTGAGTTGGTTCATCCAGCAGCTGATGAAAACTAAGAAAGTGGCCCAAGTCCTAAGAGTAGCTGGAACTCAGGATATCTCCTAGAAGAAATGGGGGAAGGATTGAAAAGGCCAGAGAAGTTGAGGGCAGCACAAGAAAAACCTACAGAATCAACTAACCTGGGCCCATAGAATCTTACAGAAATGGAAACGCCAACCAGAGAGCATGAGTGCCATGGACCCAGGTACCCTACACATGTGTAGCACATGTAAAACATGGTCCTCCAATGGGACCTAAAACAGGAGAACCAAGGTATGAAATTGACTCTATTGTTGACCTTTGGATCCCTTTCCCCTTCGGTCCCTTTCCCCTAACTGGGATGCCTGTCTATCCTCAATAGACCAAGATGTGTCCAGTCCTATTACAATTTGATATGTCAAAGGAGGTTAATATTCATGGGAAGTCTCCTATTCTCTGGATAAGAAGGAGGAGGGCATCGGGTAGAATGAGAGAATGAGAAGAGAGAAGGGATCAGAAGCTCCAAAGAGGAAGTAAATATTAATTAAAAATTAATTTTAAAAGAAATTAATTAATTGATTAAAAAATAATTTAAAAAAGAAAATAAGAAATTTGTGGTCAACTGTTTTAGGTCTTACTATGTAAGTCCCGGTGTCCTGGGACTCACTATGTAAACCTGGGTATGTGGGACTAACAGAGATTCACCAAGAAGCAATGGACTGCCAAGTGTTGACATAAGAGCATGTACCACAGTGGAAAGCAGTGTTGGTAACTTTTAGGTGGTTTGCTATCAGCCCATTTTCATGATAGTTATGAGCTTGGGAGTGCTTTTGACCTTTTTACAATCTACTTGAGGTACAAGTGGTTTTCAGTCATATAAACATAACAGTTAAAAGATCCCTCTCTAGTCTCATGAAATACACATTGTTCACACATTAAGGGAACACAGTAAATGTCAGCAAAATTATGAGGCAAAAGAACAGAAATGGAAGTTGAAGTTCCCAAGTGCAGAAGGTTCCGTGTTGAAATCTGCTTAAATTAGCTGATATTTTTGGAATACGTAAATCCAACCAAGACAACCCCATCTGCCCATCCTCTGGAGAGGATGCTGTTTGCTGTGTGACCAAATGCTAGAGGAGCTAGAAGGAAATACCAAGGTATAGAAAGGAGAAAAATGCATTATTGGCATTGAATTTGGTACCACCGTATTCTAATCAGAATTCATGAGTTGTTGCAGGATATTTGTTCACATACTGAACTCCATAATTATGAACTGTAAAAAAAAAAGAAATCTGTTGCTAATTGTGGTACAACTCAGCCTTGGACCCCAAGGGCTTTTTGTTTTCTGTAAACAAGTAATTGTGGTATGGGTCAGCCCTACATCACGCCTTTAATCCAACAGCTAAATAAATTCTACTGTATTTCAAGCAGCAGAGTAAGGAACTAGCCTGAAGGAAAAGAATATAAGGCAACAGAAAAGAAGGACATTGAATTGCAAGGCATTTAAGACAGCATGGAGGAGAAAGGGAACTTTTTTCTTGAACTTCAGCTTGGTAGGAAGGTCAATTGTGGGACCTCTCTACCTCTCTGAGGTACGAGGCATTCATGCCAGCATCTAGCTCCTGAATCTTCATTAGTAAAATCAAAATTCTGAGATTTGGATTTTTAAAACACACCTATCTTTGTCATTGGGAGCTAGAGTAGTCATGTAGGAAGCTGATGCTCATATTTATGTGAGGATCTTCTTTATGTGTGACTTTAAACATTCCTTCAAAGGCACTTCCACACTTGGAAGTCCAGGTCACAGCAGATTAACATTATCAGCCAAGCCTGGGGCATGAAATCCTTCCTTGTGATATCTGAACAAACATTTCTTCATGCCAGATATGGAACTGGTGATAGATCTAAGTGAGGATAAGAAAAGTCCAACATGGTGAACCTAAAAGTTTTAGAAAATTATTTATAGATATGTGGGTATTTGTTTACAAGAACAAAAATTGCTCAGTGACAAGTGAGTCATCTAATTCAACCACAGAATGGGAGACAGCTCACAAAACCTGAGAACCTGGCATGCCCTTAGCAACCTGGAGGTCACACAACAGCATCAAGTGTATCCTTTCTAGGCAGCCCAGTGGCCAGGAGACAACAACAGGAACATCTCAGGACAGAATAGTTTGAAATTACTGTCTTAAGCCATGGTGGGGAAACAAGATCTAAAGAGGACCACCCTGTTTCTTAATTGGCAAAGGAGTGGACAAGACCATTACAGGACAGAAGTTCCCAGAAGAGGGGGCTTAGGGGAAATGTTCCCAAGACCAGATGACCCACTGAGGGTTTGCTCACTCCCCTCCTCGCCTGTGCTCTGCATTCGTTACTTCTTATTTTTGTTCCTCTGACTTCCTCATTCCTAGGCAAGGCAGCCCCTCCTCTTCAACACTCGGCATCTGAACCTCAGTATTTCCTCTTCCTCACCCCTTCTCTCCTGACCACAGCTCTTTAGCTGACACTGCAGTTTCTGCCTTAATGTTCAAGTCCCTTATGCACACCAGAGGAATATAAGGAGCTTCTCCATCATACAGAAGGGTAATATTTACCAATGTCAACCTCAACCATGTCACAATCTCCATGTTCCCTCCCTTGGTCTAAGATGGTGTTAATGTATTTTCTCTCAGGATGACTATGGGAATCCAACAGTCTGGTGATGTTGAAAAAACTTTAGATCTTGCTCAAACCCTTACAGTAAAAAGCAGTCCACGGAGGGGTTTTACAAAAAAAAACTAGAGTTCAATCTAAAACTGGATAGAAATCTGCTATTTTATAATCTAATTAAAAACGGAATTTAAAAGATCTTGTAATAGAGGCATCTTGAATAGGTGGAGAATGCTCAGCATCAACAAGTTATTAAAAGGAAGTTTCAAAGCCATGTAAGGGACAGTTCCCTGACTAGTCACTCAATGAGGCCCTAGAAATACCACCACCACAATCATTTTTGATAGCCCATCACATAAGTACCCTTTTCTGAAATTAATACATAGATTAGTTACAAAATATGGAGTGATCAAACTGAACCTCAGATGGACATTTCCTCCTATTAAACACTACCTATCTGCGTGTGATGGTACATGCCTTTAATCTCAGTACTAATGAACCAGAGACAGGTAGATCTCTGAGAGACTGTGGCCAGCATGTTCTACAAAGTGAATTCCAGGACAGCCAGGACTATGACACAGGGAAACCCTATCTGGAAAAAAAAACCAACAACAACTTTTTAAAAACTTAATAACCTGGAATATGTTGTGTAGATTTTGAATGGAGGAATCTCATCTACGGTCCTACCTAACCCTATGCCTTATAGTATGTGCCTGCAAGGCATGCTCTACCTATTGTATGATAGTATCATGACCTTTAAAGTAATAGGTAACTGCTTTCTTACACAGTAAGAGGTAGGTTTTACAGGAGAGCATCCATGCATGAAAATATACACTGGGGGCAGTGGCACAGGGCCACGGTTTTTGAAAGATGAGGTCCTCGATGTATTCTGATGAGGAGGATTGTGTTCCAGAGCTACACAGAAATGTTTACCCCTGCCCCAAGAACAACTTGATTCGGAGGAAATACTTAGCACAGTATATTAGAAGTACCCAAGCTTAGATCGTCCAAGATGGTGTCAATCACACATTGAGTCTGATCTGAGGAACAGCAGTGACCACACAGCAACCAAAGGACCATCCTGAGAGCTCCAAACAATAGTGCTGATGTTTCTCAGAGAGAAGGAAATCCTGTCATGTGGAATGTCCATGCCCTCCTGCCACAGGACCATGGGACCATGTTCCAGTGATCTCTCCGGGACACCAGGATGCCACCACTGCTTTTCCGGTTGTGGCTTGATGCAGTGCAGGCCAAGGAGATTGTGTCTGAGGATGGGGTGCTGTTCGAGTCAAGCCCGAGTGAGGACTGCACTGCCCACACCACAGGCCCCATCGTTCTCCTCCCATGGGGCCAGAGCCATGCTTAGTGGCAAGAGCTGGATCGTGCACAGGTGGAAACTTGGGCAGCACCAAAGCAGGGGTCCATGGTGGATGGGTCATGTGATGGAACCAGAGAATCAGTAGGTGTGAGTCATCAAAGCCAACATCAGTGATTTCTGAAAGCAACCCTAAGAAGAACACCTGCTTAATGGCCAACAAGACCCAGTACCAATGGGAGTAGGAGGCCATTCAGGCCTTGAAGGCCAGCAACAGTCTGGTGAATGGAATGGAAGCAGGAGAGCTGGCCCTGTCGACACAGAAGTAGGAGAACTGACCTTGAGTACACAAGAACAGGAGAGCTGGCCTTAAGGAAGTGGGAGAAGGTGATCCAGCCCTGGATACATGGGACCTGGAGAGCTGGCCCTGCTCTGAGGACACAGAAATGGAAGAGCGAGCCCTGCCCTGAGAACGTGGGAGCAGGAGATGCAGCCTTACCATGATGACTTGGGAGCTGGTGAGCAGCCCCTGCCCTGATGACTTGGGAGTGGGAGAGTGGGCCCTGCCCTGAGGACAAGGGAGCAGGTGAGCCAGCCATGCCCTGAGAACATGGGAACAACAGAGCAGGCCCTGCCCTGAGGAAATGGGAACAGACATCGATCCAGGGCTCTCAGTAGACCTCACCCCAACTTCTACCCCATGTATGACCTGCTGGAACACATAAAGGGACTGGACGAGCCAATTCAAAGATTAAGAATTTCCTTGCCACAGGGCAACAACAGGATATCTGACAGCAGTCCAAGTGAGGATCCGGTATCCCTAGTGTAGACCTCAAACCAGACCCATGACAAAGTAACGATGAACATTTAAAAGTAAATATATGTGGACAAAATACTATCCTTCATGATAAACTACAGCTTTTGTGACAAGATATTTTTGTTTGTCTGTTTGTTTAATTTTAATGGGGGGAGGAGAGGGATTTTGGTGCATGGTGTGTAAATCATAGACGATTTAAAAAATTAAATTTTTAAAAAGGGAAAAAAAACCCACAAAGTGCATCATGCCACAGAACACTGCTCTGCAGAGAAAAATTAACTGTGGCTCGATCTCAAGAGTGTATGTGAAAGAAACCAGGCAATTAAAAAAATCACACACTTTATGTCTCCTTTCATAAAATGTCTCAAACTACAAAATTATAGAGAACAGATGAGAGATATCAGGTTCTCTCAGGAATGAACAATGGGGCTATTGGAGCCTGCATTAGAGCCTCCAAAATACTTCACTCTGTAAGTTGATGGTGTCAGGCATTTAAATATAGTGACAGGAAGTTGATTGATATGGCAAGGCTGGGTGAGAGCTGCTTGTTTCTGAGGCTTCCCAGAAGCCTATTTGCATTTGAGAAAATAAAACTGAAATATAAAAGTCTGATATCCCATGAGTTTTATGAAAATGGAGTCTCAAGAATTAAAAAAAAATTTTTAAAGAAGAAGTTACACTGGCTTTAGTCACATCTTCTATTCTGTTCGCCATATTTCCAGTCCACAAACCCTTTCTATTACAGTAATTCATTTTTTTTGTAATGATGGGCATCAAAATAAATTATAAGATGAAACAGAGCAAGTAATTTGTTCTTGACTGCCTGCCCCACAGCAGGATGAATGGTCCATCCTATGGATGACATATTTTTTAAAAATCAGACTGAGGCATCTGCATTAATATGTGTTAGTTGTTTAATTTGGCATCCCACTATTGCATGCTAAGATTTGTATGAGGGAGTCATGAAGAGACAGGTAAGAAAATGCTGAGTTCAAATCCTTGTGGTGCAGCCCAACTTTTCACAGCCTACAAACACCAGATACACACAGTCCACAGGCTCCCTGTCACAAAATAAGTCACATGTAACCAGCTCAAGGGACAGAGAACTGTACTCTTGAAACCTCAGCATTACAGTCACCTAAACAAGACTGCACACAGACAGCGCCACGTTCATATGTCAGTATACATAAAGGAGCACTTATGAGGCCTCACCTCTAGATAAAGAGCTATGGGCAATTAATGTCTACTGAAAATCAGTCTTACACAAGGTCAGTCCCTGATAGTCTACTCACTCTCAAGTGGTCACCCCTGAACATGTATAAACATAAGCAATAGTAAGGACTCAACAGGTCTACACACACACACACACACACACACACACACACACACACACACACACTGCGGCAATAATAACATAATAATAAGTAAAACATTGATAATTTGAAATGGAATGCATGGGAGGAGGTGGAGTGTGGAGAGCCATAGATAGCAGCGCCTCCTGCTGCTTCACCGGCGCAATGCACCCCTTCTGCGCATGCGCAGTGAGAAAACCCTTCTGCGCATGCGCAGTGAGAAAACCGTTTGCGCGTGCGCAGTGAGCAAGCCCCTTATGTGCATGCCTGAAGGCATGACGTAAGGTGGCGTGATTCTGACAAGGCATGGCGTGAGATGGTGTGATCTGAATGCACCAACCAGGAGTGATGACATGGCAGTTTCTGATAGGACAGGCACACTATAAAAGGTTCTGTGGGAGCTTTTCCTGGAGTCACTCCAGGATCCTGAATAAAAACTGCTACAAGAAGAATTCCCGGTGTTGGTGTCTTTCCTGCTGGACAGGAGCGGCATCGGCATTTTGGTGGCCTGTACGGGGAATCTCAGAACTTGTGGCAGCCAGGGCAGCTAGCTGGTAAGTTCCCGGTCAATGGGACATAATTGTTAAGTTCTCAGGCTTTGAGACAATAAAGTTCCGGGGTTCGGACAAAATGGGGAATTAAATTCCCAGGAGGTGGGACATAACTGTTAAGTTCTCAGGCTTTGAGACAATGAAGTTCCGGGACTCGGACAAAATGGGGAATTATATTTTGGGGAAAGTAAAAGAAGAACAGTTTGAAGGGGATGATTCTGGCCCCGAGGATGAAGAATTAGAGGAGTTGGCTGAACAGCTAGATAGCATTATTATACCAAAAAATAAGGAGACTAAGATTACGCCGCCGTCAACTCCTGAACTAGAATCACCTAAATCTCCAGGCGGAATAAGACCCCCACCCCAAATACCAGGGGGAGGTAGGTCTCCCTGTCCTGAGGTATGGAGGCAATTTCATTTGCAAAATGCCTCTCATTGTTACCCAGTTTTTCAGAATGCACAAGGGAATCGTTATCATGAACCCTTGGATTTTAAAATTGTCCAAAGACTGGCTGAGTCTGTTCGTGCTTATGGCATGACCGCAGCCTTTGTTATGGCGCAGTTGGAATCCCTAGGGAGGTATTACATGACACCCTCAGATTGGCAAAATTTAGCACGAGCCTGCCTTTCACCTGGCACCTATTTAGATAGGAAAGCTTATTACATTGAGTTCTCAGCTGAGCAGGCAACTGCCAATGCAGCTAACGGACAACCGGCACGGGACCAGGATATGCTTATGGGGCAGGGACGTTTCGCTAACCAACAGACAGGATATCCGGCGCAAGTTTTTGAGCAAATTAATTTTATTGGCACAAGGGCATGGAAAGCCCTTCCTAAATGAGGGGAAGTATCTGGAAATCTCACAAAAATTATTCAAGGAAGCAATGAAATATTTGCCGACTTTGTGGCCAGATTAGTTGATGCTGCTGGAAAGATCTTTGGCAACCCAGATACTGCAATGCCTTTGATAAAACAACTTATTTTTGAGCAATGTACCAAGGAGTGTAGACAAGCTATAAATCCATACAAACATAAATCTTTTTTTTTTTTGACATATGATCTTTTATTGATTTCTTAAAAAAATACCACTGGCCGTGTACCTATAAAAATACTTTCAAGGTTTCTATCACTCATTGATCCCAACACAATAACAGTGGGAGACTTCAACACCCCACTATCACCAATGGACAGATCCTCAAGGCAGAAATTAAGTAGAGAAATAATCAAGCTAACAGAGGTTATGAATCTGTTGGGACAAACATAAATCTTTAGATGTGTGGTTAAAGATCTGCAGAGAGATAGGAGGACCATTATCAAATACAGGATTGGCTGCAGCCATGATGCAGGCAGCCCAGGGAAGGAATAGAAAGGGAATTACTGGTCCTCAAAATTGCTTCAAGTGTGGCAAAGAAGGACATTTCAGACACCAGTGTCCCAGGGGGATTAATCAGACTAGTCAAAATCCTCCTCCACGTACACCTGGCCTCTGTCCCAAATGCAGGAAAGGAAATCATTGGGCTAATGAATGCCGGTCATTAAAAGACATTAATGGTCAACCACTAGCGGCAGGATTTAGGGGAGCACGGCCAAAAGACGGAACATGGGGCCCTCGTCTTCAGGGCCCTCAAATATATGGGGCAATGGAGGAGACCAGGGCTCCGGAACAGTGGCTGAGTCTGCGTTCTCCCATAGAATGGCAACGCCCCGGAGAGCTACTAGAGGGAGCCCAGGCCTCAACCTCTGTTCCACCACCAGACTCGTACTGACCCCACAAATGGGGCCTCAGTTGGTAGCCACTGATTTCACTGGCCCTCTACCAAAAGACACAGTGGGACTACTAATTGGCCGTAGTTCTACTACATTGCAGGGCCTTATTATTCATCCCGGTGTAATTGATTCAGATTATACAGGCACTGTAAAAATTATGATCTCATCTCCACGTGGAGTGAGCGCAATTTTGCCCGGTGACCATCTAGCGCAGTTGCTCATTCTTCCTAGCTGTCATAATTTATTCCCGGCAAAAGATCAAACACATGGAGAGAAGGGGTTTGGATCCTCAGGAGCTTCGGTTTATGTGGCTATGAATTTACAAAATCGCCCCACTCTAAAACTTTTAATAGAAGGAAAAGCAATCACTGGTCTTATGGATTCTGGGGCCGACATTAGCATAATTGCAAAAGGTGATTGGTCCCCCGGATGGCCTGTTTAAACCTCTAGTCACTTACTCAGAGGGCTGGGTTTCGAGAAAACCCCAAATATTAGTGCCAGAATGCTAAATTGGAAAGATGAAGAGGGACATGGAGGAGTTTTCCAACCCTATGTATTAGAAGTCCCCATACCCTTGTGGGGAAGAGATTTATTGAATGCAATGGGATATAAGATCACTAATCAGGAGACCCACAGCAGACAGTCCCAGGAGATGAGGAATAATACGGGATATATTGGAGGAAGAGGACTTGGAAAATTTTTGCGGGGACGTCCGAATACTATTGCTGGCATTCCAAAGCTTGACCGTAAGGGTCTAGGTATTTCATAGGGGCCACTGAGGATACAATTCCCATTACATGGAAAACTGAGGAACCTGTATGGGTTCCCCAGTGGCCCCTGCCCTCAGTAAAATTGCAAGCCATTCATGAGTTGGTTAAGGAACAGCTGGAACTAGGTCATTTACAGGCCTCAGTTTCACCATGGAATACACCCATCTTTGTTATAAAAACAAAAGAGATTTCACCTGATACAGAAAATATGGGCTTTCCCCTTAAAGGAAGCTTATGTTTTCAGATTATTTACTTTTCTAGCAGTCTCTCCCAGTATCTTGCAGGTAACTGGAGCAGAAGCCTGGATAGTCCCCTGCATGAATTGCGTCTCTCCATGGTGCACATCAATTCTACACGAACTGATGTCTCCATGGTCTCTGGGCTGTTGCAGTGGTTCCAGAACGCCTTCTCTCATCGGCAGGAATGGGCGGGAATAAGAGCTTTGACAGTGTGTCTGGTCCTTGTCAGTTGTCTAGCACTCTGGTGCATATGCAGGATGCACACCCACCAACATCGCATGCAGGCCTCTATGATGCAAGCATTTGCTGCACTGGAGGCTGGGCAATCTCCTCAAATGTGGCTTGGCATGATAGAGAAGTAGTCAGTGACGGGTATAGATCCCCCATGCACTTGGCGGACCAAGGCCAAGACACTAATGTGCTTCTGTTTCCCCTCCCTTGGCATGGTGAGAATGGCATATACTCAGATATTGCCTGCCGTAAGGCATGGGCACCTGCAAGGGGTGTAGGACAAGGTACCGCAGGGGGAGGACCTGATTGTCCGACTCTGAGTCCCCCGAGAAGTAAACCTGATTGCATAGAGGTTGATGTCGGAAACTGTCTTGTTCGCTGTATGTTGGGGATGCCCACAGACAGCAGATCAGGACCCCCCTCTCCTCCGCAAAAAGACATCTTGACAGGCCAATGTGGCCCCAGGAGGATCAGGTCAATGCTTCCCCTCTCTGGTTAATGCCCGCTCCCTTCGGGGACCCAAGCTCACCTATATATGATGGATCCATCTACCTCCTTTTAATAAAGCAAGGGAGGAAAAGAAGAAGAACTTGGGGACGGGCTATAAGGCCAATGGTCAACCATCTTGTCAGCCTATTTCTCCAGTGCAGGGGGGACAACCTACCAGGCATTCTCTGTGCCACTTGCTCAAAATTTAATGACTAAGGGGGAACTGTGGAGAGCCATAGATAGCAGCGCCCCCTGCTGCTTCACCGGCGCAATGCGCCCCTTCTGCGCATGCGCAGTGAGGAAACCCTTCTGTGGGAGCTTTTCCAGGAGTCACTCCAGGATCCTGATTAAAAACTGCTACAAGAAAAATTCCCGGTGTTGGTGTCTTTCCTCCTGGACAGGAGCGGCATCGGCAGTGGAGTAGGGAGAGAGTGGTGTGGAAATGATGGAAACTTGGTGCTCATATATGAAGTTCTCAAAGAGTAAAATGAAATAAGTCTCTTTTAAAATGACAGAAATGTTGAGGTCTTTAATCCACTTGGATTTGAGAAGCAGAAAGACTTAAATGGTATATACTCACTTATATCTGCATATTAGCCCAAGGGGCATGTCCCACGAAAGCCTTCAGTTGCCAGGAAACTGAGACAGAGGGGAGGACATTCTAGTGAGACTCTAGATGAGAGAAGCATGGGAGAATGGCAAAGTAGAAGGATCCAGAGGGTCCTAGAAGCCTACAAGTAGAACATTATGATAGGCAGATTTGGGCACAGGAGTCCCACTCAAACTAAGGCACCAGCCAAGGACAATACAGGCGGTAAACCTTAAACCCTTACCCAGATCTAGACAATGGACAGAACACTCTCCACAGTAGAGTGGAGAGTGGGATATTACTTTCTCACATACTCTGGTGCTTCACCTTTGACCATGTCCCCTGGAAGGGGAGACCTGGTGACACTCAGAGGAAGGACAGCAGGTTACCAAGAAGAGACTTGATGCCCTATGAACATATACAGGGGGAGGTAATCCCCCTCAGGAACAGTCATAGGGGAGGGGAATAAGGAGAAATGAGAGGGAGGGAAGAATGGGAGGATACAAGGGATGGGATAACCATTGACATGT
This sequence comes from Acomys minous, assembly GCF_964271855.1. NCBI lineage: Eukaryota > Metazoa > Chordata > Mammalia > Rodentia > Muridae > Acomys > Acomys minous. The sequence continues at coordinate 9,467,965 of NC_140502.1, forward strand.
AATAAGAATAAATTAATAAAGGAGATTTAAAAATCGTAAAAAAAAATGACAGAAATGTGTGTGTAAACCTGAAAAACAGAAAATATGCACAGGGTCAGAAATCCACTACTAAAGTCACTACAGGCTCTAAAGGGTAATCTACTACTCTTATTTTGCTAAATTGAAAGATGTCAACATTCCTTCTAGTTACGTTTCTATGAATGGATTAGTTCTGGTCTCGGTGGAAGTCATATATTTTTCTAATGCAATTTTTAATAGTTATTTGGTGGTGCAGACTCATAATTTGTCAAAGTATGGAGAATAAGTGACTGTTGGGTGCTGAGACCTAAAAAGGACAGCTATTTCACCCTCTCCATGGCTCCAGGAATATGAAAGAAGAGAAATATGGGATCAAGAGAAGTGCTGTGAAATACAACCTCCTGGACATAGTAACATCTTGTTCTAAGGAATTCATAGCAAGTGTTGCTACCTGCACAGGACTGTCATAAACATTGGTTGTCAACAGTAAACATTGTTAAAGGAGGTGTTCATGAGGCCTATATCAGTTAGTTTTTCTATTACTATGATAAAATACTGTGGCAAACACAACTTAAAGGAGAAAAGGCTTTTACAGCTCACAGTTCTAGGATACAGTTTTTCATGGTGTGAGAAATCAGTACCCTTCTTTCCTTTCTGCTGGATGCCGGCTGTTTACTGTCGAAATGGGCAAGTTCGTGAAACCTGGGAAAGTGGTGCTGGTCCTGGATGGATGCTACTCCGGACGCAAAGCCGTCATCATGAAGAACATCGATGACGGCTCCACAGAATGCCTTACAGCCATGCCCTACTGGCTGGAATTGACTGCTACCCCTGAAAAGTGACAGCTGCCATGGGCAAGAAGAAAATTGCCAAGAGGTCAAAGATCAAGTCCTTTGTGAAAATTTATAACTACAATCGCCTCATGCCCACCAGGTACTCTGGATATCCGCTTGGACGAGACTGTTGTCAACAAGGAAGTCTTTAGAGACCCAGCCCAGAAAGGCAAGGCCAGGTGGGAGGCCAAGTTCAAGTTTGAGGAATGATACAAGACAGGGAAGAACAAATGGTTTTTCCAGAAGGCTTCACTTTTAGGTGTATTTTCATTTCCATCATTAAAATAGAAAAGAAAAGAAATCAATACCACAGAATCTTGAAGCAGCCTGTCACCTTATTTCCACATATGGGAAGCAGACAACGATGGATGTATACATGTTGGCGATCCATTAATTTTCTTCATTTTATGTACACCACTTCCCCCTTGTACAAAAAAATAGGCAAGACTTGCCACATCAATCAATTTAATCTAGATAATGCCCAGAAACATGTGTAGTGGCTCATGGACCATAAACAGCTGGCGAATGGTAGGCAATGTTCTCTATACCACTGTCCTAGCCTGAGCATCCTAATTCAGAGACACAATCTTTTTCTTCACTAAGTCCAAGTTGTACATCAATTGGGACATTTGGTCCAATTCCTTGTGTCCTCAGAGCCCCAAGTCAGCATTCCATTTTTTACCCATTTAACAAGAAATGGGTTTTATTAGGCTGGAGTGTTCCCACTTGATATTAATGAAACAGCTAGAAAATATAAGTGAAAGCTCTCCTGAAGGGTCTCAACTAATACAAGAATCAACTCAGGATAAAACAAGCTATATTACAAGAATGCATAGATATATCTGAGTTTCATGGTATACAGCCTCCACATAGACAACCAGGCAAGAAGGGAAAAGGTTTCCACCTGCTATGATCACTGCCTTTTTTTACCCCAGAATGGAACTGGCTGACCATAGCAGAGAGGGGGAGGCTGGAATTTCAAGTTATCCATGGACAGGACTATACATACCAATTAGCAAATATCACAGGCCAGATCTTACTTAACAAAATGATATTTTAAAACCATGTCAATAGTGTCCAATGAGATAATTTCTTTAAATATCTAAGCAGGTTTTTATATATTAGTAGCAACATTGCAATAAGTGTAATAGATACCTGATAATTTGGGTGCGCATCATTTAGATTGAATTGTTTTTTCATTCTGAAATCTGGCTTTCACTCACAAATTTAATTGTTTTGAGCCAATTTTTTGGCAAGGAAAGAATCCATAGTAACAACAAAACAACAACAAAAATAGAGGCTTATAATGCACCATGAGGAATGTGGTGATTTATAATAAAGAAAATATTATGTGGGGATGAAGACAAACAGAACATGCCCAGGAGTGAGGACCAAAATCTCACTGATGGAATGACATGTTCCCCAACACCATAGATTGACAAGAGAAGGAGGAGAAATCTACAAAAGTGCACATCAAGGTAGGACTCTTAATGTATTGATGAAGAGCTCACCCCTAGCCTTTAGTTGTTTCCCTCTGCCCGAAACACATTTTCTTCCTGGATCTATTCTCACAATTGATTTCCAACATTAAGCACTGGATTTCTTGCAAAAACAAAACAAAACACTTGACATCCTCAAAATTATTTCCCAGACTTGGTGACCACGCAAGGCCTATTGCTGTCTCTCCTTTACTCTGCATTCAAGATCCTTCTCTGGCTGCAGCAAGCCTCACGAAGCAAAATCCCAAGAACTGTGGGGATCAAGACAGACATGCCATGAGGATGAGGTTGTCTATTGTGTGATCCTGGGTTTGTGATTGTGGAAATGGTGGAAAAAGAAGTCAGGGTCGGTCGACCAAAACCACTATAATACAACTGGATTTTCACACTGAGAAGTTCACTGCTCAGTGTACAAATCAACCTCTGTATCTACATCTCAAGCAGAATTTTCCTTTCCTGTTTTAGCTTCTGGCATGTTTTCTGGTTGGTTAGTTGGTTGCTTGGTTGGTTGGTTGGTTGTCTCAGCACTCCTGATAAAGAAACACATGTATGCTGTGTAAAGTGCTCAAGAGAGATGATTCTTTTCTCCAGTTTTATCTTCTTATTTCCTATAAATGCACATTATTCTCATCACATAAATAAATGACTTTCTGAAAAGGACCGTTTTCCTGCTGCAGCAGGCCTCCTACTGGTGTTTGGCTTCTTTTCTTAAGCTTGATTATGCTGTAAGTTCAGGACTTCTATCCAAGGCACTTCTTTGGAGCATAGTTTACTTTATTCCGTAGAGCTCAGATGGGAAAAAATCATCTCCCAGTTGAGAATAAAGGAACTTTCTTATTTTCCCAGCACAGTCTGAAGTATAAAATCCTGGAGATAATTGCTCTTGAGATTAGTTTGCACTAATTCATCAGCTGAGAACCCAAGATCCAATCACAAAGTACTCTTCATAGGGTCACCTAAGTACCATGTGAAAAAAAGTAGTGAAAGTCTCAGGCTCTCTCAATGCTCACACACCCAGATCCCATGATTTTTTTTAACATTTCACCCGGTAATCATCACATTATTAGGATCACAAACAATGTACTGCAATAAATAGATAGGTATATTCATGTTGTACATGAATGCAGATAGGAAAAAAGTCCAATTAAACATGTCCTTTTATAAGATGCTTTTGTTGTGAAATTTTGTCCCAGGAATAGAAAAGTAGTTAATACAATTTCTAAGATGTTTCATATATTTGATCCAAGGTAGAGGAGATTTTCTGTAACTAGATGAGAATTATCCCAACTTTCATGCAAAAGAGACACAGTACCAGAGCCCTTGAATCTAGAGATTGCATTAGTCTGGGAAAGTGAGAGCCTTATAGGTTAATGAGAGGGTCAAAGAACATCCCTGGCACTTAAGAATTAACTGCCTCAATTTCCAAAGTGTGAGGGGGTTTCTAAAACTGATGACCATGACATAAGAAGATGAGGATGAAGACCTGGGTAGCATCATCCTTGCCACTGATGAGCTCAGGATATCATAGGCAAGCAATTTTAAATTCTCTGTGGAATTGAATCAGTGGGGGATTATTTATTTTTAACACTTTTTATAAGTAGCCATCCATTCTGTTTTGAAAATTCTTATTGGAGCAGAAGGCAGAAACTGATATTTTCTTTCTTCTTCTTTAGCTCATCCGTTTTATTAAACTATACTCTTGTAAACTGCACCTCCTGTACAGTTTTCCATTCCAGTTCTAGGAAGAATCATCCTGCCCTTGTTGGGCATCATCTTCATATTTGCAAATGCAATGATCAACATCTGAATCCTGATGATAATTATAAGATCTCTGACTCAAATAAGAAACTAAGTAGCTCACTGGGCCTGACATACGTACCATCCTCGAAAGGCCATAGCTGTGAGGCTCAAATTCAATTCAGAGAACTTTTTAAATGCCCTACCTCAGAAAATAGCAGTATCCCATTAGATAGGAAGCCAAGAAGGAATTATAATTTACTATGGCCCAACTGGTGATATAAAGACTAATGTATTACCCTCCATCCTATCAGATATAAAACTCACAGGAGAATACTGATTAACTCCAGACTTGAAACTGTTTGAGGAAACTGTGGTTTCAATACATGCAGAGTAGCCAACTCAAATACTCTTTTTACAAAATTTGTTTTGGGGGGGATTTGAGTGTTTTATCATTATTGTTATTATTTTTGTTATAGTCGTCATCATCATCAACATTTGAAGACTTAGAACGCATATAAATATATTATAATCATATTAATCTCTGACTTCACTTGAAGTTCTACTTTGTGCAGGATGAGGGAACAGAATTTAGTTACCTTTTTCTACATATTGAGATCTGTGTTTACCATCATCGTTTGCTGAAGATTAGTCTTTCTTCAGTGTCAATATTTTTACATCTTTGTCAAGAATTTGTACAACTTTGTCAAATTTTACATCTTTGCGAAATTTAGAATTGGCTGCGTTTCATTTCATTTCATTTATCTCTGTCCCTTTGGGGCCAGTACTGTGCTGTTTTTATTACTATGGCTCAGTAGTAGAACTTGAAATCAAGTATGATGAGACCTTCTACAACATCCACTTTTTTCAGGGATGCTTTGTTTATCCTTGGTCCTCCTTGTGTTTCTATATACATGAGATACCTTTTTTCCTACACTTGTAAAGAAAGGCTCTGGTAATTTGATTGTGATTGCATTGCATCTGCAATTATTTTTATCAGAATAACCACTTTTTACGATTTTTTAATTCCTCTATCTGGGTACAAGAGAGGTCTTTTGATCTTCAAGTGTCTTTCTTGACTTATATTTTCAAACATTTGAATTTTCATTACAAAGGTCTTTCAAGTCCTTCTCTAGGTTTATTCCTAAATATTTTGTTATTTTATGAAACTGTTATGAATTAGGTTGTCTCCTTAAGATTTGAAAGCTTATTTGTTAATGATATATAGAAAGGCTACTGGGTTTTGTAAGTCAGTTTTGTACACAACCACATCAAAGAAACTACTAATAAATCTCTGATGGAGTCTTTGGTGTCCTTTATTAATATTATCATATCATTTGCAAATAAAATTAATTGATTTCTTCTACTTGATTCCTTTAGCAATATTGTATTAAATTTGCAAGAATTAAAAGCATATCCTCTAAAACTGTAATAAGAAAAATGGTACCTACACTTTCAATCATTTTCACTGGAGTATTCATTATTTTAGCTAGAACAATAAACAAGAGAAAGAAGTAAAAAGCACTGGAGAAGAAAAAGTCAAGTTACCCCTCTTTACATATAATATGGTCCTCTACTTGAATTATCCTAAAGGGCCTACCAGGAAACACTTGAATCTCAAAAATATTTACAGCCTAATAGCAGGTGAAAAAAAAGGAATACACAAAGAATTTTATTTACTTTATTTTTATTTTTATTTTTTACTATTAATTTATTCTTGTTACATCTCAATGGTTATCCCCTCCCTTGTATCCTCCCATTCTTCCCTCCCTCCCATTTTCCCCTTACTCCCCTCCCCTATGACTGGTCCTGAGGGGGATTACCTCCCCCTCTATATGTTCATAGGGTATCAAGTCTCCTCTTTGTAACCTGCTCTCCTTCCTCTGAGTGCCATCAGGTCTCCCCCTCCAGGGGACATGGTCAAAGGTGAGGCACCAGAGTATGTGAGAAAGTAATATCCCACTCTCCACTCTACTGTGGAGAGTGTTCCGTCCATTGGCTAGATCTGGGTAGGGGTTTAAGGTTTACCGCCTGTATTGTCCTTGGCTGGTGCCTTAGTTTGAGCGGGACCCCTGTGCCCAAATCTGCCTATCATAATGTTCTACTTGTAGGCTTCTAGGACCCTCTGGGTCCTTCTACTTTGCCTTTCTCCCATGATTCTCTCATCTAGAGTCCCACTAGAATGTCCTCTCCTCTGTCTCAGTTTCCTGGTAAGTGAAGGCTTTCGTGGGACATGCCCCTTGGGCTAATATGCAGATATAAGTGAGTATATACCATTTGAGTCTTTCTGCTTCTGGGTTAACTCACTCATTATGATCATTTCTAGCTCAATCCATTTATCCACAAATTTCGGGAATTCCTTGTTTTTAATTGCTGAATAGTATTCCATAGTGTATATGTACCACAGTTTCTTTATCCATTCTTCTATTGAGGGACACTTCGGCTGTTTCCATGTTCTGGCTATTATGAATAAGGCTGCTATGAACATGGTTGAGCAAATTTTCTTGTTGTGTGCTGGAGCATCTTCTGGATATATTCCAAGGAGTGGAATAGCTGGGTCTTGAGGAAGCCCTATTCCCATTTTTCTGAGATAGCACCAGATAGATTTCCAAAGTGGTTGTACTAATTTGCATTCCCACCAGCAATGAAGGAGTGTTCCTCTCTCCCCACATCCTCGCCAGCATGTGGTGTCGCTTGAATTTTTGATCTTAGCCATTCTGATGGGTGTAAGATGGAATCTCAGTTGTTTTGATTTGCATTTCCCTGATGATTAAGGAGGTTGAGCATTTCTTTAAGTGTTTCTCAGCCATTTGATATTCCTCTGTTGTGAATTCTCTGTTTAGTTCCATGCCCCATTTCTCGATTGGGTTATTTGGTTTGGTGGTATTTAATTTCTTGAGTTCTTTATATATTTTGGATATTAGACCTTTGTCAGATGGGGGTTGGTGAAGATCTTTTCCCAGTCTGTAGGCTGTCGCTTTGTTCTCTTTACCATGTCACCTGCCTTACAGAAGCTTCTCAGCCTCATGAGGTCCTATTTATTAATTGTTGACATTAATGCCTCGGCTGTTGGTGTTCTGTTCAGGAAGTTGTCTCCTGTGCCAATATGTTCCAAGCTCTTTCCCATTTTTTCTTCTAAGTGACTTAGTGTCTCTGGTTTTATGTTGAGGTCTTTAATCCACTTGGATTTGAGTTTTGTACAAGGTGACAAATATGGGTCCAGTTGCATTTTTTTACACATAGACATCCAGTTAGACCAGCACCATTTGTTGAAGATGCTGTCCCTTTTCCATCGAATGGATTTAGCTTCTTTGTCAAAAATCAAATGCCCATATGATTGTGGATTCATATCTGGGTCTTCAATTCGATTCCACTGATCAACCAGCCTGTTGCTGTGCCAGTAACATGCTGTTTTAATTACTATTGCTTTATAGTACAGTTTGAGATCAGGTATGGAGACTCCTCCAGAGCACCTTTTATTGTACAAGATTGTTTTAGCTATTCTGGGTTTTTTGTTTTTCCATATGAAGTTCAGAATTGAACTTTCAATGTCTTTAAAAAATTGTGTAGGTATTTTGATAGGGATTGCATTGAATCTGTAGATTGCTTTTGGTAGGATGGCCATTTTTATTATATTAATTCTCCCTATCCATGAGCAAGGTAGATCCTTTCATCTTCTCATGTCATCTTCAATCTCTTTCTTTAGGGTTTTGAAATTTTTTTCAAACAAGTCCTTCACTTGCTTAGTTAGAGTAACTCCTAAGTACTTTATATTGCTTGTAGCTAATGTGAAGGGTGTAGTTTTCCTAATTTCTACCTCTGCAAGCTTGTCATTTGTGTATAGGAAGGCTACAGACTTTTTTGAGTTAATTTTGTATCCAGCCAATTTGCTGAAGGTGTTTATCATCTGTAGGAGTTCTACGGTGGAATTTTGAGGGTCACTTATGTAGACTATCATATCATCTGCAAATAGGGATAATTTGACTTCTTCCTTTCCCATTTGAATACCCTTGATCCCCTTATGTTGTCTTATTGCTCTGGCTAGAACTTCGAGTACTATATTGAAGAGATATGGAGAGAGTGGGCAGCTTTGCCTTGTTCCTGATTTTAGAGGAATTTCCTTGAGTATCTCACCATTTACTTTGATTTTGGCTACTGGCTTCCTATATATAGCCTTTATTATGTTGAGGAAAGTGCCTTGTATTCCCGATCTCTCTAAAACTTTAAACATGAATGGGTGTTGGATTTTATCAAATGCTTTTTCTGCATCCAAAGAGATGATCATGTGGTTTATTATTTTCATTTTGTTTATGTGGTGGATTACATTGATGGATTTCCGTATATTAAACCATCCCTGCATGCCTGGCATGAAGCCTACTTGGTCATGATGAATGATATCTTTGATGTGTTCTTGTATTCGTTTTGCAAGTATTTTATTTAGTATTTTTGCATCGATGTTCATCAGAGAAATTGGTCTGTAATTCTCTTTCTTTGTTGAGTCTTTGTGAGGTTTAGGTATCAATGAGACTATGGCCTCATAGAATGAGTTTGGTAATGTTTCATCCCTTTCTATCTTTTGGAGTAGCTTGAAGAGTATCGGTATTAGCTCGCCCTTGAAGGTCTGGTAGAATTCTGCACTGAAGCCATCTGGCCCTGGGCTTTTTTTGGTTGGGAGACTATCAATGATTACTTCAATTTCTGTAGGCGATAGAAGTCCTGAACTTACAGCATAATCAAGCTTAAAAAATGAAGCCAAACACCAGTAGGAGGCCTGCTACAGCAGGGACAGGGTTCATTTCAGAAGGTCATTTATTTATGTGATGAGAATAATGTGCATTTATAGGAAATAAGAAGATAAAACTGCAGAAAAGAATCATCTCTCTTGAGCACTTTACACAGCATACATGTGTTTCTTTATCAGGAGAGCTGAGACAACCAACCAACCAACCAACCAATCAGAAAACATGCCAGAAGCCAAAAAGTAAGGAAAATTCTGCTTGGGTTGTAGATACAGAGGTTGATTTGTACACTGAGCAGTGAAGTTCTCAGAGTGAAACTCCAGTTGTATTATAGTGGTTTTGGTCGACCGACCCTGACTTCTTTTTCCACCATTTCCACAATCACAAACCCAGGATTACACAATGGACAACCTCATCCTAATGGGCATGTCCGGCTTGATCCCCACAGTTCTTGGGATTTTGCTTCGTGAGGCTTGCTACAGCCAGAAAAGGATCTTGAATGCAGAGTAAAGGAGAGACAGCAATAGACCTTGCATGGTCACCAAGCCTGGGAAATAATTTTGAGGATGTCAAGCGTTTTGTTTTGTTTTTGCAAGAAATCCGGTGCTTAATGTTGGAAATCAATTGTGAGAAAAGATCCAGGAAGAAAATGTGTTTCAGGCACAGGGAAACAACTAAAGGTTAGGGGTGAGCTCTTCATCAATACATTAAGAATCTTACCTTGATGTGCACTTTTGTAGATTTCTCCTCCTTCTCTTGTCAATCTATGGTGTTGGGGAACATGCCATTCCATCAGTGAGGTTTTGGTCCTCGCTGCTGGGCATGTTCTGTTTGTCTTCATTCCCACTATAATTCCTATTATAATATTTTCTTTATTATAAATCACCACATTCCTCATGGTGCATTATAAGCCTCTGTTTTTGTTGTTGTTTTGTTGTTACTATGGATTCTTTCCTTGCAAAAAATTTGGTTCAAAACAATTAAATTTGTGAGTGAAAGCCAGATTTCAGAATGAAAAAACAATTCAATCTAAATGATGCGCACCCAAATTGTCAGGTATCTATTACACTTATTGCAATGTTGCTACTAATATATAAAAACCTGCTTAGATATTTAAAGAAATTATCTCATTGGACACTATTGACATGGTTTTAAAATATCATTTTGTTAAGTAAGATCTGGCCTGTGATATTTGCTAATTGGTGTGTATAGTCCTGTCCATGGATAACTTGAAGTTCCAGCCTCCCCCTCTCTGCTATGGTCAGCCAGTTCCATTCTGGGGTAAAAAAAGGCAGTGATCATAGCAGGTGGAAACCTTTTCCCTTCTTGCCTGGTTCTCTGCGTGGAGGCTGTATACCATCAAACTCAGATATATCTATGCATTCTCATAATATAGCTTGTTTTATCCTGAGTTGATTCTTGTATTAGTTGAGATCCCTGAGGAGGAGAGCTTTCACTTATATTTTCTAGCTGTTTCATTAATATCAAGTGGGAACACTCCAGCCTAATAAACCCATTTCTTGTTAAATGGGTGAAAAATGGAATGCTGACTTGGGGCTCTGAGGACACAGGGAATTGGACCAAATATCCCAATTGTTGTACAACTTGGACTTAGTGAAGAAAAAGATTGTGTCCCTGAATTAGGATGCTCAGGCTAGGACAGTGGTATGGAGAATGTTGTTTGCCATTCGCCATCTTTTATGGTCCATGAGCCACTACACTTTTTTCTGGGTGTTATCTAGATTAAATTGATTGATGTGCCAAGTCTTGCCCATTTTTTTTTGCAAGGGAGAAGTGGTGTACATAAAATGAAGAAAATTAATGGATCGCCAACATGTACACATCCATCGTTGTCTGCTTCCCATGTGTGGAAATAAGGTGACAGGCTGCTTCAAGATTCTGTAGTATTGATTTCTTTTCTTTTTTATTTTAATAATGGAAATGGAAATACACCTAAAAGTGAAGCCTTCTGGAAAAACGATTTGTTCTTTCCTGTCTTGTATCGTTCCTCAAACTTGACCTTGGCCTCCCACCTGGCCTTGCCTTTCTAGGCTGGGTCTCTAAAGACTTCCTTGTTGACAACAGTCTCGTCCAAGGGGATATCCACAGAGTACCTGGTGGGCATGAGGCGATTGTAGTCATAAACTTTCGCAAAGGACTTGATATTTGACCTCTTTGCAATTTTCTTCTTGCCCTTGGCAGCTGTCATTTTTCAGGGGTAGCAGTCAATTCCAGCCAGTAGGGCATGGCTGTAAAGGCGGTCTGTGGTGCCATCATTGATGTTAGTCATGATGACGGCTTTGCGTCCGGAGTAGCATCCATCCAGGACCAGCACCAGTCTCCCAGGTTTCACAAACTTGCCCATTTCGACAGCAAGCAGCTGGCATCCAGCAGAAAGGAAAGAAGGGTACTGATTTCTCACACCATGAAAAACTGTATCCTAGAGCTGTGAGCTGTAAAAGCCTTTCCTCCTTTAAGTTGTCTTTGCCACAGTATTTTATCATATTAATAGAAAAACTAACTGATATAGGCCTCATGAACACCTCCTCTAGCAATGTTTACTGTTGACAAGTAAGGTTTGTGACAGTCCTGTGCAGGTAGCAACACTTGCTATGAATTCCTTAGAACAAGATGTTACTATGTCCAGGAGGTTGTATTTCACAGTACTTCTCTTGATCCCACATTTCTCTTCTTTCATATTCCCGGAACCATGGAGAGGGTGAAATAGATGTCTTTTTTAGGTCCCAGCACCCAACAGTCCCGTATTCTCCATACTTTGACAAATTATGAGTTTGCACCACCAAATAACTATTAAAAATTGCATAAGAAACATATGTGACTTACACCGAGACCAGAACTAATCCATTCATAGAAACGTAACTAGAAGGAATGTTGACATCCTTTCAATTTAGCAAAATAAGAGTAGCAGATTCCCCTTTAGAGCCTGTAGTGACTTTAGTAGTGAATTTCTGACCCGGTACATATTTTCTGTTTTTCAGGTTTACACATACATTTCTGTCATTTTAAAAGACACTTATTTCATTTTTCTCTTTGAGAACTTTATATGTGAGCACCAAGTTTACATCATTTCTGCACCACCCTCTCCCTACTCCACCACCTCCCATGCATTCCATTTCAAATTATCAATGTTTTACTTATTATTATGTTATTATTGCCACAGTGTGTGTGTGTGTGTGTGTGTGTGTGTGTGTGTGTGTGTGTAGACCTGTTGAGTCCTTACTATTGCTTATGTTTATACATGCTCAGGGGTGACCCCTTGGGACTGAGTAGACTATCAGGGACTGACCTTGTGGAAGACTGATTATCAGTAGACATTAATTGCCCATAGCTCTTTATCTAGGGGTGAGGCCTCATAAGTGCTCCTTTATGTATACTGACATATGACGTGGCGCTGTCTGTGTGCAGTCTTGTTTAGGTGGCCATAATGCTGAAGTTTCAAGAGTACAGTTCTCTGTCCCTTGAGCTGGTTATATGTGACTTGTTTTGTGACAGGGAGCCTGTGGACTGCGTATATCTGGTGTTTGTGGGCTGTGAAAAGTCGGGCTGCACCACAAGGATTTGAACTTAGCATTTTTCTTACCTGTCTCTTCATGATTCCCTCATACACAACTTAGCATGCAATAGTGGGATGCCAAATTAAACAACTAACACATATTAATGCAGATGCCTCAGTCTGAATTTTAAAAAATATGTCATCCATAGGATGGACCATTCATCCTGCTGCGGGGCAGGCAGTCAAGAACAAATTACTTGCTCTGTTTCAGTTTATCAGAATTTATTCTGATGCCCGTCATTACAAAAAAAGATGAATTACTTTAATAGAAAGGGTTTGTGGACTGGAAATATGGCGAGCAGAAAAGAAGATGTGACTAAAGCCAGGGTAACTTCTTCTTTAAAATGTTTTTTTGTAATTCTTGAGACTCCATTTTCATAAAACTCATGGGATATCAGACTTTTATATTTCAGTTTTATTTTTTTAAATGCAAATAGGCTTCTAGGAAGCCTCAGAAACAAGCAGCTCTCACCCAGCCTTGCCATATCAATCAACTTCCTGTCACTATATTTAAATGCCTGAAACCATCAACTTACAAAGTAAAGTATTTTGGAGGCTCTAATCCAGGCTCCAATAGCCCCATTGTTCATTCCTGAGAGAACCTGACACCTCTCATCTGTTCTCTCTCTATAATTTTGAGACATTTTATGAAAGGAGACATAAAGTGTGTGATTTTTTAAAAATTGGCTGGTTTCTTTCACATACACTCTTGAGATCCAGCCACAGTTAATTTTTCTCTGCAGAGCAGTGTTTTGTGGCATGATGCACTTTGTGGTTTTATTTCCTTTTTTAAAAATTTAATTTTTTAAATCGTCTATGATTTACACATCATGCACCAAAACCCATCTCCTCCCCCCAGTAAAATTAAACAGACAAACAAAAATATCTTGTCACAAAAGCTGTTGTGTATCATGAAGGATAGTATTTTGTCCACATTTATTTACTTTTAAATGTTCATCGTTACTTTGTCATGGGTCTGGTTTGAGGTCTACACTAGGGTTACCGGATCCTCACTTGGACTGCTGTCGGATATTTTGTTGTTGCCCTGTGGCAAGGAGATTCTTAATCTTTGAATTGGCGCGTCCAGTCCCTTTATATTTTCCAGTAGGTCATACATGAGGTAGAAGTTGGGGTGAGGTTTACTCAGAGCCCTGGATCGAGGTCTGTTCCCATGTCCTCAGGACAGGGCCTGCGTTCTTATTCCCATGTTCTCAGAGCATGGCTGGCTCACCTGTTCCTATGTCCTCAGGGCAGGGTCCACTCTCCAGCTCTCAGGTCCCCAGGGAAGGGCTGGCTCACCTGCTCCCAAGTCATCAGGGCAGGAGCCGCTCACCAGCTCCCATGTCATCATGGCAAGGCTGGATCTCCTGCTCCCACGTTCTCAGGACAGGGCTCGCTCTTCCTTTTCTGTGTCCTCAGAGCAGGGCCAGCTCTCCAGGTCCCATGTATCCAGGGCTGGATCACCGTCTCCCACTTCTTTAAGGCCAGCTCTCCTGTTCTTGTGTACTCAAGGTCAGTTCTCCTACTTCCGTGTCCACAGGGCCAGCTCTCCTGCTCCCATTCTATTCACCAGATTGTTGCTGGCCTTCAAGGCCTGAATGGCCTCCTACTCCCGTTGGTAGTGGATCTTGTTGGCCATTAAGCAGGTGTTCTTCTTTGGGTTGCTTTCAGAAATCACTGATGTTGGCCCAGATCAGCTTCTTGTCCCAGGGAACTTGTGGCTTCGTTGACTTGTGGCCTTCTGAGTCTCTGGTTCCATCACATGCCCCATCCACCATGGACCCCTGCTTTGGTGCTGCCCCTAGTTTCCACCTGTGCATGATCCAGCTCCTGGCACTAAGCATGACTCTGGCTTGATGGGAGGAGATCCAAGGGGCCTGTGCTGTGGGCAGTGCAGTCCTCACTCGGGCTTGACTCAAACAGCACCCCATCATCAAACACAATCTCCTTGGCCAGCACTGCATCAGACCAAAACCGGAAAAGCAGTGGTGGCACCCTGGTGTCCCTGGGAGATCACTGGAACATGGTCCCATGGTCCTGTGGCAGGAGGGCATGGACATTCCACATGACAGGATTTCCTTCTCTCTGAGAAACATCAGCACTATTGTTTGGAGCTCTCAGGATGGTCCTTTGGTGGCTGTGTGGTCACTGTTGTTTCCCAGAGCAGACTCAATGTGTGATTGACACCATCTTGGATGATCTAAGCTTGGGCACTTCTAATATATTGTACTAAGTATTTCCTCCGAATCAAGTTGTTCTTGGGGCAGCGATAAACATTTCTGTGTAGCTCTGTAACACAATCCTCTTCATCAGAATGCATTGAGGACCTCATATTTCAAAAACCATGGCTCGTGCCACTGCCCCCAGTGTATATGTTCATGCATGGATGCTTTCCTGTAAAACCCACCTCTTACTCTGTAAGAAAGCAGTTACCTATTACCTTAAAGGTCATGATACTATCATACAATAGGTAGAGCATGCCTTGCAGGCACATACTATAAGGCATAGGGTTAGGTAGGACCGTAGATGAGATTCCTCCATTCAAAATCTACACAACATATTCCAGGTTATTAAGTTTTTAAAAAGTTGTTGTTGGTTTTTTTCCAAGATAGGGTCTCCCTGTGTCATAGTCCTGGCTGTCCTGGAACTCACTTTGTAGAACATGCTGGCCACAGTCTCTCAGAGATCTACCTGTCTCAGGTTTATTAGTACTGAGATTAAAGGCATGTACCATCACACACAGATAGGTAGCATTTAATAGGAGGAAATGTCCATCTCAGGTTCAGTTTAAACACTCCATATTTTGTAACCAATCTATGTATTAATTTCAAAAAAGGGTACTTATGTGATGGGCTATCAAAAATGATTGTGGTGGTGGTATTGCTAGGGCCTCATTGAGTGACTAGGCAGGGAACTGTCCCTTACATGGCTCTGAAACTTCCAATTAATAACTTGTTGATGCTGAGCATTCTCCACCTATTCAAGATGCCTCTATTACAAGATCTTTTAAATTCTGTTTTTAATTAGATTATAAAATAGCAGATTCCTATGCAGTTTTAGATTGAACCCTAGGTTTTTTTTTTAAAAATCCCCTCCGTGGACTGCTTTTTACTGTAAGGATTTGAGCAAAATTTAATGTTTTTTTCAACGTGACCAGACTGTTGGATTCCCATAGTCATCCTGCGAGAAAATACATTAACACCATCTTAGACCAAGGGAGGGAACATGGAGATTGTGACATGGTTGAGGTTGAACATTGGTAAATATTACCCTTCTGTATGATGGGGAAGCTCCTTATATTCCTCCGGTGTGCATGAGGGACTTGAACATTAAGGCAGAAGCTGCAGTGTCAGCTAAAGAGCTGTGGTCAGGAGAGAAGGGGTGAGGAAGAGGAAATACTGAGGTTCAGATGCAGAGTGTTGAAGAGGAGGGGCTGCCTTGTCTAGGAATGAGGAAGTCAGAGGAACAAAAATAAGAAGTAACGAAAGCAGAGCACAGGCGAGGAGGGGAGTGAGCAAACCCTCAGTGGGTCGTCTGGTCTTGGGAACATTTCCCCTAAGCCCCCTCTTCTGGGAACTTCTGTCTTGTAATGGTCTTGTCCACTCTTTTGCCAATTAAGAAACAGGGTGGTCCTCTTTAGATCTTGTTTCCCCACTATGGCTTAAGACAGTAATTTCAAACTATTCTGTCCTGAGATGTTCCTGTTGTTGTCTCCTGGCCACTGGGCTGCCTAGAAAGGATACACTTGCTGCTGTTGTGTGACCTCCAGGTTGCTAAGGGCATGCCAGGTTCTCAGGTTTTGTGAGCTGTCTCCCATTCTGTGGTTGAATTAGATGACTCACCTGTCACTGAGCAATTTTTGTTCTTGTAAACAAATACTCACTGACATATCTATAAATAATTTTCTAAAACTTTTAGGTTCACCACGTTGGACTTTTCTTTTCCTCACTTAGATCTATCACCAGTTCCATATCTGGCATGAAGAAATGTTTGTTCAGATATCACAAGGAAGGATTTCATGCCCCAGGCTTGGCTGATAATGTTAATCTGCTGTGACCTGGACTTCCTAGTGTGGAAGTGCCTTAGAAGGAATGTTTAAAGTCACACATAAAGAAGATCCTCACATAAATATGAGCATCACCCTCCTACATGACTACTCTAGCTCCCAATGACAAAGATAGGTGTGTTTTAAAAATCCAAATCTCAGAATTTTGATTTTACTAATGAAGATTCAGGAGCTAGATGCTGGCATGAATGCCTTGTACCTCAGAGAGGTAGAGAGTGCCCACAATTGACCTTCCTACCCAGCTGAAGTTCAAGAAAAAAGTTCTCTTTCTCCTCCATGCTGTCTTAAGGCCTTGCAATTCAATGTCTGTCTTTTCTGTTGATTTACGTTCTTTCCCTTTAGGTTGGTTCCTTACTCTGCTGCTTGACCTATGGTAGAATTTATTTAGCTGTTGGATTAAAGGCGTGATGTAGGGCTGACCCATACCACAATTACTTGTTTACAGAAAACAAAAAGCCCTTAGGGTCCAAGGCTGAGTCGTACCACAATTAGAAACAGATTTTTTTTTACAGTTCATAATTATGGAGTTCACTATGTGAACAAATATCCTGCAACAACTGATAAATTCTGACTAGAATACGTTGGTACAGAATTCAATGCCCATAATGCATTATTTTCCCTTTCTGTACCTTGGCATTTCCTTCTGGCTCCTCTAGCATTTGGTCACACAGCAAACAGCATCCTCTCCAGAGGATGGGCAGATGGGGTTGTCATAATTGGATTTACATATTCCAAAAATATCAGCTAAGTTAAGCAGATTTCAACACGGACCCTTCTGCACTTTGGAACGTCAACTTACATTTCTGGTTTTTTTGCCTCATAATTTTGCTAACATTTACTGTGTTCCCTTAATGTGTGAACAATGTGTATTTCATGAGGCTAGAGAGGGGTCCTTTAACTTTTATGTTTATATGACTGAAAACCACTTGTACCTCAAGTAGATTGTAAAAAGGTCAGAAATTTAATAGATCCTATGTACTTCAAGGTCATAAGCACTCCCAAACTCATAACTATCATGAAAATGGGCTGATAGCAAACCACCAAAAAGTTACCAACACTGCTTTCCATTGTGGGACACGCTCTTATTTCTACACTTGGCTGTCCATTGCTTCTTGGTGAATCTCTGTTATTCCCACATATCCAGGTTTACATAGTGAGTCCCAGGACACCGGGACTTACATAGTAAGACCTAAAACAGTTGACCACAAATTTCTTATTTTCTTTTTTAATTAATTAATTAATTAATTTTTTAAATTAATTTTTAATTAATATTTACTTCCTCTTTGGAGCTTCTCATCCCTTCTCTCTTCTCATTCCCTCATCCTACCCTATGCCCTCCTCCTTCCTATCCAGAGAATAGGAGACTTCCCATGAATATAAACCTCCTTTGACATATCAAATTGTAATAGGACTGGACACATCTTGGTCTATTGAGGGTAGACAGGCATCCCAGTTAGGGGAAAGGGACCGAAGGGGAAAGGGATCCAAAGGTCAACAATAGAGTCAATTTCAGACCCTGTTTCTGCTGTTTTCGGTCCCACTGGAGGACCAAGTTTTACATGTGCTACACATGTGTAGGGTACCTGGGTCCATGGCACTCATGCTCTCTGGTTGGTGTTGCCGTTTCTGTAAGATTCTATGGGCCCAGGTTAGTTGATTCTGTAGGTTTTACTTGTGCTGCCCTCAACTTCTCTGGCCTTTTCAATCCTTCCCCCATCTCTTCTAGAAGATATCCTGAGTTCCAGCTACTCTTAGGACTTGGGCCACTTTCTTAGTTTTCATCAGCTTCTGGATGAACCCGTTCAGATGACAGTTCTGCCAGTCTCCTGTCTTCGAGTATAGCAGAGTAATTTTAATAGTGTCAGGGGTGGGCTCTCTCTCATGGCATGGATTCAGGATGGGCCTGTCCTTGGTTGGACAATCTATGACTTTCTGTCCCTATTTTATCCCTGCACCCCTTATAGACAGGAAAATTGTGGTTCGAGAGTTTTGTGTCTGGTTTTGTATCCCCATCTCTGGACGCCCTTCCTGGTTACGAGACAGACGTGACTGGTTCATGTTCTGTATCCCCTATTGCTACAAGTCTTACTTAAAGTGGCTCTCACAGACTCCAGAGAGTTTCAATTGTCCTTGATTTCCAGCTTTTGTCCCAGACATATATCTTCGCACAATAGCTTCCCGTTCTCTCTCCCATGATCCTCCCCACACATGATTCCTTCTGTTCCCCTCCCACTCCCCTTACTCATCCAGTTACCTCCCACCATCCATCCCAGGTGTCTATTTTGCTTCCCCTTCTCAAAGTGATTTAATGGTCCTTCCTTGTTACCCTACTTGTTATTTAGCCTGTTTGGATCTGTGGATTATAACATGATTTACCTTGTAGTTTTTGGGCTACTATTGACTTATAAGTGAGTACACACCATCGTACCATCTTTGTATTTCTGTGTCTTGGATACTTCACTCAGTATGGCCTTTCCAGGTCTATGCATTTGCCTACACATTTTATGGTGTTATTGTTACTATTAGCTGAGGTGTGTGCCATCGTGTAAATGTACCACAGTCTCTTTTATCCATTCGTTGTTTTGGAAACATCTAAGTTGTTCCTAGTTTCTGTGATTATAAATAAAGCTGCTGTGAACATAGTTGAGTAAGCGTCCTTGTGCTATCGTGGAGCATATTTTAGGAGCATGCCCCGGAGCGGTGTAGCTGTATCTTGAGGTAAGACTTTTATAAATTTTCTGAGAAACTGCCAAAGTGATATCCAATGTTTGTGTGCAAGTTTTCACTCTCACCAGTTATATAGAGGAATATTCTTGCCTCACATGTTCACCAACAAGAGCCATTGTTTGAGTTTTTCGATCTTAGCCATTCTGACATGTGTAAGATGGAATTTCAGAGGTTTTCATTTGTATTTTCTTGATGACTAAAGATGTTGGTCAATTTTGTAAGTGCTTCTTGGCCATTAGGTGTCCCTCTGTCATGAATTCTCTAATTTAGCTCTGTACCCCATTTTAATTGGGTTATTTCATTCGTTGTGTAATTTCTTGAGTGCTTTATACATTTTGGATATAAGCCCTCTGTCAGATGCAGGGTTGGTGAAGATCTTTTCTAATTCCGTGGGCTGGCAGTTTTTCTTTTGGATGGTGTCTCTTGCCTTACAGAACCTTTTCTGTTTCACGCGGTCTCATTTATTGCTTGTTGCTCTTAGTGCCTGAGCTGCTGGTGTTCTGTTCTGGAATTTGTGTCCTCTGCCAGTGCATTCAAGGATATTCTCTACTATTTCATTTATCAAATTTAGTATTTCTACTTTTATCATGAGGTCTTTGGTCTATTTCGACTGAATTTTGTGCAGGGTGATTGGTAAGGATATAGTTGCATTCTTTTACTTGCAAACATACATTTAGAACATCAACATTTGATGATGATCCTTTTTTTGTTGTTGTTCCGTTGTAATGTTTTGGTTCCTTTGTTGAAATGCAAGTGTGCATCGGTGTATGGATTTACTTCTTGATTTTCAAAATGATACCATTTTCTAAATTTCTCATTTTTTCCAAAATATGTATTTTTTATTACTATTACTCTGTACTACACCTTGAGATGAGGGAGGGATATAGATACCTCCAGACATTCTTTTACTGTACAGGATGAGTATTGTTCTTTTCAGATTTGTAAAGAATTTTTTGGAATTCTGCTAGGAATTGCATTGAATCTGTAAATTGCTTTTTGTAAGATGGTCATTTTTAGTATGTGAATCGTAGTGATCCATGAGCAGGGGACATCTTCCCATCTTCTGATAAATTCTTCAGTTTCTTTCTCCAGACACTTAAAGTTCATATCATGTAGGTCTTTCACTTAATTGGATAGAATTGCACTATGATATTTTCAATTTTATGGCTACTGTGAAGGGTGATTTTTGAGAATTTCTACTTCAGCCTGTTTATCATTTCTATGGAGGAGAACTACTGATATTTTGAGTTAATTTAGTATACAGTTACTTTGCTGAAGGTTTTTATCAGCTGTAGGATCTCTGGTAGAAACTTCAGTTCACTTATGTATAATATCATATCATCTTCCAATAGCAATATTTGACTTCTTCCTTTTCAATTTATATCCCTTTGATCTCCTTTAGCGGTCTTATCTCTCTAGTTAAAACTTCAATTACTATATTGAATAGATATGCAGAGAGGGCCACACATTTGTAATGGACCCTAACATAGACCATTAGTTCACCAGCTGGATTTGTGTGGAGTTTTTGCATAATGTGTCTCACCATTAATGAGTGGGCATTGTTCATATATACCCAGGAAAAGTATACATAACATCCCCAAATCATCTCAAGGGCCTGGTAGCCAACTGGCCATTAGTTTGTTCTGTTTGAATAAGTAGAACCAAGAAGAAGCTTCAATAGAAAAAGTGCCACCAGCTCTAAGCCTCCTCAAGTGAAAGTGCTGGAACAGGAAGATGGCCGGTTTGTGTTTGTGTCTTGTCCTAGTTTCTGATGATTGGGATCATTCAGGCAGATGGAGATGGGTAAAGTGGTGATGATCTGCATGAAGAGACCAAAGCCCAATGTGGGTGTGTTTGTAATGCCCGCACACAGAGAGCTGAGGAAATAGAAGGAGGAATTTGAGACCTGAATAAGATTCAAGATGTTCTGTCAGAAACAAAACCAAAAGTAAAGAAAAACCAATATACAGAAGCCACATAATCTTCATGCCAAACCAGCACAGAACTGGGGAAGTAGCAGCCAGCCACCGCACAAGATTAGTTCCTCTTCCTCAGAGCCTGATAAGATGATGTCCTCATGACACAAAGAAGAAATGAGCCTGAATAGGACATACACTTTGTGTGGGTTCTTACAACAAGAAGACGAAATATCTGCCATCTCTGGCAACTGGAAGACGCCATGACTCCCACTCTCACTGCCCTGCTGTGTCTTGGTGAGATGCGAAGATTAAGAGGGTGAATTCTGGTCTGAGAGGGAATGCACCTTAAACCTATGCCATGGTCCATCAATGTCTCAACAGCTCAGAAATCATCTGCAATTGCAGGGTCTGCTCATATTCAGAGCGAACACTTAGAGGTAACTCTCTTGCAGGACTGAGCCTGGTCTCCGGGAACCCTGCACTTTCAGGTGAGTGTTTGCTTAACTTTCTGAGATTGGACATCTTTTGTGGGGACTACATGTCACAGCTGAGCAGCAGAGATGGAAAACAGCAGGTATGCACTGACTCTTGGGATGCCTGAAACATACTGGGTCTGAGAGCTGGCATCTGAGGAGAAGTCCTTGGACCCAGCTGCCGATTTTCTTGCAGGGGAACTCTCCAAACCCACAATCAGGGCGGTGCCAAGCAGTGTGGTAGCTATTGGGAGCCAGGTGACAATCTTCTGTGAAGGGCCATTACATGTTAAGAAGTACTATCTCTACAAAGAAGGAAGTCCAGATAACCTGCTACTAACAACCTTTCCTGATACCAAGAAGAAAGCCAAGTTCTCTATCTCTTCAGTTGAATGGTACCATTCAGGTCTATATTGGTGTTCCTGTAAAAACCCTACTGACATGTCAGAACAAAACAGTACAATCCTGGAACTAGTAGTGACAGGTGAGAAGACCCTCCCCCAGCCCCAGGATCTGCCATGAGTATAGGAATATGTTCACTTGGTGCTTATTTCTCAAATGTCAGAAGAGGAAAATAATGCTTCTCATGTGAGTCTACTGAAAGGGCTTCCTCTCCTCTCTTAGGATATCTCCCTGGTAACATCATCCTTTCAGCCCTTCCCAGCCCTGCCGTGAGCATTGGAGGATATGTGACCCTTCATTGTGACTCACAAGAGGCATATGAAAAGTTCATTCTAATGATGGGAACTTGGAAGGTCTCCACAACTGTGGCCTCACAGAGTACAACCACTGGGATATTCCAGGCCATATTCAAAGTGGGCCCTGTGACCACCAATGAGAGATGGGGTTTCATATGCTATGGCTATAAAATGAGCCTCCCCCAGCTGTGGTCAAAGCCCAGCAACCAACTACAGATCTTGGTTTCAGGTAAGGAAGATCTATCCTCTCCCTGGTGACACAGGACCTGTTGTGTGGTGGGTGATTGAGACTTGGTGCTTCTTAAACCAGTGTCACAGAATGTGTGGTACAGTTGGACCTGAATGTTGAAATAAGGCTTGGTATTAACAGTGGAAGCCAAGTTCCCGGTTAAAGTAGTGTCTTTATGTGTCTTTTTGCTTTTGTAGTTTAGCTTAAGTGTCCTTTGCAAGTGTGACCTTCTTTGAGCCACTGTCCTAACACATTCCTCCTGTTTTTCTACATCCCTGCAGGAACCCTCCCCAAGCCCACCATCCGGGTTCATCCAGGTCCCATGGTGACATCAGGGAGCCCTGTGACCATCTGGTGTGAGGGGACCCATGAAACCCAAATATATGTTATATATAAAGAGCAAAGCCAAGAATCCTGGTACGCACAGAGCCAAAAGGGCCACAACAATAAGGCAAATTTCACCATCTCATCTGTGACGCAACTGAATGCAGGGCGATATCAATGCTACTCTTACACCTCTGCTGGGTGGTCAGAACGAAGTAGCCCCCTGGAGCTGGTGGTTACAGGTGAGAGTGCTCTAAGGGGTCTTAGATCCAGATGTTATGCTCCAGTAAATGCTTGTCGAATACAATCACATACCACAGCCAATCCATAGGGGACAATGTGTTCTGTATAAGCTCATTTATTATTCCATATGTATCTTTCCTAGGAGTCTATGAAAAACCCACCCTTTTGGCCCTGGAAAACCCTGTTGTAAAGATAGGAGAGACTGTGTTCATCTCATGTGCCTCAGATCAGAAATTTGACCGGTTCATTTTAAGGAAGGATGATCAGAAAATCTACAGTTCCATATATGAATATTCTGGGGTGAATCTGACCAGGTTCCAAGTGGGTCCAATAACCTCTACGGAAATGTGGACGTTTAGATGCTTTGGCTACTTCACAAGTAATCCTCATGTGTGGTCAGAAGCCAGTGACCCCCTTGAGCTCCTGGTCTCAGGTAAGGAACCCTGAGACTCTTCTGAGTTACACTGCTCCTGACACAAATGCTCAGTGAAGAGACTGGTGTACTTTGAAGCTGAGCTCTCAGTAATCCTGAGACACTTGACTGTAGGACTCACTGTTCAGTAATGGAGGGCAGGGGATAGTGATAATCCAACTTGGGAATGTCAAGAGATTTATTGACTTACCCATGGCCTTACTGCTTCAATTGATATTCAGGGGTAAATTTCATAGCACTGATTGTTATTTTTATTTAATTAATTTATTTGGATTACTTTCCCATTGTTATCCCCTCACTTGTATCCTCCTGTTCTTCCCCCTCCCTCTCTCACCCTATTTCCCTTCCCTATGTCTTTGACAGAAGGGGACCTCCTTCCCCACCATGTGATCACAGCCTATCAAGTCTCATCCTTGCGGCCTGTCAGCAATAAGTTTTGTCTTTACTTTAGAACTGTTCAGAGCCCCACCACTTCTCCTAATTCCTTGTAGGTACCCTCAAGAAACCTACCTTGTGGGCAAAGCCAAATTCTGTGATTGCCTCAGGGACTCCTTTGACCATTGTGTGTAACGGGACCATGGATACCCAAATATGTTTCCTGTATAAAGAAGGAAGCCCTGCACCCTGGTATAGACAAATTCTAAAGCAACGTCATAACAAGGTCAAGTTCTCCATAGGATCCATGGAAAAGCATAATGCAGGGCGATATCGCAGTTACTGTTACAATTCTGCTGGGTGGTCAAATCACAGTGACACGCTGGAGTTGGTGGTGACAGGTGAGAGAACACTCCCTCAACCCTTGGATCTACTTTGAGGAAAGGAGTGTGTTCACAGTAGTTTCCTCTTCTCCAATCCTAGACGAACTGGAAAACGGTTTACTGTATGATTTCACATAATAGTGTCCGAGGAGTTTACACCTGTAAAGTCACACTGTCATCTCAGGAGGGCATGTGACCCTTCTGTGTATCTCACAACAGGCATATAACAGTTTCATTCTAATGAAGGAAGAAGAGAAGAGCTCCAGTGTCATATATATATATATAATCCAGTGGCTCATCCAGTTATGAGTTCACATTGAGCCTTGTGACTCCCAACTGGAGTTGGAGGTTCACATGCTATGGCTATTTCTTGAGTAGTTCATGCCTTTGGTCACTGCCCAGTAACCACCTAGAGCTTTAGCTCTCAGGTTAGAAAGCCTAATACTTTACCTTGAATGATATTACAACTGACACCAGATTCTAGGTAAGGACCTGATGTGTGTTGGGTGCTTGGACACAGAGCTACTGAACCCAATGTCATAGAATGTATGACACAACTATGCTTGAGGGGCAGAAGCATTGATGAATGATGACATTGTACTTTATGAGTCCAGAGAAAAGTAGGTGATTTTAAATGTGTTCTTCTGCTATTGTAAAACAGCTCTACCTGTCACTTGCAAATGTGATCTGCTCTATGTGACTGTTTTAAAAGATGTGCATTTTTCTTCTTTGCTGGGAACCTTCAGAAACTCACCATCTTGGGTCATGCGTGCTCTCTCATCATAACAGGGAGCTCTGTAATGATATAGTATGAAGGGTCTCTAGAATCCCATTTGTATGTGATGCATAAAGAATGAAGCCCAGACTCAGAGGAAGGACAGCAGGTTACCGAGAAGAGACTTGATACCCTATGAGCATATACAGGGGGAGGAAATCCCCCTCAGGAACAGGGGAGGGGAATAAGGGGAAAATGAGAAGGAGGGAAGAATGGGAGGATACAAGGGATGGGATAACCATTGAGATATAACAAGAATAAATTAATAAAAAATAAAATAAAATAAAATAAAATTTAGTTTGTAAAAAAAAATAAAAATAAAATAAAAGTTTTATTTATGTTGCTAAAAAAAAGGAGTGAAGCCCAGAACTGAGGGATAGAGAGACTCCAGTAGACCACAACAGTAAGACAACGTTTTCCATTGCTTCTTTGACAAACCTGCATATATGGCAATATAATCATTACTTTTCCAACTCATTTGGGTGGAGAGAGTACACAGATACCTTTCAGCAAGTGGTGGCAGGTGAAAGGACACTAAAATCACAATCCTTGTCTTTTTCCTCGGGAAATACTCTCCCAATGTTGTTCATCCAGAGATCATCTGCTGGAGACAACATGGGATGTGTTTCAAAGCAGCCTGCCTTCTCCTCTCCTAGGTGCCTACCATGAAAAACCTACCCTGTCAGCCCTGCCCAGGCCTGTAGTGACCGCAGGTGATAATGTGACCCTTCAGTGTGTCTCATCAAAAGGATATGACTGGTTTAAGTTGACTGGGAAAGATATGAAATTCCTCGGGTCCGAAAAGGCAAATTTGAACTTCGCAAGACAGTTCCAGGCTCTGTTTCCTAATATCTCTGTGCCATCCCCCAAGAAGGGGCCATTTAGTTGTTATGGATACTATACAAATACTCCATATGTGTTTTCAGTGGCCAGTAACGATCTGGAGATACATGTTTCAGGTAAGGAACTCTCTTTATTTAGCTGTGTTTTGATACTTGAAACAATTTATCATAAGCCTGCTAATGTCAGGAGCATTGTGGGACATGGGAGGGGTGCTGATGGGAGCTCTTACCTAGCAAGGCTCAGAGTATGGGAAATGATGATACTGTCAGAGCAGGATGAGAGGTGGCATGTACTCTCAGATCCATCTGGATGACTTCCTGTCTGTCGTCCCAGGGCTGTCAAGGAAGCCTTCCCTACTGAGCCTGCAAGGTACTGTCCTGGCCCCTGGAGAAAACCTCACCCTGCAGTGTTCTTCTGAGATCAGTTACAGCAGGTTTGCTCTGTCCAAAGATGGTGGAAGTGACCTCCCCCAGCTCTCTACTCATCGGTCACAGACTGGAGGTTTTCAAGTCAACTTCCCCTTAGGCTCTGTGAATTTCTCCATTGGTGGCCAGTACAGATGCCATGGTGCACAAAACCTCGACTCTGAGTGGTCAGCACCCAGTGACCCTCTGGATATCCTGATCAAAGGTGAGGAAAGTGATTCATTCATTAGGGAGTCAACAAGGCACAGGCTCAGCTGGGAGGAGGCCTGGGGTTGATCTTCAAGATGATGAGGAGCATCTCAGGAGGAACAGATCTAGAAACAAGGGAATGGATGTGAGATTGTCTGTGCAAATATAGAGACCAGATTCTGAAAGAGGCCTCAGAACAATGATCGTAGCCCCTCACTCATGTTATTCCTCTCTAGGACATCTTCCTGATACACCCACTCTCTCAGTGCGTCCAGGCACCAATGTGTCCTCAGGAGAGAATGTGACCCTGCTGTGTCAATCACCAACCCCAGTCGACACTTTCTTTCTGTTCAAGGAAGGAGCTACAGCTGCATATCCTTCCATGATTCAAATATCAAAACTCCAAGATCCACAATGTGAGGCAGAATTCTCTCTGAGAGCTGTGACCCCAGCCCTTGAGGGTACCTATGTGTGCTTCGGTTCTAATAGCTCATTCCCTTACCTGTTGTCACATCCCAGTGTTCCTGTGGAAATCAAAGTCTCAGGTAAGGTGATCCAGACTGTCATGTCCTCAGAATGTCACCCAGGATTCTTGACCCAGGAACTTCTTAGTTGGGCTAGGAGTAAGTTCACCTAGTAGTAAGAAAAAAAGTTTCCTTTTCAGATATTAATAAATAAGCTGCTGTTTCTCAATTAATAGCCACTCCACCCTTTTCATGGGAATCTAGAAGATTCAAGTTAGGCAGCAGGAAGAGTCTGGAGATTCAGTGTGGATATAAGACTGGGAAGAGATGAGATAATTAGGGTAGCATTCCACACAACATCCCTTCAATTTATTTGTCACAGTTCACTAGGTCTCTCGAGCTTATTCCAATAAAGGTTGTAGGTTTTCCTGTCTAGGGAGGTTGTTCCATCCCAGAGTGAATGAAGATTCTCAGAGCATGTGAGTCTTCACACCTTTTTTTTCTCCTTTATTAATTTATTCTTGTTACATCTCAATGGTTATCCCATCCCTTGAATCCTCCCATTCTTCCCTCCCTCCCAATTTCCCCTTATTCCCCTCCCCTATGACTGTTCCTGAGGGGGATGACCTCCCCCTCTATATGCTCATAGGGTATCAAGTCTCTTCTTGGTAACTTGCTGTCCTTCCTCTGATTGCCACCAGGTCTCCCCATCCAGGGGACATGGTCAAAGGTGAGGCACCAGAGTATGTGAGAAAGTCATATCCCACTCTCCACTCTACTGTGGGGAGTGTTCTGTCCATTGGCTAGATCTGGGTAGGGGCTTAAGTTTTACCGCCTGTATTGTCCTTGGCTGGTGCCTTAGTTTGAGCGGGACCCCTGGGCCCAAATCTGCCTATCATAGTGTTCTACTTGTAGGCTTCTAGGACCCTCTGCCTTGCTCCCATGATTCTCTCATCTAGAGTCCCATTAGAATGTCCTCTCCTCTGTCTCAGTTTCCTGGTAAGTGAAGGCTTTCGTGGGACATGCCCCTTGGGCTAATATGCAGATATAAGTGAATATATACCATTTGAGTCTTTCTGCTTCTGGGGTAACTCACTCATTATGATCATTTCTAGCTCAATCCATTTATCCACAAATTTTGGGAATTCCTTGTTTTTAATAGCTGAGTAGTATTCCATAGTGTATATGTACCACAGTTTCTTTATCCATTCTTCTATTGAGGGACACTTAGGCTGTTTCCATGTTCTGGCTATTATGAATAAGGCTGCTATGAACATGGTTGAGCAAATTTTCTTGCTGTGTGCTGGAGCATCTTCTGGGTATATTCCAAGGAGTGGAATAGCTGAGTCTTGAGGAAGCCCTATTCCCATTTTTCTGAGATAGCACCAGATAGATTTCTAAAGTGGTTGTACTAGTTTGCATTCCCACCAGCAATGAAGGAGTGTTCCTCTCTCCCCACATCCTCGCCTGCATGTGGTGTCGCTTGGATTTTTGATCTTAGCCATCCTGATGGGTGTAAGATGGAATCTCAGCATTGTTTTGATTTGCATTTCCCTGATGATTAAGGAGGTTGAGCATTTCTTTAAGTGTTTCTCAGCCATTTGATATTCCTCTGTTGTGAATTCTCTGTTTAGTTCCATGCCCCATTTCTCGATTGGGTTATTTGGTTTGGTGGTATTTAATTTCTTGAGTTCTTTATATATTTTGGATATTAGACCTTTGTCAGATGGGGGTTGGTGAAGATCTTTTCCCAGTCTGTAGGCTGTCGCTTTGTTCTCTTTACCATGTCACCTGCCTTACAGAAGCTTCTCAGCCTCATGAGGTCCCATTTATTAATTGTTGACATTAATGCCTGGGCTGTTGGTGTTCTGTTCAGGAAGTTGTCTCCTGTGCCAATATGTTCCAGGCTCTTCCCCACTTTTTCTTCTAAGTGATTTAGTGTCTCTGGTTTTATGTTGAGGTCTTTAATCCACTTGGATTTGAGTTTTGTACAAGGTGACAAATATGGGTCCAGTTGCATTTTTTTACACATAGACATCCAGTTAGACCAGCACCATTTGTTGAAGATGCTATCCCTTTTCCATCGAATGGATTTGGCTTCTTTGTCAAAAATCAAATGCCCATATGATTGTGGATTCATATCTGGGTCTTCGATTCGATTCCACTGATCAACCGGCCTGTTGCTGTGCCAGTACCATGCTGTTTTAATTACTATTGCTTTATAGTACAGTTTGAGATCAGGTATGGAGACTCCTCCAGAGCACCTTTTATTGTACGAGATTGTTTTAGCTATTTTGGGTTTTTTGTTTTTCCATATGAAGTTCAGAATTGAACTTTCAATGTCTTTAAAAAATTGTGTATGTGTTTTGATAGGGATTGCATTGAATCTGTACATTGCTTTTGGTAGGATGGCCATTTTTATTATGTTAATTCTCCCTATCCATGAGCAAGGTAGATCCTTCCATCTTCTCATGTCATCTTCAAACTCTTTCTTTAGGGTTTTGAAATTTTTTTCAAACAGGTCCTTCACTTGTTTAGTAAGAGTAACTCCTAAGTACTTTATATTGCTTGTGGCTAATGAGAAGGGTGTAGTTTTCCTAATTTCTTCCTCTGCAAGCTTATCATTTGTGTATAGGAAGGCTACAGACTTTTTTGAGTTAATTTTGTATCCAGCCAATTTGCTGAAGATGTTTATCATCTGTAGGATTTCTCTGGTGGAATTTTGAGGGTCGCTTATGTAGACTATCATATCATTTGCAAATAGGGATAATTTGACTTCCTCCTTTCCCATTTGAATACCCTTGATCTCCTTATGTTGTCTTATTGCTCTGGCTAGAATTTCGAGTACTATATTGAAGAGATATGGAGAGAGTGGGCAGCCTTGCCTTGTTCCTGATTTTAGAGGAATTTCCTTAAGTATCTCACCATTTACTTTGATTTTGGCTATTGGCTTCCTATATATAGCCTTTATTATGTTGAGGAAAGTGCCTTGTATTCCCGATCTCTCTAAAACTTTAAACATGAATGGGTGTTGGATTTTATCAAATGCTTTCTCTGCATCCAAAGAGATGATCATGTGGTTTTTTATTTTCATTTTGTTTATGTGGTGGATTACATTGATGGATTTCTGTATATTAAACCATCCCTGCATGCCTGGAATGAAGCCTACTTGGTCATGATGATGATATCTCTGATGTGCTCTTGTATTCGTTTTGCAAGTATTTTATTTAGTATTTTTGCATCGATGTTCATCAGAGAAATTGGTCTGAAATTCTCTTTCTTTGTTGAGTCTTTGTTAGGTTTAGATATCAATGAGACTATGGCCTCATAGAATGAGTTTGGTAATGTTTCATCCCTTTCTATCTTTTGGAGTAGCTTGAAGAGTATCGGTATTAGCTCGCCCTTGAAGGTCTGGTAGAATTCTGCACTGAAGCCATCTGGCACTGGGCTTTTTTTGGTTGGGAGACTATCATTGATTACTTCAATTTCTGTAGTGGAAATGGGACTATTTAGCTTCTTTATCTGCTTTTCACTCAACTTTGGCAAATGAAATTGATCAAGAAAATCGTCCATTTCCCTTAGATTTTCAATTTTTGTGGCATATATGCCTTCAAAGTAGGATCTTATGATTCTTTGTATTTCTTCAGTGTCTGTTGTTATGTCTCCCTTTTCATTTCTGATTTTGTTGATTTCAATACTGTCTCTCTGCTTTTTAGTTGGTTTGGCTAATGGTCTGTCTATCTTGTTGACTTTCTCAAAGAACCAGCTTTTGGTTTTGTTGATTCTTTGGACTGTTTTCTTAGTTTCTAATTTGTTAATTTCACCCCTGAGTTTGATTATTTCCAGAGGTCTACTCCTTTTGGGTGTTTCTGCTTCTTTTTTTTCTAGGGCTTCCAGTTGTGTCGTTAAGGTGTTTATGTGTGCTGCTTCCAATTTCTTTTTAAAGGCACTTAGTGCTATGAATTTTCCTTTTAGCACTGCTTTCAATGTATCCCACAAATTTGGGTATGTTGTTCCTTCATTTTCATTGAATTTCAGAAACTCCTTGATTTCTTTCTTTATTTCTTCCCTGACCCAGTTGTCATTTAGTAGAGAGTTGTTTAGTTTCCACATACGTGTAGGCTTTTTGTTATTTCTTTTGTTGTTGAATTGCAGCCTAAGCCCATGATGATCTGATAGGATACAAGGTATTATTTCAATCCTCTTGTATCTGTTGAGGCTTTCTTTGTGAACTACAATGTGATCAATTTTGAAGAAGGTTCCATGGGGTGCAGAGAGTCTTCACTCCTTAATCACGTTGTATATTGTGGCTAATGTACTGGATATGGGGCAGAGATCCCACCGTGGTCCTCAGAAACCCAGAGGCTCAGAGGCTAGAGGTAACTTGATGAACAGTAATATTCGGAGAAGCATATAAATGATTCCCCTGACCTTCTCATCCAATTACATCGTGCCTGGCAGCTCTTCACAGAGATCTAAGGGATGACTGGGTAGCAGGTTGGGAGAGTAGGGGGTGGGGATCATGCTATGCATGGGGTTGGTGAATTCTCTTCTGGAGAACTTGACACAGAAAAACTTCTCTCTGGTGTGTTTCTCAATTTCTAGAAGGGCAAATTGAAGGTCCTGGAGCAGACATTCAGTCCCTTTAGTGAGCATTTTGTCGCTGTCATCTATTTACAGGGAAAGAATCTAGAAACCACTTCTGCAATAGTCCTGCCCACCTGCAAAACTGTGATGACGACGTTGTGTAAGGGTGTGGTGCATGGCTAGGGCAGAGAATTCAGGTTCCTTACTTTCAGTTTGTGAGGTTTATCTCCAGTATAGGGAGCAAAGTGCGAGGCCAGATGCCCTGAGATAAATCTTCAGCACAGATAGAATTCTGCCTAAAAATGGGCAAGCTTGGGTGCAGGCAGAGTCAATGGCCAAACTCTGCCAAGACAGGGTGAGCAAGTTTATTGTACATATGTGTAATAATATAAATGTACAAGTGAGAATATTTAATAAAAACATGTAAAATCCATAGCAATGGACCTTCCCACTAGGTGACCTGGGCCAGGTAAATTGGCTGGAAGCATTGGGATATGGTTCCATGTTGCATTGGTATGAGAGTGAGAAGTAGTAAATACAATCATCAACCATGGGCCCTCACAGAGTAGGTTCTCCTTTTTTAATGTTTATTTTTATCTCATACAATACTTCCAGGCTGCAGCTTCCCTTCCTTGCACTTTTCTAAGTTCCTCCAACCTCAACAATTACCCCAGTTATACTCTCCCACTCATATTCCACAGAAAAGAGCAGGCTATTTAGGGACATTAGTTGAACATGGCACAATATGATAAGACTAGGCAAAACTCCCCCAGTAAAGTTAGGGAAGGTAACACAGTAGAAGGAGAAGGGTTCCAAGAACAGTCAAGTATGGGACACTCACACTCCCCCTGTCAGGAATCTCCTCCACCCAAACACCAAGATACCAACCATAACATATATGCAGAGGACCTAGTGAAGACCTATGCAGGTTCAGTTCATCACTCATAATGTCACCTATATTCTAGGACTGGCAAGGTACCAGAAGCCTTTGATCGGGACTGCAGTGGCCTTCCTCCTCCTCCTCTTTCTCCTCCTCCTCTTCCTTCTTCTCAGACTCAAACAAAAGAACAAGCCCAGGAAGGAAGGTGAGTAGGGTAGGGTAGACTTGTGTTTCAATGAGTAGTGGGTCTCACTGTGGGCTATCCAAGGCAGGGCTCAGGGTACCAGGCCAAGGGGAAGCCTATACAAGGATAGATAAGTTTATAAACATATCTGTAGAATCTCAGATCAGAAAATGTGTTCTGGAAGCCTGTGCAGTGTCAGGTATCATATGAGCTTTTCTATATTCCAGAATATTGGAACACATTTGTGATGAGTTTTAAATGTACCCTCCTTCCATGAAGGTGCTGAGTAAGGAGGGTCCACCTCCTGGCTGAGGCTCTTCCCTCTTTTTCAGTCCAGACAAGGACTGACTCGCAACATCCTCAAGAAGCTGCAGATCCAGTGAGCATGGATGGATGCCTCCAGAAAAGGTAAGACTCATGCCCAATAACCTAGACCCTACCTGCCGGACCCCCTCACAGCCACTTGACACTCTCTTGTCTCCCCATCTCCAGCCAAGATCCTGCCAACCAGGAAGAAATCTTGTGTGAGAAAAGAAGGCCTGGGAGGGAAATGTCTGAGGTCTCGGCATCACAGTGGTGGTGGAGTATCTGGGGCACTGATGCCTCACTATGTACCATTACCCGCACTATATTTTCTCTTTTATTATTGGGGACAGAGCAGGGATATGGTCCTGGGAATCTGGTCAGGGGAAGACATTTGTGTTTTGTTATGACAGATGCTAATGTGAAGATCACAAAGCCTACAGACAGCATAAAGCTAGACACTCTGGTGAGACTCTTGATTATTCACAGTATTAAGAATTTATGATCTGGAATATCACAGGAGGAACCTCTTTCCTTTCTTCTTTCAGCTTCATCCCCAGCTGCCTTCTTACTTCTGGAATACCTGTCTTCTGCATCCTCAGACCTCATTTTGTTTTGTTTACTTGTGACCATAAGGCCTCCTGATTTCTGACTCCTCAGCATCTGCCTGCCTATTAGCATGCTCTGTGGGGCTCAGAAGCCACTGTGAGGGTCTTAAGCAGTAGCTCAATGGCAAAATGATTTGATTACTTTGGATGTATAATGCCTTTGTTTTAATTTCTCGTGAAAAACTAACAAATAAATGTACAGGACTCATGAGTAAATCATAACCATGCACCTGACAATGTG